>NC_088284.1:18829567-20029567 GCF_036013445.1 Caloenas nicobarica | reverse complement strand
CCCCGAGAGCCTCATCTCCACATCTTTTAAACACCTTCAGGGATGGTGACTCCACCACTTCCCTGGGCAGCCTGTTCCAATGCCTGACAACCCTTTCTGGGAAGAATTATTTCCTAATATCCAATCTAAACCTCCCCTGACACAACTTGAGGCCATTTCCTCTCATTCTATCACTTGTTACCTGGGAGAAGAGACCAACACTCTCCATGCTACACCCTCCTTTCAGGTAGTTGTAGACAGCGATCAGGTCTCCCCTCAGCCTCCTTTTCTCCAGGCTGAACAGCCCCAGTTCCCTCAGCTGCTCCTCATCAGACTTGTGCTCCAGACCCCTCACCAGCTTTGTTGCCCTTCTCTGAACTCTCTCCAGCACCTCAATGTCTTTCCTGTAGTGAGGGGCCCAAAACTGAACACAGGATTCAAGGTGGGGCCTCGCCAATGCCCAGTACAGGGGAATGTTCACTTCTCTAGTCCTGCTGGCCACACTATTCCTGACACAAGCCAGGATGCTGTTGGTCTTCTTGGCCACCTGGGCACACTGCTGGCTCAGATTTAGCCACTGTCAATCAACACCCCCAGGTCCACCAGGCAGCTTTCCAGCCACTCTTCCCCGAGCCTGTAGTGCTGCCTGGGGTTGTTGTGACCCAAGTGCAGGAGCCGGCACTTGGTCTTGTTAAACCTCATACATTTGAACTCAGTCCATCATAGAGAATCATAGAATCATTCCGGTTGGAAGAGACCATCAGGATCATTGGGTCCAACCATAACCTATCTCTAGCACTAAACCATGTCCCTAAAAACCTCGTCTAAACACCTTTTAAATACCTCCAGGGATGGTGACTCCACCACTTCCCTGGGCAGCCTGTTCCAATGCCTGACAACCCTTTCCGGGAAGAAATTTTTCCTAATATCCAATCTAAACCTCCCCTGGCACAACTTGAGGCCATTTCCTCTTGTCCTGTCACTTGCTATTTGGGAGAAGAGACCAACATCCTCCATGCAACAACCTCCTTTCATTGATCCAGCTAGCCCAGTCTGCTTCCCTAAAACAGACTCAGGTTCTGCAGGTAAAGCTTTACTAGTGCAAATTTGAGGTGAATTATTACTTTCTGCATCTTATTTACTACATGTCAATGTGGTGTTAACATTTTTGCATCAGTATGGCACTGCTGGCACATGGCAGGATTGTAGCCTGCCAGAACTCTCAGCAAACATATTCCTCCTCCAAAAGAAAATGATTGAACTGTGAATACACCACATAGGCTGAATAGCATATTACCAAGGGGGCCTTCCCTTTCCACAGCTTTCAAAACCTTATGTAGCAGACTAATTTGAATAGTGGGAATCACAGTGAAATTTAGGTGCTTCTGTCTGGACTGAAATCTTTTAGCTGGGATGAATACCACATCCCTATGGACAGGTCCAGAGTTCACTGCCTGAAGCTCCAGGTGTGCATGGAAGAGCGAGTCTGTCGTGGCTGGTCCTGTATGGTCAGAAATGACTCCTTCCCTCTGAGAAGCCAGTGTTTGTGTCACGTCCTTACCACTGAGCAGGGCTGTTGGCAAGGTTCATGTGCAAGTCTATCAATTAGATTGTGCTGGGAAGGCTGAATCACCCAGAGTCCACAGACTGTTTTGCTCCCCGTAGGGAATGTGTCTACTGGCGGTGGCGTGGCTTCTCATGCTGTCTTAGCCAGTTTTCAGTTCTTAGTATTATTTTAAACAAAGTAATTTGATAAAGCTAATTGAATTTTTTAATTTAAACTGCTTTACCGTTGAAAGTATGTGTTTTCACTACATGCATCTTGGAGGGGGGAAGGTCTATTTGTTTTTTGAGTGTTTGGGGGTTTAAAATAACTTATATTTATTTATTTTATTTCTCTTTAATTCATACACTAAAATTATTTATTTCGGACATTGCATTTGAATTTTCTGGGAAAAGGTGTAGCTGGGTTTCTTTATTTCTCTGTACTTTCCTGTACTCAGTCTTCTCAGCTGAGCTGTATCTTCTGTGAGGCGATTCCTGCAATATAACTGTCTGCCTTCATCATGATAGATGGCGGTGGTATTTACAGTTTGATAAGTTTCTATTTAGCACACACCTGAATTCCATCTTCTGAGTTTTAAAGTGAGTATTTCAAGGTTCAGGTTCTCTGCCAGTGAAAAGCTATCTTTTCCCTCCAGAGAAAATTAAATTATACTGTTCTGCTGAAAATAATGTTGGTGCCTTGAGCAGCTCTGGATCTTGCTGTGGGCTTGAGAAATGTCCATGTCTAACAGGGCGGTTGGGATGCCTTGTGGCAATGGCATTTCTCTTATCAAGGAAAACCTCTTAGATGTGTGAGTTGAAGACATCCCCAGGCACCCATTCTTGGAAGTTCTCTCCTTTCAAAGGAGGCAGAGGCCTTTGGACCTACACCTGGATGTGAGGGTGACTTGGAGAGAGCAAAACCCTGTGTCCTCTGCCAGGTCTTTCCACTGACCTGGACCTGCTGCCTCCAGTGCACCGGCATGATCTTCCTCCCCTGTCCCCACAGTAGCTGCCTTCTGCCTGCGGGTTTCTGCTGGGCTCATAGTTGTGCTGTAATTAATTGGAAATACCGCTCATCAAGCCCAAAAGGCTGGAGTGATTTCGTATGGCAGAGGGCAGAGTGCCGAGAGGCAAAAGGCAAGCTTGCTGTCAGCCTTCGCTAGCCGTGAGCGAAGAGTTAAAGCTCCTTGGCCTTTGTGTAGCAGCGATGGACGTGTAACTGGTAATTTCAATCTATTTGCTAACAGATAGATGAACACTCTGCAGGGACACTGTGGTTTTAGTGCTCAAACAGGTATTTGGCATCTGGTGAAGTGTCAAGTGAGTATTGCTGAGCTGGAGGCCTAGATATTGTTCAAGGGAAAATGTGCCTGGCGGGGAAAGAGAAGAAATCTGGAGTAACAGCAGCTCACAGTGACCCAAGATTAACTATTCACACCAGGGCAAAGGGTATGGAGGGCCACCACAAGCAGCCCCTGGCCAATTTGCTGCTCAGCTTAGGGCAGGAGATGGCTTTGTGCACATGGACAGTGCGTGCAGGACGCATCTGGCTGTACCAACTCAAAGGCGCAGGGGCTCACACAGCCTTTCTCTGCTATTTAACCATGAGCTCACATCTCACTCTTTCGAGGACAACTACAGGGTCAGTGGGTAGCACGAACCAGGGACAGTTTTTTGCTAGGCCAAGGGTGTGGCCACCCTTTTTTTGAGGGACAATAACTGAACATGAGCTTTTCTGTGCCTGTTGCTCCCTGGACACCAACATTTCCTCACTGAGTAAAATGAGGATCGAATGAAAGTGTGGGATTCAGAAGACAGAGCAGCCAGCCTCTGAGCTACAAGGGGCCACACAGGCTCTGTGGGAGGTGTTTGAGGAACACATGCTATGTTCTTTCCTGCTGCATCTCATCAGGTGTGTTCCAGAGAAGGACTAACTCATCTATGACCAGAGACTGCTGCGTGTCCCCTTGGACAGCTAGATGTGTGTCCATCACATGCAGTCTGGGTCACAGGACTGAGTGTCTAATCAACAACCTGATGGGTGATCAGAGGAAAAGATACTCATTTGTGGCCACGTGGTTGCACAATTATGAGGGTAAACCTGATCTCTTTTCCACTCACTAGTACAGACTGACTTTTGCATAATAAAGTTATGAATACTCGAATGAAAGGCAGACAGTATAGTATGCACTAGATTAGAGGTAAGATTTTTTAACCTAGAAATTCGATCCAGTTATTTGAATACCTGTATCCCTACACAATATAAACGAGCAATGCTCATCACCTTCCTTCCTACGGCCGATACAGCCAAGACTTTTGAAACTGTCTGCCTAAAGCTGTAACCCCAAGCCTGCTGTTCAGCCATCTGAATAAGCTGTCTGATTTTCAGACATTCTGAGCCTTTTACAATTCCCACGTGATTCTGCTAACAGAAAATCTTGGCCTCTGAGCCTTACTGTTAAATTAAGCAGCGCCAGGTCTGGCTGTGATTATTAGAGCTGAGAAAAACCTCCATCTGTGTTTCACTGCATGCCAGGCAGAGCTGGCCTGCGTCCCAAGCAGACCTGTGCTAGGTTGCGTTTTCAAGCAGATTTGCACAGCTGTGCTCAAAACAACTCCCCAAAAGTGTGGCCCCATGTACAAAACCGCTGTAACTCCAGTATTGATGCAAAGCAGCTCTGAAACCTGTGTAGGTACCAGCAGTGGAAGTGGTGAAACAAGCAGCAGTGGAAAAGGCTGCTAGCACGTGCCGATCTGAGGAATTTTAGATGTTCTGAGATATGGAATTTAATTTGTTGAGGTTTCAACTCACAAGACAGAAGAATATGTTTCAGCATATATTTTGAGTTTGTATACTAAACTTCTTTCACTTCAGTGTTTTGGAATATTCAAACATTTTAAAACTATGTGTCATATAATACAATACAAAATACTAACAGTCTGGTTTTGTCACAATGCAGTCTTCACAGGCTTGAGAAAAGGTTTCTCTTCATGAAATAGATTCGTTCCAGCTTCAAATGAATCAACCAGGAAAATCTTTAAATCTTCCACAGAACAGAATTTTCTTCCTCCAGACATATGTCAGCAGCTGCTGCAGCTGGTGTGTCTGCCTGGATCAAAGGGATTGGGAAGGGGTGGTGGGACGGTGTAGCATTCATCCAGCATGTGATAGCAAGTACAAGAGTTAGTGCCTGGAACCGTGATGTCATCGTACGAATTTTGGAAAAACACCGGAGTCAAGGGAGACTTTTCTGTCCCCTTCCTGGTTTGGAGAATATTTATTTTGCAAACTGGCTGTAGAAATATTTCAGTACATGTTAAGTCAGTCAAACATTTACATTTCAATGGTAGTTTTGTATCAATTAGGAATAAAGGGTTTAAAAGTTAGACTGACATTTCTGCAGATCTGCTCTACACGTATATAGACACTTGAATATTTCAGTCACTAAATGTGATGTTTGGCAACAACAGTGACTTTTAGGATGATGCGCTTCTTCATGTGCTCTCTTTTTTGAAGATTATTATGCTGTCAAGGTTAATTTAAAGTAATGAAGAATTTCCCACTTCCCAGGTGGTTTAGCTTGAACGTGGCCAGTGAGTTCTTGTGACTTTGAACTCGTGTTGCTCTCCTCCCTCAGCTTTAGTTCCTTAATGATGTCTTTTTGTTGATTCATTGCCTGTGAGAGCAGAGATAACCTCTCCTTTTCCTTGTAGCTCAAACCACCCATGAGCACAATATAGACTATGATTCAGCTCTCTGATTATCAGAGCTCCCGGAGTTTGGAAATGAAGCTTTCCATGTCCATCAAGTTCCAGATAATGAATGGGAGAAGCAGTTCACACATTACAAATTACAGCCTTGGTGCATGAAAGAGAACCAAAATCGGTGCTGGTTTACCTTAACATGCCAGCTTATAGTTTATGGCAGTTCAGGAGTGTAAAAGGAGACATTTAGCTGTGCCTAGAGCTGCGGTGGGAACCTCCAGAAAGCAGTGTGACAGAGAGGGGGCAGGTGGTCAGGTCAGCTCTCCCAGACCTGTCAAAAGGCCATCAGTGAGTCAGACCCCTCACCCCAGCTGATGTCATTAAAGCTTTCGTGTGTCTCTGGCGATCAGATGCATAATGCAAATGTGGGTGTTGCAGATCGTACTTCCTTGAGTGGGCATAGTGAACTACATGGGGGGAAACACAGGCACTGATTTTTGTGAAATAACTTAGAAAGATTTGCTTCAGGACCCATGTATTGGTTGGGTTTATGTATGTAACTGTCCAATGCTTTGCCAAGTGCCTTCTATTAGGAAAAGACAAAAATGCAGTCATATTTGATAGCTAAACTCTGTAGGTGTAATACTTCTCTGCAAGGAGAAGGGAATGCTATTGATGTGTAGAGTTATCTAATGAGAGGGTATGACCAGGTCAGGTTACTCACCTCAGAGGTGTATGGTGGTAGGACAAGAGACAACAGACACAAACTGGAGCATTAGATAAAAGGAAAACTTTTTCATTGTGTGGATGGAAAAATCTTGAAGCAGGGTCTGAAGATGCAGGGAATCTCCATACTTGAAAATGTTCAACACAGGGCCGGAAAAGTGCCTGAGCAACGTGACCTCACCTGCTTGGATCAGGGTGTTTGACTAGGCAACCTCCACCTTACTGTCCCTCTCAAAGTGATCATTTTAAATGATTCTATGAATGTAACCAACTGAAACTCTAAAAAAGAAAAAAAAAAAAGAAAAAGAAAAAGGCAGATTCATAATGAAGAAGCGTCTAAAGGTGAAGCTACAGGTAACATCTAACATTTCCCAGCAGGTAAAGCAAGAACAGCCCTGACTCCCTCTCTCACTTCTCTGCTCCCAGATGTGACTTGCTCTCTCCCTCATGTTTATTCTGGTGCCTGTTGGGCCTTTCGTGGGGCCACCCTGACCCCCAACCTGGCTGAATGCTATGAGGGGTGGCCCAGGCTCAGAGCAAGTCAGGTCTGGCAGAGGGAAGGTGGTCACATTATTTGGAGCAGGAGGGGTGTGGCAGAGAAGGAGCCTTCTCCTTCCTTTCAGCCACGGTGACCTGTTTGTTCAGCTCAAGCCGATGCATACAACAGCACCCTCGTGAAGCGTCCACGATGCAGACCATTCAAAAATAAAAAACACAGCACTTCCAGTTACAGCATCATGCATTGCACAGTGATGCAGCTTCGTATTTATTGGACAATTATCTCCAAGCAGCTCACAGCAAATATTAGGAGCAACAAATACGGGAGCTAGAACAAGTTTTGCACACTTTTCCAGAGAGTTAAAGCAAGGGAGCTCTGCAGTGATCTTGGTCATCCTAGACCTGTGATTGCCATCTAGCGGGATCTGCTCTTAGTGCAAGCTCAGGCGAGGTCGGTGTCTCCTTGGAGCATCTTGCTGGAAATGGCTGTTGCCGTGTGCTTTCCTGCATTTGCTGTACGCTAGATCCTGTCCCATCTCCTCTGTACTCTCTGTTCCTCCTTGCTCTGTCCCACCAGCGTTTGCAGCCGGAGCTCTTGCTGCCATCCCATTGCCCAGCCCCGTGGCCAGTAACCAGCTGAGTCCCAGAGCACAGCGGGGCCTCTTCGGAGGAGCCCAGGAAGACTCACACCCATCCCTTGCACCAAGATGCATGAGCAAGGCATCCTGTCATCGCACGGCCAAAGACATTGCCATGTGATGCAGGTTCAGGAGGTCTCTTGTTCACATAAGGTGATCCTGGCTGTTTTCGGAGCGGTGCATGAAGCAGGTCCAATGCCTACACCAAGGTCAGATACACTCCCCTGGGGCACAAAAAGACCATTTTGCAAGGCCCTGCTTTCTTGCTTTGCAGCCTGCCCGTGTGAATGGTTGTCTCCAGAGATAAATGACCACTCCTCTCTGGCAGCAGCAGGATGGTGTGAGGTCTAACATAGCCTCTGCTAGATTGGGCTGCCTGAGGGACTGCAGCTTTTCACTGCGGTGGCTTTCCACAGTAGTGAATGATGTATTTAGCCCAAACCAGAGATCTGTCCTGCAGACAGAGACAGGAGCCACCAGCCAGGTATGGACTTGGGCTTCCCACCATGTGCTGGCAGAGGGAGCAGCCTGTCTGGGCATGGACACAGGAGCTGAGTTCATGTGTCACGGTGTATCCCCTTGTGTGGTATGTCTGTGACACGGCCTGAGGATGCAACTGCTACCTTTCACTCTGACCTGTACAATTAATTGGATCTGCTTGTCCATTCCGTGGCTTCAATGGCCGAGGTCTACCCTTTAGGAGAGGGCTCAGGGGTAAGAAGCTGCTGAGGGAAGCTGCGGAGGGGGAAGAGATCCTCAGAGGGGTGAGCAGCCCTCCCAAGGCTCCACGGTGTGGCATGACCCAAACTCGAACGCCAGCCGTGGTCCAACCCGAGCGGTGCCACCCACCTCTCCACTCCCAGGCATCACTAGAGGGAGACAGAGCACCGTCTTGTGGCACTGCCCAGAAGGCGCTCCTTTTGGCCCGTTTTCCGTGCCTTTTCTTTCTGCTTGAAATTATTGCTGGAAACATGACATGGTGGAGTAGGCTGGAATGGCTGGGCCCTCTCACCTTCTGCCGGGACCCCGCGGGGCTGTCCCTGCTGTCACCGGGGCCGCGGAGCCCTGTGATGGCAGCCTGCACCAACACCGGAGCACCCAGTCTGTGGAAGCTGAGAGGCAGCGCCTATATTGAGGTCTATACTGAATGTGTAAGAGGACATGAGAAAGAAGAGTTGGCTGTGGAGGGCTTGGGCCACTGCAAGGGAAAGGCAGCAAGAGGTCCCACCAAGCAGAAGAGTAAGCGATAGGGTGGAGGGACACAAGGAGCTGACAGCAGCTGAACAGCAGAAAAGGGCAGGGTTTGCATAGAGAGCTCTGTTCTTACTGAGCAATGTTTATATCAATACGTCCAGAAACAACCACTCCTCTGATAGCCTAGACCTTGAGTTAAAGCAGTGGGTGTCTGGGAGCCGAGTGAAGGCAGAGGAAGGACAGCAGGTGCCTGCAGCCCCTCCTGCCTGGTCACGTCAGATTGAAAGGGACCATCAGGCAGAGCTGGGACTCACCTCTCAGAACTTTGGCTGAAAATTAAGTGTCTAGAAGAAGCTGTCTCATCTCCCAGTCCAAACAACAGCGAAAGACATTCTCAAGAGGCAGCTTGCCTCCTCTTGGGACTGACATCTGAGATAAATGGTGTGATCCATTCTACTGATTTCTGTCTCTCTGGGCTACAGAAGGAGCCTACACACCTCACCTAGAATAGCTGCCTTGTTGCTGGCTTGTGCTGGACAGACCAAGCATAACTTGTAATTGGATCTGCCATACTTCTTTGCCCATTCCACACTAACCTGTTTCTCCTCCATCAAGCATAAACAAACATAACTTGCAGCAGGATGCCTGCCAAGTGTGTCAAGGACTGAGCAATGCACTGCTTGCACAGCTTTTCCAATGTCTGATTTGAAAACACCTGGGTTTAGGTTCTAGTCACAAGTTCTAGCAATGTGTTTCTCTTTTGGATAGTGTTTTCTGCCCATTAATTTATTTAATCATTGTATTCAAATGCTTTCTCAGTTTACATTTTTATAAAGAGAGGAAGGAAGAGGTTCTTAAAGGCATTTTGAATGATTTCATTAGTCTTACCTTCTCCAAATTTTTTTTAAATTTTAAAAAACATTGCCAGCAGAATGGTTTGCCCAGTCCCAAAGCTGAACTCATCAAGGCTATGTACAGGATCAAAATTACCTCCCTGATCATCTGTTTGTCCCTTGGATAAAAATTAGATTTTGTCACATCCACCAGGAGCTTTTGCTGAGGTGTTGAACTGCTGTGATTGTTGCCTTGTTTCACTGCCAGTGGTTCCTAACAGAGATTCTGTAGCATATGCTTAATATATTTGTCTACAGCTTTGTAAATTTGCTTCAGTCATGTTAGAAATATATTTTTACATTATACTTCCAAGAGAAATACAGTGGTATTGGAAAATTTGTCCCGGATTTTTTTCTCTTTGATGAAATAAGGGCTTTTGGGAAAGGTTAGTTTTGCGTCCTCTTTATTTCACTTTCCATGTCTCCTTTATTTCTGTGTTGTATTTACCTCTTCCTCCTGCCTTTCCTCAGGACGGACATGCAGATACACATGAATCTACATCTCTCAAACATTTGTTTCCTAGTCTTTGTCATGTGGATTATATTACTAATTCAAAAGCTAAGCAAGTTGGAGTGTTTGCATTCTGAAATATATATGCCACATTATACAAGAAGATTATAGCAAACAGCATGAAATCCAGCTATCATGCTGTTCTCAGCAGTTACTTTTCTCTGGTACATTATACTTCTAAATTTATGTCACTGCTGGTGTAATGCCATTTAATGTATAAAAATTGCTACAGATTCTGTTTGAGATTTTCTTGTGTTTCCTTCAAGCTTTGTTCTAAACAAAATAAGAAATGCTAGTCTCAGGATTGGAAGTGGAAGACACTTGGGGACTAGGTTATAGTGTTGGTCTTTACCAGTGGGTAAATCAATTCTGCTTTCTTTATTTGATTTATCCACTTGTCAAATAATGATGACTGAAGTGCCATCCTGCCATAGCTTATGAAATTATTTGAGACCTGCGGACAGAAAGTACATTTATAAGCAGGGACTTTTGATTAGAAAGAAACGATTTGCATTGTATCAGCTATGAATATGCATATAAGAGGTCTGCAAAATGTAAACAGTTCTCCTCATATTGCCACCACAGCCCTGGGCAAAAAATTCCCTTTCTGCAGTGAGGCAGCAGTGAATGAAGAGAGGTGCTAGTGTCTGGGAAACAGATGGCTCTGCTCCGGGGGCTGCCCTGACTGGGGATGCTCCAGATGGGCTGGCAGCAGGAGGGAGCGACCTTCCTTCAGCTGCAGGGCTGTTTGTCCTGGCCAGAGAAGCCCTCTGCTGTCCTCTGAGGGCATCACTTGTGCCTCTTTGGGTCCACCAAACTTTTCACAACCTTCTCCTTCATCAGGGCTTGGCCGCTTGCCCTGTCCAGCCATGTGAGCTCTCCAGGTGGCTGGTTGCATCCTTCCTGCTGTGAAACCACACCACTCGTCATTAGAAATCACTGCCTCCCGTGGACACGAAGAAACACCTCCCAGCTTTCTCAGAGACTGTTTGAAAGCCTGGGGCATGACAAGCCTGCCTTCTTTCAGCTCCAGGCAGCTGACCTCGCTGAACAGAGCTCTCCGTCCTTCCCTGCCAAGTGGGAGCTGTGCACCAGGCGCCTCAGTGTCCCAGAGCCCTCTGCCAAGTAGCTGATGTTGCTCTACATGGTCTCCCACCTCCTCCTTCCCGAGACAGCCTGATCACTGTCCCCAGTGTATTTCCAAACAGATGATTAGCTATGGAATTGCCAGATTTGGTCATTAGCCAGAGGAAAAAAGATTAAAAAAAAAAAAAGTAATAAGAAAAATCAAAAGAGATATAGAAAGAAAAAGAAAAAACCAAACCAACCAAACAAAAAAACCCAAGAAAAAATAAACAAGGGAAAGGGAAAAGGGAAAAATGGAAAAGGCAAAAATGGAAAAGGGAAAAGGGAAAACGAAGAAAGAAAAATGAAGAAAGAGAAAGAGAAAGAAAAATGAAGAAAGAGAAAGAGAAAGAAAAATGAAGAAAGAGAAAGAGAAAGGCAGAAAGAGAAAGAAAAAAGAAAGAAGAAGAAAGAAGAAGAAAGAAGAAGAAAGAAGAAGAAAGAAGAAGAAAAGAAGAAAGAAGAAGAAAGAAGAAGAAAGAAGAAGAAAGAAGAAGAAAGAAGAAGAAAGAAGAAGAAAGAAGAAGAAAGAAGAAGAAAGAAGAAGAAAGAAGAAGAAAGAAGAAGAAAGAAGAAGAAAGAGGAAAGAGGAAAGAAGAAAAAAGAAACCCCAGTGTTTCCTAGATCTGAAGGAGTGGAAAGCCAGGGCTAAGCTGTGTACTTTGAAGTGGCTGTGCTCCCCCAACAGCACCAGCCAAGCAGAGGCTGATGAAGGTTTTATTCCACACACACAGCTTCACCCATGGTGTCAGGATGCATGGCTAAACTGTGGGGAGAAATGAAAGGGAGGAAAGGGACAAAGATTACAGTCAGACCCCACTCCTGGCACACACTGTCTGAATGCTTGGTGGTGTTGTGGTGAACCTCTTGGAAAATACTGCAGTTCCCCCTTCTTCCTTTTTCTAAGTAAATGAAGATGAACAAATTCACATGACCATTGTATTTAATTCAGTCTTCTCCAAATTCTGGTGGAGCACTCCTGAGAAAAAGTCTAGTTAATACAGGATCTGCACCTCAGAGCTACAGGTCTTGCATGCATGCCTGTGACTGAACGTGACTTATGGAGCAACATAAAGTATTCAAAATCTGACAAGCAGGAACGCTCCTGCTGAGAGTCCTCAGATGATGCTCCCTGTAGCACAAGACATTATATTTCACAGATGTGGCCAGATCCCTCCTAAGCTTGTACATTCAAGATCCTTCCCAGCTGATCAAAACCCCTGAGAGACAATGAGCCATGGGTGCTCCTACACATGGGTCAAGACCATCACCTGCTCCTTTCTGTTCACCCCCCAGACTCACTGAGAGTAACTCTGGCACCTGCTTTTATTGCTGGGATGCCTGTGAACCCTCTGTTCCCTGCCTTGTGTCAGGGCTAATGTGGCGACACCCTGCCATGCTCTGCTGGTGGCACCACTCCTCTCCATGTGTTGCCTTCATTCTTGTCTCTGTCCCGTGCTAGTTGTTCTTCATGTACCTCAATTTGTTTTCCTGCAGCTCCAGTCCTCCCCTTCCCACCTCTTAGTGTGTCCCTTGCTGCATTTACCCTCTGCCATGTGCCCAAGGGCCGTCCTGTATCCTTCAGGCTTTTTTCCACCTTTAGCTTGCAGTCTGTCAGGACTGAATGCCACAGAAATCCAGTCTGGTTCATGCTTCAAGACCCTCTGAGATTCAAAGATGGTCATATCCAGGGATCTGGCAGATAAAGATGCAGCACATTTGTGAGACTGAGAATCTATCTGCAACTTCAGACATGTCCAGATTTAGAGAACATTCCAACGTTCTTATTTTTGCTCATGCTAGTCTTGAAATAAGACCCTTGAAGAATAGCTGTGGGAGCATGCGGTCCTGGCGGCACACTCGGAGAGATGCTGGCAAGTCACTGGCCACAAGCAAACGCTGCCCTTGCCAGGGGGGCCTGAAGCACTAGCCAGGCTGAAACAAGGGTGTCACGGTTGAGACAACCAAAGTTGCTTCTCCTTCTACTCGTTCCAGCTGTTTGCAGGGCCACAGGACTGAGGATGTGTTACATGTTAATAAACTGCACTATACTGGAAAGATAGCTGAATTGTATAGTCGGGGGTTTTTTGTCCTAACGGAAACAAAGACTCATGTGTCACTAATTATCCTAAGTGCAGGCAATAATATAACAGATCCAAGAAGAAGAGAAATAAATGCCTGTTTCCCAGTATGAATCTCCATGGACCTGAGAGAGTATGGAACCCATCTGGCCCCAAATACATGCATTACAGAGAGCAGCAGTCAGTGTGTGCACTCCCATCACCTCTAAAGGAACAGCCCGCCACCAACCTCTTTATGCCTGTCACAGTGTAATTTCATCCCGCAGAAGTGATCTCTGCTCAGCCTGCAAATCAAAATGGGGGGATCATGACTGCAGGTCATTGCATTTCTCCCCAAACCCGCCTAACTTCAATCTCTGGCCGAGCAACTTCAAATACTTGATAGATGATGCAGACCATGGGTGGACACGTTGCCATCACATGAGAGAGCTGCAGGTGATTTTCCTCAGGTTAGACCAAACCCCAGATGAGGCTTTTCTCCAGATGTTTTCTCTGAAGCACAACACCGTCTCATGCTGGCGAATGGCAGGGCTTGTTGGCTGAGGTCCTCATGAGCCTCCTTGCGGCACTTGAAGCAATGAGTCACCCCTACAGCTCTTTCTGATCCCCAGCTGCACAGCTGCTGCTCCCCAAAAGCCCTGGGATGTCTGCTTCACTCCTGCTGACCCCCCAGCACTCCCAGTTGGGATGAACGCCAGCCCTTTCCATGGGAGTTGGTCGAAGGTGCCCTGCTTGGCCCTTTTTCTGCTGTGTCTGGTGTCTGCTTTACCCTTTTGCCCCACCACACACAGTGTTTCAGATGTATTCATGGCACATAGCATCTTCTGCTCATTTCTCCCGCCAGAAATTAAGTCATGCCCCAGCCTGGCAGCTACTGTGGCCTACCCGACACTGACACATCCTATTAACCACGAGATTAACCTCTTGGTTAATAACCAATAAGGTAAGATACCGACATGCACTGAGTATAAATTTGACCTATGTTGTGAAAAGTGATGTCTTCTGCTAGCAGTTAAGTTGTATGAAGGACACAATGTGCCCCATACTTGCATGTATTTGCTTCTATTATTTTCAACACATATGCATATATCCAGTCTTGGCACCATCTCTGCTAATTAGAGAGGCCTTATGATTCCCTGTCATTACATTTAGTAGATCTCTGTGAATAAAGTTTAAAATACCAAGATTCCAGGGCACAAAAGCTCCTTTATAGCCTTCATTCACAGTTAGGCTTGTGCTGCATTCTTGCCATTATAAAATGACCCTTGTCTTGAACTCTGCATCTTGTGATGTACAAATTGACTACAGGAAAATATTTCAAAACTAACATAAATAATGATAGATAACACAATTGTTACATGTTTTACCTACAGATCTCTGATCAAAGGAGTCATTATTTCTTAGAGCCTTTGCCATAACAAGGGAGAAACACTGCAGAGTATTCAACATTACTGTGTATGAACAGCACATTATTTTACAATATTTTCATGACATAGACCTGTTCCAAGTACCAACTAGAATATCCAGAAGAGTGCTTTTAACCAATAGGCTGAATTCCCCGTTGGCACCACATTTCAAAGTGGAAGCTATAGTTTCCTCAGTCCTCGCATGTGGTTCTCATCTAATCAGAAACGCACATACTTGTGCAGAGCCTGGCATGAATCCAAGGAATCTGCTGCGATTTATCAAGCGGATATCACACATTCAGAAATTGTCTGCATACTTACCTACACAATGGGCTGCTCTGCTACATGAACCCCCTTGAGGCAGCTCCCTCACCCGTGCCCCCCACCCTCTGCTCCAGTTTCCTTGTTTATTCTCCTGCACGTTGGCATTTCTGGCCTTGCACCTCCATGTTCCCACACAACTTTTTGGGAATAGCGGGTCACACCGTCTGCTGAGCCATTCACCCCTTGTTGTGCACATGTGCAGTGCTGGAGGAGCTTATCTTCCTTTCACAAAGAAAAGCCCATTTATTTTTTTAGACATTTTATGGCACATGGGTAAGCGATGTTGAGGTTGCTGTAATTACTGTTGAATTTGCAAAGTGACTGCTTTAAGTAAGAAAAACCTTGCCTTCTGTCATGGTTCTTTTCATGACAGACCTATAATTCTAGTATAAATTATACTTCATTTTATATACCATACTAATTACTCAACTGATACTCCAGGAGCAGGTTTCACTAATCCAGTAAAACTCTGAATAAAACAGTCCCATGGTCTTTTCCCCAAAAGCTCACTCGTCCCATGCAAACTTACTCTCAGTGTTACTCTCCTCTCTCCAGAAACATTTAAAACCAAGCAGCTCAGCAGTGTGAAATAATAATTCTGGTTTTATTTCTGCCACAGAAGTGAATGACAGTGTGGCAGGACCCAGGCTGGGCACTGGTGTCACCCTCATCTGCAGTCACAGTTTCAGCAACACCAGGTGCACCGGTATTTTTCCCAGACTGGTGACTGGAGGAGGCAAGGACATCTCCTTCAACACAAGCAGCGACAGCGGCAGGGTCCCCTCCGTCTGCTGTAGAGATAGAGAAACAGCTTTCAGGATTTCTCCCTCTTTCAAATTACCTTGTGTGTCCTCAGGGGTGAGAGGCAGCACCCCAGTAACTACTGCAGAGCAGGCAGGGCAAGCATGCTGGCTCCTGTCGAAGCAGCCGTGTCTGGGCAAAGGAAGGCCTGTGGTGTGAACCTGAGAGACAGAGAGGAGAGGGAAAGGATTTGTAGGAGAGGCTTTCAACAAAAAAATAAACCTTGTGGTTTTTTTAAAGAAAAACTTACCCTCTCAACTATTTGTCAGGGCACCAGCAGCAGGTGCAGTGGGACTCCTGTTTGGGAGGTAACAGCAAATAGGCTTGCAATTAGTAAGGATAAATGAGGATGTTCACAGCTGTGCAAGCTCCCTGCCACACTCTGCTCCTGTATTCAGGCGGGTGCGTCTGCGACAATGCCAATCTGTGTTAGACATAACCCAGAGTTATTAGTGCAGCCCTATCAAGACTGCACATCTGCTCTTCTTATATTGAGCTCATGTTTTCCAGCTTCCCTTCACAGCTGTGGGGAGCTCTTTCTGAAATCAGAAGCTCAGAGATGAGCCTGGAGGTAACAACATCACCTAAAAAGCTGGGCCGCATGTATAAGCCTAAAGCATTTTTCCGTATGGATATATAGGATCAGTGCTAGCCTCAGCCAGCTAAAGTCATGTGAATCCCAGTCCCTGTCTCTGTTTCACTATGAGGGTAGCCTTCTATGTTGTACTTTGTATTTCTTGACCATGGCACTGAGATGTTTAGCACCCTCTTTCATGGAGCTGCTATGTGGGACTGTAGCTCCTTCTGAGCTTGTCTCTACTGTTGGGACAACCATTGAGAGTTACTGTGTTGATGGCTAGTGGCAATAATAGAATAGTTTGGGTTGGAAAAAACCTTCAAAGCTCATCTAGTCCAACCCCCCTGCAGTATGCAGGGACATCTTCAAGTAGATCAGGTTGTTCAGAGCCCCATCCAGCCTGGACTTGAATGTCTCCAGGGATGGGGCATCTGACACTTCTCTGGGCAACCTGTTCTAGTGTTTTATCACCTTCATTGTAAAAAATTTCTTCCTCATGTCTAGCCTGAATCTTCCCTCCTTCAGGTTAAAACGGGTCTTGCAGGGGTCTGAAGGTCAGTTGAAACCAGCAGGATGCGTAGCCACAGACAGATCCTTGCAGTGCCCAGACTGCAGCAGGGAGAGAGATGGTTTTTCACCAGCCATTCTTCAAGACCACTCAAACTTCTCAAGACTATTTAGTCAAACCCTTTTGATGCTGATTTTCTGCTGTGACTGTGTGTGAAAGCTGCAGAGAAGGTGCCTTTGTATCGTCACAGAGACATGCGAGGTAAAGAATGGCTCTTGTTAACAGTTATTCTTCCCCTCAGGAGTGTGGATGAAAGACTATTTTAGCATAAAAAGGATACAAAGACGAAGGATCAAA
Organism: Caloenas nicobarica; assembly: GCF_036013445.1. Classification (NCBI taxonomy): domain Eukaryota; kingdom Metazoa; phylum Chordata; class Aves; order Columbiformes; family Columbidae; genus Caloenas; species Caloenas nicobarica. The sequence goes on along the minus strand of NC_088284.1, from coordinate 20,012,696 downwards.
AATGTTGCAGATGTGAACTTGCAGACAGCTCCCCTTTTAGCCAGATTTTGCCCTCAGTTCCTTCCTACACTACTTCAAGTACTGCCGTGCTGTTGCTTTGAGTATTTTTCCTTTTTTTGTTGTTTGTTGCATGAAGGTCTTTGACTTTGGTATCGAATTGTAGGTCTCATTACACCAGGACATTGAACATACATGTAACAAACAAATAGCCAGTGGCTTGGACTCCACACTACAAGAAAACACTTGGACATGAAACTCAGGAATATACTTTTTCCCCTTGAGAATGCATTTCTATTCCTTTGTAGAATAATTTTTGTATTTATTTTCAAGACATAAAGAATATGCTAGCCCTGGATATACATGATGAAGTGTGTGCAGCCGAATTTAAGAACTGGAAAGGATTGTGCTTAGACAAGCATGACAGGTGTCTGTCCATCAGCAGCCATTCTAGATATTCTCAGAGATATAGGTGCTTTGGAGAATGTGCTGGAGCTTGAGATCACAGTATTTGGGTGGAATAATTGGAGCTGCCCTTGCTGTCAAGAAGAACAATGTTGGCTCAGGTTAACCTGCAGCTGTGGTTGATCTCTGTGGGACTCCTTGAAGCCAGGCTATGGTTTCCCTTGCTGGCAGTTATACTGATGTGGAGGTGAATAGTGCTGAGTGACTGAAGAGTAGAGGTGTTGGCTCATGTTTTAGAGAAAAAGACTTGGAAATATGCAGACAGCGCCGATAAGTGTCCTGACAGCTACAAGCAATCAAACAGCTGTCTTCTTTTGTTTCTTTTCTTTGAGGGTTATTTTGAAAAAGATATTTCTTCTGTGCAATTTAACCAACATTCCCCACAGGGCTGTGGGAAGTGGATGTAGATGGTGGAGGGAAGGCTGAGTATCACCAGTCAAATTTAAGTGTCCAATGAAAGATACCAAAGAGACAAGGCTGGAAGCTTCCCTCAGACTACTCTTTCTCCCAGTCCTCACCCTTGGCTCAGAAGATCCCAAGTACACGGTGGCAGGCCCCTGGGGTGCACCATGCTCGCCAGAAAGTCTTGGCTGTGTTGAAGCAGGATGGAGTTGTTGAAGCCAGACTACTGCTGCTCTTCAGGTTTCTGTGTTCAGACTGAAACAAGGTCAAGTTCAGCTGCTAGAACACTTAGTCAAAATAATGGGCTTCTTTGGGGTTATGCGAGTGTCACATGGTACCCGAGGCCTAAAGCTGGAAGGTGCCTCTGTGACAGGGGTGCTGTGCTCAGGTTTTGCAGCCTACTCCTTCGTAGGCATACAACGTTACCCAGGTGCCTTTGTCAGCACACACACTCAGAAGTGTTCTCCCCAGCAATGATGTATTCTCTGCTTTATTCAGCATGTAAGATTCAACCTTGGTAGCCTTGCTGGTGATAAATTATTCTGATTTCAACACTACCCTGTTACACCCAGGACTTCTGCATGGAGCTTCCTGTGCTCTTTCCTGGTCTGGTGCCTCCTTCTGCGGGTCAGTCTCACTTGACTTTTTCTTCTGGAGGTGTTTCCTGCCATGGCAGAGCATCTTCAGCTGTAGCCTCCCGTACTGTGGAGCTGATGTCACACTGCTAGAGATCGGAGTATTTATTTTTAACCTTTTTTTTTTTTTTTTCCTTCTTCCTCTGAGTTATTCCCTTTATTTTATCTGACCATAAACCCCAGAACAGACAAAAGCCAAGCACGGATGTATCTGTTTACTTTCTGCAGTTTCCCAGATCTCGCAGAGGAAACACCAGAGCTCCGCTGTGATGCACTTTTGACTGGAGTTGCGTTTACTAATTCTTCCTCCAGCAGCAGTTTCTTCCCTGGTCTAGATGGGGATAAGTGAGGAGGGTGTTACTCAGCTGTGGCTGTGCTCTGTGTGCTGAGGTGGCCAGTGTTAATGAGGGGAAGCCCCACCTACATCTGGCTTTGATGCAGAACATAATTCATGCACCAAGGGGTCTGGTAAGGGAAGGAAAGCACATTCAGGGAGGTTGAAAATTTCCTCAACTTTCACCATTGAGCTCAATGCAAGCAGCTAGAAAATGTATCCGTCTCCAACTTCTTGTGCTAGCCTGTGGTCACCAAGTGGTACAGACATTTCAAATGGTTATTGCCAACTTCAGACAGCCCCTACATATTCTGTCCGCACTGGAAGAAATCCTCAAACAGTTTTGACAAATATTTTTCCGTCAAAGTCTGTAATGTAATTGATGTTAAAACCTGTAGTTAAACAGCTTTGATTTTGGAAAAAAGTCTCAGCATGAAAAGTGCGAATTAAGTGACCTGGGGTAGTTCTGGGAAACAGAGGAAGAACAAAGTAATTTTTAATTTCACCATACTCTTCAGTTTACTTTGTTTCTACCTTTTCAAATCTCCACTTTTCCCCCCTTTTTTAATATCTTCCCACTTTTTCAGTGGAGTGACAAAAGAAACCATGCCAAAAAAGCAGAAAGTAAAACACTTTTTTTTTTTTTCCTTTTTCTTCACATTTTAAAACTTGAAGTGAAAGCTGGGACTTGATGTGAAAAAATGTCATTTTTATTTTGACATTTTACACAAAGAAAAAAACCACTTGAGTGTGGGGAAAAAGAAGGAGAGCAGAAGAAGTCACATTTTCCATCAGGCACCCTTAACGTATCTCGACCATAACACTGATGTCCAATTTTCCAAACACAACTTTCAAGTAAAGGAAAACAGCAGCCGCCAGTCTCCTCTGACTCTTTCAGCACCCTCATTTGATTGCTCAGACCAGGGTAATTTGTTTTCCTCACCTCATTTTCAAAAGTCAGACGAAGGAAGTTATTGGCGCTCTGCCTGTGCAAGGCAATAGGGAAGGGCTGCAGTGGGAGGTGCGGCTTCCAGTAGCTCTCTTCTGCTCTGTGATGGGGACCTGGAGGCCCTGTGGTCACTTGTGTCACTAAGTGGTTAGGCTGGGCACTGGAAAACAAAGGACCGATGCAGCACTTCTGCCCTGAGCGACCTCCTGAGTGCTGCTGCTCTGTCCTGCAGACATGTGGATAGCAATAACATCAGCAATTAACATGACTCAACTGCTTGCAAAAAAAAAAATGTTCCTTGCCACAAAAATAACAGTCAAACCTGAAGATTACAGTGGCCAAATATTTTAACTTAGACCATAAGACCGTCTTTACAGCAGACTGGTTGAGATAAAAGGTCGTCTTTCACAAGTTGGGGTGTGTGAGTGTGCAGAGCTTGCCCAGCTCTCCTTGGCTCCAGCCAGTGGCACCAGCTGGAGTTCCCAGAGGCTCCCACACCTAAGAGAGAGCTGCAAAACCTAAACAAACAGCACCATTCACATCCTAAGATGTGGACAAGGATCTCCACCTCTAAGGAGGAACTGCGAAATGATGAATGGCACAAGCGTAACGACCCAAGAGCTCCCTGCTCAGATTTCTTCCATGGTTTGCCCGTGTCTGCTGCTTCAGCCCAGACGCTCTTTCGTAGACTGGCTCACACTGCACTGAGGAAAGCAGAGATATTTTCCACTGTTGCTATCGGGGTTCAGCCACAGCAACATGAGAGCCCCACTGAGACAGCTTCCAGCTGGCAGCAGGGCTTCCAACACTGTGTCATCTAACCCTTCTGGGAGCAAGCGTTGGGATGGCCGTCCACAGAAACACAGCGTCTCAACCCACCAAATAATAATGGGTGGTACTACTTGGATAAGATGCATCGGGAGAAATATACTCAAGCTGACATTCAGGGATCAGGCTGAACCTAGAAAGTATTTTCCATCCCTAGTGGTTAGAATTTTATGAGGGTCATTCCTACACTGGAAGACTGCCGGAGAAATGTGAAATCAGCACTGCTTTTACCAGATTTTTAAAAAAGCCTCGTTGATTGGGCATTATTTTTGTAAAATGAAAAAGCAGCTGTGATTCAGACCTACGTGTCCAATGGATCAGGTTAAATTACTCCAGTTTAAGCCCATCTTGAAAATAAACATTTTCCTCCTCATTTAATTTCTGTTGCGTATGGTTCATTTCTCCTAATCATCATCTGGGCAGAGAAAAAGCTGCTGTGATTGACAGCACAGAGAGCAACGGATGGTTCTGTTTCTGTTCAAGTGAGATGTAGAGAAATAACCCTATTCAGTAGCATTACTCTAACTTTCTCTTTTTAAAATAACTTTTTTTGGCGATGAGCTGCGTCAATACTTTCTAAATCAAGCACTCAGATACACACCAACTTTAAATTAAAACAAACACCAAAACGTTTCTAGGCTTGCATTCTTTACCAGCATTTCTTACAAGTTTAAAAGCAGATAGTTTCTCACATAAGCATCTGGTGCTGCAGTACTCAGTAACACTTTCACAATGCAAAATTCCCTAGTGATTGCTCAAGGATGGTACTACTCACCATGCATACAGGAAGCTAAAAAGCATAGTGAGTTTCATAAGAGCAAAATAAGTTAGTTGCTCGACTCTGTGTCCAGAGTAATTATAGATTTTACTTTGAAATGAGTTAAGTGGGAAGGCTGTGTCTAGGTAACTTAGATTAAAAGTGCTCAGCAAGTTCCTATCTTGGATTTCCCAGGGAATGAATTTTCCACACTCCATTTTTCCTGCACAGTCAAAACACAGCAGGGCTGGCAAGCAAAGCCCCAGTAATCCTGATGCATAGGAAATTCCCATGTAAAGGAGTGTTTCAAGCTATTAGTCTATGGTTTTGCTCGTCTAGACTATTTATCTCCCTGTGTTTTCCACACTTGCTCTTTCCCTCTCAGAAGCTTCCCTGATGAGGCTTAGTATCAAATTCTCAAATTCTGCCTGGCCCGTGGGGCCAGCGGCAGCATGTTGAGGCTCTCCAGCATCCCACCTGCTGCGCACAGAGTCAGGCCTCCCAGGGTAACCCCAGACCACGAAAGCAACACAAACTCTTTGCTGAGTTAAGGTAGATGAAGACACAGGTTTAAGGACTTTCATAATCTGGCACGTGACTTGGAAGTTTGATGCTACCTCTGAGTGGCAAGCATTTGCATGGCACTTCAGAATCTTCAGTCATTATTTTCCACAGATACATTTTTCAAAAATGGATCTTCAAAAAAACTGAGAAAATCTAGCTTTGTCGTAAGTGAGCCTAATCTTAAAGCACTTCTTGGTGCTAATTTTATTGATCAGCAATTAAAATGAATTCTTCCTTGCCCGCCCAAGTGGGTGAAGTGGTTGGAGATATTCTGGTGTGTGATGTTATTTTCTGGGGAAGGGGTGGATGCAACAGAGCAGAAAAAGAGTTTTCACTTTCCAGGAGGAGCCTTCTTTGGCTGCAGGAGCTGAAGGCAATGAAAGCCAAGCACCCAATGAAGGGAGCTCTGCCAAAAGCATCACCCACTTCACTGTGCTGCAGGTATCATTACATCAAGGTCCTGTGCACTCATGGGGCTGTCTCTCGTCTGAAAATCCATTTACATTGCTCTGGTCACGGGAGAGAGAGCCCTGCTGTCTGCGTGTCTGCGTGAGAGAGACACCAAGTAGTTTAATCTGCTTGAGCTTTGCATGTTATCACAAAGCTATAAATGAGTTAATCACATTTTGACACAAATTCAATGTTCAGGTCTGTGAACTTGCATTAAACCATGAGCATTTGGCTTGTGTCAGTAGAAAAAGACAAGCAAGTTTTGCAGTAATTTTTCCAGTCCTTTTTCACACCAGACCTCAGACCAGTGTATAAACCAGCAACGGTCTGTAAATGTTCAAAGGCAGTTGAGTTTCCACAGAAATGGCTGTGATCTGTAGCACAGAGCAATGTAGACAGTCAAAAAACCTTTGTCTTTCCTGGATGTAGATTCTGATTTCACTTTACTGTATGAAGAAGAGACAGAATTCAAATCAAGATGGATCTCTGAAGTAAGGTATTAAAGCCATGGGCAGATGGATGAATGGTAAGAACTGCTCTTACTACGTTTATGGGGTACTGAGTAAGGAGATCCTACGCACGACGTAAGAATTAGAGGCTTCATGTAAGGTCTCTGAATCTCAGTACTGTCCTTCTGCCTTTCAGGTTGGAATAAGGATTATTTGGTATGTAAATGTGTTGCTCCACTGATTCCATTACTTTGAATGCATGCAGTCTGAAATTTGCAAATCATCATGGAATCATAGAATAGTCTGGGTTGGAAGGGACCTTGCATGGTCATCTAGTCCAACAACTCTATAATAAGCAGGGACATCTTCAAGTAGATCACGTTGCTCAGAGCCCTGTCCAGCCCGGCCTTGAATGTCTCCAGGGATGGGGCATCTACCACCTCTCTGGGCAACATGTTCCAGTGTTTCATCACCCTCATTGTAAAAAATATTGTCCCTATATCTAGTCTAAATCTCTCCTCTTTTAGATTAAAACCTTTACCCCTTGTCCTATCCCTACAGGTCCTACTAAAAAGTTTGTCCCCATTTTTCTTATAAGTCCCCTTTAAATACTGAAAGGCCACAATTAGGTCTCCCTGGAGCCTTCTCTTCTCCAGGCTGAACAACCCCAACTCTCTCAGCCTGTCCTCACAGCAGAGCTGTTCCAGCCCTCTCATCATTTCTGTGGCCCTGTCAATCCCAGAGCATTGGGTGGCTCATACAGAAGAACCATTATTCTCCTGTGTTATCAGAACTGGGTTTGTCCCTAGCTTAAATACACTTGCTCCCTACCCTGTTATTATTGCTATTTCCATTGCTCCAGTCAGCTTCTTTCAAGTTAGCAAGGAAAGACACTCGGGAAGATATGGGAACAAAAAGGGGGACAACCCACCCATACCCAGCCCTGTGACACCAGGTGGAGCAGGCACAGGGAGAGCAGCTGCCCGCAGCGCTGCTCCAGCTGGCACCAGCATCTGGCCGCTCCCTGGCAACATCTTCGTGCAGATGCCATCGCTGTGTCTGACGCCAGGTTCAGTTCTAGTTTTTCCTGAATTAAAAGGGACGTGAGGTCACACCAGGCAGGATCCGTCTCCTCCAACAGCAAGCTGCATGCTCGCTATGTGCTCCAGTCATGGAGACAAGCTGGTCTGCCTCCTCTATCTATGGAGTTTACACCAGATACGAATATTTTTGTTAGCGGAGTCTGGCCTCAGCTGAAATGTTCCTTTCCCCTTTTTTGCCTTCCCTCTGCTGTTCCCAGTGTGTCACTCCGCTGCAGGGGGTGCACACTGAGCAGTGCTGGGGAGCACCAACCCCACGGCAGCTCCTGCTGCTCTGCTCACCACAGGCATAACACCTTGCTTGCTTTGATAGCAAAGTAAGATCAGACAGCTAGAAATTCTGGGGTTTCCCCTCCCCAAAAGCAAATATTACCCCCTTGTGATGCCCATCATAGCAGGACCCCATTTCACACTGCAGGTTCCTGCAAGGCATGAACCTCAGTTTGGAAGCAGAAATGAATCTACAGCAAGACTCCAGATCAAGACAGGCAGAAAAGCATGTTATAAATGACATTAGACGTGAAATGGGCAGTGTCTGGCTGATGTTGCCTACACTGAGGACTTGGTTCAGGCTTGCTGCTGGGAAGGAGGCAGATAAGGTCCCTTTCCCCTATGGCTGCTGTGCTGGAGTGGGCTGGCACAGTTGCACAAACCCTGTTTGACAGAATCTGTGAGTCTAACCAAGTGTTTGTGGTCAGCTAAACTGAAGACTTTAGCAGGTCGCTTCAGACCCTCTCTGCTCCAGCCACATACACCGTTTTGGGTCAGTAAAGCTGTGTTTCTGAGTTGCACAAGCACTTCTCTACTGCCAGGTTGGGTGGACACCTTTAACCTCTGTCTCTGCTGCTCATCTTTGCTCTGCCTGTATAACGTCCTGGCATACTTCTGCTGGCGGGAATTTATTTTTTATGTTTTTCAGGAAAACGTGTTTGCCTGTTGCCTAGGACACAGGTAATCTGTGAAATGTGGTACATTTCGGGGTTGCAGATGGCAGGGTGAAGAATGTGGTAAGGACCAGCAGCAGAAAATCCCATCAGCTGGAGCACATGGTAAAGATATCACTCTGAAATCTTTCAAAAGTCACTTGAAAGGATTTAATTTCCTTTTCAGAGGCACCTTAAGAAGCATAGTTTTCCTCTGGGGAAAAAAAAAATACTCAAAAAAGCATCTGGGCCTAGTCTCCTGGACCAATTTTATCAGCAGATACGTGAAACTGAGTGTCCAAGAGGAGCTGAGAGCTGCTGCCATGTGGCAGAGAAGGTAAAATGAAGGTTTGCCCCAGCCCCACTGCCCAAGCCCCTCCTCAGCCATGGGGAAGGAGGGAGCCCGACCTTGGCCAGCCCCATCCCAGCTCCCTGCAGCCTTGGTGGGGCTGTGGTCTGGCAGGCCCCCTCCGACCGGCAGGCTCTGCTGGCTTCACTGCTGCAAGGGCAGATAGATCTCCAAGGGCTGCTGTGCAGGACAGTCTCTCTCTCTCTTGCACACCTCTGCACTGCTGCAGCATCTTCCAGGCTGCACCCTGGCAGCTGCCTGCTTCACCCGTGCCTGTGGCTGGCCATGTGCTGCAGCAAAATCAACATTCTGATTGCAATGATGGTTGTTGCTTCTCCTACATACCATCCTTGTAACTCAGCCTAAAGGTGGAGGCACAGGCTGGGCTTGCTGCCTCATGCATCAGGAGCGTCTCTGCTCAGAGATTTGCTAACAGTCCTGTGGCTGAGCCTTTCGTGATAATACTAAGGTTTCATTCCCACCAGAAACTGAATTTGACATTACTGATGAAGTTAACAGAAATCACAGACATGGGGTGAAACTTGATGAGCCAAAAGTGTCCCATTGTAGAAGATGTCCTTGCCATAATTCAATGTTCCATCTGTTTTGCTAATGAGCAACATTAAAATCAGATCAGTAAATTTAATGTCTGCTTTAGCGGCTTCTGTGTCCTGAGGTTTCTGAGGTTTTTCTAAAGATGTGTTAGAGAAATAAGGCCTCCTTACTTCTCTCCAAAGCCTGTGTTGGCTAACATGAATCTGAGCTCTATATGAAAAAATTACACCTCCTATGAAATCTTCCAGACTTCTGTACTTATTAGCTTTAGGTGCCAAGATGAGTTGCTTCTCTAAAAAAAATTAATATTAAAGCCTTTTTTATGTTTTTTCCTAAATAATGAGTAATGAGTCAACAAGAAAGCAAATTAATTTATACACCTTAGAGGTAACTGAATCATAGAATCATAGAATACCAGATTGGAAGGCACCTCAAGGATCACCTGGTCCAACCTCTCTCAGCAAAAGCACAGTCTAGACAAGATAGCCCAGCACCCCGTCCAGATGAACCTTAAAAGTGTCCCATGTTGGGGAATCCACCACTTCCCTGGGGACATTCTTCCAATGGCTGATTCTTCTCATTGAGAAAAATTTTCCTCTTCTGTCCAATCGAAGTCTCCCGAGGAGCAACATGTACCCATTACCCCATGTCTTTTCCATGTGACTCCTTGTAAAAAGGGAGCCTTCACCTTCTTTGTAGCCATACTTTAAATACTGGAACATGGTGAGAAGGTCTCCCCTAAGCCTTCTTTTCTCAAGGCTGAACAAGCCCAGTTCTCTCAGCCTTTCCTCACATGGCAACTTCCCAGCCCTTTGATCATATCTGTGGCCCTTTTCTGGACCCTCTCCACCTGTCCACATCTTTTTTGTATAGCGAGGACCAAAACTGAGCACAGTATTCCAAGTGTGGCCTGACAAATGCTGAATAGAGTGGGACAATGACTTCTTTGTCTCTGCTGGTGATGCCCTTGGTGATGCAGCCCAGCATCTTGATGGCTTTCTGTGCCGCAGCAGCCCATTGTTCACTCATATTGAGCTTGTCGTCCACCAGGACCTCCAGGTCCCTTTCTACAGAGCTGCTTCACAACTGGGTACGTACCAGCCTCTGCTGCACTCCTGGATTATGTTTGCCCAGGTGCAAGACCTTACACTTGTCCTTGCTGAACTTCATAAGGTCCTTGTTAGCCCAGTCATCCAGCCTTTCCAGGTCTCCCTGCAGGGTGTCTCTCCCTTTGGAAGTGTCCACTTCCCCACCCAGTTGGGTGTGATCCACAAACTTCATCGGGGTACACTTGATACTATCATCCAGATCACTTACGAGATGTTAAACAGTGTTGGGCCCGATATCTATGCTTGGGGGACCCTTCTCATGACAGGTTGCCAGTTTGAAAAGGGGCCATTTACCTCTACCCTCTGGGTATGGTCTGTCAGCCAGTTCCTCACCTACTGCAGAGACCACTTGCCTAGACTGTAATGTGTCAGCTCCTCTAGGAGGAGGCTGTGAGAAAGCCTTGGAGAAATCCTGGTGAATGATATGCACTGCTCATGCCACGTCAACCCAGCAGGTTGCTTTGTCATAGAAGGAGATCAGGTTTGTCAAGCCTGACTTGCCCCTGGTGAATCTGTGCTGACTATTCCCAATCACATGCTTCAACTGACTCATGACAGCCCCCAGAAGGATTCGTTCCAGAACTTTCCCAGGGACTGAAGACTGATGGGCCTATAAATTCCTGGATCATACTTTAAGACCTTGTAGAGGGAGGTGATGTATCCAGTCTTCAGGGACATACCCCAATCTTCATGACTTCTTAAAGATCATGGAGAGTGGCCTCACAATGCCAGCTCTCTTAACACCCTTGGGCAGACATCGTCAGGGCCCATTGATTTGTAGGGTTTGAACTCCTGTCATAGTTCCCTTAACAACTCTTCCTTCACTGACAGTGGGTCTGTGTTTGCATCAACCTGGATTTCTGTTCCCAAGGCCTGGGACCCAACAGTGCTGGTAAAGACAGAGGTGAAGGAAGTGTTGAGAAACCTCTGCCTTTTCAGCACTGTTGGTAACTACTTCGCCTCTGCTGTTTAAGAGTGGGCTAATATTTTCCTTCTGTTTCTGCTTGTTGTTTATGTACTTGAAGAACTCTTTCTTGTAGTTCTTGACATCTCTGGCCAGTTTCAATATGAGCTGAGCTTTTGCTTTTCTAAAGGCATCTCTGCACACCCTGGCAATGCTCTTGTAATTCTCAACAGATATTTGCTTTTCCATCTCTGATATGCTTCTCTTTCGGTTTTGAGCAGACTCTGGAAACAAGCCTTAGCTGTGTCAGTTTTTCCTCAGTAAGGTTTAAAGAAATAAATGTTTTATTTCCAGAAAGTGTATTAAAAATGAAAAGCAATATACCTTTCCATAACGTGTTTCTAGCAGAGTGAACAGACAAAGCAGTGCTGTGGGTGGCCATAACACATCAGTTACAGGCTGATAGGGAAAGTGGTCTTGAAACTGGATATTTGAAACTGGATATTCTGGCATGAGACGATAACAAAGATACCAGCTAAGTGTCCACCCACTTTTAAAATGAACCTAATTTTTTTTTTGGCAGGGGCCGTGTCACCTGAAACAGGCAATGGGGCAGCTCTGACAACCTTTCACTGACCTGCCTCTGGCTTACAAGGTATTGGAGAGGATGAATTGCTTACGTAAGGCCCTCAGCCACTTCTGTGACTTTCAGTTTTATGTTACAGAAAAATAATTCTTACTTGTTGACAAAACTCCTGCAGGATCTGTACATGGGAAGAACAAAGCAAAGGACTCTGCTGTCCTTGGTGGCAGGGTACAAAGCAATCAGAGGAGTAACTGGCACTGCACAGATCCTGTCACTGCGGACTCGACAAACAACTAACCCTTGTTAAAAGCAATGAGCCAGACAGGGAGAGAGGGATAGAAGCAGACAAATTGCCAAGTTCAAGGGAGTTCACAGCTTTTCCCACCTATGAAAGCTCAGGAAGAGCCAGACCTGCTCAGCTGACAGATTGCCCTATGGCTGTCTTGCATGGAAGCACCACTGTCTGCAGCTGGGCCAATACCAAAACAGCTGTTCTAACCCTGTTTTGGATTATCCCAGAGCATCAGCCTTACCAAGAAAGTGTCAGGACACTACTCCAGTGTTGCTAGCAGAAAGAATTTAGGGAAATCCTTAAGTGCTTGGAGGTCTAAAGGGCAAAAACCTTAGGTAGCATTGCTTTCCTATTTATTTTTTTACTCAATATGCTGAACTGTAGCCTGTACTTGATTTACGCCGTGACAGAACATTTAATTAATCTTGTCAGTGTGCGTGGTTGTGCTCATGGAAATGGACTCACATGATGCATCCTCCCTCCAGGGCAGTGCTCCATGGGCTGCAGACACTGCCTCACTGTGCCTGACCTGGTCACGCTCGCAGGAGAAGGGACTTCTCCAGGATTGAAGGACACCCTTCACGTCACCTGGCTAATGCTGAAATGGTCTCAGAAGCACTGTTAGCTCTGTACAGCATTTACTCCCACCACTCCTGTCTCCTGAAGAGACTATATATTCAGCAGGTTGCAAAGTCACTCCCTTCATATATTGCCATAAATAGGTTGCTCCAGTCCTTAGTTGCAGCAAGGAGCCCAGGAGCTGGCAGACTGCTAGTATGTCTTCGGTACGGTGAAAACTTCAATTAACATGGACACCTGGAACAGCAGGAGAAGTAAGTATGCCTGTGGCACTGTTAGACAACTGAGGTGTCCAGCCAAAACTTGTAGGTCTTGCTTTCCTTTCTACTTCACTCACTCCAAATCAGCCCGACGGCTGTCATATAAGGGTATGAACATTTGGTAACAGATGTGGCTGCCAAAAACTGAACAAACTCCTGAAAGTCTTGCAAAAGCTGTCTCCTCAGCCAGAGGGATTCATTGTTGACAGTCTCGAGACCACAGGCCTGGATGTGGTTGGTACGGGTCTAGAAATGCTCTGTAAGTGTGTGGAGCACTGTAGACACATCCATCCTCTCCTATGGAAGAATGAGGAATTCCTCAAGTGTATATAGCCATAATCTTTTGAGAATGCCATAAAAAACCCACCATGGTGATATAATTTCCTTTTCAAATGATCTTTTTTTTTTTTTCCCCTCCTTGTGAAAGCAAGTATTTATTATAGAAACCAAATTAGGAGGACAAACACAGCTTTTGCCTTACAGGAAGCTCATTCTTTTCTGTTACAAATGGTGCTAGTTGGCTGGGTTTCTACCCAGCAAGGGCTGCCAGCTCTGTGAGAGAGGTTACTCGTCTCTCCCGTCCACGTGGCTCTTTCCCAGTTATTATTACAGCATATATTTTTAAAAATATTTTTAGCTCAATCAGGCAGGCAATGAATGAAAGTGGATGTGCCAGATGTCCCTCTCAGTTCTGTCCAGTCTATCCATTTTCTGCCTCTTCTGGGGTAAACAGATGCCTACAGATTGGGTATTTTTCGGAAACCTTTCACAAGGCAAAGAAATGAAGCAAAAACCTAGGCCTGCAGCACACTGCAGCTGCTAGCTCTAAACATGAGGTTGGCATCAGGCCTGGGTCGTTCTGATGAACACAACCTTTCTCCCTCTTTCTAGGCCTGGCTTCTTAGCTCCCCACAAGCTGGCCCGTTCAGGGTATGCAGTGCTGGTGGGAGATGCGTGATGTTTAGCACAATCAGACAGCAATGGACACTACTTGTCTTACCACAGTGTAATTTATTTTGTCTGTTTTGTGACCTTTGAATGCAAAGTGTGGGGACACAGGTTTTCTCATTCTGGCTGGAGCCTGGACACAGTGCGTTCACAAGCAAGTGCTTGGACCTTTCTCCTAATGATCTCTGCAGAGCTAACCAAAAGTCGTAATCCAAAACTATAGTACTACCATTTTCCTAACAGCCCCACTCTTGATGGATGGCACCTGAATACATGCATAAAGCAAACAATTTAATAATCTGATATGAGCAGTCAGCAGATCTTACCAGGTTAATAGATTATAAATCAGATACAGTTCATTTTCATCCAGGGCCTGGGTAGGGAGAGCTCCTGGAAGAGTTTCACTATTTATGTACGCCCTGTTTTTCACTTGATGGCACACTTCCCTGAAGACATGATGTCTTTGATATGTCTTAGGAATCTGAGAAAATCTCTTAAATCTGGGCCCTACAAAATGATTTCTGTGACAAGAGGTCACATAAATTCTGAAATTCTGTTTGCAGTCTCCAGACAAATGTCTCACATTTTTCACCTCTCTTCGATACGAGAGCACACCGAGAGCATTTTGTCTTCATACCTCTCATTGTGCAGGGCAGAAGAACCGTCTTGGATATTGGTGGACCTGAAACTGTGTCTCGGCTTCCTACCCAAAATAAGCCCACCTTATCTGAACTATCTACATCTCCTGCATGAGCAAGGCTTGAGCAGGGGATGCAATCAGAACAGGATTTCTCGCAAGATGTTCTTTATTGCTTGTTGGGTGGCTAAAATAATCAGTAATTGTTTCTGTCATATTTCAGCTGTTATACTTTTGGTCCTGGCCAGAACAGAGGAATTGCAAAGAAGAGCATATTTTGAGCAATACATTAAAACATTTTGAAACTTGAGGGAAAAAAAAAGGTGAATTAAGATGAAGCCAAAGATTCAGGTTAGATCTTGTTTAATCCAAACCAGGATATCCATCCCTGACAAAAATGTTGACCACGGCTGGTTTTTTGGCACTGTGTCTTCTCTCCCCACCCTGCTTTCTTGGAAGTCACTGGGCTCTGGCGCTTCAATTAGAAACGGATAATTGAAGCATTGCAGACTGGAAAAAGCTTATCACACTGCATTATTTGTTCCATCACTGGAGCCCTATCGCCGTTGTGAAATGTATTTTTGCAAGTTGGAAAGGGACTTGGATAAACCACCTGGCCATCTCGTCTGGGACTGTCAACAGTCTGATCCAGGCAGTCTGCCATGGATCCTTGAAAATGACATTGACAGAGTGAAGGGGTCTGTGTCTCCAGTGCGTATTTTGGAGTGAGGATTTGTGCAGACAAGCTGGCGGAGGCTGTGCTGGATCACCCCAAGTGCAGCTCTGCTGGTAACCAGGTGCCCAGGCCCAAATTTCTGCACGCTGCTGACCCTTTAGTTTAGGGAATCTCTCAGTTTAGGTGTACGGGGGTGGGAAAGGTGTTTTTTAGGCTGTAAAAAGTGGAGCGATGAGGTAGCAGGAGCAGTTCAGGCTGCTGGAGCACATCACCCTAGAGTACCTCCCTGGGCAAACCATGGGGCCTCGAGTGGGATGAAGGGTGGCAGAGCGGTAGGACCTCAGCCTCAGCTCTCCTATTATATCGGAAAGACAATGCCAGTGTCAAGCAAAGCAAGAGGATTTCCTAATTGATGGAAAAGTCGAAGTTAGGGAGGATCCAGACCCCTCTGGAGATCCATCTGCTTTGGGTGAGGGCAGAAGCCACGTTCGGAGCGGGATCTGTCCCACTCTCCTCCTCTGACGGCTAGGGATAGCTTTCTATAACCAGTGCGGAAAACGTCTACAAAACAGACCTCGATGATCTGTACCTCTGGTAACCAGACTGCAAACCTCACACGGTGTGGGTGCCACTAACACTTCCCAAAGCACTCACCAGACCACAGCCATCTGCAGAGGTCACTAGCAGTGTGTTACAGGAGAAGAAAATGCCTAAAGCTGGGGAAGATGTTGCACAGACTGTGACTGTAAGCCCTTTTTGGGTGCACAACACTTAGAAAGCCCCATGAATCCGCGTTCCCCTCGGTAGCCCATCTCTGTGGAGGCTCCTTCAGGGAGCGGGGTGGTGGGTTTTGCCTAAAGTGGAGCATCTCCCTTATGAGGAAAGGCTGAGGGAGCTGGGTCTCTTTAGCTTGGAGAAGAGGAGACTGAGGGGTGACCTCATCAATGTTTATAAATATATAAAGGGTGGGTGTCACGAGGATGGAGCTAGGCTCTTCTCGGTGACAACCAACAGTAAGACAAGGGGTAATGGGTTCAAGCTGGAACACAAGAGGTTCCACTTAAATGTGAGAAGAAACTTCTTCTCAGTGAGGGTGACGGAACACTGGAACAGGCTGCCCAGGGAGGTTGTGGATTCTCCTTCTCTGGAGACATTCAAAACCCGCCTGGACGCCTTCCTGTGTAACCTCATCTGGGTGTTCCTGCTCTGGCAGGGGGATTGGACTAGATGATCTTTCGAGGTCCCTTCCAATCCCTAACATTCTGTGATTCTGTGATTCTGTAAATCCCCCTTACTGACCAGAACTCCCACAGAAACAAGGAGCAGATCACAAGAGTCTTCAGTGAAAATACCTCACTTGCAGTGAGGTTTGCAGTGGTCAGCACAGAGGTGGGAAAAGGCTCCAGAGCCATTTTCTCCCCGCAGCCACGCTGAGTGTGGCTCAGTGGAGATCTCTTGTGAAACAGCAGATTACCCCTGTGCTCAGTATGGAGAAGTTATCACTGCAAACAGGATTAGTTCTAAGTGAAGGAACTGTAGATGTTTAATTACAGATAACAAACTTGCCTGGGATACAGCAGGCTTTTTTTTTTTTTTTAATTTTAGTCATTATGTTTTGTTGCCTCTTGAAACAGTGGCCTGCAGTTTTATGTAATAACCTTACTAATAATCCACTTGCCCAATGTCAATATGAATAAAATAGTACTAAGAGGACCCTTTCTCATAAAGCAGAGTTTTTGCTTGTGGAGAAGGTGGGAAGGAGCTTTCATCCAGCAGTTACTACATTTTAGCTGACATCTTGTTACATGACATAAACAAGTCCACGTGCTTCACTTCGTCTTAAACGGTTGATTACCAGAGAGAGGCATATCTTGTTGCCAGAGACAGACAGGGGAAAGGTAGTTATGGCTGTGCTTGAGCTCAGCTAGCAGAGGCTGGAAGGGTGATGCTGGGTGTGCAAATACACAGTGAAGAGGTAAGGAGGGAGTCAGATTTTATTCTGTCAGCACTCCTGCAATGCACACCAGGCCTACAACTAAAACCAAAACCAAAAGTTTTAGGTCAGCTGTTTTCTCATCTTCAGATCAGTAGGATCTGTTCTTCTCAGCGTGAAATATTTTCAGCGTTTTATTCCACTAAAAGTTAATTCAAAGCACGGCTATTTTAGATTCAGTTCACACATTTGGATAAGTGTATTTGACAATTTGGAGATCAAGACTGGAGAATCTGAATCAGTTCCTCCATTGCTTTTTACTTCAGAGTCCAAAATTTCTGTCGTAGATGATGATTTTGTGGACCAGCTATTCCTCGCTGAAGGCACAGAGAATGATAAGCAGCAAAGATTTCTGCAGATGGGATTATGTTCAAAAGATTTGAAATAAAATAGCGAAGTCTAAACTCTACTGCTAATTTGGACCAAAAAAAATGTATGTAGAAGCAAACCACCAGAACAGTGATGGGTAGGAACCAGGTGGACCCTATTAGAAAGCAAGGAAGAGAATCTTCCGTCTTTCTAATAGCTGCCAAGAAACATGCGTGCTTCAGCTTTTGCATGAGGTGATAGACAGGGTCTTTGAAGCCCAAATCTCTTCGGTTTTATTCCTCCTCCCTTTGGGACATGGGTGCTGTGGATGTTCATTACCCATGTTGGAAACATTGGCCACAGTAAGCTCCTGGAGTGGAGTCTGGAAAGCCATGAAAGCCCTAACGGCAGCTGAAAACATCACTGCTGTCCCAGCACTTGCTGAATCAAATTATTAAGTGCCAAGATAAATTCATGTTTGTCTCTGAGTCATTCCCAATTTTACTGAGTCCGGGGTTTTCAAACTCCCTTCCTACCAAGAAAATCCTCTTTTTTTGAAAAAGAAACCCCATTTTGCTGACAGCAGCTTCTAAAATCTGGAGTTGTGTTTTTAGAAGTCTTAGTTCACTCTCCAGTAAATTCCTTTTCACCTCTCCTTCACCAGTGAAATAACTGGAATATTTGCATTTTTTTTTCAATTAGGATTTTCAGTAGTCATAAAGCATAGGCTAGTGAGCATTTTTCTGCAAAGCTATTTAGTTAATTAATATTTATACATTGAAGCAAGGCTCAAAAGCTAATCTATGAAGTGTTATTTAATGATCCTGAACATCTGACTTGAGAATCCAAGATGTCACTGGAATTGAATTAAAATTCCTGCCATTAGAACTTCAAAATGAGGGAGATAAATACAACAAAAGCATGAAGCGAGGAGACACAGCTGTGTCTGCCAAGACTGTGCGCTGAGATAACCAGGAGCCTCCCCTGTTCCTGGGGCTGTCAATGAGACAACCAGGGTGCTGCCAGCAGGGAGTTGCCTTTGTCCTTGGGGGAAAACACTGAGCCCACAGCAGATGAGGTCCCTGCTCCTACACCACACGTGGCTGGTGGAGAAGGAGAAACAGGGAAGACCTGCCCTTGGCTGCCTTTGCTCCCAGTAGCCCTGAGCACTGCTCCTGAGCTGGCTGAGCCTGACCCCACCTGTCCATAGAATCGTTTTGGTTGGAAGAGACCCTTAAGATCACTGAGTCCAATCATAACCCAACTCTGGGACTAAACCATGTCCCTAAAAGTCTCATCTACATGTCTGTTAAACACCTCCAGGGATGACGACTCCACCACTTCCCTGGGCAGCCTGTTCCAGTGCCTGACAACCCTTTCCAGGGAGAAATTTTTCCTAACGTTGAATCTAAACCTCCTCTGCTGCAACTTGAGGCCATTTCCTCTTGTCATATCACTTACTACTGGGGAGAGAGACCAACACCCTCCATGCTACACCCTCCTTTCAGGTAGTTGTAGACAGCGATCAGGTCTCCCCTCAGCCTCCTTTTCTCCAGGCTGAACAGCCCCAGTTCCCTCAGCTGCTCCTCATCACACTTGTGCTCCAGACCCCTCACCAGCTTCATTGTCCTTCTCTGAACTCTCTCCAGCACCTCAATGCCTTTCCTGTAGTTTGGGGCCCAAAACTGAACACGGGATTTGAGGGGGGTCTGGCACTGACTTTTTGGGAGACAGGCACAGCCCCATGCTCCTCTCTGGGGGCTATTAATAGGAAATTACCAAGGCAAGTGGTGGGGTACAGGTCAACACTGACACTCTTTGCACTTGTGCCACCAGCAGACACGACCCGACTGAGCACTGCTCACGCCTTTCCACGGCATCTCCAGCCAGCATCTCCTTCATGACATGACTTGCTCTGCTCTCTCCCACAAAAAGGATCTGAATATAAAGCAGAGAGTGCTTTCTCACCATCATTCAGAAACCATCAGATGCAGATCTCTTCCAGCATCTGCAAGGATCTGAACAGCCTTCACATCACAGATCTCCTTTCTGGGCTCACCTTCCATTTAGACACGAGAGCCACAGTCCCATTCAAAATCCTTGCTGCTTGAGACTTATTCTCCTAAACTGGGGACAAAAAGTTTCCTCTGATTTCACAAAGACTAAGCTTTGTTTCTTCAGGCTCTCCATACCTCATCACCATCTCAGTAATATATCAGGGAGTAAAGACATATAGAGGCTGCCCCTTGCAGCTGCAATCAATGAAGCTGGGACATTTCAGCAGATGTAACTCATTTCCCTTGTTCAGCAGCGCCTGTGGTGTTATGCTTTGCTGCTCTAGAATGCTGGTATGCTTAAGGCTTTTTACATTATCAGTTAGCACCTCATTTTACTGGTGGGTGTTGGCCTTCTGGTTGGTCACACCCTGGTTTGTTCCCAGGACTTTTTTTGTTTGGAGTGCAGTTTTCCCCCTCAAAATTAAGCCTGGATGATATTTGTGGATTTTTAGCTTCAGAAACTACATTCTGGATGGATGAAACCTTCACCACCATCTCAACAGACCTCTGATTCTGCCAGTTTGTCTCATCCAGTCCTTGGACAGGCAACTTTAGCCTCCTGGTCTAAAAACATCCACTGTAGCACAACCCTCACATTCCATTAGGCAACTGAACAGAAAGAAGAAGAAAAATGAAAAAAAAGGGATAATTTAGGGGCCCAAAGTACCCCAGAGGTCACAGAGGAGCCCCAGCCAAATGCTAACCAGGATGGTCAGCCTTGAGCACCTTCAGTAAGAGCCAGTTCATTGTACTGCAGGCCCAGGGATCATTCGCTGGGACTGATGCCTTCAGTAATGTTGTTCTAGCCATGTGCTGGTGAAGTGTTTCTCACAAGCCAAGGAGCTACTTGCTCTTGGGAAGGCTGGATGTGCGTGTACATGCTGGATGCATTTGCAGAACTGAATTCTGCAGTTGTGGCTTTCTAGAGGATACTAGTGGGTGGTTCAAAAAATATAATAAGGGCATTATTATACATATATAATTTGATTCTTTTAGTCTGAAATAAGCCCCCAGTAAATTTATATTTACTTGGCAGCGAGGACATAAAGCTTGGTTTGGCAGTTGCATTTAGCAAAACACTGTGAACTCAAGGGAAAAAAATATTGCCTGGCTGAGTAGGTTGAACTAATGCTGAGAAATGGGGCTCTGTGAATCTGAATTCAACCCAGTTTTTCAGAACTACTTACCCAGTCTCATTCCACCGTTGGCCAGCTGACAGAAATTCAATATTTTTCTTTTAGTGAATGAAAAGCATAGTCAGAAACAGCCATTGGGTCAGGATCATATGCAAAAGCTCCTCTTGTGATTTTGTTTCCTAATTGCTCTTGGAAGGATTTTTCGGACTGGGCTGACGCAGTTGTGTGTGTAAATTTCCTGGCAAATAAGGAAGGTGACTGTGTCCAAAAGACATTTTAGAGTGTGAATTCACAGCCTTTCCATGTCTAATCAAGGAGCATAAACCATTAGCCACATGTTCTCCATTTCCATCACATTTTTTCACACTTAAACAAAAACATGCCAAAGAAAAGGTGCTACATTTTTTAATGCCCCCAAATAGGAACCATGGGAGTCCGTTAAATGCTGTGGCCATTTCCAGCATACAAATCAATTTTCCTTGTGGTGGTGAAGTGGTGAATAATGCCTGGTTTGTTTAAAGGAGCATGACTGATTCTGGATGAAGAATCCTGTCACTTTGGCATTTTTAGTTTTATTTATTGCACGCAACCGTATAAAACCTGGTACTGATCTCAGTGCCAGGCTTACTAGTGGAAAAGCTGAAAGGACCACATAACTCCTGGTGCAGCAAAGAGGTTCTCCTTCTTCAAGGCATTTGCTGGACTCCTGCAAAAAAATTTTTTAATAACATGGCAAAGAAGGATTTCATCAGTTGGCATCTACTGGCTTTATTTTTTCTTCCATTTTGCCTGTGTCAAGATGAATACATGGAGGTGAGCAGAAGATCTTATAAACCAGTGGCCAAAGTGTTGCAAAGTCACCACCAGACTGGCCATAAAGGTTCCAGAAGCAGGGAGATATTGAAACAGCGGAGTCAACTTATAGAGTGGACTGTTGATAATAGCACTTCTGCAGACCAAAAAGTCCTGAGACCAGAGGTAGATGATGTAGAACTGACTACCTCAGATAGAGTCCAGGTACTCTGAATTAATCTTCTAAAGATATCTTTAAAGCTAATGAGATTTTTTTTTTTTTTTGCTAAGATTATTAGTGATATGTTTATGATATTATTTTTATTAAAGCTGTGTAGTGGTCTGTATCCTGCTGGCTTGCTTTATAGGATTTTTTCAATGAGCTGGTAGAAACAGCAGTGGTTGGGGACACTGGTTTCAACAGAGATAGCAGCCCTTTGTTTTGCTGAAACTATGATCCTGTGCAATCACATATTCTGATATACAGTCTCTTAATTATTTCAAGGTATTACTTATTTAATATATTGAAGTTTTAGATTGTGTTAATTCATTTGAATGTGAAGGAAAATTATAGAATTTGTAGAGGTATTTGGAAAAGTTCAACTAGTAGAGAATAACTTTATTTTAAAATTATATATGTGAAGTATATTCTTTTGAGCTTGAGACAAACATAATCAAATTCTGAATGTTCAAAATTTTTATTCTAAGGAACATCTCGACAAAAAGATACTAATGTATTGAGTAGATTTAATGATATATGACACCTTGACAATTTTAGTAGAAAAAAGTCTTGGAAAGAAACCCTAAATCATCTGTATTATCTGCTTTTTAAACTTGAGATCTTTTAATACCTTTTACATGGTATTTTGGATATTATAATCATTAGCTCACAGCAGAGGGAAAATGGTATAATTTAATTATACATAAAATATTGCAATCCTAATTTAGAGGGAAAAATCTGAAGGGTGGAAGATGAAGCATTTTCTAGCACTAGGCAAAACAAAATTAAACTCAAATGTAGTTTTTGTTGATTGGTGTTTTTTAGAAAGAAGAACGTGTTTTGTTCCTATTGCTGATAGAAATGTTTGAGTCCTGTGTAGTTCACCTTTTATCATTTGTGTTTTAAAATTCTTGCAGACCAAACTTTGATATTTTGAATTCCAAAAATAATGGACGTGCAGACAAGTATTGAACAATAACCTGCAGAGAGGAGATTTTACTTTAATCCTGTGCAAGGCAATTGAAATATTTGTATGGGAATAGGTTTAATACACCACTACATTCCCTATATTTAAATTTTATAGTGCTTTCCATTTCATATTTATAGGTCAGGAGTTACATATTCCTCCAGTGCACTCAGCAAAATAGATATTTAACTATAGGTATGTTGAATTGCATTTGCAGTATATAAACAGCATAAACCATCAGTTACAGAGTCCAATGAGCCAGCTCGTGCACGTGTACCTCTTCACTGCAGAGACAATGATGCAGCTGCAAACTACAGACCATGTGTTATTGGTACTTAAAAATTTGCCTTTTACTCAACACAGTTTCAGATAACTCAGAATTTAATACCAAAATACAACTTTTTTAGGGGTCAAACCCTCCCTCACAGAAAGTGTCACTGTGTTTGGGGTGCATGTGTCTCTCATCAGAGAGCTTAATGCAACATGTTTGGAGTTGCCTGCTGGGGGAAGAGGCTGTGACATTGAAACCAGCCCAGCGAGTCTTAGTACAGCTGATGGAAGTCATTTACCTGCCAGACCCTCTCTAAGAAGCAATCTTTGCTGGGGAAATGATGCAATTTTTGGTTTACCAAAATGAAATGGAGCACTGGCAGATGCATGACAGGGATAATCCATCACAGGGCGGCTGACGCAATAGGTATTTTCCATCTCTAGACTGCAGGGATTTCCAGGCAGAGCAAGAACAAAGGTGGCACAGCCGTGTTAATTCATGTCAAACCTCTGTCTTCCCCTTGAGCCATCTGAAAGCTGTTTCATCCCTAAGTCCCTGCTTTCTTGGTTATCTTAGCTCTGGCTAGAGAATTTCACGCTCTTGCTCAGTGTTTTAACAGTCCCATTCCCTGCTGTGGAACAGAGACAACAGCATTTGTCTTGGCTGCCTTGTTTCCACGCTGCCAGTAAGTTAAAATAAAATATCCTTTTCTCAAGCACAAGAACTCTTGGTGACTGCAGAGAGCCATGCCAAACACATTCTTCCTTTTCAGGTTGCTCTTTGAACATCTTTGGTTACCCCTCAACCTGCTGGTGTTCCATCCTGAATTTTGGCTTGTTTAATTATCAGCTATAGAAGGGGCACGGAGGGCTTTAGCGCCCACAGACACATGCTGTTTCGCATTCAGAACAGGAGCCAACAATGATGGATGTACATTACTTGTCTTCTGCAGTGTCTCAGACATATAACAGAAACACATAAAATTACTCAGGAAGTAAAAGAGAGCTGGATGCCCAATTAAGATTTGTTCACAGCTTTAAGTTAAGGGAATTTCATAGACCATCTGCTGCCTAGAACTGCCTCCTACATCCTAAATAATAGGAAATTGAGCATATAGCCTTAGAAGTATTTCAAGTTTTCTATCTGTATTAGGATGTCAATGTGGCAGATGCATTTCACAAGCTCCTAAATCATTATCATGTCCTGAGAGCAATGTCAAAGATTTATTGTGCAATAAAATTTATGTGCAAGCGGCTGCAAAGGACACCCTTGGCAAGTAGGTTATAATTAATCTCTTTGTCCCATGTGAGTATAATTTTACTTTAGGAACAGGTTTTTCCTTTAAATGTACTCTTCATGAAGTTCTCTGTTTTTAGAGATTAAAAATATCCTGACTATTCATTAATATTGGCAGCTGAGTGTGAACATTTTTTTCCTCCTAGTCAAAAGATCAGTAAAGATAATAAGTCAATACTACTTTATGACTTGCATAAGTAGTTATTTTGAAGTCAGTAGAACTGTTCTCATACAACCAAGCTGGCAGGACTTGCCTCATTTCACGTGTAATAACCTGCTGAGCTTTTCAAGAGGTAATGCCAAAGATTATTTGGTTATGACCAGCACTAGTATCTATTTTATGACAACATGGCTGGTTGGGTAATCATCTAGTTTGGGATTTCAGTGCATTGGGTAAGAAAACAAATCTTGCTTGCACAGAGTCTCACATGCAGTCCAGTTTGCTGGATTCATGCCTTCCCTTACCTATAATCCACAGTTCTGTCTTTAGGTATTTCTAGGCTGAAATGAGTTATTTGCTCTTGGTAGGTGTGTATATGGTTTGTCTTCTCATTTAACATGAATAACAACCACTACCAAAAAAGAGCTGGAGACTTTAATCTCAGTGCAACACTCAACATTAGCATTTTGTGTGGTGCAAAATGCTTGTACAATTCGAGTCCTCTGGTACTTGGCTCCCATCCAAGGACTGAAAATGAGCTGAAAGCAGGGCTACTTCTCTCATATCAGGAAAGCTTTAAACAGTGTGATTGTCAGTTATGTTCTTCCTAGCAACTGGGAGAGATAAAACAGCAAGAAAGATACAAACAGGTTCTCCAGGAACAGACAGTCCAAGAGGCAGCACCCATTTTTCTCATAAAATATAGACCTTATCCAAAATTAGGGTAAAAAGCATAGCATTGACCAAAACCTCATAAATATGAAGCCCTTCTGCCTATTGGCGAGTATTAGCCTTTCTATAACTCTTTGAATATGAAGTATATTTTTTGAGCTGTCGGGTCATCCCTTATTCCAATGGTAGCTCCAGTGTTCGTGGTTCCAGCTGGAAAGGGCACGTGTCTGTCCCATTGGAGGAGTTCCAGTATTTTGGTGGCATGAAAGGGGTTTTCGGTATCCATAAACATAAACCCCCAAACCTCTTGAAATTAATGAATTCTAGGGGTGTGCTTGGTATTGTTCAAAACACAGGCAGAACGCGTTAGTGTTTCAGATCAAGCCAGGTGACGACCTTGAGGGCAGGAATATAGCACATCTATATGTTCATTTCGCAACTCCCATCCCAAGCAGAGGCTAGTTTGCTGCCATTAAACCAATAGGTCTGCATTAGGCAAGTGATTCGAGCATGTAAAGTTGAGTGGAAAGAAGGGGAAAGAAGACAAATAGCAGAATGAGTAGAGAAAAGTAGTAGTTGAGATTGGTGTAACTATCTCCCTCCAGAATTTAAGAACTGTGGATTTGTACCTCAGGATAATACTGAAGAATTATAGGGAAAAATAAACAAAGAGGGAGAAATGAAAAGGAGGTAGAGAAACAAAACCAAACCCTGGACTTCTACCTCAGCTCACCCATCAGAAGATTTGTGGTCAGTAAATCATTGCAAGAGCCTAGTTAGGAAATGAGACTCTTAGTATAATTACAATAACTTAGGAAAGAAAAGCACAGAAACAAAACTATTATCAAACTATTATTACAGTAGCTGAGCTGTATATAATAAACTCATTGGTTTATTTATATTAGTTTCAGCATACAAACTGGTTTTCATAGTTACATGCCCATGACTACAAATAATCAAATGTCCCCAACACCAGGTGTTGTGGTCAGTTCAAATTTTGTTTATGTATCTTGACAGTTTTTAGGTTCTCCCAACTTTAGTAGCCTGCAAATATGGAAGTCTGCAGCTGTCAACAGGAATATGATGCACAGACATTTTTTAACATCTCCTTTGGGCAGTCCAACATTGTTTTCTTTATGCTCAGTGAGGATAGTTTATTGGTGAAGGTCAAATGAAGTCCCTTGTTCCTACCAGTCCTTGTACATGAGTTCATTTGTCAACAAAGGTCAGCTGAAATCCAGGATCCGTGAAAAGCAGACTAGGAACGTAACCGAAACTTTGATCTAACGTTCATTACTTGGTATCATTTTATTTTCAAAATGCTCATTATTTCATGGGACAAGTTGTTTTCCTAATATTCATATAGCTCACAGAATACTTCCCTTAAATTTTCCAAAAATAACATCTTCAGAGACAACACAAGTATGGGAGATTTCAGCCCATGTAAGAAGTGTTTTGAAAACTTAGCAAATACATAAACAGAGAATATATAATGAAGACCCTGTAACCAACATGCATATGATTGATTCCCTCCATGAATGAGCTATTTAACACATATTTTTGTGCACGTAGCCCCCACAAACGGGACCGCAGAATCCAGACTGTAGTTCCTGCTGCCGTGGTGACTTTGGACTTCGACTCTACCAAGGGCCGCCAGGACCTCCCGGGCCCCCTGGGATGCCAGGTAAAGATGAAGTTTAATTGATTTTTTTGGTCAGTCTAAAAGTTACAGGCTATTCTATGAAATATCAAAGAACGGTCCAAACATCTGTATTTCGTGACAGATTCAGGAACAAGTTTTTCTATAACTTCTTAGGAGACAGATATTTTCAATTAGACTCTAAAGTCTTTTCCAGTGAAAACATATTTGTTATTAAAATTCAGCTTTCACAAATTCATACTCAGAGTAATCTTATTACATTTCTAGGGCAATTTGGCCTGTCTTCTTAAAGCAGCGTGAAGCTTCCATTAAAGTTGGAAGAACTTGTTCCCTGGAGTTGATTATTGCATTCACCTTTGAATATCCAGCTGTGCTATTGTGTACTGTGTTCAGGAGCCTTTTTTCTTCTAGCATACTACTAGCCAATAGTTTACAGAGACTCATATACTTCAGTTCTCTCTTAGAAATCTATTCTTTTCCTTCTTTCTTCTCATATTCCACAATAAAAAGTATCTTTTTTTGGCCATTAAAAATGCACACAGAAGGACAGGATATAAAAGAAAATGGTATAGTTTGATCTGATAATTGGTATGGAAAAATAAGAGCCTAGAGAAGGGAAAAAGACAGTTGCATGTTGGTATAAGTTTGTTACGATAGCTACCTTCAGGGATTTGAAAATCGCCATTCCTATAGCAGAAGTATAATGTAAATGAACATGTCACTGACTGACAGATTTGTCTCATCTTCAAAATCTTAGGCCTTCTGTTATCACAACAAAAATGCAAGTTCATAATCCTTCTGTCTCAAAAATGTACTGAAGTAACAGACATGATGGATAACCATGCACACAAAAAAATAATATAGTGATTTTTGGTAGAAACAGTTTAGAGTAACAGTTAAATCTGACTGTTCTGAAGTTAAATCTGAGTGAATGAAGTCTTTCAAGAACTAGCTTCAGTTGACAAAATATTGAAATAAATTGTCACTTTGACATATTTTGAGTATCAGGCAAAGTCAGTCATATTCGGTATTGGCTTGCTATGAGCTCTTCATGCACCAACCCTTTATAAAAATAGTATTTACCATTAGAGAAGTAAGAGAAATCTAATGGTGAGGCCTCTTGTGCATAAATATTGTGTTACATATTAATAAATTGTTGGCCGCTTAGAAGCAGGACACAATTTTTTATTAGACCCACACTTTCAAGGCTGCAGTGGACACATCAGGACGCAGCCCGGCCCCATTCCTCATGTGAGGATGTATCTCAGTCACACTCTCATGCTGCCACAGGCACCACAAATGTGTGACTGACAGCAGCCTTCTGCACCCTGGAAATACTCTGTCTCCTTCATCTGCTGCATTTCATATCATTGTGCCCATCAGGGGAACAACAACAGCCTCTTTTCCCTTGATTGAATCAAGTGTTGCTTGCAGACCTCTGTTCTGAATTGGTAGTGAAGTAGTTCTGGCTTTACATCAAGGATCATTCTTTTTATCTTTAAGAGTTATTGATTTCTCTATCCAAAGAAAAATTTGCTTAACTTCTTCCACAATTTAGCTTCCTTGTTTGAAATAGATTTTTCTTCTCAATACAAAAACTCTGAAGAATCACTTAATCATTAGCTTTGATCTCAGACAACACCATTCTTCTTGTAAATTCATGATCAGAGTGACTAATTGGAGAACAAGCAGAGTGGCAAAGAATCTAATTTCAATTCAGATAGAATTAGAACAATGAGGACACTAATTAACCCCCTGAGTAATTAATTGAAAGGTCAGGCTTTTGCTTCAGGTAGCCATAATAATTGCTCAGTGATTCTATCGGTCTTTAAAATATTTTCAGTCACATAGAAGCTTGCTCAGTAGTTTCCTCAGTAAACATTAGGAAGTAAGTAATATTGCAGATGCAAGAATATATTTTTATAATGACCATTTTTACAAAAAGCCATCTCAGAAAAGCTTCATTATAAAAGTCTTGTCTTTCTTTAAATCTAGGAACATGCAATCAGTCAACTCCTTCAAGCTAACCAGCACCCTGAGAATGCAGATCCTCCCACTTTTGGCACAGATGGGTTATTTAGCTAGTTTGAGGCTACAGTCATTCTTCATTGTGTATGTATGTTTTAAAGATAGAAAAATGTTCTTCAAAGTTATCTTATCCTATCCTAGTTAACTTGAATTATCAGGAAATAAGCTTTTACATAAAAGGAAAAGCAAAAGCACTCATGCAGGCTACCTGGTATGTGTCAGCAGGCAGTGGCTTTCACTTTCCTTGAGCCTCGTGTTTGCTGAGGTCTTGTCCTTGCAAACTCCCCAACAACGCAATGACCCAAGACACTGGCAGTTCATACAGAAACACCAAGATAGCATGAGGGTCAACTCTTAAACACCATTGCACATTCTTCTGGAAACTTGCTCATCAAAACCTTCATCTTCAGCTTAACCACACAGCTGTTTCTTATCCATCACAGCTCAGCCCATTTTTTGTGGTTCTGAAAAGCCTATGTGTTCCAAACTGGTGAAAAAAGCCCCTGTTACAATTATTTGTTAAAATATCTTACATGAAATTACTTAAATTAAACAGAAAGCTCTGTTTCCTTTAAGGAAACCATGGAAACAATGGAAATAATGGAGCAACTGGCCAGGAAGGAGCCAAAGGTGAAAAAGGAGACAAAGGAGACATGGGACCGAGGGGAGAGCGTGGCCATCATGGACCCAAAGGCGAGAAAGGTTACCCTGGGATTCCTCCAGAGCTACAGGTACAAAATCTCTGGCTTGCGTTGACTGCAGCTGTTTGCAGGTTAAGGTTTTCTTCTCTGAAAAACAGCACCTAACTACTGTAAGATACTTAAGAAGCAAATCCACCAGTAAATTAATACAGTAAGAGACATATATAGCCCTTGTCATGACTGACAAATGTGCTCTGCCAGATTTTCCTGGAAAGTAAAGACATCAGGTCTTAGTCTTTCTGAAGAGTAAGTATTCAGCTGAGAAATGGGCAGGAAGAAACATATATATGGTTCCCTTTCAGGACAGAAAACCAGTATCTGCGTCATTTAAGGGGAGGTAGGCACTACTGTTTCTCTATCAAGATGTATCACATATCTAACTTTGCTTCCTATGGCAAATGAACAGAGTAAAGGACTCACTCAGGCCCACATTTCTGAGGTCAGTCAGGCTTTGTGAGATTCTCCGAAGCAGATGTATCCAACTCCTCAAAGTCTCAGGTCAAAGCCTCTGAGCACAGACAGAAGTCCTCTGGTTCTGAAAAATACCCCTCAGTAGCTATCTGTGGTTTAAGTGTCTCAGAACCTTAAATATGTTGAGAAGTATGTAGGTTCTGCTTATGAATGAGCTCTCCAAAACCGGGAGAGCATTACAAAATGGGTTCAAGCCTTGGGTGACAAGCTCTGCTGAGGGATGGGATGTACTTGTTTGGGCTCAACACTGTGTTGACATAGTCCCACAGCTTTTGGATTAGACCTTTTCAGGTCCCAGGAACTTGGCAGATGGCAGAGAGCTTAGGTATAAAAATATATAGTACATATATATATATATATAAAAATATTAACATACACGTATACCTGCACTACGGAGGAGGTGGGGTGTAGTCCTGCTCTTAAGGCAACTGAAAGTAAATTACTAACTGGGATCCTTGGTTGCTGTTGCAAAGGGGGTTTAAAAGAGTTGTCCACACTGTGTACTGCAGTCTAGCAATACATGAGTGGTTCACTGTCACAGCTAAGGTGTTGGTGGTTTACGTATCACAGCTAAGGTGCTAAAGGCAAGGTTTAAATGCATGGCAAGCCTTTGAGATGTATCCCTCCAGGTCTCCAGTTGCGACTGTAGACAGGGCTTCTGGTGGTCTTGCATCAGATCAGCCAGCCCCATGTGCTGAACCCTAAAGCATTTCAGATAGCACCAGGTGCATTTGCATGGCCAAGTGATTGGAGTCAGTTTCAGCTCCAGAGAGCCTCAGTGTGAGGGAAGCATCTAAGCTCCTATTATAGTTACTGGGGATCTAGAAGAACAACTCAGCTTAATCTGATGATCACTGCTGATTTTGGGGAAATGGGACTTCACATAGATCTCCAGAAACTATAAGGGAAATCATCCTCACACGTACAAACCTCAATGGAAGTGTCTTTGTCTTGATGTGATTCATAACCCCCCAAACCAAGTTCACCATAGAAGGGACAAAACAGGATATAGCAAACATGCACAAATAGAAATTCAACTTCCAAACACTCTGACTATGGGGAAAAGTGAAATTCTGATCTATTTACAGATCTATACCTTTTAACTGAAATAAACAGTTGCCCATTAACAGTCATCCATATAAGTTTTATATCCTCATAAAAGGCACGCAAACTAACAGCAAAATCAACAGTACAACCAACATATGCAATGTGGGAATACCACTTTGGAGTTCTTGGCATTATGTATTTTTGAATTCTCCGCCCTAGGCTGCATGAAGATGGGATAATTGCACAGAATAAAATACACAATTAAAATAGTTTCCAAAATTACCGGACTTATGTAATAAAGCAGAATTATTTTAGTATTCTTAAAGAATTACTGGAATTAACATCATAGCTGAACATCTTAAAAATATATTTGCTGTGATTACATTCAACATAAATTCTTTTGCAATTTTAAAATCAGCTATTAGTATTTTTTTCTTACCTAAAGGTCGTGGTAGTAATTTAATTAAAAATGGGATAATGAAAGCAGACAAATAACAAAAGTTTATATTGCAATACCTACATCCATATAGAATTCCATCACTCTTTTTAACAGATGTGTTTAAAAATTCTTTACACAGCATAGCATATCATTTCTTGTTAATGTCATGCTTAAGAATTTTATAGCAGGGCTAGGTACAGGAGAAAACATTTTTGAATACAATACTGTTTTAAGTACAGGATTATTCTGAAAGTCTTGGTGTGTCCATGTTGATCTGCTACTTTAAAATGAGACCTAGGGAGAAAGGACATCTTTTTCACCTCTTCTGATCAGGCCAAGAAACGCAGCTTAGGGTCAAGGAGAATGTGAAATTGAATCTAGACAAAAAGTAAAAAAATTCCCTCAGGCTACCATTGCAGCTGCTTTGCTTTAACACATGATGGACTTTGATGTGATCCTGGCTGAGAAGCAAGAAGTTAACAATTTGCCATCACAGAAAATGCATCCACGCAGGGATAAGGAAAATCAGCCCAAGCTTTCAGCTCACATCTGGAGCTCCTCAAATTTCTGAGCAATTGGCTAATGATTTCCATTGTTGGATCGAGACTTGCATTTCATTTTGCCTGTTTCAGTTTTGTTCTTATTTGGATCTGAAATCAAAAGAAGTTGGTGTGGGGGTGGGTTTTGTGGTTTGTGGTGGGATTTTTTAAATCTTTTTCTTTTTTTTTTTAAATGCCAGTATAGCTGGAATCTCATGAAAAACATAGGTTTTGTGAGGAGCAGTAACGACTGCAATTGAACACTTCTCATCTATGAAGAGCCAGATATAAAATGCCAAGTCCCTATGTGACATTCTGGCATCCAGGTGCAGCAATTCTGCCTGTACTCCATGTACTGACAGGCAGGTGGGGTGGATCACAGACTCACAGAAGAAAAAATCCCCTTCCCTGCCTATGCAATTTTAGAGACATTCCCTGGTATCTTGTGGAGGCCAATTTGAATTGTCCAGTGTGGGCGGTTTTGCACTGCTGCCTCTGAAACTTTTTCCACAGCCAATATGTCTCACTGCAAGAAGTGTAACATGAAGTTGGAGCACAGTTTCCGCTTTCTTAGTTTCCTCTTTTCATCTCTACCACCCTCTGCTGTCATGACTGAGAGTACAGGGCAACAGGTAAGAGAGAAAAAGCACCAACTGTTGAGTCCCAGGCAACTGCACTTCTAGGGGACCTCTAATAAAAATGCTGAATGTATCTCTAAAGGCAGTTAGCAAGAAACTCTAATTTGTATGGATTTTACCAAGCATTATTTGTTTCACACATTCAGTTAAAAGCAATATCTAGTCTAAACACACTGGGGAATGTCTAAAAACTAATTAAATCACTTTTATTGGAAACACCGTTCATTTCAACACCAGTTTTCTATTGCATAATTCTATAGAGATTTAAAAGTAAATAAAATCCCAAACGAAGGTCCTGACTTGCAAGCATTTGCCCATACGCTTACCTTTACAGTCATGAAAAGTCCAATTGAATGCAAGAAGCCCAGTCCTCTTCCAGTTTCATTCAATGGGAGTTTTGTTACTGGAGTTTAATGGCCTTGGAGCAGGCCCTAGAAGAACACACACCTCTGTCAGGAAAATAAACAGACTGCAAATACAGGAAAAAATTCTGTAGCTGGCTCCCCTACACATGTGCATTTCGTAAATGACTGCTTAAATAACAAATGCATTTTGCAGGTCGCATTTATGGCTTCTATGGCTACTCACTTCAGCAACCAGAACAGCGGGATCATCTTCAGTAGTGTTGAAACCAACGTTGGGAATTTTTTTGATGTAATGACTGGGAGATTTGGTGCTCCAGTGAACGGTGAGTATTTGCAAAACAAAATAATAGAATTCTGTGAGCTATAGGGAGAAGCATGGTCAATAATGATGAGAAACTAGTTATCTGCCTTTGCACAACGCACTGATGAGACCCGATCTGTGTAGCTCTTGCTACCTGCTTTCAGGAGAAATGAAATTGGAAACCAAGAAAGCCAAGAGAAGGTTGTCAGCCAGTGAGACCAGTGCACAGAGGCAGGAGGAACGGGAATGGCCAAAGCTGGGGATGGAGCAGGACCATCTGCTTTGAGACCTTTAGTTCCTCAGCCACTATGATAACCATGGCCTTGATGCTGCAGCAGCAGCAGATTCATGGTTACCTCCTTCACCTCCTGCCTCCAGTCACTCTCTTCAATCCCAGCTTCCCTCATGCCAGTTCAGTAGCAACTTGGCCAGCAGCAGACGCCTGGCTGGACATGAGGCATTACTGTTTTCCATGAGTTATTTTTCAGCTGCATCAGTCTCCCATCTTAGGCAGCTGTGGCACAGGGAGAACAGTAGGAGATGGATGAGGCAGGGCCACAACAAAAAAACATGTCTAAGGAAAGCCTGAAGGCACCTTCCTTCACTTGGCTTTTCTCACCCTGACATTCATTTACTCACTGCTATGGGAAATCATATTAAGTAAAGGTCAGGCCGTCCAAACTTGCTGTAGCGCATATTACTGACAGGTAGGGGTGTGTGTCCTCACAGCTGCTTCCTTTGAAGTTAACATATACGTGGATGTCAAAAAACTCTGAAACACAATGATTTAATGACGTTGAAGGAAACTCCAAGCTCCCATTGCAGGGTCAATGCCACAGACTCCCTGGAGGAGCTTGTCTCCCCTCCTGAGTCTTGCAGAGCTCATGACACATGACGTGGTTACACAACATTGCTGGCACCTTTCAGACAAAGAAAGAGCTTAAAAGGGTTAAGGTAAGGGTGTGTCATGCAAGAAGAACCACTTGTGCCCGTCCTGACCTGGGCGACACACTGGCTGTCTGACAACCTCTGAGGTTGAGCCCTGGAGGCTGCCCTTTTGGGAGAGGGCAGGAGCAAGAAGGTAAGGAACAATGGTGAGAGAGGGGTCTCAAGCCAGCCTTTGGAAAAGTTCCCTTTTGGTGAGAAGGAAGGGATGAGCAGTCCTGCCATGTTCAAATACAGCAATTTCTCTGGAACAGGATGTAGCCGAACCCCCGTCACGTGCAGAATAAAAATGAATCAGATTTTGGCACACTATAAGCAGAAGCAAAATATCCACTGGAAGGTAATTTTAGCCTCAGCTCTTAGTTTTCTGAGCAAGAAGTGTGAGTCTGCAGCATGACCACCTGCCTCTATGAAGCAAACACGTATTTGTTACTCTTTTCAGGGGTGTACTTCTTCACCTTCAATATGATGAAACATGAAGACGTGGAGGAAGTGTACGTGTACCTGATGCATAATGGTAATACAGTTTTCAGCTTATATAGGTAAGTGAAGGGCCAGGCCATTTTAATGCAAAAGACAGGTTTGCACAGATGTGATAGCTTTCTCACATTTCACAAAACATGAAATTTTTCAGTTTTTTAAAGAAATTCTGTAGAGTAAAATACCTGCCATAGGTCCTGGAGCTAAAATTCAGCCTTTATCACAAGTTCCTTAGAGCTCCGGGGAAAGGAACTAGTACTGCAAGTCACGGTTGGAGTCCAGTGGTAACATTCTGTCATTCTGCTAAAACACATTTTCATCCTCATTTTGCCTGTCAGAGACAGGGCATAATGAAGTTTTCAGCAACTAGTAACAGTCTTGTTAAAGATTAGGGGAGAGCAATTTGCTTTAAAGGTGGAGAGCATTTAAACTGCTGTAGTAAGGATGAGTAAGAAGCAAAGGTCCTGCATTTACTGGCTTTGTTACCATTAGCACACTTTGAATAAAAAGTTTCCGAACTCTTTATGTTACCTGGAGGATTACGAAGACTAGGATCCACCTCTAGCTTATCAACTTATATAAGGACCAGGTCAAGAAGCTTGTAGCCAGATGGATATCTACAAAAAATATGTTTGGAAAAAAAAAAAAAAATTCTTAAACACCAACTAAGGGTCTGATGCCTAAATCAAGCTTTGGTCCTGAGTCTGAATAAACAGACAGAACAGCTTAGATTGGTCACACTGGATTTTAGGCACTTGAATGATGGCAGGTTCATTTAAGCTGTCCAGGTTCTTTCAACAGCCCGTACCTAAAGCACCACCAAAGGGTGCTTCATTCCAAACAAGTCTTTCCTCCCAAAGAAAAAGTGCCCAGTATTTTTCCCCTGAAGCACTGGCGTCAGAAAAGGCAACAGGTGAAAAAAAGGGAACGAGTGCTTGCACGAATCCAGCAGGTTAGCCCACACCGAACATACCTACATTCCAACGAAAGGCCTCAGGATGGAGTGAGCTGCTGGTCTCTGACGCTGCCTGTGACAGGAGCACAGGGACACAGCTCACATGAGACTCCTGACCTGGAGGCATTTAAAATTAGCTGGGATCAATCCAAGGGGAAAGGAGCATCATAGGAAGCCTGGAGTGTTGCGATAAATGAGCAGAGTTTTACCTTAGACAATAAATTTATTCCTGTGCCCTGGAAAAAAACATGTAGGTTAAACTTCCAGAACTCTAGAAAGAAACAAAATTATGTGATTAAGTCAGGTGCAAAATTTGACTAGAAAAACAAATGCAGAAAGGTGCCAAAATTTCCTCATAAAACTGAAAAAAAATTGGCAAGCCTTTTAAGAGAGTTTTGCTCAGGAAAACCAGGTGCTCGTTCGGATTTTTTTTTTTTTTTTTTAAAGTTGTTTGCTTCATCATTGGTGAGAAATAAAAAGCTGACTTGTTAAAATATTCATCCTTAGCTATGAATCTAAAGGGAAAGCAGACACTTCAGGAAACAGCGCTGTGCTAAAACTTGCCAAGGGAGATGAAGTTTGGCTGCGAATGGGCAATGGAGCCCTCCACGGGGACCATCAACGCTTCTCCACCTTCGCTGGGTTTCTTCTTTTTGAAACCAAGTAATAAAAAAACCAACCCAACAGACGTTCATCTGAGGAAACTTATTTTTTGGAACTGGTGTTTATCTTTGGACTGTGGACTAGCATTACAACATTGAAAGATGAGGAATGCTTGTTTTGATGAAATGAGTTGCTATTTGTGTAGACGAGCCGAATACATTGGGTAGCTGACACACTTAGAGACATATGGAAGACGTATTGTCACCTGGGTTCTATTTAGAGAATTATTAAATGTTGCTATTGCTCTCTTCTCCAAAGTGACTAAAAACAAAGGAAAAGGATTTAAAATAATTTAGAGAGCAGTTGGCGCAGTAAAGCAAATTCTGTCTATAAAAATACTTTTGTCAAGTATATGTCAGGAATTGAACAATCGATTAATGTTTTTCTGTTCAATTATTTGTTTCTTATTACAGGTTCATTTCAGTTTGCATCATGGAAATAGGCCTGAATGAATTAAAAGTAGGCTCAGTTGAAACCAGATTTAAAGGAAGAAGTTTTTACTGAACTAGAATTAACTTTACAAATAGAAGAAAAAATGTGAAAATAAAAATGTCAAGGATTCAGGTTTATTGTATTCCCATCTCAAACCTCCGAAGATGTATCTGGTGTCATTTCTCATAGATGTCTAGTACATATTTATGCTCAATCTTTCTTAAAAAAAAAAAAAAAAAAAGTGGTATTAATTCTTGCCTTAATAGAGCTTGAAGCTAAAGTAATTTAGCCTGCAGTGTATGGGGATCAGACAGGGGAACTGTAATGTTTCTTCCTAGACTTAAATTGTCAAAAACTGATGTAACTGAATGCAAGGTGTCAAAGCAGAGACATACATGCTGGAGAAGTTGGGATATGCCCACAGTACAAACAGAGAAACAGACACTTTGTGGAGTTTGGAGCTCTTCTAGAAGGATGTACATTTTAATATTGCATATTTACTTAACAGTGAAGTTGTTGACACAGTTTTCCTGCCAGCTTTCCAAGAACCAGTATTACAGGAAAAGACACTGCAGTCTGGCAAGGCAGCAGCTAACCCAGTTCAATATTTAACTGGTGAAAGCAAACGCTGGCTGGCTCAGAAGTTGTGGTCACAGTAAACTGGGCCATTCTTCAGCACCAAAATTTGCCACTGGCTTTTCAAAATCTTTAGTAAATGAAATCCTGTCTTGCTATTTACTTTTCATCACAATCAGCACAAATATACTAAGATAATACAGAAGTTTGAATGTATCTTCTGCACATTCTGGGCCTCCACACACAGACTAATTAAGTATAAATTACATTTTAACAGACATTACATTTTAACTAAACATTGCCTGCCATTAATGTATAACAAGCAGGTGGGGTTAGGAAAACATTTATTTGAAATTCTTTTACACTAGATACAGATAGCACTAGCATGACAACAGAGCAAATCAATCAAAACCTGCTCTATGAATTTTTATGTCTTTTTACACGTTCCCAGTGTATGTAAACCATGTCTTACGATGAAAAATGCATGTTGACACTTGATGATTATGACTTGTGATTTTTTTAGTTTTATGCATCAACCACTGAAAATATTAGCTTTAATGAACTGTCATCTGATGAGTTTTGTTGTTTCTTTATGAACTTGGGTCAGGTTTGCACCATGTAGGTTTTCAAAACCTGAGACCATGTCTTTTTAATAAGCATTTTAGTAAAACTCTGGCATGCCTTCAAACTAAACCACACCCACCAGGTAATCAGATGATGTTATTCTTTTGGAATACGTGGACAAGTTGTATGAGGTATACAGCATCATAAGCTAACATTCACAGTAAGAAAAATCTTGAAAAAAATTGTTTCTTTTTGTGTTAGGAATGTTTTGCTTACTTTGTAAAACACACATTTACCCAATAAAGATGAATAGTCATAAAACTATACTGGTTTGTTCTTATCTATATTTACTGAGAACCTTCACCATTTGTAAGGACATTTACCAAGGATAGCTAATAGGTGCGGGAAGAGACTATGCTGGCCTCTTGACATTGCAAATTCCTCCCAACAGGAGGGACTGGCTAGGTCACTCT
Source organism: Caloenas nicobarica (assembly GCF_036013445.1). Taxonomy (NCBI): domain Eukaryota; kingdom Metazoa; phylum Chordata; class Aves; order Columbiformes; family Columbidae; genus Caloenas; species Caloenas nicobarica. The sequence goes on along the minus strand of NC_088284.1, from coordinate 19,974,798 downwards.
TTTCTGCCACTGGATTGATGAAATCAGTGCACAGATATTGGCATGAAGACTGTAAAGATGACAGTGGGAGAGCCTCAATATTGTGCATCTGCATTTGAAATGGAGCAGGGCACCCTCCATGAACACATTCACAGAATAATAAAACCCATGTGGTGCAGGGTTTTATTAAACAAAAAGACTTATTGTGTTAACTGGTAAAAAAAATGCACAAATGGGAGTTTTATCCTTCTGCTTTTCTGAAAACAATCCAGCAGATGTGAGAAATTCCACAAAAATCAGTGTTTTAAAAGAATCACATTGTTACAACACTAAGAATGGAAATACCCATGTTAAAATCATTTTTGACACCTTAGGTCCTATTTCCTGTGAATGTGTCTCACAGTATGTTCTTCCCATCACATAGTCACATACTACTTCTTGGCCTCATACAGCAGCAATTTTATGATGCTTGCTGAATAAGGCATGGGCCATGATAGCAAGAGAATAATATAGAACGGCTTCATTCAACATGTTCATCCAAATCTATAGCACCGTTACTACAGAAAACAGAGCATACTAATATGTAGGAAAGAACAGCCAAATTACATTCTGAGCAGCAACTTTTGTTTCAGCATTTTTAAAGTTTCTAGGAGCTTCATTTTTCAACCTTAGCAATTATTTGAAAGAAAAACACTCCAGGTGCTCATAGCATACTAAAATTGATGAGAGTCAAAGAAGTCCATAAGGGCTGGAACTCCAGGTCAGGAGCTGGGAATTCAGAGTTTGTGCCATTCTGTCATGTAAAAAGTCCTGGCCTGCAGCTGAAGTGCTGGATGGAATTTAATTTGTCTCCTCTTCACCTTTTAAACTAGAGAAGAGTACAAGTATGATTGTTTTGAATAAAATCTTCCAGATACTGCAACACTTCAAATCAATGCTTCCTTCCCTCCAAGACTACCTCCTTCTCAGAATGGTCCATGTTTGCTTCCTGTAATTATCAAAGGCACACAAAACAAGGAAGATGAATTATGTATACCATAGCTAATGCACAAATAAATGGCTCATGGTCAAGGTGACGGAAAGACTTCATAAAAACAAAGGCTTATAAATCCATTGCACTAGCAGTGCAGAAGAAATTGTCTTTAATGAATGCGGTAGACAACCCTATCCAGCAGGAATGGTTCTCCAGAAATAAATTAGGGCAGGATGGCCAAGCAGTAGCATGTTTGGTGCCCAGCACAGAGCTGAAGCTCAGTATCCAGGCAAACCAAATCTGTTAATAACCCTGGTCTAGAGTTTCCAGTCACTACAGCAGTGGTTAATAACAAACTCACAGGAAAATATTTATTTTCCCTCGATTAGCTAATACGAAGATTAGCTATACAGAGCTACTTGCTATTCTCTTCATGTAAATCACAAAAGCACAGTAATACCATACGCTGTGACTAAACGGAGACAAAAATGTGAGTATTTTGGTTTAGGTACAAGGGTAAAGGTCCAAAGTACAGAAAAAACTGTCACAGGCATCAGTAATTTGTTCTCCTACTTCGAGTATCAGGGCGCAAACTTCTGGCACCATGAAAATCAATGGCAAAGCTTGTTCACTACAGGAAGGCCAGATCACCATCCCAATGCCTGACTGGACTAAACAACTCACAAAGAGTAGTTTTTCCAGGATATTTTGATTTTAATGAAGTAGCACAAGGCAGCTTATACAAATACCTTCTGTGGATGAGACAGAGTTTTCATTTCTAAATCTATAATTCAGGAGATTCTGAAGCAGCATGCATTCACAGCTACTTTAGAGGGATGTATCGATCTCAGGATAGATTCACTTCTGGGCTTTTTTCTGGTGTGTGGTAGGATGTATGTTTAAGAGAGCAAGCAATGCTGTGCAAATTCACTCTCACACAGAAGCATAGAAACACAGAAAGGCAAAGAGATGCTCCAGGCTGAAGAACCTACTGAAATGGCAGAAATTAAAGTGCTGTATTTGGTGAACGTGTTGTACAAGGGACAGTGTGTCACAACAGCACACAATACAAGGTCAGAAATGTGAAGTATCACCTACACTGTCTTTGTGGATATGAAGACGTGTTATGAACTGAGCACAGCTTCTTTTCAGGCAATGCATAAATGCAAGCTTTGGGATAAAGCACCCACGCTTGAAAGCTTTGATAAATCTGGGACACAAAACCACTACCATAAATTTCATTAGAATCTTTGAAGTTCTCAACTTCAGATTAATGCAGGTATGTTTGAATTTACTAGAGAATTTTCACCCTAAGTAGCGACGTACTACTTGCATTTTTAGGCAATTACAATTATCAGGATTTGAAATATTATAACAGATGTGAGCAATTCCTCCTTTTTCATTTAACAAAACCAATACGAACTGTACTGACACCAGTATCTATTTAACCATGTATTAAGGTGCACTAAATTGTAAACAATATAAAAGTGAAAGAGGAGAATCAAGGTTTTTTTGCACACAGCTATAACTTTACATTCGTGCCTTGGAATTTCTAAAGGACTAAAAAAGAGTAATTGTAAACAACAAATCTGATACAAACTGCAAAAGCTTGCCATGCAGTGTGGCCAGCCTGTGTCACAAAACTGCCTGCACCTCTGCAAGAAATGTTGATATAACACATAATATACATATCAACCTACTAACACTGACTGTGGAATATATTAATTTCAGTATAGGAATTACAAACATTTCACAGGATGACGGATAGTGACTCACTCTTGCAATTCAATTAAACTCACAAAAGCAGTCTGACAAGGTGTGAAGAATAACTGAGTGTCCTGCCACCCACACTGGGGTTTCAGCCTCAAAACGACCTCCTTTCCTGTACCCATTGCCACTGCAGCTGAATTCATACAGACACCTACTTGATGCTGCATATTAATGATGCATATTAAATGGTATCGCATAGATAAGTACTCCACTGTTTTCACTGCAAACCCACACTCAGGGACGGCTCCTTGTTTTTACCATATATTTTCTGCTGGCCAACTTGTTGCTTCAGGAGAGTTTGCTGGATTTAGATTACTAGCCTCATCTCTTGGTTAATTAGAATATCTGTTTATCTGTCGTATCTGTTTACTTCTTAGTTTGTTAATTTTTTTTTTAAATTTGAATGTGGATTAAAAGTTCGTGAAATGCTGCCCTCACCTCTCTGAAACTGAAATAATTTAATAAGGTCCTGACTCAAATGTTTCTGCCACAGAGAACCCATTGTAGTGGTGGATGACAGCAAAAACGCAGGTGCTCACTTAAACCACAGCAAATTCCAGGCATTATGCAGTGTGTGATTACAGTGTCATTTGGACGTGATAAACTAAAAAGCATTAGGTGAAATGAAAGAAAGTGACGCAACAGAAATTGCCTGTTCCTATTCAACACAAACTCCAAGACCTGAAGGTGAGAGGGGACAAATGAAACTGCAAATTATTTTTAAAAATGCTGTGTCCCAGTAACATGATGGTAACTGTGGAAACAAACCTTTATATGGAAAAGTGTCTTTAAGGGAGATAGATAATAATCAAAACAAGCCTGCTTCATTTGAACGAAAATACACATTTTTTTCTCTCCACCATTTCTTGAGGGTGGTAGCACAGCAGTGGGTATGAGCAGTACTTGCATTATAGGACCAGGAAGAACATCGGACCTGGAAAATAAAGGATATTCTGGCAAAAGACCTTTTCTGTTGGCTATTGCAGGGTTAGAACAAATTCTGCATTTGTATTTGAAGCCTTTACCCATTTTTGTAGTCCAACTAATTTAAAGAAAGAAATAAAATGAAGATGGAATTGATTTTCAGGGCCTCTTCCCTCTGTCTCATGTCTGGTAACCTGAAATACTGGGAGCAAGACCTAAGTTTGAAAAGTTGTGCTAATCTAACGCCTGCTTCGTCACCATCCCTGGATGGGTGTCCATTCCTGTGACCAGCCTGTATAAAAACAAAACGACCACGACCTCCAGTCAAACGTGGCAGGCTTTGTTAAAAGAGCGACTGTGCACGAATATGGGCTTTATTAAACCTGGTCTGATTTAACCAAACACAACCCCCTGTGCTCTGTGCAGAGGAGACGGTGGAAGCGTCAGGAAGACGGGAGATGTTTCTGGCTGAGGGTCTATGACACTCCTGGCCTGCAGAATCATAGAATGTCCTGAGTTGGAAGGGACCCACAAGGATCATCGAGTCCAACTCCTGTCCCTGCATCTGACAACCCCACAGCTCACACCGTGTGTCTGAGGACGTTGTCCAGTCTCTTCTTGAACACCGCCAGGCTTGGGGCCGTGATGAAGGCTGGGCTGATGTCACCCATGGTGATGGTCTTCCCTGTGTAGCACCGATGAGCTAACGGCTTTGCACAGGTGAGCTGCGAGCATCAGGGCTGCCATTAAAGTTCGTATTTGTTGAAAATCCCGGTGGCGTGCTTTCCAGAAGCAGCCGTGCCAGCCCCGTCCTAACCAGATTTAGCAGCGGCCGCCTCCGCCTCTCTGGGAGAGGCTATGGCCGTGGTAGCAGCAGCAACAGCACCAGACAGCCCCGTTTAAAGGCACATCTGGTGAAAAGAGCAAGTTTTTTTGTCGGCTTTTCTGCTAACGGCCCGCAGTGTGACCGGGGGAAGCCGCGCACCCGCGGCAGCCCCAGGCCTGGCGTTGCTGTCAGCTGCCCGGTTAAAAGGGCTTTTTGAAAACCCTGTGTTGATTTTCACGTTCTCGGTTGTCTCTCGCACCCCACCCCGGCAGCAAGGGAATGCCCGTCTCCTGCCTAAAAGCCACCTGCGGAGAGACAGGGGGCGACCCTCGCTCGGGACCCTCGCCTTGCTGAGGCGGCTCGGGAGGAAACACCGGCCGTTCTCACACGCGCCGCGCCGCCCGGGCCTCCTCAGGCCCCGGGGAGCAGAGCCAAGCAGAGGCGGCACGGCGCGGCCCTCCCGCCGCCCTCCGGGAGCGCGGCCGCCGCGCCCCGCACGGGAACCGCCGCGGGATCGATGTCTCGGCGCTCGGCAGGCGGCGGCCGCCATGGCGCTGAGCGGGGTGCGGGTGCTGGAGCTGGCCGGGCTGGCGCCGGCGCCGCTCTGCGGCATGATCCTCGCCGACTTCGGCGCCCGGGTGGTGCGGGTGGACCGGACGCCCCGCTCCGCCGTGGCCACCGACGTGCAAGGCCGCGGCAAGCGCTCCCTGGCGCTCGATCTCAAGCGGCCCGCGGGGGCGGCGGCGCTGAGGAGGCTGTGCCGCGGGGCGGACGTGCTCATCGAGCCCTTCCGCCACGGTGAGGCGGCGGCGGGCAGCGCGCTCGGCGGGCAGCGGGGCCGGGGGCCCCGGGAGCCCCGGGAGCCCCGGGGTCGGGCCGTGGAGGTGCGAGCGGGAGGCCGGGTGAGGGCGCGGGGCTGAGGGCACTCCGGTGACTCCGTGACCTCTGGAACGCGTGGCGGGAAGGGAAGAGCTGCTGGGGGGTTGTGACTGAGGGAAAAACGCCGTGGGAAGGAGCGGGATTTGTGAAGTGCAAGAGACCCGCAACCCCGCAGGGAAGAGGCCGGGGAAGGTGCTCGGCCAGGGCCTTGTCCCGCCGACCGGAACACTGAGCAAGAAGCTCTGGGTGGCACCGGAGGTGTCTGAGCTGAGGAGTCGTGCAGGAGCTTGAGCACCAGCGCCACAGGCTCGGGGAAGAGTGGCTGGAGAGCTGCCCGGCACAGCGGGGTCTGGGGGTGCTGACTGGCAGCCCACTGAACATGGGCCAGCAGTGTGCCCAGGTGGCCAAAAAGGCCAACAGCATCCTGGCTTGTATCAGGAATAGTGTGGCCAGCAGGACAAGGGAAGTACTTGCAGGCTGAACCTCAAATCCTGTGTTCAGTTTTGGGCCTCTCATCATATGACAGACGTTGAAGTACTAGAGAGAATGCAGAGGAGGACCACAAATCTGGTGAGGGGCCTGGAGCACAAGTCTGATGAGGAGCGGTGAGGGAACTGGGGCTGTTCAGCCTGGAGAAAAGGAGGCTGAGGGGAGACCTGATCGCTGTCTGCAACTGCCTGAAAGGAGGGTGTAGCATGGAGGGTGTTGGTCTCTTCTGCCAAGTAGCAAGTGACAGGAAAGAGGAAATGGCCTCAAGTTGTGCCAGGGAAGGTTTACATTTGATATTGGGAAAAATTTTTTCATGGAAAGGGTTGTCAGGCATTGGAACAGGCTGCCCAGGGAAGTGGTGGAGTCACCATCCCTGGAGGTGTTTAAAAGGCATTTAGACGAGGTTCTTAGGGACATGGTTTAGTACTAGAGTTACATTATGGTTGGACTTTGTGATCTTAAGGATCTCTTCCAACTGAAATGACTCTATGATTCTGTGATCAGGCCTGCAGTGATTTCCAGGCCTGCTGATGCAGTTCAACTCACATTTGTAAGGTTAGCAAAGAATCATAGCATCATTTAGGTTGGAAAAGAGCTTTGAGATTGTCAGGTCCAACTGTAACGTGGGTAGGACGTAGCAGATAGTGCCTAAGTCTCAGAGCTTATGATTCCTCTGAAGACAGCAGATCTAACATGCTGTCTTCTTTCATAAACCACACACAGACACTCATCCAATGATCATGCATGGGCTGTCTCGGTGTCCCTGCTGTTCCTTGAGAATGCTGTTCTGTTATGAAGAGTATCCATCTAGTTGAAGACGTCTCTGCTCCTTGCAGGGGGCTTGGCCCAGATAACTCGTAAAGGTCCCGTCCAGCCCCAAGCTATTCTGTGGTTCTATGGTCATGCTTCGGTGAGAAGCTAGCTGAATTGTTTTGAGGTTTTTGTGGTCAGTTTAGAAATAGGAGGTCTTGTCACACATCATAAACAGGCTTACATATCCTGCGTCACAGATAATGCTTTTCATTCTGAAAACAGTGTTTTATGGTTGTGATGTTTTTTACCTTAAGAATTTTTTTGTTTGTTCCTCAGAAGCTGTGCAAAGAAAATCAAGGCATTGAATTCCACTTTTCATTGTAGTTAGATTCCTATTTTCTAGTGGGATTTTTTTTTTCTTCTAGTGGAAATTTCTGGGTTTTTTGGTTTTATAGGCACTTTTTTTTAATCTGGAAATGCAAGTGATTTTGTAACTAGACATTATGTTTTATGGGCCTATAACTTAACTGGGCAAATCTGCTATCCAACATGAAGCTGATGTGAACCAATGAGAAGATAAGGGCTCAAGAGGCAGTAGAGTTTCTTTCAACACATGGGTACCGTTGACCTTCTGACAGTGACTTTGTGACACGAGGGGTTATTTGGCACCCAGTTCTCACTTGTGCTTTTGAAAATCTTGCTCTTTACCAAATTTCGCTTCTTCCTCCCTGGCGTTAATCACTTACCACTACCTAGTAAGTAATATAATAGAAAGAGATCTTGAGGAATATGAAGATTTAGTAGTATTATGGACTAGTCTGTGAAACAAGTTGCACTAATAAGACTCTGGAGCAGAATAGGCATTGAAGTTATGTTATTCCTTCCATTCCAAAATGTGTCTCCCTTTAGTGCCAGTATACGTTATAGATCATAGTCTAACCAAGCTGCACTGAGCCCATAATCTATAATGTAATTGCAACTTCAATTTGCTTCTTTAGAAACCACTATAATTACAAGATCAATATTTTAGTCTTGATTACTGCAAACCCATGCTGACCAAACCTACATGTCATTGATTTCTAAAAGTTCCTTTTCTCTGCATTACAAAAGAACACATTTTCTTTCGTGCAATTGTTGCAAATCATTTGTGGAATAGCGTAAGAGTTTGCTCTTTCTCTCTCTCTCTCTCACTCTCTCACTTTTTTTTTTTCTACAAGCTTTTGGTAGCTTTCTCACTTATTCAACGGTACAGAGATTATAGCAAGCTGTCTGGCAATCTTTCGGGGAAGTAAAACAGGAAGAGAAGCTGAAAAAAAAGAAGAGACCCTAAAGCTTGATTTCCACTTAATTGGCTTGTATTGAAAATATATAGAGTATGTTGGTAATGTATAACATAACATTCTGGCTGTTCACATTGTGACATGGATACTGAATTAGAATGTATTACTTCATAAATTGCAATTTGGTCCTGTTGTTTTTGTGTAATTTAACCTTGAACCATGTATATTTTGAGTCTTATTAAAAATAAATGTGAGTTAGGATTCGTGCCTTTGTCTTTTTAAGGTGTCATGGAAAAACTTGGGCTTGGTCCAGAGGTACTTCTGCAGGAGAATCCCAGACTCATCTATGCTAGGCTTACTGGATTTGGCCAGACAGGAAAATATGCCAGCTCTGCAGGTCATGACATCAATTATTTGGCTTTATCAGGTAGGCTGTAAAATTTCCTGTCAAATAAGGTTTTTTATCCCTCTTAAATCAAGACTCAAGTATTTTTTGAAAGGTTATTTGCAGATAGCTCAGATTACCTGGGCTGCAGTCTGATAGAGCAGCCGAGCAGACCTGAAGTGTCTCTGTCGGTGAAAGTAGGGTTTTGTTCTCGTGCTGTGTGCTTCTCCCTGCTCCTTCCTCTCCAGTCAGCTCTGGTACTTGCTTAACCCCTCTATAAGCTCCCTCACAAGTCAAAAACTGGCCAGGAGAAACTAGGATGTTTTTCTGCCAGGTTATTGAGGTGAAACCGTTCATTAAGGGATCAAAAAACATAAAGAGTCAGCACAAGAAAGGAGGAAACATGCACTGGTTCGTTTTGGCAGCAGCAGTGGGCTGTTTGGCTGCATCAGCACGTCTTCTCAAGCTGTACGGTGTTTTCCTTCCTTTGTGCTATTTTATCTGAATAAAGTTTTTCTCTTTGAAGAGAGAACTGAAGTTTTAATGCATTTTTGTCTTTCTTCAGAGCTTCTCTCTTGGAAAATCTGTTTGTGTCTAATCCCCAAATGGCTCAGATTATGTTGCGTGTTTGTCAGCAGCTTTTTTTGAGCAAAGAAAACTAGGCAGCCTAAACGGTTTGAGCTCTTGTGCTTTTCTGCTGTAAATATCCCTTCATTGATACCAAACAAAAGGAAAGCAGGCTTAAAATAAAGTGGCAATGCTATATTTCCTTAAAGTGTTGTAGACAGTATGCTAGTTTTAAGTATTGTGTTTCTGCAAGTACACAGTAACAAACAGCGATTACCCAGCTCTGGTGATCGCAGCCAGAGTGTCAGGCATGGCCCCATCTATTGCTGTTCATGCTGCTGCTGTCTTTGCTGCTACTCCAAGCCTGTGAGGGAGGAGAGGAAGTGGCCCGAACTTGTTGGCTTCCAACTGGATAAAGCTTTTCTTTTAGCCCCAGCAAAAGGCTTGAGCAGAAGCACCACAAATGTGATAATCCAGTATCACCTACTGTGAGGAGATGTGTGGTGGAATTAAGTTCCTTCAGGGATGGGTTCAGGCTTCTCTCATTATATAAGATTGTCAGAGAATAAAAGAAGGTAAAGAAAGGATGCCTTGTTTGAAATGCTTTTGACTTCATGTCCAGATGATTTCAAAGTATTCTAATACTTTTAATTGTTGTTAATGTAGGGAAAGAGTCAGTACAGAAACAGAACAGTCCATCGCTACCTTAGATTGTAGTGTGTTCTGTTTACAAAAAGCAAGTGTTTTTTTTCTCTGGAGCTGATTTATTCACTAGTATTTTGCTTAGTGCTATCTTCCTAAAGTTAAATAATTTTGCTTGAAATTTCACAAGTTTTTCTGCCTGTTTAAAGGAAAAATAACAACGTCTTTGGAACGTATCATTTCTCAGAGATCTCATATCCTGAGTATTTTCCTGATGAGCTTTGGCCTTCTTCAACTAAAACCTGGCTTGCATTCAAAACTGCAAATATAAGTTAATATGTTAATCTGCTGATGGCTGTGATGACCTTTAGACTGTTAAACTGAGATGTTAGCTGGCGACAGGGCTTTATGCTTGAACTACAGGCTATGGAAACTTCTTTATACTGTGCACTCAGTTGCTTGCACTTAGGAAGTGCATTAGATCATTAGCTAATTAAACAATGCATCAGAATCACGCGGTTCTCAGGAAATTTTAACCCTACATGGTGCAAGTCTCAGACTTTAGACTACAGGCACAGGAGAGACATGATCATACTGCAGTTTCTTGCTTGGCCAAAGAGAATTACTATGAAGGAACTACAAAGAGTAAGGCGATAGTAAAGAAGTTGTTCAGGATGGCAGAGAAATGCTAGCAGATTCAAAGCCCTGCCTGAAGTAAACTCACTAAACTTTTGCTCTGTTCCTTTTAATTTCTGCATATTTTCTGGCATAAACATAGGTTCCCTGTGCCTATGTTACATGCAGTCAGAGGTCACTTTTCTGTGTTATTCACCCGTTCCTCTTGTACACAACTCTTTTTTTTTTTTTCTTTCCAGAGGTAGTTGAAATGGGAGGATAAGATGGAAGTGCAGTTGTTGATGTGAAATCCTTCGTTATGATTATTAATTCATGGGTTCTGTGCACAGAAAACTGTACATCTGCATTTTTACTTTAAAAGATTCAGAGAAGAAAAATGTATCAAAGTTGCTTTGAGACATGTTCATAATGCTTAGTGAATTCCTAGGGGGGAGGTTCTGTGCATGTACAAAGTACTAATGTAGAATTGTTGCACACAAGGGTTTTTTTGGACGAAATTTTCTCCCTATGTAGCCAAATTTTCAATGGTTTATCTGTGAGACTTTTATTAATCTCTTAAATAAAATGGATCTTCACTCATATGATTTCAAATATTCTAGTCTTTTGTGAACTAAAGAGTAACTATCTGCTAAGACACAACTAAGTAGAGACAGAAAACTGTTGGTAAAAGTTTCCTTTATCCGTTGTTTACTTACATAGATGGAAAAGGATGAAATGTGAATTGTAGAAATGTGTAAATGAATGTTTATAATTAATTTTATACTTATGTTTGGGTTTTTTTGCTCTACTGTCAGGTGTGCTGTCAAAGCTGGGTAGAAAAGACGAAAATCCTTATGCACCATTAAATCTTCTGGCTGATTTTGCTGGTGGAGGTGTCATGTGTGCAATGGGCATTGTTTCAGCCCTTTATGAACGTACCATATCTGGTAAAGGGCAGGTCATTGATGCAAGTATGGTAAGTTTGGTCTCACGGAAGGTGTGGTTTCTTAGGTTTGCTTGTTTGGGTTTTTTCTTACTCTAAGTCTGTGAAAGGGAGGAAATTGGAGCAATTTGTAAGGTTTAAAATTGGGAACTTGGGGAAAAAGAAAGTAAGTAATCTCATTAAATGGCTATTCCTTTACCTGCAAGCAGTTTTCACATATTACTGTTGCCATAACATCCTTATGACATGGAAGACATACTGTGGCTTTCCCTCTGTGCCATGCCCTGTCTTTCCTTTTACCCATCTGCCTTCTTCACAAAATACTAGCTGTATATAATTGATGAGTAAGTTTGGTGTGTAGAGATAGGGTGTGTAATAAACAATTAACATCACGCACAAAAGCAAATGTCGATCCTAATAAAATAAAGAATTGCTTTAGCTTTATCCAGGATACATCTGCTTATGAATTTGTGGCAAGTCATGTCTTATTAGAAGCACTGTTCCCTTGAATAATTACACTGCTGTGGATTATTGCCAAGAAACCAATTTCAAACACTTTGCGTTAATGTGCCATAAAATAAATGAAAGCCTAAATTAGCTTAATAATGATCACTATGGAATTTTTCACTGCAAGGCCACCCACTTACACACAGAGTAAGAATACATATTTACATTTTATTCCTGGAACCCGTATTAGCTGCTAGTGTTTTTTCTCTGTCTCTCCCTTTTTCTGTTTTTATTTTTAAAGAGCATTGTGATTAAAATTTGACCTTTGAGGTGTTGCAAAGGCTATGATTTGGACTTGTAAATGTAAATTGAAAAAAATTATATTAATTGAAAAAATCTTTGAAGAGGTCTTGAAGATAGAATAGCAAGAGATGTTTGCTATCTTGACTTGAGTAAGTTTTTGACAAATTCACATGACATTCTCAAAAGCAGGCCACAGCATTATGGCCTAGATGAAAATTCTATGGGATCACTGCAAAACCATTCTAATGTTTTTACCCCGGTGATAATTATTAGTAGTTGATTGTCAAAATGAAAAACATATCAACTGGAGTTCCACAGACATCTGTCTATTTTTTTTTTCTTTAGTGTTTTCTCCAATCAGCTGAATGATGAATGAGTGACTGTGTTTAGTAAATTTACAGATGATACGCATGTGAGAAGAACTACAAGTATGTTAGACTTTCGGATTAGAATTGAAAATGACCTTTTCAAATTGGAGAAATGACCTGAAAAAAATTTGCTGACATTCATGGAGACCACTGCTCTATGGTTCTTTTACACAGAAACAATTAGTTGCACAAATGCAGTGTGAGAACAATTGGCTAAAGTACAATCCTGGGGGTTTGTAGTAGTCACAAGCTGAACATGAGTCAACAATAACATGCTATTGTAAAGCACACACACACACTGTATTAGGACATACGAACAGGAAATAGAGCTAGCAAAGTTTCTGAAGTAATTCTTCTAATCTAGCCAACATTTATAAAGCCTTAGGAAAATACCGTTTCTGATGCTGGCCATCATCTTTCCAAAAAAAAGGCCAACTTGAGGAAGTCTGAGAAACAAGATGAAAATGAGTGTAAGTCTTAAAACGTGATCTACAAAGGAAAATTGAAGGAGTTTGTATACTTGTAAATCTATGGGGAATTATGACAAGTCTCCAAATATTTAAAAATATATTTCTTGTAGTTTGGAGTATTACCTTATTTTCACTACTGCTACTTGAAGGCATTAAAGAATTTCTTACGAGAATAATCAGTGAAAGTCCACTTATGTCCTAATGAGATCTCTGGCTCATAGGGAATGGAATGTGTTGTGGGCTTTTGTCTTTTGTGGGTTTTTTTATGGCCTCAAAACTTACATATTTCAATTTTTTCTTGTCTCATTGTAACTGTGGAATTTACAGTTCCCTGGTGATGTTCCTAGTGTCCTGTGAAATGAATGGAATATTGTCTAGTGTCACTGGATGTACTCTACCTGGCATTTTATTATGTTCCTTCCACTTGAACAGACGTTCACTGAGACAGCTGATGAAAAACATATATTCGTCATCAACAGAGGCTGGATAGTTATGGGTGTCATGGCATGTTGGAGAATATGGGCAGGTATCTACAGAATTTTTCACCTCCAATGGTTTGGAACTACACTCCTGAAAAACTGCAGGACCCTGATGAAGTGACAGAATATTTAAAAAGAAAATGCTGTGGCTGTTCCGAAGAGGCACAACTTATCTAGTGAACACTGCTCGATATTGTGCAGCACCCTCAAGGGGAAGAGAGGGAAAACAGACAGACAGGCGCTGCGGTTACTCCCACCCTTGTGCCAGGCATCGCAGCTACTCCAACCCTGGTTACAGCCGTTGCAGCTAAACCAGAGAACCAGCCCGTGTCTGTATCGGTTGCCCCTATACAGAAGATGAAATACACCAGAAAAATCAGTTCACTTGTTGAGGGGTGAAGATGAACCAGGGTCATCAGAAGAACGAGAGGAAAAGGCAGAACCAGAGACAATTGCCCAATCTCTATCCTTGAATGAGCTGTGAGATATGCAAAAAGATTTCAGCCAGCATCCAGCTGAGCACATTATTGGTCTGATGCTGGGATAACTGGGCCGGTAGCTTTGAATTAGAGGGTAGGGAGGCCAAGGAGCTGAGATCCTTGTCTAGGGAAGGGAGCATTGACAAGACGATTGGGAAAAAGACACAAGCCCTGAGCCTCTGGAGGCAACTTCTGTCAGGCATGAATGCAAGGTACCCCTTCAAGGAAGATGTTACTGATCATCCAGGCAAGTGGACCACCATGGAGAAGAGGTATCCAGTACCAGAGGGAATTAGCCGTGCTGGAGGTGATTTATAGTGATCTGACTAACGAGCAGTTACCCACAGATCAAGATGGAGCCCAATGCACACAACCCATGTGGTGGGCGGAAGTTTCTGTGGAGTGGACCATTGTCCTGTGCCAGCTCATTGGCAGTAACGTCCTAGAAAAAAGGTGAGGGACAAATGGTGGATGAATTGGCTGGCCAACTCTGGCAATACAAAGGAAGTCTCCCTTCGTTGTGATGGGTCTTTGTCTTGGCCATAGAGAAACTGCCAGCCATGTTATCTGAGAAACTCTCCTCAGAGTTCCAGCAATTCAAGGACAAGCGCTGTTCCCCACTTGTATGAATCAGTATCTCAACTGTTAGGAGTAAGCATTCCTTGGCTCAAGAGAGAGGATATGGAGGGTGCACACCATGAGGCACCCTGTGGTTTTACCTGTGTGACCACAGAGAGGGCATGAGGAAGTGGGATGGAAAATATACCTCAACCTTAGAGGCATGGATATGTGAGTTACAAGGAAAAACAATCACAAAAGGGGACTTTTCCAGGAAAAATGACACTCCCATTTCCAGCGAAGCAGTTCCTCAGACAGATCAGAAGGGCTGATCTTACTTTTGGTCCTCCTGAAGGGACAAGCAAGTAACAAATACTGTGACCAGGACTGGAGACATCTTGCCTTCAGCCAGGTGGAGGAGAGGGACAGCCAGGTTTATTGGACTGTGTGGATTTGGTGGCCTGGCATGTCAGACCCACAAGATTACAAAGCTCTAGTGGACGCTGGTGCACAATGTACCCTAATTCCATCAAACTGTAAGGGGGAAGAATTCATCAGTATTTCTGGAGTGACTGAGGGATCCCAGCCGTTGACTGTTGTAGAAGCTGACGTGAGCCTAACTGAGAAGGACTGGCAGAAGCACCCTGTTGTGACTGGCTCAGATGCTCCATGCATCTGTGGCATAGCCTGCCTCAGGAGAGGGTATTTTAAGGAGCCAAAAGGGTGCTGGTACTGATGGGCTTTTGACATAGCAGCTGTGGAGACAGAGGACATTAAACAGCTGTCTACCTTACCTGGTCTCTTGGACGATGCTCCTGTTGCAGGATTGCTGAGGGTCAAAGAATAGCAGGTGCCAGTTGCTACCATGATGGTGCACCAACAGCAGTATTGCACCAACGGAGACTCTCTGATCCCTTAAAGAGTCCCAGATGGCCAGTGCAGCAGTCCAATGGAGAGTGGAAACTAACAGTAGGCTATTGTGGCCTGAATGAAGTCACGTCGATGTTAAGTGCTGCTGTGCTAGACATGCTGGAATTGCAGTGAGTGAGCAAGCAGCCATGTGGTCCCATTTGCCAGCTAGGGCTAAACCGTGACAGCCTGGTCTGAATTGATTCATGTTAGTTGCTGTCCCTTCACATTGACTCTGTAGGGGTCAAAGGCATCTTACAGTGAGCCTGATAGTTCCCATGTGCTGAGTAGGATGTGGAGTGGACACTGAAAAGTGATATGATAGGCACAATTGTACATCTGCAATCTTGCACCACACGAGAATAGAGGCATGTGAGGCAGGCCATGCTTTAAATTCACTCCAAATGATAGGCATCCGACCAGACATGACTGACTCTTTGTGAAAAGACAGCAACGGGAGAACGTGGTGGTAATGATCACTTGCATAACAGTCTCATGGCAAGAGTATTTAGCTATCCAACAGAAGACTGGGGTTCCAGGGTTTTCTCAGCCTGGAGGTATTCAAAACCAAAACTCGCACATCCTAGAGGCATTTGTCAGTCACAAGGATGAAAATTAGGTTGGCGTGGTAGAGTTTTACTTTGAACTCCTTCACACTGCAGAAGGAAGAGAGTAACTGTGGAGCAGACTGATCACCAAGTGATGTGGCGCCTCTGGGTTCTTGTCCGTGCTTCAGAGACTGCTGGTGCTTTAGTGTGAGGCAGCCATTAAGTGAAACGCGTAACTTACTGTAATCATTCTTCAATTAGGCTTAAGTGGAGTCTCCCCATGTTGTCCTTTTCATGTTTTAAAAGAAAGTGGCCACATTAGCATGTGTGTAGTGTTATTTGAGCATGCCTTTGGAGGTTTGGTGCAGATGTTAGAGCTATTTTACTTGTCTCTGAATTTTTGTGGGCCTCAGGCAGGAGGTAGCCATCCATTTGCCCAGCTAGGGGTATTTCTAAAGTCCCTGTACCAGTCCAAAACAGATATGCTATTTTATTTTGAGAGTTTCCCATGTAGGTAGCACTGTACCTAGATATGGTAAGTAGTTCCATCAGCACCACAATCTAAGTTGCAGTTAGAGCTTATTCTGGTATTATCTACATGTATTATTATCCTTACTTTAAATGGGGTTTTTTGTGTATTTTTTTGCTCATATGAGCAACGCAAGATCAGATCATTAGTAAAGCAAATACTATTTTGATAACCTTGCAATCATTTTGCAAACATGTAGATGAAGATACACAGTGTTTTCTCCTATGAAAGTGCTTTAATTGACATTAACATATGACAAGTAGGGAAGAAGTATTCTTGTCCTTGTGACAGGTACTTGACTAAGATGCCAAGTTACACACATTAAATGAAGAAGCCTTCATGACTGCATATGTAAAAGATATGCACGTTTTAAATTCTTTCTTAGAAAGGTAGGAACTAATAGGTCTTTCCACATGAAAATCGGAGCCTTTTCTTTTGGTATGAGCACTGTGCTTTTCTCTCTAGGCAAAATTAGGTTAATTTTACATGGCTGAAAATGCATGAATCAAAATGATACAGCTCAGTTTTTCTCTGATCCACTGGGCTGTTTCTCGCCACAAACTGTTGGTACCTCGTCTTCTCTTACTGTTTTTCTAATGGAGCTGGAAGAAAATGGATTTTTCTGGTGAGCAAAACTGTAGGATGTGATTTTTTCTTGGAAAGACTGGTACAAGCTTGATTATTTCTGAAAGGCTGAACAAATTGAATTTTCATGTAGTTGTACTCCACGTAGCCAAAATTTTAAGGAGCAAGTTGCAACAGGATTAATCATGTTTTCTAGTGCTGTATTCATCAGACACTTGCTTATTTAGAGATTCCCTTGCTATATCTATGTACCTGTCAGTGATGAGAGTGGGAGAATAATTTTTGTTTTAACTTAGTGATAGAGATGAGCTTCCCGGTTCCCATGGTATAAGAGAGCTCTAACCTTTGATTTCCTTCCATTTTTTTTCTAAAAATAGCAGTATTACTATAATCAGTCAATTCAAAGAAGTTCATGTTGAGATAAAAACTTGATACTTACTGGACTGCTATAGGCATCTTGATTTCCAGAGTATTAGAAGGCTTGATGACTGTCAGATACTTAATGTTCTATAGAGCTGAGAAGCTTGTTCTATCACCTAAAATTGCTTTGATTCTCTATGTGAACTCCTAATGATTATAAAATTGCTAAACTAGGAAACTTTGTGCATTGGAAGTGTCTTATCCATTTGAAGCTGCATTATTACATTCATGGTCCTTCTTATTCTCTAATTCTAGATGATTTCACAAATGTAATATAAACAGTAATTGAAAATTTTAAGAAATTAAGCTGCTTACCAGAGATTTTGCCATTAAAAATGTTAACAAAGGACAGAACTGGTATTAGTTTTTTGCTGGTTTATTTTATGTAGAATTAAGGTAACATGCCAACTAATTTACTGAAGCTGTTACTTTTTCCTGTAAATATTCAAGGTAGAAGGAGTAGCATACCTGAGTTCTTTCCTGTGGAAATCACAAAATCTGGGACTTTGGAACAGACCTCGAGGTGAGAACCTGCTAGATAGTGGCGCACCTTTTTATGAAACCTACAAGACCTCCGATGGAAAATTCATGGCTGTTGGTGCCATTGAGCCTCAATTCTATGAACAGTTAATAAAGGGTAAGTAGCTTGGAGCAGTTGTTTCGTATCAGCAAAGCATGACAGAATGAATTATTCAATGCTTGATTTTTATTCGTGACATTGGTTATGTTGATTTATTTGTAAAAGCCAAACACTAACTGAAACTATTTGGGTAGCAGTGTAGAGTTTAGTTGACTTTTTCCTTCTAGCAATTTATTACTTTTTTTTCATCTCTTCTTTACTTTAGCCTCTGAAGCTATACTTAAACTACATATTTTATTCCGGAGTTACGGTAATGGTAGTCTCTGATGTGGCTCGAGCACTAAAGAACTACTTTCAGAAACCACTTTTTCAAGGGATTGTGAATATGCTTGAAAAAGGAGACCTAATTCTTTGGTATTGCAAATAAAATTTCAGTAATTTCTGCTATATGTATTTTTAAGTAAACTATTTAGACTGTTTCAGAAATGAGTGTTCATTTGAAGTAGTTCATAATATTGCTTGATAGAGCGGAATTTTTCTAGAAGAAAAGTCAGCTTTATAAATTAATTTCCACCACACAATTTCAGAGTGCTTTTAGTGTTGAGCTATGGATATGATTTTTATACGTGACTGAAGACTTTAAATATGAGTATAAAATGTGATTTATCTGTTTGAGAAATTAGAATATGTCATGCAAAATAATTGTGTGAAATTAAAATAGAAATTTGCAGGTGCCTCTTTACCTTTGAACTGTTTGTTCTTCAAGCTTTTGATCAGATATGCTCTTAGCTTCTTACTGGTTATTTAATTTAAAAATAATTTATTCTCTTGTGCTTCTTCGGTAGATTACTATGCTCTTCATACAGCATTTATGAAAATACAAAACATTCACAAAATAATTTATCTATTTCCATTATGCTGAATATGTAGCATATAAAAAGCCCTCAATCTAATTTTCATTTTGTTTGATGGGTAGAAGGAGTAGCAAAAAAGGATATACCTGAAGTGGACGTACCCAGCGTTATGTGAACCACTTTTGTATGTGCATGACTTACACGTGGTAAATCTTTGCTGAGTGAGGGTGGCAGTGGAGGAGTTTCTTATTCTTGTTCAGTTTCTCCCCACTGGTTATTCCTTGAATTGCAGCATGGATACCTGTACTGGTTTTGTCTGAGATAGAGTTAAAATTATTCATAATAGCTTGTTGGGGGTTATGGTTTGGATTTGTACTGAAATTAGTGTTGACAATATACTGGTGTTTTTGTTACTGCTGAGCAGTGCCTACTTAGCATTGAGGACTTTTCTGCTTCTCACCCTGCCCTACCAGCAAGTGGGCTGTGGGTGCACAAGAAGCCAGGAGGGGACACAGCTGGGACAGCTGACCCCAGCTGACCAAAGGTATATTCCATACTATATGACGTCATGCTCAGCTATAAAACTGGGGGTCAGGTTGACAGGGAGCCACTGCTTGGGGACTAGCCGGGCATCAGTTGGTTGATGGTGAGTGATTGTTTTCATTTGCATCACTTGTCTTTTATGGGTTTCCTCTCTGTTATTACTTTTATTCCCTCTTTTCCTTACCTTTTTTTTTTTCTTTGTTTGTAATTACTGAACTGTTCTTATCTCAGCCCATGAGATTCTTTCTCACTTTTAGCATTCCAATTCTCCCCACATCCCACCAGCGGGAGAGTGGTGAATGAGTGGCTGTGTGGTGCTTGGTTGCTGACTGGGGTCGAACCAAAATAATACCTGTAAGAACAGACAATTACTGTCAGCTTAGCACTGATCGGCTGTGTTGTGCTAATAAGATCATAATCGGTGCCAGGGTCTGCACTTCAGGAGTTTTTGAAATTCAGGAGCATGGTAGGATGAAATGAAGGCATGAGGTTATAAGGTGGGCTATGCCATTGTTGAGCAGAATCCTGAAGAGAGATCTTGTTCTGTACACTTTGCCTTCATTCTCTTGCAGCCTGCGTTGCTCCTACAGAAAGTTCTTGGACATCTGTGGCTGTAAGTGGCTGCTTCTCTGTGTAACTTGAAAAGGGTCGTGAAATCGCCTAGAATATCCAAATTGGTACGTGCTGATACATGAAACGCACAAGGCAGGCTCCCAGACTGCCTCAGGGACATGTCCAGTATTATGTGCTGCCCCCAGATCAGATGTTGAGTTTGGAAGAGCCATGTTCCTGGCTGAAGAAGCTGGTACTTTGTCCCTCATTGTCCTGAGAATAACTTGTTTGCGAACTTCAGGTCTAAGCTACTCAATCTTGAAAAATGAAGTATAGTTGATTATTCCACACTTAGCAGTTCTTTGAAATGTTATTCTCATCCAGTCCCTGCGATTTTTTTGCTTGCAAGAGACGGAGTTGGAGAACAAAAATAAATGTAAAACTGTATCAAAGTAAAATGTAAGCCCGTGCTCTGGAAGTTATGGAATTTGGAATTCCAGTATATGTCTTCATGGAGAACGCGTGTATGAAAGATGAAGGCAAAAAGAATAAAGCTCCTTACTCACATACCCATATGTCTGGCTTAAATTGATCAAACACAGGGCTGCATTATTCATGGCTGCTGTATTCTCCTCCAGAGATTAGGTTGAATAGCACTTGCTTTTAAGCTACAGGAGTGGGATGGAATCTATATTTGTTCAAAAAGAAAACAAATTCTGTAATAGAGTCTGGTCTTGTTTGTTGCTCTTCTTCTCAGTGAACCTTTGCTGGACACTCCAGCCTTCCTGTATTGGTCATTGCTGCAGGGCAGAGTCAGGCTTTTATCTCTCAACCAGACAGACGGCTTATCTGGAAAGAAGACTGTGGTGGATGAATCCAGTGGTCAGGAAGTATAGTATGATCACTGACCCGTCTCTGTCTTACTAAGGTAACTCTGCACTGAGGAAAATGCTAAAATTCTCTGTTTTCCTCTTAGTTGTTTCTCAGAGCATAAAGTTGCAGCAGCAAATATGAATCCATCTGCCTACATGGGGGCATCCACATTGGACAACTTTATTTTAATGTGTGAAAGTGTTCCTTATGCTTACAATGCACAGAAACGGCTTGATTTTAACAGCTGTAGTTAAAAAATAGTTATTCCAGCAATAAAAAAATGATGTTTTGTTCATAAGTAGACAACAAGTGCAATCAGAGCTGTGTCTGTGTTTCAGTCTGTTTCTGTCATATTTTAAAAATCCAACATACAGACTGCAGTCTTTTAAGGAAATTTTGCTTTTTGCATTCAGTTGTATTACCATCTTTGCTTGTTTACGGTAAATTTTTCTTTTATTTTGTAAAAGTATGTTGTTTAAAGTATCAGACCAAACTCAAGATTTTTTCACAACATTGCATTTAAAATAAGTAGTCTGTCTTCATTGTATTTTAGGTGCGTGTTAGGAATTGTTCAGATTTTCGCATAGGAAATGTTTATTACCTTCAGTAGTTATGGTTTCAAGCTTTCTGAAGCAATAGTGTACTAAATTAGAACAGCAGATCCTTCTTCCGGCTTAGGGATTTTTTCCTTTCTGGGATATCTACTGTAGAAATTCATTTTAGAATTAAAGCCTTTGAATGTTATGGGGAAGAAAAAGCTGGTTGTGAGAATTGTGTTGCCCTTTCCCAAAGTGAGGAGCTTTGGCTTAGGCTGAGTCGTCTGTTCAGGCATTAATTACCTACTTTGTAGTAGTTTTAAAATTGTATGTTCCGGTTACAATTTCCATAATTTTATTTCATGCTTTTTTGCCATAATTTTGTTCAGTTCTGCTGGTGAACACCTTGATGCTGTTCCAGATAAAATATATTCAAAAGCCACTTTGTCTCTCTGACCATATTCGGAGAGTAGGTTACTCTTGCCACTCCTCTGTAAAGAGAACACAAGGATGTGGGTGTTGCAGATGTAAGAGTTGGAGATTTAAAGATTGCAGACTTCAGAAAGGATCATGGTTTCTGAACCATGTGTTACTGCTCACAGAACTCTGGTTAGCAGAAGTGAAACTAATTTCCTTTTGGTTTTGGTTCACTTCAGTGTTTTCCTGCAGAGTTAGGAACCCAGTGCTGGACCAGAGTGCAGTCAATGACATGGTGGGAAAAGTTCTTCAGGGGTCTACAGAGGTAGACTAGCTAAGTTTGAGAAGGTACAGCATCTTAATTTGAGAAGATTGTTTGCTTTGTAGATCGTACTTGGCAGGGAAAATTAAATTTCTGCTTACCACAAATTTATGAATTAAAAAAAAAGTTATATGAGAAACTGAAGCTATATATCATGTATCGTATGGAAAGTCTGATGTAAGAAACATGTCCTACTAATATTAGGCCTCAATGGTTTGATTAAAAGAGACAGAATGTCTTCCAACTGACCTTTAAATTGCTTCGGCAGGTTTCTCTTGACTTTTAGCAGTATATGCTTAGTATTGCTGTAGCCAGGCTACAAGAGGCCTGCAGAACATATTAAATTTTGTATATCAGGTGAGATGGAAAGGTCTGGTCCTGCATTACCATGTGGTGTAAACTTGGTTACATAAGGTGAACTTACATTAATGTAAAAAGCACTAACAGTCACTAAAGTTCTGAGCATGTATTTGATAGTACTCTTGTCGTACTACTTTGATACTGCTACATTGTGTGACTTGTATTTAAAAATAAGGAAAAATAAATAGGAAGCGCTTGAAAAATGTATTTTACGTCATTATGAAGGATTTCCATAGGACACTCCATTTAGTGATTGTAAAGTATTGGGTACTGTATTAAAAAATCTGTTAATGTACTGAATTCAGTGTAACATTGTTATTAAGATGTTCAAAGTGGATGAACAGTTTGATTTGAATTTATTTATCATTATAAGCCTTAGCATTGTACAAGTACGGTAGAGAGCCTTGTTCTTTCTACACCAAAACATTTACAGTTCTGGTAATTAAATATGTAAACTTGGACTACAGATGTGGATGCATTCGCAGTGATGCTCTGGTAGTACTCTGGATCTGCTCAACCTTTTGCTGAACTATCATTTTCTAAAAAAATTATTTAGTGTCAGAAACTTTGAGCAGAGAAAAAACTTTACATAATTACTTTAATGAAAATTCACTGCTGTCTTGGAATAAAGTTCAATTCCCTTTCAGAGTGAGAATGAATTATATTTAGAGAGAGAGAGCAATGGCATACACCTTATGGCTGTGGTTTGGGCCAAAATTAAGGATTCCCATACCAGATGGTTCTGTTCAGTCATGCTGTAGCAACATAATTTCAAAATTACTGTGCTATGAACATAAAACTTTAAAAAGAAAATTAGCAAGTTAAAACAATAAAATCTTCTACAAAGTTCTGCTACGGATCCTAAATAACCTTTTAAAATAGTATGGCTGCAATACTGTAAGGAGCTGTTTACTTCCAACATGCCAAAGCAACTTTGCTGATTTATCTAATGAATTTTTCTGTTTGCTCTCTTGAAATAGGTGCCTATTGTCTAAGAAGTTCTGTAGAAATAGAGATTTCAATTTTTTTGCATTAATAAATGTCATGCAGATACGTGTCAGTAAAGCTATAGCACTTAAAGGAGACTTACTTCAAGCTACGTCATTATAAATAGGCTTAGTTTTTCATTTTTCAAAAAATCATTGTTTCAAAGCTGTACTAGGCTAGGTTACCGAGCTTTTCTAAACAAAAATCCCTAAATGAAAATTTGAACAAAAAAACTTGGAAACAAATTGTGATGGCTTTACCAGATGTGTAAAAGATACTTTGCTTTTGATTATGTTGGGTGAAATCTGTCATCCTGTGGTATCCCAGACAATTCTGCGCTGTGTAATTGTTTCCTTGTTGACTCAGTCACTCCTGCTGTGATTCTGTTCGTCTGCACCACAAATGGTTCGCACAAGCTGGAAAATGAGATGCTGTGGTGCTTAAATGCCATCGTTTCATGCTATTTAAAGTTGAAGTCTTCAGTGGTCAATGGAAAATGAGCATGTTATATTAAATTCCAGGTTCTGCATATTGTTCTATTTTGCTAGAGCGTGCATAGTGAGGTTCAGCCAACTTTCCATCTGGCACGATCTTCAAATATAATTGTGTAATGGGGTAATGGTACAGCTCTGTTCATGTCGGACTGGCTACTAGAATCCAAACCATAATTAATAAGCAAATAAATGCTTATGGAACAATGTTTCCAGTTGACAAGACTTCGTGCTTTGAGACAGAATCTCTGACAGTGTGTTGCTACTTAGCTTTAGTTATTGTGGGAGGTAAAGTTGCCTCACTTCCTAGTTCTTAAGTAAACTGTATAGCACCATTCATCTTCAGTATTATACTTCGAAAATTAATAATAAAATTCATTGTGAAAGCATTGTTGGCTTCTATTTGCTTATGGGTGCTCAACCAGTATAAGTAATTTTTTTTAGGATGATATGAATGGTTATGAAGACTAGATTGTAAGTTTAGTGATTTAAGGTGCACGTGACTTGGTAACTCAACAAGGACTGATGTTTACCTGATAGCAATCCTGGTATATGTAGGAATCTCTGATAAGATGTGACAATGCTTATTGTGTCTTTGACTGTGTTGATTTTCTGCTAAACATGGACAATCACAAGGCTGTATTTCTGAGTCTAGAGATGATCTTCAAGGTCGCTTCCAACCCAAACCATTCCATGATTCTGTAATTCTATGATTCTGTGATTCTATGATATGTTTACCCCTCTTAGTGATAAGGAAGATATAGAATTAGAAGACAGAGAAAGTTTTTTCTGCCTATCTACAGCTAAAGATTAGAGGAGTTCTGTGTAAATTTTACCTGCAAACAGGTATCTAGTAGCCAAGCCTGTTAACAGTTGCAAGTCAAATAATAAATCTAATATCAGATATCCAAAGATATAATAAATTAGTTTGCAGAACTACACATTTTTTCTGCATTTTACACATTGTTTTCTAAGCAAGTCCCTTTTTTTGTTGTTTGTGAAGCATTATGATGATAGTTGTTCTCTAGACTTTCTAATTTGTCAAATTAATTCTGTTCTTATCCGTGCTTTTTCTGAACTTTTCCTGCTATGGTCATGCTCCTGAAGCTCAAGATGTGACTGTTTGAACAGCCTTCAATATACTACTTCTGAATTGTATTTGATATTATAGACTCTCTAGCTCTGTTTGTACTATCTCCATTTTGGAAGTGTGGTTTAATTGCCTTTTGTCTTTCTTGTTTCTTACATCCTTTTTTGAGATAAACTCTACAAGAAGCAATAACAATCCTTGCATCTCCTTGAAGTAGGAGAGTGGAAGGGTAGGGATTGCAGAAGGCGGAATCCTTGAGAACAGAAACAGAGATGGGAAACAGTGTGCGCAGGAGAGATGTAAACTTCCTGATGAGAGGGAAGGTGGTGCTTAGTTAAGGGAAGGACCTAGGGTTTGCCAGGTTTAGAAAGTTTCCAGTACAAAGCCTGTGTGTCCATCTTCTGCTCTTGTGTCTCAGAAGGGTTATGTGTATTGCATACCTAGGTAGTCTGTGTAACTGATCTTCTGGGAAGAAGTAAGTGGAAGGGCTATGGGTTTCATTTTTCCGTAAGAACAGCAGCGGAGAGCTGGAAATGGGGAAGTGTGCTGAAGAGGGTAGAGCGGCAAACACTGCTGGAGTCCATTTGGATTGGGGAAATCGAGAAGCAGGTCAGTTACCCTGGAGGCACCTGCAGCTGAGCTACCTCACGCACATCGAGCCTGGGTATATCCATCCACACCATCGTCTCATCTCTGACATAGAAATAACCCAATTGTGTTGGGCACACTGCTGAGCATTCAGCTCTGGCAGATGTGCTGCCTTCTATGAGACAAGTGTATTGCTGTAGTCCAAGACCCGTTCAGCAGACTTTCATGTTGCTACTGCCAGGTAGAGAGCACAATAAATACTATAGAAAATGTTTGCAGGACAAAATGTTATCTGTAGGCAGCTGCTACTCTTATGAAGTGTTTACACAAATGAGTGATTATTATGTGTACTTAGTTAAAAGGCTGTAGCTGATGCGGTTTAGTCTAATTGAAGTAATAGAACATTTTATTCTTCCCTCCCCCTCAGTCATAAATATCATAATAATGCTTGAAGTGACTTTTAGTTAGTATGCTCTGCTGCTGGACTGCCTGGGAAATATTAGCTTCTTGAGGAACACACTTAGTTGTGGGCAGCACTTTTCTTTATCTCAGTTATACTACAGTTAAACTTTGCTTTTCTCCTTTCAGGTCTTAGGCTAGATTCACATGAACTCCCCAGTCAGTTGAGTTTCTCTGACTGGCCCGAAATGAAGAAAAAATTTGCATCCATATTTGCACAGAAGACACAAGCTGAGTGGTGCAGCATATTTGATGGTACCGATGCCTGTGTGACCCCTGTTTTGTCCTTTGATGATGTTGCCTCACATCAGCATAACAAACAAAGAAGTTCTTTTATCAAAAATGATCAGGAAGAGATAAGTCCTAGACCTGCTCCTCTTCTATCAAGGACCCCTGCTGTTCCGTCGTGTAAAAGAGATCCTTTTATAGGAGAACACACAGAAGAGATACTTCTAGAATATGGATTTACTAAGCAAGAGATTACTAAACTTTATTCTGACAAAGTAATAGAATTCGGTAAACCAAAAGCTAATTTATAATCTGTAACTATGCAGATCAGACAAATTTCAGGATGATACAATAAGTTTTGATGCATTAAAATTGAATTATATGACAAATAAATGTATGCATGATATAGTATTTAAATATTTTTTAATTACTGAAGTTTTAAATTTAATTGAAACAGTTGGGAGTTGTATATTTGTGTACCTGGATGGTCTACAAGCTAGAATAATACCAAAATTGTGTTCTGAAGGTCTACATAGTTTCCTTAATAAGCAGCCGTAAATCGTCAAAATGTTTCTTTAAATATCATGTCCTCTGAAATGTTTGTTTCTTTTAATTCTTAGTTACACCATTGCTTTGCAATGTACACTGTAATTATACGAAGGCAATACTTTTCATAAAATATAGTTATATTCTTCCTAAACAAGTGGTTCTGTTGTTTACTGATAGATTAGAAGGGATTTTTTCTCTCTCTTATCATATTAATTCATTTTCCTTTTCATGCCAAAGCAATGACAGAAATAATGCTATTTTCTTACATGCTGCTGTAGAGTTATTATCATAAAGTAATTATATTTAATAGCCTGACTACATTTTCCTAATGCAGTCTCCTGATTATATTACATTTGGAATTTCAGTTTGCCTAGAAAATAATTTCAGAATGAAATCTGTTATTTTAAAATAGCTGCCAAGTATTAATCCTTTCCTCTCTTTTTGGAAGAATGGTAGGCAACTTAGCTGCCCAGGTTTTAAACAACGGCTATTCCATGGTGGGTTTCATTTCCTTCAAAATTAAACTATCATTTGTAACAGTCACCTTCTAAGAAAAAAAAAAAAAAAACAACCCAAACCAAACCAACCAACCAAACAAAAAACCAAAACCAACCAACCAACCAAACAAAAAACCAAAAAAAACCCCACAACCTTTTAAAAAGAGTTAGTTATATGGCCTTAATACAATTTTCTTTAGTCTAGCATGTCAGGAATCATGATATGAGGGCTTGGGTTTTTTGATAATTTTGTCAGTGTTTATCTTACTGAAGGTTAGTTTGTTGCTTACAAAGACTTACAAAGCTGACATATACTTTAGTTGATTTTACATGTGTTGTGCCAAAATGTCAGCATTATTACTATAAAAAAAGCCTTTAACATTCTACTACATAAATACCTGCCTGGAAGCAAGAATTATCTAGTAGGTCCTACAAATTAGGTGAACAGTTGGCAAAAACATCTTAAGTTTACAACTGATAATAACTCTAATGTAAATTTCTGAATATAGTACACCTTTACAGACAGATTTGACGATTTGCTTTGTCCCAGATGCATCTGGTGATGTGGAGAACAATAAATGTTGTCAAGTGTAATCTCCAGTGCACCTAAGTTTTGAACCAAAAATCACTGAAGTTAATTTTAAAACTCACATTCATGTCAGGGGTTAACCCCAGGGGTCTGTACTGGGCCCAGTACTGTTTAGTATCTTCATCAATGACACAGTGGGATCGAGTGCACCCTCAGCAAGTTTGCAGATGACACCAAGCTGAGTGGTGCAGTTGACACTCCTGAGGGATGGGATGCCATCCAGAGGGACCTGGACAAGTTTGGGAAGTGGGTCCATGTGAACCTCATGAGGTTCAACAAGGCCAAGTGCAAGGTCCTGCACCTGGATCAGGGCAACCCCAGTACCAATACAGGCTGGGGGATGAAAGGATTGAGAGCTGCCCTGCAGAGAAGGACTTGGGGGTGCTGGTGGATGAAAGATTGGACACGAGCTGGCAATGTGCACTCACAGCCCAGGAGGCCAATCGTGTCTTGAGCTGCATCAAAAGCAGCGTGTCCAGCAGGTGGAGGGAGGTGGTTCTGCCCCTCTGCTCCGCTCTGGTGAGACCCCACCTGGAGTCCTGTGTCCAGCTCTGGAGCCCTCAGTACAGGAAAGACATGGACCTGCTGGAGAGGGGCCAGAGGAGCCACAGAAATGATGAGAGGGCTGGAACAGCTCTGCTGTGAGGACAGGCTGAGAGAGTTGGGGCTGTTCAGCCTGGAGAAGAGAAGGCGCCGGGGAGATCTTATTGCGGCCTGTCAGTACTTGGAGGACGCTTGTAAGAAAGATGGGGACAGACTTTTTAGTAGGGCCTATAGCAACAGGACAAGGGGCAATGGTTTTAAACTAAAAGAGGGGAGATTCAGTCTAGATATATGGAAGAAATTTTTTTACAATGAGAGTGCTAAAATACTGGCCCAGGTTGCCCAGAGAGGTGGCAGATTTCCCATTCCTGCAGACATTCAAGGCCAGGCTGGATGGGGCTCTGAGCAACTCGATCTAGCTGAAGATGTCCCTGCTCACTGCAGGGGGATTGGACTAGATGACTTTTAAAGGTCCCTTCCAACACAAACCAATCTGTGATTCTATGATTCAGCATATGTTGGATCAGCTGGCTCACTCAGGTGGCCAAACTGAAAAGTACAGTTTTGGTATGTCACTCCAGATTCTTTCAAGAACTCCTCTTGGCAGGTAAGACTGTTTAAAAAAACCCTGAGTGATCCTGATATCCTTCGTTTTTCAGAAATGAAGAAAATAATCAGTTTTATTGGGGGGGCACACAGCAGCTGCAAAAATTTTTCCCTAGATTTCTGTCTAGCTTTTTGTCTGCCACTAACACTCTAGAGCAATACGTAGGTTCACTTATCTTCATTAAATGGACTGAAATTTTTTTTGTAGGTATATATTACAGATTCTTTCCCCCATTCAGTCAACAGGAAATTGTCACTCTGACTGGTTCTCATGTTTTTTGAATGGAAAAATGAGGACTCTAGATTCTTCGTATCACCTCTTACAGCAACAAGAGGAATAGCTTTGTGTCAGGCTAATCCTGCTCCTTGCCTATGTGATGTATATTCCTGTTTTATGTGTATTTCATGCTTAAACAGTAGTTCTTCAGTTGTGGACGGTTGGGGGTTTTAAAGACGCCCAAGAGCTCAAATCTGCTAATGTTAAGACACACTTCCCCGCCCCCTTCCTTGCATAACTTGTGATCGCAGAGCCATGAAAGTATGTGAGTTCCTCCCCCAGCACAGACCGATCCCTCCCGGCATATGATCTGGGCTCCATGTCAGCCGGGGCAGGCAGGACCGACCCACCAGAGCGCTGTGCGTAGCCAGAGCGATGGCCTTAACGAAAGAGAGTTTCTACGGGGCTTTTCCACCCCCTTCTGAGGTGGCCAAGGCCGACATGGACAGCAGCAGGGAGAAGGAGGCTGTGCTGCAATCTGTGACCAGGACTGGAGCGATGGTGCCCAAGCAGCGGACGATGGGAAGGCTGGTCATGCACAGCATGGCCATGTTTGGCCGGGAGTTCTGCTATGCCGTGGAGGCTGCCTTTGTCACGCCGGTGCTGCTCAGTGTAGGGCTGCCCAAGAACCTCTACAGCCTGGTATGGCTCATCAGCCCCATCCTGGGCTTCGTGCTGCAGCCCGTGGTAGGTTCAGCCAGCGATCACTGCACCTGTAGCTGGGGCAGGAGGAGACCTTACATTCTGAGTTTGGGCATCATAATGCTGTTAGGCATGGCTTTGTACCTCAATGGGGACATGATGATCTCAGGTGAGTGAGGGGCGTGCACTCTGCTAACAGAAAAGACCCGTCCTAGCCTTTTGAATCAGAAAGAAAAGAGGGGTTACTTTTTTTTTCTCTGCTAAAATGGGGTGTTAAAATTCGGTATCATGTTACTTGGCTGCATTGAAGATACTGGAGAGCACTGAAATCTTCAAACACGTTCAGTCCTAACGCTGCATGTTGTTTATGTAGCCTATACATAGTGTTCTGTAGTTTGTACGTTTGGTTACAGTATGTTGTATGTTGGTGTGATGGCCTGATCCATTCACAGAAGTAAAGCACTGCTTAGGCCCAGACAAGTTTTTAGGAACTAAAATCGGTCTTGTTAAGTTAAATGATCACTATTGTTTGTGTGATGTAATACACATCCAAACTGAATATTTGGTTTAGAAGGATTAGGATTCAAATATGTGTCTTTAATTATTGTATCACTGGCTTGACCCTAGACTCTGTTATGCTGGTGAGTAACAGAAGTCCACAACTCCTTGGAAACAGTATTGCACCTGGAATGTGCAAAATCAAATAGGAGTCATATCCCTAGATACCGTTATATTTAATCTTGAGAAGTAACTTCTCAAACCCTCTATGGAAGGTTGTTGCTGTTGTTATGACTTGGCAGAGGGGAGAGGTGTGTGTTTTTATGTATGGATTGATTTTCTCTTCCTGGATTGGTGCTGAATATACTTGTATTCTTTTGCCCAAAAAAGGGATGTCAACCCTTGATTATCTAAAACAATGGAAGGGTGGGACAAATAGAACAAAAAAGTACTACAAAATGCTTGTGTGGTAGGCTATCAGAGCATGCCATGGAGGAACGCAGGAGTTAGGAGCTAGTCATGCTCTTGGTTGTGGAGCTTGGAGTACCCTGAGTTTGTGCTGGCTCAAGGCAGTAAATCAGCCTAGCGCAGCTCAGGACTACCTGGACTCAGTTATCCTGTTTCTCTGATGTGATGCTCGTATCACTGCTCTCTCTTGCATAACTAAGCACTGTTTAGATATAGAGGTATCAGGAAAGATCAAATAAAGTGTGGTTTTGCAGAACATGGCGCTGTTGCTGTCAGAATGAGAGTGTTTTTATTTTGTAGCGTTCATCGATGAG
Organism: Caloenas nicobarica; assembly: GCF_036013445.1. Taxonomy (NCBI): domain Eukaryota; kingdom Metazoa; phylum Chordata; class Aves; order Columbiformes; family Columbidae; genus Caloenas; species Caloenas nicobarica. Next base: position 19,943,815 of record NC_088284.1, on the reverse strand, counting down.
AGAAACAAGCGGCGGACGTGGGCAATAGTCATTACCATGCTGGGAGTAGTGCTTTTTGATTTTGCAGCTGATTTTATTGATGGCCCCATCAAAGCGTATTTATTTGATGTCTGCTCTCATCAGGATAAAGAGAAAGGTCTGCATTACCACGCCCTCCTTACAGGTACTCAGATGCCTTCTTTTCCTCCCTGCGTCTCAAAGGAGGGGAAAGTAATTGCATGGATTTTATCCTTACTGTGTTTCTAATCTTGAATGAACTGATCATCTGATCCCACAGTTCAGTCACGAGTCTTTTGTTGCTGGGTTTCCACTACTCCAGAGAACAGCAACTTGTGATTGCTGCCACAAGAATTCTGCTGTAGAAAGCCGCGGGCATAAACACTTACAGCAGTATAGCCATGACTGAAGTAACAGCAATTAACTATTTCAAAAAGTGAAATAGTGTTTATTCAGTTTGTTGTTGGTTTTGGTTTGTCTTGGTTTTTTTCAGGTTTTTGCTGGAAAAAAATTAGGATATGTAACTTGTTTCCATGCAATAGCACATAAAAATAACATTTTTTACTCTGCGAGTGACATAGGGCAAGAGCTGCACAAACCAGAATAGTTGATTTCCATTCTTCAGCAGTGCTCCAGTATGTGCTGCCTTCCTGTATAGAATGAGTTCTGTGTAAAATTCAGAACTCACAACTTCCACAAAATAAGTCCCAATGGTTCAGTCCAGGCTCTTGCAAATGAAGTATGAGTGTTGTTTGCCTTTACACATGTTCAAAATGTTGCCGAATTACAGAAGGAAACCTTCTGTGCTACATGAGCCCTATGTTGAGAAAATGCACAGGTAAGATATGTAATGCTGTGTAACTGTGATGTGAATCAGGAGGAGCTTCCGTGTCTGGGAGCAGTCACTGTGAAAGGGCTAGACAAAAAGCAGACAAGATGAGAAGTCATGCAATCTGCATTGGTGCAGATTGTTGAGGCCACTGAGCTCTACCAGGAGCAGAGGCCAATAGATTCAGTGGCAGTTACTCTAGACTAGGAGGGAGGTGCAGTAGCTGTTGACGACAGGCCAGTTTTGTACGTATGAAATAGCTGTGTCCAGGAAGACAGATTAAAAGGGAACCTTAAAGCCACATGGGAATGAAATCAGTATTATCCTTTAGAAACTAACAGATCGAATTTTTAACGATTACTTGTTTAAACAGAGAGGGAACTGAGTCTCTACATGTATTCTTGCCTTGAGGAGAGCTCTGCTTGCAGTTTTTCCTCAGATGATTCTAAAAAGGCTTCATTTCCAAATTCAGATCTACAGATTTAGCTGATTCATTTGTGTACTGAATTGTGAAAAGGGATGTGGGACAAATCACACCAAATAACACTGGAACAGATTTCTTCGCATTGTTTTGTCCATCACTCTGTGCCTTCTAGAGCAGGAACACTGGTATCTTAACCCTTCTTGATGGGTAATTACGTAGCCTGTTCTTGAAACCCTCCCTTAATAGGGGTTCTGCAGCCCTCCCAAAACAGTCTGTTCCACTGGCCTTTTTGTTAGACAGTTTTACCTGAAATCTGATCCTAATATCCATTCCCTACAAGTTCCATTTATCATTCCTTGTTCTATCCCTATTAGACAGAAACAACAATCTTCCCACTTATTTTCTAGCTTCTGTTTTAGATACTGAGTTCATTTCCCATGTTTTGTTCTTTCTTTTTATACTAAATATCTCCAAGATTTTGCTCTCCAAGTTGTCTTCAGTTTAAGGTTCGAACATGAAAGTCAGTAGCTTTGCAGTTGTGAATCTTATGACCACTGAGATAAGTAGAAGGAAGAGTGCACATATCCAACAAGCACGCTCAGACTGCACTCCAATGTGATGATTACTTTTTGCCGAAACAGTGTTGTTGTGGTTTGACTCTGGCTGGCAACTAAGCACCACGCAGCCACTCGCTCACCTCACCCACCCGTAGGATGGAGGAGAGAACTGGAAAGGTAAAAGTGAGAAAACTTACGGGTTGAGATAAAGACAGTTTAATAGGTAAAGCAAAATCTGCGTATACAAGCAAAGCAGAACAGGAATTCATTCACCACTTCCCATTGGCAGACAGGTATTCAGTCATCTGCAGGAAAGCCGGACTCCATCACGAGCAACAATTACTTGACAAGACAAATGCCATCACTCTGAATGTTCCCCTCTTCATTCTTCTTCCCCAGGTTTATGTGTGGAGTATGACATCATATAGCATCATATCCCTTTGGTCCATTGGGGTCAGCTGTCCCAGCTGTGTCTCCTTCCAACCTTTTGTGCACTCCCCAACTTTTTACTGGCAGGCCAGAATGAGAAGCTGAAAAGCCCTTGACTGCTCAGCAACAACTAGACCATCAGTGTGTTATCAACATTATTCCCATGCTAAATCCAAAACACAACACTACAGCAGTTATTAGGAAGAAAATTAACTCTATCCCAGCTGAAATGAGGACAAGTATGCAAAGACCTCAAATATCTAACATTCACTCTGTGCAAACATGAGGTTAAACATGAGGAAGAAATTTTTTACAATGAGGGTGGCAAAACACTGGCCCAGGTTGCCCAGAGAGGTGGTAGATGCCCCATCCCTGGAGACATTCAAGGCCAGGCTGGACGGGGCTCTGAGCAACCTGATCTAGTTGGAGATGTCCCTGCTCATGGCAGGGGATTTCTTCAAATAGTTATTAACAGCTTAATTGTTTTTCATGAGAATGAGCAAGGATACAGTCACTTGTAAAATCCAGCACGGCACAATGAAGGAGGACCATAATCGGAACCAAGAGGGAAAAAAGTACAGAAAGCCCAGAATGAAATTAAAATCACTTTGTTTTTAGGTGAAGCAGATGTTACTTTTAGTTAGATATTTAGTCTGCCATACATTGTCTTCAGCTCTCCTAAGCAGAAGAGCAGAAATGCTTCCAAGTCCTGCAAATGCTCTTTCCTGCTTGACTCCCGTGTCCTGCAGAACCACCCAGTTAACAAGGTGTCACAACTCTACAAAGCTGCTTCCCCTACCAGAGCTCTGTACACGGTGCAATTTCTTGTGCTTCTGGAGCTGTATGCACTGATAACAAAAATAATATTATTTTAAAAAATTGGGCTGAACACTGTTTTTTTAATTTCAAGACACAAGGTCACATTCTCATTTTACCTTTTATTCTAACTTTTCTGAGAAAATCAGTAAATAGAATTACACATTTGTATTTGATCCTTTTTGTTTTCTTTTCCAAGTGGTGAGGTACTTGGACTTTGATAACTACAAGAAAACGCATTTGGTTTTATTTCCTTTTATTTTTTTAATTTCACATGGAGACAGTATTTCTGTTTAGATTCAGCTGTATAAAATACATTTTACAAACTCAAAACTATAAATAGTCTCAATATAATTTTTAAAAAGGTTTGTTCTTTGAAGTTAAAAACCCCATAAATTTCAGTAGAATTTTATTTTGTATTACTCACTGTTTCAAAGAAAATAAAAGCTCAAAGAGAAAAGAGGTGGATGCCCATGTTGCTATGTCTTCAGGCATTTTTGGAGACCTCTGTCCACCAGAGCTGAGGATATTTTTCAAGAGATCTTTTGGTAACTGCTTATGTGTGTATTTAGCTCAGTATTCCTGCTTCTTGTGATTAATATCTGGAGAGTTATTATTCAGTCATTTCTAGAGGGGATTGCATGTTGAGGGTATTGTCTATGGATTGTTTATTTTATCAATGCCAGTAGATCTTTTTTTTGTCCTTTTCCCCACCCCTGTAGGTTTGGGAGGAGCCCTGGGTTACATGACAGGTGCTATGGATTGGGGTCACACCATGCTAGGATTTTCCTTGATATCGGAATTCCAGGTGATTTTCTTCTTCGCAGCCTTGGTTCTCCTAATCTGCCTTACTGTGCACTTGTTCAGTATTCCTGAAGTCCCACTCAGTTATGAAAATGAAGAGACAAAGTTGTTGTTGGAAGTGACTGGATCCTATAAATATAGGTCCTTAGAGGAGGAACTCAAGAAAAGTGACTTCAAATCAACATGTACTGTAATAATGTCTGGAACTAAATCAGAGAAATGTGCTGTTGCGTCACGTACAGAGGTAAGATTTTGTAACCCATATCGTTCTATCCTTGGAGACCCTGTAATTAGCTAATGCTGACTATTTGCAATAGAGCCCCTTTACACATAGCAAAAGAATCCTCCACTAGGATAACAGGGTCAATAGAAAGCCTGTTTGCTTTTCTCTTTTTTTTTTTAAATTTATAAAGTATTTCCACCAAGAGGGTCTAGATGGACTAATCCTGACACTTTGAACAATTGGCAGGGATGAGGGAGAAAAGGTTCGGGTTTCTGCTCTGTGTCTGTTTCCTGATACCCTCCTCATGTGAATTTTGTAAAGAGGATATACTTTGTCCTTCACTCCTGATAGAATTAACATCACATTTTGGACGAGGACTACAGACCATTAATCTGTGATGTAAATCTGTAACCCCCATTGAAGTCCATGCACTTACATATGTAAAACATATGAAGTGTTTGTTCCCTGGTCTGGTAAACATTCCAGTTATGCTACTGCTCAGCATTTAATTGAGGATTTAGTGACAGTAGTGATGTGTTTAAAATTGTTACTTCTATAACAATGCTACCTCACTTACAGAGTTTGAGTTTTATTTTTAAGTGATTTGTAGCGGTGTCTTTGGCAGAGCTTTAGGTGGGAGAGAATAGCGAGACCTTTCAAATCATCACTGTTATTCTGTTTCTGATGCGTTTCTATGAGCAATTGCTTCAATCTAAGGCAACTAGGAAAAGGTGAATTTACCTGAGAAATGTCTGGAGAGCTCATTTCTAGAATGGTCTTGGGAACAGAAAATAGTTTTTACTGTTTTGTTGACTTTTAGCGTTAGGAATCCTCACTGCACTATCATGGTACCCTGAATGACAAAGGCTAATGTGTATGTCTGGCTCCTAGTGTAACAATAAGTGATGAAACAGTTGCCTGTGGTTTTAATTTCCCTTCTGATCTCTTGATGTTATGTATATTTATCCCTGATACAGGTCTTGATAAATCAGGTAAAAAATACAGAGAATGTGTAGACTGTTTTAAGTTAGAAACCTAAACCCATGTTTAAGCTACAAATAAAAGGGATTTATTGTCTTTTACTATTTTTCATTTGTAGTATAATAGCACTTGGCATTCCTAACCCAAAGAAAAATATTATTACACCAAATACAACACACAGAGGTAGAATAGAACACTGCCTGATGAAAATGCCGGGCAAACACAGAGAGGGACAGCAAGTGACAATGCGTGAGGAGAACACGGCTGGCAGACTATGGTGCTGTCCCTGTTTCCCCAACGTGGGCCAGGCTGACCAGCCAACATCCCCCACCAGCACTGTTCACTCTGAGCATCCTCCAAATTGTCAGAGATGCTGAGTGTCATTGGCTGCTTGGCCCAACTGGGCTCTAAAAAAAGAAGGAAGGTAAGTGAAGAGAGAGCAGGTGCATTGAAAGCACGGGGAGCAGACTATGGGCCGGGGTAGCCTCTACCTTGGCAAGAACCGATTCCACTGAATCAGTCACATCTGACACCCAAGGCAAAGCTCTGGTGTCCACTGTGGGACAGCTTGTGCCATTGACCTCCTCTCTGTATTTTTATCTGGACAGTCTGTCAGAGGCTTTGATCTGTCTCATGTTTTCTTGATGTGCCTGGGTATCTATAAATTCCGGACAGTCACTGCCTTAATTGTCTGTCTCTTGTGGTACATGTTTTTTGAGTTCATTCATTACTGTAATTGCTTCCTTGAATAAGTGGTTTGGCTTCCTGTTTTTCTGTGTCTCTTTTTTTGCTGCAGGCATCATGGGCCTATATCTTCTAAATTAAGGACTGTGATCTTATGTGCTAATAGCTACACTGATTATTTATCAGATTTGACCTGTTACAGTATAAACACACATTAAAAGTCATGCATATTTTTTTCTTTACTTTTGTGTCAAGTTACTCAGGATCTACTGCCATAAAACCCAAGTCATATTGATTCCTCTATATCCTTAAGAATCATCTTAGGCCTTGAGTTGTAGAGATTTTATAGATAAAATGGTTGGGCATTGTGAGCTTTTGAAGGATAAGGCACTTAAACAGAGCCAAACTTCAACACATCGTTTAAATTAGATCGGGGTTTGTGTGTTGCTGTGTATCGAATGTGTGCATTAAACATTTCAGTTTCCATTTCCACTCTCTAAAATATCTAAATAGAAAGCAAGTGTTTCTATCTAGCTGTCAAATTATTGTTTGCAATTAGAGCAGTATCCTTTGTAGTTCCCTGACCTTATGTTAACACTTTGATTGGAAAAGCTGTTTTAAAGAACCATGTGGAAGAGTTGAAAATTAAAGTCAGACGATAGTTATGGTCCTTGAAATAACACTAATGAGACAATGTGGATTTTTTTGTTGTTTTTTTTACAACTATAGAAGAATAGGAAGCTTACCCTGTTTAAAACAGACAGGGATGCCCAGAGAAACTCCAAGGGATTTAGACAACAGGCAGTTCAAGGTGAAACTCCGCAACTTGAATTTTGGCATTCCTATGAGGATTAAAAACCTCTCACTGGAGCAAAGTATTTCCCAAGTTTATATGTGGTGATTATTCATACAGTAGCTTGCAGCATAACCTAGTTCAAAGGAAAACAGAACTGTGAAAAGCAGAACATTGAAGGGAGTGAAAAATGTCGCTATCTTCCAGCAAATTGAAGGCAAAAATTCAGATTACCAGTAATGAACATAACTTTTACAGTTCTTCCACATTTCATGATCACACGGATCCCCTTACCATCTGTCCCAACAATGTTACCTCCAAACATCACTAGAGAAAATTCGAAGTATTCCATCATATACAGATAAAACAATATCTTTTTTTTTTCTTTAAAAGCAAAGAACTATGCAGGAACTTCAAAGCAGTAAGAATTGTGTGTCACAAATGCCTGACATCAAGCCACCTACAGTACTGAAAAAATTCATATGACACAAGTGATCTGATGAATGTGTCTGGAAAAATTTTGAGGCACAGGGCTCAGAAAAAGAGGAGGGAAATAAGATGGGGCATTGAAGGTGGTGCAAAATTTTGGTTTTCCCCATCAGTGAGATTTGTTAACCAACACAAATAATGGGATTTTTTTTGAATGAGATATTTCTGCCATGGGATGAGGCATTCAGGTGCTGGAGCTGGTGTTCTCTGGGCGCTAGGATTTTGAGTGGTGCTCTGTCTCCTGTGATGTACCACAGTCTCTCCCTGCTTCGTGGAGGGGAGGACAGTACATAGTGGAAATCTTACGATATGCCAGAAGAGGTGAAGTTTTCTAGGGAATTTAGCACATAGAAGGTAATGGCAACAAGGTCTCAGAAGTGCTGTGTTCCACAACTGTTACGTTCTAATTCTCAAGAGGTATTTTGAGTTTCAGTTTTTTCTGTGGCAGCTTTAAATTTTCAATGTAAAGCTGATTGTCTCTATAAAGAAATTATTTTTGCTTCTGGTTTGGGGTTTGTACAGGTAAATAATAATCCTACTGATCATAACACGAAGAAATTATACGTCCTTGCTGATACATCCCAGCTCTCCCAGAGTCTCTGTGAATCTTTCAGGTGACTTTATTAGGCAGTGGCCCTACAAATCAAATATATATTGAAGGACATTCACTACCCAAGCAACCCTTCCTCCCCAAAAAGTAAAAAACTGTGAAGTTTAGCAAAAAACCGGTGCTGAGGCCTTTCATGTGCTATCAGCTGTTTTATTAGCCTTCAGGGCAATAATACTGTATTATTGTTATATACCTGCTTTCAGGATCAAAGGCGGATGACCCTTAAATCACTCCTGAAGACACTTCTAAATATGCCATCCCACTATCGCTATCTGTGTGTGAGCCACCTCTTTGGATGGATGGCTTTCCTGTCCAACATGCTTTTCTTCACGGATTTCATGGGACAGGTAAAAGCATAAAATCCTCTCACTTCTCTTTCCTCATAACATCTCCTTCTCCACTGAAAATAAATAAGACAGCGTTATAATCCTGAAGGAATTACAGTGGTCGCAGAGCCAGCTGTGTCTGGATGGCTCAACAAGAGTTTTGTAAACAAGCTAATTGATCTCAGGCCCTTGTTCCAAGCCAGTCTGTTGGATCTTTGGGGAAAACCTTTTAGTATTCATAAGGCTATTTGTATCTATTTAGCTGTCCCACATGAAACTCTCAGAGCTGTTCCAAACACATCTATTCTCTGCTCTGGCTCTGGAGCCCCTCCGAGGTGGGCACGTTTCCTAACTAAAGTAATGCTGATGTTGCTTGGACGCAGCTGTCCATGTCCTGGCACTGTTGGAACAGAGATGTCCACCTGCCCTGCAGCATCCCTGGCCTCAGGCTCTGCAGCGCTTTGCACACAGTGAGATACTGGGTAGCTGAAAGCTCGTCTCCTAAATTTGGCTGTCCCTGCCGTGCCCCTTTAAACCTTTCCCTGAGTCCCTTCTGCCAGCTATTATTTGCCTTCCCGATACCCAGTGCTCCCTTTCCCACACTATTCATAGGCTGTAAGACTATTTACCTGCCAGTGATTATTGCCTATATGACCTTGTCTGCCTCCTTTCTTCCAGGGTACAAATATGCTCCTGGCATGAATCGTCTCACTGCCACTTTTTTTTTTTTTTTTTTTTTTCTGTGATTTCCATGCAATATTCCCATTTCCTTGCCTTTTTCTGTCTCTGTAGGTGAGAGGGAGGGTTGTGGGGTTTTGGCTGTTGTTGCTGGTTTTGTTGTTGTTGGGGTTGTTTGTTTGGTTGTTTTTTTCTCTCTGCAGTGTATATGAACAACTGAAAGAAAAAATTTTGCTTGCCTAGATAAGAAACTGAGTAAGACAATTACTGGGTGGAAAAAATGAGTGTGTTGGGGTAAGCCTGAAAGAGAAAACAAAAAATTAATTGTAGATAAATTCAGGAAAGAAAGACTAAGGCAAGAAGACAGAAGTGGAGAGAGAAGGAGAGTGGGAACCAAGACCTCCAAAGGAAAAAGAGCAAACAAGTCAGTGTGGACAGCCCAGGAAAAGGCAGAGCGTAATAAATCAGGAGGAACCTGGGATGTGTGAATCTGGGAGAAATGAGTGTGAAACTTAGTGAACTGTGAAAGGATAGTTTTAGCACGCCTTAACAGATTTCTTGGGTGCTAATTATCTCCTCTGCCAGGGATGAGGCCCTGAGTGGGGTACCCTGTTCCCCTCTGAGAGATGCATTATATACATGCAGTCCATCCTTGCCTTCTGTGATCTTGTGGTCTCTTCCAGGTTGTATACCAGGGTAGTCCTTATGCACCTCATAACTCCACGCTTTACCTTACCTATAAAACAGGAGTAGAGATGGGATGCTGGGGGCTGTGCATCAATGCAATCGCTTCATCAGTCTATTCCTGTAAGTACCCAGGAAAGTACTCCAACACTTTGTTTTGAAACTATGTTTAAACTGTTTGCTATTTGACATAGTTTAAAAAAATAGAGCAATGCCAAACTAACTGGGTTTTTTTCCACTTTAAAACGTTAAGAAATGTTACATTCTCAGCATTGTTAGAAACTTGTATCTCAACGTGAACACTTCCTGACCATATGATGAGGGGTCACTTTGGGTTAAGGCATTGCTCTGCATGTGGACTGACCCTGAATGCTGAAAATCATCCTGAGGCTAAATTTCAGACAGAAATCCATGCCATGGGCATCATTCTGAGATGTTCTTTCACCTAGCGCTGGTGTAGCTATAGGTTCTCAAATGTCCCTCTGGTGGCCTCTTCCCATCTGTATTTCTCATGACATAACTCTTTCACAATGCAGTAGAAGTTCTTGCCAGAAGCATGAACCTTGCTCTCCAAAATTATGTGTAAATATGCTAGCACAGTTCCCCAGATAGATTTCACCATAGTTCTTACCAAGGATTAAAAAAATTGCTTGTGATCTGAAAACTCAAATGAGTAGCATTTTGGGGGCTGAATTGAGCATCTAAAAGAGGCTTGAGGGAAATCTTTTCCCCTTTGGAGCTTAACTGCAGGCATTTCTGTAGTGCCTTTCTCAGCTCAGATAGAGATTGGTGCCAAATGTTCGCATTATAATCAAACAGCGGAAATGTCTGAGGTTGTCAATGGGGGCAGTTCTTCCAGAGTGGTTGTTAACTACTTCTCTGGAGTTGGCTATGCCAGAATAAGGCTATCCCCAGAGAAAGCAAGAGTTCTTTGGCAAGTTTATACCTACAATAATTTGAGGCAACTTCCAAAATCAGTAAGATTATCTCCTTTATTGCATTTTACAAAATAAAACCCCCGAAAGGAACTCCCTCATGAAATCTAACCTGTTCTGGTTTAGTCTTACCAGCTTTTTCACTTTCTTTCACAGACATGCAGAAAATCCTTCTGCCATACATAGGATTAAAGGGACTTTATTTCATTGGATACCTACTTTTTGGATTGGGTACTGGATTAATTGGCTTGTTTCCCCACGTCCATTCCACTCTGGCTCTGTGTTCCCTATTTGGTGTCATGTCCAGCACACTGTACACGGTGCCTTTCCAACTCATTGCAGAGTATCACAGGGAAGAAGAGGTGAGTTCAATGTCTAAAGAAAGGTAAGTTTATATCTGTCTGGGTCTGTTTAGTCTGTTTTGGGTGAAAACTGGATACAACTGGTGAGCAGCTTTTAATTTTAATTTCAAACTATTTATGATGACGCATGCTATGACACATATGACGCATATGATGACACATGATCCTCCAGGCTGAACAAACCAAGTGACTTAAGCCGCTCCTCATACGGCTTCCCCTCCAAACCCTTCACCAACTTCATAGCCCTCTTCTGGACACTCTCCAGCAGCTTTATATCCTGTTTATCCTGTGTTGCCCAGACCTGCACCCAGTGCTCCAGGTGAGGCCGCACCAGTGCAGAGCAGAGCGGGACAATCCCCTCCCTGCCCGGCTGGCCATGCTGTGCTGGATGCACCCAGGACACGGTTGCCCTCTTGGCTGCCAGGGACACTGTTGACCCATCCTGCTGCATCTGGGGGTCAGGACAGAACACTGCCTGAGAGCTGCAAGTTATCGGAGCTGTCTTATTTTACTGAGTTTTGTTTTGTGCTTATTTTCAGAGCCTGAAGCTGCAGGACGGGGAACAAGCTGGAGATAATGAGAGAGGGAAGGGCATCGACTGCGCTGCTCTCACCTCCATGGTCCAGCTGGCCCAGATCATTCTTGGTGTGGGCCTGGGGTTCTTGGTTAGTATCGCTGGCAGCGTGGTCACCATGATTTCGGCATCTACCGTGGCACTGATCGGCTGCTGCTTTGTTGCTTTTCGTGTTCGGTATGTGCAGTAGGACTGTGTGAAGCCATCGGAAGACATCTCCCCAGGGGAGCATTTTCTTTTTGGGTCAGTAGCACTGGTGATGTTGCCATGCTAGTACTGCTGGCACGTCATACTCTCTTCCTTCCTCGGAGTGGTTGCAATTCCAGAGCTTTATGAAATAGAGACTTGACAAAACTGGTTACCTAATGCCTGAGATAGGAAGCTTCTGTATTTTGACTGCTTTATTACTTCATTCCTGCCGACGTGCTATTACACATAACGGTGTGTACGCCCATGGTATCTTGATGCCCTACATGAGGAGTCATTACAAAACTCCTCATTACCCATTTGTGGAAGTTAATAGATGAAGTATGTGATAAACTGAAGAAGTAATAAAAATGGACAGGCTTAGGAAGACAGTTGTTATTTATCCTGGTTTTTTTCAGGTATCTTAATTTTGGGGATATTACCTCTGGCAGTCAAAAGCTGCAGGAGGACCAAACCGGTCTAAGAGGCCATGCAGAGAGCAGTTGTGTTATGATTAGTAGTACTGTTTAATGGAATCAGTTTATTCCCAGCTACTGTCAAAAGCAGATTTGGGTGTGAAAGATGACTGAAATATAAAAAGATTGAAGCCTATTGTTTAAAAGCATAACTGTTAAGTAATTATTGTATACTGGATCCTGCTGCTTCTGTATAAATGGAAGTATTATACTGACTGAGCTTGTCGCAAAAGTCTGCCTAAATCTGCTCTGTAAATCCATGTGTAGGCACCTAAACAATCCATCTATGGGAAACAGCTGCCATTTCTTCCTTCTTAAAAAGCTTACCTCTTGACTTTGATACTGTAATTGAAAAAAAAACTTGGCCAAAATAAAAATTTTATGAATGCTTGTCAGCCACTTAAATCTTTGTATCAGATATGACAGTATTTAGCTTATAGTAGCATCTCCGTTTTCTCTGTTTTCCTTCATGCATCTAGCTTTGAGTGAAATAGTATTTGCTCTTTACAGAATATTGTAAATAAATTCAGTTCTGCAATCAGGAATTATTGTACAGTAAATACTAAAGTGCAGTTGTTTGTATGTAATTGCATGTGAAGCTTCATTCTTGTTTTTATAATATTGCCAGAGTTTTGAAAATCCTGTGTCTGTGAAAGTGATACTGTATTTATGCTGTGCTTCCTCTGTCCTGAAAATTGTCTTATCCATTTGTTATGTTATATGCTAAGCCACATGAAGCCATCTGCCAATACAATATTGTTAATGAACAGTGACACAGAGAGACCATTACCAGATATGGTGTTTTGTTTTGTTTGTTTGTTTGTTTTTAAATGTTGCACATGTATAATCAACACTGTTCAGTCAAATACACTGATGATCTCTTAGAAGTTCTGCATGATACAAACTGACACCACCACAAATAAACACTTAGATTTGAGCATAAGGTGCCTCTGTTGGGATGCACCAACTTCATTCTTTTTGTATGTTTTCAAGAGTAGAGCGAGTCATTTATTCTCAGGAAAAACAATTTTTCCTTAGGCACACTCTTATTAATTATAACAAGCCCATGACAGCCTCAGCTACCTTTCCTTGTTGGTGACTGTGTCTCCACTGTAGGCCCAAATCAGGGTTCAGTGCCTGGTAAACCTTGAAATTTTTCACAGCTCCTTCATTCTGCTGTATGAAAGAGCCACTTTTTATGGTTTCTTCCATTTTCGTAGCTCTGCATGAATCCACCTCTTTTCACACCCGTGGAAAAGCTGAGCCCCTGAACTGCGATTAACAACTTCATAGATGCTGATGGCTGGAGCACAAGGGTCTCAACCAGGACAAAAAGGAGAAGGCCAGAGAATGAAGAGTGGTTGTCTTCTCAGCTCACTTTATGCCATCATTAACTCATTAACTTCCATTAACTCCGTATCTCCTGGAGGGAGGAATCTTTAAGGGAAGACCAAAGCTTCTGTGGAGCCATAACGATTGAGATAGGAAGGGGTGATCTGGTTTTATAGAACTGCAGGATTTGAAGCACCGGGTAAACCGGTGCTCCAGGAGCTGAGGACATAAAGTCCCCATCTCAGCGTGAAGCTGGGAAAGGAACTTCGCAAAACCTGTGTTTTCGACAATATTTTCTCTGAGGTCAAATGCCATCAGAACATTAAAATTTGAATGGGCAGTGCTATCTCTGCTCAGTTACACAAAGAGAAAGCTGGCATTGATTCAGGCCCACTGAGTGACTGTAGATCGGTAGCAAAATAACAAGAATTGTGAACCTGCAGAGAGAACAGAAATGTGACCATCATGTATATCAATGTTTTTATTTACAGATTTATACAGGGAAAAATGTTTCAGGTTCTCACGTTATCATCTTTCTCATGATCTTTCCTTTTATAATTCTCTGCATGCTACAGAACACAGAACAGAATAAAGCCATTTTTTTCTTAGGAAATCTTTCTATAAAAACATCCTATATTTGTTTCTAAGACTTCTAAATAGTATCTCTCTTAATGAGGCTTCATCAAAAATAGAATAGCAAGCAGACAAAAAACTACCAACAATTTGAAAAACAGTGTTTAAACCAGAAAAATTGTGATGGTGATCTTTCTGAAGTAGAAAAATTATTTCTGGTGTCACTGAAAACAATCTAAAATGTTACTGATTCTTGAGAAGGGATGAAGTAAGTATTTTTTCCAGCAATAGAAGTGCTAAAATGTTAAAAATGTTAAAGGCACTGAAGAACTGTACTGTGGTGTTACTAATTTAAGAAGTTACACCTTTCCTGATATTTTACATAGTTCAGGACTTGAGTTATCAATATGATCATCTATTGCACTTATTATCGGCTTTTATTGCAATGGTGTGCGTTTCAAAGTTAGAAGTGTCCTGAGTCTGATCTTTCTCATTTGGTTTTGTTTCCAGACATAAAATCAAATAAATAAAGACCTTCTTTATATTGTGTTTACGCAAATGATATGTTTAAAGACAAGGCGTCTTGAGATAACCAACCCCTCCTCCCTCCCACTTCAACAGAACTAGTCACAACTGAATGAAATGAGGTAGGAAACAAGGCTGCGATCTTATCTAAATGACACTTTCCTTGTTCTTTCTCTTATGAATGCCTACCACATTCCCATTTCACAAGCAGGCCTGTCGTGCAAGCAAACCATTCAAGGAAGTTTTGGTTCTCTTGTTTAGAGATTTGCAGTGTTAGTAATGTTTTTCCCCCAATGTTCATTCTGGTCTTCACAGTGATCTCATTAAGTTTTTTTTACTCCCTTGAAAACAAGTAACTCAGGTGGTTTGTGGGAGACACTTTTCTTCCAGGTAAACTACACAAGTCAGGATGAGCTCACAACTTCAGCATTAGTGCCCATGAAATGGTACCAGTCCCTGCAGCATGTCAAAAGATAGGGAGAATGGTGTGAGTAGGAGATGTGGCAATGATGACATTTGATATTTCTGAACTGTAGAGGGATCACTTCATGGAGGGAAAGGGTGGAAGCATCTGCTGTAAAATGCCTTCAAATTATTTTTTGGCATGATAACGCTATAAAAAATGACCTATAAACCCAAACTTTTCCCTCTAAGTTTCCAGCATTCATTTCTTATTCCCTAGCTGCTCCTTCTTTGTCTATTTAAGCAGGAAATGGTCAGGGCCACTTGTCCAAGACTAAACTGTGAAAAGCAACCTGTAATTCAGTTGCCTTCTATGGTGTATTCAGTTTCATACATTGCTCCTTTAGGTATGCAAAACTTCTTAATCAGTTGTATTTCCTAAAGTTTCCTCTTGAAAATGAACTTTTTACCTCCTCATGTATTAATATTTTACCTGTGTATTAAAGATAGTGACTTCACATCATGCAGAGACATCAAAACAGAGAGTATTGCCTTGTGTTGCTCCAGGTAAGTACTTGCTGTAGTGGGAAAACAAAATTCAGTGCTTTCACTCTGGATTGCACAGTAGACTGAGATAAGCAGATCCTGCCTGTTATTTTCGATGAGAGAGATCTGTGACCTTTTCTAAAAAATTTGACTTATTTTTGAAAGGGCAATTATCAAAGGCTATGGCTGCTCCAAAGAGGAGAATGAATGGGGCTGCTGTCTTTCAGAAGATCAAGTATTTTCCTCCTGAAGGCTGGGTGCTTGGCTGCCCCCCGGTGTTCAATGACATTATAGCACTTCTCCAGGGCGCAGGAGCTGCCTGCCCTGCCTTGCATCGCTTTCTAACCTCAATTCTGTTCCTCTCTGTTTCACCGTACTCTGAAGCGATGTGCTGCTGCAATTCAGCTCTCTTTTCTCGTGCTTAAGCAAAAGAAAGTTGCTCGCTAATAGCTGTAACCCAGCTGCGTAATGCCAATGAAGGCACCAGTACATGAACACATAGGTAGGAGCCCACCAAGGACACGCTTAGCATCAAACTCATGGTAGAATCTGGCCTTTGAAACCTTCAGTGCTAATGCCAAGGCTCGATCCTGGAGTGCAGCCATCCCTCATTTGTTTGGTGGATGAATTTCTGTTGCACTTGTTCCCGACAGGTAAGGTGCGATGAGAGGCAGGGACAGTGGAAGACACAGAGAGGACAACGAGCAGCATCAGGGTCTTTGACTCCTCTGTTTTCAGGGCCCCTCTGCTCATAAGGTGCTGAGGAGGAGAGGGAAAGACAGCAGAAATGTGGGGTATAAGGAGAGACATGAGGGAAAGAAAAAGGTTTTGGCAGAGATGCCTTTTGTTAAAGGCTGGGAGCGCTAGCCTGGAGTTGCATGGGTGGCAGGTCACCATATAACTGCAAATGTATCTCAAATGATTTATTGTGCTTTTCAACATTCAGATCTGATTTTGTTTGTTTGTTTTTAATAAAATAAATGCCGTACATATTGCAACACAATTTGCAAGTTATCGGATTCCAGGTATTTTGAGGGCTGGATTACCTTTCTTATTAATATGTGCTGAAATTCCAACATAACACCCAATCTCAATAAAAACACCTTTAAGAATTATATCCCACATATTGTTAGATTGCCATAACATTGCAAAACATGGCAATAAAACTGCTGTTAAAACTATGTTTTTCTCTGAGAGAGAGATGGCAGCTTATCAAAGGGTGTTGTTCTTTTCTGAACAGAAACTTCGGGTTTTTTTGAATATTTTACTTGGAATGACTTCATACCAAGTGTGCTCAAAATTCAAAATTTCAGTCTGTGTCTCTGAAAATGTAATCCCAAATCTGAAAATCAAACTAGATTCTTCTTTTTAAGTATTTATGATCAGCTGTACATGTTGAACAGTTATTTAATACAGTGCTATAGGAGCCTTATTACTTTCAGTTCAGGAGCTCATGGGTAGCTCTCTACCTATATATGCATCACTGTATTTGCCTATTAATAAGGTACTGGAGTTCAGCAGAAAATGCTTTTTGATGGGCAAAAGAAAAGTATGTTTCCTCTAAGCTTCCCTCGACTGTTTCAGCAGAAATAAAAAGCAGTGAAAGCATTTTGAAATCTCTTCATGACAATAAACATATAATAGATAATTTGAAATACACAATAGGAGGTGATCCGAGGGCATAAAGTTTTTAGAGTTTTTCCAGAATAAATGTCAGGCGAGGCACACGTGCACATTCTACTGTACTGGAACAAAGACATATTCATAGCAATTTATTTGCCATCACAGAATCACACCAAAGCACAGAATAGTTGGGGTTGCCTCTGGACCTGACCTAGTCCAATCCCCCTGCTCAGCATAGAGTTGCTACAGCAGCTGGTCAGGCTGTATCCACTCAGATTCTGAGTATTTCCAAAGTCCACAGTCTCTCTGGGTGACCTCTTCCAGTGCTTGACCACACTCACCATAAAAAAGTGGGGTTTTTCCTCATTTAAATGAAATCTATTGAATTTCAGATTCTGCCTGTTGGCTGTTGTCCATTCCCTGGACAACACTGAGAAGAGTTCCACCTTCTTTAAACCCCACTCCAATCAGGTATTTACATACATTGATAAGATCCCCCTGAACCTTCTCAGCTCCCCAGCTCTGTCAGCCTTTCCTCACGTGACAGATGCTCCAAACCTTGCGTTATACTAGAGTCTCTCCAATAAGTTAATCTCTCTCTTGTACTGGGGAGCCCAGAATTGGACACTGCATCCCAAATGTGGCCTCACCAGGCTGAGTCACCAGGCTGAGCAGAGGGGAAGGATCACCTCCCTTCATCTTCTGGCAATGCTCTACTTAATGCTTTTCCCTTTGTTGAACTCTGTGGGGTTCCTGTCAGCCCATTTCTCCAGACCATCAAGGTCCCTCTGAATAGTGGCCCAACCCTCTCGTGTATCTGTCACTTCTCCCATTTTCGTATCATTTGCAAACATGGTGTAGTGCACTCTGTCCCATCATCAGATCATTAATGAAGGTGTTCATAGAATCATTGAATAGTTTGGGTTGGCAGGGACCTTCAGAGGTCATCTAGTCCAACCCCCCTGCAATAAGCAGGGACATCAACTAGATCAGGTTGCTCAGAGCCCTGTCCAGCCTGGCCTTGAATGTGTCCAGGGATGGGAAATCTGCCACCTCTCTGGGCAACCTGCGCCAGTGTAACAGGACTGTTGAACAGGACTGGCCTCAGTACTGGTCACTGCCCTCCAGCTGGACTTCATGCTGCTAATCAAAACACTTTAAGCCTGGAAGTTTAGCCAGTTTCAATTCATCTCACTTTCCACTTATCTATTCCATTCTTTATTGGTTCATCTATGGGGTTATCAGGGGGGAGAGCATCAAAACCTTATTTGTCAAGATAAACATCATCCACTCTCTCCTCTCACCCACCAAGCCATTTGTCTTATCATAGAAGGTTACTAGCTTGGTCAGCGGTGATTTCCTTATCATGTCAACTCCAGGCTAATTGTTGGTAGCTATGAATTGGTAGCAACTTTATTAATAATCTCAGTTTTAGGATTTGGCCTGAAAAGAAAATTGAAGGTATTTGGTTTTCAGACTTCTTGTCTAAGCTGATCAGAGAGTTTTTCACAACTACTGAGAGAAAGAAGTAACTTTTCTGCAATATTCCAGTTTTATCCAACATTAGGTTAGATGTGACTCCTGAATGGAAGTGGAAAGGTCCATTGAAGAATGATGGTAGAAGTCAGTGTTGAACAGTTAATTTGACCATTGTGCAATGAGTTCAGTTGTTCTGTGCAATGAACAACACAGGTCCTTGGAGAAATAGTATCTCATTCTCCCAAGGAATGGATGAGTGAGGGAGTTAACATCCAAGTGTTTTCTTATTTCCCACACTGAATAGTCTGCAGTTGATCACCTTAACCTTCTGTTAGCACTCTTCAAGCAGGTAGGTCAAGGTTTCAAAAAACTTGCACAACTGAATAAATTGTTTCTGTCTTGGCCCAATTTACTCAGGCGTCCTGTGAGTCTGTATTTTACAGTTAAGATTTTGTGAAGGATGCTGAGGCTATGCACAAACATAGGCTGAGAAATATGCACATATGTGTAGGAATTGAAAGAGCCAGTTCTAAGGAAAACAACTCCCCACAACTAGGAAACAGGTCTAAGGCGTGTTACCAGCAGCACTTTACCAAAGGAATGCGTTAACTGACTGCTCAGCCTTTTCTTGCAGACTTTGTCTCAACCGCTACTGCACCAGCTGATGCTGAGAATGTACCTGGAGGAGATTCTTATAACTGCTTAATCACTATAAAAAGATCTTTTCAATAACCCCTTCTGAATGGATTAATCAGAATTCTCTTTTGAAGCAGGAGAGAAATAAGCCTTACTAAAAATTTGAAATCCAGGCTCCCAATATAATGTCCTTGAGCTGCACCACACCCACACTTGTGCCTGCCTGAGCTTAGGGATACCAATTAGATCAGAGCTTCTGCATACGCCGTCATTTGAATAATCAGATTTCAAAGCAGACAGTAGTGAACAGGAATGAAGGGGACTGGATTTTATTTATACTGCTAAAGTGAGTACCTAAATAATTCAAAGAGGAAGTGAAGCAATATTTCTACTGAAGAGGCATTCAAAAAGGGAAACCTGGAAATTTGGGCTTGTTATTACATTAAGAGCTTGGTTAGTCATTTGAGGGAGAGAGATATTTAAAGGTCCTTAGGCAATCAAAGTTAGTGCCTAATGAGAACATCTGGGCTTTAGACGTTCTTCCAGTTTGTCACTAGATGTCAGTCTGCACCTTCGGGTTCCTATCACTCTGTGGAAATGTGCCCCTCTCTACCAGCACCCCACCAGCAATTTCCAACAGCAGGAGACTGGTCACAAAAATCTCTTAAAGAACTCCATGAGTATTGTTTTGCATCCTTCAGCAGTGTTTATTTTAGTCCATGAAAAGGCAATTGTTACAAATGAAGACATGAACATTTGAAGGAAGCATGAGTGGTTTCGAAGCATCTTGTGCTGATTGGTTATGAAACCCCCAGATACCCAGTAGGATTTGTTGTTGTTAACACGTAGTCTCAAAGCTGGAGCTTTAAAGACCCTCTGCCCAGGCCACAGGCCTGATATGCACACTCAGAGCAGCTGCCCCTTCCTTGCGATGCCCCGGCTGGTGCCCCTGCCCGTGCTACACAGAGCCCAGATCTCATGTACAGATAGCTGGGACTTGCAGCACGTGTGAAGCAGAATTTCTCTCTGGTCATGCACAGCTAGAGCCGTGTTCTTTGGCCATGCTGGGCACACACTGACTCACACAGCCTGACCTGCCGATCTGGCCTAAACCAACCTTTGGTCAATTGTGGGTGGGTTGTACCTCTTGAACTCATGACCTACACCTGGTGGATCAGTGGCTAAAGAGAGAGCTGCTGTCCAAGTTCATAGACCACTCCCTACACACTCAAGGTATTTTTCTATTTGGGTAATTTGCAAAATGTAAAGTTTTCATGTCTTTAGTGATCAGATACCTGGGGCTTTCTCTGAGCATGGTATCTTGCTAGCATTGTGGCCTAACTATGGGTTGTTCTGGACACCATCTATTTTACTGTGTTGTTTTGCTGGCGTAAAATTATGTCTGCATTGACATCCACAAAAGCACACAGGTTTTGTTACGCTGAGCAGCACAGAAGATGTCTTTTAGGCAATTTCCTATCTACAGAAATTCACAGTTATGCTTTAGACTCCTGGACAGCTTTTTATGTAATGTACAAGAACATTTAAGCATCAGGATAGAGATTAAAATTCCAGCAAGCCAAGTAAGAAACTGTGCTGTTCAAATGCAAACACTAAGAAAATAGTCTGGCTTTGAGACCCATCCCCTTTTCTTCATTTAGGTACTTTGTTCTGGCCCATAGAGACGTGGTTAGATCTCTCTGAACTCTGGGGTTAAGTGTTCATTGTATCCTTTTCTCATACGACTGTGTAGCTTTCGTCTGCTAGCACAGGCATTAGGGCTTTCTCCCAGAACATGTGAGACTCAAATGCATTTCTTGCAAATCCTTCGACACATTGGGCTGCTAGATTTATAGGTTTAGAAAGCTCTCAGGCTCTCGCATGGCTTACTGAAACTTTAATTGAACCAGGACCTGCGAGCAAGTTAATCATTGTTCTTGGAAATGGGAGACCTAGAATCCAGGCTTGGATCCAATATCCTCATCTGTATTTACAAGGTAAAAAGTCTTGGCACTTCCTCTTTGGGGCTTACACCCAACCACTATGCTGCAAAGCAGTGTTTAAGGGCTTGCTTTCCCTTTATGATCCAGCAACAATGAGCAACTCATGCAACAGAGAACTGTTTCAAGCCAGAGGACTTGAGCACATACATGGAGTAGCCCAGAGATTCAGTCATTCCCCAGGGATGTGCAAGGCGGGGAGCTGAGTTTCCTAGGCTATGGACAAAAGCTCTGCCCACTTATTTAGCATTTCAAAAGAGAAGAGGAAGGAGCATAATCTGCACATGCATTGAAGGTGGGACAGAAGAAGCATATCTATACATACATGCAAAGGGATGGGGGAAATTAGTTAAGTTTACAACCCCTCCTTAGAGTGGCCTGGCACCATGTGGTCTGTGTTGGGATGCAGAGCTGCCTCCCTCGCTTCAGATACACACTGAGGCCAGTCCTGACTGAGAGATCCCCATGAAGCACAGATGTAAGTGCTACAGACTTAAGCAGATTTAGGCATGCTCAGGAGCAGGCTTCTAGGCACAAAAAAATTTACTAGAAAAAAATCCTTAAGTACCTACAGACTTCACCTGGCAGCCAAGTCAGGACTTAGGAACTTAGAGGGGCAGTTGTACAGTACTTAGAAGCTCAAGTTCTTCCGTGGATACATCTGATTTCTTCAGAGTCTTTGCATCTGTATAAGTATGTCCATCAGCTGCCAGCTTGCTTCTGTGGTTCTTCTCCAGGCACATATATCTTCCCAGTTAGCAAGCTCCCAAGGCTGTAGTAGAAATCTCTTCTGCCTTGAAAAAACAGAGCAGCTTCTTCTTACATGTAGCAGAACCAGCTGCTTCCAGTCTGAACCTGAATTTTACAACAGGAGTTACCAACATGTACAATAAACCTATCAGAGTCTGCAAAGCATAATTGCCGCTAACAGCACTGCAATTTTCTCTGGAGAGAAACAGCAAGTTTGCTCCACATCAGTACTTAGAGGTGACAAACAACCCTCTGCGGAAACGTTTTTTTTAGCAGAGTCAAGCAGATGATGGAGTTAGGCTGCAGGGTAAGGGGTTAGAAATAGAGTGAATATTTGAATACTGTATTTATATATTCTTCCCATTTGCAGTATTGGGGATTAATGAACTTGTGTTTTGACAACAAAAGCAGAATTGTTGAATTTTCCACCTTTTAAAAGAAATATTTAGATCTTTCCATTTTAAAGTATTTTTCCTCGTAATTAAAAAAAATATTTTAAAAAGTAAATACATAACCTTACCATTAAAAGTTTCACAGCTTAAAATGATGCTTTTTTCATGCCCTTAAAAGCTTATTTCAGATCAAAACCGAATTATTTCCCAGCTGTTTCTCTGGAACACAGGCTGGGACATTGTCCCTGCCATTCTCCAGGGTGCAAAAGCAGTGACCTGCAGGCTCTAGGGCTGCTCACACCAGAGGAATTGAACTGGAGTTAACTGAAACACTGGCAAGTATCAGTGCAGACCCTTAACAAACACTTTCACAGAACAGAAAATCTTTGTGCTTGGTTTTAGCTGAACCCAGAAGTATCCCCGAGCAAGCAGCCTGAAGTGGCTATGATTTGTTTCTTTTCCTCCCCCCCGCCCTTTTTAATTTTTTAAATTTTTTTATTTACAGTTGTGCTGGAGTGAAATACAAACAGTCTGGAGTGCAGCAAGACCGAAGCCTGCAGCCTCAGTGCCCTGGGAGAGACACCTGTCCTGCCACACACAGTTTGGGACTGTGGGTTCCCCCTCATCAGCCTGAAGAGAGGATGGCAAATACTATGTCAGGGGGCTGACACCCTCCCCTCCAAAACCAGGCAAAGCAACACCTCTCCACGAAGCTGCAAGTTCTTGTCCTTGGCTTTCTCCTTGGCTGTCAGGGTGCTCTGTGTCCTGGCAGCAGCAGAGGGGATGGGGGCAGCTAGAAAAGCAGATCCTGCACAGATCTGGAGGGGCCCACAGTGCTCCTTGTCCCCTCTCTTTCCTGGGTCAATAAGAGAGGGGAAAGGGGCCAAGCCTGAACAAGCAGGACAAGTGTACCCACTTGTCCTGGCTGTTCCACCAGGGCAGGTGTGAAACAGGACATAGGCTGCCTGATCCCTGTGCCCCTACTGGAGCCCAGGGAGCAGGGACCACAGTCGGGCTGGCATTATTTACAATGCCATGCAGCAGTGAGAAAACAGCCCAGCTCCCTCCCCCTGCCACAAACACACACACAGGGGTGGGAGGGCTACTGGCACTTTGCTACTAGCACCTGCAGGTTGGAGGGACAGAGCGGAGGCCTCCCAGCCTCACTCCAACCCATCCAGCCCCTCTGCCCACTACGGTGACTTGCACATCCTGTATCCCCCCTGACTGGAGTCCCATCACCCTCCCCAGTTCCTCCTCCCCAGAACACATACAAACACTAAAAGCATCTCCTAGAGATACCCTAATCCCCAGTGCACCACCATTGCCTCATCCTACTCCTGTTCTCCAGTCTGGGGGACATTTTCAAGAAAACAATTTCCACGAACAATTTTCTCAGAGCAGGCACAACGTCAAAAGTGCATCTTTCACACAGAATACTTCCTTTACCCATATCTCCTCCCTTTGTCCCTACCAGGCATTCAATATCCCAGGGACACATCTTGCCCAGACCCCACAGTCGCACCTCCCAGAGCCCCCTGCCCATCTCAGCACTGCTGCTCTGTGGAGCTGGCAGGCAGCAGGTCATAGCGGCTGCTGTACATCACCACCCCAGGGGGGTAGTAGGCCACCTCCGGCTGAACATTTGCAGCAGGAGAAGACGCAGTAACAGGGTGGAGAGGCACCAAGGCGTGCAGGGCCTGCTCCTCCTGCTCGGGCTTGGTGGTGTCGGTGAAAGGGCGCATGGTGGTGAGGGAAGGTGAGGTGATCCTCCAGAGGAGGCTCTTCAGTGCCTTGCGAAACTCCCTGCGCATGAGGCAGTAGAGGATGGGATTGAGGCAGCTGTTGGAGTGTGCCAGGCACACGCTGATGGGGAAGAGGTACACTTGGGAGAGGAAGTACTCGGTACTGAAGTGCACTACGTTGAGTTTGATGAGGATGCCCCACGTTGTGAGTGCTTGGTTAGGCAGCCAGCACAAGAAGAAAGACAGCACCACAATGGACACTGACTTAGTCACTTTGGAGCGGCGCTTGGTGCTGGGGCCGCTGCAGGTGCTGCCAACATGCTTCTCACTGATGAAGCGCACCAGGAGCAAGTAGCAGAGGCTGATGATGGCCAGCGGCACCACAAAGCCCAGGAGCACCTTCTGGATGTGGTACAGACCCAGCCAGAACTGGGCATTGCTGCCTCGGCCCTCGGGGAACTTGACAAGGCAGAGCACATCATCAAAGACCGTGGCAGTGGTGGAAAAAATGGCATGAGGCAGGGAAGCCAGGATAGCTGACAGCCAGATGAGTGCACAAAGCCACTTGGCAGAGCAGCAGCCACCCAGTGGGTCACCTCGCCGCTGATTCTTCAAGGCTGAAGCCACAGAGCGGTATCGAGCCACACTCATGGCAGTGAGAAAGAAGACACTGGCATACATATTCATAGCTGTCACATACGAGACGATCTTACACATTGCCTTGCCGAAGAGCCAGTTGAAGTCCAGTGCGTTCTCCACTGCCCAGAACGGCAAGGTCAGCACAAACTGGAAGTCAGTCACTGCCAGGCTAGTCACAAAGAGGTTGATGGAGGACTTTCTCCAGCCTTGTTTGCTTTTCATCAGGTAAAGCACCAGCAGGTTGCCCACCAGCCCCATGGCACACACCACAGAGTACACCAGTGAGATGACAATCCGCACCACATCAGAGCTGTCCCCCTGCATCCCGTCGGCTCGCTCCAGGTTGATGTTCTTGAAGAGCTGCAGGAAGGACATGTTGCTCCTGTTGCCCATCTGGGCATCCTCCAGCAAACCCAGTGGCGAGTCCCAGGACTCCAAGTCCGCTCCTTCCTTCATGCCGCCGGCTGGCGAGCAGGAACCGCGCTCGCAGGGCTCGCCCATCCCATGCTAGGAAGGGTGACAGGTCCGCGGGAGCCTTTCCCCAGAGCCCCGAGCCGGCAGCGGCGCGCAGGCTCTGCGGCGGGCGGGCTGCCGGAGCGGCGGCAGGGATGGGGACGGCGACTCTCCAGCTCGGCGGGTCCCCGCGGCTGGAGCCGATCCCGCCCCGCGCCGCGGTTATATCCGCGCCGGCGGGGCCGGGGCATGCGCGGCGCAGCGGCGGAGCTCTCCCGGGTGCTGAGCGGGGGCGGCCGCGCCCCCGGCCCCCCCGGCCCTGCGGTTCTCACTCGCTCACTCACGGCGGCTGCATCCCTGCCGCTCGCCTCCCTCCCGTTCCGCCTGCCCGGCTGGGGACCGGGCGTGTAAACCAACCGAGCGGCGCGTTTCCGTGGGCTGAATTTGGGAAGTTCCCGATCCGAGGCGATGCCCTCTCCCAAAAAAGTCCGCCCAGCGGTCAGCTCCAAAATACTCCCCGCCTGCTTTCCCTCCTGCGTTTGGGACGTGCTGGGGGCATCGCTCTCCTGCTCAGATGAGGGGCGAGCCCGAAACAACCTGCGCTTTCCTGCCTGAGAAACCTGGGCACCAACCCTGGACGTGCTTCTCTGTCCCCAAAACGACCACATTCGGGGCAGGGACGGACAAAACACCTTTCGTGCTTTCGGGACATGGGAAGACGGTGCTATCCCTAATTTTAGAAAGAACGGCACGGACAACCAAGCCGTAAAGTCCGGCTGCCGGTACCACGCAGCGCCGGGGCGAAGGCAGAAGCGGGCAGGACCCGCGCGGGGCAGATGCCGCTTTCCCGGGAGGTCCGAGGGGCAGCCGCGGGCTCCCGGCGGCCGACCGCCCGCAGGGGGCCCCGGCGCGCCGGGCAGCGGCAGCACCGGCCCGGGGAGCTGGGCAGCGGCAGCCGGCACATCCCCGCCCTGCGCTCTGCCACCGAGTTTGCAGCAGAAACACAAAGCAACCGATAGGAACAGAAACCGAGGCTTTCCTTCTCCTATTCTGCTTGCGAATAAATCAAAGTAAGTGCACATTCTGAAAGCGAAATATATTCAAAGTATACCTAAATAAAGCACTGTAAATCACCCATCTGGGGGAGATTAAGGAAAGATTTAACAAGTACATTATTTCTCCATAGTCTTTAAACTGATTTATCTCATTGAAATTCCTGCAAAGACATGGCCGTGTGTGCCAGTTGTTGCCAGCAGTCCACTCATTACTCTAGTTTACATCTACAGTGACCCTGTAAAAGTTGTCAGCTGGATCACAGGAGTGCAACAGGGGAACAACAGTAACTAGGTAGTTTTATACATTTTTTGTGTTGTATATAATGAGGGTACAACTCATGGGAATAAGCAATGTAATTCTCTGGGAAGACGTAGCCTCCAGATTACTTGCTACACTAAATACATTGGTACTAGAACAAAACAAAATAAATGAAATAACGGGCCTTCAAAAAGCTGACTGCAGCAGGCCCTGAAAAACTGACTCCTGACGTTTCTTCCCCACTTTCTGCAAATCATGAAATTTTTCTAGGCTTCCGTAACTTTTAATTGCTGACTAGAGTTGCATTCAGGTGGCATTTTCAATAGCGGGGCATTAAGTGGCATCCCCTAGCCTGCTGAATGGCAACACTTTCTCAGACTCTCTCACCCAAAGTAAACTATCTTTGCCATGAAACCCAACAACCCCATCAGCCCCATCAGTGTTGCAACACTGGCTGCAAAACAGTACAGGCAGGAGAGAAAGACAAGGATTCTTCAACACCAGTAGTACAACAATCATATAAACAAGCAAAGTGAAAATGTTGCGTTTTAGTCAGAGCTGCACCACTGCAGAGGTTCTGCAAATGGTACCAGAGGCAAAGTGCCCCCCAGCCCTCAGCAGCTCTGGCTGCCTTGGCACTAGTGTCAGCACTTATCCAAAATGAAGGTTAGTAAAACTGTTGAAATAAGCAAGTTCTTGTTCAATTTTTCCCATCTACTTGGTTCTTCCACTACTAGTTCAAAAGGGAAACATCATCTGTAACTGAGCCACGCAGAGGCTGTAACACGTTCACTTGGTAAATAATTAGAAGAATGGACAGTGAAGAAGTGTATTTTCTCCAGACTGAATTCTGCCCCATTCTGATCACATTGCTACCTCCATGCCCAATTTTAAATATTTCATTGGAAAAAACTGCAGAAACCCTGTCTTGCATTAAATTCTTCTACCATTTGAATATTTCCCGGCTCGTATATCTTGTTGATATACTGCAGAAGCTGAGCGGTAGTAAAGATTCAGAAAGTGGAGGGAGAGGGAAACCACGTCTGAAGATATGTAGCTTTTTTTGTTCGCCACCCAGAGAAATCACCTGCGTGTGAACTGAAGTACCTCATGGGAACACTGGTCACTGATTTTGAACTCAGAGCTGCAAATGGGAAACACTTGTCCAGGTTTTTGGCTCATATTCTGACTGCTGGACAAATTTCTTTTCAGTGTTGGGTGGTTTGTCTTTTTCTTTAGTCATTCTTTACCTCAGAGAGGAAGTTTTACAGGCAGGTAAGGGAACTTGCTAAACCTAGATGAATAATAAAAGAAATATTAACCGAATAATTTATATGTCGCACCATCAGAACATTTCCATAGCTGGAAAAATGTTTAAAAAGTCATTGCTATTTTGAAAAGTATTGCAAAATTCATCAAATACATTACCTAAGGACTATTATTCTGGAAAATACTGTCTTCTATTTGTTCATGATTTATTCCACCAATGCTGCCCAAGGCTTGTTGCTAATACATGACTTTCTGGAGTCTTTATCACTGTGCCAGTGTAATTGGACTCAATCTTTTTGAAAACAGTAATAAATTTTATGGGCACAGCCTTTTGGTAAGTATTCTGGTGATAACAGGGAAATAATGGCCGATTTGTTAACTTTCAAAACCTCAAACAGATCTTGCAGGGTTTTTTAAGAGGCTTTTTGGGTTTACATAGTACTATGTTAAAATAATCTATAGGGCTGAGATTGCTAGTTTGTCTTCAGATAGCATCAATCTGTACAGTAAACTTAAAAAGCTTGCACCAGATCTGACCACCAACAGAAACTGCA
This sequence comes from Caloenas nicobarica, assembly GCF_036013445.1. NCBI lineage: Eukaryota > Metazoa > Chordata > Aves > Columbiformes > Columbidae > Caloenas > Caloenas nicobarica. Next base: position 19,915,726 of record NC_088284.1, on the reverse strand, counting down.
CATTGATTTAGAACAATATTTCAGATAATATGCCAAATAAACATTTGCTGAAAATTATATTTTTTCTACAACTTACCCTGAAAGATCCCCATAATTTTTCACTTCCTTTACAGATCTCATATACAAATGAGGGACTGATTATGATTACAGCAGCGACTAAGCTTCATGCTGATCTGAAATGTTTTGGCATGAGACATGTGGTTCTGTTTTCAATATGAAAGCTATTTTTGTAGCTTACGGCAGATTTTTGAAATATTTAATGTATCACTATTTTAAATACAGAAACATGGCAGTATTTCTTGCAGCATTGTTGTAGCAGCAAAGGATTTTTTTATCTTTCTCTATTCAACATACTGAAGCAATGAGTAGCAACACTAAAGCTCTTGAACAGATTTCATTAAAAAGAGCTATTTATATGTGTTACTCAGATCAGCTTTATATTATCCTTAAATGTTGCATGCTTGCCACAGAATTCTGTTTTATGAATAGCTCTTTTTATAGCATTTTTTCTCATTAAAACGAATTTTTGGAGCAGGAGAAGGAAAGAGAAATAGGGAAAAAAAGGACATCACATATTTGTTTATTTTCTCATTTCTAATTTCTGGAACCCATATGGTCTTCCCTTGGCTTTTTGTGAGCACAAGTCTGATGAGGAATGGCTGAGGGAACTGGGGCTGTTCAGCCTGGAGAAAAGGAGGCTGAGGGGAGATCTTATCGCTGTCTGCAACTACCTGAAAGGAGGTTGTAGCATGGAGGGTGTTGGTCTCTTCTCCCAAGTGGCAAGTGACAGGACAGGAGGAAACGGCCTCAAGTTGTGCCAGGGGAGGTTTAGATTGGATATTATGAAGAATTTCTTCACAGGAAGGGTTGTCAGGCATTGGAACAGGCTGCCCAGGGAAGTGGTGGAGTCACCATCCCTGGAGGTGTTTAAAAGGCGTTTAGACGAGGTTCTTAGGGACATGGTTTAGTAGTGGACGTGGCAGTATTAGGTTAATGGCTGGACCTGGTAATCTTAATGGTCTTTTCCAACCTAAATTATTCTATGATTCTATAATTCTACAACTCTACTTTCTCCATCCTCTGAGTGAATGTTTGGTGTGACTCTGTGTGTGTCCACCACGGCAAGATTTTCATGGCAATTCTTTTCTTAAAAGTGCAGAAAAAAATGTACACAGGTTTTCACTACAAAATCTGTTAGACAACACAGTCATCATACCCAGAGGAAAACATAAGTGGTATGCTTAATGGACCACTGACACATTCTCCAGAAACTATTATAATATATGAATACAGATAAAAATTTTAACTTAAAAATTACTCTAATTATGTTCATGTCCTCTCCTCACTTGCTTTCTAGGTAGATCACTGATAACATGTTTTCCTGGCACTAGTTTTCACAAAAAATTAATCTCAAAGTTGCTCCAGAATCATGCTTTAAAACAGTTAATATTGACAGTAAGACCAAATGAGTTTTTAAATTCACATAGCCCAAGCAAGAAATTACCATTTTGTGATTTAGCTCACCAATTACAACTAACAACCCATGCTTGAACACTGATCAGGAATCCGGGCATCCCAAAAAACCTCATGTAATAGAATCACTGACTACTTTGGAGTTTACTTCTTCCTATTACCTGAATCTTCCTACAGACATACCATACGTGGAATGTCAGCAAATACTTTTTTAGCATGAGTAACTTAAAAAATTCCAAAAATCTTTAAAGACTATAATTGAAATGGAAGTTGAGAGATTTACAGTGTGCCTGATTCAATTACCAATAGTTAGCTGTATTAAGAGGCTGCATCTGTAAATAAGAAAGAGGGGATAAGACAAAAATAAAAGTACTCACAAACATCCATCTAAATCTGTGTCAAGAAAAAAATATCAACAAATGCACAATAACTACCTAGCAAACTCCACAGAGTCATTGGGATTCAGAGTAATTCTTTTAGTTCCTCTCTCTGCTAATATTCAGTACCTTTAGCACAGCCCACCACATCCTGTGTGATCCATCTTCTCAACATTTCTAGACTGAGCAAACTGTTAATCTGCCTATATGGTTAATAGATAGTCAGGTCCAGACAGTGTCTCACCTTGTACGTGACAGAACAGGATGCGTTATCCTCCAGAAGTATCTTCTCTCCCCGCTGACCAGACAAGCAAATGCATATTAAATGCCTTTTAGATCTTTACAATTTGGGTTGGAGAATCTCATTCCCAGTGAGGCAAAATTTCCTGACTGTCTTCAGTTGGGCTTCATTTTGTAGCAACCCCTCAACGTCAAATCACATAACTTATGTTGCTGTTCCTCACTGCTCATAACCTCTGCTTTTCTGTCTCTCTGTACACATTTATGCAAGCATATAAATTCCTATACACACGGTTCTTTTACTTCTGGCCCTAAGGTCTATTTCCATTTAAAAAGAACACAGATGTTGACTGTGCTTGGACTCTGCATTGGCTTGACTGTGTCTCTTGATCACAAATCTTGTTTTCTTCTGACCTCCTTTCAATAACTGTGCCAGCTTTTCTGTGTTAAGCTGCAGTTACTGAACTGCAATACCTTTGATGTCACAAGAACACAACTGATGTGGTATTGTATTAATTTTCTTTTTATAACTGAGGTTGTGGTATATTAAAACAATGCCCTTACGTTCATAAAAGTCTCCAAGGTTATGTCTCTCAGGTTATGTCTCTCAGAACAGGAAACGACTAATTAGCCCCTTTTAATTAGATTTTTACAATTATTAATGAGTGACCAAATAGTTTAAAATATAGGTATCTTATTTTAATAGTGCACAAATGCTCTCCCAAACCAGGTCTGTACTGAGAAGACACAATGCCATAAATCCTGTTCACTTAAATAGCTGGCCTAAGTATGTCCTCGCAGCAGGAAAGTCCTTTCTGCTTGTGCCACTGCTTCACATTTTAACTGTGTGTGACTGTCAGCTACAGCCACAGCATCTCTTAGGCAGGAAACCTACTGTCCCCCAGGGTATTCTCTGACACTATACACAGTGAATAATTTCTTCTGTGTATGTGCATGCTGGCACAAAGCCCAGGGAATTATAGACGTTTTGGATCAGATTCCCACAGTTCCCTTTCTCCATTCTGTATGACTTTTGCATCTACAACTTTCGGTCATTAAAAAAAAAAAAAATCAAATACAACCAAAACACCCATATTCCCACCCATATTCCCACAAATTCTTCTTGAGTTACTAAAGCTTTTATTTTTCCATCATTTCCTGATTTTTTCTTTCTCTCATGTGATGCTGTCTGGAGAAGAGATAACAGGGCAGAAAACAAGGAGGAGTAACAGGTTGAGAGAGTTAGTCCAGAATGAGGAACTCTGTAGCCTCAGGAAAGGGCAGAACAAAAAACAACTCACGCTTGGAGAGAATTACAGGCAACAGGAATTAACTTTTCCTGCTGAGGAAGAAACCAAGATGAGATCCTGCATGAAATACTAGTTGCCTCACATCAGACACAGTGAACACCTCTCTGAAAAGATGACTGGAAATTTAAGCAAATAGTTATATGCCTCTCACAGAAGGGCTGTTTTTCTGATTGCCTTCAATAAGTTTGTTAAAATATTACTTTGTAAACATACGTCCATGCCTTGAACTTCCACCCCTTTTTTTCAATGCTCCTAGCCTGTTCCGCTCATTCTACAGTCCTTTACCTTTTTATTCCTTTAGGTACTTCCTTATTATTAAATTATTTTAAAATATTCACAGCAAATTGTGTAGCTTGTTCTATGCAACAATTGTCAAGTGTTTTAAAAATGTTAAGTATTACAGACATTATACCAATTTTGGCTCACAGCTTTACATTGACTTCAGGGGGTTACTGATAAGAAGCTAAGCAGGCTACGATATCCAGTGCCATTGAACAGTCTAAAGTCCTCTATGTGGCTACACTATTCAAAGAATCCTAATGGCAAGCACACCAGGAAACCTGTCCCTGTAACAAGTGAGGTAACGTTAGTCATATGTAGAATATACAGACAGCTATATTAAAATAAATACTTTGCAATGAACAAACCTCCTCTTGGCAAGTGTTGTTGGACATAAAGTATTATATAAATCATCTTTTGCATAGTGTCATCCTGTTAGCTAGAAGAGGGCACATTATGACTCATAAGTCAAATATCACTCTTTTATAAACATGTTCTGTTTCCAGAATTATCAAGTCTCAAGCCTGTGAGAAGTCACATTTCCATCTGATTTAGAAATCCTTGGAGTTTTAACTCTTTCTTGCATTTTCATTCTCCGAGGTTCGAGATTCAGTTCTCACAGTTAAAGCAGCTGAACTGCGACAGTCGTTCACTTTCAGGAAAGTCTGAGTCAGTTTTAAGCAGAAGGCTACCAAGGCAGATGAGGAGTTCAGCCCAGGTGTGAAGGACAGGACAGCACCCAAGCAGCGCCCCGGGCACCCGCCTGTGGTACCTGGGGAGCAGCGTCTGTGGGGTAACCTCAGGATCCCCGCCTGAGGGGATCCATGGCATGGAGCCACAGAATCATTTCAGTTGGAAGAGACCATCAGGACCATCAAGTCCAACCATAACCTAACTCTAGCACTAAACCATGTCCCTAAGAACCTCGTCTAAACGCCTTTTAAACACCTCCAGGGATGGTGACTCCACCACTTCCCTGGGCAGCCTGTTCCAATGCCTGACAACCCTTTCCATGAAGAAATTCTTCATAATATCCAATCTAAACCTTTCCTGGCACAACTTGAGGCCATTTCCTCTTGTCCTGTCACTTGCCACTTGGGAGAAGAGACCAACACCCTCCATGCTACACCCTCCTTTCAGGCAGTTGCAGACAGCGATCAGGTCTCCCCTCAGCCTCCTTTTCTCCAGGCTGAACAGCCCCAGTTCCCTCAGCTGCTCCTCATCACACTTGTGCTCCAGACCCCTCACCAGCTTTGCCGCCCTCCTCTGCACTCTCTCTAGTACCTCAATAGTCCATAGCATACACATAAAAACGTAGGTGCCGAGGCTGTTAGAAACTTTCCCTACACAGGAGGACACTCAGAAATTGTCCCACCGTGCCAGCCCGCTGGAACGGCCCCGGCGTCCGGGGAGACCAGCTGGAGGCCGGGCTGTGGCTGCGCGGGAGCCAGAGGCCCCGGCCGGGCCCTGAGGCCCTCGGGCGCCTCAGGAGGGTCGAGGCCGCCGCCGCCCCTCGCCTCCCCGGCGGGAAGCGGCTGAAAACGCGTTGAATCCCCGCGTGCTTCGAGCGCTCCTGCCACAAGCCGGGCAGGGGGAACCTCTGCCAGGGCGGCTGCGGCGTCTTTCCCCGGCCCCGTCGCGGGTGTCCCCTGAGGAGAGGCTGCCTCGTCCGGGCCGGCCCCCCCGAGGGCTGCCGGGGCTCACGCCCCACCTTTGCCGCGGTGTAGGGCGGAGTGGGGGGACGGCAGCCCCCGCGGGCGGCCTCTCCTCCCCTCCCCGCTGGCCCGGCCCGGTTCGCTCCGGCGTGTTAACCCCGGCGGCTCCGAGGCGGAGCGGCTCACTCCCCACAGCCCTCCTTCCTCCGCCGGCAGAAACCAGACACCGGGCCGGCCCCGCGCAGCGCTGCTGGGGAGCGGCGCCTGTGTCCGGGCGGCGCCGGGAGGCCGCTCCGCCGCTGCCCCGCCGCCCGGCCATGCCGCGGCCCGGCTAGGGCTCGGCGGTCGCGGCGCCCCGCTCGGAGCTCCCCGCCCGCATCATGCCATGTGCCCTGCGGAGCCGGGCGGCGCACGTCTCCCTCTGGCTCCTCGTCCTTCACGCCCAAGCGCCCTGCCTGGGCAGCAGCCCGCCGGCCGGAGGCTCCCTCTTCCCCGACGGAAGGCAAGGTCGGTAGCGGCGGGCGGGCTGGGGTGCGGGCAGTTCCCCGGGCACGGCGGGAGGGAGAGCGGGCTCCCGCCGCCTCCCCGCCGAGCAGCCTCGCCGCGGGTGTGCTTCCAGCCGCCCGGGTCGCGGCGGGGCCGGGGGGGGCGGCGAACCGCGCTGTGTCGGCCCCACCGTCCCCCGCTTGGTGCCGGCGCTGCCCCGAGCGCCCCCGGGCACCGGCCGCGGAGCGTTTGAAGTTTGGCGGTGGGAGCACACGGCTCCGGCTCTGATTTGCTGCTGCTTTTTGGGAGTCGTTGAGTTGCACTGTGTAGGTGAAGGTCTTGCTGAATGCTGCTTTTTGCTCATCTTCCTCGTTAAGAGGCATCTCTCTAAATACCGGAGTCGCTTTGTACTACTAAACTGAAAAAAACCCCACCAAACTTACCGTGCTGGTTATTAATTTTTTCTTTTTTTTTTTTTTAAACAAATGATCACTTCTGCACAAAAGGATTGGTGTTACCAGGATGTAAGCCCCACTGCGAGTTGCTCGTGTTCAGTGAGGGATTAAATTAAGAGTGAGGCTTCATATGCGAGAGGAGTCTCTTGAGGCTGCTCCCTGAGGTGGATTCGGTTTATTCCACCAGTGGTACCAGCTGCACACCTCCCTGGGGGAGTGTAGCTCAGGAATTTTATCCTGCTGCCTGTTATAAGGAAGATCAGAGAAGCAGCTCCCAAGAGAAAAAAGTGTAATTAGCTGGGAGACTTCGCCTGATGGGAGAAGATCCCAAAGTGCAGGAGGAAATTTTTCTTCCTGAAAACCTTCTTGATGTGATCAGCAGCTGTGGTACTGCTAGTAGGAGAGCTTGAACACAGGAGAAAATCTTCTGTGTCCCTCAGAGATCATGGAAAGGAAAAGTGGTGAAGCAAGATGCCTGATAAGTGAACAATTATCCTGAAGTTCGTTCCTGCTGGATTCATGGGAAGCGAATGCAAAAATTTATTGCGTTTTTGTGACTCTACATGGGACAGAAAAGGGATGGTTGTGTTAGCACGTAGTAACTGTTTAATTGTTAGGCATTTGGAAATGAATGTAGAATTAATTTAACTTTCTATGCATGAAAGACCTAGGCTTTTCCAAATGTTTGCAAATAACTGTTTGTAAAGGAATAGTTCAAAATTTGGCTATTTTTTTGAAAAGGAAGATTGAATGAAGTGTGAAGGACTAAAATTTATGTCTTGCATAGCTGAAGTAACTTTTAAGTGTTGCACTACCTCCACGTCTGTGATGAGTGTAGAGCATGGGACTGTTAAGGGTGCCCTTGCTGAATATTGAAGACCTGCTCTCTGCTATGGGGCTTCACAGCTTGGGGTGTTCCCTGGGTACACAGCCTTTCTGTGGCTTCCTGCAGAGATGAGCTATTTCATATCCCAAGGAATCATTTGAAAAGAAGCCATAGAGTCTTGAGGGGCAGATGTAGATGAACTACAAAGACAGAGGCGAAACAATGGCAAGTGATGATGCGTCACATCTTAAAGGAATTTTGTCAGCAAATATGTTATCTGTATGAAAGAAATCGTGCGTTTCCTGTCACGAGTGACGGACCATGTATGTTTTTCTCTTTATCCTAGTTTATCCATTTTGTGTACAGCCATTCTTAATATAGGCCATGTGTGGAGAGTTTGAATCCACAGAGGAGCAGAACAGACAGCAATAGTTTTGAATATTATCAGATGTTTTCAATGATGTAGAATTAGGAGGGTCTGCAGGGAAGGTTTCTCCAACAGCTTAAAACAATTCTTAGACTCTTCAAACAAGCATGAAGGGCCTGAACCTTGCTCATCCCCTGTGCCCAGAAGGGCCTGTGCAAACACTGTGCTTGCAAGGCAAAGCACTGACTTGAACATGTCATGCTCAGCGTGATGTTTTTGTCTTGCTGGCAGCACCAATGCAAGCCCATGTGCTCAGGCTGCTGTTGCAGAAAGGCAGAGCATTCTCTGGAGCTACACAAGCTATGCAGGGAAGTATTCCCTTTCCTGGCCTGTAAATCCCAGAACAGTGCTGCTTGGCTGGGAGAGCTTCCCTGGAGGTGTCCAAGGAGAAGGAGGCCAACTCTAAGGCTTGTCAGTGGCATGGGAGTAGATTCCCTCAATTTAACCTTTGATGGCACAAAGTTTTATGGGAACTTGTGGTGTTTTAATATGAATTTTGACAAATCAGAGAACCGGGCAATCACCAACTGCATGAAGTTCAACAAGGACAAGTGCTGGATTTTTGCATCTGGGACATGGCAACCCTGGCTGTACATGCAGACTGGGGGATGAGATGCCGTGGAGCAGCTCCACAGAGAAGGATCTGGGGGTTCTGGTTGACGGCAAGTTGAACGTGAGCCAACAGTGTGTCCTGGCAGCCAAGAGGGCAACCGTGTCCTGGGTGCATCCAGCACAGCATGGCCAGCCGGGCAGGGAGGGGATTGTCCCGCTCTGCTCTGCACTGGTGCGGCCTCACCTGGAGCACTGGGTGCAGGTCTGGGCAACACAGGATAAACAGGATATAAAGCTGCTGGAGAGTGTCCAGAAGAGGGCTATGAAGTTGGTGAAGGGTTTGGAGAGGAAGCCGTATGAGGAGTGGCTAAAGTCACTTGGTTTGTTCAGCCTGGAGAAGAGGAGATTGAGAGGAGACCTCATCACAGATACAGCTTCCTCACAAGGGGAAGAGGAGGGGCAGGAGCTGATCTCTTCTCTTTAGTGATCAATGACAGAATCTGAGGGAATGGCAGGAAGATGTGCCAGGGGAGGTTTAGGTTGGACATCAGGAAAAGATTCTTCATCCAGAGGGTGGTGGAGCACTGGGACAGGCTCCCCAGGGAGATGTCCCAGCCCCAAGCCTGACAGTGTTCAAGAAGAGACTGGACAATGCCCTCAGACACATGGTGTGAACTGTGGGGTTGTCCTGTGCAGGGACAGGAGTTGGACTCGATGATCCTTCTGGGTACCTTCCAAGTCAAGGACATTTATGATTCTATGAATTAATTATTACTTTAGGAAAATTGAGAGAGTCAGTGTTGAAGAATACAGTCCTTATTCTTCTACATTGTGGGCTGCATATCTTAAGTTTGGGCTGCATGTCTTAAGTTATTCTGTTTGTTGCCTCTGCCTTCTAGTTGAATACTGCAATTTCCTAGAAGGACAGAAAACCATCCCCAAAATCATATGTCCTGTCTTTGTTTTGCACTCTTACCCGTCTAGAAAGGTCAAGTGGTATGTTAGGCTTAATATTAGGCTCAGTAAGTTGTTCTGTTATTGATAGGATTGCCTTTGCTAACCTCTACCCAACAGTCTAGACAAAACTGATAGTGATCTTTAGCCTCATCTTGTTAAACTTTGTGGTGTTGTAATCTTATTCCCTGTGGTCCTTTTGAAACATTTTAATAATTCATTTCTGCAGTTATATTAGAGTATATTATTAGGGCAGCATAATTCCCCTCTCTAGTGACTAGCATTCAGAAATGAGTATTTAAGGAGTGAATGGAAGAAGTTAGATTTCTCTGCTTTGATAATCCTGGTGCCACCAGATGCTTAGGCATGATTTTCCCTTTTATCGATGATGATGTCTAATTTGCCTTAACCTTTACACACTAATTACTGTAGTGATGAAATAAAAAAACTTCCTTGAATAGTTTGAAGTCCAAAACTGCAAGTCTTTGGTCTTGCATGGAGCTTAACAGTTAAGCCACAACAGATTAAGCTCAAGACATCGAGCAGAGATGAATAGCACAGTGACAGCGAATGAGTAACTTTTCCTTCAGACATTTAATTTGATTATTTAATGAGTTGTGCTGAAAACTGTAGAAATGGAGGCCTGGTCTTATGGCATTCTCTGTTAGCCTGTCTTTGCTAGCACAATATCGGATGTGGGACTTCCCTAAAATATTATAATTAAACTTCTGCAGGTAAGCCATGTTTTTTTCGGTGTTTCTCCTCTCCCTGCCCATTTTTTGCTTCGCTCTGGAGTGTGAGGAAGGAACAACCTTGGTTTGGCTTCAGCTGCCAAATTGTCAGGCAGTTGGCACCTTCTGTGCTATCAATGGGCTGTGTAAACTGCAGATATGAAGGTCTGGACTGAGTTTTCGATGTCTCAGTTCCTGCTGGGCTTATGTGGACAAGAGCAGGAGATGCCTCTCAGAATTTGCAGTAGGTGTTAGTCTCCATGGTGTTAAGACTTGCCACTGTGGAGATCTAAAAGCCCACTGCTGTGTCTTGTCCTGCAAAGGCACAAAGTCATTGCAGGCTGGTGGGAAGGCTTGCCTACAAAAAAATCTGTTGTGTATGAGAATAAGCTTGCTTCCGAAGTAAAGATGCTACTGAGAAAAGGCCAGATTTCTCACGAAGTTTTGCATATAATGGAAAGTGGGGGTTTGTGTGTGTTTTGGTTTGGGTTTTTTTTGAATTGTGTTTCAGTGCACATGTCTTAAGGGTCCATGGCCTCAGGAAACACGAGCAGCCACATCTCATACTGCAGCTGATAAGTTCCTTCCCAAAGGGGATGAATCCAGACAGCAATCTGTCTGGGCATGACTTATCTGGTGTGGCTTTGAAGGTGCAGGCAGTGGATGTCTACAAGGATTGTCTTACTAGTTATAGGGAGGAGGAGTAAATTGGTCTGGAAGTACCTGGGGCAGGCTAATTGCTTTATTAACCAGCTTAATTAATGAATGAGGTGGAATCGCTTCCCATATGAGTGGCTGGGCCTTGGGGGATGAAGAACAGCCCTGGGGAAGAGAAACTGGAATGACATGTATCCTCACAATTTGTTTTTGATGAAATAAATTCAGGATGTGATTTCTTGGGCTGAAGTCAAGTGTGCCAGTGGAAGATCTGGCCCTTGGGGTATGAGTTCTTAGGGACTGTGTTTTACATGGATTTATGTTATTTGCCTAGGGCTTTTGAGTTTTACACTAATTAAAAAAAAAAAAAGTAAAATTGGGAACAGCTGTTGTTTGTTCTGCATCATTGCAGGAGACAAGAATGCCAGTAACACTTTCTTCCCCTGCTAGATTCTGACAAGCAATAAGGTGTCCAATCTTCCCTTGTTGGAACCCCTTATACAAGAGGGCAGAGTTACTTTATTCCCCTTCAAACCCTTCTTTAAAATTCCCTCCTCTGCTGCAACATCTGCTAAAGCTGAGGCTGCTGAGGTGCTACTGCTACAGCCTGTCAAACCAATTAGTAGTGTTTTCTTCACCCATGTGTATTTATAAGGCTCCATCTCTTTTTTCAGGTGGTCAGTTTTCTGGATGTGTGAGGATCATCTTGGTCAGAGCATCATGTGCTGGGGACACAGGACAGGGAGGGTTCCCAGCTCTTGTGGGACTGGGAAGGGGTGTGCATGTGTGTGACAGTCAATCCTATATATGAATGGTGACAAAATATTTGAAAAGAAGAATGTTTAGCTTCTAAATTGAGTGTTACAATGGGAGATTAGAAAGCCCAAGTGAGGATTGTATTGCATGGTAACCTGTGCGTTGCCCGCCTTTGTTTTGGTAGGCTGGTGTGGTAAATTGCTGTCACTTTTGAGTTTCCCTTTAAATCACGCAAAATCTGGACAGGCCAGTATTCACCCTAGTTTTGTTTTTTTTTTTCACCTTCCTCTCAGAGCAATTCATCAAGACATTGCAAGAATACCACGTGGTCAATCCAGCAAGAGTAGATGCAAGCGGGAATTTTCTTTCTTTTAATTTACACCATCACATCTCAAACACAAGAAAGAAGAGAGATCTCAGCAAAAAGGAAAATGTCATATATTACAAAATTAACTACAAGGAGAAGGATCTGTTTTTTAACTTGACTGTCCATGTGGGATTTCTTTCCCATAACTATGTAGTAGAAAGGAGACGTGGCAACTACACTAGTGCGAAGATTGCAACTGGCTTGGGAGTTCCTTGCCACTTCATTGGCACGGTGTTGCATCCGGGTTCTGGGAGCGGGACAGCAGCAGTCAGCGCTTGCAATGGCCTGGTAAGTGATGTGACCTTTGCTGGGGTTCTGGGCTAATTTTGGTGTCATTAGAACTGAGCTCTAGCTTTTGTATAGGAATATGTCTGGTAAGAAACTGGATGAGCCAATCTGATACCTTACTGACATAATGCTCTGAAAGAATCAGTTCAGTACTATGGATGTTATTTGGATTTTTGGAAGAGAGAATCAGAAAGTCAAAAGTTGATGCTGATTCCACTTGGGGTTTATTTTTCACTAGATTGTTTTTTTCCTGGTGATCTGGATGTGAGCTTCTGTTTTAGTTGCCTCTAAAATAATGTAGCTCAGGTGCACTGAAACTGCTCTGCAAATCAAAACAACTGATGGCAGGTTGGAAAAACTGGGAAATTTGCTTCAGAACTGCACTGCAACTTCAGAAATAAATGGTAGGGTAGATGCAGCCTTACCCAGAGCTTTAAATTAAAACCTGAACCACTTCTAGGCATTCCTCATTTGAAAGACCACTTCTAAGGTTGGATCTTGAAGGCTTAAATTTCTCAATAGCCTGTGGTTCAGAGTAGGACAGGGAGGTAGTAACCTTACTTTTGCTGTGCTTGGTTTTTTAGCACTACCATAGCTTAGGTTTCTACTTCCAGAGGATAAGGCTTGACCTATCTTATAAGAGAGGGGAAGAAGAGACAAACTGCCTGAACGTGAAGGGGATGCCATTGGGAGCTATGTAAAATAGCACATGTAATCCGTGAGAGGCAAAACGCATGAGGTTTTTGGAGTGTGCAGGCAGAGGTGATGAAGTGTGTGCAGCGTGCATGTGGTCCAGCACCTTGATCCTTGACAAATGATAGTATTTGAAAGTGTGTAGAGCAGTGAGCTGGTGACTTTTGGCCAACATATCTCAGTCCGCAGCAGGCCAGGGACTGATGTTTCACTCTTCAGCCTGAACTCAACACCAAGGTGAGTGTCTGTAAAGTACAGCGTTTCCCTGCCAGCCTGTTAATGTTGAAATGTGCTCCTTGCTATTGGGAAGTATGAAGCTTTCAGAAGCTTTGGAAAATCATTATGTTACAGAAGTATCCTGGCAATGTACAAGAAGTAACAAGAAGGCAGCTGTGATGTGTAAGGTTCCAAAGTTTCCCATTTCATCTACAAGCGCTGATAACACTCTTGGCACATTGCCTAGAGAAACAGACCATGGCTTGAGGTCAGAAGCTTCAATCTCATGAGCATGAAGATCAGGGATTTTCAAAGTAATTATTTCAGTAGGGACCAGCTTATCAAAACTTCCCAGAAACATGTTACAGTCATACAGGGTCAGTAAGGAAAAGGAGATGTGATGATACAAGTAGTTCCTTTGGTTGGTTTGTCTTGTGCTTTACCAGAATGTTAGTTTTCATTAGGATGAGAGCTTGAAAATGAGGTTTTAAGTCTTCACCGTGACTTCTGAAGTATTTAGTCTGCAACAAGGATTAAAAAAAAAAAGGTACTCAAATTACATTTTAAATTCAGCTTGGTAATAACCTTCAAAGTGATGCTTTCATATGGGTTACAAACTTTTAGTTTTACTTTAATTTGGAGGTTTGTGAAGTAATGTTTGCTAGAATACAGTCTTGGGGATTCTTTCTTTTTGATGAAACACTTGTATCAGAAAAATACTATTGTGGTTTAGTTCCCTGCCCCCCACCAAACTGAAACTTTGAAAATATAGAATCATAAATTAATTCAGGTATAAGCGACTCTGGGCAAAAACAAGATGGCTTTGTCCAGGAGTCACTGCTCTGAAGAGTTTGCATTAAGAATTGAGTCTGACCCTCTTGATTCCTCTGAGTGCCAGAAGCTGGGTAAAGGTGGCTTAGATTGCCTAAAAGTTTTTCAACAGATGCAGTGTAATACGAAAACATTTATTAACATATAGTTTTGCCGTCATTTAGAAGTGCAGTCTGGTTTTCAGGATAAAAACTTAACGTTTCTTAAACCATTCGTGGTGGTCTCGTGCTTCCTGAGTAAATTATTTCCATCCTGGAGAACCCTGATTTTTTCCTCTTCAGCACTATGTCTATTTCTGCCTTTTTTTTTTTTTTTTTAAATTCCTGGTGTGTCGTGTTTCTTCACTGAAGAAGTTTTTTCTGTTTATTCTTATGAGAGAGTGAAGGAGAATTGAGAATAGGTAAACACCATGGAATTAGAGCAAATTATTTGAGATACTAAAAACCTATCCCACGAGGAGAAATCGTAAGCTTGTTTACTGTGGGAGATTAATTCTAAACTACTTGACAAAAAGAGTTCTATGAAATAATGCATGACACAGGGTGACTTAAAAAGGATCCTTGGGGCTGAGATGGAAAGAAGATAACAAATCAGTGTAGTTCAAAAGTGCCAAGTTCCCAGAATACGCTTTGGCAGCGGCGGCTGCTGGATGGGTCCTCACCTGGGACATCCTGGGTCAGGACCACACGCTGAGCATGTGCTTTGGCAAACTGGTCCCAATAAAACTTGGCTGCTCGGCCCAGCTCCATGACCTGGCAGAGTGCTGATGTGCTCAAACCTCATAACTCAAGACCCAGTAAGAACTGGTGTCTCAGCGTTCATATAAGGAGAGCAGGAATATTGGTGATGTTCCTTTCCTGATGCTGTTTTGGCTTGATAACTCAGGTATGTTATAAAAAGATAAACATACTGTGCTTTTTTGTTGTTGTTGTGGAGATGATTGTCAATAAGCTACATGAGGCACCAGTTTATCATGGTAATGAGTGACTGGAAAATGTGTGATCCATAAACTGCTGATTTTCGCATTTCTTAGTGCTAAGAGCTGGTTAAAATTATAGTAGTGGAGAATACTGATTTGATTAAAGAAATATGTTTTATTGGAATATCCCCTTTGTTGACATTTTTAGTGGGAAATGGTTGAAATGTTACCTTGCAGTTTTGTCCCAAGTGAATTACTTAAGAATGTTGTCTTTTGCAGCACTGCCCACCTTCCTCCACCCCCCCCAATAATTTTGGCCTGAAGCAGGGCAAAATAAAATCCTAAAGATGCCCATGGGATGGGGATCCTAGTTTTAATCCTCTTTCTGGAATGGCTTCCCCTCATGTGAAGTCTATTTGGTTCATATTTGAAAGTTCATGAATTTCCAGGGTAATAGCAGTGTATAAGAACAAAGTGTGGTGTAGATCTGTGTTCTGTAGTAAATATCAGTCACACACAGCACTGGAAGTATAGAAAACCTAGAAACAGATTTTCATCTCCCTTGTGTTTTTACTTTGAAATATATTCCTGCTTCCATTGGCATTACATGGGCATTGCTTGGGTAGCAAAGATATAACTCTTAGTAATCATTTTTATTTGAAACTCTTCAGAATCAAATTTCTTCTGTGTATATCAAGTGGATGGAGCTGAGAAGATGTGGTTTTCAGAGAGGCATCTGTTTGACTAAATCATATTGCCAAATGAAAGTGACACTTTCAAAATGTGGGAAACAGCTTTTTTGCCATTAGTGCTTCTCCAGATTGACGGTATATTGCTTTTACAGCTACAATGTCGTCATATTTGGGAACTGCAGCATTTCTTTAGTTGTTTTGAAAACAAAGTACGCTGATGTCTTACAAAATTCATTTTCCTGTGTATTTATATGTTCTCAAAATGGCATGTAAGGGGTATAACAGAGTGACAGATTTGAGATACTAGAATGGGGAGGACAGTCATTGTATGATGTTCATTTTTAAAAATCTAAATATGTCTCTATTTTCAGAAATATATTTGGAAACAAATGGCTAGGTTCATGGAGGGATTTGGGCAGAATTGAACAAGGGGATAAAGATGACAAACTAGCAGAGGTCTCAAGGAACTAAGTTGTAATTTCCAAATCAATTTTTTTTTCTAGCACCTTGCGATATACTTGTTTCCCTTTTATGCTAAATGGGTCATGACCTTCTTGATAGGTTGAAGAACATGATGCTGTAAACTCTGCCTCTTCTTTGGGTCAGTTGTTAAGTCTTTTGCACTTCTGGGTCCTGCAGAATAATGCATGAGATTGTGCTAACATGGGACAAGTGGGATAGACCTTGCTGTTTATTTTGGATCACAGTTGGGGGAGGAAACCCAGAGAGGAAGTCACTACTGAAACACCAGAAACAGATCGAACTGTGGCACTTGGGAAGAGCAGACATGAGATCTCTTAGGTACAGGAAGGTTTCCAAAAGGAAGTAAAGGGAGAAAATAGTGTCATTTTGGTCTCAGTGGAAATTTTTGGATTTGTCTCAGCAGGCTGTTTAAGGCACACTTCTAGTAATACTTTGTTTCTACAGTGCCTTTCCAGAGAAGATTATAATGAACTTTTTCAAATACTAATGCCTCAATTCTTAGTTCTGTGTTAGTCCTGAGATCCCTTGTGTCGTAGCATTAGTGTCAGCTTGTACTCTCAGTAGGGCTCGGAGGGAGCCAGTCTTAGCAAAACTGAACAAATACCCTGAGTTTATGCACTCAGTCCTATAGAGCTAGGAAGTGAATTATTCCCTGATAGTCCATCCTCTTTGTTAGGAACAAGGCCTTCTTTTATTCATCAGTAACACAGACATTGTTTATAGTATTTTTATATGACAGAGCATCACTAAGGGTTTGTTTCCTTGACACTTGTTTACAGTGTAGAGCTGTCAATTGACAGTTGCTTCTGGTAATACTTTTATTTTCAAAGGCTTTACAAGCATTAGCACGGAAATGGCAGAAGAAGGGAAGAACATCAGTATATGGAGATTGAGAATGATCTGTACACATGTACCTGATAGATATCTGGCCATATGAGGCCTTGTGTAGTATCTCCAGCTGGTCAGAGGGTTGACCTCTGTCCTGATGGGCATCAGCATTTACAAGAGGTGTTGCCACTGTCCGCTGCCCAGGCAACAGCACTGCAGTACAAAGTCATGAAGCACTGTTTATTTACTACTCTTCCTGAAATCCAGCTACTGCAGAACACTGTTTGGTAGTAGTGACAGACGTACATGCCAAACCTATTGGATGCTGGTGATCTGTAGAAAAGTGAGTCAAGTTTGCAGCTTGTGCCCAGGATTTCTGAAAGGTGTCCCCCACCTCACTTCTTCCCCCTGTGCCCAGCCACAGTCAGGGCAGACCTCTGTGGATGTTTAACTGGTGGCTGTATGACTGTTTCTCTTTACATGGCAGCTGGTAGGAGATGCTCAAGCAGGTCCCCTCCAGGCAGACCTGTGTTTGTCATGATAGATGTGGCAAATTTTTCACCTAAAAGCGGAATGGTGACTGAATTCTTGTGAAATGTAACTGTTCTCCTTATTGCAGGATATCACCATTGTGTGAAGCCTGAGTGAGCTCTGATACTTATGCTAAGGAGCTTTTCTAGTTAGCATGAGATGCCTTTTCCATGTTGACCCAACTGTTTTCATCTTATGATCTGTCTCAGGTTGAACAGCTCTGTGTAGGTTCTGTAACAACACTGCAGTGGTAGTGTGCCCTGTGAAAGTGGTCTAATACTGCTCTTCAGACCTTTGTCTCCTATGGATACGGGAAGCCTGTATCAGGATGTCAGACTACTCGGTGTTTTCTGTAGATGAGGTTTAGGGATAAAGGAATCATTGCTTTAAAACAGCTTTGTAATATTTTGGTCTAAAGTAATGGAAGAATAAAATCCATTGCTGAGCTTACAATAGGGATATTTATCTGCTTCTATATCTCCTTACGTGTGAGGTTGGTTATTACTAATTTTTTCGTTAGTCTGTTGTTAAAGGTAGTTAACAGAGCTCTTCAAAGCTACTGTTCTACACATTTGACTTTTATAGCCCAGAAAAATGAACACATCTTTCTATTCCCCCTGCAACCAAAAAAATTGCTTCTCTTTGAATGTAAGTGGTTTTCAATTACGGTAAGTAGGCAAGTATGTGGCAGGGCAGAAATACACTTAAGGAAGGGGGAGATGTAACCTTTTATTCAGTTGCACTGGTGATCAACTTAATTCTTTACTGATCTCTGACATGGAATTGCACAGCCCTAGAACATATTTGGGGTGGGTGTTATATTAAGAGTTGAAATGGAGTGTATTCTTGTTGTGCTACCTCAAATAAATGACTTCCTTTCTGGGAGACAAATGCACAAGTTCTTCTCCTAGGATCTCTTCCCCTTCACTCATCTCTCCTTGCTTAATTTAACAGTCACTTATTTCTTCATTTGCCATTTCCTTGCCTTACATAATAGTACTTGGCAAGTCCTCCTTGTTGAAATTATGGCAGGTGGCCCTATTTGCCAGTTGTGTCTTTTTATTTAGAAGTCAGTGACATCTCCACAGCAGCCTCTTTTGGTTTGTCCAGCTAGTGATAATCTGCTGGAACAAAAATGTAGGAATAAGGTGTCTGGAGAATGTCAGGCATGAAGGCAAGGTGCCAGCCTCTTCCTTGGGGATGATAATTGCTCCATGGCTGGAGATAATGGAGCTTCCAGAATCTCAGTATTGTGATTTGACTTGTTCTGGCACATGTAAAGAAGGAAAGACTTGCTAAGTGACTGTATATCTACAGTATGTCTCTTCTCTTAGACAGTAGTATGGAAAATACTGTTAAGGAGAAGCAATTACACTAAAAGTTAAATACAGTCTTCCCTGTGCATCTGTTCTATGCCAGGCTTAGTGTGCTGGTTTTCTCCATACCATAATAAATGTGTGGATATTCTCCAACTAGTATTGTGGTTGTGTTGTGTGGTGGTGTTTTGTTTTGTTTTTTAAGATGATCCAAAGATAGTAGGGTCTGTGCTGTTGTGTTTGTTTTTTTTTTCTTGTGGTGCGTTCCCCGCACCCCCCCCTCCTTCCCCCCAAATTCATCATTCAAACTTTGAGTAGTATTTGCTGTGGTGCTTTAACATCCATCCCTTTGTGTTTGAACTTCAACTATCCATCTGCCAGCTCCCTTCCCCCAGTCTTTTGTTTGCAAAAATACTCTAATTGACAGGTCAAATGAATCTCATCAGTGATCTCAATACATGAGAATCTGGCTGTGTCTGTGGCTCCTGGTGTTGGCCTTGTCACCTTTAACCAATATGAAGTTGTTAGCCCAGAAGCTGGGTATGGCTAGAGTTTTTATTATGTTGTTGTTACGTTTCAGTGGAACAGTCATTGATGGGGTAGGTTAAAATGAGGATTAGTTAGTATGAGCTGATTTGAATGGAGTATCTTGCATTAGAATGTCTTGCTCCTTTAACATAACTATTTTTTGAGAACTTTATAGTTTTAAGAAATCTTATTCTTTTGTTTAAATCTGTACCTAGTTATTTGATAATTACTTAGGAATATTATTAGTATACAGAGCTGTCAATCGTATTTCCAGTTTCCATGAGTCTTTTTGATGAATCGTGTATGTATATATGTGGTATATGTGGTAGTGTGTGTGTTTGGTTTTTTGTTTGTTTGTTTTAGTTTTGTTTGTTTTTTTCTGGAAGTCTTTGCTCATGATTTCATGCGTGTGGTGATTTTTGTAAAAAGTGTCTCTCTTACTGACAGAAAACTGTGGGAGTTTAGACTCTAGTCTAAAGTATCAGAATCCAGAAGTAAAAAGTATACATACATCTATTTTGCCTTGATTCTTAATAATGTGAGGTTTGTAATATGGTCTGTTCTTTGTTGCTTTTAGTATCTTTAGAAGTTTTTGGCCAAATTCAGCCCAATATGAAAGATAAATGGATAAATGGAGGTATCAAAGCCATTATGTTCTTATGAATTTTGCAGGTTAAGGTGGGAACTTCTGATCAGTGACATGATCAATGAACACATGCAGTAAGTTGTTACTGAGCAGGGTGCTGTGCTACCCCTGGCCCAGGTGATGGTGAGGACAGCTGGAAGATTCAGGAGTGATTGGAGAAAATTTGAGGAAAAAGTGCACATGTGAGAAGCAAATTAGTGGCAAAACGAGGTTTTATTAGTTCTGCTGTTCATAGAACTGTTTTTCTTTAATCCATTTTCATGAGGCTGAAAAGAAGGGTCCAGCTTGGAAGTAAACAGAATTGTTTGTGCTGGTTGCCGGATTAATAATGTACTGTACCTGCTGCCCATCACAGCACATGCTTTGTATGTAATCATTAATGATGCGCAGAAGAGAGGAAGAACTGAAGCTTTCGTATATACCCAGTCAGTGATGCATATAATGTGGCATCAATAGGGACAAATCTTGCCAATTGCATGCCTTATTTTCTAGCTGTTCAAAAAAAGAAAATTATCAAGAAAAGCCTGCCTGGCTCCTGTTCTGAGTAGACGGACATTGGCAGAATGTTAAGTGATGAACAGCAATGGGCGATGTAAACAGCAGAGCCAAATAATCTGTGCCTACTGCTTGTGCTTAGAGGACAGAGGGCTAGTGGTTCTTTTACAGCAGGCGTGTGAGCTCGGCTCTGGCACCAGCTGAAAACCAGCATGCCTGAAGATCAGGTCCTGCCTCTTCACTTCTCTCTGTCTGACAGAGAGGAGCAGCTGCAGCCCCTCAGCAGTGCTAGCATCGGCACATGGTTGTATATACACATATATTAGACACACACATACACACGCAAATCTATTTGCATCTATTGAGCTCTGTCATTCCGAAACAGTTACGCTCAGCTAAAACTCTGGTTTAAGATCCACGCTGTGTGCTGAGAAGGCTTCTGTGCTGTTGTATGTATTGTGTATTATGAAGCAATGGCCAAATGTGTTTGACTTTCCAGAATCTGGTGCTTAACAGTAGGCTTTCCCAGACCACTTGTAAATTGCAACAGAATTTAAGTATTTAGTAATTTAGGCTGGAATATTTATGTGCTTTATATGCATGCTGGCTCCAGCGTGTGCTCTGGAGAAAGGCTCATCTGAAATTGCAAACTTAAAAAATAAATAATTAAATAAGTAGTAATAAAAAAGCTGGTTGTTTCGGATAAACAGTGCCTGTGTTTAAGCACATCCATTGTGCATTCCAATTCCCATGGCAAACAGCAAGTCCCTGATAAACTGCTTAGGCTTGTTGCTGCTTGGAAATCCTAAGAGTAGATCTAAAACCACTCTAGTTGTAACACACTATGAAGGCTCATGCAGACACTGGTTTTGATTTGAAGTTTTCTTTTATTAAAATTCCACTCTTTTTTTTTTTCCCTTTTTAAATGTATATATTTAAAGCAAAGATGATTCTAAAAGCTCAATCCAAACCTTAATATTTGTTTATCTGGATACAATGTTAACTCTGTTTCCTTATCTAGAACACTCATGGACTAAATCTGGTAAAAATTGTAAGAATGAAGACTGTGAATAGGGTGAATTTCTGTTTTATCTACCATTCTCTGTTCAACAGTGACTAAGTAAATATCAAGGGAGGAGTAAGAACATGAGATTAGGATGTCTCCCTTTTGTTTATTCTTGCTACTGCTTTCAACTCAGGTCAAATTTCATGATATGTTTCCTTTGTTCAGAATCTATCGATGGATTGGTTTTTCATGTACTTTCTTGATCTCCCCTGAGTCACTTGGTGCTTTACTGTGAATTATAACACTTAAGAATGGATTTAGATGTATCATTGATGTATCTTTTGTTTTTCACTAGTTTTTTATTGGCTTCGTTTGACGCTTCCTGAAGCTACCATCTTGGAGGAGACAATGAACAGTCAAACACTCAGCACAGTGTTTGAGATGGTTTACTCAATGGCATAGTATATTTTTCATTATTTTTTTGTTTCTTCATAATTCTGAACACTTGATGCAGCCTTTTTGGACAGCTGTTGAGATGGATTTGTTATATAGGTCCAAATTTTTTTTCTATGAAAATGGCAGCTCAGGTTCCAATTTTGTACAGTACCAGGTAGGTGAGAGCCCATCATCTTAATAGAAAAAGGTTGGGATTATTTTTCAGCTTTCTTTTCCACTTCAACATGCCATGCTTTATTAATTTTAATTAATCGACAGTGAAGAAGGAAGATGTAATTATGTTCAGCTGCTCAGGCTCAGGAGAGCTTTCTAGAGTTCATTGGTCATCCTTTGCCCCTAATCTCCTGAGTAGCTTCTTCTAGCTGTGTTATATTCTGTATAGCAGACTCTAAACCAATTTATAATCCAAAATGTAAACACAAGGAAAGTTGCCATGAAGAAAAAACTATTTAAGTTCTTTTGCAACATTGTTAACATGGCCATAGCTCTGCTGCTCAATGGAACTTAAATAGTTCAACAAATGTTTTTCTTAATTTTTGGTACCTGTTGTTTTTACCTTCATTTTCTCTTCCCTCAATTTTTTTCCAAGTTTGAGTTTATTAAATCAAGATCTAGTCAGGTCCATTGTCCTTACGATTAGATCAGATCAAGCAAATAGTGGATTAGGTACTGGAAAAAGCATGCTTGTTTTTGACAGAAAACAATTGCTAAGTAATTTATTTTCTTTTTTGCAGAAACTCCTCTATTAAGAACTAACACACTTCTGTGTTAGCAAGAGAAATATAAATAATTTGTATTACTACAAATCTCCTTGGTGGATACTCACTTAGCTGGAATGACATTGTCGGTAGTATTTCACCCTTGCTGAAGTCCATTACACTTCAGTCCATTACACTTCACTTCATATGTACCACTTGAGAATAATGTCTCTGCCAAAAAGTGTTGTCTGAATAATTACTGTTAGTAACTTCAGATCAACTGCATTTAATTTGGAGAGTTTTTTCACGGAACAAAAGATTTCTCCCCACCCCTCTTTTCCTGACATGCCCACATAGGATGATTTCAACTGAAAATTTAGTTGGATCCAAAATTAAATTTTGGTTTAGGATTTTGCCGCTCAATATGTAATTTTGGATGACATCCTTAAAGGAAAGCTAACAAACAGTTATATGTTTTGAAATTATGGAAATTATAGGAAAAAAATTCTCTCTGTTCATTATGTTGTTTTAGTTGATCTCAATCTGCATTTTTTTTTTTAAAGGGGGTGGGAATTGGCAGAAAAAATTCTCAGGTTTGTATTTCTGAATGCCAGGTAGTTTAACAACAAATCCCAAACAATTACTGCTACCTCATACATTTTGTTTAATTAGTCCCTGATTAGATGCCTGTTACTTTCAGGGTGGGTATGGAGGCAGCTGAACTAGTAGAATTTTCTTTAGAGCTGTATTTCCATCTGTCTTGAATGACAGACATGATATTTTAGTGCACCCCTACAAATGTATTTCTAGTGTCTTTGATGTTTTGAATGTTGCATAATTATTGTTTATTTCTACAGTGGATCAAATTTGTATTAGCAAGATTGGCAGAGGAATATTATTATCGGTGAATGTTTATAGTCAGAAACATCATCTTAAACTGAAAACAAACAAGCCTGGAACTTAATTTCCTAAATTTATGCTATTATCTTTCCCTTGGGTCCTTTAAGTGAAAGAAAATTGTGTCTACAGTTCTCCAGAACTGTTATTCCCTTATTTTAATAAGCCAGAGTTCATCGAGCTTTCTAGGTAAAGTATACTATGGTTTACTCCAGACAATCTAGTAACTGGTTTTGAAAGGCAGCATTTTTATTCTGCAGTCATTAGTGCCAGTGACTTGGAGGGGCTGTGTCTTGACATGTAAATAGTAATCACTTATGGGGAAGTTGCAGACTTAAGTGCATTTAGATTAAAATTAATTTTGGTGCTGTTGACTCTACAATAATCTCAGTACTGTGACTGCTCTGACCCCTCACAACTTTGCCCACTTGCAAGCAGTTAAGTGAAGAAAGAGCTTGAATAAGAACCATTACTTTGTGAATATAAGCTGTGACTGTCCTTCACTACTCCTTTGCATATCATTTCATGGCAGGAAGCACTTCCTCCTCAGGGCATGTATATGCTACTGGGTTGTAAGTTTTTAAATTTGTATGAAGGCCAGAGAGTTGAGCAGGCATCTGTAGAGATCACACGCCTGGTTCTTGCAGTGCATTGGTGTATGAGAGGGCTGCACGAAGCCAGTGAAGTCTGGATGTATTTGAGTGGCCCTGTGGAGCTGCAAGGACACATAACGCCCCCTCACCCTAGTGCTGGTACTTGGTGCTGCTGCTTCCCAGGCGTGGGAAGCATCAGACAGGAGGCAGGTGAGCAGGTGGCAGTGGGCACAGACTGAAGCACAGGAGGTTCCGTCTGAGTATGAGAAACTTCTTTACTTTGAGGGTGCCAGAGCCCTGGAACAGCCTTCCCAGAGAGGTTGTGGAGTCTCCTTCTCTGAAGACATTCAAAATCCACCTGTACACATTCCTGTGCGATCTGCTCTGGGTGACCCTGCTTTAGCAGGTGGGTTGGACGAGGTGATCTCCAGAGGTCCCTTCCAACCCCAACCAGTCTGTGGTTCTGTAAGGCTGGGCAGTGTAAAGGGGCCACTACACGTGGTCCTGCCTGCCAGGAAACACAGCATGTTGAGAATGTGCTTCAGCCAGGAAAAGTGAGGAGGTCAAAACATGGGTTGTTCCTTTTGTCTCCACCTCGATCTGAAGCTATGTGTGCCCCTTGCACTGGACTGCACTGGAGATTGACAGTTCAGGTGTTGGAACACAGGAGGTTCCACTTAACTATGAGAAGAAACTTCATGGTGAGGGTGCCAGAACACTGGAACAGGGTGCCCAGCAGGGTTGTGGAGTCTCCTTCTCTGGAGACATTCAAAACCCGCCTGGACACATTCCTATGTAGCCTCATCTAGATGTTCCTGCTCCAGCAGGGGGATTGGACTAGATGATCTTTCAAGGTCCCTTCCCATCCCTAATGTCCTGTGATTCTGTCCTATGTGCCAATATGACACTAAAAAATATTATTTAGTACAAACAGGCCTGAGTGTTGCATCTCATTTATTTGTTTTTCTTTTTTTTTCATAAGGTCGATGTTTTAATATACCTTTAGCACAGTTGCCATATAAAGAAGCACTTCTAACATACTGCAGTATGCCGGCAGGTGGCTGACAAACTATCTGGGGTGTGGTATAATATGAAGCAGTGTATAGAATAAAACCAGTGGACCCTAGCAGCCCTCCTCACAGAGGGCATGGGAGGCAAAAAGCATTTGGAGACCTCTCTGGGGTGTGTGTATAGGTTTCCAATCTGCTGTTCCTTCAGGAAAGGGCAAGTTTAATGTCTCAGAATAAAGGACTTCCAAACTTGATTAATGAATAATCAAAGTGAATCTTGCTTGCAGATGCCTGGAATCAATGTCTTACCTGTAATCCCTGTTTTACCTTGGCAATTAAAGTTGGTGTAGTTGCTTCATTTCTTAGTTAATGGCTGTGTACTCAAGCATCTGAAATGGAGTGTGGAATCATAAATGGAATAGAACTGCTCGTTGCAGCATCACTTATGTGTGCTATATTTCCACCTCCCCCTTGCCTGCTGTGCAGCATGGCATAATTACACCAGCTGCCAAAGTATAACCACCCTTGAGATTGCTGTATTTCATTTGCACTTGCCTCTAGCTAAGTTTCTTTAGCCAACTCAGCTTTTATTACCATAGCTGCCAGTGAGTATTTCTTTCATCCGTGGTCCTATTCTGATGAGGAACTCTATCTATGTCTTCAAATGTTTGTACAAACAGGTATTAAATACATAGTATTTGCCCTCCCCAGTCTGTCTTCTGTGTTAAGGTGTGCAAAACAAATAGGAAGAGGAAACCGTATTTGTCTTAATGATGCATTGTATTTTGTTGTTAAAAACGTTAAAAATGTTGTGGTTCTCAGTCTTTATTATCTCTGCTTTTTCACACTGGGACTGTCAGGGGTCTTTCCGCTAGGGTGAAAAACATCTTTATGTGGTGTTAGTGCTGTGCTGGATATAATAAGGTACTAAGGATCTAAGATTAGGACACTTAAGATCTGTTA
Source organism: Caloenas nicobarica (assembly GCF_036013445.1). Taxonomy (NCBI): domain Eukaryota; kingdom Metazoa; phylum Chordata; class Aves; order Columbiformes; family Columbidae; genus Caloenas; species Caloenas nicobarica. Next base: position 19,890,092 of record NC_088284.1, on the reverse strand, counting down.
TAAGCAATATTTTGTAACCATTAACTTGTGCTGGAGCTTGCAGCTCTGATTTCTAATCATGTGAATCAAGTGTATGTCCTCTATGGGTGTGCTTAACTTCTGAAATGGAAACTGCGTAAAAATGATGAAGGATTAAAAATAAGCAGCTGGTGGGGTAACTGAAGTTGTATGAGACTTGTTTAATGGTATCTTCTTGGAAGCTCAAGACAAGTGATAACTCATGATTATTGTTTTAATTCTTTAAAAAAATAAAACCACAAGAAGCTGGTGGAAATAAACAGAGTAACAAGTAAAAGCATGTAAAAGGAAAACCAAAATTTTGTTCTTGCAAATATAATACTTATATTCAGGTGGGGAAAAAAATATGTACAAGATGGTAAGATAACTGAAAAAACTTGGTTCATGAGCAGAAAATGTTTTAAAAGAAAGCTTGTTAAAGGTGCACAAACTGGGAGCTTTTTCAAACACTTTAGAATCAGAAAGCCTTCCTGAAATTCTACTAACAAGTTTGTGATTGAGAAAAAAAGTAGTGGTTGAAGGAGACAAGACCATAGCAGAGAATTTACATTATTTAATACAAAACAAAAAATCACCAAGATGAGGTGCTTTTTGAAATGAATTGATATAAAATTGCTGAATTAGTAACTGTGAGACATAATCTGTCATTTAAATTGAGCTTAGAAGGTGGGTAGATATGTGGGCAATGAGATATCATGGATAGCAGAATAGTAAATGGATCAAATGTGCAATGGAAGGAGGAAAGTTCCAGCGAAGTGATGAGAAAACAGCCTACAACTCGAGAAGTCCCTATCTGGAAGATTGCTGGAACATCTGGAGGTCAGTGATTTTGTCCTTTCATCCTGGTACTGTTCTTACAACCTTTCTGAAAGAACCTGCTCTTGTCTGCTGCCAGATGAAGGCTACTGGGTTGAAGGGATATCGATTTTAATGCAGTCTGGCCATTCCTGTGTTCTTATGGCATTGGGTATGTAATAGGTTTTCGTCAGCCTGGGGAATTTTTGCTATATCTATTTGTTAATACAGATGGTCTTCTCTTGAAAGTTATTGTGCAAAACATGGAAAACAAGGTCTGGCTGCTGTTGCTGCCATGAGATTTGAGGATTTATTTTAAAATTATTTCTTTCTGGCTTTGTTTTCCATATGAAATCTGGATGTCCTCTGTTGCTCTTTGTCCTCAGAGGATCTCATTGAATCTTTATCTGCTTTAAACAGTCTTGGCCACATCTATAGATGACACCAAAGCATTTGAACTGCATTGCCTGCACATTTTGTAGCAGCTGTTGTCTTTATGCTCATGACTTATAACCAAAGGGAGAAGGCATATTTCTTCAGTCAACAGATTTTTACATCATGTCAGTTCAGAGTAGCTCAGTGGTTCCTGACAGTTTTTGATGTATCTTTATATAATTTAGTTAAATTACAGGCTGGTAGCAGACACTTGTCAAAAAATGGCAGGTGCATATAACCTTTCTTTGCATCAAAATGCACACAGGAAGCTACTGCTATTTCTTCAAAGTAGGACTCTAGTTCTAACAGCCAGAAAAAAGGGGATAAATTAGAATCGTACAGGTTTTTCATTACAAAGAGAAATGCATGTTTCATATTTTATTGCTAGCTAAGCTACAGGGACAACGTGCCACTTGTTTATCCAATTAAAGGTTCTCTTTCAAATGAGGAAATGGATTTCACTTGGCTTTGGAGAAGAGTTCAAAAGTCTGAGAGTAGTAGCAGTTTAGGAGAGAGATGCCAAGGAAGATTATGAAGCTAAATGACCATTACTGCCTCCGTGAGAGACAATCCAGGTCTTAAGAGCGAATGGAACTGGAGAGTGTAAATTAGCTACAACTAACTGCTGTCTTCCAGGAAAAGGGGTAACTCTGTATTGAGAGACTAAATATGGAATGCCAGATCATCAGCTACACAGGTTTACTCAGGTGGGGTTTTAGGCCATCAAATTTGTTTGGTAGCAGTGCTCTGAATTGTTCTGGTCATTAGAAGGGAATACAATCTCCAACCCAGTTTTGTTACTTTTTTGACTGTTTTTTTTTTTTTTCTAGCAAGATAGCAGAATAGCATTTGGCATAGTCTCTTTATGTTACGGCTGTGAATGTTACTTTATATGGTATTTTTTCTAGTTAAGTTGATTATCGTAAGACTTGTCAATAAATGTGTCCCGTAAAGAGCTTGAATGACAATTAGATATTTCAAAATATAAACCAGCCAAGTTTGTTTATGTCAAGCTTCTTTATGGATACTAAAGCTAGCCAAATGGAGTTGCATTTTTCATAGTTTGACAAATGTTCCATGTTTCCCCTTTACTATGAATTTCTGGTTTTGAACTATGAAGTCCCAGCTAACACTTTTTTGGAAAGTCATTATTCGTCCAGACTCTACTGCGTGGAGACTCAAGATGCAGAATGCAGAGATGCAGTGAGGTACAAAGCCTATAAATGGATGTCTTGGGGTAGTTAAAAGCCCAGACTGGAAAAAAACATGAGACCAAATAGCTTAGACTCTCAAAGTGGATGCATTTCTGAAGTCAAGGAATTTGTGAATTGTCAGTCTGCCACTGGCATTTCTGACTCTTGCCCTCATACAGGCTATTTTTATGACTGACCAAGTCACTTGGGTCCCATTTCTGTCTGAGTCAGGAGATCAAGCTGATCGGATATAAAACCAAAATAAAAACAAAAAATCAAACCCGAAAACCTCCACAGACCCCCTCCAAACCCATAAAGTCCAACCAGTGTGCTCAGTGTCTCTCTTTTTTCCTTTTTTAACCTGATTACTAGACAAGGTCTCTTTAAGTGTTTAACCTGTTAATCTGCATTACATCTGTAGCAATGCCACAGAGAACTGAGTAGTATTCTCCACTGTCATTTGTCCACTGTAGGATTAAACCAGGACACTAATTTATGTGCTTGCATGGTACACCTACCATTGGTGAAGCACCACTGTGTTACTGTCTGAGAGAAGTCACGTTAGGCATTTGGGAACTGCTGTTCATCCTTTCTACCCACTCGGCTGCATCCAGCTAAGCAGGCTAATGATATATATCTGTGGCAAGATGAGTATGTATTAATATGTATCTCCGTGTAGCATTTACTCTCCAGTGTTTGGCACAGATCAAGTGTAATGATAACTCTTGGGTTACTTGAGGTTGCAGACTGCAGGTCAGTGATACCTGCTTTCTGCTGTCTGGTGTCCAGACATGAGCCGTGCTCAGTTCTGCTTTGGGCACTGCAGTGCTTCAGTGACTAGGAACGGAGCTGAGCTCGGCTGACTCAGCTCATCTGAGTTGCTCATTACTCTCCTGCATGTGATATCTGACTGCAGAATAGTTTCCGATTTGTCTAATTTGGCAGTGGTAAAGAGTAACCTGCATGCAACCCCTAGGGCCAAGTGGATAGTAATTCGTGATTGCAGAGGTTTTCTGACTGTGGTGGAGTGTGTAACAGACCCCCACATAGAACAGGTGGTAGAAATCTCTATTGGTGTGCTAGAAACCTACTTGTGGGGCTAGTGACATTGTGGTGGGACAGATATACCACAGGTCCTGGACAAGACAGTAACAATTTTCATTCTGGAGTAGGAGAGAAAGATGCTGATAAAACTGTAAATACTACAGATTTTAAGTAATTCTACTGAGTCGCATGGCTTCATAAACTGGGAGAATATCAAGTGAGGGGAAATTATTGGGAGAAGTAAGACTTTGCATAGTCCCTTAAATCTCTGTTCTGGGGCTCCTTTTATTTAACATTTTCATTGGTACTCATGGGACAAGAATAAGGAACACGTGAATTTTGCTCAAGACTTAAAGCTGAAAAGTATCGTCAGTACAGAGATGGACTGGGATGTTGTATGACTAAAACCAGGTAATGTTAGACTTGATGTTGCAGCGGGAGGAATTCAAGTGTCGTAGTCTGGAGTATGAAGTAAAAAATTTAGCAAATAATAGGATATTCTGCTTTTAAGTGCTCATCTGTTGGAAGTGTAAGATCAAGACTTTCATATTCTGGCTTTATAGTTCAGGGTTTTTTATAGTTTATTACTAGCAGGATGTTACATTGCGGGGGCGGGGAGGGGAGGGAAATCCTAGGGTTGAGCAGAGATTAGAAAAATATGGGAAAATGTGGCTAAAGGTTCACTTACACTAGAGTGGGCATTTCTCATCACTCAGTTTGAAAAGGGCAGGGGAAAAACTAGTGGGAAGTATTCCATCTTACTCTCCAGGTGTCTGCATTTGTCAGTTCTGGGTAACAGAGTGGAGGGTAAGAGATGTTGATCTGAGCCAGTCCTGCTCTTCGTTTTGAGATTTAGCTTATGTGATGGAGAACTGGCAACCAGATCTGTTGATGTAGGGTTTCCCTTCAGGTCCTGTTTCTAGCTGCCTGAGCATTGTTTTGAATGCTCAGATCAGAGTGGTTTGTGAGGATTCACAGACTTTGTGGAACAAGCAGGCTAACATTCTTGGGAAGACATGGAATACTAAGCAAAAGTAAATAAACTTTGAAATTGGAGCACACGAGGTTAGGATTGGGATGATTTAGGCATACTTGAACCTATTTGAGGGTGGGATTTCAAGAAGTCAAGACATTCCCTTTTAGCAATACTGTGAAATCTGTTGTTTATCAAAACATCTTATCTCCTTCACAAGTGGCCTGTGTTCACTTCAGCTTTATCTTTCTTTTAAGGATATAAAGGCTAAGTGAAGGTATTTCTCCAGGGCTCAATGTGCTTGTATTTGGTATGAATCCAGATAATGCAATTGGTGTAAATAATTAAAACCAGCACCCTTCCCAAGTATAACTCCTCAAATACCCAAAAGACTTCTGAACCAAGTGAGATGCCTAACGTGAGCTAAATTGACATGCTTGTGGATAATACAGTGAGTCAGAGAAGTAAAAGAGAGACGGAACTTTTAGAAAAGGAAAGAGGAAGATAAAAAGGAGAGGGCGTTGTTTATGTAACTGATCACAGAGAAAAGATCATGGCAACTGTAAAGTTCAGTTGTCTGGCATCTGCTATATACAGAAGCTGAGGCAGTGCAGTGTATATACATCTAAAGAACAGTAAGCACAGCAATATTGCTGTAGGGCTTGTGTCAGGGAGCGCTTGGCAGCCGTTTGCATCAGGAGCATCCACTTGCCGGTGGCTTTATTTGGGAACATGAATACTTAGGGAGACTGCATCAGAACTTTAGAAACTGCTGAAGACCTTTTAAAAGAACAGCAAAATACCGGAAATGTGCCCTGCTTTTCAGGGATGTTGTAGCACTGGTACTTTCAGTAACTGGCAGCAGAGTGTGGATGCCACAGCATTGCAGCTGTGGGGTCTGGCACAGTGCTAACCTCTTTCCTGCTGGTTGTGGCAGAAAACTTCTGGACAAAATAGGTTGTTTCAGACTGTCCTGTCTACCTTCTCATTTGGGGCATTTCTGTTCACTAGTATGAAGTGTTTCGCTACTGGTCGCTACTGGTATGTGTGAATAGCAAGAGGAAAAATAAACGGAACCTGAAAATGGGGTTTGCATGAGGACTCTGCACCTGATCAAATATTATCTTCTCCTCATCAGACTTTTGCCCAACCTCTTTCCTACAGGAGAAGTAAGGCTAGGTTATTGGAGTGTCTAGCTTAGAAAAGCAGGAGGGAGCATCTCGGTACACTGGCATGTGAAGGGTGCAGTGTTCACAACAGCAACCTCTTTGGCATTTGATGCAGTGAAAGGGAGGACGCAAGCATGATTTCCAGACAGGGCTGAGGAGGTTTTATAACCTATTTTTTTGTCCTGTTTTGAGATGAACCTACTTATGCAAATACATTTCATATGTCTCTGCTGTGGATGTTGAACCATGTGGGGCAGTAATTGTATGTGATGCTCTGGCTCACTTGGCCACGCATAGCCTGGTAAAAGCCACGTCTGTCAGCATCAGCGTTCTGGAGATGCTGAACAGGGCAAGCTTCAGAAGGTTTATTTTCCCCTCCTGACAATCGCATCATCTTGGCCAATATTCATTCAAAAGAACAATTTCTGAACAGAGTGGTGAGGGTTGCTGGATCATTCAGGCAGGATGCACTCAAGAGCATGAATCCACCATAGTTGTTTTTACAAATATGAAACAAGAAAAAGGTCCTCTTAAAAATTTCCCCTTTGCTTTGGTCCTACTGTAATTGCTATAGTATTAACCATCTCCTAGACTATATAATGTCTAAAGCAAATTACCATCTCTGTCTTCACATCACTTTGTCATAAGACCCCTTTTATCCTTTTGTGGATGACATACTGATGCCGCATTGCTTTGTGAATGTGATTCTGTAGCATAATGCCAGCTTTTAGATGTGGCTGTCATCTGCCATACCCTGCTCCATGTGGTGCAGCTTATCCCTCTTCTGCTTATTGCTTGCCCTGACTTTTTGTACTCCCTCTGACCCTTGCTTGCAGCTGGGGCCATCTGCTTAGAGTTAAACCTGGCGAGAGGGGTCAAGGACAACAGGAAGAGGTTCTTCAAATACATGGCAGATAAAACTAACACCAGAGGCAATGTAGGCCCACTGATGAACGGGGTGGGTGCCCTGGTGACAGAAGATACAGAGAAGGCAGAATTACTGAATGCCTTCTTTGTCTCTGTCTACTCTGCCGGAGGCTGTCCTGAGGAGCCCCGTACCCCTGAGGCCCCAGAGGAAGGCAGGGCAATGGAGGAGTCTGCCTCAGTTGATGAGGACTGGGTTAGGGAGCAATTAAGCAATCTGGACATCCATAAATCCATGGGTCCAGATGGGATGCACCCGAGGGTGCTGAGGGAGCTGGCTGAAGTCATTGCTGGACCGCTCTCCGTCATCTTTGCCAAGTCTTGGGAAACGGGAGAGGTGCCTGAGGACTGGAGGAAAGCAAATATCACTCCAGTCTTCAAAAAGGGCAAGAAGGAGGACCCGGGCAACTATAGACCGGTCAGCCTCACCTCCATCCCTGGGAAAGTGATGGAACACCTTATCCTTGGTGCCATCTTAAGACATATCAAGGATAAGAGGGTCATCAGGGACAGTCAACATGGCTTCACCAAGGGGAAGTCGTGTTTGACCAACCTCATAGCCTTTTATGAAGACGTAACAAGGTGGATTGACGATGGCAGAGCAGTGGATGTGGTCTACCTCGACTTCAGCAAAGCATTTGACACCGTCTCCCACAGCATCCTCACGGCAAAACTGAGGAAGAGTGGACTGGATGATCGGGTAGTGAGGTGGACTGCAAACTGGCTGAAGGAGAGAAGCCAGAGAGTTGTGATCAATGGGGCGGAGTCTGGTTGGAGGCCTGTATCTAGTGGAGTGCCTCAAGGGTCAGTTCTGGGACCAATACTGTTCAATATATTCATCAATGACTTGGATGAGGGAATTGAGTGTACTATCAGCAAGTTTGCTGATGACACCAAGCTGGGAGGAGTGGCTGACACGCCAGAGGGCTGTGCTGCCATCCAGCGAGACCTGGACAGGCTAGAGAGTTGGGCGGGGAAAAATTTAATGAAATATAACAAGGGGAAATGTAGAGTCTTGCATCTGGGCAGGAACAACCCCAGGTTCCAGTACAGGTTGGGGAATGACCTATTAGAGAGCAGTGTAGGGGAAAGGGACCTGGGGGTCCTGGTGGACAGCAGGATGACCATGAGCCAGCACTGTGCCCTTGTGGCCAAGAAGGCCAATGGCATCCTGGGGTGTATTAGAAGGGGGGTGGTTAGTAGGTCCAGAGAGGTTCTCCTTCCCCTCTACTCTGCCCTGGTGAGACCTCATCTGGAATATTGTGTCCAGTTCTGGGCCCCTCAGTTCAAGAAGGACAGGGAACTGCTGGAGAGAGTCCAGCGCAGGGCCACAAAGATGATTAAGGGAGTGGAGCATCTCCCTTATGAGGAAAGGCTGAGGGAGCTGGGTCTCTTTAGCTTGGAGAAGAGGAGACTGAGGGGTGACCTCATTAATGTTTATAAATATATAAAGGGTGGGTGTCACGAGGATGGAGCTAGGCTCTTCTCGGTGACAACCAACAGTAAGACAAGGGGTAATGGGTCCAAGCTGGAACACAAGAGGTTCCACTTAAATGTGAGAAGAAACTTCTTCTCAGTGAGGGTGACGGAACACTGGAACAGGCTGCCCAGGGGGGTTGTGGATTCTCCTTCTCTGGAGACATTCAAAACCCGCCTGGACGCCTTCCTGTGTAACCTCACCTAAGTTTTCCTGCTCTGGCAGGGGGATTGGACTAGATGATCTTTTGAGGTCCCTTCCAATCCCTAACATTCTGTGATTCTGTGATTCTGTGTGCTTGCATGACCTCTCCAGTCCAAAAACGAGAAGGGTGATGGGTTTGGTGGAGGTAGGTTGCCGTCATGGTTTAACCTGAGCTAGCAATACAACCAAGGTAGCCGCTCACTCACCCCCTCCCCACCCCGCAAATAGGGGTGAGAATTGAAAGGGAAGGGAGAAACTTGGATTGGGATAAATACAGTTTAATAAAATAACAAAATACTAACACACCACTAGTAAATATATATATAAAATAGAATCTAAAATAAAATATACTCAATGCAATTCCTCATTAACTCCGTCCACACCGAGCAGCCAGTCCCAGGAAACAGCACCTGGTCCTGAACAACCGATCCTGAAGAGAGAAAAAAGGCAGAAACACACAGAGGCCTCTGCAAAATTGCAAAAGGCTGAACTAAGCGTCCCGAACAGAACTCCCCCGAACAGGTCTCTGAGAGCAAAGAGAAGAGCCAGAGAGAGACTGGAAGATCCTGACTCTCCTTAAATACGAGCATGACACTGATGGGATGGAATACTCTTATTGACCAGTCTGCATGTCAGTCAAGCTCTGCCCCATCCATGCCCCCGTTCCTCGATGCCTCACACCTGTGGGCAGAGCGCTCAGAATGTCCTTGGCACTTAAATGTCCAGAGCACTTAAAAACATTAACTCTGTGCTGGGGTGTTATCGCTTGTTCTCAAACTAAGTCCAAATAATGACCATGCTAGCTATGAAAAAGAAAGTTTCTAACTGCATGAAGAAAATTAACTCATTTGCGGCCAAACCGGCACAGCTGGGCACCCCTTTCCCTCTCTGCAGTTGGTAGCATCCTTTGTTTTTCTTCAGCAAAGTGCTGTGGTGCCTTTGTGTGGTATCAGAAATGTTTGGTTATAGGAGCAGGCTGATTGAGAAGAGAAGCCTTATATATTGAAGGGGTGAAAGGATGACGGAGGCACAAGTTACTCTAAATAGAGCCTCTGACTTTTGTAATTAGATAGTCTTCAATTACTGCCTGCTGTCTTTTGTTGGTGTCTCCCAGGGGCATATACTTGCTTGTCAGGAAGAGCAGAGTAACCTGGCAGCTATTATAGGTGCTGCCCAGAGTTCCCTGAAGCTCACTAACCCTTTGTCCAAAAGGCTTAATAGTACTATGGTTTCTAGTACTATCACGTGTCTTTTTGGTGGTGTTTTCATGGAGGATTCAAATTCCCTGCTTTCTGTTGCTGAGGTAAGATAATGTCTCTTATATTGGTTTGTTACATGATCGCAGTGCACTGAAGTTGCAGAGAGAGAAGCCCGGACACCTTGTATTGCATGCTAAATTCTGCAATGTAAGAGCCAGATTAACTATTTAGAGAATTATTTTCTGAGGAGTTTGCCAGGACTGGAAAGGCTTTTGGGGTCACCTTTCACTTTAAGAAGTTACTGGGCAAGTATGTGAGGCAGCAAACTATTTACTTTCTGGCTTGGATTCTTTTCTGTATAGACTTGCAGTGGTTTTAGTCAGACAGCAGACCTGGTGCTTACTCTGTAGTCTCTGCTTTTTTTTATCCCTGAAAGGCTAACTTGTGCTCCAAAGAAAAGAGAGAGATGAACTCGATGCTGACGACAAGGAATTCTAATTGTTTGGCCCTGCATAAGTGTTGGACAACATCATAGAAAATACTCTGGTGGTGCTTCCAGATCTGTCTTGTACAGAGGCTGAGACAAAGACCATCTCTGGTTTTCTGTATTACTATCATGTTGAAGAATGAAACATGCTCTCTATGTCTTCTGCAGCAGTGTAAACTTAATGGCTGACTTGTAACACAGTTCTTCATGTTGTATTATGTGTTATTAGAGCAAAGATTTACCCAGAGGGGCAGTTTCACGCTGTGGTTACAGTAGGAAAAGAGACAGTAGTCCCAGATAATATACTGCATTGTTTCTGACTTGTTAACTGTGTGAGATTTTTTAAATCTGTAAAATGGGTAGAACTGCTCCTGCTAGATCTGAGAAGAGGTGCTGGGGCCAGGGCTGGGAATGGAGGATGGATAGTTACAGCTGGGCAACATGGTGAGCAGGCATAGGGGGCTGCTGGGGACCTCACTGAGCTTTCTTGGCTGCCTCTGTGGGCAGAAGCCAGTGGTGGGTCTTGTCAGACTCTGACAGGTTTCTTGTCTCCCATGAATGCCCAGCTGGCTCCTCTGCCTCGTCAGTCCCATCACTGCCTGCCCCATCCAGTTGTGAAATACAAATTGAAGGCAGTGTTTAAATGCAAACTATTTGGTCTAGAACATGAATTTACCCTATACAAGGCCTAGTTAAGCGGTGGTAGCAGTTTGGCATAGTATCTCCAGGGAGTTTTGGAGTGTGAAAAGAGCAGAGGTTTTTGTCATAAGTAAACTACCATTTTCTGAGGCATAAGAACTCATAAGAATATTTGCAAAAGTCAGTCACAGCTAAGGGCCAAATTCTGCTTTTGTTTCACAGCCGAGAAAATGGTAAACATCGGAGTGTGATGTTGAATGTTTTTGTATGCTCAGAGCAACTTTAGGTCTTTGGCTGTATGTTGATACACATTTCCTTGTGTATAACAAAGCAAAAACGTAGTGCTTCTAAATATTTTTTGTAAGCATATTAGACAACACAGCTATCACACAAGGGCAGGGTCTACAATCTGACTTAGTGTTTTAGTGAAGAGTGTAACTTCAGCCTTTTCAATGTAGCTGGGGTTACGTGTGTGGTCTTCTCAAGAACTGTATGCAGAAGTAATCTGGGTATCTAGCTGGCCCTGTTAAATATATTTCAGTACCATTTGAAACTGGAGTTGATGCTTAGTACAAAATGTAAAGAGAACTACTGATCTGTGTAACTACTAATCACAGAAGTAAGGGTACAAGAAAGTTTTCAAACTCTTAGAGAAATCAGGAATTGTGTCTGATAAGCTCTGTAAGGAGCTAGAAGAGACAGGCAGGAGATGCCAGGGATGGGATGGAGTAGAAAGTGGGACACTTGGGAATGGTATCCTGATGCTGTGAGCAGTAGAGAGTGGGTCAGATTATTAGCGAAGGTGTTACCCGTGAGTGCTGAAGGTCTGCTTGCTGAAGTACAGGCTGTTTTGTATTGCGGTGGTTCACAAGGTGTATGTGGCTGTGTAAACTGGATGTCTGACATGAGAATGCATAACCAGCTCACTTCCCGCTGCTGTCATCAGAGCAGTTTGCTGATGTAATTACTGCATTCTTCCCAGAACATGGAGTTCACATCCACAATGGCTGGGGTTGTTTTTTATTTTTATTTTTTTAATCTAATATTTATCATTCAGTTTAAGGTAGAAAACAGAATCCGTTTGCATACAGAAAACTATAGCAGGCCACAACTGATATTTATTGAAATAACAAGCCCATAAAAAAGGCAGCAGGCTGTTAGGAAGAATCCCTTGGGAATCTAATAAAAGTTAATTTTCAAACCATTTGTTTTCTGTGTAGAGTGTTCCTGCAAGCATAGTGATGCTTTTGAGCTTACTGGGAAAAATACCAAGTTCATGTCCTTAGGACTGAACTGACTTGAGCTTCGTTGCAAACTCAGAGGATATTCTCCTGAGCTGCTACACATGCCTTCCTCTTACTCTGCCCACTATACTCTGTTCTAAAAATACTGCATCTGTGTCACTTCAGAACCACCTGTCCATGAATAGTAATTGAAGGGTTGATAATGGGGACAGATTTAAACAGTCTGGATCATTGATTTTTGGGAGCTGGTGTGTGCCTTTGCAAAGAAAGATGTGCTGCATTGGATTTGCCAAAATACAATGAGTGGAGAGAAGGGTAAAGTAATGGGCAGTCACTGTGCCACAGAGGAAGATCTATTTTTCTTCATTTCTGAGGAAACAGAAGCCATCCTGCTGATGTGAGCAAGTCAGCACTGACAAGTGGGAAAACAATGAGATTGTAGTAAGTGTAGCTTGCATAAGTAAACGTCTAACTGTACAGGCAGCTGAAGACAAAAAGACTCTGGAGAAAAATACAAGATGTCGTGCTGCTTACCGTATGATGGTAGGTAGCAATATGTAATTTGGAAGTGTATACTTTTTCTTGTCAGTTGGTGTGGCAACTCTGAAAAAAGAAAGCAATACTAGCCTGGTGCCTCCTTTCTAGCAAAGCTTTTCTGTGCTGAGAGAAGCCTGGATATTGGTGGAAGTAAACATATAGCTCAGGTAAAGCAGAGCTGGCAGAGACATAAGCAGGCCCCTGCAGCAATAGATGGCAATGCCGAAAGAGTCCAAGATCCTGTTGTGTGTCTTCCAGGATTGTTTTAACCCTTTTGACTGCAGAGGTGTGTTAAGAGCTGGTGTACAGCCACTTAAGAATGACACCAAAAGTCTCAGGGTTGCTGCTTTGCAGAGAAATTGATACCTCTAGAGGGTTTTGGTAGAAAGGCACCTGCTTGAGAATGCTCCTCGTTTATAACTGCATCTTAAGCTCTCTCAGTTAGCCAGGTTTTTAATCAGTGGAATATGTATAGCACTGGTTTTCTTTTAAAAAATTATTCATCAAAATGTGCCAAGATAAATGCCTTACAAAGCCTAAATGTGTCATAAGCATACTGTGTCTTTTACTGGTCAAACTTGTAATCTCATTAGAAAATGTAAAAATTGTAATCTCATTAGATGGGAACTGTTGTTTATGAAATCGGCTTTGGCCATATTTCCTGCTGTTAATTCTTTACTAGTCTGGTTAATATCAGTTGTCCTTCCTTCTTTCCCTCCCTGCCTACCCTGAATCATGTCCAGCTGACATGACTGTGATGTACTGTGCTGTGCTGTGTGCCCTCAGTGGATACTGTGCGAGCAATGACTTCTGTCAGTTCTTTGGAAAAACGCTTCTTGTTCCCAAATTTGTTGAACACCACCATGATGTTCCCACACAGTTCTTGACCTTCCCTTTTACAACTCTTGGATACAAGTTATCAAAACTTTCTGGCCCTAAAAGTGTCAAGCCTTACAGTTGCTCTTTAACATCTTGCATAGTTATTTTTGAAATAGAACTAGTATGAGTGCGTTGCAGGACTGTCTTCCTGCTTACAAAACAAGAACACTTTGATAAACAATTCTGGTGTGGTTTTATTTTTTTCCCTCTGTCTGTCTTCTATATGTCAACAGTTTGATCATCTCCGTTTAATAACAGACCAGAAGTTACATTTGTAGTTTCATTTCCAACAGGTGTGTTACACTTGTGTTTCACTGGCTTTATAATCACTGTCTGAGGGGTAGAAAGGATGTAGACAAGGTAGATGTCTACCTCAAATGAATTCTTTAATTCTTCCTCTATGGTGACCCAGGCATCTGTTCATTTTGTTTGAAGTTACTTCTAGGGCAAACTTGTAAATCACAGTCCTTGCTTTTGAGTCAGTTCATGAATGTAGACAGATATATGGTAGGCACAGTTTATTAGGATGAGATTGCAAGGACAGTATGAGTTATAATAACACAGCAATATGTGGGCAGCTTTTCAGGCAGATAAACCATTATGTTTAAACTCAGTTTGGACATGAGAGAAGCCAAGTTCTAGTGGATAGATGCAGGACTGTGGCTTAGACTTATCAGCTTTTGATTGCAATTCGAGCAGCATTAAAAAAACCCAGACTCTTTAAAAAAATCCTTTCACACGTGCAGTTCAGAATAAATCAGTTATTGAAATTGTGCCATCTGCATAAGATTGATCCTTTAAAATAGTTAAGAAAGCTGAAGAAATTAAGACCTGCACATCTGTCTTACTACAGGTTTTATTCCATCAATTTCTCCTTTCAAAGATTTTTTTTTTAATTAATGTGTGACTGTATAATGTTTTAGGATGACTTTGTTTATTTTGTCTTTTAGCTTTTATTTTTGAAAACTAGTGTGAGATAAAAGCACAAAATAGATAAACTGTATGAATACCAAACAATACTAAGAATTTTGTTTTTCGTGGAAGCCAGGAATGCTCTAGTAGAGGCATTTTGGCTTACGCATCAAATTCACTCCTGTTGATGATAGCTTATGTTCACTCTCTTGGGTCTTTTATAAGTTTTGCTTCATTGTGCAGGCTTGTAAATCCCAATTATACTAATGGGTGTCATGCTTTCACATTATAGGAAGGAAGTGCCAAATACAGCCCACAGTGGGATGCCCTCATCTAGCAACTAGCTCTTACACTGTGGAGCCTTTCTCTTCGCTATCAAAAACATTTAACACTGGGGAAAAGAACATTAATACAGCTTGTAGTTGAGTCCAAGGACAATGATCCAGAAAGGTGTTTGCAGTTGTACTCTGTCAGGCTGTTGCATATTGGAACGAGAGATAAAGCAGTTCTCATATGAAAGAAAGTAAGTGGCATTTGCAAAGTTGGTGGTCAGTTAATTATTGCTGAAAAATACATAGCAACTTGCTCTTGTACTTTTTAGAAACGTTATTTGATATGCTGCCCTCATTTGCTGAAATGTCTCATAAAATAATTCTTTGCTATGAATTAGAAGGCCAGACGTTTGTGCTCGCATGTTTCTGAGAAACCAGTTCTCAGAAAGATGTGAACCATAGGTTAGCACCACCATATGGCATTTTGATGAGGGCTGATGTCCTCTCTTTGTTTTGAAATAAATCAAATCACAGATGTTAACTGTGCTTTCCTGTGGACTGTTTAAGTGGGATAGATAACTGATGGTTTTACATTACTGATTTGTTTGGCAGCATTTTAAAGAGAGATTGAACAAAACCAGGTGCATTCAGAGAGATTTTAGTTTTCTTTGTATGATATTTCAAACCAGTGCCCTTAGAACTGCATTCATGTGCGTTTATTTTAGACACTTACCCAAGGGTCTTGAGGTGGAAGTATGGTTACATGAGAGGGTGGCCCAACGTGCTGAAGGTCAGAGTCATTCTTCTGAAGACCTCTAAACAGGTCCTTCAGCAGCAGAGCTCTTAACTGTGCTTGTTGGTGCTTCATAGCTTTGTAAAGGCCTTATGTAGCACAAGTCATGTTTATATTTCATTAATAACTTCAACAGGTATTTTGAATGCCTAAAATTGTGTGGAGGGAATCTATGGTGTTATCCTTGACTTAAGCACATCCCTGACTTCTGCATATTCAGAAAGGAATGGAGTTAATAGAGCCAGGATATTCCCTTTTGCTGATCTGCTCTTACTTCAGGTTTGTCATACCCAAAAACTCTTAAAAGGGTACTCTGAATCTTTATCCATTGACTGCTTCAATGAGACACTTTGTCTAGGCTACGGCTCCATAATTTAACATCTTCTCTGGAAAAAATGGTGGCTTTTTCCCTTTTTCATAATCCTGGCTGTGTGTTGTTTGTTTGTTTTTATTTTGTTTTTTGTTTTTGTTTTTTTTCCTCCTTGATCTCAGCCAAAGCAAATTATCTTGACAAATATTTGACTTCAGTGAGGACGCATGAGCCCATGGCACCATTGATTTGGTTTTCAGCTCTGGGTTGCTGGTCAATAAACAGGTTGACACTGGGAGGACCAGTATCCCGATTCTTAACATTTCCTGAAAGTCTCCACTGCAGGTGATGCAGCAGTTTTCTTAGAATTTAAAAACATGCAAGCAAGAGAGTAGTAATACTTATTATGCAGAGTAATGACTTCATATTATAAAAGCTTATAACTCAGAGGGAAAACCATCTGGTTTAAAATATATGCATTTTTCTCATTTCAAGTATAACCCCAGGGTTGTTTTTTCTCATTTTATTTCCGACTGCTTTTCATTTGTTTGAAGAACTTATTAATGATCTGTGGCAATCAAAGTCAGCAATAGCTAACAGTGAAAATGAGAGTTAATGCTGGTACATTGTCCCTCACTCCTCTCTCTGTGCTCCTGTGAAATGCTACACAGGCCTGTTGTGCCTTAAATTATTAGAGACAGGCATCTTGCATTCTTTTGTGGTTTTTTTGTTTCCAGCAGTGTTTCCTACTGGGTAGTTTAATATGTGTGGTGTGGAGATATCCATACATTGCAGAAATGGGTATCAAATGACTAGAAATATGACTTTCTGCTTTGTTTATGAATGCTTTTGTTTTTAAAAAGAACTATTTTTATTCCTGTTTTATGTTGTAATATTACTATTTTTTTTAATATAAAGAGCTAACTACTTCTAAATGTGTAATAGAAGACACTGGATTTCATCATGGAGGGCCAATTTTTGCTCTCAGTATAACAGACGTAAGTCTGTTTTGTTCAGGGGTTATTTCACTTGATGCAGCTGTAATGAAGGGTACAGCCTCTGTAACAATATTCAAAGAATGAAGAGTTGGATGGGGCTGATGGGCTGAAGGACCATTGAGGTGCTGCTCAGATGACCAAGAGGGCTGAGTAGCATTCTGTTACGTGTGGGGTAATTGAAGGAGAGCCGCGAAGAGGTTGTGTAGCAACTGGACTGTCTCCAGGCCTGGGTATCTGTCTGTCTTTGCTGACATCTGTGCTGTGTAACATGGTGGAACATGAAGATGTGTGAACAAGGATTAGATTAACTCAGGCACCAGAAAGGTCCAGCTCCAGCAAACTCCACCTCCTGACAGCACCCAAACATTTCTCTCATGTCTTGGAAAAGGTGAATTCCACACTGGCTGTGATGTTTTACCCCATAGCTGTCTTGTGCAGTGCTGTAACTAAATACAGGCCCTGTTACCTGTTTTAAATGTGAGGGAGCTTGTTGAAATTTAAAAGTAAATTAACTAACTAGGCATCAAGATTTATTCTTGTTATATACAGCTGCTAAGTTTTAATCTGATGACTCTGGTTGCTTAAGTGCTTACCTGAAATTTAAAGGTGGTGCAGACCTTTAGTTCTGCACAAGCCTGAGTTGAATAAGCATTTCTGTTTAAATCTTAAAAGTCCAGAGCTCTCCCTGCATGTTGTTTGCCTGTTTGGCAGCTCTAGTGTGTGAAAGCAATAAATTAAATTGAAATGGCCTTTTCAGTGTGGCTGTAGGCTACAGGGTTTTTCGCACCTGGGAGTACATAGGAATGTGTTTGATATTGTAACTCTTCTTTTTAGAGAAAGTAGAGGGATGTGCGTGACTGACACAGCTGATGTTCCTGTGTATCATCTTCAAAGGAGCTCTTTTTAAATTATTTTTCTTGTGGCAAAATAAAAAGTAAAAATTAATTAGGAGAAACCCTAATTTCTCAAGCATTTTTAATAGATTACATCTCATAGTTGTTTGTTTTGTTTTGTTTTGTTTTTTTCCCCAGTCTCCTCTTGTATGTGCTGAGCACAGGAAAACTGGTGAATGCACTTTAGCTTGCACAGAGATGGTATGTATGAGAAGAGTGGATTTTCCAGCTGAAGCATGCTTGAAATTCATTCCCACTTTTTTTCTTTTTTTTTTTTTTTTTTTTTTTTTTAGTTCCTGTCAGATCTGAGCTTTCAAGTATCATCTTCTTGCAGAATTGTCTTGCAGGAGCACAGGCTGTTCCTGCAGTTATCAGTGACTTTATTTCCTTTTCTTTGGTGTGGCAGCTCCAAAACCAGCCACTTCTCCTTTCTTCTGTGAACGTAAGCATCAGAAAAATACATATGTCTGATGCATGGTGACTCTGTCTTTGAAACACTCTTATCCTGTACAATGCCTATTGCTGTTGCATGATGTACTTGAGACTACTGAGTAAAGCAGGGCTTCGGACAAGACTCACTTCTCTGCATTGATAGTTCCGCATTAGTGACAGACAGAAGTAATGAATTTTATTTTGAAAGTGTCTGTAATGCACGGTGAAACTGGCGGGTTCAGGACATTACTTTTCAAAGTGGTGACTGCTTAGAAACCCATCGCGTTCCTTGCAAAAGTTATTACAATGTGTATTTCCATTCAGCTGTGCTGAAGGGAAAAGAAGGAGACCAGATACTTGAAGGTAAGATTCTATCTGAATCCTATGTAATTGTTAAGCTGGGTATGTAAAATCCTACCAGAGTCTCACAAAGGATTCAGTCTGATTTACTTTCTGGATCTATCTAACCCTGAAAGCTCCTACTCACTAACATTTCAACGGCATCTCACCTGCACACCTAGATTCTAGTGACAGCAATGCAAAGTTAGTTATGGTCGTGGCAATGATTTTGGGAAATAACGTTCATATTTTGTGTTATAGCCTACTTGTGAGAATATTTTGTTCAGTAAGCATTTCAAGGCTCAACTCAAGAGGTTTTCATTTCTCCCTGGCGCATCCAGGAAATGCAGGGCTTACTTTAACCTTGGATCTCTACCATCTGGAATTAAATGCTTAAATCTGTGGTGTATCTGCATAATTAGGTGACTAAACTGGCTGTGTGATTCCAAGTGAAGTATTCAAAGCCGCTGTGCTGAGTGGACTTCATTATACAGCTCTTCCACAGACCACATGGGTCTTAATCCTGTGTTTGCTTTTTTCATTTGCCTTTCAAAGAAAGATTTCCAGGGTTTCTGAATGTAAACATGTTGTTAACATCCCAGAGGTAAGGAACTTGATCTTTCATCCTTCAGCTCCAGTTTTTTTTCTGAACTTACAAAATCAGGAGCTGTACAGATGTAATAGAATTGGGAAATGAGACTGTTTTCTCTAGTACTGACTGTAGGTTCCTTAGGACTATGTGGCACCTGATTCTTAAAATATGCAAACATTGGAGAACCAGAGCAGGGGCAAGTTTTGCTGCTTCTTATGTCTGCACTCATTGTAGACAAGATAGCATTCAGTCCCTGCTCTTTTGGGGGGAAGGTACCTACTCCATCTATGGAAACGAAGAGGGAGCATACCCATTTATAAAACAAACACCCCACTTCTCCCCACCCCACTCCCAAAACCAAAACCTGCAACAAAAATTCCCTGACCAAAAGCAGCTGGTGGTGTGCATGCTGAGGAAAAGCAGTATGAGACAGTACAGCAATAAAAACAAGATGGATGATGTGCAGCTACTTTTTTTTTTTTTTTTTTTTTTTTTGTCTTAGTGCATTAAGCACCTAGTGTTCTAGACTTGAGATTTTTGACATGCATGAATGGCAGCAAGAGATTAAAATCTCATTTGAAAACAAACACCTTACAATTCTGGCTGGTGTTTCTGTCACTGAAAATCTGTCTAGGCTGTTCTGGGGACTTAATGTCATTTAATGCCATGCTGGTGAGGCTGGTATAGAATAGACTTACATATTTGCTGTTTCTGATATACACAAAAGTGCTTTTGTACTATCCCGTTCTGAAATTGAAGAGTTTAAACTTAGTTTAGGTCCTAGACAGATGAATCTAACTTATTACTTAAGGTTTAGCACTTTCAGAATTCTTATTTTCAAACCTATGCGTGCAACATTCTGTGAAATTGTTTATTGAAATTAGAGTGAAACTGCAATGGTGGAGAATTTTTTTTTTTTCTTTTTTGCCTCAGAGTGATACCAGTTAGCTTGTGTGGCCTAAAAAGATAATACCATATAAGACTTACCTATTTGAATTGAGGTATCAAACTCTCACCTTAAATTTCACCCAGTTAGCCATGTTTTGACAGTGTTTAACATTAGGGAACTAAATTTCAGTGTGCTGCTAATAATGAAGAGGGGTTACCAAGGCAACCTTAAATACCTGAAGTCCCCTAAGTGGTGGGGAATAGCTTGGTGTATCCAGAGGATTCTGGTAAGTTGTACCGTGTTGCAGAGAGTGGTGCCAGTTCTTTTCTGGTAGCCCCTGGAAGTTCGATGTGAGGAAGACCTAATGTTCACAAATTTAGTCACGCATCTAAAGATGATGTTCACTGGCACAGATTATATTCACATACTTTCATTCTTTGTTCAGAGCTCTGTTATTTCTAGGTAGATGTTCAGATTACAATCCCAAATATGTGCACATTGCATGTTATAAACAGACCTTGGATGCTGTTGGCCATGCAACAGGATGGACTGAAGATGGGTCTTTTTTTTCTGGCAAATCTGGGGTTTAAGTGTGTGTGATAGCTGGTTATAATTATCTGTTGGATGTGTGCTGCTGACTGAAATTTGTTCGTTCCTTTCCCATGATCAGGATTGAAAAGGAAACTCCACTGATGCAAAGTATAACTGTTTCTTTTTTAGAAAGACCATTAAAAATGAGTAATGTCTCTTGTTTTTAGTGGGCTTTGCAACTTTCCTGTTGCTGTAGGTGCAAGGGGGCAGTTCTGTGCAGATGTTCCTGTTGCTTCTGCAGAGTGTAAATGAGGGACTCAGATGGGTTTTATCCTTCCGAACTTATTATTTCTCTTTGCCAAAGGCAAATTTTAATTGAAGGCAGTTTCTCTAGGCTTCTTCCACAACTATGTGCAACTAAAAATTTGATTAGGCTGTTACTGAAGAATGTTAGCAGAAGCCTTTTTTCCAGTGCTTAAGCCAGGATTTATTTGCGTCTGACTCATCCCTCCTGTCAGCAGACAGGCAGAGGAAGCTGGTTGGAGTTTAGAATTGCATCTGAAATCTGAAGATGCTCATCTGTGGTTTATTCCTCTTGATGTTCCTTTGGTGTGAGGTTGAGAAGTGCTGTCTTTCTTACAGGTAGTAAATTTGCCCAGCAGTGGCTTGCCTGAGCCTCATAGCCAGTCATTAGCATTACTGGGGGAGGAGAAAGGTGTCTTGAACCAAGACCTGTGCCCTGTGCGTGGTTGGATGGTGCAGTACGTAGTCTGAGCACAGGAAAGGTGCACGCAAAGAAAAAGTGCAGGGAATGACGTGATCAGGAGCAATACAACAGCTGATAAATCTGTTTCTGTTAAGATCAGTTTTTCTTTGCTTGGAACTCTTATTTGGGACTCTGTTAGTTGTGGTTGTTTCAAAGTAAACTAAACTAAAGAACTGTAGGTGAATCTGAAGGGTACAAGAGAACTCCTTCATTTTTCTTCTTCATGAGAGGTTTTATAGAAAGCTGTTAATTGCCCTCGAAGAACTTAAGAAATAAACCTGCCCTTAGGCTCCAGGAATAGATTGCTGATTACACGCAAAATAAATTAGGGAAGAACAGATACAAAATAGCAACAAAAGTATTTTTTTCTCCCAAAGAATTATTTTATGTGGAAGTTTTTTGGAGACCATGAATGCCTATTTATGTCTGGATGTTCACTCAAAGTAAGGCTCTGTCTCTAGGAAACAGACTCTGTCTCCTGCATCCTTTTTACCTTTTAAAAATGAGATTTTGCAGATTTCGTGTGTGTGTGAATAGCAGATAGAGGGAAGCCATATGTTTGGCCCCATTTCTCTGCAATCCTGTAATTCTGTTACTGAGAATTAGAAACATTAAAGCAGTATTGTTGGTGGGTTGTGCGTGTGGCTTCTGTTCTATCTTTCTGTCTGTCTTCTTTCTACAGTTGACACTCCATGCCACCAGATATGATACATGAAGCTGTGTGCTCTATATTATTGATGGCTGTGCTGTGGGAAGATATTTTGGAGCAGTGTACATAGTGCACTTGTCAAATATATCACTCCTGCAACAAGTGGTGATCTGTGAGAAGAACCCACAGCAAATTGAGTTGTTACATGGTTTTTATTGAAGAAATCTACAATAACAGGTTTATTAAGGTTGAAAAATGCCTGCTGCAGTGTTGCGGCTACAACGTAATTGTGGAATTGGGTGCATGCGGTATGAGAACTTTAAAAGATTCAGTCTTTTTTTTGTGTGTGTTCATTCCTTTCTAGTGTTCCGAACAACTCTTAATTGTTATCATTTCAGCTGTTTCTCATTGCTTGCTGTGTGGACCCATGTTTTGTTTAATGAGAACATAGTTCTTCCTGAGTTTTTCTGTGCTCATCAGTGTGACTTTCACAAAAATGCATGCATTTTCACAAAGCTGAAGTGGCAAAGGTGATAGTATTACCCAATTTTACATATTGTAACTCTGAGTACAGAGAGATAAAAATCGGATGTGTCCACTCCTTTGAGATATTTTCCATAAAGTATCAGGAAGTTAATTTATACTCTCACTGGGAATGTAAAGTCACAAGTTTTTGTAAGTTCAGCTCCTGCCAGCTTTCATTGCAGATTGGATATTTAAAAAAAAAAAAAAAAAGTAATATGTCATCAGGAGTCACTTATGAGGTTATGAAGTTTTTTGTTAGTGATGTGCCCAGTATCAAATAAGAATGCTACAACAGATGCAATAGTAAAATTAAATTATTGAAGATTGCTCTAGGAATAGCTCCTTTATTCTCTTCAAGCATATGCTCGCAGATATAAACAAATGGTGGTCTAATCACGCAACCTTTTTCTTTCCCTTTTATAAAATATGGTGAGTTGCTATGAAAGATTACAGCAGCAGAAGTGGACAGGAGAATCTGGCTTTGTGCATTGTCCTATAGCTGCAGCACTACACATAAGGAGGAGAATCAGACATCAGTTGCTTTGTTTGCTTTGGGAGAGCCAAGTCAAAAATTCGTTTTTTTCCAAGTCTGTAACAACTATGTCATTTGTTGCCAATGAATTGTATATTGATATCCATATCTAAAAAATGTTAGTAAATACTTGTGTGGGGCTTTGAGAAACTGTTGATCGTATTGGGGAAAAACAGAATTATTGCATAAATGAAGCGGAATGTGCCACTGCTCTTTCTGTTGGTTTTATAACTTGGCTGATGAGAGAGATTTTATTCAGAAATAGCCGACAGCATAGTGACATGGTCCGAAATCTGGACTCAATGCCATATTAGGTATAGCTGCAATCAGTTGCAATTTTGTTGGAATGATTACACACGAGGACTGGAATTTGGAATATGAACATGGTTATTAGCACATAAATGCCGTTCTGATGGTTAGCTAGCATTTAATTGTTTGGGTAAACTACATTTCATTTTAACAGAGTTTCTAACACTCTCCTAGTATCTTGCAGCACCAGCCTGTGAAGTTGTCACAGTGACTGAGCAAAGCTGATGTAATTTGGGTTAAATCTAATGCAATTCTGAGATGAAGGCTCACTATTTTGACTAATAGAGCTAGTGGAATTCAGGGAAGAATGTACATAGTATCGTAAAAAGTCCGTTGCACGTAACTGGCAGTCAAGACCTTGTCACTATGTCTGTGTACAGTTTTATCCATATTGCTGTTTTTAAACCAGTTAAGGATTACTTATTAGCCAGCAAAGGTCTCATTTGGCTAAATTGGCACCTCTGCTCCAGGAGCAGCTTGAAATTGAAGGCAAACACAGCAGTAGGTGAGGCGCTGGGGTAATGCCAGTTTAGCTGCTGCTTGCTAGCTTTAGTTAGCAGTTACTGGAAACTGGGTATGGAGCATTAGCAAAGGGTGAGGGAGAGAGCTCCAAAGGGCCAGATAAACAAGCAGTTCTGGCTGCAGTTGCAGCTGTCTAGGAAGGGATTCTGCAGGACAATAGGGACCTGCAAGCGAGGCTTTGGGAAAGTGGTGCCAAGCTCCAAAATATCTTTTTTTATAGCACTGCAGAAGTGACTGTATCAGAGCAGAATGATTTTTATCTGCCACACAGTATATAACAGCACTGTTGGCAGTATACTTTGGAGGAAGAATGTGCTTGTCTTTTCCACCCTTGTGAAATTAAGGGTTCTCCGTTTTTCTTAATGCATTTGTCCTGGGCCCACTTGACAAGACCTGTGCTCTTTAAACCCTGCTCTGAACACAGGTGACGTTTGCGTTGGAAAGCGCTGGCAGAGTTCTTCGTGTCTGAATTCCTCTGTGTGCACTTTGAAGAAGGGCAGGCTGCGTAAGGCTGTTGTTTTCTTCTTGGTATACAAGATACATGCCACTTTGTTTTGAAATAGTGTTATCTCAGAGCTCTTGTTTCAGGCTTCCTGAGATCTCAAGCAAATATCAGTGTTCATACATAGACTCTGGCGGTGTTTTCACAAGTCTTTCACACCTGTAACAGCAAGAATCTAGCTTTAAAAAACAGAATGGTCTGAAGTGGTAGTGTTTTCTGTCTTTATTTGCTTTATGGAGTCCAGTTCTTTGTACTTTGGGAACAAATATAGTGTATGTAGCACTCTGTGCTCTAAACTAGCTTTCACATCACTGTGCAATATAGAGATCCAAGAGAGAATGTATAATAAGCATCATCTATACGAATTAGTACAAATAATACTGATGGAATGACATCGTTCCGGGTAGCATCTTTTAGTGTTTATGGAGTGTCAGTTTTACAAACTGCTTTGTTATTTTTTATTTCTTTCTTGCCACAGTTTGCTAAAGATAATTAGCTCTGTAATTCAGCTGGATTGGAACAGGATAGAAAATTTAATCTCTTGCGGGTCTGCTTTTTGAGGTGTAGTAATAAAGACAGTGGAGGGAGGTAGTATTTTCAGAGTAATGGCATTCATAGCAGCAAAAATTCACACAGAAGTGTAAGAACCACATGGTGGATCAACTGATTGGTCCGGTATTTTATTTACTGCAACTTCAATATTATGAAATGATCATCAAAAAGAAATAAATGAAAATAATAAAATCGTAAAAGCCTAGATTAAAAAAGGAAAAAAAAAAAAGAAAGCTGCAGAAAAAAATTGCGCACTGCAGGAGAGAGATTCAGTTATCGAAATTAAGGAGAATATTTAGGTAAAACCAGGACAACTTCCCAATGAAATGCTCGTTATAGTTTGCTTCCAGTGCTTTAGAGTTTTACATGTTTTATTAGTTGGACTGGTGAGGACTTACTGCAAATGATCATAATTTGGAAATAAAAAGTATTCCAGAATCTCTATCCTTTCTTAAGATATCTTTCTTAAGAAACGACCTCAGCAGTGCCTGTTGGGCTGCAGTGTTATGCACACATGCTGAATTTCACATGAGTTAGATGGAGCTGCTATGCCCCAGGTGTCTGAACTTCACACAGCAATACAGACTTCGCAGGAGTCTGTTTTTTACAACTGAGTGTAGCTATGGTGGGCAGCAAACCCTTATGTTGAAAACAGAATAGTCTAGTGGTATCCCAGATCCCTGTAAATGAGATCTATCTGACCAAACATGAGTATCTCATGTGTAGATGTCCACCTCTCAGCTTGTCCAGACCAACTATGGGGCCAATGAAGAGGAAGGACACTTCTGGGACATTTTCTCAGGTGCAGTTTAACTTATCCCAAGATTGGTGGTTCAGATCAGATGAACTTGCCCGTTCTTCACTGATTATGAAAGAGGTCCTGAGGGCACAAGCTTAGAGGTACATGTTTACATTTGGCCAGATGAATGCCACATCTGGAGTTTGATTTTGGCCTTGAAAAATACTAATTTATGGGTGGAGCTCATCGAGTCCAGTCTGCCCAGCACTGGGAGGATCTTTGGTTTTTGTTTTTTCTTTTAAGAACAAGGTTAACATCTGGGACTCATTTTTACCAGCTTTTCCAGTCCATGGTGCCAAAGACAAGACACTGGAGGGCAGGGAGGGAACCTGAAGGGATAAAAGCAACAATGAAAAGTCTCCCTAAAAAGTAAGTCAATATGAGGCCTGTCCCCTAATGTAGCACTAAACATTGGTTTACATGGTTGAAGTTACAGTCCTGTAAGCAATTAATATGTAGCCACAAAATCTGTAGTTGCTTGTTGGCTCTGCTGAGTAGGATCTTCTGAGTTACTTCAGAGACGCTTCTGAAGACTCTGCAGTCATCCTGCTGCAATAATGTGGACTGATGGCAGCGTAAGTCCCTTTCCTTTCACAACCAGTGATCTGGTTTCTCTCTTGCTTTTGAAACTTGTGCTTGTGACTTGTGTTTCAGCTTGGGATCACTAACCCTCCAAGTCTTGTCAGGAGTCTTCTCAGTCACTGTTGCATTCACCGCAGTCCAGTTCCCACTGATAGCAATTTTTGTACTCTACTAGATTTACATTAAACTCCCAGGAAGCATAGTTTAGACAAGAATCAGAGCATAAACAAGACCATTATTGCACAGTAAATGCATAAGTGTGTTTGGTCATGATTTAGACTGACAGCTAGCTGGAACTGGGAAATATACTTGTTTCTCCTCCTGTAAGGCTACACATAATGAGTCTTCATGCTGTTCTGGCTTTTTTAAATTCCCTTCTGTTTCATGTGATTGCTAAGAAGCTTCATAATACAGCATATGAGCAATTTATTTTATTTGGACTCTGTACTGTTATTCGTTACTTCATGTATTGCATCAAAATGCAAGTCAGCCTGGCTTGCATGTCAGAATAAAAAAAGGCACTTCCAAGTATTGCGTTCTATATATTGCCAATTAGAAGAGAATAGTGTTTTTCCCTCAGACAGAGAGCAGATGCTTCTGATCGTGATGGTAACAAATGATTTATCAGTGAAGAAAAGGGATGGGGAAACATGGCTAGTCAATGCCAGGAGATTAGAGATCTTTAATTAAACCACCCATGGGCAGATTGGCCTAGCTGTCATTGTCTGGGAAGGAAAGCTGCTCCTTTCTACTTCAAACAGACAAAGACAACCCTTTTCTCAAATCTTCATGATTTAGTACTCCACAGAGGTGCACTGATTGGGTACTGGTGTATTGAGCTACCATGAAAGGATTTGAAACTATTTTTACTCTGGGCTATTGGCTGAATCCAGTATTTAAAAAAAAAAAAAATTGGAGAAATTTTTCTAGCAAGCTAAATTGTTTTTCTGTTGAGTCATCACTGGATCTCAATGTGTTAAGTGTCTCTTAAATCATGCTCAAACTCAGAAGGCTTGAGAAAGTTACGCTTGTGAGGCTCAAAAGTTTCTCAAAAGATCAGAGAAAAACCTTTGATCTTTACTGTCAAATCCTGCCTGCATAAATCCCCTGCTTAGTTTACCAGTTGTGCCCCTCCATATTCATGGGGGACTGCAGGACAGCAGTGCTACTTGGGATGTGTTTATGCTATCGCGTTGGCCTTACTGAAAGACCTCAGCTCAAACTAGTTACAAATACAGAATAAATTAGGCAATGCTAACAGTTCAGTGTCAGTTTTGATTTCTGCTGTCTACCTCTGCTAATTCCTGTTCCTTTTACCACCCAACATTACCCTGAATACTTTGCTCTTGAATCTTCCCAATTTGTTAACTGAGATTTTACATTAGACATATCCTTAATCTGTGGTCCTTCTGTGGCTCATGGTTTCAGTCATACTCTGGAGATGCCCATCTCTTTCCACAGACAAAAACACAAAAGGCAGCACAACTCAAGAGTTGTTCGTGTGATGGTATAAATATGAGATCAAAGACCGATGTTGTCAAAGTGGTAGTGTTAGTTCCAGTTAATAGTCACTGCTGTGCTGTGACACTGGGCCAGGAGATCGTAGCCTGTGGCAAGCAAAAGACCTGTCAAAACATCCTCCTGCTCTCCAGTGCTACACAATGATACACAAACCCTGGACTTGTCTGTTCATGGCAGCTTGCAATACCCTCACCAGGTTTGCTTATGGACAAGCAGCAGAACTTCACATGAGCTCAAGAACTCTGTTGTAGCACTTTCTGCTCCCCAGCCCTCTGTGTGCGCTTCACCATTCCTATCCATTCAAATCTCTGAATCTTCAAAGATGCTTTGGTGTCTCAATGGGAAAGGGCTGAGTTCTGCTAAAGCAGTTTTAGAAGGAATAAAGGAAACATGAAGAGAGGAAAGAAGAGTTTAAGGATATTCCTTGCACCAACATGGCTTAAGTATTGGCCTTTCAGAAGGCTTCTTGCTCCTGTCCAGCTCTACTCAGCTTCTTCCACCCCACAGAAATTCAGTTTGGGATCCCACACACAGCACTAACTCCAGAAGCATTTGGGGAGTTCACCTGGGATGTAATGATGTCCTGAACAGCACAGTAGAGCCTCTGCAGTGAAGTCTGTCCCACCAAAGAGTCCAGATCCACCTCCATCAGATCTTTGTTGTCATGAGGTGACATACTCGAACAACAGCTGAGGTCACCCTGATGCCTACACCCCTTCTTCTGCGAAGGCTCTCACAGCTCCGCCCTGTCAGACTGTCAGCCCTCAGAATTAATCCTTGTCCTTCCAAACTATTTTTCCCTTGATTGAGAACTAGCTCAGGAGATGTTTTAAGGTTGACTTGGCAAACCCAGAGGTAGAATTCTGCTTTCTGCTACAGTGACCTTCAAAGCTAGTTCAGCAGAATCACAAACTTTGCTACTGATTTCCTGCCTTTACCCTGTGGAAACACAACATGTCATGGCAATAGCATTGGCTTTGCCCACACCTTTTCACTTATTTGATCATGTACAAATGGACAACAAAGGCAGTACAGGCCAAAAGGCTGGCAGGTGTGTAACTACATCATGAAGAATTTAATTTTTATCAAGAAGTAGTGAAATCAGGACTCACCTGAACAGCAGAATGAAAATACTCTGGGATTTTTTTGCAACAAGATCTTTGAACATCATATGGTTTTCCATGGGCCCCTCCAAATGCTGTAAAACATACAACGTTCCTCTTCAGTGGCGAATTGCATAATGTACCATTTACTAAATGAATGTGTTTACCAAATTCCAGATGTTGGCAGGAGCATGCTGTGGTCAAAGTGGACAGGTCTGAATGTGGATAAAGACCTGATGGAAATTAATCCAAATGAACTTAGAATCATGGAATAGTTTGGGCTGGAAGGGACCTTCAAAGGTCACCTAGTCCAGCCCCCTGCAATGAGCAGGGACATCTTCAAGTAGATGGGGTTGCTCAGAGCCCCATCCAGCTTGGCCTTGAATATTTTCAGGGACGGGGCGTCTGCCACCTTTACCACCCTTATTGTAAAGAATATGGCATGTGTAGCTCTTCCTTTGTCCACTGATGCAGTCACTCCACCAGAGAAGGCCACTAGGTGGGTCAGGCAGGACTTGCCCTTGGTGAAGCCGTGCTGGCTGTCCTGAATCACCTCCCTGTCCTCCATGTGCCTTAGCATAGCTTCTGGAAGGATCTGATCCATGATCTTCCCAGGCACAGAGGTGAAGCTGATGGGCTTATATTATAGTTCCCAGAGTTCTCCTTTCCACCTGTTTTAAAAATGGGTGCAATGTTTCCTTTTTTCA
This sequence comes from Caloenas nicobarica, assembly GCF_036013445.1. Classification (NCBI taxonomy): domain Eukaryota; kingdom Metazoa; phylum Chordata; class Aves; order Columbiformes; family Columbidae; genus Caloenas; species Caloenas nicobarica. Next base: position 19,860,845 of record NC_088284.1, on the reverse strand, counting down.
AGTCTCTGGGGACTTTACCTGACTGCCACAAGTTTCCAAATATCATGGAGAGTGGCTTGGCAACTACTTTTAATACCAAGGAGATGCCTGATTTTAGTTACCCAGGAAAAGATGATATTTAATTTGCAGCATAGGGATTATGAAACTTTTATGGAAATATGGAAACACCTTGTTTGAAAAGTAGTAAATATTGCAAAGTAAAACCATATAAGTGAAAAAGATTACTGCAGACCTTGTTACAGTTTAAAAGGAGACTAATGCATTGCTATGCTTGGAGGATCAGAAGTGGCCTGCATAAAAATTTTTAAAATTTGGTACACAGACAAACTTCAGACAATTGTCTCTGTAACAGATTGGCTTTCTAGTATGCTTCTGTTTCCTCTGTATTTAGTGTATGTTTAAGAGATTTTGGAGTCTTTCAGGCATTAAAAAAAATAATCACTTAATTGGTGGCTAGTCATAAAGGTTCACAGAAAGCAGGTTTTTGTGATGAATAGAGATCTTGGCCGCCACTCACAGGGTTTGCTGGGTACCTAAAGAGATAACACAGGACTCATGAGATCTCTGGAGCTTTGGCTGTAATGTGGATGTTTTGTGTTGCTGAAACTCAGAGGGAGGTCTGTAAAGACACACATGCTCCATTGTGGCATGTGGGTGTACATGGTATTGCTTGACAGATGTTTTTTCAAGCCATAGCTCTAAAGGGAGCCCAAGCAGTAAAATAATTTTTACTCCTGTTGGGTATTACTCATCTTTATTGTTATTATTATCAAGAGTAATAGTTCACGTGGCTCTAGGACTGATTGTCTGAGTCACAGGAATTGTTTTAAGTTCTGCATAAACATCACCAAAACTTTATTACTTACTGTAAGGCTGACTGTAGAAGAAAAAGCAGCAGGATGAGTGCAGTTTGGAAAGGGATGTTTTCCCTTGGGAAATGGTACATCTGGCATAGATTTTGGTGTTTTACCTTCTTCCCTTCCACAAAGGGATTAGAGTTTTCTGTTTGATTCTGAGGTCTTTTTCAGCCTTTCAGTTCTGAAACCCAACTGGCAGATCCCAGCAATTCTGCGAGTGGTCCCAAAATGTGCAGATAGTGTGTTTCACCAGTGGGGCAGCGTTTGCCACTGGGTATTAGTGTCAGCAGGCCAGAATCTGCCATTTCTTGGCTGTTTGTCTTACAGATAATTCAGCTGTGGCTTACACTGTATTGTACAAAAAATCCTTGTGGAGCCTGTATGTATGAGGGATCCATGGCAGATGATCAATAAAATAGGCTCATATGCTCTGAACTTCTCTCTCTCTCTTTCTCATACACAGGCACACATACTTGCAGCAAGCTCAAGTATGTTATTTCTAAAGGATTTATGACTGTAGATTAAAATTATTTATCTACTCTTTGAAAAACACTACATTTTTAACAACTATCCCATCTGGAGGACTGCAAATTTGGTTAAACTGACTTTTATTTGTTTTTGCATTGCCAATAGAATGAGACAAAGGTCTGCTGGTTTGTTGCAAGTCAAGGATTAATTAAAAATTCCTGTGCTAAGAGTTCTCAATTCTAGTCTAGCTGTAGCGCACAACTGCTCAAACCTTCTTCTTTATAGTTGTAGGGATCCAACTGAGGTCCTTGTAATTCTCACGTTCCGTGTGTGCTTTATTTTGCTGCGCGTGTGTGTAACTGCATCCTGTGCTTGTCCATCCTTTGTGTGCTTCCTGCACTTCACACTGCTGTGGCTGAGAGCTGGACATGATTTCAAACACTGGAGCTAGAGCTAATCTTTCATTTCTGCAGCTGTGTTACAGTTTTCCTGAATTAGCAGAATTATTATTTAAGGACAGCAGACAAGAAAATCCCAACAGCTTCCCTGGAGCTTCACAAAGTAATTGCTGAGACTTGAACTATGGGAAAAATAACTTTTTAAAAGACTGTCTGAAAACTAAGGCGACTGAAGAGAAAATCAGAGCTCTTATCTTTAAATATTCTGAAATGCTTCTCATTGAAAGGTAATCAAAGGCTGTGCCAAATTAATCAGATCAGATTATGTAGGGAAACTGACCGCAGGGTTTTGGACAGTTTGGGCAGTAACTTCACGGGGAAGTCTAGAGCCCAAGGAGGAGATTAGCTGGACACTGGGCAGGCAGTCACAGGGGAAGGGCAGTTGTTACGGTCTCAGCAGCACTGGGCAGACCTGTTGAAGCTGTAACAAGGCACGTGTAAATCTTGATGTTTTGAAGAAAATTGTGAGGATGAGCCAACCTGTGGAAGAACCTGCTTCCTGGGCTAGGAGCAGGTTTTGTAGCTCTTGGAAAACAGCTGGCAGTGCTGGGGAAAGAAGCCTGCTGAAAAGGGACTGTTCACAGCCAGTTCCACTAAACCACCTCTGTTTTTCCAGGTCAGCTCTGGCAGAACCTGCCTCGAAAGTCATCTTTTACAAAACGCTTGTTGAGGATCTGTAAGTGTGTTGAGTACTGAGCACAGAGCAAGGTCAAGCATATTGTAAAGTGGCAAAAGAAGGGATGGGGACAATGCATGTGTTTTGCATCTGAGCCTAGAGGGGATTATTCATTGCCTTTGGAATCTTCACATAGTTTGTTGTGATATAGGCTGTTGGATTCACTCCTGCTGCAAATAAGTCAATGAGGTTGAGCGAGGCATGTGTTTAGTTCGGTGTTTGTTTTCTGTTTTTCATTGTTGGAGGGAAGAAAGACATAGCACTGACACAGAAACACATCGACTTGAGGAAATCTCGCCTGAATTGTTTTGAGGAGGAAAGAAAAGAGTTTTTGTTTGGCTACTGCAAACCCATTGTTTTTCAGTGACAGTATTTTCATTACTGATACTTCAGTGCCTCTGTCATGGCATCATCCTGTATAAAAATTCTAATTTTAAAAATGTCTCTCTCGAAAAGCAACAGTCTCATCTCCCAGTTGTAAGTATTTCTGTGGTAGAATTCTGGTGTTGAGCTGTGCAACTCTGGCTAATAGTGAGAGCAGAATTAATTGCTTATTGTATATACTATTTTTGTGAGTGCACCTTTGTGAGGGTTGAATTATCAGTGATTCAGTCCTGAATTCCTTTTTAAAATTGTTTCCAAACAGTCATCTGACCACACAAAAGCTAATGAGATTTTTATGAGCCAAATATACCTATCTTTTAAAGAACTTCTAAGTGCATTTGAGTTCTGTCAGGACTGTATGTCATCTAATACTTGTTATCTTCTATTCCTTTCCATTTTTATCAAGTTTTTGAATTTTCAGCGTTCTTAGACTAGGGAGAATCATGCTGAATGAGAGCTGAAGATAACTATTATCTTTTAGGGTTGAGTAAACTTTCACTTTTTCTGTAAAATATTTTATTCTACGGAACTATGAGCATACCTTTAGGAAGGTGTTTCATCTGCAAACATCTGCCTGATCTGTACAAGAAGTATTTTCTTGTCCTTTGGCATATCTTCCTACATATCACTGTATTGGTTTCACATAAAAAGTATGATACATCCTAAAGAAACAAGCTGCTGGATTCCTAGTAATGCTGAACATCTGTGCCTTTATTTTTTACAAGTTAAAATGGATTTTCATCACTTTTGAATTCCTGAAAGATACATGCCAGTTTTAAAGACAAAATTTTAACATTCCATTGAGCAAAAGAAGAGGTGATAGCAGAGCTTTAACAGAAAGAAAATGGGTCCTTTTACTATAGCACCTGCCTCATTCAAAGAATGTTTTTCTGCATTTTTTTTTCAGATAAATAGCCCAGTTCTTCTCCATATTGTCTTTTTTTTGGTGCTACAGGACACCCCATTCAAACCTACAAGGCTGACTGCTGCTTTTAAGCAAGACAAAATGAAATGCTTTTGTTCCAAACAGTGTTGTAATTCCAAAATAACAAAAGCAATCTCTTTGCAGGCAAAAAATTATTTTGATGGAAAGTCTAATTCTTGGGTCAGTTTCAAATAAAAAAATAGCTTTTTCAACAGACAAAACTTAATTTTTACAGAAATATTCTGCAAAAGAAACAAACACCTGTCTATCAAAACACTTAAAAATCAAAATCCTAAATTAATCAGTTTTAGACTGAAATCTGTCCATTTGATCTCCGTGGGTGAGCTGCAGAATGGAGACTTTTCATTCTGCAAGCAGACAAAAGCGTATCCCCGAGAATTATTTGGGAAAAGGGGCACTTTTTAAAGGAAGTTAAGACTTCTGGCAGTATCAGGTCAGCCCAAAAGTCCAGCCTGCCCCATAGTCAGTCTGGGGCAAGAAGAGTAGTCTAAAGAGATGGAAAGGAGTGCACATGCCCCACCGTGGAGTCCCAGAAGGGCATCTTGGGCTGATGTTATGACTAGAAGAAAACAGAAACCTGGAGTGTGAAAGGCACAATAGTAACGAGCACCAAAGGCTTCAAAAACAACCAAGGGGCTAAGCACCCAACTGAGAAAGCTTCTTTTTCTACTGAAAAATCTCCTACAAAGGCAGCAGCTGAGCAGCAGATTGTGGTTTACATGTCAGTGGAGGATGCTAATTCGCCAGACCCTTGGCTTTGTTGAGCGCACCACTGACTTTCAGAAGGAAGTAGTGGTCAACAGCAGATTCCTGGGGAGACATTTAAGAACAGGGCTGGAAAATGAGGACATCTCCTTGACATGCAGTCTGTTTCTGAGCTGTAAGTAGTATTTTTCTGTTTAAAAATGCAGGCCTAATCTTTCCAAAAGGATTTATCCAGCCACTTCTGGTACCTCTCTGAAACACTTCTGATTTGCAGTTTCCTGAGGCAAACGCTCATTCAGCTTAAGCATGTCTCGGGTGAAAAATACCTTCTTTTGCCTGCCAGCTTCATTTGAAGCTCCATATCTCTAGTCCTAGGGCAAGCAGCAAATAGCCAGAAACTCTCCAATTTTCTCTGTGGCGATTGCCACTTCCCCATGTTGTCTCTTTTCCAGCCCTTTCAGGTGCTCATTATATAGGGCCTTGCTGTGGAGAGCATTGAACTTGCTGATTTCACATCAGCTTCAGGAGGACCTTAAAGTATTCAGCAGTTTAGAGAAGGTATTTATAGTTGGCATTTCATCAGATCAAGCTTCTAGTACGGGGGCCTTGGAATTAGTAGAGATTTTACACTAGTTGTAGCATAAGTAATTTACTCAGTCACTGGTTTTGTACCAAATTTCATTTGGTTCTTATTATGTGTATGTCCTGCTACACTTTGAGCTGAAACATGGCTGTGAGTAGATTGAGGAGTATTTCTTCATCTTGCAGGCTTTTGTTCTTATTGGGATGTGGTTTTTTTGCACAAGTCAAATTTCAAAGTAACTGCACCTCTTGTTAATGTTCTGCCTGCAAGCCGTAGCATCTCACACATGCAAGTAGTTTTGATGATACATCAGTGTGTGTGCTGTACCTCTCATGTCAACAGAAATGGATTTCAATCAGAATTCAAGCTTCAATGGGGGATTTAAGTCAAGGTTAGAGCTAACTTAAGTGCTTTATGCTTTTAAACTGACCTGAATACAATGCGGACTCTGATCAGCCTTCAGCTTTGGTATGCATGGGAGCTGGGACTTGTACTAGATTTGTAAAAACATTTATGGTGCTGTGCCAGATGTGGTCACGAAGTCACCCCATTCTGCTTTCTCAGGCAGACAGAAATAATGGAGAAGGTCAAATGAGTGGCATGTGTTTTGCATCAGGCCAGCAGAAGTTTAGCACTTTGGTTGTGGTTGCCACTTATCATCATGCTGGTTCCCAGACTGCCATGTGCTAAATATCAGCTGTATGCTGGAGACTGCACTTGTCCTCCAAGTTCTGGGACTCTGTTTGAACCTTCTTCTGAGGGTTTTATTTCATTTATTCTCCCCACTCCTTACACATCCCATTTCTTTCTCTCAGTCCTTTTTCACGATGGCCGCTGGTTGTGATGCAAAATAACTTTTTCTGTGTAGTGTGTCACTCACTTGACACTGATATCTCCATGTGCCGCAGATGCCCTCAACTGGGGACTGAATTTTCCTGTTTCATAAGGTATTTGGTTTTGATAAGCTCCCACCCCCCTCATTCCTCCCCAGTGACCTCGCAGGAAGCTGCAGGCAGAGCGTGGCTCTCAGCCTGCTGCCAGGCTGTGCAGAGCAAATGGAGCAGCTGCTTTTTCACATCACCCACGGAAACAAGGGCAGTGTCTGTCAAGCTCCAGTTGCTGAGCAGGAGCTATGATTCGTCCCGTAAGCACTGGAGCTGAAACTCCATGTCACAGTGCTGCTCCAAGGTTATTCTTTGGTGTAGGGAAGTCACCTTTTAGAAAGGCACTGAAAGCATAAAGGCAAGTGAAGAAGAGACTGGGGGCATCGGTATGGGCTGCCTTTTAGGTCAACTTGATGTGACACTTCCATGATAAGTGGCAATATGACCCTTCCTAGGCCTGCTGAAATTCATTCATAAGTCCTATCTGTGGTGCACAGACAAAGGCTTTATGGGTTTGGAGAAGAGAGACAGAAGCCTTCTCCCCCAATGCACCTATAGTCACAACTGCAGACCTAAAATACACCGTCTGCTTTTGATATCTCTGCTTTTGGGCTGGACAGAATAAAGCTAGAAGAGCATCAGGAGGTAGGTCAGTGTAGTCCGATCTGATGTTGCTTTTCCTCACAGATTTCTGTTTCTTCAAGCAAAATAATTTCTGTGGAGTAGAAGAAGCTGGGCTGTGACCTTCCCTTGCTCTGCTCTTGAGGAGAGTAAAGCTCGTGCCAGGCTTTCATCCACTGTAAAACGGGATAATTGTACTTTCTTCCGTCTCCCTGCACACGTTGTGGCAGCTGTCATCATTTGTATCTCTGCTTTTCTGGCTGTTGACTAGGGTTCGTGCGGGTCACAGTAATACAAACAATACTTGTCAATAGAAACAATGCCACTTGTCATTTGATCAAATATTGCATTCACTTATTCTCTAATAAAGTTTGAGCTCAGCAGTACTAACATTGTCATGCTCACTAGCTTGAAATTAGTTTTAGAATATAAGCAAGCAGGAAACCAAAGCAGCCATGATGCTGTCTGTCTCCAGGATTAGAAATCATGTCCACTCTGTGGATCCTCTTCCTTGTGTTTTTATTATCAATAGAAAGCATGGTTTAGGCAAGGAACCTCTTGTCAATCCAGTGTTTAAATCTCCACTCTTCAGTGTTACATTGGCTTTGAATCATCAAACTTGATCTGATTTGCAAATCGTAAAAGTTTACTGGCTTCCAAATCCAAGCTGTAGAACTTATTCTGCTATCAAAAGTCTCGGAGGTGATTTCAAGTGCTGGATAGTACAAACCATTTTTCTAGTGTTGATTTTCGTATCGTGAGAGGCTGTTCTGATATTAATGAGATTAAAAAACCCCTATTTGTACAATGTAAGCACCCTGGATATAGTGCTTTCTGAACAAGGTTCATCAGAAAGATATGAGTTAGATGTTCCAAGAGTATTTTCCAGGAATAAAACAGCTGTTGCTCTTTCCTACTCTTACAAACTAAAGGTCGTTTTTCGAGCAGCTGGGCAAACTTTTTGTTTTGTCTCAGAACACTGGCAGTTGCCAAATTGTTTTTGGAACCCAAATGAAGTCAAAACTTGCTGGAGTCTCACCCTTCCTTGACTAGGGTCGAAGGAAGCCTCTTGCACCTGGAGAAACAGCTCAATTTTTTTGCAGCACTAGTTGCCATTAAAATTCCAATACAAAAACAGGGAAGGAGAGGGAGGGAGACATAAAGCATCAATAAGAGGAAGAGTCAAAGACTCAGAAAGGTATTGTGTTATTGTTCACCAAAGAATGTCTTTCAGGCTGGATAGCGATGTTTATTGATCTTTAATTTAGATTTAACCTGCTGTTAGATTCACCCTGAGGTAGAGCTTGAGGCTATATTGTCTGCTTTTCCATACTCCTTGCTTGATGGAGTGCCCTGTGTGACCTCGCTGATTTTTGCAGGAGGAAAACATTCTGGGTATGCTTTATCCTAAGGAGTGACACACCTTGCTGTGTGGATGGGCGTAGAGCACAGACTCAGCGCCATCCGCTCAGCTGGTCCCGGTGGGGGGTCACCTCACTGGCTTTGGGCAGGCTGGGCAGCCCGAAGGACCGCAACGTTGTCGTTTCCAAAGACACGATGGACTCGCCAACACTAGAGTGACAAGGAAATGTTGACAGAAGGAGTCCCAGATCTCAGGAGTGCTCTGGGCTTCAGAGTGCCCATGGTGGCCTGTCACTCATCTGCAATGTGGAAGTAACACTGGTAAATAGAATAAGGGTTCAAACTGTGTTGGATCAGCTGTGCCATGCAGTCTCCCTGCTGGATGCTCAGCCTGTGGCGAACGCGGGCTTGTTTAAACTTAATATCACCAGCACTGGAAGCTGTGTAAGATTTATTAAATGCCATCTTTGCTGTATTTTAAGACCATAAAAATGTACAGTTACTAAATCTCCTCTAATGGACAATGAATTTTCACCCTGTTGGAATTTAATGGTGTGTCTGAGCTTTAGATGCAGCGAAGGAGGACAGTTCTGGCTTAAGCAGATCAAATGGGACATATTTCAAAAAGTAGAAAATGAAAATGTAGAAGGAAGCTGAAATACTGTCGGGGAATTGAACGACATGAAGTGACTGCTGCTGGGCACTGTGACACAGTCAGAGATGCAGAAGCTATAGGAACACAGTTTCATGTTCCTCGTGAACTGCTGGAGATTTCAAAACAGAAGCCTGCACAGAGACTAACGAGGCTCTAAGCAGTTTCACGGCCACACAGTTATCATCCTTCATTTGTGGGTCTTGTATCATAAGAAAAGAAGTAAGATGGGGTATTTGTACAATGGAAATGTAGCTGCAGCCAACAGGGCACCTACAAGTGAATGTGTGGATAAGATATCTGGACTGTTTCTTCTAAGGATAATCAGAAAATAGTTGGAAGAAGTAATAAATGTTTTTTAGGATGGACAATAAAGATTGATAGTGGAGGACGCCATGGCCTTAGTTATGAACAAAGATGTCTTTTAAAATTATATGTTCCAAGTTGTGTTTTTTTTTTTTCATGTGAGCGTGCTCAAATCCTCACAGAAGACTAATTTCACGGAGAATTTCCTCAAGTATAGATGAACATAGCCAGGGTATTTCAGATTCTGTAAGAGATGCAAAGCTTGCAGTGAGCTGCATGTGCATAGAAATGACTCCTGGCTATCAGTATTACTTAATGATCTGTTTCTCAGGCACAGCAAAGGAGCAACTGAACACAGGATTTGAACTGTTTGCTGCTTTTACACATTTTTATAAAAGACAGAGTTCTAATGCCTTAGCTGCTTGAAACATATCGTACATAACCTTCATCCAAGTCCCCATCTCCACTAAAATATGGGAAGAGGAATTAATCTGTGCTGCAGAAGTCCAGTAACAAGAAGAACTAAAGTTGAGTGTGGTCACCAGCAAGCTGATGCCATAACCTAGAGTAAGGATTCTCTGCCAAGTCTCTCAGCTGAGTGATCGTGTATTGTAAGTAGTTGTATGGTACCTGATTGACGTGACCATAGAAACTTGACTTTTTTCCTTTGCTGAGGGTATGTCCCCAGCCAGAAAGACCCTTATCTCTGAAGTATCCAGGACTCATGTCTGGCCATTAAGCACCTTGGAACTGGAGGATATCACACACTTCTTCCTCCCAGCTGAGGATGTAGGTGAAAATCTCACGTGGACCCTCATGTCACTGGATTTGAGTTCTGGCTTAGATAAGAACAGATGGTGACTCAGAGAAAGATTCTTGGGAAGAAAAAATGGCCTATAGAAAGCAAATAAGTCATAAGCTGAAAAAAGAAAATGAACTTAGCATGTGTAATGTTTTCAGATAAATTAATTCACCAGTTTAGTTTCGATTATTTGCAGCTGAAGTTCTCAGATCATGCATGTTTCCCATGGCACAACTTTTTCTTAAATTAGAAAATTCTTTTCTTCAAACTGAATTTCTTTTACTATGCATTACAGTTGTAATAACCAGCTGGAGCAAAGTACTTAAAAGATAAAACCAGTATCTTGTTTTATTTTTGTTTCATATTGCTTCTAAAAACTCGACGTGTTTTCAGAGTCCATTGCTGCTGTATTGTCAGAAATACTGCTGCCTGCTTTCAGTGAGTTACATATTGTTCTCACTACAGATGTTATTTTTTGGCATTATTGTCAACATACTTGGTTATATAGCTTTAGACTGAAAATTGTTGGTTTTTTCCCCCTCCCTTTTTCTCCTGACATACACCCACTAATTCCAGCCACTCCTGTCTGGGATAACATTGCAATTGCAAAACCTCAGCCAAGGCTAAAGCTGCTGTTTTCCCTTCCCACAGGACTTGGCTTCAGCTTCTCACATGGAATTGATTGAAAAAAATCTGCCAGAAAATATATTTTGACAAAAACCCCAAACTTTCGACTAAAATAAGTATGTGAAAAATATCTGCTTTCCAATGGAAAACATGAATTTCTACTGGAAATCAAAGAAGTTGGTTGAAAAATTTGAGTCAGAAGTGTCCCAGGATCACCATGTCCTCCTGGCAAAGGACATGCAGTGTGGGAGATAGGACGTGTCCAGGGAACTGTTCATGTCAAAATATGAGGCACTTGGACTAAAAATCTCATTGAGTAATGTAGCAGCTCTTCCATATACAGTCTGGGAAACATTTTTGGCCATATGTTAGAATTTTGGGGGCGAAAGGGGAGATTTAAAGGAGGAAAGAACAACAATTTAGAAAAAACTTAAGTGGTAGATCTTTAGATTTTCCCCTGTGGGCATCAAGAGGAAATAAACACACAGACAAACCCACCCCATACCACACACACACCCCCCTCCTACCCCACACCTCCTATTTTCTGACCATTCTATTAGTATTTTACGTGGTAGCTTTTCATAAAGAAGCTAAAGTGAGGGAAACTGGGCTGCCGTCTTTTTTTCTGTGGTAAAAACTAAATTCTGTAATGAGTATAAACAAGGCTGGCTTATTTCCAATGAGACTCTCGTAAAGGTGCTCCTTTGTGTATTCTGGTGCCATGTGAATGCATTCAAAAGTGGATGATGCTACAAACTGCTAAAAAAATCATATATTGTATGAATATGTAGCTTGAAATCTGATGGACTTTAAATGAAAAATGCTTCCTATCATATTCGTGCATCAGAAAAGAACAGATATAATGAGCAAAACTAAAGAAGTACTAAATTGGCAAAAGTAATTCTGCTGATTCTGAGTGCTTTGAAGTAACTTTAATGTGAAGATTGCTGGTGTTTTCTGCCAGTTGGTCTCAGCATTCCACTTCTCGTTGTACAGCCTGTGCAGGATGAAAGTGCAAGTGCAAAGCACAAGTTCAGTAAGTGCTGGAAGTCTCTGGAAGCTGTTGGAGAGCACATCTGTGTGCTGGAAGCGGACTCTTACAGTCACTTCATTGCAAGCAGTGCTAGTGAATATCACAGAATCACAGAATGTTAGGGTTTGGAAGTGACCTCAAAAGATCATCTAGTCCAATCCCCCTGCCAGAGCAGGAACACCTAGGTGAGGTTACACAGGAAGGCGTCCAGGCGGGTTTTGAATGTCTCCAGAGAAGGAGACTCCACAACCTCCCTGGGCAGCCTGTTCCAGTGTTCCGTCACCCTCACTGAGAAGAAGTTTCTTCTCAAATTTAAGTGGAACCTCTTGTGTTCCAGCTTGAACCCATTACCCCTTGTACTGTCATTGGTTGTCACCAAGAAGAGCCTGGCTCCATCCTCGTGACACTCACCCTTTATATATTTATAAACATTGATGAGGTCACCCCTCAGTCTCCTCTTCTCCAAGCTAAAGAGACCCAGCTCCCTCAGCCTTTCCTCATAAGGGAGATGCTCCACTCCCTTAATCATCTTTGTTGCCCTGCGCTGGACTCTCTCCAGCAGTTCCCTGTCCTTCTTGAACTGAGTGGCCCAGAACTGGACACAATATTCCAGATGAGGTCTCACCAGGGCAGAGTAGAGGGGAAGGAGAACCTCTCTTGACCTACCAACCACCCTCTTCTAATACACCCCAGGATGCCATTGGCCTTCCTGGCCACAAGGGCACAGTGCTGGCTCATGGTCACCCTGCTGTCCACCAGGACCCCCAGGTCCCTTTCCCCTACACTGCCCTCTAATAGGTCATTCCCCAACCTGTACTGGAACCTGGGGTTGTTCTTGCCCAGATGTAAGACTCTACATTTTCCCTTATTATATTTCATTAAATTTTTCCCCGCCCAACTCTCTAGCCTGTCGATGTCTCGCTGGATGGCAGCACAGCCTTCTGGCATGTCAGCCACTCCTCCCAGCTTGGTGTCATCAGCAAACTTGCTGATAGTACACTCAGTTCCCTCATCCAGGTCGTTGATGAACATATTGAATAATACTGGTCCCAGTACCGACCCTTGAGGCACTCCACTAGGTACAGGCCTCCAACCAGACTCCGCCCCATTGACCACGACTCTCTGGCTTCTTTCCTTCAGCCAGTTTGCGGTCCACCTCACTACCCGATCATCCAGTCCACACTTGTTCAGTTTAGCTGTGAGGATGCTGTGGGAGATGGTGTCAAATGCTTTACTGAAGTCAAGGTAGACCACATCCACGGCTCTGCCTTCATCAATCCACCTTGTTATGTCTTCATAAAAGGCTATGAGGTTGGTCAAGCATGACTTCCCCTTGGTGAAGCCATGCTGACTGCCCCTGATGACCCTCTTATCCTTGATATGTCTTAAGATGGCACCAAGGATAAGGTGTTCCATCACTTTCCCAGGGATGGAGGTGAGACTGACCAGTCTATAGTTGCCCGAGTCCTCCTTCTTGCCCTTTTTGAAGACCGGAGTGACATTTGCTTTCCTCCAGTCCTCAGGCACCTCTCCAGTTTCCCAAGACTTGGCAAAGATGATGGAGAGTGGTCCAGCAATGACTTCAGCCAGCTCCCTCAGCACCCGTGGGTGCATCCCATCTGGACCCATGGATTTATGGATGTCCAGATTGCTTAACTGGTCCCTAACCCAGTCCTCATCAACTGAGGCAAACTCCTCCATTGCCCTGCCTTCCTCTGGGGCCTCAGGGGTACAGAGCTCCTCAGGACAGCCTCCGGCAGAGTAGACAGAGACAAAGAAGGCATTCAGTAACTCTGCCTTCTCTGTATCTTCTGTCACCAGGGCACCCACCCCATTCATCAGTGGGCCTACATTGCCTCTGGTGTTAGTTTTATCTGCCATGTATTTGAAGAAGCTCTTTCTGTTGTCCTTGACCCCTCTCACCAGGTTTAACTCTAAGGAGGCCTTAGCTTTCCTAGTTGCCTCCCTACATCCTGTAACAACAGCCTTATATTCTTCCCAAGTGGCCAGCCCCTCCTTCCATGATCTGTAAACTCTCCTCTTCCACTTGAGTTTGCCCAGCAGTTCCCTGTTTAACCACGCAGGTCTCCTGGCTCCCTTCCTTGACTTCCTGCGCGTCGGGATGCTCTGATCTTGAGCTTGGTAGAAGCAGTCCCTGAATGTTAACCAACTATCTTGGGGCCCTTTACCTTCAAGCAGCCTTGCCCACGGGATTTCCCCCAGCAATTGTTTGAAAAGGCCAAAGTTTGCCCTGCTGAAGTCCAGGGTTGCAATTCTGCTTGGTATGCTGCTCCTGCCACGTGAGATCCTGAACTCCACCATCTCATGGTCGCTGCAACCAAGGCAGCCCTCCACCTTTACTGGTTCAACCAGACCCTCCTTGTTAGTGAGGATGAGATCCAGCAGCGCACCTCTCCTAGTCGGCTCTTCCACCATTTGCATCAGAAAGTTGTCATCAATGCACTGGAGGAACCTCCTAGACCGAGGCTGGCTGGCTGAGTAGTCCTTCCAGCAAACATCAGGGTAGTTAAAATCCCCCATAATAACCAGAGCCTGTGACTGTGAGGCCACGCTCAGCTGCCCATAGAAGGCCTCATCAACTTCCTCACCCTGATCTGGTGGCCTGTAATAGACTCCCACGACAGTATCAGCCCTGCCAGCCTGCCCCTTAATTCTTACCCACAGACTCTCGACTCGCTCCTCTACCGCACCTGAACAGTACTCTATACATTGTAGTTGCTCTCTCACGTAAAGAGCAACTCCACCACCACGCTTGGCCGGCGTGTCTTTCCTGAGAAGGACATAGCCATCCATGACCACATTCCAGTCATGTGAGCTGTTCCACCATGTCTCTGTTAATGCCACCAGAATATGGCACGTTTCCCATTCTGATCTCCTTAACTGGCTTTACCTTGTACATTCGCACAGGTATCTCTGTAACACATTTCTCTATAATCCAGAGCAGGAAATTGAACTAATAAAAAATAATGTTTCCCCCAGTAGATTAGCATTTGAAATACTTTTTTTTTTTTTACAGTAATGGACTATTTCTGAGAACCACATTTCTCAGGGTTACAACCATGATAATTTTATTAACTAGAGCTAATGTATAGGGTCTTTATACTTCCAACTGGTAGATTGTGTAATTGATGGATTTTTTTTTTAATTTATAGCTTAAGTTATAACTTTTGTCTGCTCTTCATTATGATTCTGGACAGGAATGTGTCCAGATCTGGGCTTCCTGGTTTAAGAAGGACAAGGAATTACTGGAGGGAGTCCAGCGACAGGCTACAAAGATGATGAGGGCTCTGGAGCATCTTTCTGATGAGGAGAGACTGAGAGAGCTGGGTCTGTTCAGGCTGGAGAAGAGAAGCTGAGAGGGGATCTCATCAGTGTTTATAAATTATCTTGTGGGTGGGTGTCAAGAAGATGAAACCAGACTCTTTTCAGTGGTGCCCAACAACAGGATGAGAGGCAACGGAAGCACAGGAGGTTCCATCTGAATATGAGGAGAAACTTCTTTACTCTGAGGGTGCCAGAGCACTGGAACAGGCTGCCCAGAGAGGTTGTGGAGTCTCATTCTCCGGAGACATCCAAAACCCGCCTGGACACATTCCTGTGTGATCTGCTCTGGGTGACCCTGCTTTAGCAGGTGGGTTGGACTAGATGATCTCCAGAGGTCCCTTCCAACACCAACCAGTCTGTGATTCTGTGAATGAGAGTCACAGTTCCTACTTGACAGTCAATCAGTCAAAAATAAAATAGTTTCAGGATAAACAAAGCAAGGATAAAGGATTTTGATTTAGAAGATACACAAATGTCTAACTGATCTTCCAGTTACTTTTGGGAATAGCCATGAGAAGAACTTTTCTTCTGAAGGGTATCAGCTCTTCTTCTTGTTGTAGTGTAAAAGTAGAACTGTCAGAAGTTTTTAGACTTTCAAAAAATTACATGTTACTAGAATTAGGGGGAAGTTTTGAGGCATGATCCAGAACTGATCTTTTACATGAGCTAAACGTTGTGTTGTCTTCTTCTAGCTGGTAAGTTTAGGAACACAGTGCAACCATTTTCAGATAATAAAAGTGGAGCACGTCAAGTGTACCCTGATGAAGTTTGCAAATCACACCAACTGAGTGAGGAAGTGGACACTTCCAAAGGGAGAGACACCCTGCAGAGAGACCTGGAAAGGCTGGATGACTGGGCTAACAAGAACCCTATGAAGTTCAACAAGGACAAGTGTAAGGTCTTGCATCTGGGCAAACATAATCCAGGAGTGCAGCAGAGGCTGGTATGTACCCAGTTGTGAAGCAGCTCTGTAGAAAGGGACCTGGAGGTCCTGGTGGATGACAAGCTCAATATGAGTGAACAATGGGCTGCTGCGGCACAGAAAGCCATCAAGATGCTGGGCTGCATCACCAAGGGCATCACCAGCAGAGGCAAGGAAGTCATTGTCCTGCTCTACTCAGTGCTTGTCAGGCCACACCTGGCATACTCTGTTCAGTTTTGGTCCTCGTTATACAAAAAAGATGTGGACAGGTGGAGAGGGTCCAGAAAAGGGCCACAGATATGATCAAAGGGCTGGGAAGTTGCCATGTGAGGAAAGGCTGAGAGAACTGGGCTTGTTCAGCCTTGAGAAAAGGATGCTTAGGGGAGACCTTCTCACCATGTTCCAGTATTTAAAGAGTGGATGCAAAGAAGATGGAGACTCCCTTTTTACAAGGAGTCACATGGAAAAGAGGAGGGGTCATGGGTACATGTTATTCCTGGGGAGATTCCAATTTGAGACGAGGAAAATTTTTCTCAGTGAGAAGAATCAGCCATTGGAAGAATCTCCCCAGGGAAGTGATGGATTCCCCAACACTGGACACTTCCAAGATTCATCTGGGCAGGGTGCTGGGCCATCTTCTCCAGACCGTGCTTTTGCCAAGAAAGGTTGGACCAGATGATCTTTGAGCTCCCTTCCAACCAGGTATTCTATGATTCTATAATGTTTTACAGATGTTTAGAGGATATGGAGTAGTGAATGTTTTTGGTATTGCTCTTCAATTATTTTTGCAGTCATGAGTGTAACATGTCTGTGCAGAAACGTCTGCAGTTCCTGAGCCTTCCTAAATTTGCTTTGGCTTACGGTACTTCAGGTAACATAGGACATAAAACATTTCTGTACCATATTTACAGAGGTCTGCTGAAGACACTGGTCTCAAGAACCCTTACTTCCTCTTGGACTGGTGGCTGCGAGTAGTAACAGAGACCACAGAATCTGTTCAGATAATTTTACTTTTTCTGTTTTAATTTTCTCTTCCAGCTTACTTTCTCCACATGCTGTAGAACCATGAGAACTGCAGTTGCAAGATAAATTAGGGCAAGGCATGCACTGATTTCAGACTAGCAACACGGGTAGAGACTACCCATATGTTGAAACTGTTAGGGATGAGGGAGCACTCAGGGATGTTTGGTATTGCGCTGACTGATGGGTTTGAAGAGAGGTGATCTCGTCTGGTTACAATATCCCATCTCTGTCCTGTAACAGGGAGCACATCGAGGCAGCTCCCTTTACGGAGCAGAGTGCAGATAACACTAAAATGCTATGTAGGATGTAATGGTATTTCTCTTATTTTGTATTTTGTAGAGATGATGGTTTCATCCAAATTTCAAACTCCTTCAGAAACTCCTAGTTCAAGTGAAAGGAAAGTTCAAGTGAAAGTTCAAGTGAAAGGAAAGATTGCTTATAAAGATCTTAATTTATTGGGGAATTTGTTACAAACAGAGCAGGCAGGTGGGTTGGTTTGTTTGTTTGTTTAATAAATTCTACCACTACTAGAATTTAGGATCTATGGGAACATTGAAGGAAATTATATTTCTGTTACAATTTGTTATCTGTCACTTTATCTAGAAGTGTAATACCTGGAAAACTCTGTATTCTGCTGAATCATTTGTGTAAGAACAGTAACATGTTGTCACTCTAGTCCTTTCTTTGCAGATGTTTTAGATACTGCAAGTAGAGCTGAGCTTTAGTCTGTAGACTGACAGAAAACAGGAGAGACTTTCACACAACAGTGATGATTTATAACTTACTTTTTCAATGAGGATTCCTAAATGCTGAATGTATGTTCAGTCTTACGGTGAACATCAGGTCTGTTGCATAAATTAATCAAGATGGAGGGCTCACATTACAATGAGTTTAGAGGCAATACAGGTTCAATGTATCCCTGCTCCTCCTTCTTCCCTCATCGGACTGCACTCTGGAGGGACTCATGGCCATAATTTGATGGCAGGAACAAGTAGGTGGGGATGGGAAAGAGGCAAGGTTACATTGTTCCCAAACTCTTTGTTGGTTTAAACCAAGAGCTTGATGTGGAACACTGGCCTACTTGACTAGTAGTCTTGAATTCATGATATTAATACTTTTCAACCCTGCAGAAAGCAACAGGTGTGAAGGAAGCATCCTCCTATCTCAAGAACCACTTTTTCGGCTGAGGTTAATAGAGTTTTTCATTGGTCATCACGAGATCAGAGCATAAACCAGAGAAACTTCAACATGTCATGCCTGTAGTTCAGAAATGCTTGGTCAGTAGGCTGGCGGGTACAGTTGCACTCTCTTTGGTGACAAAGCTGGTTTATCTGCTTCTGTGCCATCCCATCAGTTGTTTGTGGGGACACACCATTGCACTAGTGCCTGAAATATCTGTGTGGGTGTGCCCAGTGGTATTGCCAATCCAACCATGGAGAGTTGTGCATAACCTGAAAATACACCTGGGGTGCTTCTTGAGCTTTATCCTGAGCTGGCAGTAGTTCTAGCTCCAGCTTAGTTTTGCTACTCTACGGGCTTAGCTGAATTTCAGTAAGCAGAGTTTTTCTGATAGTCCCTTGGTGTCAGGAGCTGTTCTGGCAAGCTGAACTGTGAGTTGATGACTCTCTCCAAAGTCCAGCATGTCTCCTTGGTAAAACAGGCCCTCAGACTTCTTCGTGTATGTTAGGTGTGGGAACAGCCTTTATCTTGTCAAGATTCAGCAATCTGTAACCAAGAAATATGAAAGTTCTTGCTGTTATCAACCTCTTTTAAAGAGCAAATGTTGAATTTATCATGTAGAAGTTACACATGCCTGAGGTAGCTTTCTTCAGGGGAGATCTAACATACAGACGTGGCCTCTTCCAGAGGCCAAGGGACATAAAACATTTCCACTTTTTCTGCATGAAGTGCAGGAGACTTCTCTTGGACCTTGTCTCAGATAACAAAGAGGAGACAAACAGGAATGTAGTAATTACAATACAGAGAAGGATGGCGCTGCTGTGTTTCTATGCATATTCAGTTATCTGTCAATGTAAAGAATGAAGCACATGCAGTAGATGTGAGTCTAGTAGACACACACACTCCTGGAAAGTGCAACAATGACAATGACAAGAACAGTATATGAACTAGTGCAGACAAGCAGTCACTGCAGAGGACAGGAGGGACAACTCCTAGTTTCATCCCAGATCTAGAGGAAGACTGGCAGGATTTCTGCTACAGGTGGGTGGGATGGTGCAGTCATGCTGCTGAACTTAACAGATGTTGTCTACAGAATGCCATCTAGTTGGGGGTGTTGTGGCTGTATTGGAAGAGGGATGGCTTGGGATAGAGTTGTTATAGCAAAAAGCTGTAAGACTGTGAAAATAGATATTCTATACTGAAAAATTATAATCTTAAGAAAACAATAATTAAAATCAATGGGAATGTCTAAATCCAGGTTCCGATGTAGCCAATGTTTGCTGGCTCCTTAAACAACCTTTACTGCCATCTGTGTGTGTGCAAGTGCAGTATGAAATATGATTTTTTTTTTTCTTCTACTCCATACAGAGCTTGGATGGAGAGCTGAATTTTAACACGCAAGCATTGCTGGGACAGCTTGGGAAATGAAGTCACTACTAATATACTTTTATATGATTGCCTGACCTTTTTTCTTACAGATGCAACTTTGACACAATAACCCAGTGATTAGTCAGCCTGCCCTATAAAATCAGTCTGCAGTGAAGGTGGTTCTTCCTGGTTCTACCTGGATTAAAAAACACAACAGGAAGTTAAGGCCAAATAAGACAGACTTTCAGAATGCCCAGGGAAGATCAAATCCTGAGGAATGAAAAGGAATGGGCAAAGGTTCATGACATGCTTTGATTCCTTGAGCGGCAGGAAAAAAAGCCACATCTACTGATTTGCTGGTCTAGCCTCTGTATAGGCATAGCTGCCCTATAGATTCATGCTTTCCTGACATCTTTATCCAATCCAAACACAGGATTTATTGCTTTTGTAGTGCATCTTGGCTCCTATGTCAAAACCAGCCTTCACGGAAAAAGAAACCTGAGTATTTTTGGATCTCAAGTTTAAGAATGAGAAGCCTTGATTTCATTTTTCTTAGAAATGAAACAAAAAATGTGCAAACAGTAACTGTAATCCCAGATGAGCAAACATGTGACTTTGAGTCCTGAACCTGTGAAACATTGTGGATGTAATTTGAATTGCAATGCAAAAACTGGAAGGAAAGAGTTTCTGCTCTTAAGAACTGTTGGGCAAACTCCATGAAATGACAATAACAGTTACTTATTTGTACAAGTTTGCTATGGGATGTATTGGGTCTATGACAATGAGATTGGCGGCAGAAGGTATCTGGCAGAGGGGACTTTGAAGCACATTGTGTGAAGATCTCACTGAGCTGCCTTTGAGGTCCTAGAACATAAGGCCCATGGTTGCTCATTTTTGAAGAATGCTTTTCCTCTATTCATAGGATTTGCCCTTTGATCCTTACCCTCATACTGGCTTTCCCAGCTGTCCAGGAAAACTGTAAGACCTTGGAGTGTTTCAAAAGAATCTTTAAATTTGTCTGTCCTTGTAAGTTTGAATACAGCAGCTGCAGGAACGCAGTGTTGCTGCATTTCTTCTTGCTCTAGAGCAATTTAAGAAGGCTGCACTGACTGCAGCAAGAAAGTGCAGAGGAAATGAAGCCATAAGAGTGGGATACCTCAATTGATCAATCGGTGTGGGCTGGGATGTCAGTAGGTTCTTTGCTTTAGATTCAGTATTGCTCTGTATGTGTTGAAGTGGAAGAGCTATACAATGGGTTTGCAATGTTAGCAATCCCTGAAAAAATGCCAAGACACGAGAGACCAAAGCTGTGTCTGATTGCATGTGTCTCTTAGATCATGGATGTCAAAGGCCCTGTAGCTCAGTCAAAGCTGGGAGGTTGATGCAGAGATTATAGCATGAAAAAAGTTACAGCCTTTGTTAGGCAGATCTTTTGTATGATCACAATAGCTTGCTATAATTCATGAAAAGCTACTTATTTCTTTTATTGGAAGTCTGCGGGCCAGGGGGCTTTGTAGTCTGAGTCAAGTGTGAACCACACAGTCTAGCCCATCTGATGGGTCATGTAATTTGACTGTGGAATTGCAGCTAGGAGCAGAATTAATGCTTTGCACTTATGAAGCAGCTTCTATTCAGGGCTTTTTCTCTGGGGAATGCATGCAAAACACCAGAGGAACAAGACACAACTCCTCCTAGTGCATCATGTTTGACAAATTAACTTTTGACCTTCCAGTGGGTTTGTACAAAATGGGAACATCTGCCTCAGTATACAGAATTTCATGTTATTAAGAAGAAGATAGTTTTTCTATTCCCCTTTGGACTGTTACGCCTTTGTGAAGTACAAAGCAATCTTGATGTATGCAGCAAAATTAATGCTGAAAACATGTTGGTTTTGTATTTCTGCGGTGTGATGACTGGCTTACGAGAAAAACTCAGGGATGGCGATATGAAAAGAGTCTATTTTATTTTTGACTTCCAGTACCGGACAGTAGAGATTAACTCTTTTGTGCTTATTTTCAGACTGGATATTTCCATCTGCCCCATGGGGATTACTTCATTGAGCCCATTAAAAAGCATCCACAGAAGGAGGGAGCACCCCATCCCCATATTATCTATGGGGCGAATATCCTTCAAAATGCTTTAAGGAGAAGACGAGCGATCCCGATGGAAAAAGAAAAAGCATGTGGATTGAATGGTACAAATATTGCTGGATCTCTGCCTATTTGCTTTCTGCATCTTTTTAAGCAGCTTTGATTTTCCAGTGGTCTGTGCCTTTCCTCTGGCAGACTTTTTTTTAAAATTCTGTAAAAAGAGATTATGCAAAATGAGAGCATCTCAGTCAAAACACCTCAGAAGCCACCCATCTATGTTGCTTTCTGAAAACTTAAATCCCTCTTATGACAGCTGGTATATGTTTTTCACAGTGTTGGTGCTTTCTACCCCAAATGCTATCCTCATCTTGAAATATCTCCCCTCTAATCTGTGGTTTAAATTTAGAATTTCTAGATTCTCTGAGATAGTTACCAGAATATTTAAAGACTTTTATTTGTTTCTGAAAGAGTGCAGGGCATTAACAAGAAGGTGTTTTTGGTAGAAGTAAAAATATGTTAAATATTGATGTAGTAATACTCAGTATTGTGTCTTTTAGGAAAACAAACTAATACACTATCCTGGAAAGGAAGAGTGTATTGAGAGGGTAGTTAACATCTTGTAATTACAATATTATTTCCTTTATTCAGTAAAATTATTTACTTGATTGACTTCATACCAAAAATGTGCAGATCTTGCATTGGTTCTCTGATGTATGAAGCCTTCAAGCTGAGTCTGCACCAAACTTTAGAAAAAGTGCAGTATTGGTAGGGAAAATTAATAATAACCTGAATGATGTAAGGCTTAAGTTTGTACAAATAGGGATGCAGAATACTCAGGGGTATGTTTCTGTCTGTTTTTCACAGGTTAATGGTTAAAGAGCAGTTGATTCTTTTCCAGAGGTGGAAAAAAAAAAAAAAGGAGTGTAGGAATTTCTAATCCTCAGTCACGACTACTGCTGAAGTTTGACGCTGTGTGATATGAATAGATAAATTAAAGAAGCAAACAGCAACTCAGCCCCACTGTATTTGTGGTCATACACCTGCTTTGCACTTCTTGCTTGCTGGCCAAGAGCAATGTGAAATGATAGCTGGGGAAAAATAGAAAGCTAATGTCAGGGGAGAGCTATTCAATCTTCTGTGATACTAGGTAGGTGAGGATAAGGGGAAGCCATAAGAATTAATATGAATGCTGTTCCTTATTACTTTTCATCAGATAAAAATATATCTACTTGTTAGACAAATAACACTAAAGCGGAAAAGCCATGAATTTCTAATGTTGATGTCTATTTTGCCTTAAATCTAAAATTTCTCCCTGATTTTCTGTTTCCTCTGATGACTACTGGCATAGATGAGAGGAATTAGTTTAGATTCGCCTGTGAAAAGTAAGGAAGTGTTCTTGCCTACTGTTATCCAGGTTTCTTTTATGGATGAAATAACATCTGTAAGCAATAATTTTAAGTATGGAGAGGAGATGATAGGAGATACAAGGGGTCATGCTGTCTATCTGCTTTGTGTAGCCTGCTTATTTTCCTTCTATGTCTCACTTTTTACCTCTTGTATCTGCCTTCGAAGTCCTGTAGAATGAGGCAGAAGAAGACTGCCCATACCTGGACACTGGGAAAAATTGAGTGTAGCTTCTCTGAGATTTTGTCACTTAGACTGGCTAAGTTTGCTCTAGTGGGCCTTTGAATTTAAAGTGCCTGTCTAATGTTATTCAGTTTAATGTGACAGAACTATTCCTGTTGGTAATATGTTCGTGGTAGTCTAGGCTAACAAAGGAAATGTGTTTTGAATTAATGAAGTAATATACTGTCGTTTATGTTTCTATGTTTAACGGACTCAACCAGCCTGTAGCGGCAATGTCTGCTTTTGGTCAAAGAGAAATCAGCTTCACTGTCACAGAAGTTACTACCTCATCAGTGTGAAAAAGTGCTTGGGGAAAATAAAGTATTTCCTTCATTACATTTTTGCCCTTCGTGTAACAGGAATAATCATTGTTTCCTGTAAAGGCCTTAACTTTTAATTTGTGTGTTATGTTTTATTGTCTCACTTCTGTTGTAGCTAGCTCTTCAACCAGGGTAGAAAAAAGAAAGAAGTCAGAGTCATCTCCTGTTTACGTTATGCATTGTTAAAGAGCAGTTGCTCCTGTTAGGAGTGAAATACAGAACAAAAAAGGAAAGTGAGTTAATTCTTGCTTTCTGTGCTAAATATATTCACTACACAGGCTTTGGGTAATACTTGGTACATAAATAAATTTTAAAGGTGGTATGTTGACTCTTCCCCCTTTTCAAGACCTCAAGCATTTCACGCTGTTAAGTTTGATCCAGAAGTCTGGTACACCCACGTGATATCACAGATGATCCAGAGTAATGTCTTTTGGGATCCCTTTAAAGCAAAACATTTTCAGTTGACAGGACACATTTAATTGTACAAATGAATTCTATTTTACAGATTATACATCATGACTATTTTGCATTCTCAGCCCTAGCGTTGTCTCCACTGGGCTGCAGTTTAACTGATGAAGAGTTGCCTGCCATGTCACTGATAAGAACTGGTCTTCAGAATCAAGTATTTTGACCTTGTTGGCAGAGATTCATTATAAAAAGTATCTGCTTTTGTTTATTTGAGCTCTGATTCTGTTTGCTTTTTAAACTTAAGCTAAGACAGTTGAGTAATTTGTAAGACGTAAGCTTGGGAAACCCTTTGCATGTCCAGGCTAAAATGTACTGGTGATTTTTGCTTGAAAAGTTGAACCACCTGGATGCTTTCAAGTCAGCACACAAAGCTGCATGGCGATAATAGTAGTTTTTTAGTCAGAACTAACCTGTCTGTCAGACAAGGAATATAAAGACTAGTTGTATAGGCAAAATCAAAAGAGAGGAATTAGTGTAGGAGGGAGTAGGTAGGGGATGCTGACCTCTTGTGCAGTCTTTTTCAAGAAGCCCTGTGCCGCACGCTCACAGCTTTTACTGTGGCAACAACTACACAAATCTGCAGGCTCCAACCTGCTTATCATCCATCGCATCTACATACAGCAATATTTTGGAATCATTTACATTTTTGTGCTCTTGCAATGATCATATTAATTAGTCTATAATTTGTGGTATCCTTAACAGTTTCTGGTAGTTGGAGAAATTTATGTGAATTAAAACTTAGGTTTATGCTGTACACTTGCACTGCTGCTGAGGCAACTGCCAGATGACTCAGTCATTAGCTGCATGCAGAACTGAGTGCTAGTCTTGAAAGCAGCATAACAATACTGTACCTTGCAAGCTTCTTTCTTACTATATCATTTGAAATCTGTGTGAGAAGTAGTAAAAGTGATATATGAAAAGTGGCCCTCAGCTTTATAAATAACTTTTCTAATCATTTATGACTGTAGGAGAGGAAACTAAGGATTTAGGGATTTGGGTTTTTTTTCTAAATAGGTTATCTTAAAAACTTGACAGTGCTCAGAGATATAATGAAGAGAAAAGGAATTATCCTCCTTTCTACAGAATAGGAAAAGATCTCCTTCAATTTCTTTCTGTTTGTTTTCATGCAGTCTGCCACAAGGTGTTGGCTTGACTGTGAGCTGCAAAATGGAGAAATTTTGTGAAGTTTACGAATGGAAATGCTGTCATGTAATGCAGCCTTTCGTGACTCGGTGCTGTGGAGGGGACTGATACGATACAAATAAATGGAATCATTTTTCTTGGACTGGTGAGGTGGTCAGGTTGCTGGCGTTTAAAGGGAGGGTAGTTGAGTTTATTCAGACCGCAACCCAGTGATTGCTGCAGGAAGCTGTAATATATAACTAAGGAAAGAAAGGTTTAGGGTATTAAAACAGATCTCTGAGAATACTTCATTGGAGCTTTAGATGTATAGAAATTGCTTTATGCTTTGCCCTAATTTTGACATGGAAAAGATTTGATAGATGGGTGCCACACAGATCAGAAGTTAGGATTAGTTTGGGTTGTACATGAACTTCCAAGTCCTTGTCTGCAGAGGACTTATAAATCCTATAACTGACGATTTTGCATTTGGAGCAATTTTGCATTGAGGCTGTGGTGGGATGAGGCTGAGGTGGGAGTAAGGAGACAAAGGCTGGGTGCTGTGTGAAATGAGCGGAGCGGTGAGGGCAGCTGAAGAAGCAGAACAGCATTATCTGTGAAAAAACGGGTTTTAAGTCTTTTGAATGATGGCTTGGTGGCATATTTCATTTAACAGGTGACTAGAATGCCATTAAGCTGTTTAGATAAAATTTACCTGTTGCTCTCCATCATCTTTGCCAAGTCTTGGGAAATGGGAGAGGTGCCTGAGGACTGGAGGAAAGCAAATGTCACTCCGGTCTTCAAAAAAGGCAAGAAGGAGGCCCCGGGCAACTATAGACCGGTCAGCCTCACCTCCATCCCTGGGAAAGTGATGGAACACCTTATCCTTGGTGCCATCTTAAGACATATCAAGGATAAGAGGGTCATCAGGGGCAGTCAGCATGGCTTCACCAAGGGGAAGTCATGCTTGACCAACCTCATAGCCTTTTATGAAGACATAACAAGGTGGATTGATGAAGGCAGAGCCGTGGATGTGGTCTACCTTGACTTCAGTAAAGCATTTGACACCATCTCCCACAGCATCCTCACGGCTAAACTGAAGAAGTGTGGACTGGACGATCGGGTAGTGAGGTGGACCGCAAACCGGCTGAAGGAAAGAAGCCAGAGAGTCGTGGTCAATGGGGCGGAGTCTGATTGGAGGCCTGTATCTAGTGGAGTGCCTCAGGGGTCAGTACTGGGACCAGTATTATTCAATATATTCATCAACGACCTGGATGAGGGAATTGAGTGTACTATCAACAAGTTTGCTGATGACACCAAGCTGGGAGGAGTGGCTGACACGCCAGAAGGCTGTTCTGCCATCCAGCGAGACATCGACAGGCTAGAGAGTTGGGTAGGGAAAAATTTAATGAAATATAATAAGGGAAAATGTAGAGTCTTACATCTGGGCAGGAACAACCCCAGGTTCCAGTATAGGTTGGGGAATGACCTATTAGAGGGCAGTGTAGGGGAAAGGGACCTGGGGGTCCTGGTGGACAGCAGGATGACCATGAGCCAGCACTGTGCCCTTGTGGCCAAGAAGGCCAATGGCATCCTGGGGTGTATTAGAAGAGGGTGGTTGGTAGGTCGAGAGAGGTTCTCCTTCCCCTCTACTCTGCCCTGGTGAGACCTCATCTGGGATATTGTGTCCAGTTCTGGGCCCCTCAGTTCAAGAAGGACAGGGAACTGCTGGAGAGAGTCCTGCGCAGGGCCACAAAGATGATGAAGGGAGTGAAGCATCTCCCTTATGAGGAAAGGCTGAGGGAGCTGGGTCTCTTTAGCTTGGAGAAGAGGAGACTGAGGGGTGATCTCATCAATGTTTATAAATATATAAAGGGTGGGTGTCACGAGGATGGAGCCAGGCTCTTCTCGGTGGCAACCAACAGTAAGACAAGGGGTAATGGGTTCAAGCTGGAACACAAGAGGTTCCACTTAAATTTGAGAAGAAACTTCTTCTCAGTGGGGGTGACGGAACACTGGAACAGGCTGCCCAGAGAGGTTGTGGATTCTCCTTCTCTGGAGACGTTCAAAACCTGCCTGGACGCCTTCCTGTGTAACCTCACCTAGGTGTTCCTGCTCCGGCAGGGGGATTGGACTAGATGATCTTTCGAGGTCCCTTCCAATCCCTAACATTCTGTGATTCTGTGATTCTTCCTAAAGGTTGCATCTGAGCGCAGGATTTTATTGACTCATGGTCTTGCTTTTTGATGATTAACTTGATACTGCCAGACCATTCTCTTATTTTTTTTCTGTTTTGCAAGTGTACAGCATGAATTGTTAGTATTGGCTTTTGACAGTGAAGTCCTTTGTTTAACCACTTGGAAGAAGGAAGGAGAAATAGCCCAGGACACTGTTTTATTCTCAAAGGATAGCCTACCTCTTTTTGGAAGAACATTGTGGCCAATGTAAGCAGTCTTGCTTGCTGGCAGAAGCCCTGGTACATACTGTGTAGCTTCCGTATCTTTTAAGGAATGATGCTGACATTTTTCCAGTATTTGTTTATCCAGTATTTAACCACATCAATTATTATTCAGCTTAATTTGCTTAATTTGTCCCAAACACAGGGACTATTATTCTTAGGGTGGCAACTTCACACACTGAGTTGTAGTAACTGAGACTGATGTAGAGGGAAGAGCATCTTTCTCCCTGCATCCCTCTGCATACTAGGAACAGGCTCTACTAACCTGTTTAAAAGATGCTTGCCATGAAAAAAAGAGGAACTAGATACATTCAGTCAGAATGACCTCTATTTTTAAGCAGGAAAAACAGAACAAGCAGCTTGCAGGAGTACGTGGAGTATCTCTCATCTCTGGAACAGGAGGCATTGAACTGAAGAGAGTGAGTGCCTGCTTTTACGGACTGCAGGAGGTTTAACATTCCAGAGGTGAGGTAGCCGGGAAACAAAGACGTGATCACTGGTTTGTTATAGCAGTGGATGAAACAGCTGCTGCTAACTGATGTCAAAAGATTTCACCCCACACCCTCAAAAAAGCTCATGAAATGCAGACAGAAGATTCTAACTTTCAGGTTTCAGGAAGAACTTTTTTTTTTTTTTTTCAGTTGCTCTCTGGAGTTTATTAGAAGCTAATCAGAGGTAAGATAGAATTTTCCATTGTCTTGTGCTTTCCTTCTCCAGAAGAAGGAAGACTTCCTCTTCTGTTTCTAAAATATCTGGATTCTATGCCTGGGATATAAGAATCGTTGAACTTAAACTTTACAACATCCGACATATGATTTTAAGAAGAGTTCTGTCTTCATGTCACTTTGCTGTCAAAAATACTGTTACTAAAAGTGCACCTTCTAACAGATGAGCAGACACAGATGTGTGGCCTTCTTGCTAAGCAATAAAAACAATCCCAGGTTTAATTAGCATACAGGTGTTTAAACAGTATGTTTACTATTAGTTGAACTATAGGTTTTAAGGACACAGAATAAGGTTCTTATCTCTTAACTTGAGTAGCCTAGCAGTTAAATACTTGAGTTTAAGCTAGTTGTGTTACAAGTTAGCTCCTTTTATAGTTAGTGGAGTAGAACAGTCATTGTCAAAGGCTGATTCATCCTTTCCTAAGACATCGTCTTTGACTTTTGGGATGAATTGTCCTTGGGAGCTACCTAGGCTTTAGTTACAGGCAGTAGAAATACCGGTAGAGGAGAAAGGGATAAAATGCTGTATTTTGTACAATTCTTCCTCTCCGGTTGAGTGCAGAGTCAGAACTAAAACTTTGACCAAGTGGATCCAAAATCTTTGCTGAACAAACACCAGAGAAAGCTCAATGCTGACAGAGTGCTGGCACCTGCTTTCCCAGTCCCTGATTGTGTTCTCATATTTTTTATCTTTTCCACTGGAATTTAACTCTTGGTATTTCACTAGCTCCTACTAACTGAGACAAGGTGCTTTCCATAAGTACTTCTGTTGTGCTGGAGATCAGGGAGAAAAATGTGAAAATGGGAGATTGTTGTTATAATGTGACGATAGACGCTTCTCACCAAAAGGCACCAGAAATGTGATATCCTTCCTCACTCAGTCACTGAATAAATTTTAAAGTTCTGTGACAGGCCATTTTCTAAATAACATCAGTCAAAACTATAAGGAGGGAAAAATCTGCGTCATTGTGCTTCTGTGGAGTCTTTCTGTTCAGTCTCTGTGTCACTAGAAAGAAATATTGTTTGCTACACTGTGGTTGCTCACTGCATTTGCTTTGCTGTAGTTTAAAGGGTAGATTGTGGTCTCTTCCGTGCCTTCAGTGAAACAATTTGCTTAACCGCTCATCAGATTGAAGAGTCTCAGTCAGGAGCCAGACTGAACTTATTCAGCATTTCTAACCGTGTACTGTTGTAGAGGGATTTACTCTGCTCTTGCTCTGTGCCTACAGCTTTCCTTATCAAACTGTGTGTGATGCTAATGCACTTCTGGAGTATGTCCATTGATTGGGTAAACAAATGCTTTGATAATATAAATGGCAAATTGCTGCAGTATTATTTGAAGTGCAGTAGCATGCTTTAAAATTAAACTGTTACATGTCACATGCCATTGCTTTCTCTTTTGTAGGATGACACTGGCCTTGAACAATTGTAAACCTTATTTCCACAGTTGATACAGAAAACCCAGAAAGCTTCATTTTGTTGCAGGAATTTGAAGATTTGCTCTGTACACTTGACCCATTAATAGGAGTAGTATTGGCAAAGCTGTTCAGCCTTCATTCTGGCTAGTGCCAGATTTCTCAGTCATACTGAACTCTCTGTGAACTTTCTAAAAAGAAACTACAATTACCTTATTATTTCTGGGCAGATCACAGATCTCTAATTTTTCTGAGAAGTGTTGGACTTCTGCTGGTGGAGCTAATGCACTGATACGGGCTCAGTGTTCACAATTATTTTCTCTGAAGTCTGCATGTCCCTGATGAGCCTCTGGCAGCCTCTTGTCATTTGTGACCCACTTCAAACAGGTGTCTGAGCACAGTTTTTCTGCATGAAGCATAGTGTCCTTGTGGCTTGTGCACTCCTTGCTTGGGGCTGGTGTTCTCCACTCCATGCTCCCATCATCTGCTTGGACCTGGATGCGTTTTATGTACTTGGAGAGACTTCTCTGGATGAATTGTACTTTAAAGGAGATCACAATACTCCTCTCAGCGTAGATTTTAGCTTTATGATTAGCTGGGAACAGGGGAACTGCATAACTTACGAGGTTTTAAGATTTTTTTCTACCCTCTACTGCTTCAGTCATCTTGTAGAGAACTGCAAGCTTTTTCCTTTTTAGGGAGAAGTGGGACCATATCTGGACTTATTGCACTCCAGACATAATTACTCGGTAGCATGTTCTGGGGTCCCCAGATCCTATCTGTACTCCTGATTATCTGCTGAGTGTAGGATGGAGTTCTCAACTCTAGTGATGGGTGCTCATGGGGACCATTCTCATAATTAATTTCTGACCATGTTGAGTAGCTTGTGATGTTGTGTTTAGTCAACACTATTTCACTAAGCAGCAGTCTGTAAAGAGCATCTTTGGGAGTCCAGGATGTCGTTTCTGACACAGATCTTTATGTCTGAGCTCTCTTTACATTTGGTCACTGAAAACAAAGATCTGCCTCAACACAGATTTAGCGAGCCACTGGACTTGCTAGCTGGATTTGATTTGTGGTGAAAGACTTCTAGTAGGGTGAGGTGTGTTCTTCGGTTTCACAGTGCTTATGTGAAGACTACGTGTTGCAGTATATCTTTGCAAATAATACCTCTTCACTGTGTGCCATTTCTGAACTGTTGTGAAAAAACTGTATGTAAATAACAGACTAGAGGGACACTATTCACTTAAAGGTCATGCAGAATTATACATACTTTTTTTTTCTAGAAAAAGGAATTGCCCAACAGAAGTAGGCATCCACCTTTATGTAAAAAAGTGGCCAGAAGATTGCCGTGTTGAAAGATACAGAGAATGTTTTCAGCTGATGCCCTTGAATACTGCGCTTGTTTGGAGACTTTGTGGAACCATTTGTTGCATATCCAGGTTTCTGTATGGAAGAGCATAAAAGAGAATATTGTGGGTTTTTGCCATGATCTCTTCTACACTTTCTGCTTTGCTTCTCTTGCAAATACTCAGCTTAAACTTAATTCAGCAAACATCAGGTGGCTTAGCCGAAAAAACTATGTATTCCTGGCTGGTTTAAACAACTAATGGTGAAGGCTTTGTACACATGAATTAGGCTGTTAAATTAGAGAAAGTCTTCTAAACCATTCTAACCAGTCTCAAGAAACACTGTCCCAAAATGAATTTTGTGCAAAATGGAAAGTCTTGTTGTCCTTTATTCATTTCTTCTTTTAAAAAAAAAAAAAAAGTCTTGTCTAATATTTTGCTCAGCTGCAAACCACTGTTTTAGTTGAAGCTGCAGGAAGATACATTTTTGTATTTTAAATACTTTTAAAACACAATTAAAACACAGCCTCAATCTGAGTCTTCCACTCTGCCCAAGTTGGAATTAGCAGCAAATTTCTTGCCTGCCTGAGCTCTAACCCAAGCTGTATCAAGTTCCTTCCCCTCTGATCTGCATTATTGCCAGTTGAGCCCCCAGTCTGGATTCCCCTCAGCTCTGTGGAGATTTGGATTTGGATCAAAGTCTTCTTTCAGGTGGTGTGGTTTTAACAAGGGATCATTCCTGACATGTTCCTTATTATTTGCCTGACATTCTCCAGGTAAAATATTCACTGAACCACTCTCTGCTTTATGGTATTTTCTTTTCAATGTCCCAGCTGCATCCATTGCCCATTGTGAGGTACTTCTGTCAGTCAGGTCTTCCTCACAGGAGATGAAAGGAGATGAGAGGGATTAAATTTTATCTGTTTGGGAGGTAACCAGGAAGAAGGGCAGTAAAAGAAGGGAGTTCCCTGCAAAGCCCAGTTCCTTTGGCAGGCAGCTCAAAGTTATTCAGGCGATGGTAGCCTTAACATTGGGGAGTGGATTATTAACAGCCCCCTCCCCAGCTGGTGGGTGTAACCTGGTTTTATCCATCATTATCCATTTTGAGGGTATTTTTCTGTCCTTAAGCTATAATTAATCATACTATTTTATCATGTGCGTGAACTGGATGTTTCTTTCAGGTGTCTGCATTTTTTCTCCTTCTGATCATATGCATTTACATACCTTTATATAATAATTTCAAGGCTACCTGGAGAGAAGAGGAGCCAGGTGTTTTCTGCAAATGAAAACTGAGATTGTCATTTAGAAAATAATAGAGGCTGAGTCTGTTGACAGGGCTTTGCTTGATTCTCTTTCCATAGGAGTGCAAATTTCAAAGCTCAGACCCAGTTCTAAGCAAACACTTTCAAACTTCTCGGCATTTTACTGTGGGAGTACCAATAGCTCCTGTCTGTGAAGGAATCTGGCATAGTTTTCTGTAGGGAGAGAACCATAGGGAGTCCTGTTAATTACAGTGGTATTGGTGAGCCTCCACCCTATGCATGACAAAAATGAAAGCGAATTAATGGGATTGTGACATCCAAGAGGGTATAATGCCCCTGATAACCAGTCTCTGATAGGGAAACAGAAAAAGTCACTCTCAACGTTCTGGCTAAAACTGGAACTATACTTTAGCCTGTGCAGTGGTCATGAGGAGCTGAGAATGGCATCCCAAGACGATGTTATGCTAACAGGAGTACTCATGCGAGGTGCCTGGTGGCGGGAGCCCTTAACCTCTCATGTGCAAAGACACTGTCATCTGCCTCCCCTGAGATGTCTTGATGTCATTTGCACTGTTCCTCCCCTTGCTCCTTCTAGCAGTTTGCAGGCACCTGTGTCAGCTCTCCCCAGCTGCAGGGCAGAGTAGCTGGGTGATGGGCTGTCCCTCCCCTGCTGTCACAGCCCCTGGTGTCTGTGCGTGGGTGCCCCTTCAGGGGCTTCGTCAAGCAAAATGAAATCTTGCGTGCCAGGAGCCTCCATGATCATCTTTCAAATTGTCATGAAGTTGCAAAAATGCTATTACCGGAACATGCTTCTAAGAACAGAAAAAAATGGAAAGCAGTATGTGTGTGAGATTTTCAAGATGTCATATTAGCATAATGCATTTTGTTAACTCCCAGAAAGACCAACCCCTGCTCAGGCTCAGGCTTAGGGAGATCCTCACCTGTGAGAGCTGATCTCACACTGCTGGTGTTTGCTGCAGGAGCGCAGCAGGGTTGGGGCTGAGGCTTTGAAGGCTGAATTGCTCTGGTAACGTCATCTGAAATACAAGACATTTGGCCTCAGCCAAGGACAAGGAGGCCCCTCAGAGTGCTAGCGTGTTTTTTCCTTTGAGCAGACTAGTTGGATTTTGGTGTATTTTAAATACAGCAGAGAAATGGAATGGAAAGAACAACAGCTGGTCCAGAGAAAGGCCAAATAAACTCTGTTGTGTAAGCCTAGAGGTAAAAAGATGATAGCATATGCAGCATTTCTTAAAGATTTCATATCAAAATTTGAAAGAATAGCTTTTCATTTCAGGATTAATTCCAGAGTTCTCTGCCTTACCAATCTGAATTTAAACCAAACTAATTAAAAAGCATAGTTTAACTACCACTTCCACGACCTATTCTGTGAGTAGCCATTTCTCTTTTACAACACAAACTTTATACATTAATTTAGTTGGGCTACTTTACATTTCTTAAACTATCTTTGGAACATTTAAAACTGAGATTTATTTTTCTAAACAATTCAAGCTTCTGGAATTATGGGCAAACTATTTTCCTGGTATAACAAACTGCTGTGCCAGGAATGTTCACTTGCGGGTAGATAGTGCATTCATGAGAACTTGGCCTCTGTGTCTGCAGCATGCCTTCAGCGTGAAGGTCTTCAGACAGGTGCATCAAGATTGGGAGATGGGGGAAAATGAGGCACAGAATTTCACTGACTTGACACCTGCCACCCAGCACTGTCCATTCCCCCATCGTGCTTTCAAATTTTGTCTCATATCACGGTGCCAGAAATATTGAATCATTCAGAGTGTTTCTAAGGGTGGTTGATGAGCAAAGGAATAGGATCCAGCCATTCTCTCCAGCTTTCACTCTTGCTCCAGCATAATGACTCATGCTCTATCTTGGTCCTCACTGTCCCTTCATAATGAAAATAATAAGGACAGGCGATTGGGAGGAAAAGAAGGACCAAGAGAAGAGAGTTGGAAAAAATTAAAAATGTTTTACTAATGCTGCTAATAAAGATAGAGAAAATAATACAAAATATACAAAACCAATCTTGAAAGTCCTGGCAACGGCTCCGGCAGATGTGGGGCCAGCACCCGAAGCCCTGGACTGGACTCTGCAGCCAACCGGAGCTGGATTCAGTCTGTCACTGGGCCTCAGTTCGCAGGGACAACTCGCAAGGTCCTCTCCCAATGTCGACCATAAGGAAAAAAGGGACAAGATCCTCGTGATCCCCCACTTTTATATGAAGTATGACGTGAATGGGATGGAATACTTTAGTTGGTCAATTTTCAGTTCACCTCCTGCTTGCACATCTCACGGGATGCATCATTATCAATGACCTTGCATTCCATTGCTATGTCTACCAAAACATGTACCTAACTTTCAGGAAAACTGCAGTTAGTAAGAAGACTTTAGCTGACAGGGAAATTCACTAAGAGAGAAACTTGTTTTTAAGAAAACCAGGACAGAAGGATAAAGAGCTCATATCTGTTGGTGACCTAAATAGTTTTGACACGACTTCAAGGGTCTGTTTCCGTCTCTAAATATTTCTAGAGTCTGTTCTGTTCTCAGTCAGCCCATGTATAGATAAGTGGGCCCTGTCCCAATATGTAGTTTGATGTGATTCATTCCACAGTTCACCTAGGACATGTCAGATTTCAGCTCAGACTTTTGAGCTGGAGTCATATCCTGAGCTCCTATATTTTTGTAACGCTCATGTTACAAATGCGGCTGACAAAGTCTACCATTTGCAAAGTGAAGTTAACGCTTCCCTCAGCTGAAAAATCTCTCAATGATTCAACTCTTCAGCCAGGAGAATATGGTTAATTAATTCACAAGGTCAAAGAAGGTCTGACAGGCACAACTGCCTGCTTGCTGGTTCTGACAGAGCTATCTGGAGCTTCCTGGGGCATGAGCTGAGCAGCACTTTCCAAGCTGTCTTTGACCCAGAACAAGTCCAAGCAGAGCGGAGGCAGCGGATCAGAGTGTGCTGACATCTGAGGGAGTTTGCCCTAAAAATGGCACGAGGGGTTCAGAATGCCTGGGCATGCTCATGGGAGTCACAGGTGAGCTGGCACCTTGCAGAGTATTTAATGTGGGGAGCTGTTTGGTGTTTTGGGAAGAGAAGAGGTGCAGTTCCAACAAGAGATGCAGAAGAACACAAAGAGATCTGGCCAAGCAGGAGGACAGAGTTAGGTGATGTGAAATAGATTCAGTTCAGTAACCGTGTTTTTCACAGACAGTTGCAAATCGAATGGCTGAGATTCAGTTCTTGTCAGCTGGGAAGTTTCTTAGTGAGGGTGAAGCTGTGAGCTGGAGCCAGGTTGCAGCCCACAAGGAGGCTGCATCCTGTTTTGAGACCACCCATCTGGCTGGGTAAACACAGGAGTGGTGGCATCTCGTGGCTGCTCTGTGCTGCCTGTATGTGTTTGCCTCTGAATTCCTGTCCCACCAAGAGAGGAGGCAGGAACAGCTGGTCCCAGCTGGTTCTTTACTGATCATTTGCAAGCACAAAGAGACACAAGTGGCTGGTTTTGCTGTATTTAGTGAAGGGAAATGATGAGCCAGAGAGGAGTTCCCGTGGTGCACAAGTTGGCTCTTGGAGACCTAGAGGAGGCTCTTAAACCCATCTGACATTTCTGATTCTGCGTGGGGGAGCAGAAGCAGGCAAAATAGTGCTAGGCATATTGATTTTCTGATGATGGTGACAGTACAGGGAGGATTTTGTGATGAGTATCCGTGGGGACAGACTCCTTCCACAGTTGTTGCAAGGCAGAAAAAGCCAGTGTGGGCATCCTGGGTGTACAGAGTAGCAGTCTGTCCTCTCCAGGGAGGGGCACGGAAACCGGAGGGTGTTTGCAGAGAGCTCAGCAAGACTGCAAGTGTGAAGAGAGGCCTCTTGTTTCCCCCCAGGGAGGATCTCAAACCCTCTGCTTCTGCTCTGCAGTTGTTTACACCTGGTCAAAGCACAGGAAACTTACTCCCTGGCCAGAGGATGGAACAGTGTGGAGGGAAGCAGATGTTCTTGACCGGGGGAGAGCATTGGTGACATACCCACCTCTTTTGCTGTATTTCATCTTGCGGGTCTGTTGGGGAACAGAACAAAATGCTGCTTCATTTTAAGACTTCGGTAGGTATCTGCACCATGCAGAATTTGGTGTCTGATAAAAGAGGAGCTGCACATTTCTAGAGTAAAATGTTTGCACAGGGAAATGCACCAGTTTACTTATAATCCCTGAATCAAATGCGATTATTCTCAGTTATTCTTTCTTGAAGAGAGGACTGCTAATGTTCAGCAGTTTTAGATTCAGTTAGTATTGTGAATTTGAATATGTAAGTGTGGGTACATAAGCTTCCTCAATGGCTTTTGCCTCAGAGGAATGGCTTTCTGCAATCCCTGTGATATAGCACCCGGCCTGCTGCTGGGTACACAAGCTTATTAAATAGCCCAGGAGGTGGAGGCCTCTTTCAGCTGCCTCTCACATTCTGTAGTGGCTGGTTGGAATCTGCACAGCTTGAAAACCATGTTGTTCTCTTGTCTTAACCACACGCAAAGAGCAAATTTACATCTAAATCACACACACTGCCTAAATCCTTGGAATTACAAGCCATATTAGTCCTTTGCTTTGCCTCTTCCAGCATTGTTTTGCTTTTTTCTGGCACCTTTCCTTGCACTGATACTTTCTGTCCACCATTCCCACATTCTCACCAATTCTTGAAGCTTGGCATTAGGACAGCCCGCAGCGAGTGTCTGTTGTGAAAATCCCTTAGGTAACTTTGAAGAACTAATGGACACTTCAGAGCCTTGTGCTGCCAGTTTCTGGATACTGCTGGTTTGTAACTGCCTTCCATATGTCCAAGAAGCTCCAAGTATCTTTCCAGAGTTTCAACTCTTTCTTTCGCTGCTGAATTCAGTAGTGCCTGCACAAAGTTACCTGCAGTGTGCAAGCTTTGGGAATAGAAGCATAGAATAATATAGGCTGGAAAAGACCTTCAAGATCATTAAGTCCACCCGGAAACCTAACACTGTCTAGTCCACCCTAAACCATGTCCTTAAGTGACACTTCTACATGCCTGTTAAACACCTCCAGGGACGGTGACTCCACCACTTCCCTGGGCAGCCTGTTCCGATGCCTGACAACCCCTTCCGTGAAGAAGTTTTTCCTAATCATAGAATCATACAATGGTTTGGGACCATAAAGGTCATCTAGTCCAACCCCTCTGCCATGGGCAGGGACACCTTCCACTAGACCAGGTTGCTCGAAGCCCCATCCAGCCTGGCCTTGAACACTTCCAGGGATGGGGCATCCACAGCTTCTCTGGGCAGCCTGTTCCAGTACCTCACCACCCTCATGGGGAAGAATTTCTTTATTATACCTAAGCTAAATCTGCCTTCTTTCTGTTTAAAGCCTTGTCCTATCACCACATACCCCTATGAAAATCCCTCTCCAGCTTTCTCTTAGGTCACCTTCAGGTATGGGAAGGCTGCTAATGTCCAGTCAAAAC
Source organism: Caloenas nicobarica (assembly GCF_036013445.1). NCBI lineage: Eukaryota > Metazoa > Chordata > Aves > Columbiformes > Columbidae > Caloenas > Caloenas nicobarica. The sequence continues at coordinate 19,823,313 of NC_088284.1, read as the reverse complement.
CTCCCCTGGTGCAACTTGAGGCCATTTCCTCTTGTCCTATCACTTGTTACTGGGGACAAGAGACCAACACCCTCCATGCTACAACCTCCTTTCAGGTAGTTGCAGACAGCGATCAGGTCTCCCCTCAGCCTCTTTTTCTCCAGGCTGAACAGCCCCAGTTCCCTCAGCTGCTCCTCATCAGACTTGTGCTCCAGGCCCCTCACCAGCCTCGTCGCCCTTCTCTGAACTCTCTCCAGCACCTCGATGTTTTTCTCTTAGTAAATAAAATCCTTGTAGCTCTTTAGCCTAATTGCTGACTTAAGCAGATTGGTAGCCTCTGATCACCAGCATATAGCCAGTTTGGGTTTTTTTCATTATTATGTGAATGGAATTTATGGAAAATTAATAAAAATTTTTAGACGCTGATTCAAGAGCTTCTGGATACTATTCACTTAACCTCACTAGAAACCAGATCAACTCTGACAATGCACAGATAACTGCTTCAAGATACTACTTTCAGTTATTTGCATTCATTTTGAGCGAATTAATTTTCATACAGATATGTAAAAAGAAGAAAATTTATTAATATGCTTAAATTCTAATTTCCATCATCATGGCTCCCCAAAACTGCATTCTCTGTCATTCTTAAGTCACAGTTCTTAAATTATTTTATAACAGGCATTAGGACATAGACATAAGTTGTTGGGAGTTTTTAATCTGCAAATTTGTTTTACAATTATAGGTATTCCATTTTAGAAGATATTTATTTTTCGTCAAGTGAAAATAGAAGTGTGCTGCAAGTTAAATTGTTTTCAGATGAAGTTTCACCAAATACTAGATTAATGCATAGAAAAGTCACTTTTTTCTAAGCCATCATATTAATATTTTGACTAAAATAAGAGGAATCAGCCACTGAAGTTACCAAGTGAACGAGAGTGGAAAGTTCAAATGACGCTGAGTAGTGTACTCCGAGAAAAGCGTCTCATGCAGCTGTTAAGTTTTTGTTGCCCTTTATTGACTGGAGTTTAATCCTTGGGGAAAAAAATGTTCAGGCAGAAGGAAAATTGTGGTTGCAAAATGTAGGCAGATCCAGGCATCACTGTTTCCCATGACATTGTTCTCCATGTACCTCCCGATGCCCAGAACATTTATCACTCCATCCTGCCAGCATCAGTGGTAATGAGTGGCAGACACACTCAACAGCAGTATCTGATTAAGTGCATCAGTCAACACAGGTCCAATTTTAGCTTCATTTTGCATTAGAATGGTGTGACTCCACTGATACTTCATGTTTTTGACAGCAGGAATGTTGAACTTAAACGAAGCTTACAAAATTGTAAGCTTTCTTTCTCTGTGATTGGTTTTTTTGGGACTTGGGAGTTGTCAACATGGGGAAGTACGTGATAAAATAGCTGTAATAGTTTCCTGTGTGAACACCGCTTCACACTCAAAAAGAATTAGTGTGATTTAGCTTAGCCTGTTTCAGAAATACTTACAAAAAGAGCTGTTTTGGTTACCTGTTGTGTTTTAAATTCACATCCTTTCTTCCATGTTTTACAACAGTTTTTCCATATAGCATGTGAGCCCTTGTTCCTCACATTGTCAGCATCCAGGCTTTGTTTTGTTATGAATATTTGTAACCATGACTGTATGTATGAGAAGATACTATGTGTAAAAATTTCTAGTGTATTCGGTTTCACTGAGCTTTTCTAGATAGCTGCCTTATTTATTTCAGCAGAGAGAGTTAGAGTAGGGGAAGGGATTCACTTACTGTATTTGAGTTTTGTAAATAACTAGTAAGTTCTTGCAGTAAATCAGATATTGGAGTTGCTCTCCTCCTTCTTGAGTGAAAGAGGAGAAAGTGTGGTGTCTAGAGCAGTGTCCTGGGAAATCCCAGGTCCTTTGTTAGGTCTAGCCCAAAGTTGATGGGATAATAATAACTTTTTAGAAAACTGCGTTAGTTTCTTCTGCCTCACTAGCCTTTTAATTCTTAGTAGCCGAGTCACTCCTCAGCCTTGCCTTTATTTAGTCTATGGTTGAACTTCAGTATGCTTTTTAGTGATAGGTTAATGTTATTAATGATCATTTTGTGTGTTTATTCATTTTCCCTTGTACAATGACTCTTTCAACAGTTTCTTGAAGAACTCACCCCAAAACTATAGTCTTTTTGTTTATACTTAAACTAAAGGCACATCTTAGAACAAAGTGATGGCTGTAGAAAAAATCATAATGTAGCAAGTTCTGAACAGTGTGTTCATAGCTTACGTCCAGAGATGTAGCGATGTGGCTGTAAGTAATATAGAAAGAGTTCTTACACAAAGAGAAAGGAGGTGAGGATAGAAAGTGAAGATGTAAATCAGTACTACTATATTTTGCCTGACAGCCTTCAGTCATAGGCTGCATTCTCATCTTCTGGGAATTTCCAGACATTTTCATGTTTCTTCAAAGGCCTGTTTATCTCCAAAGGTGTTGAAAGGTGGCTGTGTTCAGTTAGCACCTTGAGCTCCCCCGGTGTTGCACTGAATGCTGCACTCTTCCTTGAGCAACACCTGCAGGGAACGAAGGTGGAAAAGAGCCTTTGATATGGAAACCTTTAAGTGAGGTGAGTCATATCTGTTCTTTGAGGGAGTTTGGGTGGAAAAAACCCCCAGAAATTAACAAAAAAACCATAGTCAAGCAGCATTCTGAGTGCGGAGTTGTTCAAAGTGAAGAACTTTAATGTTTTTATAGTGACACTATTAATATTCTTTCTTAAAGATTAGAAAGCTTGTTCTTAATAGGAATTGGCAAATTTTGATATAGTTCTTTTGTCACCTAATGAAAGCCCTGCAGCTTTAACCTGTACTGGGCAAGTTTGTACAATACTGTTTTTTCATGTATAGTTGAGACAGTTAACTTAAGATCTTTCCTTGTAGCTGAGAGTAAAGGGTCTTGTATGTTGTTGAATTAGTCACATAGGATTTGTATAGATAGTTTCAGGGACATTTTTATTTTCATTAAAAAAATGTGGATTTTGATTTTAAAAACTAACCCTTTTTCTGAAATTCATCAGCCATTTCTAACTAGAAGTTGGTGGAATGTTGTCATCTGCACCATTTCTCCTGCACCGTTTCTCCTGCTTAGGCAGTGATATGGCAGAGTCCCATGAATGACTTATGGAACATTGTATGTGACTCATTTAGCTGATCAGGTTTTCTAATAAAAGCCTCACATCTACAAAATATTCACCCACAACAGACAGGAACTTCTAAGTATTGCCGCTTGAATTTCATGCAGTTTGTGAGCTGAATCTCTTACCAAACTTCTTTTAATTTAGTCTCAGGGTATCTTTGGTATACTTTCAGCACTACTTTCATTCCTGTTCTTAAGGACTCCGGCACTATACCTACCTGTGTCATACACCTTTCTCAAAAATACATGGAAACCCTCAGGGTTCAAGTACCCCTTTTCTCTCTCCTGCTACTTGTGCAGTGTTCTGTGCTCAGCAGTTTTGATGGAACAGTATGGGGAGCAGGCTTTTCTCAGACAGCACTGCACGTTACGAGGTTTCAGAACATCCATCACTTCATGGGTATTCCTGAACTGGTGGGTTGCTGGTCAGTTCTTCCATTCCTGCTCATGCCTGGGATTTCTCACCAAATCTGAAATCACTCGCAATGCTTTTCTAATTTAAGGTAAAAGCAAGACAATATTGTTTTACTTCAGAATGAAGAGCTTAGCAAGAGACGATTATCATTTGGAGAGACATAAAAGCAGAAGTAGAACCATACATCATAGTTGCCTATGTGTTAGTGTTGCTCCAAGATGTTCTCCCTGTCTGCTTCATCTAACTATAAAAGCTGCCAGGAGACCTCACGCAGCGGGGATCCAGTCCTTAGGTGACACCTTTCCAAGTGAAATCCCTGCACTGGAGGAGATCAGTCACTGACGAGAGAGTTTTGTCTGCAGTCAGCAAGTCGTCTTGCTACTTGGCATTAATTTTCAGAACTGGAATCTCTTCTGAGATTTCTTGCAGTACATATCCTCATGCTTAACCAGGACTGCAACCTTTTTGCTGATGACTGTTCACTGTTGCAGTCTGTGTGGCTTTAAACTTTTTTACCTCTAGTGCTATCACCTGTCCAGACAATTAAAAAAAAGGTCTTTGCTAAATGTGCATACAAAGCCTGACAGCTGGCATGATATTTTATTTTGTCATAAACAAATCACTTAACCAGCAGACTGAACAGAATTTTTTGTCCATGTAGCTGTGGGAAAAGTTTTTCTCAGCATGAACCACTTAAAAATGTAGCTACTGAGAACTGCACTTCACAGAAAAAAGAATGCTGAAAAACATGCAAATACACAAGAGACACTAATGAATGCAGCTCATAAATAGCCCCTCATAGAGGTGACTCTTGCAGTAATTGACCAAAGACTGAGGGAGGCAGGAGGAGTGAAGTGCAGAGCCCTGATTAGTGGGATTAGGGTAGAGGTTATATCATTGAGAATCAAATTCACTCCTCTTAAAACAAACGCCTCCAAACACCAAACAAACAAACCCAAATAAACCACCCACTTATTTTTCTTCGTCTTTACACACAAATTATATTCTTCCTTGCAGACAAGGAGCTATTATTCCATGCAGCTCATTTTTTGAGATTAAGATACAAAAATGTATGCCTTTCTTTGAGTCCCTTGGCTTGGTGGCAAAGCAACTTTCTTTATTAACTAACTTTTTTTACTAGCTGACAAATCTACAGGGCAGAGTTTATTTGTGTGGGTGCACAGGATGACACTGACAAGTGATTTGGGTTAATAATCACAGTGGAAATGGATATTCTTGGGCTCTTTATTTTGACAGTGTATGGATAGTAAAAATGATAAGCTTACATGTTTATTGGGCTTTTATTACATTTATTCAATTTTATGGTTCTTTGTCCTATACAAGTTGTACTTTCAGCATCTTTTGAAATGCAAATGCCAGTTCATGTAAAAAGAAATCTACTTACAACTATATTTATCTGTGTATTCTATTTATTTATTTATTATATTCTAAGTTTAAGAATGATAAGGTTACATATTTATTGGGCTTTCATTACGTTTATTCAATTTTATAGTTCTTTGTCCTATACAAGTTGTACTTTCAGCATCTTTTGAAATGCAAATGCCAGTTCGTGTAAAAAGAAATCTACTTACAACTATATTTATCTATCCGTGTATTTTATTTATTTATTATATTCTAAGTCTACAATATAGAATACATTACGTTCTGCATATTATATTAATTCACCTGTGTACAGTATCCTTCAAAAGGTGGTCCAAGGAGGTACAGGTTTCCATTTAGCTGAGTGAACCTGGCTGGGGTAGGTTTTGCAGATTTGTGTGCTTCGCAGTGTTTTGCACCTGGTGCTGCCTGAAGTCCTGAACTGGTACCACAATGAAGTGCTAACTGGTCACAGTGTGTGTGTCAACTAATCGAAATGCTGTGCTGCACACTTGTGCATTGCAGCTCTGCTCTAAATATGTAAGGTGGCTGCTGTGCTTTTGGTTATTCATATGGCATGTTTCAGTTTTATACATAAAATGTTACCAGTACCAGCGTCTCTTTTTCTAGGCATCTTTCAGACTGATCTCAGAGAACCCATTTGTAAAAATGCATACATCTTCTGTTGTACATATACAGCGAGCCAAGATATCAATTACTTTTCACTCTGGGAGATATATTATATGCATTATAATTGGATATTAATGGTCCAAAGGCGCCACATTTTGTAGACACGCAAGACACTGTGGTACCTTCTGGCTGAACTTGGGTCTTCTAAAGGGCAACCAGTGTGCCCATGTCAGGGGCACAACATGTCTCCTGACGGCATGAACACAAGATTTGGGACCTAGCTGCCGTGTCAGCCATTCTTCAAGGGAAGAGTGGTCTGGGTAACTGTCCCTTAACACTTGGTAGTGCTGGGAGATGGAGGTAATGCTGGATATCCATCCTCTGCCACACAGTAGTGGAGCTTATGCTGCTCAGACTTCAGGCACTTTGAGGCAGGAGCTGTCATTCTGGTCTGGGAATTCGGACAAGAACAAGAACATCCTCTTCTGTAAATGAGATGCCAAAGAACTATTGCAGTATCTGTAATAGCAACAAGTGCTCCTGGTCCTTTCTAGGACTCAGGGAATCCCAGCACTGTAGAAATGTTTCTCTGGCTTCTAGGTTGGAAAAATGCCACCATTTGCTGTCAAACTGGCATCTCTCACTTCTTTTTTCAGGCCTAGCGATATTTACATTCCTGGTATTTCCCTGGTAACACAGTCAGCTGGCATTCAAAGCTGGAGTGATTGGAGAGTAATTAGCACCACTGAGCACAGTGCAAGGTTGCTAGCAACTCTACAGAGCAAATATGCCTTCTGGAAAGGATTTGGATGCACAGATCCTAAAATTGTAGTGGGAGCGCTAATCAGGTCTTGCCTGTCAGTCAGACAAGGTGACAGCGTCTGAGGAGCCCGCAGCCGTCTGCTGTCTGGTATTTAGATGACACCTACTGGCGAAGCATTCCTGCTCTTCGGGAATGTTTTCCATGCACAGAACAAACAGTTCATGATGTGCCAGAGCGCTGGGCTTAACGTGTCACCCTGCTGAGAGTAAGGGCTGCCTGTGGAGGAAGGTTATCCCTTATCTTAAACTATGAACTGGTGTCATTACAGAGTTTGAAGCCAAACTCCAGAAGATAAATTCTTTGAAAATGGCATTCCCAATCCAATTTTCTTAGCTTGTCTCTGTCTTGCATCTTAATCCTTGGTGTTTGAGTAGGGTTAACTTTTGGATGTGTGTTTAATTAATCTGTGGGGGTATTCAGAACTTTGCTGGGCAGGGCCACCAGCTGCCTGGTGTCCCTTTGGAGTTGGTCCTGCTTGGTCAGGTAGGTGGCAGCCAGAAATCCGTTCCGATCTATATTGTCCTGTGATTCCTGATTGCTACTGCTCTGTCCGCAAGCTTTACAGCCATACACTTCAAATCAAGCGTGAAAACATTTTAAAGCTAGCGTTGCTTCTTACTCTTCCAGATACCCTCAGCTTTTTCAAGCAGCAGCAGCATCGGAGGGAGAAATGGGAACAAAATCATATGGCTGTCAGAAAGGTTTCTCGACGCTCTGTCAGCAAAGAGCGATGGGTGGAGACACTTGTGGTTGCAGACAGTAAGATGGTTGAATATCATGGAAGTGACCATGTGGAATCATATATCCTCACTATAATGAATATGGTATGTACAGTATTTCCTTTTTGTGGTTAGATGAATGAAGCAAATTTTAACTTCATTAACAGATCACCTTGAAGCAAGTCTGTAATATTGTGCACTAGAAGAAGTGGAATATCATTCATATATATTCATTAAAACTCTGTATTTTGGGGCATTTTTTCATTATATTTTGCGTAGGCATCACTTTTCTCTGGATTCTAAGTGAGAGAAGTCTCATAGCTCTAAATGCTAGCATTAATTTTCTTTCCACTGAAATTCCCTGTCTCCCCTGTTTGCTTATGGATGATTTCAGGTTGGTAACTACAGCAACAGAAATTCTACAGTTTTAAGCATATGGATTCTTTGCTGTATCTGTGGATGAGAAAGGCACACAGGAGCCCACTGGGAATTGTACTAACTTTGCAAGAGCTATAATATTGTGTTACTCTTTTGGTCACAAATCTAAGCAGCACGATAAGAGCTACTATGAAGAAAGTTAACTCTGTCCCAGTTAAAAGCAATACAACTATTTTTCTGGATAAGTGTCCTGCTTCCAATACAAAGTCCACATAATTTAAAAAAAAAAAACCAAAAAACTTTTGATGTTTTCCTGAGTGGCAAGTTTCAAAATATAAGTTGACCTGCGAAAAGCAATAGTGAGGCTGCTTCCCGATATGTCTTCTGTTATTATCTGTATCAAAGTAGATACTGACCTCGGAGAGTCTATTGAGGATGTCTTCTATGTCCTTATCATGGTATGTGTGAAATTAATCATAGTGTAATTCTAGCCATAGTAACTGATCCCTCCCTTCTGTTTGCACAGTATGTTCCTGATTGTGCCCGAGCGGCCTGACTAGCTTCTGAGGCATTGAGCCTGACTAAACAGACACAAACCCAATTTGAGCACAGGGAAAGTATGTAGAATAAAACCCTGCCGTGATCTAAATCAGGAACAAACAAGTCTTAATGTTTTCCCTGCAATCTGTACCTGAGATGATAGGGTTACCCACAATGATTCAATTTCCAGTCTAATACCTTGAAAAAGGCCCATATCCAAATCAGACCTTTGTATTCAACCCACAATTTCCACTTTATTTTGGTAATTTCTCATTTAACAATCTTCTCCAAAACAGTTTTGACCTAAACAAAATCCATTTTATCCATTTGTGTTAATATTTCTTGTGATATATGGCATAGCTCACAGATAGATTATGACTATCTTCTTTCCCTTTCCTCCTGCCTAATCATCATTGTGATGATGTTTATCACATTTTATTTGGGTCAAATTTTTGCTGAGTTCAGTTCTTGCTTTTTTTTTTTTTTTTCTTTTAATGTGGATTTTTTTAATGGATTCATTATCCTTGCTTTTGTTCCTACCATCCTCTTCTGTCCTGTGAAAACACAAGTATCCATCACTTAATTGATTTCTGTTTGCCTAGCGTTGACTTCTTTTTGCTTTGTTGTGGCAGAAGCTGATTACTATCAAATCAAAACAGGATTATTTTATAAGCTGGTTCTTACGCACCTTGGGTGGACCTCTCCATCAGTGTTACGTGACTCTAGATGTTACATTCTTCTCTGCTAAGGTTTTTCAAGAACTCTGAAGTGGTTGAGCTGACAATGAAGGAGACAGGCCTAAAATTGTTGCATTTCTCTATAGGGGAAATGGGCGTATGATAAAATAATCTTGTGCCTGCTTTTGCTCTTTAGCCTAGTAACTTTTGCCAAATCCTCTATCGTCACTCATTTGGCAGAGCTGCCCGTTGCACAAGTTCTAACATCTGCTGCATTTCAGTAAACGCATAAATGCCTTGAGGATTTAAAAACCAAACCAACACCCCTGCCCCCCACCCCAAGATGGACAGTGTGCTTTGAAGTAAATGTCGTGTTTTCTCTCTAAAGTCCTGTTCTGCTATAGAGGAATCAGTTAATCTCATACCTCCTGGCTCTGGCACAGGTCACAGGGTTGTTCCATGATCCAAGCATTGGCAATGCAATTCACATTGTGCTGGTCCGGCTCATCCTCTTTGAGGAGGAGGAGGTAAGGTTTTTATTTTCCTCAAAATGTCACTTGTGAAACTTGGGAGTTCAATGCATTGAGGCATAATTACGGAGAGGAGGGTTTATTTGTTTAAAATAATGTGTTAGTTTTACTCTTCTATTAATCTTTGGCATTTCCGGTTTTTGAATGAATGTTGCCCCAGACAGCAAAGAATTTAGCTCATGATTTTAGGTATTTCTGCACAAAATCACCAAGGAAAATGTAATTAAAATGGGCAAATTAGGAATGGGGAAATGGAATCTCCCCAGTGTCAAAAAAAACATGGGATGCCAAGGAAGACTAGATGGGAAACAGAAATGAATGTATGTGTCATTGCTCAGAATCTAATTACCTAGCATTACCTGAAGTGTATTAGAAAGTCTAAAGCTAGAGTATTTGCAGGACTCTGAAAAAGTAAATCTGTTGTTGTGCAGCTCCAACATACATTTTTCTTTTTAGGTCTCTTTCAAAACTCAAAAATGAGGACTGAGTAGATGCTAATTGCTATGAACTAGCTATATATTGGTAGCTTCTGATGTCTGTCATTCACAAGTATGTTGCTACATGCTTAAATACGTGCTGATTGTCATCATTTTATAGTTGTTCTTGAAACACTCTGCATGGCGTAGCCTGCTCTGACTGCAGGAGCACATTAAGGGGATTTTCTCATTTTTATGACCACAAGCCAGATGGTCCCAATGCTATTGAAAGCAGTAAACCAAGCCATAGAGCCAGGTTATATCTTCTGAAATAATTATTGAGACAAAGTCTATCTTAATAGTCCTCGGTGTAAGAATATGCAGGCCAAAGACTGTAGTTCACATCTTAACAGGACAATTGGATCCTGAAGTTCATGGTGATCTCTGATTAAGATTATTTCCTAAATTTCTATGGCTATTTTGAAAATAAACCATGGATTCCTGTTCAGTTAAGCATGGCAGCGTTGGAAGCAGTGGTGTTGGGCATCTTTAAAAATTTGGTTTTAAGTTACCCAGAAGTTACTATTTGTTTACAATGTTATTTAGATACTTTGTAAGAAGTTTAAAGTTAAGTAGATTAAACTGAGGCAAGATACAGTGAATGCCCAAGACCAGAAACGGGAAAAAATATTTTTGAATGAATGTATTTTACATACTTTTTATTTCAGAAGAAATTTAAGTAACTTGCATGTATACCATATAATAAGATCAGGAAGAAAAATCTTGTCTCTCTTTGGAATTGAGAAATATTGTGAAAGAAATACACCCTTTGAAGCGTAATTGTTCCTTTAGAATGAGATTGTTCACATACCATTGAGTGAGAAACTTGAGCATGAAGTCCCTTACTAATTAATCTTTGCCTTCTCTTTAGAGGAAAACTTGCTTTCAAGAGAATATAAAATGTTTGTTTGAAGGTTTCAGTTCAGTGTTGGATTTTATGAAGCTCACTTTCCAAAAAATATGTACATTTCTACATTTAATTTTTCCTTTAGCTGCACCATTACAAAAATGTCAACATTTAAACTTAATATTCAAGATGTTAGATAAATAGATGTCATTTGTCCTAATGATAGCTCTAGCTTTAAGCAAAAACATAACCAATTACATTTCAAAGAGTACCTGGCTTCACAGCTAACATCACTGACATGTTATCGCAATGCAGCGTGGTCTTTACAGTAATATTTTCCTTCATTTCCCATTAGCAAGGCTTGAAGATAGTTCATCATGCTGATAAGACACTAGCCAGCTTCTGCAAATGGCAGAAGAGTGTCAATCCCAAGAGTGACATTAACCCAACACACCATGATGTGGCCGTCCTCCTAACCAGGTATGACAGCCGTTCAGCGGCTGTGATGACTAGTGCTTAGTTCAATTTTTTATGATAGTGGTTTTTTATAGGCTTATGTCATCCTTTATTTCATCCCGCACAGAATGTAGTCAAGTGGTCCGATGAAGACATGCTGTTTCTGAAACACAGTGTTAATGCAAAAATAACATAGTGTGAGCGTGCCTGACACTCATACAAGCAGAGAATATGAGCTATGTTATAAAAACTTGGTTAAAGATAGAGCTCCTGTACCTTTTAAAGGGATTGTTTTTCATTTGTTTTCAAAGTACATATAACACTTTATGTATGCATGTGGGTGTTTTATTAGAGATGCATCCTAGTCAGGAAATTGAGATCTGTGTGTCCCGAGAGACTAGCAATTTGCAGAGCCCATGGAATTGAGAAATACTGTGAAAGAAATACACCCTTTGAAGCATAATTGTTCCTTTAGCATGAGATTGTTCACATACCATTGAGTGACAAACTTTTTTTTTCCCCCTGCTTGATCCTCTCTCATTTTGTTCTCAGTCACTTCTCTGTTCTTCTTTAAGGAAATGTACCAAAACAACGTAACGCACAGATGAACAACTCCATAATGACAAATCCTAAAATAATATACAGGTGCAGTTCAGAGTGGAAGAGGATTTTGTGAATACAATGATTTATTTTAAGCTTTAAAGTGTATGGTTTTAAAATATTATCTACATATCTAAAGAGACACAAAACTTTTTAATGTGTGAGCAAGGGAGGCACAGAAAACTTAAAGGTGATGACTGAGGTTACACAGGGAGTTTGTGGCAGTGCATGAAACAGAACTTCTAAAGATCCGCAGGAATGGATCCAGTCTGCACACAACTGAGAGAAGAGATTGAGTTTAAGATGTGCAAAAAAACCTCAAAAGTTAAAGTCTATTAGACAAAACAAACAAACAAAGCCACAATTCACCCCTCTGCCAAAGTGGTACAGTAAATTAGAGAGTTAACACGTCTTAAAATAAGAATGAGAAAAAGAAGTCTCACAATGATGTGTGATTTACCTCTCCAAATAAACTAGCTTCAAACACTTCACTTGAATGAGGTTGAGGGTTTGTTGGATAGCCACTCGGGCAGCCCTTCAACAGCTACAGATACCTGGCAGTGCTGCCGTATAGGATCAAAATCCCTGTTCCTCATAGTAAATCTGCCACTTACCCTAGGAGAAGGCTCTCTTATGGTGGGATGTTCCTTGGCCAAAGAGCCTAGGATTCAGCTGTGCTGCCTTCACCCTGCTGACTGAACTGGGAGAAGAAAAAACACCCTGACCCTCACGGGGGATCTGTCTCATTTCCTCCTTTGGAGGTTATAGGCTTTGGGATCACCATCAGGCATGTACTAGAAAACTTCAGATGTGCTGTAACCAAAATGCTGTTAGAGGTGGAAGTTTTAAAACTTTTTCTTATGCCAGTTGGCAATAAAGATATGTATTTAGGCACTACAGCAATCTAAATATTGACTAGAAATTATAGCAGTATGATAGTAGCAGAACAAATGTATGTTGGTTTTGCATACGTGTAAAAATGTTAGAATTATGCTTTGCTTAAAATGCAAATTAGCATTAGTACATTGTGAGATGGAGACTTACCAGTCAGTGTAAGTGACACTCTACTATTGCTTTTAAGCTCTTTTAATGGCAAACCTTTTTTATGATTCTAGAAAGGACATTTGTGCTGGCATGAATCGTCCATGTGAAACCTTAGGTTTGTCTCATCTGTCAGGTATGTGTCAACCTCACAGAAGCTGTAACATCAATGAAGATTCTGGCCTTCCATTGGCTTTCACTATTGCTCATGAACTTGGACACAGGTACAGTTTAAAGTGAAGAGGGGAGGGAGAACTAGCTGAGTTCAATTTATTTTGTGTATTAATACTCAAATTGCCAGACAGAAACAAAGCAAGGAGTGAGTTAATGTCTCTGTTATTAAAATCAAAACTGTGTTTGTCTTTCCTGAGCAAAGTAATAAGAGATTCTTAAACCTCTGACTTTTTTTTAATATTTACAACTATTCAGTCTCTACCTTTTAACAGAATCTGCTAGGGCAATACATCAGGATGAAATCATTAAGCTGTATAGAAGCATCACTTAGTCATGCTAATTTTTCCAAGCATACAGTGAATTTGTAATTACTTAGATGATCTCCAAATGAATCCAAATAGTTTACATAAATCCTATCTGTTTCATTGTATCAAAATATTTCAATATTGCAGATTAGTTGGAAACCATTTTTAATTCAAGCAGTCAAACTTCGTGGAAATACCAAATATTTATTCTCCTTTCTGACAAACAACTGAAGTCACTTTTGGGCATTTCTTAATAACTGGTATCTTCTGTATAGTAATATTCCTATTGTGGATACACTTAGGTCAAGTCAACTGAAGTTCGTGGGTGATTAGCCTTGGAGATGGCTAAACTTTTTTTATGATTGGGTATTTTTGCTTGAAACTGGATTTCTCAGTATTTCCATTGTCTAAGGTTGTTTTGGCAGATTAGTTGGTTTATTAAACTCACATGAAAAAAGTCTGATTTTTGAACCTGTTTTGACACTGAGCTCTTTTCCCAAGGGTAGGGGCTTATCTCATGGATACGCCAGTTTGGCTATAATACTTGCACTTTTCAACTGGACCATATTGCTTGGCTGGGTGACACATTCACAGCTGTATCTACAATCATGTTACTTTCATTATGCATCCAACCACCAATCAGGATGAAATCTGTATTTCCTCATGGGAAATAATAATCATAATCTGATACAAAGATTACTGAAGTATTGACCCTGTCACCCATTAACTGGCTTTTCCTTATTCAACATCTCAATTGCCACGAAGGAAGTAGTATGTGTAAATAATACTGAAATAATTACAACCGGACCTGGGTGCTTTGAGTTTTGTTACTTGGTCCCCACAACCTCTTGCTGACAGGGAGCTTTTTTGTTAACACCAGTTAGCAGAAGACACTTCTTCCCCACAGAGCTATGCATGTCTTTCTCCTGGTCTAGCCTGGGTGGCTGGCGACTTATTTTCCTTTGGATACTGTGGGACAGAGTACTGCTACACTTGCCTCTGCAGGAGTGATGCAGGGCCATGTCTGTAAGATTTGTCTCCACAAAGAAAATTGAATACTGTAGGGTTTGTTGTTAACGGGAAACCATCCTCCCCTCAAGCCGCATTAGAATATGTATGTTAAAAAGTTCAAATATGAGCAATAAAAGTCACCAAACAGGTAAACAAAAAAATGAGAAGAAAGCTGTGCACCCGTTCCTTAGATGGATGTCAAAAGTCAACTCTTCCCCATCCTGTCCCTCTAAGTGTTCACTGCCTCCTGTGTCAACAGTTCGTGGAAAAGAGCCTGTCAATGAGGGGATACAGTTGCTTTTATACCTCAGACCCATTACTGAAGTTTATTCAGACTGAAATTGTGCCCTGCTTTTGGAACATTTGAGTCATAGTACAATTACATTTCCCAGAAACAAAGTCTTAAGTGGTTTGAACTCACTTTGTCTTATTCGTGACTCAATCACGCCCTGAGTCAGTTTTCACTGCTCTTTCGTACAAGGGCTTACACACCTTCAGATGTTAACAGTGTAGATGTCAACATCTTCATATATCAATATCTTTGTATATTATTATTTCAGATAATCTCCTTCATGATGAAATGACTTGGGGGCATGTATGTTTAATCAGCTGAATCCCACCCAAAGCTTTTCATGTTTATGACTTTTGCAAGTTGTTGAACAAAGAAATCCCTTAATAAGTCAGAGAAGCTCAGAGAACCATGTTGGGAAGACCTGCCGTGGAGGTCTGTTTGTAAGGCACGGTTTGAAAAAGCTGATTAGGAAGGACTGGAGCTTGGAGGCTTATTCACTGAATGTTCATTAATTCAGAAAACAGCCTCTCTGTCTTAAAAGAGGTTTAAAAAGAAACAAGCAATATAGACATGATTACAAGACTGTGTAAGACAGTGTAACAAAGCCTGATCTCAAAGTGGTACAAGTCTGCAGTACCTGGGCTCCAAGAGCTAGAAAGCTCCTAGTGTTAGCAGCTTTAACATAAGTAGGGCTTTTTCTTCTCTTTTTTTGATATCCAGTTTTGGTATCCAGCATGATGGAAAAGAAAATGACTGTGAGCCTGTTGGAAAACGCCCATATATTATGTCCCGACAGTTGCAGTATGATCCTACTCCACTCACCTGGTCGCAGTGCAGCAAGGAATACATCACACGTTTCCTAGAGTGAGTGCTCAGGTTGTAACATCTCCCTGAAATGAGTACAACTGTGTATGAGAAGTTTATGCGGAGTTTAAAGGAAATCCTGTATTATTACATTACTAGATGTAGGTTTTTGTAGTGTGCTTGAGTTAATTCCCATCGAGAACATACCCTAGGCTTCTTGCTCACTTAGTATTTGGGAAAAGCTCCATTATATTCTTGCTTTCTGGAACTGAACTCAAGTCTTGGCATATCAGCTCAGGTGTGATGCAACCTGCAGTTTTTTGCAGTTATTGGGAAGAAAGAAGCCTTTCCATCAAGAACTCTAATGGAACATCATAAACCTTGATTTTGGCCACAACGACATGTGCTCGAATTCGATTACTTTTTCAAATTCATTATGTTCTTTCTAAAAGCAACAATATGGTATAACTTTTAAGCAGAGCCTGTCGTGTGCTCTGAAGCCACTCTGCAAACTGTAGTGACCTCATAATATTTCCACTTTGACAAACTGTATTTTGCCTTTGTAACCCTCCCTAACTAGATGGAGTGCTGTTTGATAGCAGCAATTCAGAATATTTTAGCTGGAATCTGGAGGTACTACTTCCAAAGGCCGTATAAAAATTACCATTAAGAATTAGATATTGAAAGTCTGTATAGAAGTACCAAAAAAGTGTGGTTGTGTTTGTTTGTGGGTTTTTGGTTGGTTGGTTGGTTTGTTTTGTTTTGTTTGGGTTTTTTGTGGTTTTGTTTGTTTGTTTGTTTTAATGCACTTTTTATCTTTTAGCCGAGGATGGGGATTCTGTCTAGATGATACCCCCCAAAAAGAAGTTTTAAAGCCCCCAATCATTGCTCCTGGAGTGATCTATGATGTGCATCACCAGTGCCAGCTTCAGTACGGTTCCAATGCTACTTTCTGTGAAGATGTGGATGTAAGTGCTGTATGTTTTCCTTTATTTTCCTAAGAATAACTTAAGCTTCTTGAACAGTGTGGAAGTGTAGTCAGTGAACCTCAGTTGCTAACTAGAAATGCAGCATGTTCAGAGTCTCACAGGCTAGATGTGCAGTGCAGGTGTTCCCTAACACTGTTTTAATTCCACTCTACAGATTCTATGAGTGGTTGCCTTGAATTTTGCAAGACCTTTACTGGATCTAGCCATGTATCTATTGTTAAATGCCTGTCTTTCAGCAGTGGAGTCATTCTGGTTTTAAACTTACAATACTGATCTTACGTAAATTATCAATACACTTTAAATCTCATTTTAAAAAATGAAGATCCTTCAACCTTATAGCTTAAACCGACCAAATCATTCTAGAAACAAGTCTTCAGTCCCAGGAAGAGTTTTCTGAAGAAATTAGGGCTGTGATCTGTTCCCAAATGTCCTGATTTTTCACACTGTTGATGCCCTGACTAAGTAAAGGACACTTCAGTCTATGTGCCTTGAAGAATCTTTATTTTCCCATCAAACATGAGATGTTCTTGTGGAAATGCATAATTTAAAACGTACCCTGGGATTTGTCTCACAGTACAGCAAAGCAGCATTGTGTGGAGATGCAAGGGAGCAGTGTAGTCATAGCAGCACATCTCTCTACAAGAGCTAGGAGCCACTGCAGAGTAGCAGGTTATATTAGCTAAGGTGCAATGGTATTTTAACTGTACCTAGCATGTTCAGGGCTGTTTGGCTCCATGCAGCATTTTTCTACATAGAACAGTTCAGAAACAGTGTTTTCAAGTGCTAGTCTAGCTAAGTCATCACTAATTTTTGCTGTGTTTTGGGCAGCAATCTGCAGCAAACATTGCAGACAGCATCCAGCTTGCGTGCCTTGTTAAACACAGCTGTGACATTGTGGCTGTCAGCAGTGCTGGCATGTTTTTTAGGCAAGGTATTGCGCACAGCCATAGATTGGGGACCGCCAGTGTTGACTGTTTATTCAATTTGGATAATTATGTGTATTCTCATCTACCCTTCTATTAGGGAGATTACTTCTGATTAATCTTCTCAGCCTTAATAGGTAACATGATTACCAATGTTGAACTGCAACTACTGAATCTGAAGCAGGTATTGAAAGATTGCTTTCATTACCCACTGTTCCACTTTCCTCCGTTACCGTAATTTGTCTGTTGGTACAGATAGAAAATTATAGTATAATTTTGCAGTATTGGTTCATTCTGTCTCTCCTTGGGTTTGAACCTACTAAGCTGTTACATTCAGCATCTCCTGATTAACTAATTTTACAGGTAGACATATGTCAGAAAAGCAATTGGAATCATCTTGGTTTGTGTTTTACTGGAAGGCCTGTGTTTTGCAGGTAGCTGCACTGGCAGGAAAAGAAATTGTGGACAGTATAGTCTGCCTGGCACGTTGAATGATCAATATAGTCATTTTGTCTAAGAGGTTTGACAGTTCTTTGCCTTTCCACTGTTTACTCAATGCTCACTCACTCACCAGGCTATATTTGTTTTGTACCTTTAATGTCTGACTGAAATTGATCCACAGATTCTTTTTGAGAGAATCTGTATTTAGCTGAAGATGTCCGAGGGTTCAGTGATTTCACTTAGAAGACGCTGAGATTTAGAATTCGGATAGTGTTTTCTACAAACCATTTATGTAGTAAGTCCTCTAAGCATTTTGTGAAGTACATAAATATTGTCCCTCTAATAAGGAAAAGATAATCAAATACAGATTAGGGGCAGGAGTCTTCCAAGTGGTAGATACACTCATAGCTTTCTATAGAACAGGCTGTGGGAGCTCAGAATCCTTATCACCCTCTCTTTATCTCAAAAACTTCCACTGACTGCAGTGAAACTGGATTTTTTTGGACTTGACTTTCTTTAAGGCACAGACTGTGGTCTCATAGGTTGGGTGGAAAGTGTATACTCTGTTGCTGATGATACAAATCACTTGTCTTGCAGTGAGTCCTTGATAATGAATTTCTGGCTGTTATCTCAAATGCACAGAGTAAACAGTGCTTTTTCTTGCACTGTTGTTATTCCAGTATTCTTAAAGATGGAAAAAAGCTCTGGTATGTGGAGATAAATATGGAAACATTCTTACAAAGTTAAAGAATTTCCTCCATGAACTCTTGACTTGGAAATCTATGAGTGCACCTCATAAAAATGTAACTGCCAGTGAAAAGCTGTGTTCAAGTTTTGTGCCTTTCTCTTGTATCTGAAGCACAGTGCAGGAGTGCACTTTATACACTAAAAAGCATGAAACATCCATGTACAAGAGTTAAAAATAAAGGATTAATTTCATAATGACTGAACACTTGGGTAGCTCTGCCTTAAGAACCTGACACTGATGGCTTCGCAAAGAGTTGCTGAGTAATGCTACTCTTGAACTATAAATAGGGAACTGCAAACCAACATTTGACTTGTATACATTGCCCAAAACCAGCTAAATGAGCCAAGATGCAATGTCCCAGACATTGTATTGCAACCGGAGATTTGAAGTGATTTGAGATGTTCTGTGCTATCAACTTTCTTTCGGGTGTTCCAGGTGAAAACCAAGGTGAACACACAAAGCAGAAGTGAATAAAAGGCAACTCTCTTGAAACAGACTTTGCCCAAGCTTATCTGTTTTAAATAGAAGCAGGTCAGAAACCGACAGCCAAGTTTTGCATTTCATACTCGGCCAGATGTTGCTGCTAGCTCATTGTGGCTGGATTTTCACAAATGCCCGGTTTCTGTATTGGCTCCCAAACCTGGCATGTTGTTTGCATGAGAATCCCAGTGGGAGCTGCTAGTGGGACCCTTCTTATCGATACCATTCTCTGATGACATTTACAGCTGTCCCTGCTTCACAGGTGAATGCTGCCAGCTCTGTTTCCTCTCCCAATGCTGAACTCTGCAGTTCAAACACCCTGAGCCAACACCTGGCCCAGAGCCCCTGGGCTTTTGCTTCTGCTGTTCCAGTTGGGAGTGCACAGTCTCTGGGACACCCCTGGTTTCTCCAACTTGGAAGTGGTTTTCCACACAAAGCCCTGCTTATTCAGGAGTTCCCAAACATGCAGGGAACTGTGTGTCAACCAAAAGAGAAACTGCTGTGCATGTGAACTGGAAGAGGGAGTAGCCCTTGATGTCTGTCCTCACTCTCCAGAGAATACTTCTGATTGAGTGAAGACGACTTGTTATATGGTAGCTGTACAACTTCTGGCCCCGCTAGCTTTAGTGACTCTCAGGAGTTTCTATCCCTTCCATGGGGCTGACCGCTGTCTGTGGAGCGGCAGCTGAAATGCTGTGCTTTACTGGCAAAGTACTGCATTAAACTGCCACCAGTTTCTGAGTGGCCAAAATTCAAGTATTGCCTAACCAGAGCCCTTACTCTACCCATCCCACTAGGCTTTTTTCTCTGCCAGCTAGCCTGGACTTCTTCTTTTAGATCATTCCTTTGCTGTCTGCTTGGCTGATGTTTTAAGATACCTTTGTTTTGATCTCTTTCTTTTTTGGACCTCCACAAATATTAAACTGGCTGTTGTACTTGGAGACACAACATTGCTTTTACTCGTGTGGCTACCTTCTCTAACCTTTGATTGTGCTTTTCAGACAGACAGCAATGCAAAACTGAACATCGTATTCATTAGTACTCTTCAAATCAAAATAGTAAAAAGTCTGTTCATTTTTGCTTTAAACATTAGTGCCCAAACTTTGTAAAGTCATTTTTCCTGTGTGTAGCTGGGAGCTGAGCAGCCAATGAGGACAATGTTTAAACTCACATGGTTCAGGTAGTTCACTTCATAGAAAGTATTCACTGATTTGTATTTGTCAAATAGTCCCTCCTTGTGTATTAATGAGGAATGCCTAAATTTGGACCCTTCGTGGGAAATGCAGCTTTGTAAATGAATGTACAAAACTGTGAGAGATTTTTGAAAATCTTGACCATAGGAGTTCAGCTCTGCTTCAGACTGCTGTGGTTTTCTTTCTTTTCCAGAACCTTTGCCAAACACTGTGGTGCTCAGTGAAAGGCTCCTGCCGCTCCAAACTGGATGCAGCTGCGGATGGAACGCGGTGCGGAGAAGACAAGGTGACCGTGGGCCACGCTGCCTGCCAAAGGGCAGCGAGGGAACCATGAGTAGCTCTGCCACTGTTCAGCGTGAAGGAGGGGCGTCCTGTGACATCTCCATTTAAATTTCCACTCAAGTTTTCGACCTTCAGGGACTGAAGTAACAAATAATTCACAATAATATTTTCCTGTGGTAATGATCTCAAGCTGTTTGTCCTTTCTCTCCTCTCTGCAGTGGTGCTTCTCTGGCGAGTGCATCACAGTAGGCAAGACTCCTGAAGCAGTCCATGGTGGATGGGGCGTTTGGTCGTCCTGGTCCCATTGCACGAGGACATGTGGGGCAGGAGTTCAGAGCGCAGAGAGACCATGTGATAACCCAGAGTAAGCCGAGTCCACAATCTTTTCCTACCTTTTATTCAAGACCTTTGGGGTACTTGTGATGTTGAAGTCATTTTTGTATGACACTGTGTTATCAGCAGGTGCCACAGGCCCTGAACATCTGTCCTTCCCAGTTAAGCATACCCGTGTGAAATTCAGTTGGCTCACCGTTTGCAATCGTCATCTCATTCTTTAATCTTTACTCTCCATGGAACTTATTTCTACACAAAGTTTTAAAAAATCCTGTTAGTCAGCAGTCAGGCTTTGCAGAAATAATAGAAATGTTGCTTTAATAATACTGCCATGAATAAATAGATGTCCTCAAACACCAGATGAGAACAATAGCTAGCAATCTTTTCCTGAGGGAAATAAAGGACTCACCTTTCATGTTTTGTTCTAGTCATCAGCTTTGTTTGAGCTCCCAACACACATGTTGATAGGTACAGAACATGAAGGGCAGAATTTTGTAATACATACCTGAGTTCATGATGACCCCACATCTGATTTTCAAAAATCACTAAGAGGATGCCTAACAACAGAAATCACTTGGCTATTCTGGAAGAAGTGTGAAACATTCTGGAAAATATGGTATTTTGAGGGAGTTTGCTTCATAAGGTAATTTGTTGTGAGCTCAGCCAGGCAACGTACCAGGCACTTCTTCGGGACACAAGGTATGTCTAGATCTGTGTGCTCCATACTGACATGTCTGAGTACTTAAACATGCGAATGGTATCTCTACCCTGTCAAAGGTTCAGATTCACCTTTTTATCCCATTGGAACCTGAAAGACACTGCTCTTCTAAAACTGTGTTTTACCTAGAGTCTCACATCTCAATCTCAATGTTCCTTTTCTAGACCACAGTTTGGAGGAGACTACTGCACTGGAGAAAGGAAACGCTATCGCATGTGTAACATTAGCCCCTGTCGCAAAGGCTTGCCAACCTTTCGTCAGATGCAGTGCAGTGAATTTGATACAGTTCCCTACCAAAATGAATTCTACCACTGGGTTCCCATTTACAACACAGGTATGAAACTACAGATTTTTTAATAGCTTGTATAAAAAGTCAGATTTACAGACCTCTGAGAAACTTCTATGAGGGCAAGAACTCACTGAATTTTAAGTCTTTTAATTAGAGAGAAAAATCTGTTTTGCCTCCATAGGCAGGTGTGAATTTTATGTATACACAAAGGCAGTGGTTCTCCTCTACACACAGATGTTTTTGCAAAGCTTTACCGATAGTGGCTGTGAGTGTAACTAGCTAAGTTCCCGGAAAGATACTAAGAAAAGCTGTTGAAGCCACATCTATACTAATTGTTTGGGATAGACCTAAACCATCTTTTCCAGTGTCAACTGCAGAACGAGAAGTACAGTCGTGTGGTGTAGAGCTGCATGTTTGGGCCTTTAGGCACCACTGCACCTAATGAGCAAAGCTCTTCTGTTGCACAAACATGGCTTTACTACCTCCAAATTCAAATCTGCATGGTAAGTGTAGCTCCTGCTACACTGAGGAAATAATATAGTGCGTCAACTGGTTCAGTAATGTACTGATGTGTATTTTGTAGAGACAAAATTGATGCCTCTGCCTTATAACTTGCTTTGTAACAGCTAGTTACTAAATACAAGGGTAATAATTATTACCATGCAGTTTGATTTTTGGTGTACGTATAAATGTAAGGAGTAGATTAGCCAGTAGAAGCTATCAATATAATTATTTTAAGAAAAAATGATCCATTTAGGGAAGTGAAGCTCAAGATTCAGCTTCATTTGCCAGTAGTATTTTTCAGCCTGTTCATTGCGTTTTCACAGTTATTGACAGTTCTGAATAGGTTTCCTAAATTTCAGCTACTGTTTCAATTTCATGTCACATATACACCATTGAAGATGAACTTGGAGCAGACTTCCAGGAAAATTTCTGATGAAAGAAAATGCAGTTGGTGGAACAGACTTTTTCAGAAGGACCCCCAGTAAAATAAACCGTGGTAAATGCTAACATCCTAAGGCTTAGTCCAAAGCAAAACTCATAAAGTGTCTTCTGCAGTCCCCTGTCACTGAAATTGGGATTCCAGTCTTCTCTGTTACTCACATGTACCACTGATGGGTACACCTTTGGTTCAGGTCATGTCCTCTCTAGGGCAGTACTGTAGAGCTGGTAGTTCTGCATGCTCATTTGTTGCAGAAGGTCTGCTCTTAAAGGGCATTCATAATCATGAATCAAGTGCTTCCTGCACAATGGAAGGCAGGCCTGTGGTGTGTCCATGTCATATTTCAAATAGAAGTGATTGGAGCTTTACAGACAAACCATTTATCTTTAAAATGCTGGTTTGTTGAGCCTGATATATTTCATCTGGAACACCCTGGGCTTCAGTGACCTTTTGCAAAATCCTTCAAATACCAAGCAAATATTTCTTCTGTGACTTAAAAAAGCTTTTTGACTGTTTTCACCTGTTTTCTCAGCAACAGAACTTCAGTCTAGAGTTACGTGTCTCCCCCATGATCTGTGAGGTCCTTAATGTTTGTAACTTTATTCTTACATTCCATTAACAACACTTGAAGTGTTTTCTTGCTGCTAAACTTTAATTTACCAGAATCCTGGATTCTTCAGATAGACAGGCTCTCCTAGGAACATTCAGCTAGACAGGGAGCTGGCCAAGTCCCGTGTTGATCCTTCATCGGACATCATCATTGTAGAACTGAGGGTAGGTGGCTGTTGTGGCATGTGGCTTCCAGTTTTGTCCAGCCCATGGCATTACCTACTGCTTTGAAATATATCTGAGAGTCTTCCACCCATCTCAGTTTCAAATTTTCTTTCACCTTCCATTGTTTGCTAAAGGTGTCCTGGGCAAAACAGCTTCAAAGAGGGTCATGAGACAGTGCTCTCCCTGTGAGGTGGAGCAGTTCAAGCCTTTCTTCTGAGTGTTTGTCTTAGACCAAGACTTTAAACAACAGCAAACCAATGGTGCCACATGAAAAAAGAGCTGACGTTTCAGGGCCCTGGAGACTTAATTACCATGTCCGCCATATGTCCACCAGCCTTTTTTGGTGTACCCCTTAACTGGTGTCATCCAATTTCAAAGACTTATCAGAGCAGTCTGTTACTACTTCAGCTTGCTGCCAAGAAGTTTTGCCTTGTGTTTCATTATGAGGCATTATCTTCTCATGCTGCACATGGGACATACGGGGAAAACAAAATGTCATGAAGCTTTCCCTAACCCCGAGTACATGTAATACGTTTTGTGTGGAAGCTTCTAGTTAAGGAGATGAAACCCTGAGCTAGACATTTTGTGCATTTTAGACATTCATTGTTTCCTCATTTGGCTGGAAAAATGGTAAATGATGGTTAGAATTGTCTCTCCTGGCTTTAATGTCATAGCTTACATAAGCCCGTTCTAATGAACGTCACATAATTGAACACCTTGAATGTCCTTTTCTCTCGTATAAATTGTACCTTCATATGAGGACAAAGACTCTTTTTTGAATAGTTTATGATTTAAAATAAGGTGAGATGCAACAAGCAGCTTTAACAAGCAACCTGGCAGAACAGTGAATGACATCCACTGTTACATAGGCTAATGATATTTAAGGTTCCAATTTGGATTTTTCCCTCATGTTTTAAATGAGTTTGGGCCTGTTGGAGAACTTGCATAGTCCTATTGTGGAGTTGCCCTGGAGCACAGAAACCCACCTACCTCATGCTGGAGCACCTGAGTATCCCTGGGAGCCTCAACATGAAGGGGACATCCAGCAGCTCTAACTAGGATATTTTCTGAACTGTTCTCATTACCCAGACCCCTGCTTTGACACTTTAGTCAGACTTTGGTGCTAATGCACTTCTTTCGCCACCTGGCTGACCCCACATTTATTTGTTTCATACCTTTTGACAAATTACATTTATCTCAATCTGATAATTTCTCAGGGTTTAACTTCCATGTAGTAAGTATGACTTCTACCCTGAATCATATAAATACTTTTCTTTTCTCAGTCAGTGCCAGGAGGATCTCATCTACTGTCAGATAGGGGTTATGTATCTAAAATGTTCAAAATTTCTTATTTCTTCCCAAAATATGTCTGTATCAAATGAGATCTGTACTGATGCAGTCACAGGGGCTGAGCTAACAGATAATGCTGCTACTGCTTTAAAATTAAACTTTCTTTGGAGATCCAAGCTTGGTGAAAGTGGTAAAGTAGCTTTGCCTTGGCATTATTTTCCCATTTTGTCTGTTTGATAATTGCCTTGTCTGATTTACTTTGTTTTGTATTTTCTCATTCAGTCCTGAGTTCTCACAGAGGTGAGGCCTTGAAGAGAAGAGGCCCACCTCTTTTCTTCCTTGTGAGGTAGGAAAAAATATTGAGGCCTTATCTTCTGCTGACAGACACATTAATCACATCCTTCTCAGTCAGGTTAAGCTGGATCCTTCCTGCATGTGAACTCATGGGAGTCAGCTGCAGGGGAAACAAATTTAAATTGGGAGGGGAATATGTTCCTTTCTAGTTACCTTCACATTGTTCTGTTTACCTTTGGTGAATCTGAACTCTGTTATAAAATATACAGGGGAAAAAATCATATGCCTGAATTTTAGGATTTTTACTCAGTTTAGCTGACTCACTTCCTTGGTCTCATTCTGATTACAAATAAGTCACTGGGTGCTTATGGGAGCTGTGTGGCTTGGGATTCCATTATGTCTGGGTTTCTTTAATGTATTAAAGGATTTATCTTGTTCCTGTTCAAATCAGCAGCGTAATCTTGGTGCAGGATGTGTGCACTCTGGAAAAAAAAACAGGATGTAATTTTTCTAGGCTTTTGAGTGTTAGTGGCACCTCAGCTAAAATCTCAAGTCCAGCAAGTGGCAACACACTGCCAGAAGGATGCAGCCAAACAGGAGCAAGTTTGCAGAAGAGCGACATGAAAGCCAAGTGACTTGAAAAAGATAGTTTATAAAAAGACTTAGAAAAGCAAGTTTTGCTCTAGAAAAAAAAAAAAGGTTGAGTTAATTGAATGCTAGTTACTTGAAGAGAGTTTCTAGGGATCTATATCATGGCTATGTCTGACTTAGTAGAGATAGAGGCTAGTAAGACTGCATGACTCTGTGCAGTGTTGTGCTTGGATATGGAAGAAGCTGTTGATATCCAAGCAGTCCTGTGTCCATGTTAACTGACTCTGAAAAGCAGGATCTTGTGGTCTTATCAGCTCAGTTTGAATGTAGCTCTTCTGCTTTCGAACTTGGATTTGAAGTCAAATGTTTTGTGATTGTATTTCATACTGCAACTTCCACCCTCTCTCCTCAAGTAACGCAGGAATCCCTAAAGAGAGCAGGATCCAGCAGTTCTTCATGTCCGTAAGTAGTAGGACAAGCAGAAACAGCCAAAACAACACAAGGGAACTTTAGGTTACCAAGTAAAAAAATCTTCATTGCCGTATGGGTGGTTAAACATTAGAGCAGGTTACCTAGAGGGTTTGAGGCATTAATGTTATCTTTGTAATTTAAATACGATCTAGTCAGGAGCAGTCTAAATGGCTTCGATCCTGCTTTGGTGAGGAGTGATGGGCAAAACTCTCTAGGCTTTACCCAGTCAGAAATCAGCTCTGTTTAAATAGGAATTCAGTGTGAACAGGATTATGTGAACATGGTCATGACTGAGTGTTCGCAGATTGGATCTAGTATTTCATGCATGTGCTGGCTTGCAAGAATTTCGGTATATTTTGGCCTAGAAGTTACTAAGATTACAGCCTTTTTGTTAAAGTCTCATCATGAATTGATCAAATTTGGTGAAGTAACTGAAACTAAACCAGCTGCTTTAACGAGTTCCTTCTGAGGGATCCTAGTGCTCATATTGATCTCAGTTTAGTCTTTTTAGACTTTCAGGACTGAAATAAGATGTAGAAAATCTGAATTCAATGCCAGTCTTTGCTTTCAAGTTCTTCCATCATTTTGCGAAATGTGTTTATTTTGCTTGTGTATCAGTCCTCTATCTGAAAATAGGAGATAAAAGTACTTTCTGCGTCTATATCTGTTTTGTGTTTTGACTATTAGACTTTTTGAGGAGAGTGGCTGATTCTGGTATGGTGTATTTGCAGTCCTAGAATAATGGGAGACCTAATCTTTTGTCAGGTCCCTAAACTGAGCTGTAGAAAAATCAAGAAGGATAGATAAGTAAATAAACTTAGAAAATGAGTGGCTAATACAGTGCTAGAATAATTTCCTCAGTGATGCTCTAACCATCCTTCTGTGCAGATGAATATCAAAATAACTAAAAAATGGTGGTTTTGTAGGACTGAGTTTGTGAGGAGGGATTAATATTCTTTCATTGCCAATGGGCCTCAGAAGAAAAATGATAGGAAGGTAGGATCTGATTTTACATTAGTTACTACAGTTAGGAAAAACAAGAAAGCTTTCATGCCTAGGAAGCCTTCTTTGAATCACGACCCTTTGCAAGTCTGAAAGGTTGCTTGTTATTTATTTTTACATTTTATTTTGGGATAGTAAGGGAATTATCTTTCTCTGCAAACTTCTTCTGAGTTATATACTTAGACTCGTCATAGTTATGACAGGAATATGTCAGCAGTCAGCACTGCCTGCTTTTTCTTGCTCAGTGATTTCTGAAATGGAATCGGATACTATCTTGCTTGTTATGTCAACACACAACTAAGGAGGAGGTACAGATACCAAACTGCTGTTCTACATATTTCGTTATGAACAATGTAAAAGCTGAAATGACTTTCTGCAAAGGCTGTGGCCACCAGAATCAATTCCGAGCTGGTAACAGAGTAGCTGGAAAACTGGGGTTCTTCTTTCCATAATGGTATTGTGCTTTGAATTTAAAAAATGGTGAATTGAGAAGGTAAGCAAGGTGGAATAAAATTTAGAGCACTACAGTAATTAAATTAGCCACACAGCCAGAAGAAGATTTCTGCAGATAAAATTAATTGTGTCATTTATTGTAACAGCTCTTATCAGAACAACCAATGGATGTTGTGGCTGGCAGTTTTCACAGAGAGGCTGAGGACTGATAAGGGTTACAAAATTGATGTGCTTGCCTGAGACTCTTTGATAGCTCGATCTCTGTTGGTATTCTTGAACATGACTCATATCACCTTAAATTCCACCAGTGTCATAACCTTGGTCCATGTGTATCTTCTGCCTCTAATCCCTCTATTG
The DNA here is from genome assembly GCF_036013445.1 of Caloenas nicobarica. Taxonomy (NCBI): domain Eukaryota; kingdom Metazoa; phylum Chordata; class Aves; order Columbiformes; family Columbidae; genus Caloenas; species Caloenas nicobarica. The sequence goes on along the minus strand of NC_088284.1, from coordinate 19,795,494 downwards.
CCCTTTACAGAGGCATCTTTGTTTCAGAAGCCACAAGTATGACATAGTTGTCAGTCCTAAAAAGCTAATTTAGCTCTACTGACAAGAGAGAAAACAAAAAACTCCTCATTAAGGTTTTGGATTTCCTTTAGTGTCCCACTTAAAATTCTTGTTTGATCCCAGTTCTGCAGAGTTGCTGTTTACATGAATGAGATTAACATTTTTAAAGTTAAGACTGTGTAGGCTTCAGTCCTTGAGCTGCAAGGACTTCGGGGCAAGGAGCTGCTGTCACTTTTATGCACTGTGTGGTGCTGTGTATATGTTGGTGCTCTACCAACCAGAGCAATGAAAGTGAATTTCCCTCTTCAAAAGCATAAACCCTTTTGTAGGAAATTATTTAGCTTTTCTGCATTACCCAAAATTTTAATTTCTCATTACTAGAAATTCCTCCAGTTTTAAAAACGTTTCTTTGTATGACACGATCGAAGTCAACAAAGGAGGAAGAGGGAGAAAGAAATTAATTAGCCATTATGTAGAAGATGTATAGTTACTCTGCATCCCTCTGAGACCAAAGAAATGGCTTTTGTCAGCTCTGTCAGGCACAGGATGAAACTGTCACTCAGCAGAGACACCTCTGCAGCACACAGGGAGATTATATTAAAATAGATCAATAATGGTGCCTTGAAGCCTCTTCAACTGACTGGCAGTTTTAAGGCCCAGTGCTTTGCTCAGCAAGGCATTTCAGCTTGCTGAGCATGACCAGATTGCTCTGAAGTCTTCTTATGCACCAAAATCACAAGACAGTTCTTCTGTTTGCTGTCCCTCATAGCTATGACAGTGGATGATTTTTTTTCAGTCAGATACCTCTGGCTCTACTGGAGGATTTCTAGGGGAGTGATAGAAGGGCAAGGATTGTATCTGTCTTTGCTTTGACCCTAGTTTCTGTTTGAACTCATTTTCAGTTTATACAACTATTTATCAAACTTGTGTCCTTTGACTTTCCAAAGCCCGAGTTTCAACATTTCCCATTCCCAAGGGCCAGTGTCTATGAGGGAGGGCACTGTGTGTTTGGGTCTTCTTACTTCATGGATGGACTAGACTGGTCCCATCACAGAGAATCTTGTTTTGGAAAACTACGGATTGCTTTTCCTGCAGCTCTTCCCTTCGCTATTGCTTCCATGCACATCTATCCAAGCACACACCAAGAACAGAGGGATAGGATGCTAGCAAGGACCCTCAGCCAGTGACCATAAGACATGTTGGCCACACTGGAGCACCCTTGAAGTCTTGTGAAGATGAGCCAAGGACTCCTGAGGTAATAGGAGCCAACAGGAAAATATCACTGAAATACTTCAAAGGAATCCGGGGGTGTTCTTCTCAGAAGGTGGCATGGCTGACAGCCCAGCTGAATGCCTCTACACCAATGTTCGTGTCACGGGCAACAAGCTGGAGGAGCTGGAAGCCACCGTGCTGCTAGAAAGCTACGGCCTAGTTGCCATTACTGAAACTTGGTGGGATGGATCTCATGACTGGAGTGCAACGATTAATGGCTACAGCTGTTCAGAAGGGACAGGCAAGGAATGAGGTGTGGAGGGGTTGCCCCTTAAGTCAAGAAATGGATGGTGTGAAGAGCTGTCTCTGAAGAACAGCCATAAGCATGTTGAAAGCTTATGGGTAAGAATCAGAGACCGAGGCAGCAAAGAGAACTTTGTTGTTGCTATTTACTACAGGCCACCTGATCAGGGGGAGACTATTGATGAAGCCTTCTTACTCCAAATACAGGAGGTATTGCACTTGCAGGCTCTCGTCCTGCTGTGGGACTTCAGCCACCCCAACATCTGCTGGAAAAATAGCATGATGAGCCACGGGTGATCCAGGAGACCCCTGGAGTGCACAAAGGATAATTTCCTAAGCCAGGTGACAGACAGTTCTACCAGAGAGGATGTGATATGGGACATGATGGTCACCAAAGCCAGTGAGCTAATTGGTTATGTCAAGACTGGAGGCAGCCAGGGCTGCAATGATCAGGCACTGGTGGAATTTGCAGTCCTGATGGACATGGGACAGGTGAATTGTAAAGTCAGGACCCTGCATTTTAGGAAAGCCAAATTCCAGCTCTTCAAGGAGTTAGCCAACAGGATCCCCATGGAAACTGCCTTCAGACATAAGGAGGCAAAACAGAGCTGGCAGATCTTTATGGATGCTTTCCACAGAGCACAAGAGCTCTCGATCATCAGGTGTAAGAAATCGGCTAAGGAGGGCAAGAGACTGGCATGGCCAAGTTGGGACCTGTCAAACTAAAGGGCAAGAAGGAAATACACAGGCAGTGGAAGCAGGGACAGGTGTCCTGGGAAGAGCACAGGGACACTGCCCAGTTGTGCAGAGGTGGGCTCAGGAAGGCCAAGGTGCAGCTGGAGCTGAACTTGGCAAGGGATGCAAAGAATAACAAGAGGGCTTGTACAGGTATGTCAGCCAGAAAAGGAAGGTCAAAGAAAGTGTACTTCCCTGGTGAGCAAGACTGGCAAACTGGTAACGACAGACAAGGAGAAGGCTGAGATGTTCAACAACCTTTTTGTCTCAGTCTTCTGTAGCAACTTCTCTTCTCACACCTCTCAAGTGAGTGAACTGGAAGACAGGGACTTGGGAGGAAAGTCCCTACAACTGTAAGAGAAGATCAGGTTCATGACCGCATGAAGAACCTGAATATACGTAAGTCTGTGGGGCACGATGAGATGCATCTCAGAGTCCTGAGGGAATTGTAGTAGTTGTCAAGCCACTCTACATGAGATTTGGAAAGTCATGGCAGTCAGGTGGAGTCCCCGGAGACTGGAAAAAGGGCAACATTGCACCCATTTCTACAAAGAGGGGAAAGGAGGGCCCTGGGAACTACCAACCTGTCAGCCTCACATCTGTGCCTGGGAAGATCATGGATCAGATCCTTCCAGAAGCTATGCTAAGGCACATGGAGGACAGGGAGGTGATTCAGGACAGCCAGCATGGCTTCACCAAGGGCAAGTCCTGCATGACCCACCTAGTGGCCTTTTCTGGTGGAGTGACTGCATCAGTGGACAAAGGAAGAGCTACACATGTCGTCCATCTGGACTGTAGCAATATGAAAAGAGGCAGTGGTTTTAAACTCAAAAAGGGTAGATACAGACTAAAGATATGGAAGAACTTGTTTTACAGTGAGGGTGGTGAAAATTGGAAGAAGTTGCCCAGAGGGTTGGTAGGTGCCCCATCACTGGAAATATTCAAGGCCAGACTGGACAAGGCTCTGAGCACCCTGATCTAGTTGAAGACGTCACTCCTGATTGCAGAGGGGTTGGACTAGATGACTTAGAAGGTTCCTTGCAACCCAAATCATTCTATAACTCTGTGGTTCTATGATTTTTGCAGTGTGCTCAACCCCAAAGCTAGAATCAGCAGCAGAGTCACAGGCCTGGAACTGGGCGACACGGACACAGGATCTGGCATCTGCAGAAGAACCGTGCATCAGGAATAGGGAGAGAAAGCAACACGGCTGTGGACAGCAACATCACCTGCATTGTTAGTAATCCTGAGAGCTTTGCTGCATTTTTCATGCGATTGTTTTATTGTGTAATAAGGAGGTCTAGGGGTCTGGGGTCTCTTGGGGACCAGCCTGAAGACCCAGCTGCCAGCCCGGCCATGGTTTGGTAGGCCCTGAGGGACCCTCCCAGCGTCACTGGTGGTGGGGTGGCTTCTTGCGGGGCTGGGAGGGCTCCTCAGCGCCGCCGGCCCTCCTCTTCGGGGCTCGCCGGGGCCTTCCACGGGAGCGTTGGCTGCCCCGGCTGGAAGTGGAGGGCCCGGGCACAGCCTCCTCCGGGTCCTCCTGCAGCTCTTCTCGCTCTGCATGGGTGGGATGGGGAGCATTGCGGGGGCTGCTGGGACCCCCCCGAAGAGCTGGGCTGGGGGCAGGAGACTCCCCTTGGGAGGCAGCAGGGCCCGGAGCAGGATCAGGCCTGCTCTCCCGCTCCCCAGCGGCAGGGGGGTCCTCAAGGCCCATCTGGCGTCGGACCTCCCCGCTGCACAGGCGCACGATGCTGTCGATGAGCTGCTGGACAAAGCTCCTCGTGCGCCTGCCCAGGGAGGCCTGCAGCACCCGGACCAGAGAGTCTTCGATGAGGCCGAAGCGGCGCAGGCTGGAGATGATGAGTCTCTGCGCCGCTGCTGCCTCCTGGGCATCTTCCAAGAGCTGCCCCAGCTCCTGGCGCAGCCAGGGCAGCAGGGGCTGGAGGACAGCGGGGTGGACGCGGAAGATGGACGCCCAGGTGTAGGCATGGAAGCCGCCCACTGGAGCCCTGGGCAGCGGCCCCGCGGCCGGTGGCCGGGCCGCTGCAGGCTGATGGAGGCCGTGGGCGGCTGGGTGTCCGGGAGCCCCTGCTGTCAGGCGGACGACGACCAGTGGTACGGGTGGTGGAATGACCCGCTCCTCATAGTCGTCGTCCGCCCGCACCGAGTGCAAGATGGAGGTCACCCTCCTCTTGCAGAGGGGGCACTCGGGCTTGGTCTCAGCCCACCGCACGATGCAGGTGTAGCAGAACTGGTGGAGGCATGGCAGGACGTAGCTGGCCTCCTGCCAGCTGTCCAGGCAGATTGGACAGCGGGTGTCCAGCTCCGCGGCCATGCTCTCCACGTGCGGCGGTGGGCTGTGGGGAGCTGGGGACGTCACGCTGCTCCCTCTCGCTGGCGCTGCAGCAGCGGGTGTCACGCTAGAAAAGGAAGAGAGGCCACAGTCCATCGCCGGTCCAGGCAGGGCTGGAAGCAACGCCCAGGCCCCTCAAGGAGAGCCTCCCAGCTCCCCAGGGTGAGGTTTCCCCTCTCAGCTCACCTCTGCTGCTGCGAGCGCTGCGCCTGGGCGTCCCGGCTGCCTGAACGAGTCAGGGCCGGGCAAAAACCTCCAATGGCTCTGGGGTCGGGCACTGAGAGTTGCACTGAAGAACTCCCCGAACACGACCTCAGCACCAGGAACCGCCTCGCAGAACACTCCAACCTCGCGTCCTCGCTCAGCTGGCGTGCGGGCAAAAACCGACGGGGTCGGGCTCGGCGCCCGGATACAAGCAGCGAGGGATGCGTGGTCACAATCCATTGCTCGGTGACGTCAGCATCCACCACTCAGGGACATCGCCGTCCTTCCCTTGGCGAAGTCACCACCGGCCATCCTCTCCCGCAGTGCTCAAACACATATGTGGTGGCACTGCAATGCCACTGCCCATTCCATGCCCCATCCCTTGCCTTCAGCTCAGCATCGGTGTTTCACTCCAGTCACCGACCCCTCCGGCCACGTCTCCCCGGGGTCCCTTCAGGTCACTATGGCCATGGCTGACGTCTCCAAGCACACGCGACAAGAGGGTTCACTCAATAACGCCTCCTGCCTCCCACGGAGGCTGCAGCACAAAGTGCCACGGGCTCTCCCCACAGCCCAGCACTGCTGGCCATCCCTCTGGGCTCCCCTTCTTCCTCCCACACAGGGTCACAGGCAGCACCTGGCTGCCTCTCGGGGATCCTGTTCTACCCAGGGGAGATCAAAGCCCACGGCTGCCTCCAGCCCCGAGCCCGGAGTGTCCACTTGCCGGAAGTGGTTGCACTGCATGCAGCCTATGGAGACTTTAGGACATGGGCCCTTCTTTAGAACGGTCTTTGTGTTCAGTTCCCGATGCCCCTTGGGCCGGGCTGGGTCTGGAGTCTGCAGGGTGACAGGGGACACAGCACCAAACACCCTAGCGTCTGTGCCTGCCGTGAGCCATTGGAGCGGTTTTGGGAAGAAGCTGGAGCCTGTTCCGAGTCAAACCTCGGCTTGGTCTGGGGACTCATGGGTGGGAACTGCTGGCAGTGCAGTTCCGGGACCACGAAGAAGATGGCCATGTGCCGTGCCGGCAGCATCCCGCCTCCCCATCCGCGGCCGCTGTGCTAGCGGGGCCTGGCCAGGCACAGGCGCTGGCGGGTGTCAGGACAGGCACAAGCCCCACCGCATCTGCCGCCCAGCGGCACGGCTCCAAGGCCATCTCCCTGCCCAGGACCGTCAGTGGCACCCAGAGATGTCGCGTCTCTCGAGCCCCTGCCAGGACCCAGCCGGCGCAGTGCCCTGAGAGGGACTCGCCTGTCCGCCACAGAGACAGCGTCAGGCTCTCTCCAGAGCAGGACGTGGTGCGGGAAGGGGCCGCGCCGCCCTCCTGAATGCTTCTTTGGGGCACTTTGGAGAGCGCTTGATCAAACGCAGGAACTTGGGGTCCCCACAGCCCCTGCCAGGCGCCACTCGAACCACGGGAGCCCATGGGCCTGCAATAACAGACGGCATCGTCAGGCCTTTGGCTCTCGTCTCTTTTTACTGCCAGCCCTTCCTCCTGCTCCCAGCTTCTCTGCCCACCGATGGAGACCTTTTCGTTCTGGGAGGGTGGGGGAAGGCAGACAGCCTTGGCAAACAGTGCTCCTTGCTCTCAGGAAATAAAGACAAAAACCAAGAAAACAATGCCAAAGCCCTAAGCAAGGGCCTCAGAAAGGCCTACCCTCCATATTGTGACCACCTCCACGAGGAAGGGAGTCATGGGTGGGAACTGCTGACAGTGCAGTTGTAGGTGATTCCATTCTGAGGGGTACAGAGGGTCCAATATGCTGGACAGAGCCTCCTCTAAGAGACCTCTGCTGCCTTCCAGGGGCCTGGCTTAAGGACATCACCAGGAAACTTCCTAGCCTGGTACGGTCCTCGGACTACTACGCACAACGGGTCTTCCATGTGGGTGGCAATGAGGTTGCGACCCGTAGTCCAAACGCCATCGAAAGACACTTCAGGGCCTTGGGACAATTGGTAAGGGAATCGGGAGCACAGGTCATTTTCCTGTCTCTCCTTCCAGTTGCAGGCAGTGACATCAGAAGAAACAGGCAGATGCCGCCTATTAACACATGGCTCCGTGGCTGGTGTCACCGCCACAATTCTGGGTTTTTTGATAATGGGATGACCTGCGTGGCACTGGGTTTGCTGGCCTTGGATGGAGTTCGCCTTTCTCAAAGAGGGAAGAGGATCTTTGCACATGATCAACTAGGGCTCATCGGCAGAGATTGAACTAGACAGGATGGGAAGGGGGATGATATGAGGCTCGCCCGTGACAAGCTGTGGGATGAGAAGCCAAGGATAGAGAGGGGTGGGGTGCTAGCGAGGACCCTCAGCCTGTGGCCTTGGGATGTTTTGGCCTCACTGGAGCACACCTGAAGTCTAATGGAGTAGAGCCAGGGACTCCTGAGGTAATAGAGGCCAACAGAAAAACACCAGTGAAATACTGCAAAGGAATTAAGGAGTGTTCCTCTAGGAAAGTGATGCGGCCAAGAGCCCGGCTGAAGTCCCTCTACACCCACGTTCGCGGCATAGGCAACAAACAGGAGGATCTGGAAGCCACTGTGCTGCTAGAAGGCTACAACCTAGTGACCATTACTGAAACTTGGTGAGACGGATCCCACAACTGGAGTGCGACGATGGGTGGCTACAGCTGTTCAGAAGGGACAGGCAAAGAAGGAGGGGTGGAGGGGTTGCCCTCTGAGTCAAGAAATGGATGGTGTGAAGAGCTGTCTCTGAAGAACAGCCATGAGCACATTGAAAGCTTATGGGTAAGAATCAGAGACCGAGGCAGCAAAGAGAACTTTGTGGTTGGTGTTTACTACAGGCTGCCTGATCAGGGGGAGACAATTGACGGGGAGACAATTGACGAAGCCTTCTTACTCTAGATACAGGAGGTATTGCACTTGTAGGCTCTTGTCCTGCTGTGGGACTTCAGCCACCCCAACATCCACTGGAAAAGTAGCACGGCAAGCTGTGGGCAATCTGGGAGACTCCTGCAGTGCATTGGGTGTGACTTCTGCAGGCAGGTGATAGACAGCCCGACCAGGAGAGGTGCAAGACTGGACCTGATGGTCACCAACACAAGTGAGCTAATTGGCGATGTCAAGATTGGAGGCAGCCAGGGCTGCAATGATCAGGCACTTGTGGAGTTTGCAGTGTGAGGGGAGTGGGACAGGTGAAGAGCAAAGTCAGGACTCTGAATTTCAGGAAAGCCAACTTCCAGCTGCTCAAGAAGGTACCCCTGGGAAACTGCCCTCAGGGACAAGGGAGCAGAACAGAGCTGGCAGATCTTTAAGGACACTTTTGATGGAGCACAAGAGCTTGTGATTCCCAGGTGTAAAAAATTGGGTAAGGAAGTCAAGAGGCCAGCATGGCTGAGTGGAGACTTGATCAAAATAAAGGGCAAGAAGGAAGGGCACAGGCAGTGGAAACAGGGGCACTGCCCAGTTGTGCAGAGATGGAGTCAGGAAGGCCAAGGCACAGCTGGAGCTGAACTTGGCAAGGGATGCAAAGAATAACAAGAAGAGCTTCTACAGATGTGTTAACTAGAAAAGGAATGTCAAAGGAAGCGTGGTCGCCCAATGAGCAAGACTGGCAAACTATTAACAAGGGACAAGGAGAAGGCTGAGGTACTCAACAGCTTCCTTGCCTCAGTCTTCACTGGCAAGCTCTCTTCCCACACTTCTCGAGTGGAAAATGAACTGCGAGACAGGGACTGGGGGAGGAAAGTCTCTCCAAAGGTAAGTGAGGATCAGGTTCATGACCACTTAAGGAACCTGAACAGGTCCATGGGACATGATAAGATGCATCCCAGAGCCGTGAGGGAATTGTCAGATGTAGTTGCCAAGCCACTCTCCGTGATATTTGAGAAGTCATGGCAGTCAGGTAAAGTCCCTGGAGACTGGAAAAAGCAACATTGCTCCCATTTTTAAAAACTGTAGAAAGGAGAACACTGGAAAGGCACATGGAGGACATGGAGGCAATTTGAGACAGCCAGCACGGATTCACTGAGGGCAATTACTGCCTGACTAATCTAGTGGCCTTCCATGGTGGAGTGACTACATCAGGGGACAAAGGAAGGACTACTGTTGTCATCTATCTGGACTTCTATTAGGCCTTTGACACCATCTCCCACAACATCCCTCTCTCTAAATTAGAGACATATGGATTTGATGGATGGGCTATTCAGTGGATAAGGAATTGGATAAGGCCAGCAGCATCCTAGCTTGTATCAGAAGTAGTGCGGCCAGCAAGACCAGGGCAGTGATCGTCCCCCTGTACTCAGCACTGGTGAGGCCCCACCTTGAAACTTGTGTTCAGTTTTGGGCCCTCACTACAAGAAGGACATTGAGATGCTGGAAAGAGTTCAGAGAAGGACAATGAAGCTGGTGAGCAGTCTGGAGAAAAAGTCTTGTGAGGAGCAGCTGAGGGAACTGGGACTGTTTAGCCTGGAGAAAAGGAGGCTGACGGGAGACTTTATCGCTGTCTACAACTACCTGAAAGGAGGTTGTAGCGTGGAGGGTGTTAGTCTCTTCTCCCCAGTAACAAGCGACAGGACAAGAGGAAACGGCCTCAAGTTGTGCCAGGGAAGGTGTAGATTGGATATTAGGAAAAATTTCTTCACCGAAACAGTTCTCAAACATTGGAACAGGCTGCCCAGGGAAGTGCTGGAGTCACCATCCCCGAAGGTATTTAAAAGACGAGTAGATGGAGCATTTAGGCACATCGTTTAGTGGTGAACTTGGCAGTGTTAGGTTAATGGTTGGACTTGATGATCCTAAGTGGTTTTTCAACCTAAATGATTCTGTGATTCTATGATCGGCTGTATATTCACATCCAGAGAGTAGTGGTCAACGGCTCAATGTGTGGATGGAGATCAGTGACGAGTGGTGTCCCTCAGGGGTGTGTACTGGGACTGGTACTGTTAAGTGTCTTCACCAATGATGTAGACAGTGGGATCGAGTGCACCCTCAGCAAGTTCATGGGTGACACCAAGCTGAGTGGTGCAGCTGACATGCGTGAGGGAGGGGATGCCATTATTAAATGCCAGCAGATAACTGAAAATAAGCAGTGATGTGACACTCTCCTGACATGCAGAAGATCAGAGGCAACCATTTTACTGCACTTTGTGGGTGGCAGCGGTGATGAGCAGTTATAAATTATCTCTGAAATCACTTAGTTGTCAGCTGGTGGAAAACGGTTGCTTGTCAGTGTCTTTGGCAATCTCACCCCCAGGTTCATCCTTTCCCCTTACTAGCAACATTTGTTTCTGCTAGTTTCTCTTCTTTTTCTCCATCAGAGCTGATGGTCTCGTTGCCATTTGACTCAGCCAGCTGGCTGCTCATGTACCAGTGATGGTGATTTGGGAGGCGTGAGGGCACCAGCCTCCAGCTACTTCCCCAGAGTCCACAAAGTGGCATTTATCAGGCCTGTGTCACTCTGTTAGCAATATGACCCGGCTCTGCTAACTGCTTCTGATTAGGACATTTCTGTCAGCAAATGTCAGCCAGGGAAAGTGAGTGGATGTTGTAGTAAAGGCACCCTGTCATTCCCTGTGCATTAGAGTTCAGTGTTCCACTGAGATATTTCCTGAGAAAGTATCTTGGTTTTCCTTTCAGCAAACCCCTGTGAGCTCCACTGTCGCCCAATAAATGGCCATTTTTCAGAGAAGATGCTTGATGCGGTTACTGATGGTACTCCTTGCTTTGAAGGAAGGCACAGCCGAGATATCTGTATTAATGGCATGTGTAAGGTATTGGGTATGTTTGCATGTTTCTTTCTCTACAATTTTATAAAGTTATGGGAAAATGTTTAACAATTTTTTTTTGAAGACTGAGGCCAGATACTCTATTTTACCACATTTTTAATGATCATGGAAACAAGTTGATAGAAACAGCTTTTCTAAGTGGACGTAGGAGTCGTTTCTATCCCTTTTAATGAACCCATTAGACTGAGTGCTAATTACTTTTGCTACTTTTGTCCTCTTTTCCTCTTCCATTATTTTAAAATATCAGTTTAGGAAAATCTATTTCTTTTTGATGAAATGTTTTTACAAAGGATTATAGCTTTAAAATTGTAATTGGCATCACCACTCTCTGTGGTTTTATTATAAAAATACAGTTTAACATTACACATTACGTAGTTCTGAAGTGACTTGTAATAGGATCGGATGTTTGCACTTGAAGACAGTAAAAATTATTTTAGTTTACAACAGTAAATTGAATAACCTTGTACAATGAGGTAACAGGCAAACACGAAGTATGTGATTCAATAATGTTCTATTTGTTGAAGAATAAATGTAAAGTTTTCTGCTTATTCTGCGTGTTGATAGTAGGTTTCCAGGATGATGTGTGTGTTTGTGGCATTTGAGGGTGTGTTCTGTAAATGCTATAATACAGTCATAACATTCCTTTTAGTGAATTTCTCATAAATAAAACGAGTACTTTACTTGTAGAGGATGTACTACAACTACAGTTTATTTCTTGAAACTGGGGATTTGTGTCCTGTACCCCCCTGAGGCTTGATACTTCTTTTGCTTTTAATGTCATTTGAAACAAAAGCAAGACGTGGTGTCTTGTGGAAGCTACATTAGCTTGTTGTAGGGAGCTTGGGATTGGATGTCCTAAGCCATTGAATCATATATAAATGCAGTTAAAAGGGACTTCAAGAAGTCATCTATTCATCTCTTTACAAAATAATTTCCCTTTTTTCTAATTTTTCGCATTCTTCTCGTGAAGACTTAAAGTGGTGGGAACTCCACATTTTTAGTAGGCGATTGGCGTATCCTCTTTGGAGACTTTCTATGTTAGTAGAATGCTAGTGCCTCAGAGAGCAGCAATAAAAGCTTTTTTTTTTTTTTAAGTTTCCTTGCAGGGTGTGTTTTTGTGAAAGGGAGTTACTGAGGCCCTACTCAGGTTTACAAATGCAAAGATACTGTGCTTGACTTCATCGAGAGCCAGGATGGGCTGACTTGGCCATGAGCAGCTCAAGCCAGCTGGAAACAAACCTCTCGCATATCAAAGCGTGTAGTCGATGTTGCATACCACAGCAGTGCTTTTGACCTTCCCTCAGAAGAGGCCAAGTGCTAAACTCAGGAGGCTGTCTTTGTGATGTTGTACTTTCATTTTCTGATTTCCAGACCAAATGGACTGGGCTCATTACAATTAATTTTAGCTTCTATATGCTTTCTATATCGAACCTTGCCTGTGACAGCTCGAATTCATGTCTGTTTTAGAAACAGCAAAACTTAATTCATCAGAACCAATAGATCAGAGTTGAAAGGAAAGATAATTTTAATTGCACTTTGTAGATACTAGGTATACTTTATCATAAATAGTTGTGGGCACTCAAAGCCTTTCTAAAAAATTTCCTCCAAGTTACTGGTGTTAGCATAAATACAGTTCTGTCAGTGTTTCACATGTTGACTGTTGCTTCACATCTTCTGACAGATTTAATTGGAATCAGAATCATGGAGTAAACAACTTAATTATGAAAGTGCCACGAATGAGAGCAAATGATGAATAGGTAACCCAAATAGCTCACATTTCTGAAAGACGGTGTGCTTTTATCTGAAATATGTACCCAATATAACATTTGAGGAGAAGCTTTTTCAAGTATTTCCATATAATTCACTAGTATTTTAGTCCAGCTAGTTAAACACAATACATACATTACAGGTCATGGTGAATAAATCTGGAAATGCATTTAATATGAGTCTGGTACAAGAATTCTTGTACTCTGATAGCAACATGTTACTGATTATGTGAAAAAGCAGTTCACAAACATTAACGGCAGTGTCTGTTAAAGCCCTGTTCTGGTTTGCAGCACTGTATCTCACAAAAGCACTTCACGTTTGTTCTGATTACTAAAATAACACTTCCCTTAGGTCTGAAATTGAGTGAAAATTTCAGATGGTGAGATGGATGAGATGTTGTATGTTAGAACCACTGTCCATATCGCTCACATGTGTTTGGTGTGCAGAGTAGCTCTTGTTTAACAACAAAGTTCAGTCTTCCTAGTGAATATGTCAAGATAGGTAGACTCAAATTCAATCAATAATTTAGTATCCTAAATTCAGCTTCTTTCATTCTGATTTTGTGGTTTGCCATGGTTTTATTCAGAGCAACAAGAGAAATTGGTCTTAGCTAGATGGCTAAATGTGGATTGAGATGCCTCATTTTAGCTACTTGAGGTATACTGGGTACTGTTGTAGCCACCTTGGCAAAGCCATAATGTGCATCTTCAAGTGGGAAGTAAGTACAAAGAGATACTAGTGCTAATTCACTTGGACAATACATGGGTCCTAATTTTTCTAAAATGTTATCTATGCCTCAGTGCAATAGGAAGCCTTACCAAGGAGGTGTTGGTATGGTGTTCCTTTAGAACTTGCCTCATCAATTCAAGGACAGACTAGAATTGTTAACTCATTTGAGGGCCTGGCATATAAAATAGCTGGGTCCTCTCTCTGCTCTGTGCTTAACATGGCAGAGGAGTTCGCTAAACATGTATAATGCCACTAAATCACTCAGTGCTGGAACCAGTGGCTGCAGAGGAGAATCTCAAAGCCACATGGCTGCAGCTGCAACCAGTTGTTGGGGTTTTTGTTTTGCTTTGTTTTGTTTCTCCAGCTGGTGCTAATATGGGGATGAAAGATGCAGTCCCTTTTGCACCTAGCCTGGCCTTCAGATATCTTCTTAGACCCACTCCTGTCATGATGTCCGACTTATAAACAGCTTTGAGTGGAGGCAGCCAACAAGATCTATCAGTAACTTCATCTCAAATCATCAAGATATATCATGACTAGTTTGCCATTTAACTGTATTGCTCCACGCACATCTTTTGGGGTTCACTTTTTTCCCTTTATGTAGAAGATCTTTAGAGTACATACCCTGTCTTCCTGGTTCGGAAATTATACATCACAAGTAGACTCTTAATTCTCACCAGAGCGGCTGTTTGGTTCCCCAGTGTTAATAAGCAAAGATACTGCCACCAAAGTATGTTTGTTGAGCCCTGATACATACAAGACTTGAGGAGTTTGGTTAAATATAAGTCATGGCATGATCTAAAAGTGAAAGCTGGTGTGGCATATGCACTGAGAGTGTGCAGACACTGAGAGTGGAGGACCTGGATCTGTGCTGTTTCTAACAGGAATTAATCTCTGGCTCAGAATTTTAATAGGTTTAAATTACCCTCAGTCATGCAAATCTGTGAGCTGTTCTCTGCGGTAATTTGCGATCATTATGTCAAGAGACTAACCTTGTATTGAAGAATAACATAGCTACATAGTACTAGGGAGGAAAGTGTCTTTTTTTTTCTCTTGCTGAAAAGCAGATTGCACATCTCAGGTTTTTTGTGGTACTTCTCACTATGGTTCAATCTCCTCTTCCCATTGCTAGCCTGACAGGACATTGATTCAGCCCCATCTAGACAAATTATAAGAGAAATAGGCACATCAGGACAGATTTCTCCCCATTCAAGGCAATGTCATGGCCAGCAAGACATGAACATGATTTCTTTATTTGGAGACCAGTGGGGAAGGCAAATGAAAGGAAGAGCTTAAAAGCACAACGTGGCACCCACGTAACTTTGATATTCAGGCAGTACATCCAGGCTGTACCCCTCAGCAACAGCAAGGACGTTTTGTATCTGCCCCCCTGCTGCCAATCTGACAGAAAAGTCTCTCCTTGTGGAAGTGGCAAAAGGGTGGTATCTCTGGCTGTTTTCCCTTTACTCACAGAGCAGCAGGAAAGAAATTGTTTCTCCTTCCTGCAATGCAGCCAGGCAATTCACATCATTATTTCTGCCTCCACACTATGTGGTGGGACCAATAATAAAGCCAGGCTCAGGTGCATCAGAAAGGCTCTTGGTGAATGGGGCAATGGCAAAGGGCTGCATGGAGCGATGCTAATTTGCAACGCAGAAAATGAGGCACAACAGTGGATGCAGTAGCACCGCATGTTTCACTGACAGAGGGTGCACAAGGACATATGTGTGCAAAAGAATCAGAGCCTAATTCCTGCTGATTTTTTTTCCTGTTTTAATAACATGCATTTAGTCTCCATATCCCTTTTAACAGGCAATTTGGCAGAAATTTGAGGCACATTATTTAAGACAGTTTTAGAAATATATGGCTGTGTAGAGGAATTGGAAGAATGAGGAAAGCCAAGTAAAAGGGAAGAGGAAGCATCTAGAAATTAATCTAATGAATGACAAAAATAATGTGATGTTCACTGGAGTGGGAAAGTAAAACATGGCCTGGAAATTAAAGTTCATGTAAATGTATATAGAATGAATAACTGCTGAAGCTGTTTACTGTGTAGACTCATGAGAACACACACTTTGTGATGGGCATTAGCGGCCTTGTAAGGTTGCCAGATATGAAGGTCACTGCACCAACAGCAGCACCCCAGAGCTAGGGAATAAAATGGAGGCTTTATTCGCTGTGGCCTGCCAGAATTGTCTGCCGTGCCTCATTCCTGGGGATCCCCATACCACACCGTGCCATGTGTGTAGGTAAAGCGGTGACATCTGATCATATACAAACTGCATTTCACATATCAGAAGAAAAACAAAATACAAGTTTCTGTGGTAGTAACTGGAAGGGACAAAGGAATTCCCTTCATGTCATAGTCATGTCATATGTTGATGCCATGGATATGTTGTTAAGAGAAGTGTATGATGAAGTGGGAAAGTTCTGAGCCAATTCTGGCTGGGCTGATACAAAGTACAGCCCATGCAGAGACTTGGAATTGTCACTCCAAAGGCAGGGAAGTGATGATACTGTGGTACTGCTACTGACACATTTGCTAGTGCAAAAATGATACAATTTGAAGGCATGTCTTTTTTTTTCAGAAGTTCAAAAGAAACACTGCAAAATACTCAATATTTTCTAGTAGAAAAACACAAAATGAGGTATTCAGTTTCCAGATTTTTGTTTTCATAGTTTTCAAAAATTTTTTTTTATGGCAAGATGAAATCTAAAAAATCAAAATTGCAATGGCAATTCTCTGTCAGCCTGAAAAATTTTCTCCCCAGCTTTCTGTTTAACAGTGAATGTGTGCATAGGATAGAATATAAACTTCAACTTGCAGGACTCCCCAGAGCAGCTGCTCTGGTCTAATAATAAACCTGATAACAATGGCTTTACTAACTGTTTGTAGATGATTAACAAATGTACTCATAGTACAGCAAATATACTTCAGAATGCATATCTTTAAGAAAATAGCTACACACCTACCTCTTTTAATTCTTAGGAAATGTTAAAAATAAACTGCAGTGCATCCTTAGCTAAGAGGTGAAGAGTCAGATCTGAACTCTTGGAGAAATAAAGAACCATCCTGCAGTTACCACAGTGTTGTCTGAGTACTGTGAGTACTTCATGAAATACATCCTTGATCAAGTGCTACATGCTTTGAGGCAAAAATGTAGTCATGAACCTTCTCAGCATATGCTTATCTCTGTAACATTCTGTACTGCTCATAAATGTGACCATCGGGGCTGAGTCTGTGTGAAAGACCTTACAAAGCTTTCCCTTTTTTGAAAGTCACCTTCTCTGAAAAGAGATTGAAGCTGAGCCTGCTGCAGAACCTTTTGGCATGTCTGTTGTTTTTCAGAGCAGGAATCAGAAGTACCGGCCAAGTATTGGCATTAAGTGATAGATGAGTCTTTTTTTGAATCCTCTTTAAAAGTGTAAGTGACAGTTTAACACAGTTTGTAACTTGAGGCTTTTCCTTGCTTCCATTTTTACAGTTTCTCTAGCTGTTCATTAAGTCGCTGGCACATAGAGGAAAGGTTCAGTGCTTCTTGAGCTACAAAAGACATAAATATATTAGAGAATGAAGGAGCCTTTTTACTTAGATTAGTCTAGTAGATGGATTTTCCTGTCAGAAACTTACAGAAGATTGCAGTAGATTATGTACTGAAGATAAAATAAAATCAAAATCAAAAGAGGGGATACTCAGATTTTCATACAGGGTGTTAGAGAAGTTGGTATTGTCACACATGAAAACTTCTTTTGAGAAAAAGCAGCCAAGGAAAACTTTATATACTACCAGACTTACGGCTGTTCATCTAAATAACAGGCCTCCAGATGTCTTAGATACCATTAACAACCATTAAGTGTTGGACATCAGGTTGTGTTCTGCAACCTTACTAGTTTTGAAAGAGACGTGAAAAATACCCCAAAACTAAATGCAGATTTTGCTGATGTTTAAAGGAATTAGAGCACTGAATTTTTTGTTTTGGCAAGGAGCAAATTTTGTCATGTCCCAAAATCAATAATATTTTTTCTCTCTGTAGCAAGCATGAACTGAAAAATCAGTCTTTACCAGAACTTTCTCTTTGACCCATTGCCCTATGCTGACAAGCTGGAGAAGCAGCTGTCACAGCTATAAAACTTCATGCCTGCTGACGAGGGTTTGTCTGCAGTAGTGGTCCTGTGCTGACTGACTGCCATGAAAAGCTGGCACAGAGATTTCAGTTCTGTCACTGGGTTGTGCTCCTGGGAATCCATGGTTGCTTCTACGACATAAGCAAGCAGACACAAATCCTAGATGTGTTGGCCTGTCCTAGATGTTGAGGCTGTTTTGGTGGCACATTTCCATCTCCAGTAACTGATCACTACTCTATGATTTCATGACATGGTGGTGGTTTTGGTTTTTTTTCACCTTCATATTAATACATATGAGTTTGACCTAGATATAACAATCTCTACTCTTAGTTTGTTTATATAGGATATATATTTTTCCACAATTGATTCCCCCCTTCTTGGAAGAGCGAAGTACACTGAAGGCAGTGATACAGGATTTTGAGTATTTCATTATGGAGACCACATTTATTCTGAAACCATTTTTCTTTCTAGACTGTTGGCTGTGATTATGAGATAAATTCCAATGCAACTGAAGACCAGTGTGGAGTTTGCCTGGGAGATGGCTCTGCTTGTCGTACAGTGAAGATGATGTTTAATCAAAGTGAAGGATTTGGTAAAATAGATTATTTTTTTTAAACTCTTCAGCTGATATAGTGATTTCTCTATGTAAAAAGGCTTAAGCACATTTCATTGCTAACTGAGTGACTGATATGTGTAGGAAATTGTAAATGGATGTTTCACAGTGAATCATGCTCATGCCAGAAAAGATCTGTGGTCTGTGCTTTTAAGGTTCACCTCATCTAATAAAAAATATGTCAGAGACCAACAAACCCTATGCAAGTTATACAGATAATAATAAAACCCAAAATAGCAAGTGCATTTACAAACAATGTAATTTACCACCTTGGAAAATCAGGACCAGATCTCTGGACAGTGTAAGGCACCAAGAAAATGCTGGTGCTTTGGGAATTCATTTCTAATCATAAATCTGATACCATTTGCTCTGGTGAGCATGTGCCACCTCTTTTCTGTGCAGAACTTTGCACTTCTGGTTGCTGTAAGATTTTCTGTGGCATGCCTCTGGCTTGGAAGGGGAGAAAAGTAACTCGCTGCAGAGTTAAGGTGGTCTGAATCAGTACTTGGAGGACTAAGGCTTTCTTCACTTGACAGCAGTGAGACGTTCAGGCTTCAAGTTGCTTTGTGTGAGATGAATGGGAGCCAAAGAATCTAGAAGAGGAACTAGGAGACTAAAACAGGGTGAGAACCACGACAGTGAGCTGGAGATGAAAGAGACAGCCAGGGCGAACAGCTTTGAATAGGGTACCAGGACAGGACAGAGAGAGCTGAGGATACGGGGCACTGGCAAGTGTGCTTAGAGCAAGGTCCGTGACTGAAGAGCGAGCCTGGTGCAGAGATGAGAAATCTGAAGAGCAATAGTTGGTACCATGCTGGTAAGGAGGGAAAAACCATGGTGAGGCTGTGTCTTTGGCTGGCTTTTGGGTTTTATTGGCGTGTTTTTCATACAATAGTTTTGTTTTGCACAAATATGATTTGTGCTAATAATTTAGACCTGGTTTGATAAGATTTTCCAAAGTTTGAGGGAAAAGCACTTTTAGTGTTTCAGGGGTTTTTTTCTGTGCTGTATACTTGTATTTGCTTCCCACGGCTCCATATCCCACAGGTAAATTGTGAAGATGCCTGCAACCATACAGCAATGCAGGTTGTATATTTATGTGAGACTTAAAAAGGAAAATCTAGAGCTCCCCTTCCTCCAATATTACAGCCTCGAGTTGCTTCTGCTGCTCTAAAATGCACTCCGCCTTTGACCGTGTGTAGGTTTTTCAAGGCTGCAGATGATGTGAAGTTTATTTTCAAATAACAATTTTACTAAAAAGGTAACAGTACTGTAACACATGGGAGGATAAGTGCCTCTTATTTTATTTAAATTCATTTTGTGTTTTATCTTAACTTAGCTTTTTCTTGCCCCAAGATTGAATGTCTCACTGACAAATACTGGTGAGGGATATTAAGTTATTTAATGGCTTTCTTTAGATTCAGTAAAGAATTGTTTGATTCTGCAGATTATTTCCCTTCTACAGATGTTGACTCCATTGCAGAAAAAATAAGCAAAAGTGTCAGAAAAGGCCGAGGTTGGTGGGTTCTTCAGCTTTTAAGACAACGTACAGATCTCAGTGATGTTTACTGTTAAACTGAGAATGGGAAAATGGTTTTGTTCACAATATCTGGCTTCTTTTTTGTCTCTGACAGGTACTGGGATTTTCTGTCTTGCAGTACAGATTAATGGCAGAGTGGCTAGTGAAAAGTTTATGTAAGCGTAAAGACTTCGGGCTCATAAATTCAGTATAGGTAACAAAACTGGACCAAAGCATGCAGCCAGTCACTGACAAGGAAGATTCAGAGAGTTCTTTCTATGTTTGATGGCACAGAGAAATAGAAAATCAAAGCTAATCTATTTTGATTTAAAGCTGACTTTAGAACTTAAGTCCAGCTGGGTTCTTGGGTCTGGTTCTGAAGCAGTGTATGATCTGTCTACAAGCTGACTGAGTTGCCAGGTCAGACTAATGGAATGCCAGGAAAGAGTTTTAATAATTCAGCCTTTCACTGCATGGCAGGGGGATCAGTTTTACCTGCAGCTTTACCTCTTCATGTTCAGAAAGAAAAGTTTGCCTTTCCTATGGATGCAAAAT
The DNA here is from genome assembly GCF_036013445.1 of Caloenas nicobarica. Lineage (NCBI taxonomy): Eukaryota > Metazoa > Chordata > Aves > Columbiformes > Columbidae > Caloenas > Caloenas nicobarica. The sequence continues at coordinate 19,775,591 of NC_088284.1, read as the reverse complement.
GGGAATAGTGGTCCATTGTGCATGCAGGGAGAAGTGAATTTTGCAGTTCTCAGTAGCAAGGGGGCAGTGCATTTAAACTGAGGAACATTAGGGAATGAGGGATTTTACAGTAGGGCTGGAGGTTATCTTACTCTGACGGTCAGAAGGCAAATTTAAGTGCACATCACTCCTGTGAGAGGCTGTATTTTAGCAGAGTCACAGGCAAACAAGAAAACTGTGGCTGTACTCCCCCTAATGTGGAGGTTTATTCTAGTCCTGTTACCTCCTGACCAACTTGGCTGGGACTGAATCAACATGTGCCATGGTCTCCTTGTTATCCCTGTTCAGTTTCGTGCAACCAAGGTACAGACAGATCTGGTACATGCCTGAACCTAGCCTCAAGATGAAGTCTGGACATAGCCATGTTGCAAATGTGGATCTGAGAGACTGGAAGGTCTCCTGGATCCTCACTTGGGAGGCTGTCTCTGGACTGTGATTTTTTACCATTACCATCGCACACTGCAGGCTCCACCTATTCCACGAGAAGGCCGTACGCAGCCATACCTTGACTTGCAAACTTGATATGCCACTGGGAGCCTGTGCTGTTTTCCACATAATAATCTTCTGGTAGTGCCTAGAGCCTGGTTTAGAGGAAAGTCATGTCTCAGAGCCATTCATTTTTAAGACAGAGAAGCTCACAGATGTGACAAACTGGAGAGTGGGATGTGAGCTGTTGCAATAAGGAGAAATAGTGACATCTGATTATCATCTGATCTGCAAGACTGTGTTAACCACTTTAGTGAATTTACTCCTCTTTCACAGCAATTGGAAAACAGAAACAAGCTCTTCAGTCAAATTTATTCACATTGTACTCTCATCCATGTTGAAGAGAATATAGATGTAATTTTAGTTAAAAAGGAAAATATTAATAGCATCAATCACAGATGCGTGGGAGAGCACCCACAATATGGGTGCTACAGGATTTAATGAACACAGCACGTAGGTTAGCTGACATTTTGACTGTTATTGAATCTCAGATCTCTCAATATCCTTATCAGATGAAACCATAAAACCAGCAACAATTATATAAACACCATCCACATCATTTTTAAACAAAAAATTATTATGTTGAGTGACAAACTCAAAAGCTTGCTGCTGATTAGCTTTGCTTTCAAAAGCAGATAACATTCATTGTGAATTAGTATGAGGTTCTGGGAAATCAGGAGATAATTTAGCTATTCAAAAAAGGGAGGGCTAGGGGGAAAGGAATGTGATACATTGACCAAATAGTAACATCTATCATCAGGCAGCTGAGATGCATTTAAAATCAGGATTATGAGCAACAGCAGGTGATACAGACAAATAATTATCCAAAACCTTGAGAGGATACAGATTTTTATGTTACAACAGAAAGCAAATTATGTTTCATTTATTGTTTTTATACTTTGTGTTTTGAACAAATGTTACCCTAATTACACCTGGAAAAAAAAAAGGACACAAAAAGGACACCAAGGTTACAAAGCCAAGCTCTTAGGACGTGACACAATTAAGATTTTCCATGCTGTGTTAATTTGGCCCACTTGTGAGTATGCCTTCTAATCAAGTCTTTAGTTACACGATCACACACTGTGTTTGTAACACGTCTCCTCTACACTGAATGAATAGAACATTTGGGAGAATCATTAGACCTTGGTTACTTATAACAGACCTAGACCACTGGTTTCCTGAAATAGAAATTATTGAGTAATCCTCCAGATTTTGTTATTTCCTTCACTTATGAAAAACTGAAAAATTTGAATTTCTGTAGTCAGTCTGGGAAACTTGCAGGAGGTGACAACTAGAAAACTCTCCCTGCTGAATGTTACTCACAGGAAAAATATATGTCATTTAATTTGGAAGGGCCTAAAATAGACGCTTTTTTTTTTTGTACCATAAGTAACATAAGACATTAGAACCAATACTTACCACTCCACAAGAGAGCTGCAAAGAAAATTCAGATGTTGAAGACTTTGGGGCATTTACTTAGGACAGTAGATTGTTGTACAGCATGTAAGTGCTTCTGGTAGGTGGAGAGCGTTGATATTGAAAATTACGTAGTTTGCCCAGTGTGGTTTATCTCACTCATGTGAGTGAGTAATCAAAGGTGATAAGCTTATTTCACAAGAAAGGTGAGTGGGATGTGAATCTCAGAATTTAATTCATGACCTTAGCAGTGGGTGATGAGAACTGAGGAACCACACATGTTCCAATCTTGAGGTAAACCAGCAGAAACTGCAGCTCAGGCTCCCAGGGCACGCACTTGCAGAGGTGTCATCCATCTGATTTCTAAAGCCCAGCCAGGAGCAATAGCAAGAAAGCTGTCTGAGTTTCTGTTCAAATTTCCATGTCAACTTCCTTTTACAGTTTTTTTTCAATAGCAAGAGCAGGTCCCTGTAAGGCGTGAAGCACAAAGCTGGGTGTCATATATTCCCTGTGATGCAAACAAAATTCTGTAATAGGTGCTCTGGGTTCATTCTTAACACACATACCAAAAATCTCTTTTTACAGATAACTTTATACATGAAGAGCTGTTGAACTTCCTTGTGAAAGTCAGTAGTTCATAAATATCTGTTTAGCTGACCATAGTAATTTGAGGCATTTGAATGAAATCCGGTTTTTGTAGCAAGGCTATCTATGGGAAATAGCTGGGGAGAAATTGAATTACTTAACAGAGGTAGATGGAATTTTGTACATACCTGTGCACTGGTGACTGATAAAAATTCCACTTGAAAACTGAAAAGACCTTTCCCACAACAGGCTGTTGACTGGCTAGGAATCCCTGTCATTTCCCATTGCAGTATGCCAGAACCCTCGGGTATGGTTATAGAGATGTTGATGTTCATCTGTGGAGTAGATCAGAAAAGCATTCACCTCCATATCACTTCTAAATGCCACAATACATATTTGTATTCCCCAGCTGATGCTGCAAAACCTAGTTTGGAAAGACACACTATTAACTAACTGAAATACAAGTTCTGTGATAGCACATTTGTATAAATTTTCAAGAAAAGCTGATATTTAATTTACCTGATACATAAGTGAAATGCAATAACATTTTTGTTGTTCACCTCTGTGAACCTTTCTTGCCTCTTAGGATACGTTGATATTGGGCTAATTCCAAAAGGTGCGAGGGGAATCAAAGTCATGGAAGTTGCAGAAGCAGGAAATTTCCTTGCTGTGCGAAGCAAAGACCCAGAAAAATATTACCTGAATGGAGGCTTTATCATCCAGTGGAATGGTGAATACAAAGTGGCAGGAACGATATTTCAGTATGACAGAACAGGGGATCTAGAAAATCTGACTGCTCCAGGACCCACCAATGAATCAATATGGATTCAGGTAAATACGGGATCACTAACAGAACCTGCTGGGTTTGGGTGGCAGCAGAATGTGCTCTGGCTCTGAAACTGAGGCTGGAAAAATACATATATTTATATATAAAATATTCTATTAGCATGTTGTCTTGTGAAAATCAGTTGAGCTATTTTGGGGAGAAATAAACTCCTTGTTTGAAAGGGTTATTCATCCTGCCTGAAAACAGATGTCCAGTGTCATACTCAGATGATTATTAAAGGCCGATCTGATCCCATGCTGCCTCTAGGTTAGAGATCCTTCCCCCTGCAGTGGGTCAGTCCTTTGCCAAAACTTCCTTGGGTCTTGTGCCAGCTTAGACCAACATGTGGCTGTGATTTGAACTAGACCCAGTTCAAAAACAATTATTTATCACAAAAAAGGAGCTGATGTGGAGGCTGTGAACAGTGAGAGCTAGGGATGGCTGACAGCAGTGACACTGCGCAAGAAAATACAGCATTAGATAGATGGATTAATAGCTTATGGTAAGTGAAATGGATCCATTTAGGATGGAGCAACTGAGGTTGCTCCCTTTTGTTTCTTTTATGTTGCTTTATAGATTCTAACTTAAATGTAATCTACTTCTGTTAGTTCTGCAAAGTTACTTTTAAATTATCCCTTTGTTCTCTGAATGTATCTTTTCTGTCTTGTTTGCCTCTGTATCCACCATGCAGTTAAAAGAAATATTAGGGGTGTGATGGGAGCCACTTCCATACTTTGAGTGTCTGGTGGGAAGGCACATCCAACGGGTCCTCATTGTTTACTGTCAGAAACAAGGTCAAGGAAACAATTAGGAAGAAGAGTAGTTCATTGCTGAAGTCTTTTATCCCTCGATGATATTTTTCTTTTTTGCCTCTCATCAGCAAACCAGTAAATTTCTTGAGTGGCTCTTCTCAATTGGAATTTTCCTTCTTAATCCAGAAACACTGAAAAATAATATTGAAAGACTATCTGAATAAAGTCTGTCATTTTCTGACCTACTGGTTGTTTTCTAACAGCTATTTCATATGGATAGGGAAATTATAATTTATAATGGTGATAGGTAATAGCTCATAATCAGCAGCACATTTGGCAGTGCCTTGGATGGACTTTCCATTATCTTTTCTTACAGTCAATAGGATACCAATTGTACTGACCCACTTACTCCCACCTGTGCTCACAAAAGTGCATGGCAAGCAACTGTGTCTTAAAAAGGTAGACATGCACTCCTGTCAGTGCACAAATGGAAGTTTTGTTGGTCTGCTTCTCTGAATTGGTAGTGGCCTGCAAAATGGGTTGCTTTAAACCTTGCTGGTTCTTCTGTTTTCACACTTTGAAAGCTTTAGGCCAGTAGACTATTAAAATTGTAAGAACTTAATTAAACTACACAATTTTTCCAGCTACTTTTTCAAGAAACTAACCCTGGAATCAAGTATGAATATACCGTACGTAAGGAAGAAGGTCATGAGAATGAGATTGGAGAGCCAGAATATTTTTGGCAGTATGGAGACTGGACAGCCTGCAGTGTTACCTGTGGAAGAGGTAATTACTCATGTCCTTTTTCTGTTACTGTTTCTCTTCATTACTGGCAAATCTCATCTTTTAAGTTATCCAGAGAGCACTCTCAAAGAGGTAATGTCCTTTAATCTACATTTCATAGGAAAGCAGATCACATGGTTATAATAAAGTATTTTGGCATTAAAATAAAATATTATTGAATAATTTAAAGCAAATAGATTTCTATAACACCTGCCCTGAAATTCTCAACCTCTGTGAACTGAAATGAAGAACTGTAGTTTTACTTCCCTCGTAATTTGTTGTCAATATTGTTCACAGTAGCCCTGCTTCCCAGCAAACTAATTTGCGACCTACTCCTGTTTCCCTATTGAGTCTTTCCAATATAATAACTACAAAAAAGATTCTTCATTTTTTTCCTGCCCTGATAAGCAACAATGCTTTCTGTGCATTGCTCAATAATTGCTGTATTTAAATCAGTCTTGAGAATTTATGTATCTTTGCCACTCTCAGTACAATGGCTTGGGGGTAGCTGCAGTTATGTTGTAGTTCGGCACATTATATCAAACCAGACAAGCAGAATGACAACCATGAAGGAGGATCTGACAACAGGCCTAGAAGTTTGCCTTTGGTAATGCACAGGAAATGCTGGCAGGAAAGCTTTCTTTAAAGTACTTAACACATCAATGAGATGAAGATAATGCTAGCTGTAGACCGATAATGATAAAAGGACTGAAGGTTTCTTTACAAAAGTAAAGGTTTTTAAGCCATTCTTTTTGAGAATAGTTTTTAAAATATGAGAAAAATATTGTGTGTGAAAGACCGTCTGCACTTACGGGGAAGAGATTGCAGCCTTCTGTATGAATTAGTCCTGGTTTGACTGGGCAGAAGAAGAGTCCTGGAAATATGATGGGAACCTTGTTCTTAGACCGTCTGTTTGAAAACTGTACAGAACAGTACAAGGTCACTCTTACAGCCACTGGACAAAACATGAAATAAGCCTTTTTTCTTTCTAATACTAGGTTTTGCGTTTGGGTTTTGGTTGGTTGGGTTTTTTTAATAATTATGGCTTTTTTAAACCACTTTTCAGAAAGAAAAGGACAAACAAATGCTGTAAAAACTTCACTTGGGAGTCCAGAAGCAGTGATCATTACAGGAGTAGTGATTTTTAAATCTTTCCTGTCAGGAAATAAAACTAAAATAATGCATTTTCAGTGATTTGAACAAGGGCATTGGTGTTAATTTTAGAAAGTTAAAAGAAATTTAGAAGAAGAGTGTAAATTACCCCACTCCAATAACATTCATATATTATAAAAAAATTATTTGGATATATATAATGGACATTATAGAGATGTGTGCTCATCCATCCATATATATGTATATATATGTTTGTGTGAATATCTGTCTGGGTTTTTCTTTTTTTTGAGAAGAGTCTCTCAGCACAAAACACCATGTGCATTCTGGTTAGCAGAAAAAAAAAAGGTACCCAAAACAAGTGTTTTGCTTAATTGCGTTCTGTATGTTATAGCTCTGTTACCTAGTTGTGATTAGTGTTCAGTGTAACAATTGGCATAACAAGGAAAGAGAAAAAAGCATTATTAGACTGTTTATTATGTTGTTTTGCTTTGTTTTGGTTTGTTTTTTTGACATCAGCTACAGTTTTCCCAGAACTGTTTCTTACTAAGTAAATTATAACCCTGTGTATTACCTTCTGGCTAAAGAACTGTGTGACTTGGCTTTGATTTCTAACTGCCACATAGCTTATTTAAATAGAGTAATGCAGGATATAGGGGTTTTTTTCAGTTTTTATTTAATAAGTGGCTTCCCCTGTTTAGTGCCGTAGGGCTTTTAGTAAATATTTCATGAGGTCACTGGCTCTTTCTTTGGATAAGTAGAAATTATATGTTTCAGGCAAGATTGTGGACTTGTTGACATGAGTTTGCAGGAGAACCAAAAGGTGCATCACAGTTCAAAAAAGCACAGAAAACTTCACAGTTCTCTGCATTCCTTCATGGACAGGAGAAAAGGAATGAACAGACCCTTTGCTCTTTTTCCTTTTAGATACATACATTTAAAGTAACTGAACAGGTCTAAAAGAGGATGTTACCTGCTAATATGTGATGCAGTCAGGGTTTTGCCGCTTACACCCTGTGCAGAAAAGAAGAGAAGACCTGGGCACAGAGCTTCAGTGCATTACTTGGACCAGTGGAGCTCTGCTTATCTGCAGTTTTCTCCAGATACTCCGTGCTTAATCTGGCTGTGCTCTGGGCTGTCTGAATGTGGACCAGACAAGCTGTTGTCATGTTAGCTTGGCACTGAGTCGAAGCCCTCCTAAGCACCACACTGGTGCTGCAATGCAGCAGGTTTATGCCCAGATGAGCAGAGCACAATCACATCAGAAAAACAAACAAACAAAACCCAAAACCAACAACAACAACAAAAAAACCCCACACCAAAACCTGGAGCTCAGCTGCATAAAAACCAGAGTGTAGTAGTAGGGATGGTTTATTTGGTAAATGTTAGGTCTCCATGATTGTGGAAATTTGGAAACTCTAGAGTCTTGCTACATTTAGCAGGGAATGGGCATAGTAGTAGTTGTTGACCTAGAACCAGAAAGTTACGCATGGTTACGCATTGTTGTGGTTTGATCCCCTTGAATTCAGTTCAGGGCCAGGAGGCAGAATTAAGGCAGAACTGAATGTTCCCAGTGTTGCTGAATTAAGCAACACCCTTCTCTGACTTCCACAGAACTTCCTTCTGGCTTTAAATGATGAGATTGATTTTATCTGAATGTACCCTCTGTTTAGATTCACAATATATTGCCATTGACAGTAACAGACCTGTTGTGCCAAATCCCAGGTATGTGAAGAGTTTTGAAAGGTTTCTAAGATAAAGTGCATTGAAGTAGGCAAGAAGATCATCTTCTGCTATCAGTATGCTGCATGATAAGTCTTACTGAAGGGAAGCCTACAATGGGAGTCAAGGAGATAAGAAAAATTGCATTTATTGAGACTAAATGTGGGAGTAAAATAACCTTTAAGGACTTCTGAGGTCATCATTTTGTAAATAATAACCAATTAGTTTTTCAGTGTAAAAGGAAGGGCCAGGAAAGGTAGACATTCGAACTCACTTTGACAGCCATAGCCAGTGGGAGAAATTGATCCTTAATTAGAGTTTTGTTCTCTTGGCAAACCTAGATCCATCTGAAGATTCAGCCTAGGGTCTCTCATCTTGACTGCTCAATGTGACAGCAGTAAATCCAAGGGCACTTTAGCCTTTTGTAACCACGGAGAGCAGACCAATGCAAATAAATGCTTTCTGGAGTCAAGAGGTTGAAGCTGAGTTAAGGAGTGAGAAAGGGAGCTACAGGCACAGGAGTGGGCTAATGCAGGAAAGCCTCATCTGTCCTAAGAGAAAAAATATGGTTTTAGCCCCATGATACAGCTCCTTATCAAAAGGAAATGTACCTGGAAAAATTCCCAATGATGAATAATATAGTGTCTTTGTAGACTGACGCTGTCCATTCTCAGAATTAACCCAGGGCAGCTTCCTAAAGATATTTTCCAAAAGATTCTTGGCCTCAAGGTAGCATCACGCTGTGCCCTGACCCATACCCTTCCCTAACTCCACTGCAACAGAAAGAGAAGATGCAAATGTGCTCGTGTTTTCCTTTATTTCCTTTATGTGCCCCTGTCTTTTGTAGTTTCAAAGAGTGGGTCTGGCCAGCCTACAATAACACCATTTAACAGGGAAAAAATACTGTCTTTAAACATCAGTGTTTTCTGCAGCAAACATACATAATACTGCATGCAGGGAAAAGGAGAACACCTTGCAATACCTGGTATCTATTTGCAGTGTAGAAAATAATGCAGGAATTACTTTGCAATCCATTTCCTGACAAAAGAATGCTGAAGGGGATAATATATGGTGAGAATCATAAGCTTTGCCCTGTCCTCACTGCAGTGCAGTTTGAATCTCTGGCTGCCATTTGCTTTATGCAGAAAGGAATTGCTTTGCAGTCACGATGTATGCACACTGGATGTCTTGCAAACTTCTGCACTCTCTGGCCAAGAGCCTGTCCCTCCAGAGCCTAGGGTTGCGACAGCATGTAAAAAGCCCTTAAGCTTTTTTGTAGGAATATTAATTTAAATGCCACATTGAGGTTTTTCTTCTAGACCAGCTATCCATTCTTTCTGTAAATAATGGTCAATTTGAAATTACAAGTGTAAATCCTTCATCTTTGTATAAAGGCTTTAATTGTGTTTCTTAAAACTAGCTTTGAGTGGCATTGAACACAACAAAAAGCAAAGCACAGCACAGCAGCAACTAAGGGAGAATATTAGGCAACTTCAGCAATTTACTTCCCCATAGATAACATCAGTAATTGGTAAATTTTCAAAGCTTTGCAAAAGGACTTAACTGTAAGATTTGTTTTGGGGGTTAATTGTTATGTGCCCTCTAAATCCTTCACAACTGTTATCAGGGCTGCTTTGCAAGATTACCTCCAGGTGTTCCTGAACTGAAATGTAGAACTAAACTTGTGGCATGGATTTTAAAAAACAGAGGTCATTGTATTTTCCTTTGCTGCTGTGAGTCTAAGTTTTATAACACCAAGAATGTAAAGGCTCAGTCTTGTATTCTGTATATAACTTGTGCATGCAATGAATACAATTTGTTCATTCAAATACCAAAGTGAACTCCTTGCAGAGTACCTGATGTGATGCATGACTGTGACAATTACACATTCAAACTAGTTTTGCAGTCAAATATGCTCTTTTGCATACGCATTTTGTATGTTTGCTTCTGGTCCTTCATTTCTGTTGTTATCAGCCTTAATTTGGCCCAAACTAAGGGCTATTCAGCCACCAGAATTCTAATTGCTGTTTCAAAAACCTTCCGCAGCCAAATGATTTTTAAATTGGCACCTCGTTTTGCAAGCTAAGTGAGAAATCAGAAGCTGAATGGGTCAACTTTCTATCTAGAAAGTCCTACATTGGGGGTGAAGCAGCAGAGGGAGGTAGAAGCAATCTCTGAGCAGATTTTGTGAAATCAACACTATTCTTTGATCTAAGTATTGTTGTTCTTGTTTGGGTTTTTTTTTTGTTTGGTTGGGTTTGGTTTTGGTTTTGGTTTTTGCTATGTTTTGTTGGTGGTGGTTTTGTGGGATTTTGTTTTGTTTTGTTTTTCCAGAAATATTTGTAGGGGTTTTTTTTTTCAGAGCTGAGATGGTAACTTCTGTGTAAAGAAACATGGTGTGGGAACAGCTGCTTCAGCTAACTTAATATTTTAGTTGCAAGTGAGTCTTACCACAAGGGAGACAATGAAGTGATGTTAGTGATACCTAAGGCACAAAGAGTGCTGAGGTGAGCAGAAAGGAATGGCATGTTACCCCTCCAGAGGAAAAAGCAAGATTATTGCAGTGGGATTATGACCACATAGACAATGTCCTGATGAATGCGGCCAACATCTTGGTGCATGCAAAACAGTTGTCAGTGTGGACCAGCTAGCACTGAGGTCAGAGAGAAGTAAGAGGTGAAGGGAGGAAAACAGCAATCTTTGCAGACCCCTATAGAAACAGTGTTTAGGTTTCCAATTTTGCTGAGTTTTTAAGTATATTTAGAATTTTTAATCTGTGACTTAAATAGAATATTATGCCTATAAGTTATGTAACTGTAAATGTTTCGTAGGGCAGGGTCAGTGTGAGGTAACTAGTTTTCTACTCTTACTGTGTTTTCTAGTTCAAATTGCTCAAGCTGAAAAAAACAACTGTATTCAACTGTATTTCATTATGTCATATGTATAGCTGCATATAGATACGTGAATAGATATATGCATATAGGATTCCTTCCAAATTTGGAACTGAACTGTACATAGTCATGATGAAAAAACTGTGCATTTATGGCTTCTTTAAATATATACATCCATCACAGAACTTTCCAGATTTTCTAACTACAGGAGGAGTTCATATAATATCCATAATAAAAATTGTTTGTGTGAATGTTAGTTTATTGATGCCAGTGATCAGCAAATGTTTTATGAGAAGATACAGCCTCAAACTAAAACTTTTGCAAAGGTTTATGGTGGTTTTAAAGTGAATTGAGGCAGCTGAAATGACACTAAAAATTATCAAAGCAAAAGGGTTCTATTATTTTCATTTGTAACAGCAACATATCATGATTTTGAAAGAGACAGAAATGTATTTCTGTGATCTGCTTTGTTTGCAACTAGCAGGAAGGTTGCTAACTATCACAGTTACATCTTTCATAGCGTAGAACAGAGCACGGCTTCCTGCGAGTCCTGCACTAAAACAAAAAGCCATTCTGCTGCCTGAAGTCCCCAAGGGACAGGAGAGCCACATCCACCACGCTACAGAGTCATGCAGCTCCTTCCACATCATGTACCCTGGAGCCTGAATGCCTCAGGAAAGAGTATTAGTGGGAGCACAGGGCTGCAGTCCCACAATCCTCCCTGCTAAGAGAACTAATCCTTGTTCTAGAAAATCAACCTTCATGTATGACTGGAGGAGACTTAGTTATCAAATCCTGTGGTCTTGTTGGTAATTGTCTTATTTATCTCAGTCACAAGTCTGAAAAGCACTCTGAAGGCTATAGCATTTCCTCATAGTGTCACAGATCCGGTGTCTTAAGGTGCTGTAAGAATGAGATAGAGGTTGGCATCTGCTTCTATGGAATGACCCAAATATGCATAGAAAGTTTTTAATTTCCTTATGTTTTAAAGGCCATTTTCAGTAATATCTGATTGCAGCCTTCCCCTTCACACATGAAGTCCATGCTCAGTTCTCCCGCCAAAATTACCTCTGTTGCTAGCTTTGGATTTCCTAGTATTAGAGTTGGCATTTTTTAAAAAATATATTTTTATAAGTAGATTGTTAAATTTTTGAGAGGGAAAAAAGGGAATGCTGTGAAATTACTTAAAGTGAGGTAGCCATGATGTTAGCATGGGAAATTAGGAAATATGTTTTAATTGCCATATAAGAGGTCATTCCTGCATAGAGGAACGTAAGTATATGTTGTATAGAGGGATAGTTTCGTATTTTGCAAGTATTATTATCCATGGATTACTGTTTTTATTTTCCAGATAGTTTCCCACACTGGTTATTAGGAGGTCTGAGGTCAAGGAAAAGCTTGATTCCTAAACATGCAGCAAAATAGCCCAATGCTTAGCCCTGACACCATAGTAACTGTGCTATTAGGCACTTTGCTTCCCAGGAGAAGGCTAAAAGTCACAGAGATACAGTGTACTGCCATCTGCGTATTGATTGCTGTGAATTAATAGCACAGCTAATTTAACAAGAGTTAATAAGCAAGGTTTCTTCAGTATTTATTGGTCCTCAGGATTTGTTTGGGTGTAATGCTACTATTCTAATCCCTGTTATCAGTCTGGCTACAAACTTTCAAATGGTAATATTGCAATAATTTTTTTATACTGGGTTTACAGCACAGGATCTACCTCAAATTATTGCAAAACTCTATGGAAGGCAGGCCCCTGGAACCTGGCTTTCTTTAGATTAACACTAAGGTAATGCAGTATTTTGGTTTACGTTCCTTTCTGTAAATGAGTGAGATTTTTTGTAGGTGGAACTGTTAGGAAATAACCCAATTTGTATGCATGGGATGTCTCTATCTCTTGTCATTACTGTGCTTTGCCTTGTTTGATAAGTGCTGTGTATTATTTAGAAACCAGAAGATTTTCTCCTCATATTATGGCATCATCATTTTCGGTCAAGATTTGTATCAAAACTTCTTAAAAGTGGATTTCAGCATTAAGAATCACAGGGTTATAGTTCTGCTTGATACACTCCGGTTTGTATTGTGCTTAAACAGCCTTCCCAGAAGTACAAAGGAAAGATCAGCAAAAATACCTTTGCTGTGAATAGCCTTATGCTGCTGTGTTGCCTCTTATCTGTGAGTAAACCAAGAAGCGTTCACAGCCCTTTAAACCTGTTTGAGGGCCCCCAGGAGCCATTTCTGAGGTTGAAAACAGAACTGAGATTAAGGATAGTGCTTTTTAATATGTTGCTTGATCTATCTAATCCAAAACAGCTCTGCATAACACCTTTGCAGCTTGATTAAAAGGTGCTGAGCCAGCAGTGTGCCCAGGTGGCCAAGAAGGCCAGTAGCATCCTGGCTTGTATCAGGAATAGTGTGGCCAGCAGGACCGAACATCTCCCTGTACTTGGGACTGGTGAGGCCGCACCTGGAATCCTGTGTTCAGTTTTGGGCCCCTCACTACAGGAAAGACATTGAGGTGCTGGAGAGAGTTCAGAGGAGGGCAACGAAGCTGTTGAGGGGTCTGGAGCACAAGTCTGATGAGAAGCGGCAGAGGGAACTGAAGCTGTTTAGTCTGGAGAAAAGGAGGCTGAGGGGAGACCTTATCGCTGTCTACAACTACCTGAAAGGAGGTTGTAGCATGGAGGGTGTTGATCTCTTCTCCCAAGGAACAAGTGATAGGATGAGAAGAAACAGCCTCATGTTGCACCAGGGAAGGTTTAAATTGAATATTAGGAAAAATTTATTCATGGAAAGGGTTGTCAGGCGTTGGAACAGGCTGCCCAGGGAAATGGTGGAGTCACCATCCCTGGAGGTGTTTAAAAGATGTGTAGGTGTATTTCTTAGGGATATGGTTTAGTGCCAGTGTTAGGTTAATAGTTGGACTCTATGACCTTGAGGGTTTCTTCCAGCCAAAAGAATTCTATGATTTCATTCAGATGTTCAGCAGAACTGACTTTCACAGCTGTTACTGTATTTTGGGACGTGGAGTACGACCAGTTTGTATTCCCCATGCGAGAGGATTTCTGCAGCTCATCCCCAGACGATAGGGATTACTCTTCCTTTTCTTTGTCTTTCTCTCTCAGGGGTGCGGCACCAGATTGCCCACTGCATGCGGAAGGGGAGAGGAGTGATCAAAAACTCCTTCTGTGACCCAGCAACGCAGCCAAAAGTGCGACAAAAGAAATGCTACGAAAAGGACTGTCCACCCAGGTAATGGGGACTGGTAGGGCTCTGGTAATGTTAAATAGCAGCCTTTTTCAGAGGAGAATGTTGTTTCTAATAACAGATTAGTGTTATCTATGGCCTGCCACAGTGAGAGCTCCCAAGCATTTCAGAGCAAGGTGGCAGAAGCCCGTAGCGGGCAAATTAGAAATAAGCTGCGCTAAGGGGTTTCCAGTGCAAGTTACTGAGCGGTCTGTGCTGGGAATGGCAGAGATTGCTCTCTCATCCGTATAGATACTCTTTTAGTTCATTTTAGGTGCAGATGTGCCTGAAAACTGAAAATTCTTATTTATTTTGAAAATCCTATTTCTGTCTTAGCTTGAATGATAATGTATTACTATGTGTTCCAAAACCTAACTTGCAGAGAGGTTTTTTAAGCCTTTTGATGCTGTTTCTCAGTATTTTTTGTACTATTTTGTCCTTTTCATGAGGGAGGATGAGTGTAAATGCCCATCTCTATAATTCTAATTATTATAGCTTCTTTATGACACTTATTTGGCAGATATTTATCATGTCCCTTCTTATTTTTCCTTTTCAGTGAAGTGCAGCTTTCTTCATTCTGTGATCACATGGGAATATTGTTTTCCATTCCCATAATGTTATTTTAGTTCCTCTTCATCTCTGTTTTCTCTGTTGTACAATTTTAGGGAGGACTGCAGGGTTGTACAATTTTAAGGAAGACTAACCACATTCCAGGTGACAGCAGAACTGTGGGCTTATAAAATAGGCACAGATTTGCTGGAAGGGATCAGTATTGGGTTTAGTTTCATGCTTCAGGTACTGCAACATCTTGCTTTTGTCTTTCATTGTCTTCAGAAATTGTTTATCATGCTGTTTGCAATGGTATAGCAGTCTTTCCCTCATAATTCCAGTTAAATTAGAATCAAATCAAAGTCATTACAATGATTCCCTTGAAATGTATTGTGTTACATTTGCCAGCAGTGAATTTCATGAAGCTTTAATGTAAAGAATTCTGCATGGCTGTTGGTTTTATTAGTTGTTTCCAAGTATCTTCACAATAGTATATGATGCCTCCTCTGGGAACAACATCTTTGCACTTGCAGCCTCTATAAATGACTTTTAAAAGCATAAACTGCCAGCATTCTATAATTCTGTGTAGATTGCTAGGAAATCAATTGACAGATTAAACTCTTTAATTAGTTGACTAGTTAAGAGCTGAGGCTACCCACATGCATGGTGACGTTTTTTATTTATAGCGTGTATAAACAATGCCATTTATTACAAAGTTCCAAATGAGCTCAATTTATCCCATTTGAAAATGAGGGAGCGGAATTTGTGCCTTGTTGGGCAGATTTTAGAATTATGTGACATGTGAACCGAGCTCTTCTGCAGGCCATGCAGAAACACTCTAATAGGCTGCCAACCTGACTGATGTTTCTCAGGCTCATTCTGCACTGTAGAGGAAAGGACAAGTTATCCTTCTGAGGAGAGCAAAATACTGACAAAATGCAGTGCAGGAAACCCATATGTATTTAGTCCTAGAGTCACGACAAACATTTATTTTTCTCTTACTAAGAGTGACTGTGGTAGTTTGACCAAGGATCTAAGTCCCTGTTCTGGCTCCCAGCAGGGCCTACATGCCTAAGGAAAAGACAAGGCAGGCATAAGTTATATCTCTAATGCTCTTCCAGCTTCTAATTGTTCTTAATTCAAGGCGTTTCCAGAGGCATTTATGGCTTGTCTAATCAGTGTCCTCCAATGGACCTCTCTTCCAAGCACTTGTCCAGCCTCCATCCACAACCTCTATCACATACAACTTCCTCTGCAAGAAGTTCCACAGCTTAAATGCCTCCTGTGTGAAACACCACCTCATTTTAATTATTTTCAACTGGCTCTCACTAGCTTTTGTTGGTGACCCCAAGTCCTTCTGTTGGAAGAGACGGCAGTGAAGAAAGGATTCCTATCCACCCTTCCCAAGCCCTTCATTTTGTAGATATGGTCTCTCTTCCAGGCTGTAGTCCCAGCATGGAGTTTAGTTGGTATTTAGTTTCCATGGCATATGTGTCACCTCTAGTCCAGACAGATAGCTACACATCTCCATCTGAGAAGCAAGAAGGTACTTAAAGCCCATGGATAGTGCAGTTTGGTGTTTTGTTGGTTCTAAAGAAAATCTGAATGCTACAGAAAGGTGTGACCGTCCCGTATGGTATGATGCAGCGTAACTGAGAGCTCATGTGAAGCTGCTGAAGAACAAGTGTTCTGTAGAGAGGCGGCTAAATTCTGTGCTAGAGTTGAGGACAGTGACATTAAACATAGCACTGATGGGGACCTTTGGTTAGTGCTGTAGCCATGGGACTGAAACTGTTAGATGATCTCGCACTTCCTAACAGTGAACCAGTTTCTTTATAGGAATATCCTGTTGAAACTGAGAAGGAAAATATCTTGCATAACTCTCCCTCCCGTGATCTTCTAAATCCCGCTGATGGAAAACATGCTACCATGAAACTAGCAACTAGACGCTAAACCAGAATTAGATAATTTAACAGTAGCTACAGGCAAAGAATAACATTACTAACAAACCAGATCTTATCTCATTAATCCATTTCAGGAAGTTAATCATAAACTGTTAAAATGACAAGCTTCTTAGAAGTCCAAGTCTTAACATTCTTGTTTGTTAGCTGATTTGGTCTACCTTTATTTTTCCCACATCTTCTACTAGAAGAATCTGGAGCAAAACAAATAAAATATTTAAAATGTCACAGTACATCTATGCCACATGTTGACTCAGAACAAAGTAAAGATGGCTGAACAGTTGAGAGTTAAAATGTCATACAAACAATCTTATAAAACTTAAGTGATAATGATAAAAGTGTTAATGATAAAAATCAGTAGATACTAGTTGAAGAACAAGAGTGAGATTTTAGCTAGTTATAATGTTGTAGATAAAAGTTTTGCTCTCTTCTCTGTTGCCCAGAGCCTTTTTAACTTGACTACCCTCTTAAACAGAGTAATCATAGATTATTTTACAAGCACTTGGGATCTCCTACTTTTTCTCTGCTGTGACTGTATTGTCCTGCTTCCAAACTGCTTAGTAAACTCCAACAGCATAATAACAGGAAATCTTGTTTCTATTATAATACACAGTGAAAATCAGTGCCTTGTTGGTATCTGCTGTGCCTGATGCTACAGAAATACACAGTGAAAGAAGACAAGTCTCTTTTTAGGTGTGACACATATGGTGGGAGGGAGGGAACATTCAGCCCTATAGGCATTAATATAGCAAACTTTGATTCCAGAATCCCATGCTACTACTTTTTCAACAGGATCCACACCTCATTCAACACACATCATCTGAGTATAGATGAGGATTGTATAATGAACAAGGCTGTTGGGCCCTGCCTTTATTGTTACAGACCTCGGAAACTCAGTGTGGTAGGAAAAGGAGATAGGTCTCATTTAAGGCAGCTGAATGCCACCTGAGGGAATGAGATTTTCTCCCTACCTCTCTCCCAGGCCAGATTGCAGAAGAGCTGAGCACTCACAGCAGCAGCTGAAAACCAAGTGAGGTTATACGTTCACCACACAGACTGCTCTCTATTTTGACAACCTTAGGAAAATTAGCACTCGACGAATTAATTACCCAAAGCATGTCTTTTGTTTGCTTGTTCATCAGCACAATCTTTCCATGCCATGCCTGCCTCTGGAGATAAGACAGTCCTGTCACTTCACAGAGCCCAGATGATGCATGAATATGTAAGAACCACTCAGTTGCTATAGTGGGAAATGCCATCAGAAACCAGAGGTAGGAACAAGTACTGGATGGCAACTTCCATCAGCCTTCAGTTTCCACCAACTCATCCCAGTCTCTCACCACAATCAGCACAGCTACCTACTAGTTTTCTTCCCCATGTCCTTTTCTTTGCCAAGCATCTCTCTATATGTGTGGTGTAAACAAAGCTTTGCGTATCACTTATCCAACGCTAAGTCTGTCTGGCAGTGCCCTCCACTCTTCAGCTTACAGCTGAGAGGTCCAACAGCTTGGTCATTTCAACTTAGAAGCCACATGTTTGGATCTCAAATTGCTGTGTCAATTTTGGGTGTGTGCTCAGCAGTCACTTCCAGTTTTGGTTATGCCTCTGCAGTGTCAGGAGACAGCAGAAGCTTCAAGATAAATAGTGTTTGGCAAAGCAGTCACGTGGATGCTGCTACCCTCTGTGTGGCCCACAACCTGCTTTGGGGCATCCTGTACCTGAAAAGATAAATGGATGGTAGATGTCCTGTTGTCCTTGCTTTGCCTTTCTTCACACAGTTCTTGCCACAGTTCAGAAGTCCTCAGTGGGGACCATGAAGAGACACGAGTGCATGTGCTTCCATGTTAAGTTTCTCATGCTTGTGTGTTTAAGGCACGTGCATGTACCCTAGAATGCAAACATGCACCATAATAAACTATAGTTACTGATAACAATAAACGTGTGGTCAAAGCAAGTTTTTTGACGTGTGTGTGGTAAACAAGATGCCGCGCAATTAACTGCTTCACTCACCAGTACCATCTGGTCCCTGCACTGAATGAGGAAGAACTCTATAGAAAAAGTTACGCGACTAAATGTAGTTTTAAGATTGACCATAAAGTTGCAATAGGATAAAATCTTAATTCTGGGATTTCCGAACTTTGGATCACCTTTCTTTCTTCCATGACTTTATAAAAATGTTTTGCATGCAGTAATGAATCATGCACCATTACTGCTGATCAAGATAGGTTCTGTAGCAAGCTCTGGTAATTTATTGCTAGGATTTCGATATTTAAACCTGCAAATTACTGAACCCTCACTCAGAGCCATTTGAAAACAGTGAGGGAGCGGGTGTCAGATTAGCGTGTCTGTAGCTTGGAATACACAATCTGGTTCCATTAAAGTTAATAGGGCAATTCACATACTTTGAATTGCATTTGTGCCGAAGTGTCAGCAATTTACAAAATACTAGAGATTATAAAATTGGAAAGAAGATGCAATGGATGAAAACAACCCTGAAAGTGCTGGATTCACGTTGCGATAATATATTTTTCTCTTTTTTATTGCTGTGTTCTGCTGAGGTGCATGCGCTTTTTCTCTTTAACCACTTGTTAGTTTTCCATTGCTGTTTACAGAAGCCTGGAATAGCAATAAACAATACAAAGAAAGGCAGGAGAAGAAGAAAAATATTTTTTTCTTTCATGACACCAGTGTCCAGAGGCCCCACACAAGGTCGTGGTGGCAATGGGCTGCATTCGAGAGCATATAGCAAAACAGTCAGTGCCCCAAAGGGCTTATAGAGTAATTTAAAAGGAAATGAAGTATGTATACATAACTAAAAAAAAGGAAGATAGGTGTAGTTACTCCAGAGAAGACCAGATGGTTGCACAAATGAGCTGTGTGCATAGCTTGATTGCTCTGAGTCTTTTTTTTTTCAAATTATTAGTAACGGATATAAGTGCCTTCCACATCAGTGACAGCTCATTTGCAGTTGAAGAATAGATTAATCAGGAAACAGAGAAGAAACATGGAAACTACAGAGGAAAGATGAAAAGGATTGTAAGCAAACCGAAGAAGCTAGAAATGCAGTAAGATGGTAGACAAAAGGAGGAGTAAAAACTGTCATAAATCAGGACATTGATCTTGTATTGTATTTAACATTGTATTTAACATCTTGTATTGTATTTAACATTTAACATTGATCTTGTATTGCATTTATTGTATTTAATTGTATTAGATTGTATTTAACAGAATGAGATTATTTTGCTGTAAGTTCATTAGTCTTAAAAGGAAAAAAATACAATGGAATTGTAGTTGTAAGCCAAAACCAAATTTTTCCACCTTTCTGTATAGAAAGGTGTTTTCTAAATATATCCTTGTTTTGTTTCCAGTGTAAGGCTTTGCCGTGACCTGCTTTAAAACCCAGGAACAAGTAATATTGTAGAGGAGCTTTTGTGGCATAGAGTTCACAGCTGGGCCTGATTTCTTATACAGCAGTTTGGAGCTATATTCTTGCCGAGGTTACTCTAAACTGGACCTAAAAACACACGTGGTTTGCTGGGTTTTTTAAGTATAAAGAGAAATCTTTAGGCAAGTGGCAGAATTCACAGTTGATGCCAATGCTTCTCAAGTAGAAAACTGGAAGTATTTGCCCTCCTTTCTTATCCTATATGGCAGGTATGCAGATATTTGACCCACTCTGGGTCAGCATGAGAAGAAAGAGGTAGATGAAGCTGAGGAAAGACTAAGTTAAACCAAATATTAAGAGTGCCTTGCTCTTTCCCCTTCTGGAAGTGACACAGGGCCAGTTTGAGCACTTCCATAGACATGTGCGAGGGGACCATTCCCAGCTCCCTGCTGTAGTTACAGGCCCTCTGGTGATTTTAATTTGTTAGCTCTTTCTCTACTGAGGTAACAATACACTGATAAACAATAAGATAGACTAAATAGATTACGAAACTTCCTAGCAGTTCCTCAAATCTGGATTTGAAACTCTGTCTACTCAGTGGGTTCTTAATGTGTTGTAGAAACATAATCAGAGTGCCTGTTGCTGTCTGGAAGTCTGTGTCCCTCAGTGACTGGCTTGTACTAGAGCACAAGGCAGATAGGGAAGTTTGAGTGATCTGGATTTAGTATGAAGAGTGTATATCTGAACGCAGGGTTGAAATTATTGGTGCTTTTTCTTCTGGTCTCTGACCTTTTCCTGTATGTGCTTGTGGTGGATTGTGTTCTGATGATGTTTCTTAACCCCCTGGTTTTCAGGTGGTGGGCAGGAGAATGGCAGAAATGTTCAACTACCTGTGGCCCGATGGGCCAGAAGAAGCGAACTGTACTTTGCATCCAGACAGTGGGATCTGATGAGCAGGCACTGGCGGCCACGGATTGCCAGCACCTGCTCAAACCAAAGACACATCTGTCGTGCAACAGAGATGTCTTGTGCCCATCCGACTGGACAGTGAGCAACTGGACTGAGGTACATTCATGTCAACTGAATTTGGAACTTTTTTTTTTTCCCCAAAAGACCTGTTATGGTCAGCAGAAAGAAACAATGACCTGCTTTTTTGTCTTTTTAAAAAGTTTTTTTGTTAGCATGTCTTCACAAATCCTTTGTGCAGAGGAAGAACAGCTGCACTGCTTTCTAAATACCTCAGCAACTGTTGCGTGTTAACTGTTTCTGGGGGTTTGGCTTGCAGAGTTTTTGGAACTGTAGAAGAGAGAGTGCTTGCATGCTCAAACATCGATGCAACACTCATCACATTCTAGTATTAGTCTGGAACCTTGACAAACACTGGAATGTCTGTGCATTCTCCAAGAGTTCATTAAATATTTTGCAGTTATTTCACTGGCAGCTGATGAACTGCAGAATGATGACTGCAGTACACTAAATGTTTTAAATAAACTGTAACATAAACTGCAATATTCGTTAGTTTTAAGAAGTAGCACTCATTTGTTGTGTTTTGTCATAGTTTTTAGTTTGTGGAAGGACCTCATGCTTCTTAGGTTCCTTTAGATTAGGGTGCTGGTATTTGCAGCTGCTTCACAACTTCACTTTCCATTGAAGTCA
The DNA here is from genome assembly GCF_036013445.1 of Caloenas nicobarica. NCBI lineage: Eukaryota > Metazoa > Chordata > Aves > Columbiformes > Columbidae > Caloenas > Caloenas nicobarica. The sequence goes on along the minus strand of NC_088284.1, from coordinate 19,754,181 downwards.
AGGAGAATTGAGGGTCCCCTAAACTAAAAATGCACTAAGATATTTCTTCTAGGAGGGAAAGCAGGTTTCAAGTCATGTAAGAATTTAAAATTGCTTTATTCTTATTCTGTTTTACTAAGACTTACTCATGGTTCATCTCACAAATAGGCAGTTTAGTTATCAGTGTAGCTGACAGTCATAACAACAAACACACAGCAAATATTTTCCACTTTGGACATCAATAAAAATGAAGTGTACTATATTTTTGAAAACTTCAAAGACTTTCCTCTTGGAAAATTCCTCTTTCTTTTTCCTTTTTTTTTTTTTTTAACCAAACTCACTATTGTGCTGGAGAACAGATTCAGATAATGACCTAACTGAATTTTGTGGCAGTATTAATTCAGTTTATGCTGCTCACAAACACTGAATGTTGATTGTTTTGTGAATTGAGTAGTCAGCACTTTTTAACTACCTCTGAAAAAATAGACTGGGAGTCAATGGCTAGCAGAATGATTATATAGAAATAGCATGCTGTTACAGAATACAGCCCATGCTCATGTATTGTTGGATTATATTTGAAGGTTACTGACAAAAATCAATTTCTACAGCTTAGAAATGAGGAGGGAGCATAGGACAGACTGCTTCTCCTGCACAAATCACAGGACAGTTAGGAGACTTGTAACTGCAGAATGTTCTTTATTGTTGAATGTAAGGACAAGATTTTACACAGGCAAAACTTCCTTTTGCTCTGAACTTATCTGGCTGTTAGAAAATCATGCTGTATCTTACAAATGGAATGTACTTAATTAGGCAGATAATGATGATAGAGTGTTGTAGCTGTTCTGCAATCTCTTTTTAATACATGGTCATAATCTAAAGGCGAGATTTTCAAAGCTAATTGTGGGAGGCAGCCATTACCCCAAAAAATTAATGAGACTGGGTGTTCCTTTTAACTCACATGAATGCTAATCTGAATCATCCAAGTGGCAAAGTCTGACAAAATAAGCATGTTGTTATTTCTGTGTAAGTAGCAAAATAGTAGTTGCTATTTTCCTCAATAAGCGAAATCCTTTACTGAATAACTTCAGAGGTCAAATTGCAGCTGATGGAAACTTGCATAGCTCTGAGTACTTTAAATGTGCTATACAACTGGAAGCACAAGGAGGACAGATAGAACAGCTAATTAACTTATCTACTTCGAAGTTACTCTGATTTCCTCCTTGTACCTGTTGCTGCAGAGCTGATGTAATTTTACAGATGTTAACAACAGAGAGTTACAGGTCTTATCAACACAAGGTCACTGGTGTTTCTACTGCCCTATGACCCAGACTAGCTCTACAAAGAATTAGATATCCCAGGGGGCTTTGAAGTGCTGGCAAAAGGAGTGTTCATCACTTCATGTTGAGCACCTGGTTCATGTTCAGCTGGTCAGGCTCCCTTGCATCCTAGGAGGAATTCCTTGAGTAGGTTGTATGTAACATCTCTATTCATACCCAACCAGTCATCCAGCCTTAGGATCTCATACCAGAAAAATGTGTTGAAATTTCGAAAAGTCCTTAGCAGAGCAACAGCTGCTGAAGGCATGGCTGTGTCTTCATGGCTGAGGATGGAAAACATCACAAAAAAACTGGATCTCCTTAGCTTCCAGCACCCTTCATACACAGTAGTGCTCCTATTTAAATAGATAGATAGATTACTTTCAGTAGTCTGTAATTTAGGAGAGACGTGCTAGCAGCCCTGGCAGCATGTGGTGATTGCACTGAGACTTAATGAAAAATCCATTTCATAAAGTAAACGAGGATCTGTGGGCTGCATGGATGATCAGAGTGGGTTTGTGGCACTGTGAGTAGCTGACACTGAGCCAGTCAGATAGGTTTTTGATGGCAGGTTTTTAGGCTGTTTTTTATAACCATGATGGAAAAGGTATTGGCTAAATAACTTTTGTGATTCATTGAAGAAATCAAATTCTAGCATATTACTTTCATATTTTGTTTTTATCGGGTAGTCTTTTTACACTGTTCTTTCCCCAAGGTGACATTTACTCTTATAAAAATTTGGAAAATGCCCCATGATAGCAGAACATCGCTAGAATGAAGGGCTTATTCCTCAAGAAAACCTTTCTTATTGAATATTTATAATGATGCTTCTTTACTATAAGCAGATGCCATCTGATACTTCTTTTTATTGATATGTGCAGCAGAATGAAGGGAAGAGATATATTAAATCTGTTTTGTTTGCAGTGCACGGTTACTTGTGGTGGTGGAATAAGGACTCGTAATGTCACTTGTGCCAAAAATAACGATGAGCCATGTGATACTTCCAAGAGACCGAACTCTAAGGCCCTGTGTGGTCTCCAGCAATGTCCTTCTGCTGGAAGATTTTTGATACCCCCACTGGTACCCAGAAGAGGAAAGATCATAATTAGAAAAACAACCACTAATCCTGAACAGAGTCCACCTCACAGAATATCCACGCCAAGCCCAAGGTCCCTTACAACAACAAAAATACTCATGTCTGAAAGCGTAACTCTCTGTTTGACTACATCCTCTAGTTTGGGCAATGTCTCAGAAAAAGAAGGAACAACCAACAAAACATTACAAAACAATTTTGCTGGATCAAGTGATGTTTACAATTATCCAGTTGTTTCTACTGAAAATAGTTCACGCCAAAATACTACTTCATGGCCTTTTCGTAATAGCTTAAGTACTGAAATTATAAGGCATGCTGCAAATATGTCTGAAAGTGAGCTAGTTTCTACTGTAGAGAGTGAAGTGCAAAGAATTGAGGACACTCCTGTCTCCTCTTTTACCAATAGTCCAGAAATAACTTCCAGCTATGATTACTTAACTGAAGAATCAGATGACATTGATGGTTCAGTGGGAAGCAATGAGAAATCGATTGATCTCCTTTACAGCACAGAACTCAGTCCTGAAATCAGAACCAGGAGCACAACCCCAGATACCAGCTCTCCTGTCCTTCAAAATGAGAGCGTGACTTCTCAGCCCACCCCAGCATCTCATCACCATGGCCCTTCTACACTCCTTCCTGTTAGCAGAGCAGCACAAGGGCTGGCATTTCCAACAGCAGCAAACTTTGTCAGTCTGCAAGTCGATGCACCTGTTGTAACTACACCACAAGCATCGGTTACAGTAATGCCCACAGTGTTTGGTCATGTACCAAGAGACCAGACTGACAATAGAAGAGAAATGAAGCTACCTGACACCATCACCTCCAGCATACAATTGACAGCTCTCAAGCATCCTCTCAGAAACCAAAGTGCAACATCTGAGGGTGTTTTTGTGAACGTCACAGAAAACAGCCACCTCATAACATCCAACGGTTTGCCTGGTGATGCCTACTGGATAGTAGGCAACTGGAGTAAGGTAAGTTATTTTTAACTCCTCAGAACTAAGAGAGTGTGAACAGCGGTCTGAACCAGTGCTGAGGAAATAAAGCTTCTTAGTTTGTCATGATTATCTGAAATGAATGTCATACATTCGTAATACTTGTTACACACACAAAAAAAATGGTAACTTGGAATATCTAATATTAGATTGCTTACATAGAATGTGGCTGTATTTATGGATTCTGTACACTTTTGCAAAACTGGACACTGGAATTGTAAGGAACCAGTTTTATCAACTGAACATTGACAAGTCCATGGGGCTGGATGGGATTCATCCCAGAGTACTGAAGGAGCTAGCTGTGATGTTATGGCAGGACCCCTCAATCATCTACCAAAGGTCTTGGGAGTCTGGGGAGGTCCCTACTGACTGGAAGTCACCCAGTGTTGTTATTCCAATTAACAAAAAAGGTGTGAGGGAAGACCCAGGGAACTACGGACCTGTTAGTGTAACCTCAGTTCCTGGAAAAAATTATGGAGAAGTTTATACTGGGTACTATTGAAAGGATTTAAAGAACTATGCAATCATCAGGCACAGTCAGCATGAGTTTGCAAAGGGAAAATCCTGTTTAACTAATTTGCTATCCTTCTTAAAAAGGTCACCCACCTAGTGGATGAAGGGAAGGTGGTGGATGTAATTTTTTTAGATTTTAGCAAGGCTTTTGATACTGTCCCTCATGGCATTGTTCAGGGCAAGTTGTCCAGCTGTGAGAGGTACAGGTTCACGGTGTGCTGGGTGAAGAACTGGCTGGACAGCAGGGCTCAAAGGGTTGTAGTGAATGGGGCTACATCTGGCTGGTGACGGATCACCAGTGGTGTTCCTCAGGGCTTAATTCCAGGACTAGTCCTATTGAATATTTTTATCAATGATCTGGATGCAGGAATTGAATGCACCAGTGGCAAGTTTGCTGATGATCCAGACTGCAAGGTGCTGTTGACTCCCTTGAGGGACAAGTTGCCTTGAAGAGAAATCTGGATAGACTGGAGCACTGGGCAATCATTAATGGGATGAAATTTAACAACTGGATTCTGCACCCAGCATAGCGCAGTGCTGGGCACCAGTGCAGACTGGGAGAGGGGTGGCTGGAGAGCAGCCCTGCAGAAAGAGACCTGGAGGTGCTGGTCGACAGCAGCTCAACATGATCAGCAACGTGTGCCCTGGCAGCCAAGAGAGAAACCCCATCCTGGGGAGCACCAAACATGGGATAACCAGCGGTCAGAAGAGGGGATTGTCCTGCTGGGTTCAGCGTTGGTGCGGCCTCACCTTGAGCACTTTATGCAGCTCTGGGCCCACTATTTAATGAGCATGTGAAGGTCCTTGAATGTGTCCAGATGAGGGCAAGAAAGCTGCTGGAAAGGCTGAAGGGATGTCCTGTGAGGAGCGGCTGAGGACTTTGGGCTTGTCCAGTTTGGAGAAGAGGAGGCTGAGGGGCGACCTCATTGCTCTCTACAGCTTCCTGAGGAGGGGACGTGGAGAGAGAGATGCTGAGCTCTTCTCCCTGGGATCCAGTGACAGGACACGTGGGAAACATTCAAAGCTACATCAGGGGAGGTTCAGACTGCACATGAGGCAGCATTTCTTTACCAAACACTGGAACAGGCCTCCTGGAGAGGTGGTCCATGCCCCGAGCCTGTCAGTGCTTAAGGGGCATTTGGACAAGGCCCTGAAAAACCTGCTGTAACTTCTGGTCAGTCAGTCCTGAAATGGTCAGGCAGTTGGAGTAGATGATCGTTGTAGGTCCCTTCCAAAGGAAATATTCTGTTCTATCCTATCCTGTTCATTTCTAATTATAATTCTGTTCCTCTTACAGGGATATGACATTCAGGTTTGACTATAACTAGAAATACCCCAAGAGTTTTGTTTTAGAGCACAGAAAAAAATTAAGCTGTTAGATGAATCCTGGAGACACCACATGAATATGCTTGTATTACCAAATAAGTACATAATGCAAGTGAGCTGTAGATGTGCTATTGTGCTCCAACCTTCACTTACATATCATTTCTCTCTAAATTATATGTTTTCTAAGTCAGTACGTGACCAGTGTCATGTAGGTAAGCTAGTTTTTGTACTGTATGAAGCACATTGATACCATGGATACCTAAACATATTTTTAGTTGGCTATTAACGTAACAGTTTTTTGTGGTGCATTTCTATCTCATCCAACCATCAGTGTTTGTATCCACCATTAAGCAAATGGCTCTGAACTCAGAGCAGCATTCAGCCTGGTAAAACCAGTTTGAATCTACAAAGCAAAGATATTAGTCCAAAGTTGAACGGGTATATCCAGGGTTTATAATTTGTCCAGCACATGCCCTTGGGAAGACATTGTAATATGGAGTTCTGCACCTTTGAAATTTAGGTGATTGTGTTTTGGAACTGGGTTGTAGCAGCAGGTAAAGTAAAAGCATTTCGTCTGGTTGGCATAGAAATTAAAACTGTCAGATCAGTGGTTGTGGTTGTACAGTATTCTTTGGATCCAGCAGCTGATAATTATAGTGTGATACTGTGTCTTGTTTGAATGTAGAAATGAACAGTCATTTTATCTGTATTAATGTCTGTGCCAAAATGAACTTTTTTAATTTCTAAAGGTGACGAAATTCAATCAGAACAGGTGTTAACATCCTATAATACTTTCAAAAGCACTGTATTTCCATTTGAGTAAATGGAACAAGTACAGCTTACAGGGAGTTTGAAAACTCTATTGAGATGTAAAGCATTTGGAAGATACTTGATCTGAAAGGTGATGACTTCTCTCAGTTTCCCCTGATCCCTGGTTACTACTGAATGGTTATAATACTTGGGTAACTTCTACTTACTGTGCAGGAGCAATATAGATTGCACAGGTTTTTAGGGCCTCAGAGAAGTGATTACTATTTTTGTGTATTGCTGTTGACTTTCCTTTGCCAATACATGGCACCAGGCTTTTTGAGAGTTAGGTTTCTGTGCTCTTGCCTTGCTATGTCTGAGACAGTAGTTACTTTGGGGTCATGGCTGGGGACTGGGCAGCCACCAATTCTGTCAACTATAATAACAGAATACAGTCATCAGGGCGCCCACTCACATTTTACAAACTTCTATTTAATATCCTTCCCACTGTAAAATTTTATTTTTATGTAAACAGAGTTATTTTTATGGTAATGGTTTTTGTACTCTTCAAATCATGATACTTAAAGTGAGGGACTTTGGTACATGAACAAGTTACCTCATTTTTCAGATGGCCTTTTTTAACAAAGCTAATCGGAACAGCCAAGGGTCCAGATCTTGAAACCTCCTCATGTTGATCTGCCTCTGTGTCTCAGTGTTGATAGTGAAGGCTATCAAAGGTCTGTTTCTCTGTACCTGTTTGCTCTTGGGTCTGTCTAGCATGGTGCAAATTAATGGCAATGCAGGGCTAAAAAGAACAGCAAGAGATGACTTAGTGTATCCCGTGACAGTGGAGTTAAAGCACAGCTAGACCACAGAGATCTTGTTGGTGCCTTCTGTCTGGATGCAGACGGTGGATAAGACCCCTGCTCTGTCACCACCACATCAGCAGTTGTTCAGGATGTGCACTCCTGACGGCAGTCTGACGTTTCATCTTGTGCCATCCCATAGCCAAGTGAGAATGGCTTCAGGTTCCCACGTTCAAGTGGGACAAGTGGAGCATTTCCTTCTGCACGTGTGCAAAGACCTGCATTTAGATCTGCTTGGCTGAAAGAGCCTGCAAGAGAAAGTCCAGGCAAAGGTGGTGCTCCCAAGCCCAGCACATCCCAAACAGAACTGTGTAATACAGAGATGCTACAATCTGTCCTAGTTGTTCACTACCCCCATTAGAAATATTTTCCATACATATAGTCAACGTCATCTGTACTGAAAATTAAGAATCTATTTTTTACATGCAGACCATGGAAGATAATTGTCATCTTAATAACTGGTTTGGGGGTTGATTTCTAAACAAAACAATCTGGTTCTTTTCAGATTTTTTCTTGTGTTTTCAAAATGTATAATGCCTTTGTTGTTCTTCTCTGGACTAGCTTCAGTTTCATCACATATTTCTTCATCAATGATGTTCATTGTGGCCACAGCTGACACCTGGCAAATAAAATGGAAACAATGCTATTATTTTATATATGACCCTCTATCTGAATGTTGGGATGAGATTTGTCTTGTTTTGTAACCTTCCTACTTTGATTTATTCAATTTGTGGTCCACTGTAAACCCTGGATCCCTTAATGTGGTATTTCTAGATCAGCAGATGTTCTCAGTTTTGGCTGGGGGGAGGAGGGGGCTGTATACATGCATGTATGTATAAAAAGTTCTCCCTAAATGTAGTATTTTGCATATGGTTTTGAATTTCAGTTTACTGGTTTCTTACAATTTTTCAACTTGGTGAAATGTTTCTGAATTCAGATTGTGTCCATCAACATTCCTGCCAACTCTCCCAACTTGGCATCATCTGCAAATGTTATGAGTGCATGCTGGCTTTCGTCATTCAATTAGTTAATGAAAATACTGAAGAGAGCTTGGCTCTGGATAGGGCCCCACAGGACCATATTTGAAATGTCTTTTCATTTTGACACTGAATTACTGTGGACCACTTTATCACAGTTTTTAAGTTAGCTGTGCACTGGTCTTGTAATTATTTCATGTAGACCATATTTCCATCATTTGCTGAAAGAATGGTCTATGAGATCATGTAAAAATATATCACATGAACTGGCTCTCTATATTCATTAAGCCAGGTACCCCTGTCAGAGAAGGACACTAGATCGAATTGAATAATGTGTTCTATATAGACCTATGTAGGCTTTTTTATTGCTTTATCATCTCTGTTATTATTTACCATTTTGATCTTGACTGTTTAATAATTTGCTTTTGTATTTTCTTGTGAAGTAAAGTTAGGTGATGTGTACCGTTAGACCACAGATCCACCTAAAGATAACTTGAAAGGTGTTCTTCTCTAATCCTCTGGGACTTTCCCAATTTATTTTAAAAAATTACTCTCAACAGTTCAAAGATTATTCAAGAGTACTTGAATGAATATTGAGGTAAGGTCAATACATTCGGTTTCAGAAAACTGATGAAATCAATTTGAGGATGCTTAATGCGTCTAACTTTACTATTCCTTAACTTTTCAGTAATCTTTTGCTACTCTCATTCAATGTATTGTTTCCTGAACTTTATGTGAATCCTGGCACATTTAGCCTTTTTTTTCTCCAAGTTTGAAGAAGAAAAGGTGGTGAAAAAGTGAATTTGTGGAATCTCCATCCTTGGAGATATTCTGAAACCAAATTGGCAACTGGATGTAGGTGGCCCTGCTTGAGCAGTGGGGCTGGACAAGATGACATCCAGAGATCCTTTCCAACCTCAACCATTCTGTGATTCTGTAAATAAGTCAGCTATTATCTTTCTCATTAACTAAAAGTTTCATATTTCTCCCCCCACCACCTTGATTCTAGCATTCACAGAACCTTTTCTTGTTTTTCATTACTTTTAATTAATTTTTTGTCTACAATTTTCTGACTTTATTTTTGCTTTTTCTATTTACCTGTCCTTAGTAAAACTTTGTGCCTGTTTTTAGATGATATCTCTCCAAGGCATTGATATTTCAAGACTGCCGCATCTACCTAGATGAATTTCTTTGCTATGCTCTCCATCTTTGTCTTTTAGTTACTGCCAATATTCTGACATTTCTTTGCTCTTTAGAGTATGTCTATACTAGTGCCCAAAAATAGTGATAGTTACTGAGTTGGAATGGTGTGACATGTCCCTTAACACTGTTGACACCTCCCAAAGGAGAGCACTAATTAGAGCAGGGCAAAACAGTGCTGAATGACACTGCTGCCTCTGTCTGTAACTTTTAATTTCCTTCCCATCACTTTCCTAGGTCATTCTGGGCTAAAAGCTAAAAGCTTTCTGGCTACCAAAGATATGCCATTACCACCAGATCTGCTCATTCTGCACCTGAAGAAGGTCATTAAAATTTGCCTGCACTTCTTCCCTGTGTAACAGACATTTACTGTGACAGGAGAAAGACTTGATTCCTGAATGATCCTTTAACAGGATCTTTGTGGCCTCTTGGTCCTCCAATGTTCTGGGAATCTCGGAAGCTGGAGATGGCATGTTGCAGAGGCCTTCCGGATTTGTACTCTTCATAATGTGCAGTTTTTCAAAAATTATTTGTTGTGACCCTTAAACATTTTTCCATTTCTCTGATTGATTCTGGTAACAGCTTCATGTCTTCAATGGCCTTAGCTTCAACTTAGCTTTCCTTGCCTTCCTGGGGACACTTACTCAGCTTTCCCTCTTAAACTCTCCCAGTTCTGTTTAGGTAGTTCAAACCACACAATAGCAGTCGCTTTCTTCATTACTGTGCAGTCTTAATCTAAGATTATTGATGCTGTTTGTCATACTAGCTACAGTCTCTTTGGCATGTGTGGATTTGACCCTATGCGTATAGTTCACTGTCCCATCCTTTTCAAGGGAAAAAAAGGTAAATGGGTGTCTCCAGCCACTTTTCCCCTCTTCGTGCTTCAGAATATAATGATGGTGACTTTTAGTGAAGAGTGTGCAGTCTTGGGATCTGGACTGGCATGACCAATATTTTCTTACCTCAGACACTAAAACCCTCCCAAATGTTGGAAACAGCGATTTTCTGAATCCTTCGTTTCAAAACTCCTTTTCCTGAACAGTTTTCTGAAGAGTCTCACACAATTTATTTCAGATTTTCAGCATCATGCACTCAATTTGCTGAATATTTAATCAACAGTATTAGGGACAGAGAGGGAACAGTGATGAAGATAAGATGCAATGGCATTTTGCATTGGATCCCCAAAGATCACAGAAGGAAACAGTGGAACAGCTGGTACAGATTTAGAATGTCTCAGTAAGCAGGGAGTTTGCCAAAGAAGAGCAGTGCATGGTATAAATCAACAAAAAGCCCTCCTTCTTAAGTAAGATTTAGGTTAATTTCAAATCTTCTTTTGGGTATCTCAGATAACCTAGGTCATCTGAAATGGCTCTTTGTATTTAGATATTTATTTGTATTTAGATCTCTGGATTGTTTCTGGAGTTACTTGCTTTCTATTGAGTTTGCCCCTGGGCTTTCCTCTCATCCTTGTGCAGTGCTCTACCACATGTGGAATGGGGGCTTTCTGGAGACACGTGAAGTGCAGCAGCAGAAACACATCTCACTGTCAGCACATGAAAAAGCCTGATCCTGCAAGAAAATGTTATCTCCGCCCATGCGCTAGCTGGAAAACAGGAAATTGGAGCAAGGTAACTTCATTCAGAGCTGTGTGTGAACAGTAAACTTGCTAACTTCGAAGAGCAGGGAGTTCTAAATACTTCATTTTAAAAATAATTATTTACTCAGTGAATGCATACATGATTCCCAGTTGGTCATTCAGCACTAATTTACTAATTTCCTGACTAAGTTATTTATGGAAACACATCTGCTGTGAATTTTGTTCTTCCTGTATGAGGGTCATGATAATTAACTCTTGCATCTAGAGCTAAAGCAGGGCTTCTCATCCATATTTTATGGAGATCCTAGGGCAAAGTTCTGCATACTTGCATGTGGCTTCTTTTTGATCTCTGCCTCCGAAGACATATCCTAATTTTAAAAAGCAGATGGGTGGGAATTTGGGAGAGCGAATTGGCACGTTCTTGTTCACCCTTGCCAGTGGGTATTAGTCTCTTATGTGACTTGGTCTGTTCCCCATTCATGTGAGCTCAAAGTTTTACATTACAAATAATAAAGAAAAATATACTAGGGAGAATGACCGTTATGTCCAGGGTCTTATTTGGTCCTTGTTATGTACACAGGCCTGCACAAGAGACAGAAGAGTGTCCATATTGGTAATTGGAACCCAAGGAATTGCATTTGAGTTCTTTTTTAGTATTGCGAGATGTGTCACGAACAGATGGAAGGATTTCAGTGACTTCTTGAAGCTTGTTGCATTTTGTCTTAACACTGCCTAAAATTGGGGCTTCAAACAGTGGGTTATTTTTCAAGACTCAAAAGAGAAAAATGACAAAATGCTATCTGAAGTAATGTTGATTTAATAAAGCAAAAAATAGATCTCTCAAACCTTCTCAGTATAATTTTTGCTGACAATGTTGTCATTGGACTAGAGGGCAGATGGATACAAAGAAGAGCCTGCAAAAAAGGTTGTAGTTACAAAACCTGTGTTGTATTATTGAGGTCTTTGACATAGAATTGATTTTTACATGAAATACATGCCTTTTTAAAAGTCCAGGCAAGGCCAAGCCATTACATAACCACATTTAAGCCTTTGAAATTTATTTTAAATGTTACATACACATTCTGCATTCACAGTTGCAGTAGGGCATATTTTACCTTCACTTTTTCTTCATAAATGTTATTGCACTTGCAACAAGTGGATGACAGTTATATCTCATAAAATAGCTAGAAATCAGGTTTAACGATAAAATACTGCAGGAAACAAAAGGTTTAAAGTGTCAGTCCAGTTGTGAGGCCAGTTTGAGACAAATGGCTTTTCCTAGCAGATTTCTGTTGTGTTAGCCACCCTTATTTTTCAGCAACTGAACTGTACAAACTAATTACAATTTCATATATAAAAATAGCTGGTTTTTTGTTAGCTTTTGCAGGCGACAATTTTTTGTCTCATTACTTGTTTCGAACTTTTTAAAGGCACCTTAGCACAGCAAGATGGCTGTATCCCCCTGCTACTGTAGAAAAGCTTTCTCTGTTCCTTTACTCTCTTTACAGTCTGAGTTTGATACCAAACATAATTTGCACATATTTTGGGGCTGTGTGTACTCATTTTCTTGCACAGTCACTTCTGTCCGTTGATTCTGTGCAGAGGGACAGAAACTTCTGGGAATGAGAGCATGGACTCTCATCCATCCTTCAGCTCCCTGGAGAAGTGTTATATTCAGGTTCCTTATTCTGCTGAAGAATGGTTATTTATGCAAAGAACAACAGCATCAGTTGTTATATTACATCATGGTGGTAAAGATGAAAGGTGATCTGGGGTTATTCAGTGGTGTAGGCAGAATTCGCTTTAATTCTGGATGAAGACAAAATAATAAATGTTTATTTGTCCTTATCCTTGGGGTAGAAAATTGAGTTCTTCCTCAGCAGCAGGAGAGGTCTTGGGCTTTCATATGGAATCACAGAATCATAAAATAGTTTCAGTTGGAAGGGATCTTCAAAGGTCATGTGGTCCAAGCCCCCTGCAATGAGCAGGCACATCTCCAACTACATCAGGTCGCTCAGAGCCCCGTCCAGCCTGGCCTTGAATGGCTCCAGGGATGGGGCATCTACCACTTCTCTGGGCATCATGGGCCAGTGTTTCACCACCCTCGAATATGTGGGTGCTGGTGCTGCTGCCTGAGGCCTCGGAGCAAGCTCTGGGGAGAAACATGAGACTGGAAGGGCTCGCTTGGCTCACCAGCAGTGCTCCAAGCTGAGAAGGGGTTTCACAGGCTGTGAGTGATGCTCCAGACGTCTTTCTCTTCTGTCCCGTTCTCTCACGCCCAAGCTGCTCTTGGGGTATGGATCCTTCTGGTGCCATGGAGGAGCGAGGAAAGTTAGAGTGGGAACTGCTGGTATGGGATGAGTCCACTGTTTCCCAGAGGTATCAGCAGGGACTCAAGTCTGTGGACGAAGAGGAGGAGCAGTTTTGCCAGCATGAGCAATCTGCTGCCATGGACACCTACCTCTTCCAGCACTGAATGAGAAATCAGTTCACACAGCTGTGCCTCTTTCCTCCCCCACTCCCTCTCTCCCTCAGAAACAACTAAAGAACTGACAGTTTCCATGCATACAGGATTTGTTTTTTGTATTTATTGCATCATGCCTCTTTCACTATGACATTTTTGGAAATAGCTGCAGGATTTCCTAATTAAATATGTATCCGTGTTGCTAATGGGTATTCCAGTGAAGAAAAGGAAATATTTACCCAGCGTGTTCTGACTTGCTGTGATGAAACCCACCGTTTTTAAGCCTAACAACAGATTGTTTTTATGTTGAAGTGGAAATTCCCTCTGTGAATCAGGATGTTCAAAGCTCAGGCGCCTCCTCCTTTTCCTCTGTGACTGGGGAAGGGACAGCTGCTTAGCAGAGCATCATTTGGAGATGTGCCCCTTTCTGTTTTCTGTACAGTGCTCTGCTAACTGCAATGGTGGCTTCAAGACCCGAGATGTTCACTGCATTGATGTTCGTGAAAAGCGATTTCTCAGGCCTTTTCATTGCCAACTGCTTGGATATAAACCACAAGTCAACACAAGCTGTAACATGGAGCCTTGCCTTCAGTGGCATGTGGAGCCCTGGAATGAGGTATTGTTCCTTAAAGAAGCTTTGGGAACGAGCAATTAGCTGTCACTTAGCAGTGACTGTTAGATCCCTTGCTGGTAGGTAAACTTTTGCTTAAAGGAAGACACACAGTATGACTCAGAGGCTCTCCAGTCCTTGTGTATGGTTACAGTAAAAATTATCATAGATGTTTGTAAGACTTCCCAGAGTCATTCCTAGGATTGCATGTGACACACAGGTAGAACTGTCAATTACCATACCCTGAAACAGAGAAGCAGATGGCCTGGAAGAAGATTTGTTTGAGCTGTCCTACTGATCAGTAAATGTGATTCATTTGGACTAATCCCTTTTGCTGCCATTTTAATGTTGCTTTCTCATTATGATTAGTTTCTAAACTTTTCCTTCACACTTTTGGGCTGGAATTTTATGGGGCCAGAAACTGAGGTCAGACATAAGATAAATCTGACTTTTGGGTCACTTTGCAACATAAATCTGTGCCAACAAACATTTCTAGGCAGCCAGGCACATATTTATGTCAGCTAAAGCACGTGATCTGATTACATTTTAGTGTTTTTTTCCCACTAAAAGCAGCTTTTGAGAAATCGCCGCAATGTTTGTGGCACCATGGACCTGATGCTTTTGTATTTCAAGGGAGGTGATCACATTGCTTCTTTACAGGCCACTGTAAGTCACACCTGCAAAGTCACACCTGCAATAAGGAGGAGACGTCGTCCTATGTACAGTATGCAGGGCTTCCTGTCAGAGCAGTCAGCAAGGGTTGAAAAATAAAATTAGCCAAATGATTGTGCTTGTTTGGCACTCAAATATCTTACAAAACCACTTGTCCAGCCCTGGTAGTTGTCTTCATGCTGAGGATACTGGACAGAATGGGACTGAAAAGGTTCATTTATCAGATGTCAGCTCTGGTCCTCTGTCCATAGGGATGCATTTCCTTGTAGGATAGGAACAAAGTGTTATTCAAAGTCTCCCTGGCACCTTTGGTGCCTTATTTCATGTCAGAGTACAAAATTTTTGGTGTATTTCAATGTTTTACTGTAGACCAAATGAATAATAGTAAAAAAAAAATAGTTGGTAAGTAATAATAGGCTAATCAATTGTGGACAAAAGAATGCTTAAAAAATAACATGGATCACTGTCTTTGTGTGCACTTTTATTGCCAAACAGTTAATTTATTGTATGCATTGGATGAATTTTAATGTCTCCAGTTGCCTCATAAAAATGAGATGTTGGATCTCATGAACTTGTGGTGTCTTCCCTAAATAGAGCAGATTAATCCTGCAGACATGTGAGTTCCAATCTCATTCCTGTTGGGGAAGTTACTTTTGCTGGTGGTGCTGCATGAACAGTTCTATATTACCTCTTTATGTTGTCTCTTCTGTGCTGTCCTATATTCCTTGCATTAATACATGTCAGGAGCAGCCTTTTACCAAGGCTTTTGGACCAATAATATCTTCTTTCCTGTGTCCTTCCAAGCATACAATTAAATAAATACCTCAGTGCAAAGCTTTTCTTCATATCTGAACTGTAAGACTTGGTATGCGGGCTGTCCTCTACATCTTCTAAATCATGTGGGTCAGTGACGTGATGCTTTTTTACCTGTGGCTCCACATTCCTAAACTGAGACAATTTCTTACTGTCTTTATGGTCTGTTTTGCGTTTCTCATCTATTCCCATCTCTCTCCTCCTGGGTTTGCGCACCTCTTTTGTTAGTGTTTGAGAACATGCAGTGGTGGCCAGCAAAAGCAAAGTATCTGTTGCCCAGAAGGCGGCTACTGTGACTGGACAAAAAGACCTAATGTCATTGCATCATGTAACAGGCAACCTTGTACACAGTGGATTAACCAAGGATGGGGCCTGGTAGGATTCAGTTCTTTTTTTTTTTTTACATTTGTTTTCATAAGTTGGCCATATTTGATCATATTATCCACTTGTCTGTGAACCTCAGTGCCTATGGCAAGTATAGTTTCTTATGCATAGCTGGAGCTACAAAAAAACATCTTTTGAAAATATTACTAAACATTCCAGAGCCAGCCCATCTCAGTTCCTTCAGGTGATATTGTAGCTTTTACTTTTTGTTGCTGCATTGGATGTTGTTGGATGGAGGTCTGTTGTTGGTGGTGGTTTTTTTTTTTTTTCTTTCTCCCTTTTCTAATAAAAAAGGAGTTACTATTGACATTCTTCCATTACTCATTTGAAATTTTCCACTGGAAGAGACTATTGGGTAGTAAATCCAACCATGTTCAGTTAAGTATAGAATAAGGTAACATTTCAAGAGGATGACAGATTAAGAGCATCTTTATAGAGGGAGGGAAAAGGTTGAATTGCTAATAAAAGGCTCTGATACATGGCTAGCTGAATCCTTCCAAGTACAGCCAGGCCATTTGATCTGTCTGTGCTTCCAGAGCCTCTCCAGTCATTGTAATACTGTTCTGTTGAGCTCTAAAGCACATTTTTGAATTATTGGATATGCCCACACAAACAGAAATTCTTAATTTTGACCAGCAGCCCTCTACTTTGGCTTCTGGAAATCTAATTGACAAATGTGAGGTGTATCTTTGGGGAACCTTCCAGTATCTGCCATACATATATGATTGTAAATAAACTGGTATATCTAATAAACCTTTCCCTCCAGTTTCCTTAATAAACTATTCATACATTACAAGTAGTCCTTGCAGCAGAAGAGAACATTGAAAGAACACTGAAAGCCAGGAGCCTCAAATAAGAAAATAACGGAGAGTCATTTAACACAGAAATTTTAATGGGTTGTTTTTGACACAAAGCCATAAGGTGGGATATGAGTATAATGTAATGTAGATTTAATGCAATTCTAACACTTAAATATGGAAGTGAAAATGTTGGGATGTGCATAAAATAAGCAACTGAATAACAGAATGTTATAGCAGCTATTTTGCTGATTTATTAATCACATTTATTTTACTCTATAAAAGAAAACATTTTAAACATTAAAATAAAGTTACTTCGAGAGTACCTAAGATGTTTTAATGTACTTCACACCAGTAATACTGTATCTTATGCACAGAGATATATGCTAGAGAGAGGATAATTTTCAGAAAAATTAAAGAGGTACTAGTCCTTTCTTCATCTCTTGTTCTTCATTAGCTGGCATTCTCTATCTGTTGAAGTATTCATCTTGCTGGCCACTATTTATCTGAAGAGAAAAATAATTTAAAATGAAATGGAATTCTCAGATGCACTGGGATGTCAGAAGAATTAAATACATTTACAGAACAGTACAGGAACATGTTTTGAATATGTTCTTTTTTTATGGCCATCTGTATGCAGCCAGAACAAGCAGCTGGCAGTTGTTTTGTGGTCATAGAGTAACCACAGAGTGAATATCACCAAAGAAAAACATCTTGCTGAGCTTTTTTGAAATCTTAAGCTCGTTCATTTCTAGACCTGACATTGCAATTGATTACTTATGTTTAATTTAGAAGATGAGAAAACACAGGATACAAAACATGTCTATATCCTATACTAATCTGGATTACTGCTCTCTTACTTTGTAGGACTGGCATTTCAAATCACCCTTCCCCTCCTCTGTAGAAAACAGTCCTCTTACCCTGGTTACACTTTCAAGGATGCTGTATTTTTACTGTTGACCCCTCTGCTGTATCCTGCCGTATCTGTCTACCGTGCATCCTGGATGTGTCTGGACAGAGAACACAGTACATGAAGTACTTTAGTGTCATTTGTTCTGGATCTTATTAGCTTTCTGTCACATTACAGCTCAAATATTGGCATGTTGCCCAAGTTCCATATAAAAGACTTTTGTATATGTTAAAATTACTCTCTTTCAGTGCACCGTTTCTTGTGGAGGGGGCATTCAGCAAAGAGCTATGAAGTGCATGAATATAGAAACTAATGAAACTGAAGATGACAGTATGTGTGTGGATAAACCCAAGCCCACAGATCATCAGAAGTGTAATCTTCGAGAATGCAGGAAGAGCACAGGTACAATAATACACTTGCATCAGACAGTTTAAAAAAAGCTCTCAATTTGTGTTTAAATTCTGCAAAAAACTAGGAGCTGACCCAATCAGCTTGTTGTGAATACTACAGGCTCAGTAATTATAATTCAGCCTTACCTGCTACTGCTCAGCTGCACTGTTGGCAGAATCACATTGTCATGTTCTCTAGCCGTACTGGCCTTGTGTTGCCATGAGGAGGAATGCAGTTTTCTGAGCATGCATCCTTAATTTGTGATGCCAAAACTAAATGAATAGCTCTGCTTGTATTGACCTGTTTTAGGTAACTCACAGGCTGCTTCGAGGGCTGTGAAGGACACGCTGTGTGTCCAAACAAATGCCATCTCTCAAGACAGGTACCCCTATGGGAGCTGCAAATTCTGGACTGGGGGCAAGCAAGCAAAGTGAGAAAGATACTGTAAGAAAAATCTGAGTGGCACTGAAGCCAGATACAGTCTTGGCACTATGAATTCAGTGTCACACAGGGTGAGACTGTCTCCAAAATGAAGAGGTAGAGGGAAGACTCTCTCCTTCAACGGTCCAGGAGCCCAGCTGTGTAGATGGTGATAGCCCAGAAGAGAATTGGCAGGGGAGGGAGGAAGCTTATGGAAGGGTATCTTTATCTGTAGTCTGTGTTCTGCAGTATCCAACAGGTACCCTCAGGTAAGAACCACAACAGCTCAGAGTCATTCTGGAAGAGTATTCAAAGGCCTTTTGGAGAAGGATTTTTCCTTCTTAGCAAGTCAGCAAGTAAGGGTCCAATCTGGCAATGATTCAAGAGGCTGAGTCCCAAGGGCAATGCTGAACTGGCTTACACTTGAGAGTGATGCATCCCTCCTACTGTTCAAAGATCTTTAGCACGTGTTTTGCCCTTGGGTCGAATTGGTCTGCTTATCTCCTGTCCATCTCATGTTCAGGAAGACAGACTCTGATAAATACTACCTACACAAAGCAGTAGTAGTTATTTCTGTGAATAAAAGCCCAAGGGGCCAGTAAAACATAATTCCCTTCTGGGTAGACCAGTGGTCCATGCAGCCCAATGTTGTGTCTCCAGCAATGACCTTAGAAGATGCTACTTAGGGAGAATACAGGAGCTTAGGCCTTTCCTGTGATTAGTTTCCATGATATTCCTCCAGCCTCCCCAGGCGACCTACTAGTATTATTAAAGGCACCTTTTTTTCATGCCTTTTATTTGAAATTTACAGAACTTTTTCCATGAATGTGTTGCATCCCTTTTTCAAATGCTCTCTGCTTCCCCCCTCTCCTGTGGCACCAAGTTCCAAAGCTTCACAGCCTGCTGTGAAAATAAATGCTTTTATCTGTTTTAAACTAACTTTATATTAGTTTCATTGAGTTTCTCTAGTTCTAGTGTTGAGGGATTTGCTGAACAACAACTTTGCATTTGACTGATCCATCACCTTCCTGCTTTTGCAAACCTTGAGTCTCCCCCCAGCTATCTCGTAGCTCAGGGCCCCCATTTTGTAATACCTAACTAAATCTGGCACATCTCAGTTTATTAAAGCTACCACAGACCTGGCAGCACCATAATACAGAGGGTACAGATCCCTGGCTTGTTCTGGTGCTGCAGAAACTGAAGCATAGTCAAGCTGAACGTGTAGTTTCACATGCTTTGTCAGTGCTCTTCTGGCTGCCCTGCATGGCTTTGCAGCACACTGCCAGCTCCTTGCGCTTGTCTTAAATGCACTGTTACAAGAATGTGAAAGTACCAGACTTGCAAATCTTTGTTGCTACACTTTCTCTGTCACTTCTGAAAAGTAGAAGCATTAAAGTGAAGAACATAGATCAGCTGTGTCTACTGCAAAAGTAAACCTCACTGAACGGTAATAAAAGAGTGCTGTATTTTCCAAGACAGAAGGTAATGAGAAGTTTAATAAGACCTCTTCACTTAGAAGCCCTAAAATTTAAAGGGGATCAAGCTGACCCATAATAAAGGAAGAGAAGGCCATCATAAATAAGAACCTTAACAGGCATGACTGTCTGGCATAAAGCAGTTTAAAATTCCGGAAGTACAGATAATTTGTCAGTAAAATACAGCTAATTCTTCTCATCTTCTCTAACACAGGACTACCCTGCAGCAAAGACCAGCTGTCGGTTCACTTCTGCCAGAGGCTGAAAGGCATCGGCAAGTGCTTGCTGCCGTCAGTACAGACCCAGTGCTGCTTCACCTGTGGCCAGCCCCAAATTCATAACAAAGCAAGATATTGGGATCAGCGAGGCCTCAAACAGCAGAATTACACTAAGTCTAGGAGAAAATCACCTCAAAACCAAGAAAACAACAACCAAGCTGCTCGGCACTAGCTGTTTTATCTAGGTGCTCTGAGTAGGGCTTCTGTTTACAGGTTTTACGTTTCTTCCTTTTCTTATGAACCATCCAACATAAATGAAAATCTGTGATCAAAACTGGGGAAACACATCCCTTAGAGTTATCAGTCCTAATTTACTGCTTCAAATTTTTGTCTGTAATAGTCCAACTTTTGTAATATAATTTGCAATGTACCAGCAGCTAGTGCTTCTTAGGCATGCATAGGGGATAGAAACAAGCTTGCAAGAATTTTTGTATTTTCTTAAATGAATGTTTTACTTGTTCTTTTTTCCGTCTCTTTTCCGAAACCCACTTGAAACATGAGCACCACTAAGACTAAGAGCGCCAGGTGAAGGCAGCTCACAGGGCAGCCGAAACAGACCCGAGCTGTAGGCCAGATCCCTCTATGTTCACTCACTTGTCTGGTTTTAGGAATCAAAGTGAAGTGGCAATGTTTCTCTAAATCATTTGCTAATTTCATAAATTTAAAAGCATAGTTTTATAATAACTGATTACAATATGCAGGCCAAATGGAAACATCGGATTTTTCAAATGAAAAGATGTTCATTTAGTACTTGACTGAACCTCTAAAGGATACCTCAACAATAGCCTGTCCTGGTCAGTTTTCTCCTGCTGCAAATGTCTTGCTCTAACCCAAAAACCGCACCAAATCTGGAATGTTAAATTCCCAAATAAGTTTTAAGCAACAATTCTTGGTACCATGAAAGCAAAGCTGCATGTACCACCTTCAGTGATAGAGCTATCATTTAATCCAGTATCTCCTACCAGAGTGTAAGCCTACATCCACACTCTATCACGTCACTCACAACAAACTTTTCTCCATGCAAATCCTTGATCACAATGAGGTGAGGGCGCCTGGGACAGGAGCCTGACACCTAGAGTAACTGCATAGCTCTGGGCCTCAGGCGTTAGGACAGTACTAGCCAAACAGCGTATCTGTTTTGCTATTGGAGAAAATGGCAGGGTAAACTTTAGGGAGACCAGACTGGACCCTTGGAAGCAAAGCTGGGCGTTTTCAAAAGAGCTGGATGAAGTCTGACATTTATATCCCTTTGAAATTCAGTGGGAGTTAGACACCTTGGTTCTTCATGCTCTTTTGAAAATCTCAGATTTACTCCCTAGCTACCTGACAATTTGAGATTGTAATACAGGGAAATGTCACATTTTATGCAATGTGGAGTGGAGATGCATAGCCGTGAATCCAAGTGTCACTATGGTTACAGAGCTAAGACTAGCAATAGTACTCTTTCTAGACAGAACTTTCTGAAAGTTAATAGAAATGTTTCAGCCTGGCTATAGTGTATTAACCTAATGAAGGCCACAAGTCTAATTGTCCTTTTTCGTAGGTTTGTGACCTTTGGCTAAGGTCTCACTTCTTCACTTGAAGTCTCTGGGAGTTCAAGATATGCAGCATGGAAAGGTTAGATTTATTAACCTCGGTGATGGCAGTATAACCCCAGTTATAGGTGCTGATAAAACTTAAAATCCACTGTTAAAAATATGGTGCTAGTATAACAGATGTGGGGGATGACTTACAATGGTGCATATGCATGCATGTGTGTACATAGCATACATGCACATACTCTTAAAATAATACATGTCTGTGGTGTTGCTGGCCAATGCCAGACATAATGCCTGTTAAGTTTCATAGTGTGCTTATGTCCTTCTGAGGTCCTGAATGTCTGCTGGTCCTTGGAACAATAGAAATCTGGGCAATTCTGTTTCACTGGACACAGGGATATTGAATCGTGAAGGAGTGGAGGTGTCCCATCTGATTCAGGAAGCATTCTCCCCTGTTCTCAGAGGTACCTGCAGCGTTTTATCCACAGAGGTCAGCAGAAGTGGGCCATCAGGTGTGTGAGCTAATAAGAAAGGAGCTGACTGAGTGGATATAGGGCAGGTGGGAGCAAAAACACTTAGAGGGGGTTGTCTCTTCCAGTGTTCATTATGGCTAGTGTGGAGTAAAACCATTTCTGGCTTCATTGTTTTCTTCAGGGAGCTATGATTTCTTATGAAATGGATAAAAGTGAATAAATTATATTATGGACATTAAACAAAATAATCTTTTTACCCAGGGAAGCACAGTCATCACTGTTGCTCAGCTTAAAAGTTTAGGGAAAAGACTGTGACAACAGTTTTAAGAAAGCAGTGCCACTGCTGTATTTACATAGGTTCTTACATCGCACTCATCAGCCTAAGATCTCCTCTATGTTAACAATATGTGCAGTAATCTCTCCCATCCATTTAGCAAGATTTCTTACTTATGACATAACTCTTTTTAAGTAAAGGTGGCTTTATGATCCTAGCCCAGATGGTCACTATTCTCAAAACTGAATAGAGTATTAAGTGCAGAGATACCATTATATTGTCATATTAGCCTGAGATACATCAGCTTCAACAGGTTGCTCAGGAAAAAATGTCTATTTGGCACATTCACTGCTTGTTCTAACATTTGGAGCTTTAAAAAGCAAACTATGATGACATATTTGTTTCAAGCTTCAATAAATGGCATTGCTTATGTCTCGTGTCTCTGGTATTTTATGTTTCCAGTTTAAGAAGATTCGTAAGATGGAATTCCAAAGGAAAAAAGTTTAGAAAGTATCTTTTATATTCCAGGGGAATCCTCATCATTGAGGTATTTTGATGCTTGATATTCCGGTGTAAAACAGATCATTAAAAAGTGTGAGGGAAAAAATAGCAAAGTATGGTGATAAATAAAAATATACCTTAGTAGGCTTAGATATTTCCTGTCAAACAGATGACATCTCACCACTTCTAGTCGAAGCAGATGTGCCTTAGCAACTTGCAGCAGATGTGTGCATGTCTGCTTTTTCTATTATGGGTTGTATTTGTTTTCCTGAACAGTTGTACACAATATAATCATACACACTCCCCCCACTCCCCCCACCCCCGCCACCCCCTGGAATCTTTTCAATACTCAAGTTTTGCAAGTACTGCTGATGCCCAGAAACTTAATCACACTGAGCCTGTTCCTTGTCGCACAGCCTAGGAGTGCAGGCATCACTGTTAGGCATATTATGCTTGGGTAAACAGCACCACCAGTTTGCACTCAGGTACCAAACTCCACCCGTGCATCCATCTGGGAGTTCAGCCCCATAACACCTTATGGAAGTTGCAGTAAGCTGCTCCTTCTTGCTTCACAAATTAAGTGTGGATCTCCAGCCCACAGGGGCAGCATCCTGCACAGGTTCTGTAAGGGAGAGGAATTAACCGAATTGAGAAATGAGTTGGAGCACCTTCCACTTTGCAAAGGCTCATTAGGCCCTTGCTGGATGACCTGCTGCACAACACGCAGCCTGACAAGCAGTTTCTCCATCTCCTGCACTGTGTGGTGTGGTTTGCTGCCCTTCTTTGACCTGGCCCAGCATGCAGCACCTGCCAAAGGAACGGCCTTTTGGCTGCCCAGCATCAGATTGAAATGAAATCAGCATGCAGGAAAAGCATTGTGCTTGTGGCTTAGTGATTCCCTCAGTGGTTTTAGTAGAAATAGAGTCCCTAAAGTGTGGGTGGGTTTGAGCAATCAGTTGTCTATTTTCCCCCATGACTTCTGTAGAAAAGCAGTTGTCAGTCACTGGCTGTAACAATTCATGGAAATACAGGAGGAGCACTTGATATTGCCCATGCTTAAGCAGATTTAAGTGTATGTAATGTAGATGTAGTTATCTGAGGATAGCTACAGGGAGAAGTAATTTACTACATATCGTAAGTAATCACTGACTGATTGTCTCCTAATTCTTATATATGCAACTTCCATCTATCCATCTACAAGTTGTTTTAGGGCACTTTGAGACCCGGGACACTGCTGAGGAAGATCTACATGTCACACATAGTGACGGCAAACCCTACATTGCATGTGCCTCAAACTGTCAGGTACCATCTTGCAGCTCACTGACGGGCATGTTGAGTGCCTTCCTTCTCTAAGCCTTTCTAAGGCTGCTGACTGCAAGGATGAGTGTGGTTTGTGGCACCTTCTGACCAGAGCCCTGCTGTGAACCAGCTCTGGGGGAGCCACAGGCCAGGTGAGCATCCTCATCATCAAACTGGACTTATTTCTTCAGCTGGCTTGCACCAAGGGTCTGCCCTCGTGCTCTACAACTCTAGCAGGCCAGACAGGGGGTTGTGTATAGGTGTGAGTCTCATTAGTACTTAAATATGAAAATAGCTACTTTGTGATATCAAGACACCATTTGAACTAGACCTTTTAAGCCAGAGATTTCTAGGTGTGCAGGCTTCCTTGCCAGCAGGAGCACACTTGCCTCATGATGGGATAAACCAAGAGAGAAGTAGGGATTTGAGGAGTGGCGTTTCAGATGGAGGCAGTTAATGCAGCAGCACTGATAGATTAATTTTGTGGATACAGAAACACAGTACATTGGAGACTAAAGAAAGAGAAATTTCAACCCTGTTGAAGTGGATATTCTAGATGTCCTTGTTTTCATTGGGTTATCCAAGAACAGCACTTGGTTCCAAACACCTCTCTCTTCATTGGACTGACTGATCTGACTGTGTTTACAGAGACTCATCCTGCTACAGAATGGTGATTAATAAGAAACGTGGTTTATTGCTGCTGCCCAGCACTGCAGCCTCCACAGACCTGATGCCTGCAGGTGGCAGAATATGGGGAGCTCACACAAAGATATTGCTTATTTCTCTGACCGATTGATCCCAAACTCCTCATTTCTCTTAATGAACAAATGCAGACATCTCCAGCACACCCACAGGAACAAAACCTGGGGTATATTAGCCAAGAAGTACAAGTCTCTCCTACAGACACGGTGGTGGCAGCAGTAAAAGCCAGGAGCCTGAGCAATAACTGCAGTACCTTCAGAGCAGCCAACCCTCTTTTCTAAGATGAGGTGCCTGGGTTCTGGGAGGAATCTGTGATGAATATGTGAAAACCAGGAAGTTGTTAAAAAGCTAGGCTGCCATCAGATGCCTATGAGAAAGACACAATCAAATAGAAAAGAAAATTTATCAAGATTCTTGAGGGCTTCTGCTAATTCAGTGTTACGCTTATGAGTTCTTAGGTGTAGGTTTTACTAAATCAAAGTTAAAGATTTGGAACAGAGGAAAATAGTTATTTGGAGGGATTAAGTGTTTTGGTGAAGCAGCCTTTTGCTGGACTTCTGGAGTTACCTCTGTCTCTCTCGTGTTACAAGCAGATGAGATAGTACTCAGCAGCTGTTCTCAGCTGGATTCAGTGTCTTGGGCTGGGGGCTGAGACATGGCTTATCCCATCTCCTTATATTGTCTGTGGAGAATAATACTTCTGGGGCTCATGAAGGCCAATGAGTCAAAGAGGCCTGTCCCAAAGTCTGATCTGTGAGAGGCTGCAGTCTGACTTCCCTCCAGATTTGGAAGTGAAAAGGTTGCATGTAGCTTCCTAATAAATGGGCCAAGGCACTGAGCAAAGCAAACAGCGTAAGAGACAGCTCTTACTGTGCCATAAAGGCAGAAAAGAAACCCTGAATTTGCCCTTGTTTAGCATGAAGTCTCAATAAATGAAAGAAGAGTTGAATCTTGGATTTTAAACCCTAAAGGGTTGTCTTGGATTTGAGGAAATACTATCTGCTAGCAAAAGGAGAATGTGCTCTGTGCGTAGAGTCCGGGTGAAAGCTGGGAGCAAGAAAAGGCTGCACATGGGGTCAAGCCAGTTCCTTGCAAACAAAAGGGGGAGTCCCAGGCAGGGGAAGGTCACAGTACACATGAGCATTTCAAGGCAGCATGTGGCTTTATGGCACCAGCAATCCCTGGGATGTGAACAGGTAGCCAGTGCTGCTCTCTCATAGTGCCACGTCTGCAATCCTGCATGCCGGGCTGCCGAGGCAATGGGCACTGCTGCTCACTGCGGTGCTGGTGTTAGAGGGAATTCCCGCTGGGAATGCTGGTGTGCTGGAGTGGCGGCAAACATGGCATTGATGGGAAACCGCCATAAGGAAATCTCCAGTGTGAGGGAAGCTAATTAACGAACTCGCAGAGAGGGAATGCTTTGTTGCAAACCCCTGAGGACTCTCTGTGAACAGAAGAACAGCGAATCTTGAAGCTACCCACGTGCTTATTTACATAGATGGCAGGCATGGACAGAATATGTTTTCTGTCTATTCTTCTGCATCTGTTATCTGTTTCATACAATAGCTGAACTTATGAAGCTTGAGACGAAATTACCTCTTATCCACTGTGTTCGCTTGGAAGTATATTGTTTGATTGTTTGGCTCTGGAAGTAATAATATATTGTCATTTTATAATATATGGGAGCCTGAATGAGACACATAAACAGTGCTGGCTTATAAAATTACTTACTTTGCTGCAACGCCTATTATCTGAAAGCTAATTGAATGGTCCTTTTCTCCAGAGGAAAACTGCAAATCCTTTTCTATGTGTCTCTGTCCCTAGTCCTAGCATTCACGAGACACAGCCCTGGCCCTGCTAGTCAAAGCAAATCACTGAAATAATTGACACACTGGAAGACCACCGAGATTCTGTCCCCAGTTAAAGAGGCTGTGCCAGGCCCTGCACCCAGCAACCATGGACCTAGATAAAAAGAGACTGACTTTACTCCTCATGCCCATCTGATGAGATGTTGAACTCAGCTGGTCTTAGCTTCAAAGCCATGCAAAATTAAAGTTACTGCATCTGAGCATCATGAGCATCCTCAGGCTCCAGCAAGAAGCAGGAGTTTGCTTACGGATGTTCCCCCGTTTAGCAAGGGCTCCCTGCATGTGACCTTGAAGCTGACAGTTCCCTGTTGCTCCTGGGTCACTTCGTTTCTAATCATGCCTGTCTTCCAAGTGTGTGTTTGGGCAAGGGGATGTCACAGCAGCCGGACCCTGCTAGGGCTAATGGGAGCAGAAATAGATCTTGGTAATTCCTGTAGTAACATGTTCGGCTAACTTGATTTTGGCTGCAGCTTCCTGCTGGCTCCTGCTCCCCTCCCACAAGGGACGCATGGTCTGACTGATAAGGGTACCCTCCTTTATATGGGGAGCCTGCTGGCAGCAGGCAGCACTGGCGCAAAACCAGTGACAGACCAAAAACATTGACATTTTGGGAAATGTGTCTTTCATTCCTTGTTGGATTCACAGTATCCAAAAGAGTGGCAAGATGGAGAACACAAAAACATTCTCTGCCAAGCTCAACAAATAGTTTGAGAAACCCGTGTCCCTGGGTTCACTGACTGCTGTTGGTACAAGCATGTGAGAAGTCAGAAAGTGTCCATTAATTTAGAGGAAGCTTTGTCCAGAGAGCTTTTATCCTGCTGCTTTGACTGCCATAGCCATGACCCTTACTGGGTCTGAAACTGCAGAAAGGTAATCAAGACTGGAGTTGAAACTTTCCATCTGCTATAGCTACACTTGCCTGAGGTGCAGAATGGGTTTGCCTGTGTAAACATGAACATTTTGTTAAGCAGCAACGGGGACAAACTATGCTGGAAAATTTATGTTTCTGCTGAGGAGTGTAGGTGGGTGCTGTACACAGGACAGAAACTGTACTGGGCAGTTTCATCCATCAGCTGCTGCTTGCTTGGAGTTTGCATTTAGATCTCCAGAGGTCCCTTCCAACCCTAACCATTCTGTGATTCTGTGATCAGGTTCGTAGCTGCAGCTTCATGTGAGTGCGTAAGTGCAGGTTCGTGCAGGATGCCCAAGTGGTCCCTTTCCAGTCTTTCCTCTTGACAGTTTTCTACTGTGTAGTGGCCATCACAGCAGCACAGACAGTATAATGTGATATTTAGGACTGTCAGCTGAGAGCAAGGAACAGTGCACTCTCCAGCGCGCTGGGAAACGTCTCAATTTCATCTTGACCCTAGATTTTTTTTTTTTTTTTAATAAACAATCACTCAGCTGAGGAAGAAACAGTGACTCAGAAAGCTATTTATTTTCTGGTGGCCAGACACATTGTGCTGGTTTTATACAGGAAATCTGCTGAGCACAAAGCTGAAAGTGGCTGGCTTCAGCAGGTGTGTTTTACTAGCCAACAGGCAAGGCAAGCTGATGCTGATCTAGCCCAGTAAGCAATTACCAAAAGTCCCCAAACAGATTTATAGGGTATGTCTGACTGACTCCCATTATTTCTGCACACACAGGACTGTCACATGCTTGAGCCTGGAGACCTTTTATAGGGGAAACAATAAAATAAATCTCTGAGGAAAGAACATTGTGTATCCTCTGAAATAGCCCATGCCACATCTCCCTCTCCAATGGGATTTACCTGCTGAGATGAAAATATGCTGTATATGGAGCGCAAAATCTACTGTACACAGGCAATGGGTTTATTTCTCCTCTTTCATCATCTTTATTGGTTTCATTTACATTCAGTGAATTACTGTAAATGTTTAGCCCTAGATTAGTGCACTGAGGTTGCTAGTAAGAGGACTGTTACATCCTTAACAGTACTTGTTCTGATCAAAGGAAAAGTATGTTCTTAATTTGAGCTATGTGGATTTTGTGTCCCAGGCGTCTTCTTGTTTGATCATCACTTGGGTGGCTATCATGACTGAAACTCCTGATTAACTTCCTGTTTCATTACTATTCGAGATTTTTGCCTTTTGCTAGCTGAATTTTTTGTACCTTCTACTTCCAGCCTCAGGACTATGGTCTTTCTTTCAGTGCCAGTACAGCCTCTGTCAGAAATATGTTTCATAGAGAGGTGCTTGCAAATTTTGGTCAAATCACCACTCTGTCTTCCCTTAAAATAAATAAATACACTGAGTTTCTTCAGTTATATCAAGGCATATTTCATGGATTTCAATGTTTTCTGTTACGTTTTTGAACCTTAAGAGTTTCAATTTGAAGTGTAGACACATAAACTTGCTACAGGATTGCAAACCTGGTCTTGTCACTGCATACAGCATTGGTATTCTGTTACTCTTTCAGGTTCAAATTTCACTCATTACAGCTCTAGCATTAGGTTATAAACATAAACTCAGTCAGTAGTTTGCCATTACTATGCTGCTATTCTCCAATGTCATGAAGTTCAGCATACAGCCCCCGTCTTATATGTGACTTTTCATATTTTCTTTTAGTTTTCCTTTCTTTATGAAAGCCAATCTTTAAATTCCACTGACTTTAGCAAGTGACCCAGTTCACCCTCTCTAACCATCTCCCTCATTTACTATCTCACCAGTTTTTGTGTCATCTGCAAATAGCCTCAGCACTGATGACTGTTTTCTTCTGGATCACGAATAGGGATATTTAATGAAGGAACATCTCTCTACAGGAATGAAAGTGCTTTGTTGATGTTTCCCATGTATATTGTTTTTGTGATTGATTTTGAATGTGCATATGTTTAACATAGTGATAGAAGTAGGAGACATCTTTGGGTCATCTGGCCAGTCGCCATCTTAAACATCCCAAATGGGAAGAAAGAAAAATAAGAGACTTGTAGAGGAGATCTATTGCGTGATGCTTCTCCCTTGCCTTTTGACAGTTCTCGTTATGCATTGGAAATCATAGGAATTTTGAAAACTTAAACAGCTGCTATTGCAACCAGCTGCAGACCAGTGCATGGGAACAGGGAGCCTCTGGGAATTTGTTACAGCAAACAAATCTGGCTTCTCTTCACACTAAAGGCTCATGTGCTGACTGTAAAGCTTTGACTTACAGATGTTCCTAGGGCATCCCTGAAGCTATCAGCCAGGAACTTGCAGGCCCAGTGTTTACAGCAGGATGAAGCCTGGCTATGCAAGCACCTGAACTTTATAGAGTGAGGATGGCACTGATGTGTCCCCAGAGGTTACACACCTTGTTTCTGTAAACTGTACGCTGAGACAGAGCAGTAAAAGACCTACCACTTCTGATATGTGTCAGCAGCAACAGGGACCACCAAGGAGCTCTGTTTGCCTGCAGCTTTCCTGGATCCAGGCAGGAGCACTGTCTCCTTGCAGAGTGCTGAGCAACCTTTCAGCACATCTGAGAGGGATATGATGTGGGAGATACTTGTTTTGGAAGTCCTCCTGAGCCTGTACTTATATGTGCCTGAAGATGTGATTGGCAGGGGAGCCTGTGATGGAAGATGCTGTGCTCCAGGCTCGTGTTGGGAACGGTGCATCCCAACCCCAGGCTGCTACCTTGGTGCACACAGGTGTTAATTCAGAGCCTTTCTGCTCTTCCCCCAGGGCCATTAGTTGGCAATGGCTCCTACAGACTAAAATCAAATTGAGGAAGGAAGGCTGGCAAGGGAGCCAGCTGTCCTTATCACTGCCTTAATTGAGCAAATAATCCTAAAGATCTCTGTAGCTCAAGCCAGGAACAGAGCTTCATTTGATCTAGGGAGACTAGCCTAGCTCAGCAAAAGCTTACAAAGCAAAGTATATCATTTTGTAAGCATATCCAGCTACTGCCAGTTTGGAAGGGAACGAAGAGGGCAACTTGGAGTGCCAGAAATTTGTGAGAGGAGGTGGGTGACAGTGACCTTGTTACAAAACCAGGTTCGCTTTGGATCTGCTTGCCTGTGTGGTCCCGAGCTGTGACCCCCTCCTGATGGATCTCAAAAATGCAGTCATAGGCTTGTGGTCAGGCAACTTCAAAGCAGTAGTAGTTCTTGATGACTGATGAAACGAAGTCAAAATGTGTGCCATTTTCATAAGAGAAGGAATTTCATTTTCTCAGTGAAGGACTTGCCACTGTCCCCTTGTGCCACGACTGCATAGGCTTGTGAACAAGGAATAATTTGCCTCTGAATTGGCAGTTTGGGAATGCTTATCTTTGATGATCTGAGGTCACTCTCAGTTTAGCTATTTTATGACTGAAAATGCCACCTTCTATATGAAATAATATCAGATATTATTTCAAATGTCAATGGTTTCTAGCTTGTAAAATAACAGCTGGACTCTGAATCTCTAGTCAGTTCAAGACTGGAACTGGTCAGGAGCTTTTTAATGGATAAAAAGAGTCTTTACAGAAGATATTTTGTTCAACTGTGGGAAACTCAGAATTCATTAGTTAAAATGACCTATTTTAGAATAAATGGCATTTTATTAGACAAAGGTTGTTTGGTTTGGTTTGGTTCATGGTTTGTTTCTGATGTTGGTTGGTTGTTTTTTTCCCCAAGGAAAGTAAGATTAATATCACCATAGCTAACATTTTTCTTTCAAGGTTAAGCCTTGAGAAAGTTAAAGTTCTTAGTGGAAAGCTGACAAGCAATCAAAACCTTGACCTGTATCTATTTGTTTGACCCTGTGTGCAGTCCTAGCAACTACTGAGAAATAATTCTTAACATGTTACTGAAATGATGGTGTTAACTCTGATGTCCTGTCTAATTTCCTTTCTGTGCCTACATTTCCCCTCCATAAAGATTGGAGGAATACTGCATGGTAACTGATGAGCTGTACTATCATTCTTTATTGTCGTTCACTGTTAAATAGCCTTTATATGCTATATGTTCTATGGCACTGGATGTTATTGATTAACATATGCAACTCCAAATCATGATTCACATGAAACTGATATCTCTGAGAAACGAGGAGAGTCCCAAAATGATGTGTCGAACATAATTTCTACCTCAAATACCGAGTCATGCAATTTTGAAGAGGCAGCTAAATAAAAATGAACAGCAATTCATAAGAATTTCATCAGCAGAAGCTTGCCTTTTCCCCATTTTTAAATGAGAAACAAAAACCTAATAACTTTATAATATATTTTTTCCTGAAATTCAATCCATTTTCACAAAAACACTTTGCAAAGCTTTGGATAATTTTGCATGAAGCTTCAGGTGTTCAGCCAAGTATCCCTTGGAAGAAATTTGCATGACTATATGTTTCCAATCTGAAAACTGTTCTGATAACAGTGCAGGGGTTTTTTTTCTGAGAAACATCTGTGTGGGCATCCTTTTACAATATCCTTCTCAGTGTCCAGCTCAACTCTTCTACCCACCTGCTGCTGATTTTTGACATATTTCCAACACATCTGAAGCAAAGTGTGTGATTTGTCCCTAAGATACTTTCCTCATCATCTTTGTGACCCTTCACTGGACTTCCTCCCCATCTCTTCTACTGCAGACCCCATCACTGGACCCTGCACTCCAGATGTATCTCACCAGGCTGAGCAGAGGGCAAGGATCAGTTCCCTTGATCTGTTGGCAATGCTCTGCCTAATGCAGCCCAGGATACTGCTGGCTGCCTTTGCTACAAGGGCATGTTAGAATCATAGAGTGTTTTGGGTTGGAAGACACCTTCAAAGCTCATCTAGTCCAACCCCCTGCAATGAGCAAGGACATCTTCAACTAGATCAGGTTGCTCAGAGCTCCATCCAGTCTGGCCTTGAATGTCTCCAGGGACGGGGCATCCACCACCTCTCCGGGCATCCTGGGCCCGTGTTTCACCACCATCACTGTAAAAAATTCTTCCTCATGTCCAGCCTGAATCTCCCGTCTTTTAGTTTAAAACCATTACCCCTTGTCCTATCACAACAGACCCTTCTAAAAAGTCTGTCCCCATCTTTCTTATAGGCCCCTTTTAAGTACTGACAGGCCACAATAAGATCTCCCTGGAGCCTTCTCTTCTCCAGGCTGAACAACCCCAACTCTCTCAGCCTGTCCTCACAGCAGAGCTGTTCCGGCCCTCTGATCATTTCTGTGGCTCCTCTGGCCCCTCTCCAACAGGTCCATGTCTTTCCTGTGCTGAGGGCTCCAGAGCTGGACACAGGACTCCAGGTGGGGTCTCACCAGAGCAGAGCAGAGGGGCAGAACCACCTCCCTCAACCTGCTGGACACGCTCCTTTTGATGCAGCTCAAGATATGACCGGCCTTCTGGGCTGCAAGCGCACATTGTCGGCTCATGTCCTGCTTTTCATCCACCAGCTCCCCAAAGTCCTTCTCCATGGGGCTGCTCTCAATACCTTCATCCCCCAGCCTATTTTGATACTGGGGATCACCCCAAACCAGGTGCAGGACCTTGCACTGAGCCTTGTTGAATCTCATGAGATTCACATGGGCCCACTTCTCAAGTCTGTCAAGGTGCCTCTGGATTGCATCCTGTCCCTCAGAAGTCTGAACTGCACCACTCAGCTTGGTGTCATCTTTTCAGTCTCCAGCTCAACTCTTCTAGCCGCCTGCTGCTCATTCTTGGCCTATTCGCAGACCTTGCTGGCTCATGTTCAACTTGTCCACCAGGATCCCCAGGTCTTTCTCTGCAAAGCTGTTTTCCAGTTAATCAGCCCCAGCCTGTACTGGCGCTTGGTGTTATCTGCCCCCAGGTGCAGGACTTTGTGTATCCCTTTGTTGAACTACATGGGGTTGCTGTCAGCCCATTTCTCCAGCCGGTCAAGGTCTCTCTGAATGGTGGCCCAGCTCTCTGATGTATCAGCCACTCCCCCTGGTGCAAATCTGCTGAGGACACTTTGTCACATCACCCAGATAATTAATGAAGACTTTATACAGTACTGGCTCCTTTACCAACCTCAGGGTACCCCACTGGTCTCTAGCTGGACTTTCTGCTGCTGACCACAACCCCTTTAAGCCCAGCAGTTCAGTGACTTTTCAGTCCCGCTCACAGACACTTATCTAGTCCATACTTCATCAATTTGCCAATAAGGATGTTACAGAAGACAGTGGCAAAAGCCCTACTAGAGCTGAGATAGACAGCAGGTAGGTGAAATCAAAACTCTGATCTGCTTGACTGAGAGTAGCCCAAGCAGAATTTGCCTGGGGCAGTTAAAGATCTGTCCAGAACAATTTCTCTGCTGACTGTGCCCACAGTTGCAACCTGGAGCAAAAGGTCTGTCAGAAACAACTACAGACTAGAAACATGTTCATCAAGCTCAGCCCTTTACAGAGTGTAGGTAACTGAAGCAAATAATGTCTTGTCTGTCTTGAGGAAATTCGATCCTCAATCTTCTCACTCCACATTTACAAAAGGATAACCGAGAGCCAAATGTTCTTTGCAGCAGAGATGGAGAAAAGAAATCCAGCCTGTCTTGCAGTGGGTTGCATTTGAGGGTGAAAACTATCAGGCTGCAGTTCTCTGATGAGATTTGTTTTCATGAAATTCTAGTGTGCTGCTACTATAGAAGGTAATCCTTGCAGAAGGTTGTGATGCTGCCCCTGCTGCCCAGTGCCTTCCCTCCACCAGCTCTTCCAGTTTCTTGAGCAGCAATGGGTCTTGTCAAGTATAAATGCCGATTTTATGATGCTACAGAAATCCAACAATATTAAAGAGCTGTGGAGAGAAAAAATCTCTGCACCTCCACCACGCAGGCTGAAAACTGTTTGAGGGAGGGTAAAAGTAAATTGCTAGCTTTCAGGCTTTTGATGCTATTGTCTATTTAAGTGGATAATATAGGTCTTCCTGCACACTCTGGAGCTGTCTAGCAGCATCTTCATTGCTCACTCAACTTTTGAAACTGTTCTTCTGGAACAGAACAGAAGAGAGAAAAAGAGTTGCTGATAAATTACTGGGGAGAGAGATCAAGCCTTTGTGGGTAGCTTAGAGAGAACTTTCAGCCACCAAAGTTGGTGTCTAAACACTGCACAGGGTTATCTACAGTAATAACTCCAAACCAGACTGCAAAACCTCAGCAGATGTTCACCTCCCACTAGAATTACGCTTGATCAAGATGTGTGATGAAAACAGCCTGCTTGGTGCGTGTACCAGGTCTGAAGGCCCTGCTGATGAACTGTGGGGCAGAAGTAAACAGTGAATTAGGTTTACCTCGTCTGTTTTTTTTCCAGACTTCATTATTCATGGTAGTTTATGAAAACTGTTGTCTTCTGAAGAACTGCAGACCTTCTGTAGATAATAAGCATCTCTGGTGATATTTTGAGCACTGAATCAATAATGGGCCTGAAACACCATAAGCCAAGATAGACCAGAGGAGGACTTGATTCATTGATTTTTCCTTTTGCAGCTTCTGAAGCAAAACTCTGAGCTCCCAGGACTCTTCTTGCCACCCAGGCAGCACGATCCTTGCAAGGTTGTTCTTTCCTGCAGACGCTGAGACAGAGCCAGTACAGTCCAGAGGAACAAGTCCTGCAGGGCTCTACAGTGGGCGACACAGACAGAGTTGGGTGGCAAATGCCTGGTCAGTTAGTGTCCCTTCGTCCAGAAGAGGCACAGTCTTGATCCTGCAGTCAGTGCTAGCAGAATTAGCACCACCCCTCCACAGGGCCCCAGTGCTTTGCCAAATTGGTCCTCAAAGGGGTATCCGGGAGAGGGTCCAGAGGGGGCCACCAAGATGATCAGAGTGATGGAACAGCTCTGCTGTGAGGACAGGCTGAGAGAGTTGGGGTTGTCTACCCTGGAGAAGGGAAGGCTCCGGGGAGATTTTGTTGCAGCCTTTCGGTAACTAAAGGAGCCTATAAGAAAGACGGGGACAGACTTTTTTGGAGGGCCTGTTACGACAGGAGAAGGAGTAATGGTTTTAAACTAAAGGAGGAGAGGTTCAGGTTAGACATGAGGAAGATTTTTTTTACAGTGTGGGTGGTGAAACACTGGCCGAGGTTGCCCAGAGAGGTGGTAGATGCCCCATCCCTGGAGACATTCAAGGCTGGGCTGGACGGGGCTCTGAGCAACCTGATCTAGTTGAAGGTGTCCCTGCTCATTGCAGGGGGGTTGGACTAGACGAGCTTTGAAGGTCCCTTCCAACCCAAACTATTCTATGATCTATGGTCCTGTTTGACCAACCTGGTCTCCTTCTACAGCAAGGTGACCCACCTAGTAGATGAGGATAAGGCTATGGTTGTTGTGTACTTAAACTTCAGTAAGGCCTTTGACACCATATCCTGCAGCATTCTCCTGGAAAAGCTGGCAGCTCATGGTCTGGATGGGTGTACTCTTTGCTGGGTAAAGAACTGGCTGGATGGTCAGGCCCGAAGAGTTGTGGTGAATGGAGTCAAATCCAGTTGGCAGCCGGTCACAAGTGGTGTTCCCCAGGGCTCAGTATTTGGGCCAGTTCTGTTTAATCTCTTTATCAATGATCTGAACGAGGGGATTGAGTGCACCCATAGTAAGTTTGCAGATGACACCAAATTGGGTGGCAGTGTTGATCTGCTGGAGAGTAGGAGAGCTCTACAGAGGCATCTGGACCAGCTGGATCAATGGACTGTGGCCAATTGTGTGAGGCTCAACAAGGCCAAGTGCCGGCTCCTGCATTTGGGTCACAACAACCCCAGGCAGTGCTACAGGCTCAGGGAAGAGTGGCTGGAAAGCTGCGTGGTGGAAAAGGATCTGGGAGTATTGATTGACAGCAGCTGAACATGAGCCAGCAGTGTGCCCAGGTGGCCAAGAAGGCCAACAGCATCTTGGCTTGTATCAGGAACAGTGTGGCCAGCAGGACAAGTGATTGTGCCACTGTACTCAGCACTGGTGAGGCCGCACCTGGAATCCTGTGTTCGGTTTTGGGCCCCTCGCTACAGGAAAGACATTGAGGTGTTGGAGAGAGTTCAGAGAAGGACAACGAAGCTGGTGAGGGGTCTGGAGCACAAGTCTGATGAGGAGCGACTGAGGGAACTGGGGCTGTTCAGCCTGGAGAAAAGGAGGCTGAGGGGAGACCTGATCGCTGTCTGCAACTACCTGAAAGGAGGTTGTAGCATGGAGGGTGTTGGTCTCTTATGCCAAGTAAAAAGCAACAGGACATAGAACAATAGAATCATAAAATCATTTCAGTTGGAAGAGACCCTCAGAATCATCAAGTCCAACCATAACCTAACCTAACTCTAGCACTAAACCATGTCCCTAAGAGCCTCGTCTAAACGCCTTTTAAACACCTCCAGGGATGGTGACTCCACCACTTCCCTGGGCAGCCTGTTCCAATGCCTGACAACCCTTTCCAGGAAGAAATTTTTCCTGATATCCAATCTAAACCTCCCCTGGCACAACTTGAGGCCATTTCCTCTTGTCCTGTCACTTGCTACTTGGGAAAAGAGACCAACACCCTCCATGCTACAACCTCCTTTCAGGTAGTTGTAGACAGCAATAAGGTTCCCTCTTTTTACAGCTTTTTACAACTGTGGTTTAAACAGCAGCGAAGCTCCATCCTTTTCAAGATAAAAAAGTTTGGACCACATCATCTCTTCTCTCTTTCTGTGGCTGATAGCTTGGCTCACTGATTGCTCTGATGTGAATGGCTGGGTCGGTGAGCACTGGCAGCTGGTAAAAATCAGTGGTGTAGGAGACAAAAACCCAGTCCTGCCGTGTCCCTTTGCAGTGGTGCAGGCAGGCTGCTCATGTACATATGCAGACGTGTGGTCTCTCATTCTTCTAACAAATGCAATCTAATTAAAAATGCTACTTTGCAAAGCCAACAGAAGAAGCAGTGCGGTGTGGGGAGCAGAGCCCAGGTTAACAAGCCTGCAGGTCTGATTCTTCCAGGGGATTGTAGGGTGACAGCGGGTAAGTCACGGCAGCGCTCTGCACTCCTGGTGCCCCCTGTAATTAAATCGCTGGCTCCTCAGAGCAGAGGCTGCCTGTGTACAGCTTTGAACAATGAGGTTTTGATCTTGTTTGAGGTCCCTTGGCATAGCATTAATACTATTACATTAATCATATTATATGATTTACTGCCACATCACCAGGACAGTTTCTAAGAAGAATGAGTCTGTGAAGGGACAGAGCTGAGGATGGAAAGTTTAAAACTTCTGATCTGGATTTCTGTTATAATTTTGACCTTAGCATTTATTCCTTCAACTGCTATAAAACCCTGGCTTGTACAGATTAGCCATCAGTGAACTAGAATTTATAGAAATTCTCTTTAGATTGCTCTGTTCATTGTTATTGTCATTTATTTTGTCTCTGGCTGTGACACAGATAACCCATCTGAGCTTGTGTTATCATGTTCAAAAAGAGGCCACATAACAAAGACAATAAAAATTACTTTTCATAAGCAAATGGTATTCTCCAAGGGTTTGAAGCTGACAATGAAGGGGCTGCCCAGCCGTGGCAGGGAAGGGAGAGGAGCTGCAGAGAGGACCCACATGTCAGCTCTTGGCACATACAAGAACAGAGATTTCAATGTTCCTATTTTGGGTTGACACATGCAGCTGAACTTGAAATGGTCATTTCCTTTGTGATCTAAGATGGCACCTGTGCTAGGAGAGTGGGGACAGCAAATACCCACCACCCCACGAGCCCTCACAGACACCTGTGCTTCCCTAGCACCCCTAATATAGCAAGCCTAGAAATATTTGTCTGAACAAGAGTGATTGATTAGCTATGGATGTGCAGTAATTAAACCACACTCAGCACATTGGCTGAGGTACTGTTCCATAGGTCTCTACAATGTGTGCAGGTTGACATATTCTTCATCGCAGCCCAGGATGAGCCCTCTGCTCAGAGGGTGGCTGGGCACGGCCAGGGGCAGCAGCTCTAGGTGGGAAGCATGGACAAAGCATCTTCAGCTGGGGAGGGAAAAGGAGTTTTGGCCTTGGAGCCAGACAACAATTCTTGACATATTTTGTTTAGTGGCATAGGTGAGACAGCTGTGGAGGAGGTTCTCCAGTAGCCAGGGACTCCAGGTGAAGGCTGAAAGGGAAAATTGCAGCTGGGCTGGTTTTCAGAAATTGGTCAGTAGACTCTGGGTTGGTGTATTGCAGAAACCTCCCCCAGGTCACCCTCACATGGGCCTCGCTCATTTCAGGTGTGATTGCTGCAGCGGTTTGACAAAGCCCATTTGTGGAAGTAAAAGCAAAGAGGAAAGCAAGCCATGCAAATAAATGGTTTGTGAG
The DNA here is from genome assembly GCF_036013445.1 of Caloenas nicobarica. NCBI lineage: Eukaryota > Metazoa > Chordata > Aves > Columbiformes > Columbidae > Caloenas > Caloenas nicobarica. The sequence goes on along the minus strand of NC_088284.1, from coordinate 19,715,487 downwards.
AGCTTGTCCTCACTTCGTGTGTGGACCCCTTACCTTGTGCTGACAGCAAAATGGCACATGAATATGAACAAAGAGGTGACAGGTCTCCTTCCCCATTCCAGGTCTGAATCTAAAAGCACTCCCTCATTTGCTGCACCCTGCTGTCTCCCCCACTCCTCGTCCTTCTCTCACACAATTCTGCAGCCATGACTGATACTGCGTGATTATGACATGATATATATCACGATATGACATGATATATATCACGATATGACATGATACTGCATGATTGCCTCCTGTTTGCTGTTCAGGAAAACAAAGCTGTGGTTTGTTGCAGTTTTCCAACAGTGGCAGTGCTTTATTCTGGTTACAGCAGGGTGGGGTGTGGGATAAGAATGCTGTCAGTGTTTTGACCTTCATTAGTTTTTTATTTACTGTGATAAGAGTAGTGCTCCACATGAGATGATACATGCTGATAGCTCTCTCCATCTTAATTTTTAATGGGTGGTGCAAGGCAGCTGTTTCTAAGTAATGCAATACTTGCTTTTCTTTGTTGACATGGAAGGAAAATGGCATTATTTGGTGTATCTTAATTCGTGTGCAGACTGATGTCTCAAACTATAGCTTCTGCTTTCTTCTATTCATTTGGAAACACTGCTAGACAAAGAGTGACAGCTTGCCATAACCTCCCTGCACTATCTTCCATACATAGCGATGACTGAAATGACTTTATCAGTGGTTTATTTTTGTTCTGATGAGTTTGTTAATTGGAAGATAACAGATTATCCTGTAAGCAAAGTACTGCTTTGAAAAGTATTCTTCTATTAAGAACACAAAACCATACACCACATCATTGCATCTTATGCCCCACCAGCTCCACGTCGAGCATCTTGAAAATGCAGGAGTTAATTGCTGGGAATTCAAGCTGTATTAACCCAGAAAAAGTCAAGAAAGATCCTAACTTTATATGCTGGTGGTGAGAAGAGAGTACTTCCTTCCCGTAAAGTAGAAATGTGTTTGAAATCCCCAGTATGAGTCCCAGATCTACTAGGCAGCACAGCCAGGCCTTGTTTTCTTCATTTCCTGACTCCTTTCTCTTGTGTCTTTTTCTATAGAGGAGGGACCCCAGCCTCACAATATGCTCTTCTTTGGGTGCTGGGGATTTGACTTTGGATCCCCTCAGGCAAAGCAGGGAACCAAATGGGGGATGCATGTCTGGGAGAGGGACTCAGTGCATGGCAAGTGGGGAGTTTTAAGATAAGACATCACCTCTAATGCTTAGGTACTTCAGAACCAAGCAGCAGCTGGTTGCAGAATCAGTTATGGATTGAGACTGGGCTCTAGTTTCCACTTGAGGGACTCTAGATGCTGAGATCTTTCTCGGCAAGAGTTGAGTTTTTTTAAACAGCTCCTTTTGTCAGCTCTCCAGACTGAATGCTGGATTCCTCTGACAGTTTGTACATGAAATCTGAATGATCAAGTTCTAGTTTGAGGGAGCTGATCCCTGAAAAAACAAACAGCCCCTCCCCAACTCCCTAACACCAAACAGCTCTGAGTTTCTTTAAAATAAGATGTTCTTTGTTCCTCCTTAAGTCTAATTTCTCCACCTGCAAATGCAGAATGATACAAGTTCATACATCATGTATTGAAATGGAGATCTGTTGTTTGGTAGTCATTCTTAATCAGATCTTGAAAATCTTATTCTATGGAAAAACCCTTATACTGAAAAAAAAAAAGGCAAAACAAACTTGTTATTAGAAAATAAAACCCAAACTTTCTGAAATTATTTTTATTTCCACCCTGTGAACAATCTCAGAAAAATCTCTGGCAATAGAAGATACGAATAGCTCAGCCTCCTGATGCCGAGGAGTGTAGGGATATCTGCCTTTCAGGGTGAGAAAGTGGAGTCTTGGTAGGAAAGCAGATATACAATTTGTCCAGAGATAATCTGCTCAAATACTTACAGTGGCTTAAAAATCCTAAGGGAATCTTACTCCTAAAGAAAGTCTCTATTTGATCCCTTTGTCCTATTAGTATAATCTGATGGTATTTGGACTCCACTTGATGCTCCTGCTGACACCATCTGTCTTGATGTAGAGGCCAAAACTCAGAATACAGATGTATAATTTGATTTCCCATAGCTAAGTGGAGTATTTATTAATAAATGTCATTGCATGGTTATTAAATCTCAGCAATAGCTTCTTGGAAAGGTATGCTTAGTAATTCATCACATTTTGACATTTCAATGGCTGCATCAATAAAAGGTGTCTTTCTATATTCGTAACTAAGAAGTCCTTTGTTCAGTTCATTCAAAGTTGTTCCATTGTGCAGCCCAGCATCCTTGCAGATATGCAGGGGTAGAGATTTCACATCCTTATGGGCCTTTATACCATTACACAGAAATACAGAGAAATTTTCCTTTTTTTGCTTAGGTGCTGTAGACAGGTTACAGTTTGTCCCCAAAGTGTCAAATTGAGAAATCACATATTAAATATGATTAGATTAGTGTCATCGTGCATTTAAGCTCTTGCAGAAATTAATTCAACTTGTGCTGATGTTGCCATACACAATGTACGAGGGTTAGTTTTGAGTATTCCCAAAACTAAGAGTCATGTTTCAGGAATGTGATAAATCAATAAATGTCTGGTTTATAAGCCTGCTGCTTCTTGTGATGGATAGCAAAAGGTGCTTTAAGTGTCAGCCCCAAACTGGCATGCAGTGAACGTACTGTCTTCTAATCTGGTCAGATAAACCCATCACAGGGTGGGATGCTTGAACTCCAAGGAGCTTAATTGTACTTTGCGTCTGGATGTTGGCAAGGAACGCACTGCATGTCTTTGTTCATGCTTTCATGCTGAATCTCTGCTCCCCTTTGCCAAGCCGCCTGTCCCCATTTCTGCTTCTCTCCCTGGGGATCCAAGAGAGACAATTCTAAAGACTTTGGGGAAGACCAGGCTGTGTCATGATGGAGTCAGCTGTTGTGCCTCCATTCTAGTCATCCCTACTACCTTATCTTTTAATACACATAGATATATACAGTTGCCTTATGCAAGCCCTGTCATGTTTAATTGGTGCTTTTTTTTTTTTCTCGATGTTGAACAAAGGTTTTGATTGGTGCTTCCCCCCACCCAGTTTTCACAGCTGCCCTCTGTGCATCTCAGAATGGTTTCCTGTGTGCAAAAGAGCTTTGTGATCCGGTGGAAGGATATTGTTTTATGAGGAATACACATCTTACGTATTGAAACTAATTGCATAGCCCAGATGATTTACCTTTAATGTCTGAGAACACTACAAAATGTCCCTGCCTGCTTCATTTTATCTTTGTAGTAATTTATCACAAGTTGTTCATGCATGCCTTGCTCCAGAGGCTCCCTGATGTGAAAAAACTTGGATACAAGTCCAAACGTAGCTCATTGTGTAGGAGTATACTTGATCACAGTGGCTAACACAGCATCAACCGCAACCAGACAACTGTGAAAGAATACTCCTGTCGAAGGCAGATGGAAAACACTAGTGTGTAGAAAGGCTGAGTGGTTTGGGAAATAGTCTTTAAGCACCAGGCAGTATGTGCTGTCTTTTATTTAATAAGCATAGCCTCTAGCAATACTTAATTTTCAAAGCATCAGTTTACCATTATTGTATTTGAGGACCAATCGCTTAGATCTTCACCAAAACTGACTGTGCAATTATGAAGTAGTGGAGAACACTAAGGCAATCATGAAATTACACAGGGCATGAGATGAAGGCCTGAAATGAGTTTTCAAAGACCCTTTATTTTTGGCCTACTCTAACAAGTGAAAAGTTTGCCTTGGCAAACTGATTTTCTTTTACTGAAGAGCTTGTGTGGACTGTATTTGGATGCAATGGAAAAAAACGTAGTGAGGGCAAAACTGACTGTGTAAAGATGACTATGCCAATTAAGAATTTATCTTATAGCTGGGTTCTCCCTAAAGGTGATGCTTCACCGTTTTTGGAGGAATTGACATCACATTCCTGAATCTGAATATTGGAACTGCATGAGATTGTCCAGTGGTGTAACTGAGGAAGAAGCATCAGTCACTATGAGAAATTCATCCCAAGATGTGACAGGAAGAGTCTTAGTGGAATTACCCTTGGTTGTGGCAGTGCCCAGATGGCTCTGGGCCAGGGGAAACTCTTTCAGGGGAATTTGCAGAACTGAGGAGTTTCACAGAAAACTGAGGCCTGGCACAGTGATCTGTCCAGGTACAGAAATTCCTGCCAGACCTTACCTGTATATAGTTGGATGATCTATCAGGTTAGATATCTTCCTTCCCTGTCGTCCTGTGTGCCTCCTTCAGTGATTTCCTTCAAAAACATGCTTTAAGGTATGAGCAAACAAAATTTGCTGTGACACATAGCAGAGCTGGAGCTATACCTTATCAGCTACTCCACAGGAAATGCCCATGGCACGGAGAAGTCTGTGGTACAATGAGGCGATTTACACTCCCATGAAAACCTCCCTGGGGATGTACAGACTGAAAACCAAGCGGCAAACATTTTGCGTTTCTCTTGCCTAGTGCTGATAATCAGAGCACACTCTGCAGAACCAGACAGGTGGCTTTCAGCCTTCTCAGACCCTGGAAAGTACGATACAAAGGCTTCTCTCTTGCTTCACAAGGGGTCCCACCGCTAAGCAATGACACCAAAGTTGTGTCCTCCTGCCTTAGGAGACACAAGCATAGTACTTTGTTGAGAGCTTAGTCCCACCAAAAGTGATAAACAGTGACCAAAACCTGCTCTTCAGGGGACTTCAGGCTGAACCAAGAGAGGATGTGCTGGTCAGACCTGGCCCGTTCTGCTTCTGCATATGTCCACAGCCCTTGGCAGCTAAAGAACTTAAACAGCAGAGTGCAAGTTTAGATGGCACTTGAGTGCAGTATTACATCCACAATCTGGATGTAGACCCCTCAGTTCTGTCCACACCCTACTTGAGGTACATATTTTATTGGATTGTACCCTTAGGTGGTGCTTCTAGTAGCGTATTCATGTGTGTGCATATATATTGTTATATTGCCATTTAAAATACGATTTAAGTAAATGCAGCCTCTGTAGAAGGATGACTTGTCCAAGACTGACATCTACTGAGCCATACACAGTAGCAGCTAGCATTTTACAGCACCTGTATCACAAGCCATGACTACACCAGTTTAGTGCTAAAATGCCCATGGATCCCTGCAGAACAAAAGGCAGAGCTCTCTGAAAATCAACAAGTCCATCAGCCTAGGGGAAAGGTGGTTTGAGGCTGATTCCTAGAGAGAAACGGAGCTAGTGGCTCCATTTCACAAGAAAAGAGTTACCTGCTCTGCTTTACCTTCAACATTCAAGGAAGTCCTTCTGCCCGAGGGTTAGCTGACATCTCATTCTACTGTTTTGCACAAGCAACAGCCACATCAGAGCAAAGTCAGGCAAATGCAAAATACAGAATAACCCACTTAACCCTCAGCAAAATAAATTTAAAAGCAGTAAGGCAGTGGAAAGTCAACTTCCTCGTTTTTTGTGGGTTGGTTTTTGTTTGTTTGTTTGGTTTTTCTTCCACAGCAGTTAGGTGGAACACTTAGTCTGAATCGACCAAAACAGAAGGAAACAGATTTTGGTAAAAGTTGCTGGAGTTGTGGTCTGGTGAGGCTGAATTCACAATGGGTTCAAGTAGTGACACGTTACCATCACTCCTGAGAGACAAGTGGGAAAAGGGTAGATGAAATGCTTCTGCCAAAATAATAAAAGAAATGGTGAGACCTGGATGTTTCCAAAAGACAGGACCATTGAAACCTGTCCTCAGATTTGTCTGATCTTTGCCAAGACTGTAGCAAGAACTTTCCTTTTTTAAAAAGACCACCTTTGGAAGCTGCTCAGGTCAGTTAAGATTAACTAAGACCTAAAAACCTCTGACCATGATTTTATTTTGTCGGTGACAGATATTTGCCTCATCAGCCAGATGTGCAAAAAACCCCTCAAAACAAACAAAAAAACCCCACAAACACAAAACCAATTGGTGAGATCCCTCAACTGTGAGACAGGATGCCCTGGACTAGATGCTGGGGAAGGAAGTGTTCAATGGAAGGAGACTTTACTGTTAAACTGAAAAATAGCATTTGTCTTAATAATCATTATCCTTTTTACTTTGGTACATTCTTGTTTCTGCTGTGACATATACAGCCTTACTGAAAGGATAGCTCAGGGATAAGAATAGAAACACACTTCACAAGAACCCTGGTTCTCTTAGCTGTTTTTTTGCCTCTGCTTTGCCCTATCTCTTCCAGACAGTCTTATCCTCCTTCTACAGCTACAATGACCTTACCACCTCACTGCTCTGGAAAAGGGTCTAACTAGCTATGGTTAGCAGCTCAGTGCTCCATGTCGTGCAACCCCACATTAGGAGTGTCACGCAGCAAGAGCTGAGACACTCCCCAAGGCACTAACTGGCATGGGAGACCTCTGCTCATTTCCCCAGTCACCTCATCAGTTGATATTATGCAGCCAAGACTGCAAAGTATCACTTTCCCTGCTAGAGGACACACTCCAAAATCTGCTGCAGCGCATGGTTACTATGTGTTTTCTTTCGTTTAACATTAATGAAAAACATTTGTTACCAAACCATATTTTATTCTTAACAGTGTAGTTAGAATGCTATGTGTATCCCCAATTAACATTTCATTTTCCTTTGCAGTCACAGGAAGTCATTTCATCTTGCTTCATCTGTCATTGGTCAGAGGCCATGAAATTTCACTTTGAGGTTTGTGAAAAACTGATTTTTACAAAAAGAGACATTTCTGACTAAAGAAAAGTCTCTGCTAAAATGAGCAAGAGGTCCAACATGAAATACATTTCAAATCTGGTTCAGCACAAAAACTGTGTGGTTAACTAAATTAGGAAAACTTTTTTTTTATGCCAGGTAGAGCAGATGATTTTAAAATTCCTCTTCGGCTTGTCTGGAGCGAGAGCATTTCAGTTCCAGCAGTCTCTTCACAGTGTCTCCAATTGTACGCTCACCACGCACCTTGTTATCTCGGGTGCGGATATTAACCGTTCCACTTGCCTTCTCCTTTTCACCGACAACTAGAAACAGCCAAGATGCAAAAGAATAAACTTAACATTTAGCAAGCTCTTTTTTTTTTTACCCCATTCTCTTAAACCTTAGGCATACTAAAGAAAAAATTCTAAAAAGCTTACCAACCAACACATCAAATCCTTCTTTGCTCTCCTCCCAGCTCCCCCCACTTAGATCTGTAACAGCCAATAGTCTTATTTAATCTCACATAATTTAATAGGATTTAGTATGTTATGAGCAGCAACTTAGGAAAATATGAGTAAAGAGAAAAATAAACTTAGGAAGTCCAGCTTGACTTCTTATTAGAGAGAACCACAAAGTCAAAATGAGAAATAAACATGAAATACTCCATGGGCAAAGATTAGAAAGACAACTGATTGTAAATAACCAATAGCTATTTGTTTTCTTTACAGAGGCAGCAAGACCAGAAAATCTCAAAGCTATTTTACTTAAACTTTAAGATACAGATACCAAGATAATATATGTACGCCTCATTACTAACACAAATTTTATATCATATACTTAGAGGTTACTACAGGACATTGTACTTCTGGTACCCAGTCTACATTTAGCAGTACAAGTCTTTGAAACAACCTCTGAAAAATTAGGTGAGATTTTTCCCCTGATAGCCTGTTCATTTGTTTGTGGTCTTGAAGGTAAAGTGCAGTTGTGTCTTATCTGCATTGAAGTTTCAAAGAACAAAAGAACTTTATTCATGATTCTACCAATTACTCCAAGGGTAAAGTTTCTCTGTCAAAGGCTCCTACTGTAACACATTCTAGATTTTTTAGGGTCAATGCTAGAGCCTCAATTTACATGACACAACTAACATGGTGCTTCAAATCACATTCTTCAGTGTCAGTTTCTAATAGTCCCTGCATCACCCTCTCCTGGAATAGTCTTCTATGCATGCATGTATAGCTCAGATGTACACTACAGCTGAATACAGTGAAAATACGATACTTCTTTTGCTATGCTTGAAATGAGAGCATTAATTATGGGATGGGGGGGGATGAAAAACTGTTCAACAATCTGACTGACAAAGGGAAAGAGATTTCACATATGTCTCCACGCTGCTGACCAGAAGAAAGCCAAGACCTTCTTCTAAAGCAGCAGTAATGCCTTGGACCACAGTGACCTCCTTTCAGTGACAGCTGTACAAGCCAGGAATGCCCATCATGTAGGCAGGATGGAGACCCTTAGGAGCAAAGTGACCTAAAACACTGACCACCACTCTGCCTTGCTCACAAAAGAAAGATCAAATCACGTAACCTATCCAAGAAAGTTAGCCAGGATAAGGTAAAAAATGCACTACACATTACCCAGAATAAAGTTATACTGTGCAAGCTGAGCATTTCTGATCTTCTTGTTCAGTGTGCACCCAGGATCTACATCAACATCTGCCATTAATCCAGCATTGTGAAAGTGCTGCCTGACCTAGAAGAAAAAGTATTTAAAGTGTCACTACAGGATAGTCATTACAATGAACTATTTATGACTTGTAGACTTAAGCCAGTCAAGCTTATCTGACTCCTAAAACAAAGGCATCATCACTGGCTCAGGTGTTGCAGAAGAGCCCAGCTGAAGAAATGGAAACAGGTCAGCTATCAGGCAAGTACATACACACTAAATAACTAAGCAGTGATGTGAATATCTGATGTTTTGGGCTGAATAGTGATTTCAGTTTGATACTGTGAAAGGCAGCGGGATGGTGGAGCTTTCTGATCACAAGATTTTTTTTTTAATTTTGAGACTATTTGATGTATAATGTGCTTGAAAGAAATATAGGAGAAGGTCTGCTAGATGCTAAATACTAAAAAGACGCATCTTCATCTTTCTTACTGCTTTTGCAAGATGCACATGGCCATGAATCTGAAGGGTAAGACAGCTTTTGAGCTACAGAGAAAAACTATGTTTTCCAAAAACAAAACTCTCACAAAGATCAACATTTGTTGTTTAGATACTCAAAATCTATTTCAAGCCCTCTTTAAGATACATCTACAACTTCAGCAACTAATTGTCATTGTAATATAAAAATGATACAATGTAATATGCAAAGACTTACAACATTAATCCCAGATAAATGTTATACCATTAATCATTAAAAACCAAGCATCTCAACTAAATAGAATATATTGAAAAAAATCCCCCAAACCATATACATCACCTTTTGAGCATACTCATCACATGTTGGTCCTACTGGTACCACCATTACCTGCTGTGGGGACAGCCAGAGCGGCCTTCAATAAACAAACAAAACAAATTAATGTAGCTTTCAGTATTCCTTTAGTATGAAAAATCCTCTTAACAGATAGGACTAAAATCTACACAACAGATTCATAAAGCCAGCTGCTTAGATTGGGTTCAGTGGCAGTGACAGCCCTATACCCATTAAAATTTCTGTCCCAGAAAGAACTGTCTATAAGAATTGCAGTGTGGAGAAAAGTCCTTTTTGACCTGAAGATTCAAGTTGTCTTTTACAACAGCCAACAAATCATAATTGAGTTGTTGAGCTTATGGCTAACTAATCATGGCAAAACATTTACTTTTAGTCTTGTTATAAACAGAGGGGTGATCCCCACCAGGTATTACACTGCAGCAGGTGAAGGAGGTGACCTATAAAAATGACTCATTGCAGAGCAGCCCAGCTGCAGAAGCAAAGTTGACAGATGTACACCTTGGGCAGACAAGCTGTATGCTGCACCTGCATGAGTGGTATCATGTAGGGGCTACCATATCTAGAATTATTTAATATCTAAGGAAGGTGATTCAGAAGGAATTGCCCTGTGGTACACCTACAGCACGCCTCTGCAGCCAGCAAGAACAAACCCTCTTGATTCTTGCATGCTTGGGGCTAATTTCTCTTCTACATAAAGTGTTTGCTCAAACTAGAATAATACATTTACTTTTCAATTTTACCATTTGCCTCCATAGTTTTCAGTTAGAATGGCGATCATCCTCTCCACAGATCCCAATATAGCTCGGTGAATGATGACTGGTCTGGTCTTGTCATTACCATCATGGCTGTGAAGAAAGGTTTGGTTTTTTTTTTAAACATAAGGTTTGGTTTTGGTTTTTTTTTTTTCTGGATGTAAACTTATGCCTGTGACAGGAGAGTTAGATTATACAGCAATTAAAACCACCAGCCTCTGTGCTTACCTGACAAAGGTGAGGTTAAATCTGACTGGCAGCTGGAAGTCAAGCTGGATTGTAGCACATTGGTGGTAGCGGCCAATGGCATCTTTAATCTGAATGTCAATCTTAGAAACAAAAAGACAGAAACTTTTACTACAGTTTAAGATATAAGCATGCCCCTCTGAAAGCAAACTTTGTTTTAAGATGGAAGGTTTCACTAAATGCAGAGGAACTATATGTGGTTTTAGACAACATATTTTTACTTCAGCCTACATTAGGACATAAATGATTTGCAGGTTCTGATGCAAAAAATGTTAGAGCTAAAAACTGGGTGAGCAAGGAAAGAGCATTACTTCAATTCAAGACATTTAATACCTCAGACTATTCTTTGTGAGTTTCAATCTGCATCTTTGATGGGCCTGTTCAGTAACACCTAAGTACAACATCAGAACTGAACATGTCTCATCAAAAGTAAGATTCCTTCAACCTCAAAGTGGCAAACTTCATTCCATCATTATGCAGTATTTGAATACTTTGTAATATGTTACAAATTCAGGGCATGAACATGGGATAGGGATCCTGCTATTAAATAGTCCATTTACCAGTAGGTATCAAGTTAATCAATGACATTTATTCTGACTATGAGTATCTACAGCCAAGCCTATTCTTTCTATTGCTTCTTACACTTTAATCCTGAGTACCTATGATACAAGTTACACAGAGAGACAGATAAAACCCAGTAGATTTATGGTGTCCTGACCTTATTTATCACGTTGCTCTCTTATTCATTATTTTTCCAGTACGGCTATATGTTAGGGCTGTGTGCTTTATTTTATGTGTCAAACAAACAGATCTGTGTTTTATTAACTGAAGTTCTAAACGTCTTACAATTTTGCACTCAGAAGCCAGAGCTTATCCATAGTTCAGCTACTCAAAGAGCTTCTATCAAAATAAAACTATTTACACTCTTCTTTAATTTCAAATCACCCAGTAAGCAGAGTAGGGAAAAAATCCAAGAAGTTTAAAGGTACCCTAGATGTAGACCTTAACTTAAAAATTTAACTTTAACTAGCTTCCATTAAAACCAGTGCAAAATGCTACATTTGCTCACCTTACTTTGGCTAGAGTGTATTAGGAGCAAGTATAAAGTTAATTAAGGTTAACAAAGGTTGCTATAGTTATTTGCCTTCTTTCAAATCAACTGAGGAAATTACTATATCTTGTTTGCATTTCAGATTATGAATGATTAGCTGCTGTAACACATTTCACATACAACCCATAAAATTAAATCGATTCAATAGCCATACAGAGAGAAATCAGAACCAGTTTACTAGATGACTGAATGTAGACATAAGTATAGTGTAGATGAATGTAGACATAAGTATAGTGTAGATTTATTAGGAAAAGATTTATAAGTAATTCTGTAAGGCTCTCTGTCCTTACACTCAGAGATACCAGGAAATTTTCAGAAAGCTCTACTTAATCTGTGCAAACTGAAGAGAGAGCTTTAAAAAAAAAAAACAACACACCAACAACAGCCCCCCCCCGCAACCAACAAAACCAATGCAAGAGGCTTTCCAATATACCAAAACTCACCAGCAACTCAATGCAGCAAGAAAACTGTGCCAGCAAAATCAACATTTTTCAAAAATCTGTTTTACCAGTAAGTCTATTTTTGTTTTTCTCATGACTTAAGATTCACTTGCCCAAATGATTATTTCTAATGCAGCAATTGCTGTGGTAATACAGATCTTACAGTGCCACCTTCTGTTCATGTCTCCCACGAAACCAATCAGCTCTGTTTAAACAGCAGACAAATAGTTTATACTTGTAAACTGAGTTTAATTAACAAAATGAGTGTTAAAGCTACGTGTAAACCAGGAACACAAAGTATTGTTTCTCCCTCAAGTATGTCAGACTTTGTGTATCTGGAAAACCACAAAATTTCAGCCGTACAGCATCTTAAAATGGTAGTGAACAACTATTAAAAAAATCTGCTCTTCCTCATCCCAGCTCTTAACAATCTCAGCTTGTACCAGGTTGTCTGTTTAAGAATCACTTTGGTTCTACATCCTCCAGCCAGACCTAAACAGTACCAATTTAGAAATGCATGCTGACGTTGAAAAATGTAGTTATAACATTACGTTGCAAGGGAATGTACAGGACAATAAATGAAAAATAAAAGTTGTCTTTACCAAGAAGATCACAAATTAAAATCAAGTGCACCACCATACTATTTTCTCCCCTTTGCTCACAATAAAATATGAAAAAAAATCTTTATGTATTCACAGTGTACCTCTGTATTTGTTTAACTAACTTAGAGCAAAATGTTAACTAGATGGAGATGTTGTCTTGGTCAGGTATCTATCTGAAGTAATCTGACACACATTCTGCACAAATAAATGTCCAACACTTATCTTTCTGGGGAATGTGACTTTTAGTATCACTTTGTAAACACATGAAGACTTTGATATTTTTTTTTTCCTGCTCATCCACTGTACTGCAAAGAACAGTATTTGCATGCTACCCCTACTGCCACAATTACAGTAGTATCAACGGAAAGCAAGGAATTGTGTAACTTTCATCTGCCTCTTCCAAACACAATTAAAAGCTTAACCCAGCTAGGGGTTAGCAGCACACCAACCTTAGGTCCATAAAAAGCTCCATCACCAGGGTTTAACTCCCACTTCTCACCGAAGTCATTGAGGCTGTTTTCCAGTTGCTAGAGATAAAGGACACAAACTCAGTGTTTCTCAATCATTTCCCACTTTCCCTTATTACAGCATCGGGTCAGCCAGCTGCTACAGATACACGACACTACCAACTCTCAGTACTTCTCAGTTACTGCTACAACTCATTTATTTTCTGAAAAAGGAAAGTTTTGGAAACGCCCCAGCTAAAAAAAAAATAAATAAAATTTTTAAAAATTGTCCCAATTTAAACAAACAAAATTAATGCATTCATTTTGGAAGAGGCCAATCAAGCAGCATTAGCTAAGATACAATAAATTTTTATTCTAGATTTAAAGTTTGTAGGTAATATTGAGCAGGGATCCACCCTGATATACCCCATGTCTATTCCTGTCCTATCTTCTCCCCAGCAAGGCACCTGGCAGGGGCTAAGCCCAGCCCTTTAATTGTGAAAGCAACCTGGCTTTTGGAAGATGGGTCTAAGTCTTATTAAGTCATCTTACAGAGGCTAGCAGAATTGGTTCTCTTTTTTTCTTGGTTTTTGTTGTTGGTGGTGGTGGTTTTTTTAATTATGAAAAAATACAATGAAAGTGAGAAGGAGAGGTAATTTGATTCTGACAAGGAGATTGCTTCTGTATGGAGAGTAAGCTATTTACAGCAGCCAGACTGTATTGAAGGCAGTTATTAAATTACACTGCTCATGTCCAGCTGTCACTGTACCTCCTAGAAGGCAATATGTTCTTACAGGACTTCCAGCTGCAGCCTTGCTTTCATATAAAAATAAAACTACTGTTTACCTTTTCAGCTTGATTCCACACTTCAATATCTCCCAGGTACTTTTCAGGACGAGTGGAGAGATTCAGTTTAAAGGAAAATCCAAAGACATCATACACAGTACGCAAGAACTGCAGACAACTCTTTATCTCCTCTTCAATCTTTATGAGAATAAAAAATAAGGTCTCAAATACTGAAAAATCAGTTAATCTTATTTTAATACCTGATTTCATTTAACAGCAGCCCATACCTGTTCCATAGCACAGAATATGTGAGCATCATCCTGCTGGAAGCGACGTACTCGAGTAAGTCCTGTCAGAGCTCCTGACAGTTCATTGCGATGAAGAACACCAAAATCAGCCAACCGTAATGGCAGCTCACGCCATGATCTTGGACGATGATCAAACATAAGGCTGAAGGAAAAGATTACTACTTGAAGCTCAGCCAGAATCAAAATTACGCAAAAAACAGTCAGTGAGAAGCAATCAGTACCTATGCAGATGACCATAATGCCCACAATTAATCAGAAAACAACCATCATTAATATCTAGCTTCATCATTAAAACAAATGCAGGTTATCCTCTCATAGCTAGTAGGCTTTCCCCACCTCACCGAGAGAAGATAAAACAGCTCCTAAAACTGAGCATTAAAACCTGAATGCCTAAATTGCCACAAAATTGTCAATGCCTCAGTATTTATTTTGGATATCCAGGTTTTGTAGTATGAAGGTAAGCTTCATGTTTAAACTATAGTCACTGTAATGATGGAAAAATGACATTGCTCTGTGTTTCAAGTAAAGAGAGCACATAGACAACAAGACTCACATCACTCGTGGCAGCATGTCACATTTGGATAACTGAAGATAGCCATCTTTACCATTAAGCAGGCAAAAGAAATGAGTAAAAGAAACAGGATTTTTTTTTTTTCCAACAGCATCATCTTTGGTAAACTGGATTTGCTATGTATTTACCAGTGTCCTGGACAGTTCATAGGCTTCAGAGCAAAGATTTCTTTCTCCACTTCAAAGGAAAACATGTTGTCACTGTAATGCTGCCAGTGCCCAGAAGTCATCCACAGTTTGCTGTTGAAAACATTTGGAGTGACAACCTCCTGGAATCCACGTTTTCGATACTCAGCCTAAAACAACAGATCCAGTATAGAAAATGACTAATAAAGCAAACAAAATTAATGGTACTTAGCCTCAATCTGCAGCCATAAAAATATACAAATACGGCTCCACAAAAGTCCATGACTTGAGAGGAGGAGGACAGAGAGAAGAGAGAAGAGAGAAAAATTCAAGTTGGACATGATAGTATACACCCCTTCCACCAGCACCACCCTTCCACCAAACAATGCCTCTGTAGTACGCAATAAGAACAAGTTTCCTCCCTGCAAGCATAGCAGCACTCTCTAATTATTCAATGACACTTGATTGCAGCCCAAACATAAAATAAGACAACAGACTTGTAATATTATAACAGGAAGATCAGGGATATTTTTTTCCTGTGCATAATTTCATAACGAATAGTTCTACAAGGCCAAATTTAATATGTTTATTGAAATAAATCAATTGCATCAGTGCAACAGCTGTAGTGTGAGCTTAGATGTTAAGGAATTCATACTATAAACCATCATTATCACTGCTTTTACTGCAGGTGTAAAGTATTGATAAAAACAGAACTTAGCAGAGATTGTGACAAGACCACTTCAAAGAAACCAGGTTTCTTCAGTTCCGTGGCTTACTGAACTATGAGATTAAAAAAAGTTGAAATGAAGGACTGTTAATACTGTTATATGTAGCATCAAGCAATTTCCTCTATAAGATGATTTCCAAAAGACATTACTTACCCGGATGAATTCAATTAATGTGTTATAAATGTAAGCTCCTTTTGGCAAGAAAAAACAGCTACCAGGGCTGAGCTCATGAAAGAAAAACAGTTCTTGGTCCTGTAGAAAAAGATATTAAAAACTTGGTATTTGTACACCACCTTTTTCACTTAACATTCACAAATGAATTACTACTGACTAGGCACCACTGATCGAAGTTTAGGAAAAAAAAAAGCAAACACACCTAAAAAAAATGCAATACCAATAGAACAATGCATTTTCGCTAGTATTTATATATCTATCAGTACTTGTAGGGGAAAGAGATTGTTCAGTTTCTGATTTCATTACTGATGCTCCAAAACTTAACATTTATGTGTAACTCCTAACTGTGCCCCCACAGCTCCCTTTGTATACTGACAAGTGATGTTGAGTTCTGATTCTGCAGCTCTCTAATTATTCGCACATGAACTGAATGTGTGAACTGTTGTTGGCGGCTACTGTTGTGATCAACTGTGCACATGCTTGTGGTCTGCATACAGTTAACTCTTCTGTGTATTTTCCTGATGTCCCAGCAGTAGACTTTGTAAGAGTATTCAGATCTATCACCTGACAGGGATTTCCATCTAAAAAAGAAAACTAAAAAACAACAACAAAAAAAATAGAAATGTATTACAGATTCTGAAACCATACAGAAGACCTGTGAGTGAATAGGCTGCAGCAAACTGTGTAGGAATAAGCATTGCCTGCAGACTGAAATGTTCATGTTTTGTGGACCAAAGTGTTCATGTGCTGTTCTGATGGATCTGTGGAATAAGGATGTCATCGTGTTTAAAGCAGCAAAAAGTCTAAAGAACGGTTATTTGCTTTAGGACTTTTGATGGTTTTCAAGAGAAAAGTACCTGATTTTACAACTCGCCTGAAGGTAAAATTGTGCCACATCTTGGTTGTGGCAGCAAGTATATGCTATCTGCAAGATGATTCTAGTTAAGGGGTTACATCCACACAATGTTTGTACATAACAAGAAAAACTGTCTCACCCGCCCAATTTTTCTGTGATCTCTGTTTTTAGCCTCCTCCTGAAATTTCTCCCATTCCTTCAACATTTTTGCATCTGGGAAAGATATTCCGTAGATCCGCTGGAGGGATTCCATATCAGCCTTACCTTCCCAATAGGTAGAAGAACTCTGCATGCAAAAAATAAATGAAACACTGAAGAAAGGGAGGAATCTCCACATTTTACTACTACTACCTGCTATGAAAAGGCATGCAATTATTAATAAACCACTATACCTAATGTATGACAACTAAAGCATAGGGAGAGTTTTAATCTTGAGAGCACTGATACGAAAAATCCAGAAACAACAGGTGAACACAATATGCAAAAATAGTTTCACACTCTCTTGTCCTTTTTTAAGCCTATTTTTTTTATTTGTAGCTATCCTATTCCAACTGTTTATTCACACTCAGCTATACTAATCAGCTGAGCAAAAAGTATAAACTCTGATACTGTTCAGCCGAGCCTTAAGCCACATTCATGTTTCTATCCGTGTTGGAAGTGCAGGTCCTGCACACATAGCTGGGCCTTGCACTATTTGAATATCATTCTAGCACACAGCCTTTTCCCAATTTGTTACGCTGAGTTTTTGGCCAGGTTACCCATTTCATGGTACATTCCTGGATAAGCCATCACCATGTCGCTCAAAGAAAGCAACACGTTTTCAGTGAAAACATTCGTCTAAGGCAGCTTCAGCACTTACCTTATGAACTTTTATGGTTTTTATCTTGCCAGTATGTCTGACGTGAGGCCCTCTGCATAAATCTATCAAGGGACCACACCTAAGAATAGGAAAACAATCATTTAGTATACTTCATCCTAGAAAGGCATATCCAGTAATATTATGATACATGCATAATTACCTGTATACTGTTGTAGTTGGAGTATTGACCTTCTCATTCAGGATACGACACTTGAATTTATTATACTGAGAAGAAAAGCAGCATACAGATTTGTTAACTCCTTGTTAAGCAAGAGAACTGGCCAGCAGTTTAAATTATTTGCAAACCTAATGTTATGCTGCATCAAAAGAGGATTATAAGACAGACAGATAGTTAAGCAGTGGAGCAAGCTGCCTAAAGAGCAGGATGTACAGTCTCCAACCTTCAATGTTTTGAAGGCCCAAGTGGAAAAGCCCTCAAAAACCTGGTCTGACTTCAGTGTTGACCTCATGCCCTCTGCACGAGATTGGACTGGAGACCTACGGAGGTACCTTCCAACCTAAATGACACTGTGATTCTCCTGATGTCCTGACAGTGTAAACTGAGTAATGCCTATCTCAGGAATGCCAGAAAATCATTTGCAGCTAGGTACTAAAGAGAAAGGATCAGCTTACAGTGTTGCTTGGACTTTCTCAGAAGTCCTCATTCTTAAAAATGTTTTATGAAGCTTTCTGAATGCACTGGCACATGCAGTTGTAGTATCACCACAGTATTTTACCAAAAGACAATACAATACAGGTATATAACATAACTGCATGTAATATATTGCAAATTTATATCTGTGGGAAATAAATGAAGAACGTGTTTTCAAAGGTTTTGCCAAGGTCACCCAGGAGAAGGCGGCACACTCCCAAGAAACTAAGAATTACACCTTCCCTCATTTTTTCTGTTAAATATCACAAACGAACTTATAAGAACATGTCCTCTTGAAAAGTTAGTTTGATAGATCTTCCTGTGGCTAAGTTACAAATACTTAAAGAATAACTGCAAGATGCTAGAAACAACCTTCTAAAACAGCCTACCTTAAACATTTCAAGCAGTGTTTCCTTCTTAACTTCCAGTCTTTCAAAGACTTGTTTTTCCTTCATTATCTTTTTGCATAAGGTTTCCAAAGCAGAGAAGTCATTACTTGATACACCCCTAAAATAAACACACAAAAAGGTGAATCATTCTTGCTTTCACTTGCAATTTCTGATTCAGTTCCAATGCAGTAGCTTTTGGATGGGACACACTGCAAAGAACAAAGCAGTCTGCAGATGGCTTTGCTCCAGAAACAAGCAGATGACAGAAATTTTGCTATGACTGCCATCCCCTACTCCTAAGAAATTAGAATACAAAACCTACCCTTCCTCAAGGAACATGTCAAAATAAAATCCATTTTCTATTGGTGGGCCATAGCACAAACAGCCACCATAGATTCGCTCCATTGCTTCACCCATTATGTGAGCACTTGAGTGCCAGTACACCTAGTGGAAGTAAAAAAAAGAGAGGATCAATCTGAATAGGCACAATGCATTTCTGAGTATTTTATTGAAAATATTTTCTGAAACACCTGCTTTTGAGGATACTTGGTGCAGATCCCACATTAGCACAGTCTACAAAACAGAAGGAACCTGCCCAGCACCACTCTTATCCTAAGCACCAATAATTCCAAGAGGTAACACTGGAAAATTGTTTACAGTGTGGCAACAAATAATTCTTATCTTCAACTATTATTGAAATGATTCAGTTATTGTCAAGATGTCAGGAAAATGATTCAGAAATTTTTCTATGAACTTCCATCAGCTTTGCAAAAAGACCAAAAGGTGCACTTTCAATATAAGGCTGTGGTCCTAATCCAAACATTTTATGCATGGGAAATCCTTCACTGAAGTAGAACAGTTCATGCAGTTAAAAATTACACTCCATCTTGTTATATATCTGAAGTTTTCACAAATTAAAACCAAATCTATAGGACTTAATCTGCTTTTATTTGTACAGAGCAGAAAACAAATCTCACAGGAACCATCATTTAGCCAACATGAAAACCCTAATTTGAACGCAAACCCTCTGTGATGAATTTGACTGACAGCTTCTTGTACCAGATGACTTCTTCTAAAGACAGTATTCATAAATGTACTGGATATCCACATTTATCTGAATGAGTAGCCATAATACAGTATGTACTTCTGCATGTACAAAGTAAGAGCAGCCTACTCAGTACTTTTGTGATTGTATATAGACAGTACTTTTGTAGTCAGTATTGTTTTCAAAGTCAGTGCTGAAAAGATCATTTCAAAAGACGAACTTTACATTAACACGAAAGTTGCAAATATAAAATTTTAACGAGAACAGACTTGACATAAACTACAGCAACTGCTAGCAGACTTGGTACAAATACACAGCAGAAAGTACATTACCTGCAGCACCACAACTCCCCTATAAGGAACTATTAGAAAATACAGATGTACCTGCACAGCAAACCTGTTCCCTCTTCATCTTCTAACCACAGTCAAGAAACAAACAACTCCTTGAGGCTGAGTTTAATGCAAATGTCAAGGCAAACAAATTTTGGTAGAAGATACTCACTGCTTGAGCCTCTTCATCTTCAAACTTAAGCAATTCCAGGGTGCAATCCTCCTCCAAAGGACGGTCTAGATCCCAAACCATCTTGTTCACTTTAGCAATAACAGTGTTGTCAGCTAAGCCTTGACTACAAAATAAATACACGGTATGTAATCTTTTGAAATCAGCAAGTAGAAGTTCCCCAGATTTGCCCTCCACGTTGAATAAGATTTTCAGGAGTGCTCAGAGTGGATACAGTGTCATACATAAATTCCAAATAAAAGAGTGGTTTAGCCTGTTTTGAACATTTACGAAAATCCTACTCACATCTCAGAGTTGAGGGAAAGACGTCTGTGCTGTATACTCATTCATACATTCATTAACATATACAACTTAGAGGCAGCCACCTCAAAGTACTAACCTGACTTGAAAATCCTATTACAATAAAAGACAGAGCTTCTCTTTTAAAAATTAACAGCATTTCTGATGTAGTAACTTTACGTTTTTTTTTCCACTAGGCAAAAACACTTTACTTGATCCCAAATCACAAAAGCAAAAACAGTTCCAATGACAAGGCGCCTAAGCATGGAAAAAAATGGCATTTCACTTCTAAGAATCACCCAGTTTTCGCAATTTTAACTGTTAGGGTGTCCAGTGCGCACTGGTCATATCTATTCCACAGCTAGTTTGAGTTACCTGGAGATGTACAACGCTCTTTTTGATGAGTATCTCCCATGGAAGTAAAAACACAGTTAAGTGAAAGATACTCATACTGTTAACTCTCTCTGAAATCAAATGAAAAATCACCCAGCAGTCATCTTCCCCAGGTCGATACAAATAAGTTTGCAGGTGCTAACATTCAATCTGATTAAGAGCAAATTTGTTACCAAATTAGTCCTTAATGCAATGACAGTACTTGTGGTGAAAAATCTCCAAGTAATGTGTGTCTAAAAGATCTCAATTATATTCTTATATAATTCTAGAAGCTATATCTTCATAAGGCAAAAAAAATTACAGTCCAAAACTAGAACTCTGTTGGTTACCTCCAGCTTGAGATAAATGACTAAGAGAGAGGTTGTACATTAGCCGTACCCTCACGGTCACAACCTGCAGACATAGAGCTGTACAAAAACAATTGAGTGTATCACAGAACAGAATCGTACCTAATTCCACAAGCGATTTGATAAGGAGTAGTCTTCCAGGATTCAGCATCAACCTGCTTGCCATCAGGTAATGTAACTTTGATGGGTTTACTATCATTTGCAGCTCTTTCTGCAAGGAGTGCATCATGTTCAGCTTTAAGTTTATTGTATATCTCCAAACGCTCATTGATAAATGCAGGCCAGGGATTCAGCTATTTATAATGAATAAAGAGAAAGGGAAAAAAATGGACTAATATTAGAGTAATCTAAAATCACATTACATCAAGAATGCAAACAGAATGGCTATACTTCTCAGAAGCAGCTGTGTGACCATATATGTGCCGTATCTAGCAAATAATACTTATTATTAAAGATTAATTATATAGTAATAAGACTTCAGCTTCATGAAAATTATTATTAAAAAATGGATGTACAGTGCTATGTTTCAAAGTAAACTACACCTATGTTAATAAGCTACTACATAGTTTATTAAACACCTGTTTAATAAGCTCCACAAGGACAAAGATCAATTTGAAAAGGCTGTCTAAGTTCAACACAAAACCAGATTTTTCTTATTAGGTGAAAAGACTGAAGGAGCACCTCTACTCCGTGCCACCTGGACAGGAACTGACTCCAGTCTACACGTCATATAATGACATCAGGACCATCATCTTGGGCATAACCAAGGTTACACAGCCATGCAGTTGGCTCAGGATTAGTGCTGGCCCTCTGTGCAGCCAGAAGGATCCGTGTTTACCCACCATGATGACAGAACAGGCAGCGCACCCCGGGCAGGCTCTCCTCAGCCCAGAGCCCCACTGCCAACCTCCTGCTGCACACAGAGGCACAGTGAAAACAGCAGCCGTGGCCATCACAGAATCATTTTGTTTGGAAGAAACCCTTAAGGTCATTGAGTCCAACCACAACTTAACTCTGGCACTAAACCATGTCCCTAAGATCCGCATCTACGTGTCTTTTAAACACCTCCAGGGATGGTGACTCCACCGATTCCCTGGGTAGCCTGTTCCAACGCCTGACAACACTCGCCATGAAGAAATTTTTATTAACATCAAACCCAAACTTCCCCTGGTGCAACTTGAGGCCATTTCCTCTCATCCTGTCACTTGCTACTTGCAAGAAGAGATCATATAACTTGGTGTAAAAAGCAAGAAAGTCACTTCGTGGCAAACTTCAGTGAAACAAGAACAGTGGGAAAAGGAGTAACTGTAACATCAGGAAAGTCCTTCAGAGGGAGGCACTGCAGCAGCACACAGCACAGCACCCGTCAGGCCGCTTCTTCCCACCCCCATGGCCCACGGCTGCTCACCTCGGTCCGCCCTCCGTCGCCGGCCCCTTCCTTCATCTTCTTCTTTCCGCAGTCTGCCTTTTTTTCTTCCCCAGCATTTACCTGAGGAGGGCGAGCACCATTTCCTCACTCTCCAGCAGCCGCTTTAACCCGCCCGCCCCCACAGCCCCACACACCAGGAAAAACACCTGACCCCTTCGCCCCAGGGATCGCCAGCCCAGCTCCCCGCTCTTCTCCCTTCAGGTAAATCCCGCCACCTTCCGGCCCTGCTCCCCCGGGGCTGGGGAGAGGCCCAGCGCCCTCCTGCTGCCCGCGCCGTCCTCCCGGCCGCGCTGCCCCCTCTCCGAGTCTGACAGGGACGAAGGGGCCGCCGCGCCGCAGGACACCCCCCCGGCCCGCGGGGACAGGGAGAGCCGGTGCTCCGGCACGGCCGGCCGCGCTGCCGGGCCCACCTGGCTGTCGGCGCCCGCCATTGCCTCGCACAGCGCAGCGCGGAAGGGGCGGGAGCGGCCCCGCGCAGGCGCCTCCCGGCCGCCGCAGCTGATGCAACTTTGGGCGGCCGCACCGAGCCGGCCTGACCCGTCACGGCCGGGACGGTGGGGCAGGCTGGTGGCGCCCCGGGGTGTGTGTCCGGCGCGGCGGGAGTCGGGCTGCCGGTGAGGGGCCCTGCAGCTCAGCATGGCGGAGGCGCTGCCGGCACCCGCGAGGGCGGGAGCAGCGCCGGGGGCCCGTGCCCCACCAGCCCTGCTCCCCGCGCCCCTGCGGGGACAAACGTAACCAGCCTTTCCCCGCCAGCAGGGATGTCGGGCCCCGCGGAGGTGGCAAGGGGCTGAGTGGCGGGGTGGCACTCCGGGAGGCTTGGCTGCCTTTGTCGTGACACAAGAGATTCAGTCAAGGGTAGAATCATAGAACAGTTTGGGGTGGAAGGGGCCTTCAAAGGTCACCTAGCCCAACACCCTGCAATGAGTAAGAACATTTTCAACCAGATCAGGTTGCTCAGAGCCCCGTCCAGCCCGGCCTTGAATGTCTCCAGGGATGGGGCATCTACCACCTCTCTGGGCAACCTGGGCCAGTGTTTCACCACCCTCACTGTAAAAAATTTCTTCCTCATGTCTTGCCTGAATCTCCTCTCCCTTAGTTTAAAACCATTACCCCTTGTCCTGTCACAACAGATGGATCAACTAATGCAAGTAGCCTTTGCGAAGGAGACATAAATAAATAACTAAATACGAACATACATACATTCATAAATAAATAAATAAGCTTGGTTCTCATGATGGGGGAAAGCGGAAGAGAGTCTGAGGACGTCCTGTCAGATACGGACGGCGGGAGCGCTTCGCTCAGCCCTGCACCCAGGGGAGGCCCCACATCGGAGGTACCGACATCTCTAAGAACAAGATGCGATAGGCACTGCTGTTTGGTTTTTAACCTTCCCACCCTTCACGCTGTGGTTTTTATATGACAACAAGTAATATTTTCAGTTAGGAAAGCTGCTTTCTCTCGACACGTTCTCATGGTGGCCATGGACTCCCAGAGCGGTCAGTCCCAGGGCTTCAGGTGTGTGGTGAACTTGCTCAGTAGCCCAGTTTAAGAAAGGTGTTTATTACAAGACTTCTTGTTTTCAAGAAATCCTGGCATAGCACCCTTGCTTTGAAGAGTCTAAATCAGGGGTCAGGGCTATGGCTTGGCTTGGATCTCTGCTGCTTGCAGGGCACCCAACAACAGATTCTGCCTCCTGTAACTGTGGCTTCCTCTTCAGCTGCAGCAATATTCTGGGATTTTAAAGTGCTAAATTCAGCTAAAATGTGCTGAGAAGAACACCAGAGCACCTCAGACTTCACAGACTTAAGCGCTGTAAGAAAAATGTTCAGGAAAACCAGGTTTTTATAGCTTTCCAACACTGGTTATGTAGCACTGAAGGATGGTTTAGAGAACATCGCCACATTACTTGGCCACAAATATAGGACCTTAAAAAAGAATTCAAATGTTTTTATATTTTTGAAATATTAAAATGGGAAGGTGTAGTAAATCTGAACTTAAAGACAGGATCAGCTCCAAACCTGAATAGTTTATTTGCTGTCTAAAAGTAAAGATCTGAGCAGCACAAATATTAGCAAAGAAACATTTCTTAAACAGCTTTATTTAATAATATATGTACAGTGTTGTGTAGCAATACGATGTTTAGTAAGACAAAGGTTATTTGTGTTTAAACACTCATTTTCAGATTTGCAGTATCTCCTAAAATCTTCTTGTGTGCATGAATGGCAACTGGCTAAGAGATGGCACATTGCAAAACTTATAGATAAATTATCTAATTCCAAAATGAACAAAAAACTGTATTGCTACTGTTGAAGCGAAAAGATTATTAGATATGTCAACAGCAATATGACGAATGACAGGAGAATTGTACCTTTTGCCAGAAGATGGCAGCAGCGAAACATGCTGTGCTGAGGAGAAACTAATTCTGCAGGATGCCCTGCTCGCAGCTCTTGGCTTTAGGTAACAGGATTTATGATATAAAATACAAAACTAAATGACTGTTCTACCGACTTTGCTCTTAGGCAGCCTGTTTAAATATGTGTGATGGAATTCAACCAGACTGTAAGCCAGCATAAATTGATTTCAATGTGCTTTAATGATTATCACCAAGTGAATGAATGGATGTTCCTGCTTCATTTGAAGTTTGTTGGAAGAAAATGTGGTCAGAAAGTTGGATTGGAATTGCAATGTCATTTGGCTTATATTTCATTTGAGAAAACTAAAAATCAAAATTAAATAAAAATTAAATAAAAATTAAAAGAATTCATTTTTTAAATGATTCAAAATTTAGAAAATAAAATCTGAAAAAAAAAAAGCTAATCAGTATTTTTAAAAGGAGAAGAGAGTAAAAATGAGTGAGAAACAAAAAG
The DNA here is from genome assembly GCF_036013445.1 of Caloenas nicobarica. Classification (NCBI taxonomy): domain Eukaryota; kingdom Metazoa; phylum Chordata; class Aves; order Columbiformes; family Columbidae; genus Caloenas; species Caloenas nicobarica. The sequence goes on along the minus strand of NC_088284.1, from coordinate 19,690,336 downwards.
AAAATGAACATACAAGGAACCTGGGAAGGGGAAAGAGATGATATTTTAAGAAAAATATTCTGCAACTTGTAACACATCTACGCCATTTACTTGCACCGGCTGCTCTAAGGAAACCCATCTAATGATATAGTACTGGCCTTTCTGGTAAGTGTCTGGGTTTGTTTATATTTGGGATACATCAACTCTATTCACTGTAGAGTATTTCCTAACTTTGCAAACTCCCAGCTAATTTGAAAATCAAACTGTATGAAAGCCACCTGTTCACATCAGGGTTCAAAATATACCATCTGAATTCAAGTCCCAAGGGATTTCCATATACCTACATCAAGCGAAGAGCTATCGGGTCCCCTCACAAAATCATGCAAATGCGGGAATCTCAGCTTTCGGAATTGAAATATTTCTGTGCAGTTTTCTGCTGTATTAATTTCACTTGGGCTGGTACAACAAAGCACTAGTCTTCTTACAAGTCCAGTCTAGCAAGATTAGAAACGTAGATTCAGAAATTTAACAACACGTGAAGTTAAATACAAAAATAAAGAAAGTTGACATTAAGTTCAAATACCTGTGAAATTAACTGAAGTCCTGATTCAAACTGGAACATGCTAGGAAAACTGAATCTAGGCCCTGGGTTTTGATACTTTTTCACATTGTGTGGCCTTATTATTAAAATAAACCAGCTATCGTTTTAGGAAAAAAAATCCTGATATTTCTTGCAAAGGAGGAAACTGGTTTTATTTTGTTTCTGTATCCATGATGGCTTCATGTACAGCCACTACGGTGTGTAGTCCAGTAGCCTTCATAGCGCCAAGGGGTTTGCCGGACCTACCAGGCATTTTTCTGCTTCTTCCAGCAGAGGTGGATTCTTCTGCTTGCTATGGAGAAAATCCTTACTAACGGCAGAAATCCCACTGATGTTTTGTAGATTGGAAGCACACCCTGCACAGTGACAGCTTTGTCTCACCTGTGTCCCAGGGTGCAGGTCCTCTTCAGTTGCCCCTCTTGCCACCACTTCTTCATACCTGCAACTGTGGAGATGATGCATTCAAATTACACAGATTCCATTTGTTCTCTATGACCAGGTTGTTTTTTTGAGTAAAACACAAGTTTGTGTTGGGTCAAATGTAGGAGACATCCAGCTTCAGTGTTCATAGTTACAAATTCTAGGTGAAACTTAAAACCAGGGTTCACTCCTTGACATAAGATGAGCACCAGATGAGCATCAAACTCCTAGTAGGAATCCTTGGGCCTTTTAAAGAACTGAGATATTCAGTGATTGCAGGGTTTTTTTTTCTGTAATAAGGCTAGATTTGACTTTCTGCTTCTTTGTAACAAACATACCAATGTTAACTCATGTCTCATATTTCCCCTGCATCTCCAGATTTACCCTACTTTCACTTGGCTAAAAAGTTTTAGCATACTTGTAGTTGAGTCAACAATATTTTGTTATCTCACATCATGAAAAGTAGTAGGTGTGCATACACTCGATTAAGGTCAGATCTTTCCTGTGTTCTTTTCACAGAGTTCATACCTGTCATTTGGGGGGGCACATCATTTACCTCAATGATGTGCCTAGGATTAAGATAATTTTCCAGACCTTTGCCTCTAGGATGAACTGCTCCCTCTTCACAGTATTACAGCAAGTTACTCCTATTTTTTGGTAAGATTTGCACTTGAAAACATGAAACCATTGTTTGTTTTTCATTTAAAATGCTTTTTTGGATGCTGGTCTCAGAAAAGTATGTGCTGTCTGCAGTGGTGTGGATCTGTGACTCCTTACTCTGGTCTCCACCCTGAATCTTGTGACTGGGCTGTGAGATGCAGATTCAGAGCTCCTGCCTTCTGTTTCCTATTCTTTGGTTAAGATAAAACAGAGAGACAGCAGTCATTTAAGAAGGCAAATAAAACGTTAGCAATTTCATATACTTAGGAGGAGGGGTGATAAACTGAAAAAATTAAAATCACATGTTGTTAACTGTCCTTAATCACAATCTGAACTATTACAATGAAGTAATGTTAAAAATCCAAGTGATACAACAATTTTTGCAGACTTCTGGCTCTTGGACACACCTTTGGGTTTTGTACCTAAATTTAAACTAGCTTTTATTATAACTGAGCATCACCAAGCTCTTCTACTACATAAAACTTTTTGCCCGTTTATGGAATTTTCCAGTATCCAGAACAACTTTGTGGTAACCTTTTTTCCTTAACAAATAACTATTATGGCTCATTTTAGTGTGTATTTCAGAAGTTAAAGTCTGAGACTGTGGTTTATTTCAGATAATTTTGTAATAATGGAATTCCAGTTTCTGAAGAGCTTTTTTTCCCTATCGATATCACCGATAGTTTTAACCTGAGAATAGTCTTTTCTGTGCCTGTAACAGCAGACCACAGATATATTTAGCTAATGTCTATACACTGAAAGTTAAATTTCATAATTTATGAAATTCAAAAAATAATTAGCATGATCAGTTATTCTTCCTGATACTCTTACCAGAAAAAGTAATGGTTTGCACATTACGGAGTTGTTCCCTCATCTTCTCTTTGAGCAGAGTCCTCCGCACCATGGCATGATGTGGCACATGGAGGATTTTCCTACATAACACAATTAGAATCAAGAAATTCATTTACGAGTCATTCATTTGCTGTAGTCCATAACCATGAATTTTCCAAATTCAGTTTCTTACTCCAAGCAATCTCCATGATACTCCATAGCACTGGAAATTATCTCCAGGTACCAAAGGGCAAAACATTTCTTGCACTAGCTTTTACTGCAAGTGCTCCGTCAGGCAGTTTTTTGGGAAAAAGCAGAAAATACAGGGAAAGCAGACGTTGCATTCTAGGGTTTTGTTTCCTTTGACCATATTTTTCATTGCAGTTATGACAATTTCACACATTTCCAGTGAAATTTATTTTATTTGAAAAGTATGTTCTTGATTTCTCTTTTTAGCCATGACTCAAATGTTCTGGTGATCTTCTCATTAACATCCCTTTTTAGTGATGTTTCATGGACACAATCCAATAGCATTGCTTCAAATAAAGAGACACATAAAAGCTGATGAAAACAGGGACATCAAAGCGCTTGTGACAAGTTATATAAAGGCTTTTTTCATTGTGTCCTTTTCACTTGGAAGTATTTGGAATCTTACTAAACATAATGCTAAACTGTTAAATCATTTCAAGGTTTTATAACTAGGGGGATAGAGGACAGAAAACTCTCCTTAGTTAACAGTATCTGCCAGAAGATGGATTCCTGAGGGACTCCATTGTTAGATGCTGATTAGAGGAAAAAGATATTCTGAGGAGAGATACAAAGTTTTATTTATTCAGTTTACCTGGAAGAATGGGATGGGACATCTTGACAATAGCATGGAACAGAAAAAACAGCTGATCACTATCTTTAAAACATCTGCTTTATATGGAGAGACCACAACATGTCTTTTCAGTCTTCTATTTCTAGACTAAGCAAAATTGACTTTTGAACCTGTCTCAAGGGGCCAGGCTCTTGTTCTTCCCCTCTGAACTCTCCGGTTTGTCTGTTTTTGTCTCAAAACAACAATGCTCGAAGCAAACATAATACTCCAGCAGAGCAGAGAGGACTATTGCTCAGACCTGGCATACAGCACTTCAGCAAACATAACAGCATCATTTTCCTCACTCGCATTCAGTTTGTGGCTCTTTACGATGAGCAGAATCTTTTCTGCAGTGCTATTCTGTGCTGTATTCTGCTTTTCTGTACACTTTCCTGAAGGGCAAAGCACTAGACATTATTGGATTTATTGTTTGACTTCCAACTACCTCTCTGGCTTGTTATGATTATCAAAATCTTAAAGTGTTTGTCGGCTTTCTTTCATCTTGACATGTTCACAGATTTTTAACCTGTACTCTTTTCTCCTTCATACACCTAATGACATTTTGGACAAGAACCCAACACGGGATAGAATCAGCTTGAAATATCCTTCTGGTTTAGCACAAGCTGACTGATAGCTGCTGTCTATTTTTTTCAAACATTTATGCCAGTTTAATCTAATCAAGCAAGTGTTCAGTAAACTAGTGCAGCCTGTACTAATACAGACCTTTTACTTTCAATAAAGTCATTACTGTCATGGCTAGCTGCACTTCTCATTGCTCTCATGTCTCTCTGACACCACCCCATTTGTTGGTCATAGTTCTGGGTCTATCTTCACGTGATTCTCTTGTAGCTGGAGAGCACTGCATAATTCATTGTGTGCAGCAAATACTTACACTGCCTGTGTACATAGATTCTGTATATAAATCTTTCCTTTCACAAACATCATAGGGTCAACCACCCCTTTAAACAACGGTACCATTTAATGTTGGCACCATGGGTAAACTACAAGAAAAGGAAAAATGGTACAAAAAGGTATTGTCTTCGTACATGTTTATTTTATCCTCTAGATCACCTGAGCCACATGTGCCATCTTGGGTGCAGCTGTTGGTGACTGCAGCTCACCTGGAGCCATTTTCTCTGCTACTCCAGAAAATATCACCCCCTCCAGTCTCTTGGCATTTGTTGAAGTGGAGCAGCTTCCTAGCCCAGTCCTGTCAAATGACCTAGTTTAGCAGAAACACCATTTACACTCAAATCATACTGACAGAATCGGGGTAAGTAGCAGTTACGCATGCAGTTGTGCTGGCATACCGGGAAGAGCAGTAAAGTCCGGCAGCAGGACCCAGACAGCTAGCTAAGGGCTGGAGTCCAGTCTCCAGACCCCCTTCTTTCAGATCAGCTACAGCCAGAATGGTTGTGACCTCAAGCCATTTTTTCCCCCCTTTTTTTCTGATTCATGGCAGTCCAATTGATTTTGGCAAGAACAGTTGTACACAAAAATCAGAACAGTCACACATCAGCTACGAATTACATTGGAATCTTGCTCTGCTAGGTCCTACGTTGGAGCAGCTCCTGGCTGCCTTTGAACAAGTTGATCAGCAAAGTTGGTCAAACTCATCTTCCTAAAAAGATCTGTCTGGTATCTAAAAAAAAAAATGGTGTAACAATTGAAAAAAAGAAGGCTTGAAACCTGATATTTTATGTCCTTGTTTTCTTATGTGAAAACTGCTGGGAAAATTTAAGAGGAGAAGTGTAAACCCACTTACTTATCCAGAAAGAGATCTAATCTCTGCTAACATTTATGCAATTGCATATGTTAGCACTTTCTGTCTGCTTTGGCAGGAAAATACATGGAAGAGGTTGGGGTTTTTTTTAAATATAAGAATTGTTTCTGTCCTTTTGACCTTAGTCTACAAGTCCACATGGAGCAGAATGAGTTACATGTTTTCCAGCAGTAAGTTTGTGTGTTTGTGTGTATATATGTCATAAAAACATTTACTCATGCTGTCAGCAAAAGCAAAATAACAACTAAAAAGAAAGAACAAGTTGGCTCTTAGGAAATATGCGGTGAACTGCACGCAAGGAACACGTCACTTCCTAGAGGTCTCTGTTGTCAGTGCGCAAATGAAGCCACACTTGCAAAAGACCTCTCTGTCTTTCCAGAGGGGAGGAGAACATCCCCATTTCCTCTTTCTCTGCTTCCGAAGAAGCGATCTGTTCTGCACTGCCTAATTCCTGCCCTCTGTCAGGAACTAGAACTTGTGAACCTCTGTGCCTTTTGTTTGTTGACCCATCTTAGTCAAATTAAATGACATTAACTAATGCATGAAATGGCCACTTCTTCATTAAGTGTAAGATCTCCTCTTTTTACTTGTTTTGGTGTGTAACACTTCGTTGACTACTGCTATCCCACTTTTTGCTCCATGCTGCTTTCATTACTCTGCTATGGATTCCTCCATCCATCCATCTGTTCCTGGAGCCTTTGTCCTTCTTTCTCAGAAATCTCATTTGTTGCCATTCCAGTGATGTAATGACAAATGACAAATGTGTATTCCACCAGGACCATACATTCTTTTTTGGCTTTAATAAACTGAAAATGACAGAACCCCTGAAGCACATTTTTATTTCTAATTAAATAGTTAAATATTTTAAGTCACTACCTGTTGCTTTAGCAGAAAACTTTATTTCTTACAGTAGAAGCTATTTTATTTCATACTTTCATGCATGGGTAACAATAATATCTAAATCTTCAGCAAACTTCTGAATTAGGGTCTGAGGGCTTTTGTGGAGGTTATACAAACAATTTGCATCTGCCAAACAGGGCTCTGAGCATACAGTGCACAACTACATGATGATCTGTTGGGCCTACATCTTGATACCTTGTGTATCAGTCCTTCATCTGAGTCTCATGTCATGGCTGAAAGTAGCACAAGAACAGTCCTATCTGCACAGTTCTAGCTCTCCAGGCCACCAGCCTGGCTGGGAGCTAAAATACAGATGTTTCACTAAGTTGTACTAATAAAACCAGAGTTAGACACTATGAAGCTCTGTTTAATGTGACTTGACATGGTTTTCCCACATTAATCTCTTGAAAGTTTATGGAAATCCAACCTCCTCCTGTGTAGAGATACATGAAATGATATTACTTCTTAATGCATCTGGAATGACATTTGATAAAATGCCATGCAGCACATTTACCAACAATTAAGTAGGGGCTTTTCAGCTGAAGAAAGAAAAAGGACCTGATTCCTTTTTTGCTTTCATATGAACTGAATTCACAGACAGTTCCTGTGAGTCAGAGTGCTGTACTACAGAAATTCCTTCCAAAAGAGAGGATGGCTGGTCAAAATAGAAGCTAGTTTTAAAATAGAGCTGGATCCATCTGTAAAAGACACTCTTCAGATGCATTTTTTGTATGGAGGAGCATATGACTGCTGCAAATAGCAGAGTGAGAAGTGTGATGAGCTTGGAGACTTTTTCATCTCTGTTTCCTGAAAAGACTTTAAAGTGTTTCTCTTTCACTCAAAAGCCAATGATAGCTCAAGAACTTGTAACATGATATCCCAAAACCAAGAAAGAGAAAGGTCAAGTCACTGGAACAAGATCTGTCAACAGTGTTAGAAGTGGAGTTTCCTCCCACTCCATGTTTCCCCCATAATTTATTCATTAATTAACATGTAGGAAAAAAGATACATGGAGACCTCAGTGCTAACAGCAGCGCTAAGAGTTTCCTGCCTCCCTTCTCTGGTGGCTTGCTGCTATCCCTTCACGTTTCTCGCTCTGCCATGTCAACACAACCACAAACCATATCAATGAACTCATCTGGCTTAAAAAATAATCCACATTTTCACTCATATTATTCTTAAAGATTAATCAGTTCCTGGGCTGATATTACTATGTAAACTGATACTGCCTCTTATGCTGAATACCCAGCCAAAGCATAGATGTCTGGTTTCTTTGTGTCATGAGACTTCTGTTCTATTGATATGGGAATACATGTAAAAGTTACACATCAGAATATTGGCTGTTTTGAGTTTATACATTACAACAATCCAGCCCTTTGGTTGACAGTGGATCCGAGATGTCTGATCCCAACTCTTTTTTTTGAGAGACACCATAACGATATTTCTAACATTTCTTTTACAAGCAATATTGTACCTACTGTAGAGTTACTAAATCTTGAGCAGAAATGATCTTTGCCCTCTGAAGACTTTTAAGTCCTCTGGACAGAATTGTTGTGGTGTTGGTAAGGCACAGTAGAGGTTTGCATTTCAGCACTCGTTCCTTATCTCAAACTATGATGTGGTTCTTTGATGGACACAAATGCACACAAGGAGCAAGGTGGCCATTGTTCTGTGCACTTCAGCAGTGACCACCCAAGGCAGAACTGAGCCCAGGAAAGAGTCCAAGATATTTACATTAGTAAAATTCAAGGGGAAAATTTTGCAGGTGTTGTTCTAGGACGTGGAAATGAAAATGAAAGTGAAAATCACAGCATCATTTTGATCCAAACCAAGACAATTTATCCTTCTAATTTAGTTCAGTTAGCACAAAGGGTCAGTTCTATACCCAGGTATTATCTATGCCCAGATATTATCTATAAATACAGAAATTGGTTGCCTAAAGAAAACGAATATTTTCCAATGTAGCCTAGTCAGAAGAGGAAGGTGCATTTTGGAGAGAGGCAATATGAATCAAGAGTACTTTATAAGGTTACGCTTTTTAAAAAATGCAATAATTGCTTTCTAAATATTTCCCTCATCTCTGAAAGTACTTTGAAAAACAGAGCAAGTGTGAGGATATTTTGTTTAATTGAAAAAAAACCAAAAACATTACTTCTCTTTGAAATAAAAATTATCTTGAAGGTTTTGCTGTCAACTTATGATCCATGTGTCCTCCCATAGGCTTCAGTGGAACCATGCATGTGCTGTGAAAGACTGATGCCTAACATAAATAACATTTTATGTGTATAAAGCTGCATTTTTGCCATGTTTTATGCTGTCTGGGGAGCCAGGCAGGAGACAAGAAGTATTATTCCTCCTCGAAAGCCATAACAGGAAGTTTAATCTTTACTAATTGTGGAGGAGAAAGGAAAGATAACTTTCACTCTATGAAAATCCAACACTTACAAGGAGTAACCTTGTAGAGCTCAAATTAAGTCAGTGGAGACTGGTGAGCTGGCCTCTCATTTCTGTGGAGATGCACTTTGTTTACTGGAGGCACCTGCTTCAGGTTCAGCATATGAATTCCTTTTTTTTACAGAATGACAACACAACTTCTGCTGTGCACCACATTTCGCTGTTGTTTAGGGATTTTTAGAGCAAAAGACAAAACAGACACAGTTTTCCACCTAGCAATAAGAACTAGACAAGTTTTCATCCGAAGTATAATGTGGTAATTCCTTGTAACTCATCACTGCTCTTGAAGTTTTGGGCATAGGTTTAGTTCGTGGACCCATAAGCAAGGACCTTCTCTCACAAAGACTTTCAAGGAAAAAATTCCACATTTTAAAGGGCTTTTTAAAAATTTTTGTCTTGCTGTAAAAAGGTAGCACTCAACTGTTTTGTCCTTTTTGGGAATTCTGTTCCTTTTTTCTTGAAGTATGGTTGATGACAAATCACTTGCTCAGGCATAGCTTTCCAATTTACCACATTACGAAATTTCCAAGAGATAAAGCAAATCAAAATCCTGAACTTTGTTGGTGGTTGAATTTATATTTGGATTACACTTAGAGTTTTACAAGTAATGCCTATAAAAATAAAGAAAAAACTTAATTGACCAATGCCTGAAACTGGCTTAAAATTAAGGTCTCTATTTTATAGACTCTATTAACTGTTTTCAGCATCACTGCAAAGCAACTTTCACAGTACAGCATTGTGTTACTCAGAGATTTGCAATAAACCCAAAAGATCACTGGCTTTTGTTTGTATACGGTACAGAAATGACACTTGCACCACATCAATAACCGTGCTATACAATCCATGCACTTTTTCATTTGTGGATTTATGAGTAGTGCCATACTCCATTGCCCTTGAGGCCTCACCCTCTTATTTCCACTTGTGACCTGGGTTATGCTCAGCATCGTCATTCATTTCACATTTCCTCTTTTGTCCTTCAGGAAAGCTTGCAAGTGTTGCACCGCTTCTGAGCGTTTGTCCACATTGCCTGGCTCCGTGTTTGGCACCAGTTCAACACCGTGCAAGCTCTTCTGCAGCACAACACACACACACACAAGCCACCTGCTGAGTTTTATGGTGAGAATGGAATGACTTGCATTTGGATGGGTGTTCTTGGCTTTTCTTGGCAGCTAATAACCTTCAAAGTTGATGCTGGCAATTGGTGCTCAGCTGGTTCTTTTTAATAAGGCCATATTAACAAATAAGTCCATGATTTCTGGTTGGCCTTTGAACTCTCACACTTCTACTTGTTCTGTTTCTTGCTGCAAATATAATTTCAGAAGCTACAGTTTGCAGATGCTGGATTGAGATTGAGTTCAATTACTAAGTTCTCCCTAGCACGGTTTTATAATTAAAATACCAAGCAAATATAGCCTAGTTTGTTATTATTAATCAGAACAATTTCAAAAATTGGTCCAAACTGAATGTTGTCAAGACTGACTATAAAAGGTAAGGATTGGTTCCTCTTACTCTGTGTGGTTTTTTTTCCATGAAGCAGTGAAGTGCTTTGGGAAATCTGTGGTAGGACACAGGTAGGAATTGCTGTGCCTGGCTGTTCCCAGAGAATTGCCAGTGCTGCGGTGTCTCAGGAGAAGGCAAAAAAATCCCTGGACTATTCAAAGGGCTCCTAGTGTTATTTCTGGTACCCTCATCCAGCAGTCTGCAGCAGGTGAGGTCCCTCAAAGCCCTGGCCCAAAGCAAGTGTATTGATCCCTGTGGTGCTGCGTATATGCCATCGGATCACTGGAAGGGTAAAGGGCTGGAGTGGGGACAAAGCTGAGTTGCTGGGGATGGACAGTGCAGGTACAATGTGATATGCAAGCTGCAAGGGGGTGCACATAGGGGAGATTAAAATCTTCAATTTGCGCTGCTAACCTTTTGCTGTTTGTAGGAACACGAGTCTTTCTAACCGTAGAATTCATACCTGGATAAATGCAAACACATTTTCATGTGCCTGTCCCTCACGCACAGGGCACCCTCCTACCCCCAAATTGAAGGGCCAAAGTCAGAAAGAACTCGCCACAGTTTTTTTGTAGACGTAAGGCAGTGAATATTTCCTTAATCTCTTGAGAAATGGCCAACTTTTCCCACTGATGTTAGGATAAGAACAACAAAAAAATGCTGTGGTAGGCACATGTTCTAAAAACTTGAACCCGGACTGTTAATGTTCAACTAAAATGATAAGCAACTGAAAACAGTGTCAGTTTATATATAATGTCTGTGTGTAATGCCATTGTATAAAGGACAATACAGTAGCTAGAGCTAGCAACACTATTAGTGGCTAAGATATCTTATTGCTGTGTTTGTTGAAAACTATGGGCTTTTTCTGTAGTCATATTCTTTTTAGCTTTCTTTCATTTTGGAAATGAAAAGCATAGGTGTGGCAAACTTATTGTTGTAGCTGCAGACATGCCTTGACTGCAGAAGTACAGGTAACTGTTTTTTCATTAATTGTGGTCATAGGGAGGGACAGAAAAATATGCTTTGTAATAATCACTAAAGCAACTACTTGATTTGGAAGTGGTAGGACTACCGAAGAGAAATTAACTTCCAATAGAAGTACAATCTTGTGCACACTGGTCTTATTTCAAAACACTTCAAAAGACGATTTTTCCCTGTCCCCTGTAGAACTTGCAGTGTTTTTTCCTGCAGTTATCAGAGGATAACCTTCCTGAGGCAGCTGATGAGTTATTAGAAACTGAAAAATGGTGTGTACAATTGGTGACAATTTTAGTGGCATCATGGAAATGAAAAACTATTTCTCCATATTTTAAAATTAACATTAATCTGAATGAGGCCTGTGTTTCCTTGGCAACGTATCATGTATTTAGACACATTTATTACTAAGGTGGACAGTTTATTGTTCACCCAGACTAGAGAACTAATTGAAAAGGAAACATGGAATGTAATTCTGACGTGCTGTCTTGACAGGCTGCTACTGTAAAATAGGGTTATTCTCACAACTTCACAAGCAAATCTATTGCCTATCTTCAGCTTGTTTTTACATAAAATATGTCAGAGCTGATTTATCCCTGCTATAATGCCAGACAGATTGACTTGAAAAGGAGCGGGGGAAGAAATAAGGTGACTGCAAGTGTATGATGGAACAGCTAATGAGACATCTCTAGTTTAAGGTTGTTAATGTTGTTCCTGCATGCAGTGCAGGACATTGCTTCAGGGAGTCTCCAAGTTCTTCTGATGGCAATGAAGGTATGGATCCAGCTCCTTTGCTATAACTATATGGGGAGCAGAAATAAGACTGTTATAGGACACACTTGCTGACTGTGATTTATACTGCATCAGCCCCAAGGTGTTGATTTGGATCCACCTGAAGTTGTTCTAACTCGTACCAGTTGCCAATAATCTAATTTTGATAAATCAGGGTGTGTCCCTAACATGCATATCTATCATAATTGGTATGCCAGGCTGGGGCCTCCTAAAACAATTCCAAGCGCAGGATTTTTCTATAAGCCATGGCAGCTCTCCTGCATTTTACCTTGGTTGTTGTACCTCCGCAAAGATTTCCTGATTTGTTGTCTTTCACTTTATTACCTCACATTCCTGTAGATGTGAGGAAACATAGCAAGTACTGATTGGGTGTCATTGGGTTATAAGGCTGGGTTTTAGCCTGATAATTTGTATGCTTTAAAGTATGTGCTTTGGAAATACTCCCTAGGAACATGAACAGAACCTGTGACTAATTGGGGGAGGTCTGTCTTTTTCATCCCAGCATCTGCTTTCATTGATACATAATGAATGGCACATCTCTAGTGGGGCTGCTTGTCAGCTCACCTTTCAGTATTGGTGGGAAAGGATGGGTAGCTGTAGCGCTGTGTGACTCTTGGGGACCATCAAGCTGTGATTTGAGCAGCAGTAGTGACGATAAGCCATGTAGTGGAGGGATGATCTTGAGACAACCCTGGGCCTTTGGGACATCACAGTTTGCCTTCCCAGGTTCTGTTCTCCTCATTTGTAAAATAAAAATGACATCCACCTGCCCGCCTTTACCTTACTTTGTGCTGTGAAGTGGAAGCTGAGCAGTGAGATCTGCAAAGTGTTATTACTGTATGTATTTATGCGTGCTCATGTTTTGGAAGTGTGGTTTTGTCATCTTGTAGTTCTTTTATACATATCTACACAGAAGGTGGTGTCAATTAAAAGAAGAATTAGTAAATATGTCCCCTTTGCATTTATTTTTAGCATCAGATCAGCTCATCTTAAGTTTCCATGCTGTAATACTTTCACCTAAAAGCTACGTTGCATTTTTACATAATGTAAATATATGAGGGTGAGACCACAAAGCACAAAAAGTGACACCCAGACACATCATGTCACAGTTAGAAATCCCTTAGGTGTGTTGCAGAAGAGTATATATTACTTGAAATAAAGAGAGAATAGATTTCTCAAAAAACAAGGAAAGAATTTGAAAGTCTAAATAGCAGGGTAAGTTTGCAGTACACATGATGTTAAAATATTTCATCGTTTCCACCTCTAGGGGGGACTATGTTTTCAGCGAACCTGTCTGTGAACAACTTTCTTAATCTGCAGCAGGCAGTTCAGACTGTTGCTCATGATAGCTGGAGCAAGTCAAGCAATTCTTGATTTGTGTATGAGTTATTTCTGGGGGGAAAGTGGCCTGTGTCTGAAATGACCTTAGTCCTAAAGGGCCAGCCTGAAATCTCTGCTCTTGCTGCAGTCTACAGGCATTCTGCCTGCTATAGATTCACAACTGCAGGATTTGTTCCTACTAAAAAGCATTTATACAACTGAAAAAAATAATGTCTGTGAATAAATGCTGAATTTATACCTATAGAAAATACTGTAAGTGAACTAATGATGAGGTGGATTAAGCGACATTTTGAATTGGTGTTAACAAGTAAATTCTTGTGCATAACTTTCTGGCTTGGAAAAATAAATCAATCATAGGCTGATATTCTTCTTTATCAAACCGCTTAGGCTGAAGGGGAACAGCTGAAATATTCATGACACTTTGGGCCCACAGAGTCACCACAACTCCTGTAAGGCTGAATGCAATTGCTCAGGTAAGTAAGGACTGCATACTGTGGGCCAAATCTTTTTCTAAAATTGGTCTTGACGCTACTGCTGCTACACAGGACTGCCTAGATGGCTTTTGTTTCTTTTTCCCCTCATGTTGGCCCTGCTTCTCCCACTTTTATTCATTCCCAGCAGTACTTTACCTCACAAGGAGCAGCCCGTGTGGAGGGATGGCAGCCCTGTGATTTATGAGCATACTATCTCTTCCATTGTGTTTAGACAGCTTATGCTCAAATAAGACAGCTAGGAGAGTATGGAGCTCACACATAAAATGAAAAAGATATTCTGGTGGGGGAAGGAGGGAATCAAGAAAGATCCATCCAGATTTCGGTGTTGTAAACACATCTGTAGGGTCACCATAAAGCAGTGACTACAAAGGTCAGCATTTCAAAATGTGTCTTAAGAAAATGTTTTTGCAAGCTTTGTGGTGAAGATGGCTGGCGTGTTGTATATTGTAACATTCTGCTTAATCTCCACTATGTTATACGGAGTCATTTACAACAAAAAATGCCTGACATAACTTACAGTACAGGAACATACAAAACCAGCTTCACCAGGGTGGATGTTTATGTAATCTTCAAGAACACTCTGAAGTTCAATTCAGTAATCAAATAAAACTACGTGAGAGACACATTTCTTTCCCATCTTTGAATTTCTGAGCTTCTTTATTTTACCAAGTCCCGTTAGATAAATGCTCTCCCCCAAAAATACTTTTTTGGCTATTATTTCTATACATCATGTTGTCTGCTGTTTTCATTCCACTTCTCGCTTGTAATTGCACAAGTGCTCCCAGCTTTCTTTTCTTTTTAATTGAAGCGTCTTAAAGGTGAGCAGATGGTCACCCCAGGAGCAGAGCTCTCCCACTCATAGACTGCACAGTGAAGGCAGCAACAAAAGTTTACACATACTGCCCTGACAATGACCTCCGTGCTGAACTAAACAACCCCTTCTGTAAAGCCAGGAGCAGTTCACTCACCTTTCATATGCAAACCTGGCACTCTGAGTAACTATAAAACATCAAAACACGCAGCCCTGCTCTGGGTTTGAGGATGTGTGCAGTTACAGGACACAAAAAACTCCAAAGATAGACATACTCTAAGATTTTGCTGTCAAAATGCACCAGATATTCCAAAGCCTCTTCCACAAATCATGTTGCATATTTCACATTGACTTTATTCTTTATCCCAGAATAACAAAATCTTAAGCATAGCAACTTTACAGACAGTACGTAGAGCTGAACAGGGATGCATTTAACAAGCTCTGATTAGGCAGCGGTGTCAAGGTAATTTTAAAAGTTAATTTGCTTTTCTTTTTTTTTTTTTCTTTTTTTTTAATTTTTACCCCCAAGAAAACAATCTCAGAACAGGACTAATTCTCTGCTGCTCAGGGCATGAAATTGTGCCTTTGTGACAGAGTGGGTGGGAAGTGACAGAAAACTGCATCTGGGCCCTTTTGGCATGAGGGTCTAAGACGCCAAAGGGATACAGGCAGGGGCCAAGGATCCAGTGCAGGCTTCCCCATGGGGCTGTGCCGACCCTGAGCACGGGCACCCTTCTGGGTGAGGAGGTAGGAGCCGGGTAGTCCTGGTGGTACCCTACCACAGCGCCCTTCAGGGTGCTGCCTGCGCCTCTCAGTGCTGATGCTGCGACCCCCCACACCCCCAAATCCCCCAGTCCTGCCGAGCACCGACCCCTGAGCCCTCGGGGGGGGGCGGCTCAAATGCTTCTCTTATGCAGTAAAGTGCAGCTTAACCAGGTTGAAGCAACCCCCCAAAAATATATTTAAAAAAAAAAAGTCCAATGGGATCTTTTACTCGCGACCCTGCTTGCAGGGACTCGCTTGGCAGGGAGGGCAGCAGCCGAGCAGGAAGGTACATACATGCATTACATACATAAACGTTATATATGTGACAAGGACACCCCCGCCCCGCGGTTTCGGCCGTCTCTACGCTCGGAGCCCCGGCGGGCAGCGGAGTGCGGGGGGGGCGGCCGGAGGGGGCGGGCGGGGCGGGCGGGAGCGGCCGGGCCGGCTCCTCCCTGCGCACAAACCCGGCCGCGCCGCGCAGGGCGTGCGGAGAGCAGCCGCCGCTCCCGCGCTACTTAAGCGGGGAGGGCGCAGCCCGGCAGCCCCAGAGGGGGATCCGGCCGGAGGGGCAGAGGCAAAAAATAATGATAATAACCTCTCTATAAGAAAACCAGAAAAACAGAGCCGAGATGCTCCATCCGTAACCCGCAGGTTGGGGCAGGTTGTGAATTCGCCCAACACCTGAGAAATAAAGCACGACCGAACAATTTCGAGGCGGGCGGGGAAGTGGGGCGAAAAGTTTGCCGGAGCTCGGGCGCCTCGGGGTGGGGGGCGGGCGCGATGCCGCCCTGGCTGCTCGGCGGCCTCTGCTGCGTGCTGGCGGCGCGGGCGGCGCTGGGCGGCGGCTCCGCGAGCGCGGAGGCGGCGGCGGAGGAGGAGGAGAAGCTGATCCGGGTGCTGGTGCTGCTGCCGCAGGACGACGCCTACCTCTTCTCGCTGGGGCGGGTGCGGCCGGCCATCGAGTACGCGGTGCGGAGCCTGCGGGAGAGCGGCGCCGGTTTGCCGCCCGGCTACGCCTTCCAGCTCACCTACGAGGACTCGGCGTGCGGCAACCGCGCCCTCTTCAGCCTGGTGGACATGGTGGCCCTTCAGCGCCGCCGCCCCGACCTGCTGCTGGGGCCCGTCTGCGAGTACGCGGCGGCGCCGGTGGCGCGGCTGGCGGCGCACTGGGACGTGCCCATGCTGTCGGCGGGGGCGCTGGCCGCCGGCTTCGGCGCCAAGGGCGGCGAGTACTCGCACCTCACCCGCGTCGCCCCCGCCTACGCCAAGATGGGCGAGATGCTGCTGGCCCTCTTCCGCCACCACCAGTGGAGCCGGGCCACGCTGCTCTACAGCGACAGCAACCCCGAGCGCAGCTGCTACTTCGCCATGGAGGGCGTCCATGTGGTCTTCCAGGAGGAGGCCTTCCACATGGCCGTGCACAGCTTCGACGAGAACAGCCGCCACCTCGACCTCGACGACATCGTCCGCGCCCTTCAAACCAGCGAGAGAGGTGAGTGGTGGTGGTGGTGTGCCTGGCGTGGCTCCTCAGTGGCGTTTGGTGGCCGCTGGGGTCAGGGACGGGGCGCTGGAGCAGTGGGGGCACCGGAGAGGAAAGGTCCAGCGGGAGGCAGGAGTCACGTCATGTCCCCGCCGCCGGGGAAACCTACCGCGGTGCTGTGCTGGCATCCCCTCGTGGCTGCGGGCCAGTGGCCCCAAGTTAAAGCTGAGCCCAGAGAAGTCCATTAAAACTTTTCTTCCCATGGCAAGGAGGGAGGCTTGCCCTCAGGGACTGCGCTAGGAGGGTTTTGTGGCATAGTAAGAAATCAGCTTTCTGCCAGCAATCTGGGTTACTCAAAATTGCCCGCATCTGCGGAGCAGCAAATCTGTTGCCTGTTCTCCAAGATTTTTGAAGTGACTCTCTGTACGTTCAAAGTCTAAGCAAAGATGTTTTTTTCTAATCCTGCTGTGACTTGCCATGGGGATCCTTTTCCCCACTCCTGCCGTTGGAAGCCCTGTTGAGTACTTCATAAATAATATGCATGTAGGGGAATTGAGGGGGATGTGTGGATGCAAAACCCATGAGTGTGTGCAGTTATATTGCCACCAGCTGTTAACAAAATACCAGGGAGATAAATTACTTGTAGAACATCTTGGAAAGTCACACCTGGGCTGGCTGAACTGACTTTGCATCATGAAGTAGTAAAATGCTCAAAGTGCTTTGGGACATGTAAATTTGTAGTTAGATGTGTTTTTGAAGTGAGCAATGCATGGATACATGGGCTTATCAAAAAGGCATTTTCTGTTAGAGGCTCTTACCAGCCATAGGCTTCCCCAGCAAGTTATTGCAAAAAAAGAAAAGGCGTATTCCGGGAGTGGATTGCAGGATCAAGTTCAAGGAAGTCCATTACTGTTTTCCAAAAAAGGTGTAGACGTACAAAGTATTGTGTACAATTTTTATATCCCTGGTTGTAGAATGTTAAAATAGCATCAAACTGGACTGATACAGATCATGCCGTATGTGAATGGCACAACTGGTGTTACAGTGCCATAGTCTGCGGATGGAGCAGCCTTGCACTGCTGATGTTGTTACGCTGTTGTGAAATCTTTAAAGTGTGCAGGAGCGTGTGTGAGATAACTGAGGTCGAATAGCATATGGCTGTTTAATTCTCTCTTCACTGAAGCAGGTGCTTAAAATAGAGCTTTACTAGTAAGTACCATTTGGGGAAGTATACTGCATGTAGAGAAAGAAATGTGTAAGTGCTAGAGAAAGCCACTGTGTGGGGAAAGATGCTTTTCTTTTTTAATCAGCCTAGCTTGTGTGTGTATGTTTGGCTTTCCTGATGCTAGGAGCATAACAGCATGTTTACTGAAGAAGGAAAAGATGAGTGTTCGCCCTTAGCCAAAGGTAGCAATGGCTGTGCTGTGGGAATGTGACATATGGCTAAAGGCAAACTCCGCTCTTCAGACCATGCTGACGGTCGTGGAGGAGAGGCTTGCTTTCAGCCTGGGCTTAAATGCTTTGCTGAGCTGAGACCTTTGGTTTGCATCATTCTGCAACTTGCAAATGCCTGGACAAAAGCAGCCCTCTGTCTTCTTTCCCCTCCTTCTGCCCTGTGGGGTCCCTTCCCTTTGTCTTACCTCTGTTTGTCCTCTGGCTCATGCTGCTACTGTGAAATGCAGCAAGTGGGGCCCTTCAGCTTCCACTTGTGCCTTTCTGACTTCAAATACTGACCGCAGGACTCACCTGGCACATTCCTCTGGGCCTGAGGGGTGGTCTTGCTGCTCATGTCATCTTTCAGGTTGTCACGTTATTTTAAAAGTCATATATCATGTGAAGGATGCACCACGTGCCTTAGATGAGGTCTTATTTTCTCCTGGGAATTCCTTGGAGGTTCCCCCCATGAGGCAACTGGGCTTGTGGGCAACAGGGCACTGTCCCAAGCAATTTCTAGAAATGTGTTTGGTTGGTTTTCTCACCATTTTTTAAGGGCACCTGTGTTGCACCTACTGTGACACTGTCCTGTGCTTGGACCTTGCATCTTCTCTGTTTCCAGAGGTTGCTGCTGGTGGTGGTCCCACCTGAGTGTTCAGGCTTCCCTGAGCCACTCTGAGTGAGAGTGGGATTTCCAGCAGATCAGGATACATGGTCAAAACCCTCCCAGGGCTGAGTAGGAAAGCTGCCCCATCAGCTGGCCCACGGGGACCCAGGGCAGAGCCTGGCCCCATGGGTTTGGCTGCTGCTGGATGGGGTTTGCCGTGAGGTCTCAGGGACCTGGAGGACACGGGCACACTCAGCCACATGCCCATGTTTGCCAGCTGCTGCCTGTTGAGTCCCTGGAGCCATTTCAAAAGGCTCAATTCCTGGAGCCACAATGAAATTGTGATGAAAAATACGATGATAGAAGTTAACTACTTGTCTTTAATGAATTTCATTAGTAGCTCAGGCTCCCTTGTAGGCTTGGTTAGCCAGGCTGCAGAATTAATGCTGTAGGCTCAGGTTTACCATAATGGTCACAAACCCAGGACTGCGTGTAAGTATGTTCTGCATAAGAACATAGTCCAAGGGATGCACATAGCAAAGGGAACACTTACTCCTTTAACTGGAATTAAACTATAAAGTATTTGTAGGATGAGTCATTTATCCTAGTCAATAAATTTAGAATATTAATATTAGAATCACTATGCTCCACATTTATTATACTGGAGGGAAAACACTTCTTATGTGTTTGCACGCACACATTTGCATGTACACGGTAGTAAGGTACAGATGCAGATTAAATACACATAATTTATATTTTTGGAAGAATGTGAGAGACATGCCCATAGCTTATTTGCTTCAAAATCCTGAAATATGTAGTCTTTGCTCTCCTACTGGATTAAAAACCACATCCAAATAGTTAATATTACTTTCCTTATGTTCCTTTAGAGGCTTACAAAATATGATTTAATGTATTCTAAAGTAGGGTTTCCCCCTCCACGCTCATTTTTAATTCCTTTTGCCCAGTGTCTTTTACTGGTGTTGTGGCAGTCTCTTTGATTCCATCTACAGATTATGATTTTATTATAAATGTGAATTATAAAGGCAAAGTCACGGGAGAATTGGGAGGGCAGCAAGGAAACGTTTCAAAGGGAAATCTCTCACCTATACTGAAATTAGGAACAGTGAGACAAATTTGTTCCTGATGTGCATCTGGAAAAAATTGGACCCAAATTTTATTTTAAGAAATTTTTTTTTCTTCTTCTCCTCCTTCATGCTAATATACTTCACAATGGTCATGAAATATGTCTTGCTCTGTTGCTCTGGAAATTATTATATTACTCTGCTATAATCAGTGGGACAGAGCTATGCATGGTATAACTCTCCTGAAGCGTGGGGATGTACCAAACGTGACTCACCCCGGCAGCGCATCTGGAGCTTTATGCCTGTGATGGCACCCAACCAGAAAAGTGATGGGAGAAGATTCATTGTGTGCAAAAAGATTTGGCTTACTTGGCCTTTGCTGTTCTTGCAATAACACTTCTACCCAGAAAAGCTGAATGTGGTTTTGATTCTGTTTTGTTGTTGGGGTGAAAATATTTGCGTACATTATTGTAGCTCTTAAGCCCTGCCATGTATGACGGCGTTTTTGGAAATGTGCGTGCAATTGGTTTCGAGTCATCATCCCAACAGGATCTCTTATGACTTTGCTGTAGGATATAGCCCTGAAGCATGCACTGCTACAATACTTTGCTGCTCCCTCTGATGTCAGTAGCTTCATACCCGTAGTTTGGTGAACCTATATAAAATTTATAGTATAATGTGTTGGGCGTGGGAGGTGTCTCCCCATGGCTTAAGACCTTGCCTGAGTTCCTGCTTCCCTTTTGCAGAGGGAAGGGGTAGCATGGGGAGAAGTTCCCCCTGCCCAGCAGCTGGGGAAGGGAACTCTCGACCACAGTTGTCACAGTGTGGATCACAGTACCCGCATGGAGCTCATCTGTGGGCTTATAGGTCCCCTTGTAGCAGCAGACCCCCTGCCTAGCTCTTGGTCCATGATAAATGGTGCTCTGTGTTGCTTAATCTTATAACCACCTTTAATCTTACACTCAGAAATGGCACTTGCTTTTCCCACTTCTGAATATTAAGTGTCTCATCAAAGGTCATTGCCTAGGATTACTATGTGGTCTCTGTAGAGAGATGCTGCTCTATGTTAACTGTAGAGAGTCAACAAATTCTAGACTGGACACCTAAGTTTTAGGGGAGTCTGCACCAAACTGTTCAATGGAATGGAAATTAAAATGGTAATGTCATTGTATCATCTTAATTCTCCGTCTTCAGATTGTGTTACATCCACTTAGAAGTAACAACAGAGGCTTATGGTTGCAATCAACTCTATGAATATATGCAGTTGAAGAAATTTGAAGCCAGAACTTATCACATGTTGCAGGGGTAAAAAACTTATATCACACACAAGCTTCATTTACTTATTTTCAGAGGAGACAAAGGAATAGGAAGCCTGTGTTTGGTACCTGTCTTCTGTCAGCTGTTTCGGAAATCAGCTTTGTTTGCCCTCTGTGTTGTCATGTTTGTTGCAATACTGGGAGGACAGCTGGAGTCACTGTCTCTGGCAGCGTTCATGCTTAACAGGCTGTTCCCTGAAATTCTTGAACTGCTTCCTATCTGTGTTTTCCATTTTATTCCACCAGTTGTTATCATGTGTGCCAGCGGTGACACAATCAGGAACATCATGTTGGCTGCTCATCGGCAAGGAATGACCAATGGAGACTACGCTTTCTTCAATATTGAACTCTTCAACAGCTCGTCATATGGTAATGTTTTTCCTGCCCAAGTATGTTGCAAAGTCTTCTGTAACCCTGGTAATATTTTTAGATTTGTTAGCCTCAAAATATGCCTCACTGAGTCCCAGAATACACCACCGTCTCTCCCTGTTGTTGCAGTTACCTTCCACTTGGGCAGTGGTATTGCAGGAAAGGATCTCGTGGCTATAGTTGCCACTGGATGGATCACAAGATGCCCAACACACTGTGGGCATTACTTATTTAGTTACTTGTAGGGGAAGCAGCACCAGATGGAGACATTGGTTATAGTTGCCAGATGTGGATACCCCATGCTGCAGTGTGTGAGCTCAGTTCTGGGTGTTTTGCACCATCCCCAGATTTTTGACTGCCCAATCTCAAGGCAGGGGGATTCCTGGCTGCCCAGTGGTCTGTGCAGATGGCTGGAAGGAGGCACTGGCAATGACTGGGGCTGTGGGCAGCTGCAAGGTCTGGGTCTCCAGTAGTCGTCTCTGTACTGGGGCATCACATGTCTAATTCATTGCAGCTTTTGAGCAGAAACTGCATCTGCAAAAATACTCGTCAGAGTTGTATTGAAGGAAAAGTACTGCATAGGGTATGGACAGTTCAAATGTACTAGAGTAAGTGGCTGATTGCACCCCCAAGTAAAAAGGAATAGATTTGTCAAATTAAAACGTGACTTTAAAATGTAAATTAAATACGTTTGATTTTTGAAATATACCTGCATTCAGTTATATTTGATATTATGGCAGTACATGGTGGGGAATAAACCTGCTCTCAGCTGCTGCAGCTGTGTCAGTTAAATTTCAAAGCAATACTGGAGCAACATAGGATCATTCCAGTTGGAAGAGACCCTCAGGATCATCGAGTCCAACCATAACCTAATGTAACTCTAGCACTAAACCATGTCCCTAAGAACCTCATTTAAACGCCTTTTAAACACCTCCAGGGATGGTGACTCCACCACTTCCCTGGGCAGCCTGTTCCAATGCCTGACAACCCTGTCTGTGAAGAATTTTTTCCTAATATCCAATCTAAACCTCCCTTGGTACTTGGCCAACTTGAGGCCATTTCCTCTTGTCCTATCACTTGCTACTTGGCAGAAGCGACCAACACCCTCCATGCTACAACCTCCTTTCAGGTAGTTGCAGACAGCGATCAGGTCTCCCCTCAGCCTCCTTTTCTCCAGGCTGAACAGCCCCAGTTCCCTCAGCTGCTCCTCATCAGACTTGTGCTCCAGACCCCTCACCAGCCTCGTCACCCTTCTCTGAACTCTCTCCAGCACCTCAATGTCTTTCCTGTAGTGAGGGGCCCAAAACTGATCACAGGATTCAAGGTGGGGCCTCGCCAGTGCTGAGTACAGTGGCATGATCACTGCCCTGGTCCTGCTGGCCACCCTATTCCTGATACAAGCCAAGATGCTGTTGGTCTTCTTGGCCACCTGGGCACACTGCTGGCTCATGTTCAACTGGCTGTAAATCAACAGCACCAGATCCGTTTCATGTTTGCTGAGTTTTAAACAACATCAGGTGGCTGAAGCTGAGGTAAGTCCATGTCTGGAAACTAGGCTTTGTTGAAGTGTCAATGTGGCTTTTGAGAGAAGCAGCCTCTTTTGCAGGTGCTGAGAAAATAATTGCCCCCCTACAGGCTGCCTTAACTAATCTGCTACAATAACAAATTCATTTCAAATTGAAAACCAAGTGGGAGTCGAGAAAGAAGAAAACCTTTTTTTTTTCTTTCTTTCAAGCCTCAAAAAGTTCATCAACAGAAACAACTGAATTCCTAAAGTTTGATGTATTTAGTCTAGTAAATCAGTTCATTGTAAGTTAAATTCTTTTGCATAAATTTTTTGTTATCCATCTACCACTTCTGAGATTATTTCACAGTAAACAGTGCTGTTGAAAAGCTCTGTAACGAATGTATGTAACTGTTTAAATTCAGAGATGCAGATACATAAAACATTACAGGTACTGCTACATGTATCATCTGGGTTAGCTAAATAAGTGCCAGGTTTTGCCAGGTAATAAGGAGATCACTTAAATAACTTGTTCTACAGAAGAAGAGCAAAGCCAATGTTTCCAATCAAGATTTTATTTTTATTGAGTTGAATTTGGAATGCAGGAGCAAAACTATTCGGCATTGCAGCCTCTACCAGGACCAGAGCAAAAAGCCGAAGGCCTACCCACATCAGCAGTCACAGAACCCTGAAGTTTTGGCATTTCTGTAGACTCTGGGAGCTTTGCAGGTTTGACTTTACTATAAACCACTGATCAAATAACCCCTCTGGCTGCCAGTGGGGGCTCGTTACCGCTGTGCTACTGCTGCGCTTCATCTCAGAGAGCAGAAATGCATCCCAAGTGATTCATCTGGCCATAGGTACAAAGGCATGAGTCTGTGTGTGAGCTGGGCTCCCTTTGGAGAGACAGGAGAGAAGTAGGCACCCCTGGACAGTGATTCACCTCATCCTTAGGTGTCCATTGTTGTGCAGATGAATCCTCGCCTACAGCTGGTGGTTTCCTCACCTTGGCTGAGATGGGCACAAGGTGCTGATGCAGCTGGGCAGTGCTGATGCTGGCTGGGATGGATGGTACCCAAAGCTCTCCTTGAGCAGGGGACGCTCATGTAAGAGCAGCGACTGCTGCAGGTGAAATGCTGCGTTTTGTGATGGTTTTGCTGTCCAAGACGGTATGTGCTAGGAGGTGGTGGCAATGGCAGGAGGCAGTGTTGCCATCCACTGTCCCAGGAGGGACCCTGTCATCACAGCTGGTGTGGGGTGAGTGTCCCCAGTGATGCAGCCCCCAGCAGACAGCACTTTGTTCAGCCATGGACAGGGCAGCGCTGTGCCGTACCGGTGTGGGACCTCCACATAGCACGGTGATGCAGGCAGTACCCGTTTGCCCCATCGTCATGTGGGAGCCTCAGCAGAATCCCCCTTTGCATCACAGGTAGTCCAGTCTTGTAGCATTTCCAAGGGATTAATGAAAACTACCTGTTTTCTGATGAAGCGTAGTTAGAATGTGGCATTTCCTGACATTTCTTAGTAATAGTTCTTTTAAAGCATTTTTCCTGTTTCTTTGTGGATGTGTTTCCCATGAAGAGTGAAATGGCTGTGCGTCAAAAGTTGACTTTTGTGCAGATGGTCATCACATGTGAAAAGCTAGCATAAAAAGAAATACAGAGAAATTCCCCCGAAATTCTTTGTTCACAGTGCCTGGTAATAATAGATTTTGCACATTATAAAAGGTACAAAATCTAACAGTGGGTGTGATTGGCAAACTGGCACTTTGCCTTTAAGTTCAGATGACCATATTGCAGTTTGTTGTTGCCCTCTGTTCTGAATATTTTTAATTTTTCAGAAGAGCAGCTGTATTAAATGCCAAGGCTGCAATAATTGCACATAAGTACTGTGGCAAGACAACCTCCCACAAAATAATCCATGAAGGAATTAAAATATGTAAATTATTCTAGGAACGCTGTTATGCAAGTCTACCTTCCCTGCTCCCAGTGTCAGGATTTTTAAAAATAACTATGTATAGTGTCCAGGACAGAAACTTATTCACATTCTACCAGCACTACCACTTTTTCTGTATATAATCTCACTCTTTTTAGCCATCTCCATTTATAAATGCAAAACTGTAGCAAACCCCTTCATGCCGTAGTCTCTGCTGTACTTCTTATATATCACACCTGTGAAATGCAGGCACCCAGCGGGGGCAGAGGCTTTTCAGCTTCGAGGCTCTGGCAGGGCTGATGTGCTCCTGCAGGGAAGCTAGCAAGACATGCTAGCTTACAATTGTCAGATGTACATTTCTTCCTTTTCGAAAGCAGTTAACAAGGACAGGGTGCAGGCATTGAAGGGAGGAGTGCTACCCCTAAGGGTGAAATCAGACAGTGGGATGTTAGTTGCTCTCCAGGGTTTCCGTCAGGTCCGATATGTAGGATCCTGGCATAAGTAATTTTGACCAGTTAAACTTTGTGTTGGGAAAGAAATCCCGAAATCAAGGTAGATATATCTAGAACTTCTTAAGAGAATTAAATAGCTGGGAAAAAAAAAAAGTTTGCAGTCGTATTTGGTGCTGAGCTGTGGTAAATAGGACTTTTCTTGGGTGGAAAAGTGAGGAGAAAGGACTCAGGTATTCCTGTGTCTCCCTCCCTGTGTTGGGAGTGATGAGAGCTGCTCTGGAGCCAAAAGCAGCACAACGAAGGACTTGTCCTCCAGAGAAGTGCAGGTCCTTTGTTCCTTCCCCTGTGTTGTCTGAGGACACAGAGCAATTCTGCAGTTACCTTTATTGTCAAAAAAAAAAAAGATAAGGGGAGGGGGCAGGGCAGGGAATCCCAGCAGCAGTGCCAGGATACTGGGAGGGTAAAACGCAGGCTCTGTATTCACCCGCTTTGGGGGACTGGGGTGGCCCGTCTGTGAATTTGCTCTTGCAGGCACACGATGCAGCTGGTAGTGCTGTGCAAGGAGCACCTTGGGTGTGATGCCTGGGCCAAACTGCTTGCTTCTCTTGGTCCAAATGGCATCGTGGTCCTTGACCCAAGCAAAGCAGCCACATCCTCTCTCATCTCTGGGTCCCATGTGCCTCCAAGTCGCCCTTGGGAGCTTAGTGTTAGTCTTTGTCTTGGCTCATTTAGTCATGGTGGAGTTTGTTACTGTTTGAAAAATAACTGCCTTGATTTTAATTATTTGTAAGCATTTAAAGGCACACTGCTTAGGGTTACCACTGTTCCCTCTAGGCCTCCTTTTATTTATTGCTTACACAGGGTAGCACAAAACCTGGTCCAGGGCAATGTGAACCTTTCCACTATCTTGTGAAGCTTTGGATTGGGGTCTCAGGACCTGCTAAGTTCAGGCTCTGGTAGGCAGGACTCCTCTGCTAATTAACAACCACTCACCTATCCTGCTTTTTAAAAATCTGATTACTGGTGGTCTGAGTTATATTGTTCCCCAGCTATGACACAAAACATGTAAATACAGCATAGGCACAGGAGGATCCTATTTTATTTGTTAGTGTTTCTTTTCCACTAAGAGCAAGGCTGGTCTGGCAGCCACTGCACACATGGTTTTCTCCTTGACCACAGTGGGAGAGCTGTGGGAGAAGCAGCTGCACCATCTTTCTCCCATTCAGGGTGATGATCATACTATTGACTTTACTGGTGCCTTTCTGACTGTCCAAGAGTGTCACTGGTGGAGTGATGTGTAACAAAAACTATGTGGTCGGATCTTCCCTCATTTGTTCTAACTTAAATATCTCTGCATTTGAGATCTGGCACTGTTTTCTTTTTTTTTTCTTTTTTCTTTTTTCTTTTTTATTTCTTGTAGAGGTCTTCTCACGCTTAGGCTTCGTCCCACCCTTTAAAAATAAGCAAGAGCAGCATGGGAGTGAACTTGTCATTCTGTTCACACATTAACTTCCCACCAGCCATTCCTCCCTGCCCGGTTTCCTGCTCATCTTGGAGCAGGTTCAGTTCTCCCTTCTATTCTGCCATCTTCCCATGGTGCAGAAGAGGGACCTTTTGGGTGGAAAAAGGAAAGCAGTCCTGTAGTGGTACCTAATTTGGAGTTGGAAATATGCTTGGTTTCCCCTTAGGAAATGGCTCTTGGAGAAGAGGAGATACACATGACCTTGAAGCCAAGAAGGCATACTCATACCTCCAAACCATCACTCTGCTGAGGACTGTGAAGCCTGAGTTTGAGAAGTTCTCCCTGGAGGTGAAAAGTTCTGTTCAGAAGCAAGGTCTGCATGAGGATGACTACGTAAGTACTTGATGGCAGGCTTCAGGTCTTAGCATCTTCCAAAATACGCTCTAAATTAAAGCAAAAGTAGCAGTGAGCCCTTCTAAGGACAAAATCACTTTGATTCAGTTGTAAAAGCCCACTGTTACTTATATAATTGCCTCTTTTTTTTTTTTTTTTTTTCCAGTTTTGTGGATAATGCAAATGGCAGCAAGAGTAGGCTTGGTCTAGGTGCACTAGGTTTATATTCCACCAGAAATGGCTTGTTGTCCTGTGCTTTCCCCCTCGTTCATCAGCAGTAAGGCTGGGGAAAGGCAGATTGCCAGGTCTCTCCCTCTCCCAATAGGCAAAAAATGAAACTCTTCATTTTTCTTCTCTTCCAATACCTTTTTTTTTTTTTTTTTTGGTAGAATCAGATCTCAAAAAGTTACAGTCTCTGTATTAGATCTGATGAAGTTTTTCTTGATGCAAATGAGAAAAGTGGTCTTATTTCTCAACTAAGCATATTTAGAGTGGTGCTGTTGTTTATTTTAAACTGTATAAAATATCACTGTAGTCCTTACGAGTTTTTTTTTAAACCTAGAGGAGTGCCACTGTCCCCTAGAGATGGATATGGGAAAGTATGTCATTTTTTAATCTCTCAAAATGTAGGAGGAAGATGCCTCTGAAAATTGCATTTGAGCTGCAAACCTAGGTCATTAGAGATTTTCATAGGAAAGTGTTCTGTGAAAGCAAGAATGTATAGCACATACCTATAGGGATTTCTGCATGCTGATACGAGTACTTCCCAGACAGTCAGCCTTCCCCATGATGGGGAGTAAACTGTTCGAATATGCTTAGAAAGAAAAGAGGCTTGAAGAGAGTTTGGTCAGTCTTTAGCTGTAGGAAACAAGAGCTGTAATACAAACAATTCCATAGGAAAAGTGGCTATCAAGAAAAATGTCGATTTCTTGCAGTTAAGAGCATGAGACAAAACTTCTCCTGTTATCATTTTATTTGTTAGTGTTTCTTTTCCACTAAGAGCAAGGCTGGTCTGGCAGCCACTGCACACATGGTTTTCTCCTAGACCACAGTGGGATAGCTGTGGGAGAAGCAGCTGCACCATCTTTCTCCCATTCAGGGTGATGATCGTAGGAATAATGAGGAATAATGAACCATAAAGATAGAAGAAATTTTGGATTTGTAGACTAAGGTGGTATATTATGTTGGTTTTCAAGAAAATTCAAATGTTGCTGTGAAGTGTGCTCTGTAAAATTGAGGTGCTGCAGCAAGAGTAAGTCTTCTTGAAAGCTGTTATCTTGGGTAATTGGAAAAGAACTGCTGCATCCAGAGCACCTGCTTTAACTCCTGAAGGAATGTTTGGGAAAATTTGTGCCCAAAACTCAAGAAAGCAACTCAAACCCCTCATTTACTAGATCCCACTTAGGCACTGGCCTGAGCTCTTTGCTTTAAGCAATGTCCCCCTCATGTGGAGGCATCATCTTTAGTTCCAAGCACAAGCAGGTGAGCGTAAGGTTCTTGTAATAAATTACCTTTCCTGGAGTTTATTGCACAATCTCAGCTGTCTACAGAAAACCTGTGCTTATCGCTTAGATATATTTTATTTAAATATTTTATTTAAAACGTAATGTTGAATCACATCAGTAGCTTGTATGTTTCCTGTGAAACTTTAAAAGTCTAGACAGGCAGAAATAATCTTTTGTTGGCGTTCTTTGCCTTGGGTTAGTAGAGAAACCCAAACTGAGTTCAAGCTGCTGCTCCCTGAACAGCACGCTAAATGAGTTGTGAACAAGGTGTGGGACTGTAATTTGTGCTATTCCTCCCTTTTCCCCTCTGTGTGCCCTTTTTGCAGATGTCACTTAGCAAGGTACGTACCTTGAAAATCTACTACCTGCTTGTGGTTGTGGTTGGTGAGAAATGTGATTTTGAATATTAAAGATCCAGTCATCCCCAGTTCTGTGGCTTTTCTAGAGCAGCTGGTGTGACATTGCCCCAGATGAGAAAAGTGTTAAACTGCTGAGATCTCAGGATTCTGTCTGTCCAGCTTGTGAATGACGGGTCATGTTATGGTGGGCAGTTTGGAGGTGGGCAAGGGGATGCTTTGCTGTTCTTTAGGATGGAGACCCACTGTAAACCCTACGCAAGTTCAGTGTTGGTAGATGCCGAATAGATGCAAGCCCTGTTATGGTCAAGTGGAATTGGCTCCATGAGAGAGCAAATCCCCCAGTGTCAGCAAGGTGGAGATTTTGTAGGCTGTGTTTCTTGGGAAGATTCCTTGCGCAGCTGTATACCTGCTGCCAGAAGTCCTTTTCTCTCTTTCCTCACTCCGTGGTTGCTTGTGCAATTAGACATCCGTGCCTCTGGCTGTCCTAGGGCAGCTGTGCAGATGCCTGGCTCCCTACTGCCTCGTCCTTGACCTTCCTCTGCCTGGCTCTGAGGGATGCCACTCCCTGCATCGCACTCCCACCTGCAATCCAGAGCTTTTCGTGTTGCTCCAAGCACTCCCTCACCCAAAAATGTCAGCCTGTGCCAGGGCCAGGCAGCAGCATGAACCCCTCCTGCCGCTGCTGCTGCCTCTCCCGCTCCTCTTCCTGCTCCCTCTCTCCCACCTGGCTTCCCGCACCCTTCCCAATCTCTTCTTGTTGGGGCAGAGGGAGTACTTGTGAGCTGTCTACACCCACGATGGCTTTCTGCCGTCTGAAACAGCAAACCTTGTCTCATGAGAGGCTCATGGTGGAGGCCATAGGGATCTGGGTCTCCCTGTGGAGGAGCTACAGGTCATGGCTATGGGGGAAGGAGGTTTGGTTTCAAATGCAGAGTGTCCTCGTGTAGACTTACATAGATCTCAGCAGAGCCTCTCCTGCCTGCTTTCTCACAGCCTCATAAACCAAGGGAGAATAAAACTTCTTTAAGAGGGGTAGCCTTGGGTTGAGCATGGCAAAAAACATTAGCTGTTTTACTTTATTAACAATATGTTAATTTTAACTACCTGGTTTGCTTTTCGTAATTTATGATGAACTTTGCATTTCCCCACTTTGGACAGAGGGACAGAGATGCTTCTTATTCCTTTAACTGATTGTTCTGCTATTGTGTTCAGAGGAGAAACATTTCAGGACAGCCTTCAGGCTTAAGAAAAAAAAAATCCACTTTAAAAACTAATAGGGAAAACTAAGAAGCCAAACCAAGGGCCATCTCCTATCCGTCTGAAAGACATGTGCGTAGTGGGCACCTCATTACCGATCCTTGTTTTGGCAGCATGGGAAGAAAGTGGCAACATTGGCCTGGGTGTGTGCTAGGCAAGGCTGTGTCTTCCAAGGGAAGCTTGGGAGGGGGAGGTCCTTCAGCTGGCTGGGTGGGAAGCAACAGAGATGGATTTTTTTTCTTCTGGATTCTGCTCCTGAATACAAAAACTCTGTGGAAATATAGTTGATGGTATGGTCCATCTCAAGTCCTATCCATGGGTGTTGAAATATAATCCTCATTATTTTCTGCAAGCTGTGTCCCAAGATGATGAACTCGGGGGGATTTGGGTTTGAAGCATTCAGTGTTTCTGCTTTTCTGTGCATATTTTTCCAGTGTCGTGGGAAAATGGAGCCCCGGGTCCAAGGTCTAAATTATCTTGCAGTGACCCTAACTCAAACACAAGTCGTTAGCACTGCCATTTTGTCCTGGCCTCTTGCCAGCACTAATCCTAAAGGCATTATTATCTACCAAAAAAGAATATCATAAAAATGGAAAATAAGCAGATGACAGAAGGAAAGATAAGGGAGACAGAAAGGGCAAAGTCCTAAAGAAGCAGCTGTCCAGTTGCCGGATGGAAAACACATATGGCCCTTGGAGGAGTTACAGGTCAAAGAGTGTTGACCATCTTCATTTCCAGCTGTGAAAGAGAAAAACATGTTCTGGGTATGTCTTTCCCAGGTCAGAAGTTGCTGTTGTTTCTGCATGGTTGTTATGGTGTGGAAATGGAGAGGGGGGAAGAACTTGTGCCTTGTGAGTGTGCAGGAAAGCGTGGAAATGGCAGTTTCTCCAACTCCTCCAGGAATGTCTCTTGTGAAGGAAGAAGCTTCCTTAAGCACCTTTTATCTAAACAGCATCAAAAATAAGAGTGGCAGAGGGCTTCTGAGACAGCATCTTAGAAGTGTTTGTGTAGGTAGTAGTTGCACAGGATCAGGCTAAAAATGGTGATGTTCCCTGTCTGCAATGTCCCATTGCAACATCCCGTTGCAACAGCTGCCTGAGTCCATTAGCAAATATTATTAGTTTGCTTGGTCACTTCTTTTTTAGAGTCCGAAAGCAGTTACTGTCATGTTAATGTCACCCAAAGAACTGTGGACTGAACCATCAGATCTGCTCAGTCCTTGTTTCAGCACTTAATAGTGTCATGATTGTTTTTCAAGGAACACCCAGTAGCTCT
This sequence comes from Caloenas nicobarica, assembly GCF_036013445.1. Lineage (NCBI taxonomy): Eukaryota > Metazoa > Chordata > Aves > Columbiformes > Columbidae > Caloenas > Caloenas nicobarica. Next base: position 19,658,741 of record NC_088284.1, on the reverse strand, counting down.
GTAGGACACCTGACCATTTTATTTCGTGCCTACCTGGAAACTGACTTCTCTGATAAAACAGTCAAAAAAAGAGGAATTTTTTTCAGAAGTCCATTCAGATTTGGGGCTCGGGCATGAGGCCAGTAGAATCACTTTAATGCTATTACACAAATAATATCAGTTTTCTCATTTCTGTAATGTTAATGCATTACCAAGACATTAACAACAACATGTCCTGGTCTCTATAAACCAATTGAGATCCTTGGTTTAGTTGCAAAATATAGGACAAGCTCTGCTTGCAGACCTGTAGCCTAGGTGAGGCAGTTAGCGATGGGAATTGCAGCATTTACTTGAAGAAAGAATTTGAAACTGTCTCTGAATTGGCGTATGACTAACTCCCAACAGATACTCTGGTTAAAAATGTTTATGAATAAATAGTGTTTCAGTTAAAGTGTATGCATGAGCCATTTTTATTAAATAATGCCAAACACTTAATGAATTGGCGGTAGGGTGCAGTTTGGAAGCTCTTAATGAACCTTCTGTTCCCAACTCAGGCCTAAAATTCAATAAATGCTTTTTTTTTATGTCCAACACAGTATTCTGAGCTGGGATGATTTTACAACCTGGGATATTTGCTCTTCTGAGGTTACGGACCACCCATGGCTTGTTTTTTCTTCTCATGTAAAAGCTGAAAATGTAGCTAATTAAACAAGTATTTCTGCTGTGTTAACTACATGGCAGCATCATTCATGAGGTGGATGCATGGGTTTTATCCTATCCACAGCCCTTTGCACAGCGAAAATGAGCAGCAGGAGAAGGGAACTGGAGTCCAATTTGCCTGTAAAGTTATCTCAGTGGAAGAATGAACTACGTAGATTAATTAGATCAGTGAGATGCTACTAACTATTAAAAAGGGCAAATGTTTTATTTAATGTTTTCAGCCCTCTGAAATGAGAAATGGTCTGCATAAGAGCAACTGCTCAAGCTCCAGCAGTTAACTACAAAAGCTATGTGGGAGGTAGCCGTGCTCATAAACTTTATAATCTCATCCATAACATCCGTGCCAGACTCTTCCCCCTGTGTATTCCTTACGTCAGCCTTTTAATTAGGATTGTACACCAGCTAAGATAAGAGTTGGGAGAAGCGAGCAATTCAGTCGTGTCACTGGGAGAGACGCTGAAAATGTGATGTATTCAGCAGTGTACGTCCCACTTGTCTTTTCAGGCACAGGCAGGCGAGATTAATGACAGGCAGGCTTTTGTGTCTCTTCTGACTACATCAGGATAGGAGAGAGTTTTGAGGAGATTTTAAAAAAGAACAAAAACAAAAAACACAAACAAAAAAACCCCCCCAAAACTCTGCCAAAGAATAATTTGTTCAGATGAATAGGTCTATTCAGCTGCTGGAGAGCTTTGCTAATTGTGTTCAAAAGAATAAAAGCAAACCACAAGCTGCTTTCAGCAGCCAGAAGAAATGGGTTCACATGCCAATTTATTAACAAGATGAATTCTATTAGTAAAACATATTTAGGATTTTCACAACCAGCCCTTCACCCCTTGGAATTAATGAGAGTTTCTTCAGTTTCTGTAAGAGCAGTGTTGAACTCTGGACTGATAAATTTGGTGAATGCAGCAGATGCTATTTTTTTTCTGAAGTTAATGCTTTCTCAGTGATATGAAAGACTAGTGTCTTCCACGTTGGGCTCTAAGGCAAAACTGCAGCATAATAGTATGTTATTTGCAGTTAACAGATGTCATAAAAGACAGGAAAAGAAAGAAATTATTCTTCTCTCTTCCAGTGGATTTCTGTTTAGTTTTCTAGCCTGTCTAAGCATATTTTTGAAGCTGTCTTAAACCACGGAGGAGATAGTATAGAACTGTAGGTATATCTGAAAATAGTAACATCTGAACTCTTTGGGAATGTAGAAGTTTGGAGTTGATCTTCATATATATGTTGTATATTTTCCATAGCCCCATGTTTTCACTTGGGTTTCACAGATATTCACATTCCACTTTACTAAACAGGCACTCAGACATTTATGGGCAAGGCACACTCTCTGTGAAGTCCTTGCTAGAAATACACCTTATTTTCCACTAATAAAGTGTGAAAAATATGTCTTCCAGCAAAGTTTATAACCTGTTTTTGTTTTTAATGCCTCTCCATGCCATGTACATCGCTAATGATCCAAAAGCTAATTTGTCCCATTGGGGTCTTGTTTTCATGTAAATTCATAGGTATGAAATGGTCCTCAGGCTTGGCTCCGAGGTGTTTGAATTAAGGCAGGGAAAGACTATATGTGTCATTTTGCACAAAATGACACTTAAAAACTGAAAGAACTTTGCCAACTGACTTTTTAGCTGATAATACCTTCTTCTGCGAGCCTTGTTCCCTGAGTACTTATGAAAATGACACTGAATTGAAAGTTTTCTTTTGAACTGGAAAAAATCCCCCGCTCAACAAGGCATGAGGCGGGAGGTTTGCGTGAGCCTGTCCTGTGCCAGGGTGCCATTGCAGCCAGCAGCAGGGTGGTGGGCAGGCAGCTGGAAGCTGTTTTCTGGTGGGAAGGGTGGACTGGTCGGATACCTGGTGGGTTCACCTGTGCTGGTGGCTTCACGCCATGGTAACATAGGCTGGGTTGAGAGTTCAGTGTTTGAAATCTGTCTGAGCCAAACAGTTCAATCAGAGTTTGATCAGGACGGTGGCAGGGGTTGAGGGGAAGAAGCCACATTTTGTTTTCTTTGGGCACATAAAGGAAGGACAATTCTTCAAGGCCAGAAACGTGTATTCCTTCTTTGAGAGCTCCAGGGCAGGAGAGATGTTGCCTCTGCAGGGGCTGATCCCAGGCTGAGGTGGTTCATGGAAGCTTTCCTGTACTCATTTGAGCTACTGATGTGATGAAAGCAACCCTGAATGACGTCGGGGCGAGGTCTAACTTTATGACATTCAGGTGACAAGTCTTCCTGAAAGAACCGTATAGGTGGCAATCAGTAACACCTCAAGTCTGATCTCTTGCTACATCAGCACATTAATTTCTGATGGCTGAGTGCTGGGGGGTTAAGCAACCAGAATGTAGCCCTGAGAAAGACTTGCTCTCCATAGGGACAAATCCTTTAGCAGGAGGGCATGCTGGCTTCATGGGTGAGTCAGGTTACCCAGGTGTATGAGCGCTGGCAAAGGCTCAGTTGTGCTCCCCCTGGACTGTGAGGGAAGATCAGAAAACCAGGCTGACAGCTCTGGGTTTTTTCAGTGGATATTTAGCAGTTCCCCTAACATGGAGGGGTTAATCTAGTCAGCCTGTGAGGATGGGCTGTGTGAATAAAGGCAGAGGTGTTCTCCTGCATGCAAGGAGCCTTAGGAACACACAGGTGGATACTCCCAACTTTCTTCCTCTCTTTAGTAGATTTTTTTTTTTTCATTAGGAAGGGAAGCCTGAGACAAAAATCAAAAGTTTAGTCCCTTCCAAGAAGAAATAATACATCAGGGTGGATTGAAAAGACAAGGACTGTCTATGTCCCAGAGCAAATGAATAAGAGGGGCATGAGAAAGGGGCGTCGGACAATGGGAGAAGGGTAGGTGAGGAGCTCCAGGCGCCCTTTGCTCCGTGGCTGGGAACAAGGCAACATTCAGTAGGCAGGAGGACGTTTACATTTGACGGGACATAGGTTTGTACAATGCATCCGGTTAGACAACCAGACTTCAGACTATAAAATACATTAGAGAGCAAAATCAAGCAGAATCTCAGAGATCAGACAGTCAGTAAGGAAGCAAGAAGCTATAAGAATGAGGTTTTAGACTTTTGGAGGGGCTGTAAATCCTCAAATTTTGAGTTGTTAACTACCATGCTGCTGCTGAAGGGTGGGAGAACGTGTTCCAGGTGTGTAGCTGGAACATTACTGCCTGCTGACAGGTACACATAAATATTGTCTGAGATAGCTGCTATACCTCTCCTTTCCCGTGCCAGTTGGATCCTTGCAGATATGCCAGCAAAGGCATGGTTAATCAGCCATCTGAATGCCATTCATCAGATATCCAGTATCTGAAGGAAAATAACAAAAACAAGTCATTAATTTTTAAATTATTTGGAATGGAAGCATGATTAATAGCAGCCTGAGGGTTTGCATTGTTTGCATTAGTTCCATGCCATTAAGGTTTACAAGCCCGTATGCCCATTTACCTTGGTAATTAATAGAAGGATCATTTGCCATGGCAACCTCAGCCTCAGGTGGGTGTTTCTGGCAAATTATTTACTCCCAGCCCACGGGTACCCCAGTGTTGGCAGCTCACCCCTCACCCCCAGGGCCTGGGATTCAGCTCGGGGACACGCTCACCCCAGGATGCCCTGCAGACAGGGCAGGGGAAGGGTGGAGTTCAGACTCCAGAGATCTGAGCCTGAATTTCTCTCATGCTAGCGCAGCAGCCACCGCCCCCGGGCTTTTAGATGAAAGGGGCAGGGGATTTTAAAGGACTGGCTCCCTGTGAGGTTTTTGTAAATACTTGACTGCATCTGCATGCAGCAGGGAGTTCGTTACCTGCCTGTGGGAGAGTTACGGGGTCACATCCTTCCCTCCTTCTCCCCCTTCTCTGCTGGCAAGGGTGAAGTGGGGTCCTGGTGCTTATGAATCCTCGTTTTGTGTGCCTAATTTTTGCCTGGTACTGAGTGAGGAGCTTAGATGACTAATCCCAGCTCCCAGCATACTTTTGCTAATCACCACTTTTGGCTGTGCCTAAATCATTGGTGTTTATCCAGCTTTTAAAACTGTATTTAAAGCAAACGCTCTGCTGGGTGTCCTTTGCTAACCTGCTGCAAAGCAGAAATCAGATGGTTCTTTCATCAGGTGGTCTGTTATCCCATCAAAGATTTCACCAGTCCACCCTCATACTATTTCTTTACCAGCTAGTATAGCACAATTCAGTTTGAATATGTCAGTTTTCCCCTAGTTTTGCATGAGACCTGATGTACTCTTGAGACCTTTTAGTATAGAAAATAAAATATTTCTGTGATTTTTGTGGTTTGGTGATAATGTTAGAAATCCAGAACCCGAAACAATTGTACCTTGTACAAGCATAAACATATAACAAAAAATGTCCTTCCTGTTTATCCTTACTCTGCATTTATTTAAACCAGTTAGCTTATTTTAGCAAGTGGAACTGATTTTTTCAGATGAGTGACTCTGTCATCCTGAAAACTGAAATATGTTCCTGCTTGAAAAACAAACTTGCTCACTGGCATTTAAAACTTAATATCTAAAGAAAAGACTGGTGGTTTTTTTTTTTTTTTGGTTAGTAGGTGTTTATCTGCAATTAAAATGTCCCAACGGTTGCATAATGCTAACTTAAAATGTAAGCATTCATGACAACTGTATACAAGTTATCATCAGACTACCAATGGGGTTCTTAGAAAATCCTATTTAAAACAAGCATGCTTTAATTTCTCTGTGTGTTCAGCTGAAAAGAGTGACTTCTAAGAGTGACTTCTTTAATATTTCTTATGTTTCACCACTGTGACTAGAAGCATGATTTCTGAATGTAGTTTTGCAACTCATTACATGAATGACCATGTAGTTCGTTAGAAGGCAGGAAATCAGAAAAGGTAGAATGGTTCATTTCTAAATGACAGCTGTATATTTTACAGTTAAGATCCCTTTGGTAGTCAAGCAATGATAATATAGTGCTACATGCTAGAGATGCTTTGCATTGGTCTTTTATTTGGAGTTAGAGATGTATTATGAACATTGGGAGGTGGATTTCATCTTAACTGCAGGAGCACATTAATGCATTCTCTGATTCTGCCTTTTTCTTTTCTGGGTGACCTGGAGCCCTTTAGAGCTAAATTACATAGATGCATAGTATCTATGTAAAGTATGCAAAGAGAAAAAATTACCCTAAATGATTATTCTGTAGGTAGTTCACTTCTGGTACAAAATAGTGCTGCTTCTTAGCTACATCAATTGCACTCCTTTCAGAACAATATTAAAAGGTAATGCAGGAACCAAAACCACAGAGTGGTAAAACAGCTGGTACCAACTTGCAGAAGGAATCACTGAGTGCGTTGGATGGAGCCAAAAGTAAATCCCGTGCAGGTTTGCAGGGGGAAAATCCAGTCCCAGAGGTGCTCCCTGTTCCTGGAGCAGGGCAGTTTTTACCTCGTTGTCCTCCTGCTTTGGCTGCACCATTCGAGGTCTCGGGAGTCGTCTGCAACCCAGTGGTGTCAGTCCGTGGGTTTGGTCCAAAGTTTGTGCAAATGGGTGACAGTAAGAGCCTCTTGATGTGAGCTGGCTGGGTAAGGCTCTGAATCTGCTGAGGCGGCGATTCCCGTGGCTGTGTTCAGTGGAAGGAGAGGTTCTTGAAACGTTTCTGCCTGGCCTGCAGCCAGCTGGCACTAGGGATTTTAAAGCTGTTTTCTAGATAATCATAGGAGAGGGTTGCAAGCAATAAACAAACAAAGAATGAGCAGCTCTCACAGGCAGTGGGGTGGAAGGGTTCTTCTGTGCCCTTGCATCTCGGTTGTCGCTGTGCCCCGTCATGTTTTAGCTGGTGTTTCACAGCTCAGCTCCCCTGCAGCCTGGGACTGAATAGGTTTCTGCTTCAATTCACCATTGAAACAAAAGAGCAACTTGTGGCTGCCCCAGCTGGATGACAGTGAGTACATCTACCAGTTTTTCAAGAATGGGATATTAAGAAAAACAAGGAAGAGAACCTGAAGAATGAAGAGGGGATACAAGAGCAAATGAGCTGGCTTTATGGTTAGTTTTCTTTCCCTAGCAAGAAAATAACCTTCGCTGACAAAATCCCTTAGGTCCCTGAAACTGGCAGCCTTTTTTAAGTAAATCCCAGATATTGGTTGTGAATTTATTTTTATTTTCTTTTTGTAAATTTCTTTTAATTCAGCAGACCTTCTTGTGGAACAAAGGGCTGGGTTCTGGTCCATAGCTGGCTTTGAAGTGGATTGGAGTTTTACACTGGTGGTATTTCAGGCTTGTTGGAGTAAGCATCCTCTTGTTTAGGTGGGGCAAGCGTAGCAATGGTTTGGCACATCAGCTCCTGCAGCAGCTGGTCAGATGCACGGCTGAGCAGCACAGGCAGGTGTAGGCACAGTCCCACCCTGAAGGAAGAAGGCTTAGCTGCAGTAGAGCCTCTTTGTGTGCAAATCAAACAAAAAATTCAGTAAAAGCAGGGATCTTTCTATAGACCTCATATCTCAAATGGTGCTTGCAGGTGGGCAGCTGATAGGCTGTGACCACCGCATGCTCCCCAGACATAATCGTCACCCTGGTTTTAATACCTATGTCTTCTCTCTCAACTTGCACTTCAATTGCAAAGTCCTCACGCGAGGGCCACATCTCCTTGTGTGCAGAGTGCTTGGGCAGACCTGCACGTCTGCATCTCCTCAGTGCTCAGCATTACGCTGTACCAGTAAATACCGGTGAGGAGATGGAGGCAAGCAGGCAGCCTTGGTGGAAAAAGCCTCATTAAAGTTAAAGGGCAGTGATGTCTTATTCGAATGCAGTGCTGTGTTTTTAAACTATATTTTTAAAGCAGAATGTAAGCCTCAGTTTGCAGAATTCACATAATAAAGTCACATGCTCCCCTATAAGGAAAGTCTCATATGGGTTTGCACAACCAAAGATACGTGTCAGGAAATGCATGTAAAAAAGTTAGCCATGTCAGGCTTTCTCGGAAAAGCTCATAAAGGAAGGACCATAATTATAATTGGCTTGGTGAAGAAAGATTAAAAAGAGAGAAATGGCAGTTAAATTACAGCTTCCTAGAAAAAGACTGTTTATTCGAGATACATTGAAACAGCATGAGATATTAGGAAAACACTACCTAGAAGTAAGATGTGCTGTCGTGCTGGAGAAGTCCATAGTCATGAAGCAGGTGAACCAACTGGGCATGAGATTGGTTTGAAGTACATCATGGCATATATATATTTGAAATATATTTCTGTATTTGAAATTTGTTGCTATATTTTTACTGTGTCATGCTGTAGTTTTACAGTATAACAGACTATTGCTAAAATTCGTAAAGGTTCATTCACAGTATTCATAGTCCTGAGGTTAGATGAGCTTCATGTGTTTATAGGTTCAAATTTCCATACTGGATTGCTTCAAGTTTCATCCCTGTGGACTAATCTGAAAGAGTATATACATATATCTATATATCTCTCTCTATATATAGTATACCAGCGGACTTTCAGTGGGTGTTAGCTCACCTAGGCCTCATGTCAAGTGTATAGATTGGTAAGATTTTTTCAAAAAGTCTGAGTACAACCAATGCAATTCCCCCAGGGTCCTCACTGATTTTGGCTGGGACTATAGTTTGACAACTTGAAAATCATCGTGAGTGTACTGAGAAGTAGATGTAGAGACCCAGTTTGGGGTCTCTGTTTGCTATCGCAGTAAAAAAAACGTGACAATGATCTTCCCCACCTAGGACTGAAATGGTATCAATTGCTGTAATTGCTGTCATTCAGAGCTAGGCAGTTCCAGGTGGAAGAGAATAAGTTTACTTAACAGTCAGTGGGCAGGATTTGGAAAATGTGTCCTGCATAGCTGTAGCTTGGCCGTCTTCCATGTGTATGCTGTGTATGCTGTTAACACCTTGGTATATATGAATAGTGTGGTCACACTATAGCTGCTTGGGGAACTGTAACTTTGAACTGTGTAAAATTTATTCATGTGATTTCCATGGAGAGAGTTCTTCTCCTGATGGAAGATGGTTAATTAGAGTAGAAAGTTAGGAAAATAAAAGGCGCAAATGCATGCATATCTCATCCAGCTATGCAGTTCACTTACCTGTTTTTTAATTATATGATACCTTGAATGGGATGTGAGAGTAATATGGAAGATATCTCAGCAGGGGGGTTTCCCCGTATTTGTATTGCAGCCTCCAAAGATGTCCAGCAAACCTGGCAGCTTCTCTGCTGCCGCTCGCGTTGCTGACGGCACACAGTAAAGAGCAGCTCTGCTGTGCAGGGTCAGGGACAGCAATATTTTGGTAGACTTGACATGCAAACTATGATCACAGCATTTGGAGCTCAGCTTGCACCTGTAATTAAAAAAAACAGCATAAATACAAATGGATTTTTTTTTAGAGCTCTACTAAAAGAACTGTTAATTACCTACAAATTAGTGGATCTTTAATAGCTTTTATAATCTGCTTAGTTTTGTCCTGAGGGCTGTATAATGTTGAACCACAGTTTATTAATTACTGTGGAAACCTATAAGCAACCTGTGAAGACATCTTCACATTTAATCTGATCCCTATTTGACACATTAATGGAACATATACTTCTGCCCTTTTTAACCCTGCAGCAAACGAAGGATTTTTTTTAAAGTATTACTTATTCTTACTGTCAGGTATTCTAAAATTTAAATAAAGACAACCCAAAAAATCTAAAAACTATTGAGAAAAAATCTGGTGTCAGTCCGTTTCATCATTTTTGATAGGTGGTTGCTTCGTAATTTCTGATAGGACTGAATGTAGAACAGAAGCTCTGTTAAAATAATAATTAAAAAAATAATCAAGAAAAACCCATGAGGTACATGAGATATTATTAACAGGCTTATGTTGCCTAGAAAGGAAGTCCTGGGACTATATGGCTTGGGACATTGTTCCAGTAAGTCAAGAGCAGTATCAGATGGAAGAAATTTTGTACTCTTTTTACTCAGAGGATCTGTTGCAGACAGTCCCAGGCAACAGAGCTGCAAAATGAACCTGAGTGAACTCTGGACAGGTGGAAAATGGAACAAAGAAAGAGCAATCCCTTCAGAATTACCTGCAGCTGGTAGTTTGCATTGTAATATTCCTCCCATCTGCAATGTTTTCTGCTTTCTAGGTTAGTTCTACACATTGTGCAACCCATTCTCTCTGTATGATCGTGGCAACTTCAAAATGATTGAGCAAGATGATTTGCAGGAAAACTTTATGCCCTTCATGGTATCCTATATCCCCTTTCATGAACTGGTGCTCGTGGCATGTTCCTGGAATAATATGAAAAGTAGCCAGTGTGCCCAACTAATGGTTTGGCTGGAAAGTGTAGGTGCAGTCTCACATGCAAACAATAAACATTACTCTTTTAGAAAAAGATTTCAAATAGCATACATTAACAGGAGCTTCACCTTCCTTGACAATGTGAGATAAAATGCTGAGGTTTGTGCATGAGTAGCTGAGAGATGGCGTGGATGATCTTCTGATGATTTTCTAATGTGATTTTTCCTGTGCAATGTCAAGGGCTTTTGGCCAAGAGGTGAGGTAGGGGCTGCAGCAGTAACCTCCCAGACTGCCAAGTGAGTTTTGACAGGGCATATCTGGCAAATCCTCAGTGTCTGCAGGAGGGTTTTCAGGCTGGTGGCATGGGTAGGTTTCAGATTGAGCAAATTAGCTGACAAAATGGATTTTGAAGGTTGCTGTGTTAACGCTGAGAGGTCTTTGCCATGGACAAAGGAAGTGACAAATAGCTTTCCTTGGAGTGGATGCCAGCCACAAGCTGCAAATCAGCCAGCAGGAAGGTAAAGCAACTAGAGAGACTTATTTCTCTCCTGAGAGAATGAGTGTCACATCAAGAAAGCCCGTGTTTGATCATCCACAGGCCACTTGGACTCTAACGCTGGCACATAAAGCAGTTGTCAAGCTTTGTGGTTTCGTGGTTTGGTTTTTTTTTTTCAATTCTGAAAAATTAAACCACTTGCTGGCAAAGCCTGTCCTAGTGTGCACTCTGTCCATCAGCTCTTGTTATTGCACCAAAAGCCTGACTTTCACCTCTTCTTTCATGCTTTCTCCTTAGGTCAAAATGACTGCAGCTGCCTTATAATCTTTGGCTGTCAGACTGAGCTGAGCTATTCTGTGCCTTCTGTAGCACTGTGGGCTCTTCCCCTGAACTGGTGGTGCATTTTCTAAATGAAGCATAGGTTGGAGTTATCTGAAAGTCCAATTTTAAATGTAAACTTTTGTATTATCAGTAAATAATTCTGAAATTCTCCTTAGTTCTGGCAAATGGTTTAAGAATGAAGGAATGTCTTGCATGTAATTACATTACCAGAGCCTTGGTTAGTTCAGCTTAGCCAATCAACTATGTAATAGTTTTTAACTGTGGAGCAGTTATTTACTTAACTGGCTACATGGTTTTGTCTTTTAACATTTTAAATGTCCAGCTAAAACTGTGAGAGTTAGAGTAGCACTTTACCAATATTTTAAATTGTTTAGATACACTGAAGTGGAAGATAAGCTAGATGTTGTTTCTGTCCAGAAGAATATTTGTAGAACTGGATTGTTCACTGGAAATGTCAGTAAGAGACGCCATAATGTGGTGTAATTGTTGATTATGTCTTTGCTAGGATGTCAAGAGCTTTTCCATTGTAATGAAACTGTGAGTGAATGGAAACATCTTTCTTGCAGCTGAAAAGATAATTCACTCTGAATTATTGTGCATCAAGCCATTACAGAAGAGAAATACCTGTGCTGTTCAAGCCATGTGTGTCTGCTTCTACTGTTGGGTCTGCATCTGAACTCAGCTCCTAAAATAATTATTACTTCATCACTGAAGCACACTAGGCTCCTGTGAACAAACTTGTAGGGTTTCTGTAGGACTCTGCTTTTAACTGTTGTTGTTGCTCACAGTGATGTAGAGCAAAAGCTGCAGGTTGCCTATGTAGACTCAAAGGAGGCAGGGCTGGCTGGCAGCAGTCTTATTTTATATTCGGATTAGAAAGCAACATTTCATCCATTGCATGTCACTTACTGAAAAAACCATAAAGGAGAGGGAACTGTTCTCCTTGCAGTTCCAGAGAACACATTACTGTTGAGGGTAAGTAGTTTCCTCCATGGCTCATTTGCTAGTGGAGAGATGCTCTGCTGAACATGGGCCAGAATTGGAAGTGGTAATCGTTAAACAAGCAAATCCACCAGTTGGGCTCTCCAAAAAAAATCATGGCAGAACGTACTTCCCAATCCTGAGAGGTGCTGAGTCCTCTGTGCAGGGGGAGGAGGACACACTCGGTGCTGTGGGATGAGGGTGCTCAGCACCTGGTGGAGTCTCTTGTGGTCAGCTGCAGAACTTGTGTGTCTGGGCATGGAAAGAGTGATCTGCAAATTTCTCCGCTATCTACAGAACTATTCAGACACAACATTAAAGTGTGATTTGAATGTTCAGAATAGCAGATAGTAGTTAACTGTTTTTAAAAGCAGGCCAAAAGTTGCCGTTTTGCCTCTGGGTTTTTTTGAGACAACATTCCTTTGTGTTCCAGCAGTTGAAAAAATAACCCCCCCAAATTAGTCATTTTGGTTAATTTGAAGATCTCCTGTGGTTAATCAGTTCCATAAGGAGGAAAAGTTTTTCATGTGTCAATTGCCATTGCTTTTTTTTTTCCTTTTTTTTTTTTTAGGTGAACATGTTTGTGGAAGGATTCCATGATGCTATTCTTCTTTATGCTCTAGCTTTACAGGAAGTCCTGAAGTTTGGTTTCAGTAAGAAAGATGGGGAAAAAATTGTTCAGCAAACACGGAACAGAACATATGAAGGTGAGAGTTAATATGGAATTCCAGCTTTCCAGTCAAAAAAATACTGGTCTTTGTTCTGTGCAGAGCAAGGACTCATGCTATTTCCACTCTTAAAGGAGGCGAAAATCGCCATATGAAACCATACATCTTTAAGACTGGCTCACATACCTCAGAAGTCTGACTTTATTCTGCACCAACCCTTGATGTCTTATTCAGGTCAAAAAACTGCTAGCAATTTAATGACCCTCACTGACATTGTAAAGAAATACCAATAATTTTCTCAGGCTCCTTCTTTGTTTTTGAAAAGATTACAGCTGCTTGCCTTACTCACGTGCATCTATTAGCTCTGAGATTGCCTCATTTTTTCCATTTGACGTTTTATCTTAAAAGCCTGGGAATGGATAGAAGCAAACAGGTGCCAGCTTTTTTGTTTTTTGGTTTGTTCTGGGTTTTTTTTGCTTCTTGATGGGGCTCCTTTGGGCCCTGGAAGGATTTACCCCCTGCCTCCTTTCAGGATCCCTGCATGTTATCTCAGGGGCAGCAGCTGAACAGCTCTGTGCCTTTCTGTACCTAATCCTGGAGGCTGCAATTCCACAGCACAACTGGCACATGTATGTCACCCTGCTGATGCAAAGCGACGTGAGTGCTTTTGCCAATTAGGGATCATAATAAAGAAACCAAGGATTATTGGATTAACCTGTCATCTCATAGAATATTTCCATCCCTCTCTTTATAATATTCCCATCCCTCTCTTATAATACTCCAATCATCTGGTGTAGGATTGGCAAGATTTCCTATGGAAATGCTTAAGAGAAGGAAACATTTCCCCTAGAAAAGAAATGAATGATTAATCTGAATGTGTAGGAAAAACCTCAGTGGCCAGGTTCTCTGCTCTAAGAACTCACTGGACGCAGTGGATAAAGGCAAGAAGGACAGCAGCTCCAAACCTATTTTCTGTTCTCAAATTATGGCCTGAACACAAGGCAAAAGGATCCCCAGAGCAGCTTAAGGCAACACAGGAATTGCTTTAAATTATGCTGGTTGCAGTTGTCCCATAAAGAGCCCTGCACCAGTTTGACATTGTGATTGATGTCCCACTACCTCCATTCGCATTCATGGCTTCACAAAACACACTGTTTTAACAGAGGGAATCTGGTGTGTAAGGATTTATCTCACTGGTTATCCTATGTATGAACAAATGCCCCAGCACAGCCTGTGTTTTCTCTGCTGGTGCTTTTCTGCTCCAGGAAGCCGCCAGCTGGTGTGCCCATGTAGATTACATGGTTGATTCTCACACCTTTCTTGTAAAACCAGTCAGGAAGAAAAAAATCTTCTCTTTCCCAGCTTGTGAAAACCAGTTTGTTGTTGCTGACTGCCCTGTCACAGCTCTTCTGAAAATGTAGCTGTCAAGTTGAGCTGTGAGGGTGCAGTTGGAAAGGTCAAAATGCCATGTAAGTCATATGCCATCTCCTCCCTGCGGCGGTACTCTGCTGGACATAATTTACAAGGATAAACCTCATTTTGAAAGAGACCTTTAACTTCTTGTCTTGAAGCCAGTACGTTTAGGAAAATCATGTCCCTTTATCCTGCCTGCAAGCCCCTTTCTGAAGTGGATGCAGCCTTGCAGAGTATGGTCCATGCATACAGCCACCAGGCTCTACTCCAGGACTGAAGCTTTATAATTCACTTAAACTTTTGCGAGCCTTGGTGATGAGAGCTCCACTTTAATTAACGACATTAATTTAACTCCTGACATCTAGATATCTGATTGCCTGGGTGCCTCGTTTTACAGCCTGCTCTGAATAGGTGACCCATCAGAACTCCAAGGGATGTGTTCACAGTCTACCAGCCACAACTGCACAGGCAACATCATGTGCTTAGGAAAGAATAAGGCTGAGGTGATCGAAGGATTTCTTATTGCTTGGGTTGTTAGAGAAACCCTGGTATGACTGCAGGGCACATTTTGTGGAGAATATTTTCTATTCATTGTCATTTCCTCTGAAAAAGTAGCAACATTTTCTGTACGTATCTGACATAGTAGAACAAAAGTTGGATAAAATCCTTCCATCCTCATCCAAACACGGTGATTCTTTAAGGTTGTTTCAAAATTTCCTAAATATGTATCTTAAGGAAAAACATTGCAGGAAATGTCAACATTTCAAGCTCTTTTTTTTTTTTTGATTCCTATGGAAAATTTAAGAATGAGTCTTTCTCATTAAAAAAAAAAATCCCATAGGAATTCTGAGTTACAGCAAATTTTAGCACCTGCTTCCAAAAATTGAGTTATGGTTTTCTTACACCAGGAAGGTGTCTGTTCCCATTAATGCCTCCTGTCAGATCCAGAATCCAAATTGCCGTGTAGACAAGGACATTGCAGCTCTTCATAGTGGCTTTTTCCTGTGCTTTCACAGCCAAGTGGTTGCTATACCCACTCTATTTTCTTGCAGTAATCAAACTGTCAGTTGTTTGATTACTGTATTACAATGAAACAGATGCTTGACAATAATCTTTTGATACCACTACATGTTTTGAAAATCAGCGTAGGTTTAAACATGGGTAACATCACTGAACAGGAACAGAGACAAGGTAAATGTAAGTGTGTTAATCTGTTGCATTTTCACTATCATTAGGTATGTTGAGGGGAATTTATACTCTGGCTGAATATCTGCATCTCTCTTCTGATTTACAGTTGCTGAGAACCTGATTCTCTACTGCTTTGTGCCTGGGCTAGTTATGTAGTTGGTGTAACAGGGATGTAAAATGATGCCTGTTTGATTTGCGCTGATGTAAATGGCTACGTTTGGTCTCAGGCAGTGGAGGATCACATTTGAGAATATCTGAGGTGATAAAGCATATCAGTAAAATCTTACAATGTCTTCGTCATAGTTAATTGGTATTGTTTCATGGGTTTTAAGAAACTGTTTGACTTACACCACAACAATTGGAGCAATACACTTTGTACACAAGGCCATAGATTGAAAGAAGAGCTTCAGGCTGAACACAAAGAATTATTTTTTCACCACGATAGCTGGAACAAGTTGCCTCAGAGAGGCTGTGCAGTTTCCATCCTTGAATGTTTTGAAGACCATATAAAACCCCGAGCATCCTCCTACTCTGACCTCCTGGCTGACCCCGCTCCGAGCAGGAGCTTGGATTTGAGACCTCCTGAAGTCACTTCAAACTTGAATTATCCTATGAGATAATGTTTCCCAGTTTCCCTAAAGTTTCCTAGAACTTCTAAGGAAGTGAACTGGGGGTCTAAAAATATAAAACAAACAGCAGCATATTATGCATATAATCCTGTGTAAATGAATTCAGGACGTATTGTATACGTAATGCACATGGTGCCTTCTCCAGTTTCCTGTTATAGGGAAACAACACTGGACTGGCTGTATGGGTGCACGATCCCCATCAGTCTGCAGGGCTTAGGGCTGTGCCCCAGTGTCCTCTGCAGCACACGAGCTGGACTCTGTAAATAATTCACATTAAATATATTTGTGTTTTGTTCTTGCATACTGGATTTCGGATTAGATTTTCTCATGTATTTTCCGAACAGTCTCACACGTTTGATATTTAAAAAGGAGAAATGTTAAGAATTCAGGAATGCAGACACCGAGATGAAATTACAATTTCTTTTGGAATGCCAACAAAAATGCTGGGAGACTGATGAGATTTCCTGTCATATCGGTCTGTGAAAACCTGTCCACTGTTTTCTTGTTTTCCTTGGAAAGGCTTAGTATTTTAATTAATTAATTTTCTAATTCCTCACATGCCATTCTTTAGGCATTGCAGGGCAGGTGTCGATTGATGCCAATGGAGACAGATACGGGGATTTCTCTGTGATCGGAATGACAGACCCAGAGGCAGGCACGCAGGAGGTAAGGAAACAAACACCACTGCAACTGGCCACTGATGAATAAGGCAGTGTAAGGTAACACCATGTCATCTGCTTACTTGGTGGGCATCTATTTGTTTAATATATACATTTAAATGGTATTGCTTTATCTTATCAACCTGGAGACCAAATCCTTTCTGTTAAATAATTATCTTGAAGTAGTTATCCAAAGTTTTTTTAAAACTTTCTTAACTCTGTTTTTTTAACAATACATCTTTCTTCACATGATGCTAGAGTTTTCAAAATTTAAAGGGTGAAAATTAACAAGTTAGCTAAGCAATGATAAATTCTGAATATGAGAAATCATTGTTTAAAATGAGCAAGACCTTTTATTCATTGATAAGAAGATAGATTAATCCTATAGTGCCAGGGATGCACAAGTTATCCTGATACATAAACACAGGGGTTTATATATACAGGTATTTTAGTCTTATCTTGTGGTCTACCACAGGCAGGAGTGCAGACTTTGCTTCACCTTGTTTATCAGGCAGTAAGACCCAAGTGCTTTTTTTTCCAGTGTTTCAAGAGACATTTTAATCAGACAGCTCCATATACACCACATGGGTTATTCCACTGGACACAGCAGGAATGGAAGCAGCCAGACTGGGAAAAACAGTGTGTGAGAAATAGCACCAGCTGCAGACAGAGAATAGCATGACTGGGTTGAGTTTATTAATAAATACATTGTCATAACTTCAGCTGCAGCATAAAGATGCTGTTAGTTGCAAAGTCAGCATCACCCTGAGCTTTGCAGGGCTCCCCTGTTTCCTCAGTTTCAAATGTAGAAGAGCAGTAAATCTGAGCTGGACATTTCTATGTCTGGATTTGAATCCGGTGAAGTTATATTGTTCTTGTCAGTGCTGCAGCAGAAATGAACTCAAGAAGCCTTTTTAAAAGCATGAGGATGTCTAGTGTGTTTTGGTGTGTAAAAGCGACTGAAAAACTACAGCAGTAAACTGCAGACGCTGCCAAGGCTAGGAGTAATGATCATTAGTTGAAGCTAGGACTACAAATTGTTTGGGATGACTTTGGTTTGAACAACTTGTATCTCTTCTGGTTGTTCAGTCGGTTAGCTTTTTATCTCATTTATCAATTTAATCCCCCTACCCTTCCTTCCATTGCTCTTTCACTTGTGATTTAAGCTGTTTTATTTCTTTCATGTTACATTTCTCCTTTTAACATATTGCTCATTTTAATTTCCCTCTGCATTGTTGATGAAGTATACAAATATATGTGCAATTAAAATGTTTTGCTCATGATTGCTTATTACTTGTCCCTACTGCATTCATTTCTACCCCCATGCCTCACTCTGAAAACATTCTTTCTTTGGTGCCCTGTTTTAGTCATTTTGCCAGTTTTTCCTATGTCCGTACAAGAATGTTTCTCAGCTGAACTGAGCCAGATGAATGGGTGTTTGGGCAGAGCTGTTGTTGCAGGTCCATTCACAGAGTTTAAAGCTAGAAGAAAACACCAGATTTCCTATTATAGTTTGAGCTCTGCTGTATTACAGTCAGGCAGGTTTCTTACCCTTATGTGGAGCCCTGTAGTTCACATGTGATTAAAGCTCACACTGTAACAGGAATTAAATTTTCATTTGGAGACATCAAAGAACAGGGACTTCCTCACTGGCTCCCTCGATGTTTGTTCCACTATTTAATCACTCTTCCAAAATCTATATCCTACTTCTAATCCAAATCATTTGGTCAATGCTTATAGCAATTTGTTCTTCTTAAGCCTTTCTGCATGCTTTTATATTTAGTAAGCCCTGCTGGTAGAGGACTCTCCCACTCCTGTTTGATAAATTAAACAATCTCTTAATGAATAGTCTGCTGCCTGCAAATGGTCTGTGAGGTTTTTTTCCTCTACTTTTTCCTTTATTTTTGAACAAAAGTTTTCTTCTAAGGATTTGTCTCCTTGTTGCGGAACTGGGAGAGAAGTTAGCTCCTTTAATTAGTGTGAAATCTACTGTATCTAACAGGGGCAAATGTTATCTTTAAACTCTTTCTCTTCAAAACGAAATTCAGGTGAAAGATTTGAACAGGCTATCAGTGACTTGAATTCTAAACCCACTGTATTAATAGATTTTTTTTTAATCCAAGTATAGAGACAAATATGTCTCTTGATGTGCTTCTGCCATCACTTCTGACTACTTCAGTGTCATGATATTGGGTTTTGTAGATGTTTTTAACTATTTTCATATGAGTGACCTACTACTGTTAGCACAATTTAGTCCTGCAACTTTGCAGTAGATGCAACATATGTTATATTGAATAAAGTCTGGATTTACTGTTGAGGACAGGACTGAAATTCTAAAGAATCTTGATGAATTGGTCTGAAATAATAGTCCATGCTACCAGAACTATAACCATGAAGGACTCCTTCTGTATACATATCAACAACTGCAGAAATACAAAGTGTAGAATGACAGACTCTGTCATAGTTGTTCAGAAGATTTAAAGATTGTAGCTGAACATGATCGAGTACCTCCAGTTCCTTGCAGAATTGAAAGATCCAGCCTGGAGTATGTACTTGGGAGCCTCAACACACAAGGTATTTGAAAGGATGCTTTCACTTCGCTGGGTGACAGTCCTGAGCACTGAAACCATTATGGAGCAATTGAAGAAAGCCCAAGGAGAGCAGGAAGAATAAGCAGAGGGTTAAAAAAGCTTGTGTAAACTGGGTTTATATAGAAGAGAAGCCCGAGAGCAGACCAGATAAGAATCTGTGAGTATGTCAAGGGATGTTTCTGAAGGGAAGAGTCTCTGCATCCACTGGCAGTTGGATAAGCAGTGATGGATAATTGCAACAAGGGAGATATAGGTTACGTGCTAGGGAAAACCACTGACAATAAGGACAGCCAAGTTCCAGAATAATTGCCTGCAGGAATTGTCAAGTCTCCCTCTTTGGAGGCCTTTAAGAACAGGTTAGATAAGCATCTGCCAGGAATGCTTTTGTTCAGCTGATCCTGCCCTGGGGCAGGGCATGCACTACGTAACCTGCCACAGACCCCTTCAGCCCAATTCTCTGTGATTCAACATCCTGCCATAGGAGTCCAAGTGAGTGATGCTGCTCTCCTGTTTATTTTACTTCCCTAAGTTGACAGGAAAATCTTTTCATTCCTTTCTTTTCTTTTTTTCTTTTTTTTTTTTTTGCATAGGTGATCGGGGACTACTACGGAAAGCAGGGGCGTTTTGAAATTCGATCAAATGTGAAATATCCTTGGAATCACGGCAGGCTGCGACTAGATGAGAGCCGAGTTTCGGAGCACACAAACAATACACCGTGTAAATCATGTAAGTTTAGTGACTAAATGCTTCTGCCCAGGCTGTCAGAGAGGAATCCATGTGGTGATGCAACTTAGCAAGCCATATTAAATTACCTAGCACAGTTGTCTAGCTGAGACATCATGACTATGTCTCTCTGCTGACTGTTTGAGAAGTTAAGGTCTGGCAGCCCTGGGTGGTACGTGGTCTGAGTCACTTCCCCTGAGCTTAAACATGACAGTAATCATGATGCACAGCTCAGGGCCCTGAAGGTTTTAGGACTTTCCAGGGACTAAAAGGTAAAATACTTTTGGCCAGGAAGAAGGATATAACTGAAACTCCAAAAAGAGAATAATCATATTGATAATTAGCAGCTGGGGAGGCCAGTGCTGATGGGAGCAGTGTTCTCCCAGTGCAGAATGATTTTAAATGAGAAGGCACTGCAAGGGGCCCAGTAGGCTGAGAAAAAGTGAAGCCCATTGAATGGAACAACATGTGAATCCAGAAGGCGGGGACTACCCTCCACAGAGAATGTGTCCTCGTTTTCCAGTGTACTGACTTTGCAGACTGTTGTAGTGAGCAGGACATTGAAGGGAGATAAGGTTAGGAAGATCCTGGAGCCTCAGTGACAAAGGGTGGTCTTAGCTTTTCACAGGAAACAAATTGCTAGTCCCACAGTGAAAATGTATCTGCAGCCTGATAATTCTTCAATCCCTGAAAAATACGTGTGTACACACGTGCTGTAGAGAGTATTTCCAGGCCAGTGTTGTGTAGCTATGCACCTCCTTGCTTCCACACAACCTGATGTACAAACAAAATACCCTCAAAGGGTCAAGGATAAATGAAGAAGAGGATGAAATTCAGTTTCCTTAATATTTCTGTTCCTTTCCACAAACCCAGGCAGGCATGGAAAAGGGAGCAGACGGTACCCACATGAAAATGCCATTGCTCTTCAGCTGCCCTGCACTTTGCAGAGTGGCAGACCCTGCCTGGGCTCCCCTTCAGCTGCTGTGTCCTTGCTCTGGCTCTGTTGAGATTTGGAGCAAGGCGAAGCTCTTTAACTTCAAACAGCATAGGTTCAGAAAAAAAACCCGAGCTGTTGGGTAATCATACAGTCACTTTAATAAACCTGGCTGTTAGAGGATCATGATGCTAAACCAGGTGAAATGAATTTGTTTCTGTTGTAATGACTTGATGCAGATTCAGTGCTGATTCCTGTTATGTGCATCATTATAATCCCAGTCTCTTATGATTCAGACTAAGCTGTCCAAACGAGTTTCTTAACAACATTCCTGTGTATTACATCCTCATCTGACACTGATCTTGGGGGCTTTTTTAACCCCAAGGAAAGCAAGGACAGAAAATAAACATGCAGAAACTGGAACTAAGCAAAGAGGTTCCCATGGAGTCCTGAGCTGTGAAAGGCTTCAGTTATTTTCTGATGTTGGTCACTCATTTCCTAGTTCTGTGTATTTTCCAATATATGAATGCAAATAGTTCTCAATATGAACCCTGATTGTTTATTTTTCCCCTTCTCAAGCAGGTGGTCTAGGAGAATCAGCAGTTACAGGAATAGTTGTGGGCGCCTTGCTTGGAGCAGGATTGCTGATGGCTTTTTACTTTTTCAGGTTAGTCCAATTCATTGAAAGTTCTGTAAGCTCTTTACTTGTCATCCAAACCTCTCAGCTCCTGGCCACAACATCCTTGGTGGGAGACAGAGGAGTGCCATAATAGTCTGTGTTAACATTTCCACAAGCAACAGTGAACACATTTTGATGATTGTCCTTTTGTGTACATCAGAATAATTTTGTTCACTCAGGGCCTCATCCTGTAACCACTTACATCTCCAAGTAACTTTACCCATAGAAGTATTAATAGTTCCAGTGAGCTCCAGTCATTCATGGTTGCTTTAGTAAAGTTCCCTGGCCTTGAAAGCCTTCTTTGTTTGGTACTCCTTGCCAGCACAATTGTGCAGGCCATGACTGTATGAGAGATTTATATCTCCTGCCTGGTACTATGCTTAGTTTTTGAGTATTGAATGGAATTGTACTGG
Organism: Caloenas nicobarica; assembly: GCF_036013445.1. Classification (NCBI taxonomy): domain Eukaryota; kingdom Metazoa; phylum Chordata; class Aves; order Columbiformes; family Columbidae; genus Caloenas; species Caloenas nicobarica. The sequence goes on along the minus strand of NC_088284.1, from coordinate 19,637,053 downwards.
AAGCCAGAAAGAGATTTCTGTTTTGGTATGAGAGCATTTGGATTTCAAAGCTGTGAATTTAACTCAATAAGCAGAGGTCAGTGAGGGATGATCAGTGTTTTATTCTTGTTTAAGTAAAATAATTCTTACCCTGCTAGTCAGCAAATCTAAAGTCTTGAGAATTGATTCACCACTGACAGAATAAATCAGTTATATGTGTTCAGCATCTTATCTGTAATATAATTTATCCTCTTATGCAGTGGAAAGGGCAGATAGGAGAACAGAATTAACTTCTGCATATGAGAAACAAATAATTTTATTGAATAAATATATCTGTTTGTAAAAAAATTTAACAAAATGAAACAAGCAAAACCAGCTTCAATTCACCAGAACACTTCCAGAGTTTTAAAAGAGCCTAGAACCAATATATTCATCCAGTACTTAGAACTGAAATTCTGCAGGGTGGCTGTATTCTTGCATGTATTTGGTGCTTATGTAGTGTGTTGTTTGGGTTTGAGACAAGATAAGTTAGCTCAGACTGATTAAAGACTATATTTAAAAGACAAAAGAAAAACAAAATACAAGTCTGTCTTCTCTGTATGTCATCAGAGGTTCTTGCATCTTTTATACATTCTCAATCTGGGATGATAATTTTTAGGTGTGTTTTTGTAGTGTTGCTGATACTGGGAGGGAATTGGTACATGAGGACAAGAAATGAGGCAAAATACATATCCTGAGCTGGTATAAAACTATGCAAAGTATCATTGTAAGAACAGGACTTAAACTCTCAGTCATCTGACACAAAGATTTGGATTGGAAGTCCATGTGAGCAAAGGTGAGTGTCTGTAAAAGTAAATGTAGACACCTGAGCTCAACACCTGGTCTTTGTATTTATGGCCAGAGGGGAGAAATCAGCAGTATTTGGGGTGCAATTTATGACATCCTCATGTAGAAGTTAAACCAGGTCAGAAGAAAGCCTCTTCCAAATGCCTGTTTCTCTCCTTTGACTGAAGGAGGCAGCCAGTGCTCGGTCAGATAGATCTGCACTTAGGAAGCAGGTAAAGACACAAGTGAATTTCACCCTGGAGATCTGATTGCACCCACTCAAAGCACGAGTAGGGACAGGTCTCTAATTCCACTGTTAGAATAAACATACGAAACAAAATAAATCAGGATCTGCGGGTAAGATTTTCTGAAAATGCAGGTCTAGGAATTCTGTGTCTGGAAGTAATTTGTACCTGCTGTTTCTGTACCTTTCAAACCATGTATGTATCTTCTGATTACATCTCATTTGGATCTTCATTACCACAAATGAGTGTGCTAACACAGTTTTGAGTATGCATGCAAACTGTTAAAAGATCTGGGTAATAGTTCTAATATGTAGCTTTGAAAGGATTTAAACTTAAGAGTGATATATTCCTGAAATTTGGACCTGTCCTTGTGTATGAGCTGTAACTGTGTGTGCTGAGCTGTGGAAGGATCTGGCTTGAAAATACATAAATGAAGTAAAGAACATTTTTCAAGTTATTTGGACCCTACTGATACAGACACAAATGCCTAGGGAATCTTTTTAGAACTTGCAGGTTCCCACTCTCTATTCAGCAATATTACCCAAATTGAAACCTTGGTGGTTTGAAAACCATTCTTCTATGGCTACATATCTAGCTCTGACTCCTGCTACACATGAAGTGGGACAGAACTTTCCTTGGCCTACAAGCTTTTTGTCATGCATCTGCACAAGCACTGCTGTATGCACATGGGGCTGGACTGATGCCCTTCTGAAATATTGGTCCTGAATTTATGCATAAATGCATAAAATATAAATTTGAATCTTATTATGATTCTGAGGGGAGATTAGGGTACTAAAGGGCAAACTGAAAGGCAGTCAGAGGGCTTGTTTGACGTATAAAGTACTGTAATAGAATTCTTCAAGGGCTCTAGAGGAAGACACAGAGGAAAAACCGTGTCTGATGCATGAGCAGTTGTATTTACTTCTTATCAGTCCTCTACATCCCTCTTCTTAATTCATCATACCTCCTCCCAAACAGTGTAGCTTTCTCAGAGGGAGATGGGAGGATTAGTTAATACGTAGTTTCTGTGAGAAATGAAGCTGAAAAAAGAGTTGGATCTGTTGTTTGAACTCTCCAGAAAGTACACCCCTTCCCTATCCCCCCATATACTGGAAAGAAATTTGGCTTTGATCAGTATAAAGCAGTGATGTGACCCAGTTCACAACACTCTTCACAAAAACTTCCTCATCACTTAGAACAGAAATTTTCAAAGAAGCAAATGTCTGTGTCTTGGTGCTTTGAGATTGCCATGTAGAAATTAACAGGCATTCTTCAGTCTGGGTAAAATGTTTCGAGGCAAAATAATCTTTGACCAGGGGTTCACATTCTGCCACATTTCATTTTTCAACTGGCACCCAGCTGTCCCCTACAGGCATTCTTTGTAAGGGAAGTTCTGTTATCCTATAGCTGGAGACGGATTTCTCACTCTGTTCCTCTCCTTTCATGCAGAAAGAAATACAGAATAACTATTGAGAGACGAACTCAACAGGAGGACTGTAACGTGGGGAAACATCGGCAGTTACGTGAAGACTCCATTAGATCTCATTTTTCTGCTGCATAAAGAAGAGGAAAAAGAATCCCATTCTTCCTGGGGGAAAAAGAAAAAAAAAAAAAGAAAAAGAATTAGGGAAAAAGACACAACCAAAGACATCAGTGGAAAAAGAAGAGGCTCTTGAAGAACTCACTCTTTTAAGAAGTATTTTTGTCTTAATTTCTTTCAGAAGCTCAGGAATGGTTTACTAATCACATTATGCCACATGGCCTTTCATCTCATGAAAAAAAGAAAATGATGCAGTTCGATGTTATAGTATGTACTTAATATGTAAAGACAGTACAGGCGCAGATCCAGGTTTAGTTGGTGGGGAATGCCTCATTCTGTTCCTTTTTTTTTTTTTTTAGCTCCTACCACCTCCTTCCTTAATTGCGTCTCACCCGTGGGTATCAAATATGGTTTCGCAGGCACAGGTGCTGGTTTTTGTCAAAATAAAAAAGGGATTAATTTGGGGTATGATCCTGCATCACTGAATCATTTATTTACGGGGGATATAAGATGGGGCGTATGGAGTTTAGTTCTGGGAGGGAACTGGCACTTGGGTGTAATTAAATCTACTGAAAAAGTCAGGCAGGTGGAAACACACACAAACCGTTCTTTCCTTGTTTGTGTAGTATCACAACCAAAAGCACTGATTCCCCCTCTTAGGTGCTGGGAGTTGGAAAAAAAAAAAAAGGATGAGGAGTTTCACTGCTGTGACAATCAGGCCTCCAGAGAGGACTGGCTGATTCCTCAGTCTAATATGTGTTTTATCTTGCTCTTTTTTCTCCACTGCCATGACTTTTCAGAAGGGCAAATATAGTCCATGTAGAGCCTGCTCCTGTTACCAGTGAAGTCAGTGGCAAAACCTCATTAACTTCAGTGAGCACAGGACTGCATCTAAACTTGTAAATATGAAAGTGTTTGTATAGCTGACACAATTCAAAAGGGGATCTTTTTTTTGTGTAAAAATGACATTCCATGCTACCATTTTATTTTTAGGATATTTTTATCTTGTATTTTTCTATTAAAGTATCTATTTTTGCTTTGTTAGGATTAAAAAAATTACACGAGAGGATGTTTTGGAGACATATTTTTATGATAGGAGTAACATGCAGGGGAAGTCAACAGCTGTAAATACATTTTAGAACCAGTATTTAGGGGAGGAGAAGTGACTATATGGACAGTAACACTTTTTTCCCCACTTTCTTCTCCAGGCATGTGCAACATCAAATAGTTATTTAAACAACAAAAATGCGGTTATTGAATTGTCTAGTGATGTTGGCCCTGATCCTGAAAATAATGAACTTCTAACATGTTAAATTAAATAGTCCTACATTAGTTGGTGAAACTAACTATTCGTGTGTGTAAAATTAAACATGCAAGGAACTGCCTTCAGGAATCGAGGTGTTAAAACACTGCTCTAGGGCTGACTTTAATCCTGCTGCCATCAGTATCCCTGGGACTTCTGCCATTGACATTACGAGGAGCAAAACTGAATCTGTGATGAATTAGCTACTGACAGGTTATTTTATACTAGACAGAGGAGAGCTCTGGAGCTTTCTAGTCCACAAATGGAAGTGAACAGTACATATTATAAATGTGGTGAAGAAGATCCATAAAAATATTGTCTGGAAAATCCCAGCTATGACTATATTTTTGTTTACCTTATTCTAATTTCATAAGCAGAATTTTCTGGTCTCAGCAGTCATAGACTTAAAAGTTAATCTCAAAACTGGCACTGAAGCCTCTGTTCTACAAAACTTCTAGGTCTTGAGAAGCCAGAGTACCAATTCAGAGAAACCGTTTTGGGGCAGCTGGAAGTGAATAAAGAGCAAAAGCTGGCTCTGTTTTCTTTCCACTGTCTTTTATTTCTCAATAGGGAAGCATTTCCTTGGACTTTTTTTTTTTCTTATGTTTCACTTGTCACTTAGCGTATTCAGGGGCTCATCCCATGCCCTTGTGAAATACTGTCCAATGTCCCATGCAGCCGGAGGGCAGGGTTTCCTGACTGTCAGGGCAGCTCCAGTATAAGTGGTGGCTGTAGACCAGGTAGTTGCGGTGGTTTTAGGACTTACTGGAATAGCTGTTCACATGGTGGATGTCCATCATCCCATTTCCCAATTTGGTCCTCTATGACTTCTGCAAAGGTGCCTTAGCCCAAGTAACACTATGGTCAAGGGACAGTTTTCTGAAGTAGCCTCCTTATCTCCTGGGCACCAGGGAAGAACATAGGCTAGAGCTGCATTCATACTGCTGTGGAGCTGGGGAGAAAAAAAGACTTCCTCATTAGTGTTGCATTTTTTTTTGTTGAGCAGTTGAATTTGTCTAGCCTCTGGGCATGCTTAATGTTTGGAATTTTAAAATAATTTCCAAAGGAATTTTGATCTTGTTTTGCAAATATGCCTTTCAGTATTTCCACTTTCTTTTATCCATTTGACTACTTTGCCACAGGAAAAGGGAAGGAAAAGTTTTAAATATGTAGAGAAAAATGGGCATGATTTGAAGCATAAACTTTTTTTCAAAATGATGTTTGTTATGACTTGCCTTGCAGTAGGAACCAATACCCAGTCAGTACTTAGGAAGCAGGACAGTAGTGGAGATCTGTGTTTTTCCTGTGCCATGCACAGTCACGTCAGACCAGAAGACCTGAGCCAGGAGATCTGGCTGGGACAATAAATTGCGAAGACAGCTTCTTTTATTTTGTCATCTTACTATGACTAAACATATATATTAAAAAGGTCAATTTTTAATTAAAAGGATGGTAATTCTGTTCCCAAGTTTTATGTGGAGTTTTAAAACATGACCTCAGGAAGTGTTTTTATGAGATGTCTGTTGGTGGGATGCTGTTGGAGGCATAGCCACAACTTTACATCTCAGCACTTCCCAAGAAAGGTGAACATTTCTTGCATATTAGAACATTTCAGATCAATGGGCTTTGGTCTTCTTAAGTTGGTGCACACCTATCTATGCATTTTTCCTATGCGAGTGTGGAGATCATTTAAGACATTTCACGTAAGTAGATTCCTGTATAGCATAAATAAATTTGCCCTTCTTAGCTGCCTTTCACAGGCTTCTTGCTAATAGTTCCCAGATCTTCTATGGACCATAGATCAAAAACTGCCTTGAGTTTAGATTATTCAGCAGAGAGATTCTTTACAAGCTAATGCACTTTTCCTTTCTGGTTCATCTGCATTAGCTCAATGCCACAATGTTTAGGCTTCAAACTCTGTAAGGGAATGTCTAATCAAAATAATAATAATTGATTCTCAAAAGAGTTTTCAAAACCTGCATTTTTGGCTTCAACAAATTGCCCGTATTACAAACATATGTCTGTATTTCAGAGCAGCACAAGGGGGGCCTTGACTCAGCTCAGCACTTTAGAACACACTTAAAATATGCTCAACTTCAGCTTCTAAGTGCTTTACTCCCTTGGGACCAAAGGGTATGCTCCTGGCCATGGCTGAACTGAAGGGAATCTTGCCATGTGCTTGAATCAGAGAAAGGTTGTCCCCACAGACCATACTTTTATTGCCAAATCTTACAGTTGTGCCTGTTAAATTGAAAATGAACTAGTGGCTTCCTAGTTGGTTTTTGTCAAAGTTTGAAAATTCTGTTAAATTAGCATTTTTTAAAAATTATCAAATATTGGTCAGCTTAATAGCTGTTTCACCTCAGAATCCTCTTCTTGAAAATTCTGTGGACAAATTACCTGACTTCTACCCTCTTATTTCAACGCATAGACTTCCCCTGTGAGTTGACAACAATGAAGCAAAACTTTCAATAGTAACTGTGATTTAGAATGCTGAGACCCACAACTTTATAGTCAGATGCCTAGAGGCTTTGTCTTGGGCCACTGGTAATTCCGGAGGTTTTGCTTATGGACAGTTTGTGTGTCCTGAGTTGTCTATGACATAAACCATTGCCAGTTATTTACCATTTCCTTCTGTGATGTGTTTCACTGAAGAACAAACCCAGCTAAGTTCTGAGAACATACAGTCATTGCTGAAACTTTTGGTTGAGAGTGCTGTGCGCCTTGCAAGATTGTGGCCAGAATTCAGTTTATAGTTCAGAGCTACATTCGTTCACTTCTGAAAATAAATTTTATTGATCTATTTTCAATTTGTTTTAAAGAAATGCTTTATTGCATTATTGAAAGTATTTTGTTGCTTTTTTAATGGAGAATTATTAAGGTGTGGCTAATGCTTTGAAAACAGTTGTGCTGGACAGAGTAAGAGTGTGTTCCCTGACAGAATGTTTTACTGCGAGGTTGATCTCTGATTCATGTTTTGGCTTGTATATGCAATCACACTCTTATTAAGCTGATGAAAAAAACCTCTATTTGATTCAGTGGAAGTAAACTCAGGCCCCCAGTGAAGTGTCTTCAGGCTTTAAACTCAGCATCTTGAAGCAGTTCAGAGTGTGTTTCTCAGCTTTGCAGTAGAACAGGCTGCACCAGCCTTAGCTGACCTTGGCTCCGGCATGATTTTGACCTCATGAATGCCATAATGCTCCTGGAAAGCCAAGAATAGACATCAAAGACAGGAAGCTAATAGTCCTGGTCATAAATTTCTTTGGCAATTCAGTCCACCTTTTCCAGAGCTCAAGACAGTTCCACATCCTTCACTACCCTCCTCTGTGCTTCAAAGTAGCCATGTAGCTGTTCTGGTTCTTTAAATAAAGCAATTGAGATTATTTTTCCTCATTTTCTCCCAGGGTAGAGTGAAGACTCTTGAATTTCCTCTTTTTTTTGTGTTCTTTACTCTAGCTTCAGCAGTGCTTTGAAAATAGCCATTTTCCATCATTTAGTCAGAAATGCTTCCTCTTCACTGCGGGGTGGCTTTTGCACAATTTCAGCCATTGTTCATGGCTGCTGTGCTGCTGAGCTGCCAGCACACCTCGCGTTGACCACACCAGACGTTATCGAAGATCTGGGTCCAGAACTGTCTGATGTTGTTGGTCTTTTAACCAAGCAAAGTTGAAAAATTGGATTGACCAACAGCTTTCTGAAGTTTGATCTGAGTTTTGCAGCTGTCATACTTTCCTTTTAAAAACACCCAAGGCTGACTGGTTATAGAAGCAGTCTCATTAAAGCTAAAATGATTACTGAGCACCACTGGGCCCACAGAAAGTCCAAGCATGGTGAGGTGATGTCAGATGATACCAGCCAGTCTTTTTTTTCGTTTTTACCCTACTTGCTGTTGCTATAAAATGACATCAAATCTAGTGATCACTCTCCCCAAGGCGGGTCATATGGGAACAGAAATGTAAGTTTCTAATGGAACATTTACCTTTAATGTTGGTCAGGAACACGCCCTAGTAGCTTGTATCATAACAGTGAGCAATGAAGGGACAAATTTCAGCAACGTGCATGTTTTGCAGGAGACAGTTTTAGCCCTTTTTAGAAACACATAAATACAAAGTAACTTTTAGGAATATATTTTTGAGGACATGCTGTAAAAACTTTAGCCTTCAAATGTGCTCTGTGTGTCCCCGCTCCTTCCCACCCTTTCTTTCTTGCTCTTGAAAGCACAAAAAGATTTGTGTGTGCATGAAACCTTTCAAATGGGAGAAAAAAAGTGTTTGCACTGTGTATTTCCCTGCTTAGAGGCAGAAATTAATTCAAATGGCTTGAGGCCTGGACTCTTTTCCATTCTCAGATACCTTTTAACATCCGAGTTCTGAGACTAATGGAAAATGGTTGTCGAAATTAAAACAATTAGCTGTTTGTGAGAGACCTCAGACCTGACTGTCTACAGGGGTCAGCAAGCTGTGCGGCAGACTTTGATAGTGTCCTTTCTCTTCTAGAGAAAGACAGGAAGCTCAAGCACTGTGGTTTGCCCCAGTGAAGCCTTGAGTCTGGCGTAAATGCAGCTCTCCATTTATCTCACCCATAGAGGAAGAAAGGATAAAGGTTAATGTTGGTGTTTTTATGAGGTTATTGCTAGTTTTGATCAGGACGGTAATGTTGCCACGGCTTTGAGGCTTTCTTGGGCTAGTGTTTAATTATGTCTGGTGTATCATTACATAGACTGTTTTATTATGCTATTACTTCTTCTAGAACTTACCTTTCAGAATGCCTCCTGACATACACCGAAATTACAGCATACAAAAGGAGAGGCTTAGAGTTCATTCCTAATTTCTCACTAACCACTAAGTTAATATTCTGCATCAAAGGCAAAATATTCTAAATATTAAAACACTGTTAAAGTTTGTATGTTAAGCTATAGTAATTCAGAAAACTTATGTGGATTCATTAGGTGTTAAGATTTGAAAGGTTAAAATCCACTCTGTGTGAACTATTGCTTGGTGTTTATGTCATGTGAATGTTTCTAGAGGACACTTGAACAAGCAAACAAAATGTGCCAAAAAGAGTATTTTAAAAAATAACCTTGTTTTAATGGTTTCTTTTGTAATCTCAGCTGGTATGCACAGGGAACACACAATTCTTTCCCCCACAAACTATGAACAGAGGTTTTGCTAATGTTACACTGGACTGTCAGCAGATATAATGAGCACAAGTATGTTGGTTCATACTTGGTGATGATCTGGAGGATTGAGGAATGAGCTGCCACTGAAAAGCCGATATCACGGTTACTGATCAGTGGTCATTTATCTCGGTGCCACATGAGATAACAAATGTTTCCTCCAGTATTTAGTATCTCCCTGATGTAGCTTTGTGACATGTTGTGAGGACTTCTGCAGTATGGGATACAAGGGATGAAAAGATCTGTTGAAAATGTAGGGAAAATGTGCATACAGTTGAGTTAGGGAGAGACAAGAGGAAAGATGCTCAGGGATTGATTATATTCCCATGTGATACTGCTGACTGTATGTAGAATAAGGAATCCAGCTCATTCTGCACAGTACACTGTCTCTACTGTTCAACATCAGCTTTCTTAGACTCAGCAGAAATCTTATTCTCCTTTTAAATCTGACATAGCCCCCTTACCTGAAATTTAAATGGGATTTAAGTGGTGCTTGGGACCTGCTCAGGGTGCACCATGCCCTTAGGTTTGTTATTTGTTATAAGTTATAACAATGTCATCTTTACTGCGCAGGTCTGAAAGTGCTGAGAAGACTTGGGTAGAGGGGCAGGATGAAGGCAAGGGGTAGAAGTTGCTGTGTTTCTTGTGCATAGGGTGTAATTAACACAAAACTAAGAGGACTCAGGATAGATACTGTGGATGTTAACTTTGTCCCCTTTTTTGGTTATACTGTTCATTATTAATGTAAAAATACTGGACAACAGAGAAACCTAGTACCAGTCTACTAGAAAACAATATGGAAAGCTGCACAGTATATTGTACTGATGTAAGTAGAACTATCTGCATATAATGTGATTTTATTTATTGTTGGTTTTGTGTAGAGGAGAGTGCGTATTCATGACTGTGGATATAACCTTTGTTTACTTCTGTAATGTATTTTGATTCTTTTATGACTTGGTCATTTAAAATATCAACATTGGTGTCCTTTGTCTTTTTATTCTGTGCATTTTATTTCACACATTTTAAAAATGCAAGAATATCACATAACCTAAATTGTAACAAAATGTTTCCATTAAAGACATAGGAATATGTTATCACCTGTTTCTGTGGTGTCTTTTGTCACCTGTTTACTGCATTCTTTATCTGTTTTATACAGAGGGTACAATCAGATGGTATGGAGTTAATAACGGGAAGGCTATTCTGGGTCTAAGACACTGTATACATATCTGATTTTAATTATGATTATCAGCTGATTAAATCAGGAATCCATCTAACCTTTCTTTAGGAAGAAAATTCCACCTGGTATATAAAGATCTGGAAAAGGTTTTAATCAGGATAAACAAACTTTGGATATTCTTCTATTTATTCTCAGTCCTCCCCAAATGCAATTAAATAGGAAAATTATTTAAATACATTGGAACCTTAACTAGTAAGCATTAATTTTTGCAGCCTGCAGAGATGCAAAACCTACACATTTTACTTAGCTACAAGTTCATTTCTTTGCAGCAATCTTATCAAATTGGGGGAATTTAATTCTGTTTCTTTCCTGTGCTTTTAAATACAGTCTTCAATTTATCCTGTTTTGTCTAGCCTTCTGCTTTCTGTATGCATGTGTATGTTGTAGCAATGTTGCCAAATATAAGATCTGTGCTTGAGAGTATGCCAGGCCTTTATAATCTAAAATAACTTGGAAGTAAGTGGGAGGAAGAAATATTTGATCACACTCGTATCAAAACTACAAGTACCAAGAATTCACTGGAGACTTGATAGAGAGGTGGAAACATCCTCTGAGTTAACTATGGACCTAAAATACTTTTTGCAGCCTAGGAAAGAAGAAAAAGCAGAGTAAAAATACAGGCTTGTAGAGGCCCATTCAGTTGGGGAGGGTTGGATTACTTTCCTAGCTGCCATGCCTTTCACTGGTAAAGTTCTAAATTTGTCACTAACTTTAATTCAGCCAGTACTGCCAACAGGGAAAATAATATTACCAGTTTGTAGAGATGCAAAGTGCAAAGAGATGCAAAGAGATTAACTTTCTGAAATTGTAGAAGATATTACTGATATATATTAGAATTGAGATGAATTTAAATCTGCCTCCTCAGAGATACACTTCTAATCGTATGAAAGTTGTGAATATAGAAATCACTATTGTTCCTGCTTTTGCTTGGTGGTTATGCTCTTATGTCTTCATCCCACTGCAAACAGGAATTCTTTGTAAGTACTTAGTGATTTTCCGGTATTTCTGTGTAAAGCATTGTAGCAAAATTATACAGGTAGTGTTTTGTGTTCCTGATAACTGCAGTAATCATTAAAGGTGTCTTGTGATCTTTTCAAGAGTGCACGTTTTACATGACTCATTTCCAGGCTCTTCTAGCAATATACTAGTGTTTACCAATATTCTACATTTGTTAGAACTGAGACCAGTAACAACACATGCTTTATTGCTGCTATATTATAGAGATACATTATCAGGGAAGACAGCGGTAGAAACTTTTGACATCTTGCCTTCATTGACAGCAATGGAAAAAATTCTCATCAGCTTCAATAAAATGAAGTTTTCACTCACGCTTGGGAATATGGCATGAGGGAGTATTGACAATTTATGTTCAGTGTATGACCCTCAGGCTGTTACTGCATGTCCAACATGTCATTACCTTCAAAGTGGCAGGACTTTATTTCACTGTCAGTGGATTTTTTTCTTCTTTTTTAGTAGCTTATCTTTCAAATGGCATGCTTGAGATATGTGTGTTGAATTGTATGTATGTATATATACATAAATATTTATGAAACAGCTCATCCAAATGCGTTGGGTATCCTTTTGTCAGAGAGTATCAGCCTGGTGCTCATTTGGTGAAATTACTTACAGCAGTTGATCTTCAGTGGCAGCAATTTTTGGATATCATTCTAGATATCCTGTGACCTAGCTGCCTTTGTTAGGAAACTGTTTCTTGAGGAGCATTCATCACATTGCTCAAAAATTATGGTGGCATTTGAGACAAATCTTGGTCTTGAACCTCAGCCAATGTTTTCTTGACTTGAGAGAGCACTGCCAATAAAAAGTAATTGTACAACTGACAGAACCTCTTTTGTTGCCTCCTGGGACTAGCCATAATTTACAGTCTGTAATGCCAAAAAGACTCTCCCTGTGTACATATGCTACCCTTGGTAAATTTTCCTGTATCATCTTAGGTTTGGTTTGATGGTCTTCAGTCCTCTGCCTCAGAGAAAAAAAAAAATTTAAAAAAAAAAAAAAAAATTTTTTTTTCCCCCTTTTCTATAAGTAATTACTCTGCAGTACTTGTCTTGGTGTGCAGGATGAAGCCTCCAAAGGAAGAATTCACAGCCCCCGACTGAATCCTTTCATGCAAGGTTTCTTCAGAACAAAGGAAGGGATTCCACTTGCTCCAATTTGATACTGCAGTGTTTCATGGGATATCAATTGAAGTAACAGCTTAAGAAATATCTTTCTTTCTTTCTTAAGAAAAAATACTGAAGTACCTTTCATGCTCAGTCAGTAAAGCAATGCATACAATTAAAAGGGATTGAGAAATCCTCTCAATTATGTCAGAGAGAAAAAAAAAAGCACAACAGCATGATGAGTACAGGAAATTAAACTGGAGGAATTAGGCTACTAGGTAATTACTAGAAAAAAAGTATATTATAGATAGAGGAGATCAGGGCTTTAGTCTGTGTTCTCGGAAGAGATTTGCCAGAGCAAAGGACTGGCCAGTAGCCAGCCTCCTACCTTCCTGGGAAAGAGAGAAATGAGGCTTTCTACTGGGTCCTGGGCAGTTTTAGGGAAGAAATAATGGAGTCTGTCAGCAAGGCACCAAAAGATTTAAAGAATGTGGACTAGTCTTGGCCTTTTTGCGTGCCTTATTAAACAGAAATAAACCTCAGAACCACCTGGGATTCACCCAGCACCAGTTATAAATAGGAATAATGGAGTAAAGACATCAAACAAAGGAAATGTAGGCCCTGTATCAGGAAAAATTGCGTAAGAGTGTGATCTATTAGCCCTCAGGCACCCCTCCCACAGGGGGTGGAATTTCTATTGCTCAAAGCATTAAAACCCCAAGACCTTGGGAGTGTGCTGCGGGAACAATCCTGCACTGACTAGAGGGAGGATGAGGTGATTTAACTGGTGGTCATTTCCACCTCCAAATCCCTTTTATGTACATGCCAGGATGCCATTAGTGACAAGCTGCAGTTCAATGCCAGAGCAGAAAGTAGCCTGGACACAGCTTGGGAGAATGATTCAGAAGAAGTAGACAGGAAAGGAGGTATAGAAAGAGGGGCGGGGGGATTAATTTAACTGAGACAAGCCAAAGTCCATAAAAAATTTTCCAGTTTAGTTTGGGATGGGAACTGAGGCTGAAACAAAGAGTGGTTAAGTGATCCTGTCATTCCTTGAATATTTATAGATGCATGTCACATGTCAGTGGCAAGTATGTTAAAGCCTCATTAACATTACTTTCCTTAGTTGAGGCTTTATAACTTAATATAGATATTAAGGGCTTCTGCCTCTGACACAGATACCACTGTTCCATAAGCCTTCACCTGGGTCTGACCAGGGGAAATTCTTCCCTGCCTGAGCTGCAGCCGAAACAAAAATTTCCATCGGCACCAGCACCAAACACTTAATTTCCTCCTCGCTACAGCTCCCCCTTCTCTGCCAAGGAAATAAAAGTGAAGGAGAAATAACCTTTCCTAATCATGAATGTCTGCATAAGAGATCATCTTTTATTTCACCCCTTTACCTTGTCAGTCCTTTCTATAGTCCCTTCTTTCATCACTTGTTTTCACTTTGTCATTTTTTCCCTTTATTTCCTCCATTGTCCTCTCTAGTCCCTCTACTCCATATCAAGTCTCCTTCTTTCCCTCTGCCTGCTAGTTTTCCTAAGTGCTTGCTTTCTCTTTCTTTAAAGCTATTTTTAAAATTGTCGTCTTGTTTCAAAGAGTCCACTCGAATTGTCCCCGCCTGGAGAAAAAACCTCAGCCAAGCCAGCAGCCAGAGGAAACAACTCTCTGGCCCAGGGGCCTTTACTTTGGGTCCACCAGGCTGTGCTGAAGAGTGCTGTGTTCTGCTGCCTTGTCACTGGTCTGCTCTTGATGTAATTTCATCCCCTCACTTCTATAAGGACTGCCACTGAGGGAGAAACTGCCTTTCTCTAATGCCGTGGAGCTCTGATTTAATTTCTGGCTCACACCAGAAATGTAAATAAACACAAACAACTGCATTCCTTCAGAAGGCATTACTTATGTCACCTGCCCATTAGCAAATACCACACAGTGTCATGATTATTTTTTTCATAAAAGATTAGGCAACCTTCCTTAGGACTTTTTTTTTTTTTCTTTCCCCCCAGAAATAACTGGTTTCCCTCTGATTTCTGAGACCCTAACCTTCCAGACTGGAAAAATTATCAAAACCCAATGGCAATATTGCAGCCTTCAATCCCATACAGACCCCCTGTTGAAAACAAAGTTTATTGTCTGTCAGACGAACATTATTAGGAGGCTATGTTCTGCTAGACCATAATGTACCTAACTTGGCAGACTAATGTTAACAGGATAGTACCACTGTAGAGGTAAAAAGGCAAAGATGCACCTAAGGCTTTACAAAAGTAAGAACGTCCTATGCAGACATTAACCACCACATGCTGCACAGCACAGACAATGAGCCGTACTGCCTCTCAAAGAATGTTTTAATGTCTTGGCTGAGTGTCAGCTTGATTTTCCTCATAGGATAAGTTTTGCGACTGCAATTCTACATAGATTGGTGTGTCCCGTGACAGATGAGGCATCTGATACAGCCTTTGCATTTCTACTGTTGATTTGGCTAAATATTGAACCTGATTATGGAACAAAACCCCTAACTTTCTTGCATCAGTGTAGAATAAGCGGATTGGGTTAGAATGCTTCTAGGTGCAGTAGCCCAGGCTTTGAAAAGGGCTGGTGGTTTTAAATGTCTCAGTTCAGGGAGTGCCTAATTTGAGATATTTTGATGTAATTTGACTTTTCCAGTGGCAAAGCCTTGCTCTGAGAAAATCAGACCTACTTTAGATTGACTCAAGCAGGCCCACATATAAACAATGCATCCAAAATCACTTACCATTTGGAAAACAGAAGTGTTAAAAAAAAAAAAGTCAGTTTCCAAATCATCTTCGACCCTCTAATCCTTAGTTACTACACTAAAAACCTGATTATTATGTCTTTTTTTTTTGATAACTCGTTTCTTCTCACTCATAGTTTTACAAATGCACATATAGGGAAAAGACTGAAATTGAAAAGTTTGAAGTACTGGAAAAAAAAAAGAAATTATTTTTGAGAAAGTTAAATACCAGTATAAAAATACATGTGCTCCTTTCATTAGAAAGTCAAGAATGATTCCAATTCATTTCCTTTTTGCTGTTGGGAATTGACACAAGTATCTCCTAGAATTCCAGAAGCTCCGGCAGCCCCATGAATGTAACAAACCTGATATTACTCGACTAACACCTGTATTCAAAATGCAGTCTGAAGCAGGGTTTTCAATCAAAACCACCAACCCTCAGGTCTGCAGCTCTGGTAATTTTAAATGCCCACATATTTACATTACATTTACACTGCTCCAGAGCTCTGTTTCACATGTTGCTTAGGGTCCCTTGTGGCTACAGAGCAACTGGATTAATTCATGATTGCCAAGGTTAGAGTCCTAGGTGGGACACAGTAAGCTGGGCAGTTTTGCAAACTATTTGTTATACTAGTTAATACTGCATTAACCACAACTTAATAAATCTTGCCAGATTCCATTAATACATTCTCACGCACAAGACATTGTCTTCTGTTAGATCATGCCATATATATTTCGGAAATAGTAAAAGCATGTATTAACTACATAGTGGAAACAGGTAGGTTGTGTATCTGTGTTATTTTCAAAAAGTCAGGGATAAATGCTCTGTATGTCATAAAAATCCTGCCTCCTCTGTAGACACACAGATTTCTCTCCAAAGTTTGGAAATAAAATTAACAGTTGAGAAGCAACAGTTTTAATGGGATTGAGGGCCCTTTTCCCTGACTATCCTTATTTGCACAACCCTCTTTAGGATTTGTAGAACGCAGAAAAGGAAAACACAACTCTTAGAATACAGGACAAGCTTTAGAAATTGTTCAAGACATGATCTAACAAAATGAATTTGGTAGAATTATTTCCACTGTCCTACCACTGAATTTAGACCATAAGATGCATGTGCAAGATTTTTCACGAACACTTCCATGTAATACTGTCAAAGCAAAATACATTGAAGGGTGAAATACTTTTCAATGCCTATCCGAGTTATGAAACTTCTTGATACATTTTCTGTTTGTTGCCCTTCTTAATCCCAATGTGACAAACACATGTGGAAGCTTTACACATGACTTTGACTGAAAAACTTTAATCCACACTGTGAAAAATGCTGTTGAGCACTACTTATTACATCACAATACTCTTTCCTTCACAACCTTTGAAAGACTGTTACATCTTCTTGAACTAAAAAAAAAAAAATTGTCAGTCTTTTTTTTTAAATAAAAGAAGTCCTTTTTCCTTCTCATTTTGAACAGCTCTGTTTTCAAGCAGGTAACACAAAGAAATTACTTAAAGGTAAGGTTACCTTCACTATTTTTCACTAAGAAATATTGAAAGTTTCAACCAAGAATTTTGTAGCAAGGTAAAACTTAAAGTTAGTTAGTCAGTTAGTAATTAGTTAGTTAGTAATTAAGGGACTCATTATGCCTGCCCCCTGCTTGCCTGGTTTACTAAAGGAATGGGATTGTGCTCTCCTATAGTTTGTCTCTCAGTGGCAAGTTTTGAAAAGCTGGCTAATTTCAATTACATTTGGCAGAAGGGTGTAGGGGTCTGAAAGATGTTTGGGGTTCAGAGATTTCATGCAAATACATGAGTAAATACGGGGAGGCTGTAAGAGTGAGCGGGAATGAAACAAATGAGGGTCTCTACTGCTAGAAGGAATGAAAGTTGGGTTCTGCATTTTTCATCTCTGCTGGCCTGATGCTGGTCAGTATAAATCCATGCACTGAGCGGACGGTAAAGCATGTTGTCCCAGGCACATTTCACAATAGCAGTTTTGAATGGTAGTATAAGTTGGAGTCATTATTTTTCATTTGGCATTGAAATAAACAGAGGAAAAGGACAAGGAAAGGGAAGGATAAATATTTTTGCAAAATACATCTACAACACTAATGAACATTAAATCATTTCTACAGGAGTTTGCAAAGCAAAGGAAACAGGGAAGAAACCCTCCTAAGTCTGTTAAATTGAGAACGACTCTTATTTGCATTTTTCTATTATTATCTGGAATTTCCTTCTTCCTAACTTTATCATTATTACCTTACATTTAAGCCTATACTAAGTGTGATTTAACACAGGAGACAGAAAAACAGAGAGGTCTGGTTTTCAGTATCAAAGGTGTCTTTGTTGTGGAAAGTTGTCAGCCCCCAAACGTTGTCTACACCACATAGATCTGTGTACTTTGGCAGGTTTATAGCTTAGAATCTAACTCCCCAGAGACTTGCTGCAACTTGTAAACCCATAAGGAATTTTTCAGGCCAGTTCTATATCCTAATTCATTCACTTATGAGAACAGATCCACTATAAGATTTTTTTAAAGGCATTTTCAAATACTTAATTTCTTTGTTAGTCTTGCAGTAACAGCAATTTGAAACATTGAAAGACATGTCAGATTAGCTCCTTGTACCAGATAGTTTTAACTCTGGATTTCAAGGTAGAATTCCTAAAGCTTTGGTTTTGTTATCTGAGATGCAGAAAAATAGAAGGGGCAGAAAATATTTCAGCATTTGTTCCTGAATTTTTTTCTTGGAATTATTTCTAAATGTACTCTAGGTCAAAATGCCTGCATCGGCTGTGCAGTTGGACAAAATACTTCCAGCTCAAAAGAGTGAAAAAAGTGAACCAAAAAATCACAAAATGAAACATTTAATTTTGTGTTAAACAGTAGAGTTCAGATAATCTGAAATGTTTCGGAGTTTTTTATTTTATCTTCTGCTGTGGAAAAAAACAAAACAAAACAAAACAGTTTTCATTTCATTTTGGTCTGAATCTCTCTCTGCAGGTGTTTTCAGCTTATTAAATTAATCACTAATATAGCAAAAGCATGAATTGGGCTGTATATTATAATTTAATCCCATTCTTTCATTAAACATCTAAAATGTTCCCATTTTTTAAGGGGAAAAAAAAGGATCAGGTCCTTTTTTTTTACTAGAGATTATTCAGGAACATCCACTATGAAACTGTAGTTCAGTAAATTACTTTACACTTTGTCCCAGGATTATAGACTCTTCGGCTGCCTGGATTAGTTGGCTTGGATCTTTTATCCTTTTTTCATACCAGTGTCTTCCAATCTTACCCTCTGAGTCTTTCATGTTTGCTTTTTCACCTCTCCATCTTTTATAGCATTTCTTTGTACTATTAAAGGCACAGATACAAATATTTTTTTTGAAATACACAGCAAAACTTGACTCATTCCTGAATGCCAAGAGAACATTGCGAATTATTTCAGACACCATTCCAGCAGGCTCATTCAGCATGGAGATGAGGCTTGCATTCACAGAGTGATACATACATCAGGACAGAAAGAAGATGGTCAAAGCTTTGCTCTACTCTAACAATTCCTGCCTAAGAAATGGCCCAGAGAGAGGCTGTTGCAACTAGAAACACCTTGAAGCCCTGCAAGATCCTCCATGGTGCCTCTGTTGCTGCCCAAGGTGAGAGAGGATGGAGATAATTTACTGATGCAGCTGACCACTTCCTTGTCTCACTGGGACTGCGAGGGACAAGCAGTGACTCTGAAATCGGAGGACTGATTGCCAAATGATTCAAACAGCATTGTATAAAAGCACATTTCTGATAAAGTATTTACACACCAGTTTGTAGTGTTTTCATGTAACCCATACTTCCTCCTATTCTGTTCTGGTTCATTTACCCTGTCTACAACTATAGTATGTAAGAGTGGTCAGAGAGGGTGTGATTACATCTGTTTTATCAATACACACCATTCTGTGGAAATGGGACCAGCAATTAAATTATGCTGCTTTTCCTCTTTGAAATCATTGATGAAAAAATAATCTAAAAATATTATCTTAACCTTTTGCTAATATCACTGTGAACCTTTGGTTTAAGGTCTCTATTTAAATGTTTAAAAGAGGAAGTGATAACAAATGTTTCAAGTAACATTGTTCCCAAAGACGTAGGAACTCTGTCTCCAAGCAAAATACTTAACCACTTCTTGTTTACAAGAGGTATTTTCTGATGTTCTTTTGTGATCTGAGAAGGTCCAAAACTCACACACAAAAAAAGGAGAAGCACCTTTTTTGAACTCACAAATAAAATCCTGCACTTGTATTGTAGCTGGTCTGATACAGAGATGGCAGAGAAGACGTGAAAAGTACCTAACAATGAGTTTTTCTATAGGACTACTCTGTGGAGCACATAAGCAAAAGTGAAGCTAATAATATCTACCCACATTAAGTGCAGATAAATAAAAGACTTCTCTAATTGAGATATACTTAATTTATCTGATGTTTCTAACAGAGACGTTGAAAATTGAATTGACATAAATAAATTAATGCTGCTAAATATTTGATACATTGTTAACTAGATTAACTTCCTTAATGAAGAAATAAACTACACATATTCTTAACTGATTTTTGCACAGTGCTGAATTCTATTTTTGTCCACATTCCCTCCACGACATTGACAGAGCTGACTGAGAGTAAGAGTGGCATGTGAGAGGAATCATCACTTTTATTTTGATTTACTTATCAAGGCACATCTAGGAATGTGCATATTCAAGATATTTTGATCAACAATCTTTAGTTGCAGAAGTAGTACTGCTGCAATCAGAGGAGAAGCCTTATGGGCTTTCCTGGCCTGTGGACTGAATGTTAAAAAGACTCAGCACTCCTAGAAGGCACAGATCTTATGAAACCGCTAAGTACTACCAGTTGAAACAATTTTTAGGATTTAAGTTGCTGACGTGGGGACCATAACCTGGTCTGCAAAATTCAGTTGTTTCTTCAGTTTTCTGCAGCTGTCCTGGACAGTTGCTGGAACTGGTCTCTGGTGGTAGTTGTCTGTTGAATGCTTTCCGACAAGTGGACAGAAAGACCCTTGCTTAGTTGTTTTCCTCCTTGCAATGGAAAGAAAATTAACTCTGCCAAGTAGTTTGAGGAAATCTTGAGATTGGGCTAAAAAAAAAAAAGGAGGACGTTTAAAGAAGGAGATATTTAGCATTTTTAAAGGTAAGGAAAACATGCCAGCCAAACTATCTGACCACTGGTATTCAGCGTCAAAGACAAAACTGAGGAACGTTGATTTGTCTGGGGTTTCAGTTCTTCCCTTATGCAAGACAGTAAGTGTAGTTATAGTGAAGTCAATGAGGTCACCCACTTGACTTGAAACAAGGTTTCATTTTTAAGCTTGGAATGTGGATGTTGGGTTAATATCAAAGAAGTTCTATAGCTATAGCTGGGAAGGAAAACCAGGAAAGCTGACTTTTCCTGGTGAGGAACATTGCAACTTTTATTATCACTAGTGAGAAATGTATGCATTACTCGTGAGAATAACAATAATGGGAAAGAAATCAGATTTTCTGAGGAATCTCTCTAGTTTGTAGCATTTACCCTGTGTTCTGCAGGGGTCAGACCAATTAAAGAAAGCTGAAAAAAATCTCATCAGGTAAAGCCTTCCCAGGAGAGGAATTTTTCCCAGTCTGTATTAGTTAGTGATTATTTTTTGTCCTGAAGCGAAGGATTCATACATAAACATAAACCACAATGCCTATGTTAATGTCAGAGTCTTATTGGAATTCACACAGTCATACGTCTGTGAAAAAATGACATTTTCTATGATGGGTTTTAGAGTATTTCTGTCAGATACCCCTGTGCCTTGGGTACTTTTGAAAAGCAAATTAGAACCCATTTCTTAGTCAATCTGTGAAAATGGGCCATGACACAATTGAAAAATGGGCTCTGTGGACTTTTTTCCTATGCTAAAACACCTCAGTGAGTCTAGGTGAAGGTTGCACGGTACATTGCACACCTAACATGAAGAACAACAAAAGGAAAATGACAGGTTGGATCTTGTCTTTTACAGCTTTCCTGAGAGACATACTTCAACAGTGTAACAACCACAGTATGAACCTGGCAATGACTACAACCGTAATTCAGTCCCACGGCAGATTACCATCAGCTTCCTAACACTCCAACTCATTTGTGACTCTGCACAGCTCTGAAGAGTTGTATTTGGAGACTGGAATGCTGGAGGACTACTGCTGACTGGATTTGCATTGCTGGAATATCTATATGACCTGCAAAATCTCCTGCAGTTTCTTTTTCCTCACACTGCTTTATCTCAGCATGGTGACAACTCCTCCTGCAATTTCATTAAAAGAGCCAGACCAGTATACAAAGATGCAAAGTCTGACTGGTAAAGGATGCTTTCTTCAGATAAAGTACTTGGTTTTAAGCCAGATTTAGAGTTTTGACAAGTGTGCATGGATATGAAGCAAT
This sequence comes from Caloenas nicobarica, assembly GCF_036013445.1. NCBI lineage: Eukaryota > Metazoa > Chordata > Aves > Columbiformes > Columbidae > Caloenas > Caloenas nicobarica. The sequence continues at coordinate 19,615,421 of NC_088284.1, read as the reverse complement.
GCATCTCGATTTTTGCCAGCACCTTGTGTCATAAGAAATCTGTCTAGCCATTCCAGGAGGAATTTTGGAGATGATTTTTTTTTCTCACATAATTTTAGTTTTAAAATACTTCTCACTTCCATGTGAGCAGCAGGAAAATGATAGTCAGGACAGCAAGCCATGCAACAGAAAGTTGACCCTGATGGTGTTGCCCTTAATCAAGCTAAGTGCTAACCATTTCTCATAGAAATTATTTCCTGTCTGCTGGATGTATTCCCACAGCACTAATAGAGAGCTGGTATATTGCTCTAATTGAAAAAGCTTAAGTTGTCTAGGAGACATGCTTTGTATAAAACGCAACACAGAACATTTACTATCAGATAGCAGAACTTAAAGAAGTTAATCCAAACATGTCTATGTTGCTTTCATCTTGAAAAAAAATTGTTTCATGAAGAGAAGAACTAGTAAATGCTGGCTGCAGTATGCAATATGCTATGCTACCCTTTTAATAACTCTGACTCCCTGACCCTTTCACAAAATCACTCTTTGCTCTCTCATATTTACCTTAAAGAATCTCATTCATTTTCCCCAGTACTTTCTTTTCTATCTTCTCTAATCCCTGCTTATGCAGAAATTAATGCCTGCTGTAAGGCCTTCAAATCCAAGCAGGAATTGCTCTGCAACCTTTCTCTTGGTAGTAGTGGTGGCACCAATACATTGATTTTCAGGAAATGAAGAGGAATGTAATTTCTAACACTTTATGGTTGAAATCAACCAACAGATTCAAAAGGTATTAGTGGAGTTCCAGATGGACTGTTAGATAGATATTATGGATGCTTAAGAAACAAGACTAAAAAATTGAGGCTGGAGAAATAATGCACACATTGTACACTCCTAATGTTAGAGGTGTGAAACTTACATTGCCTGCCTAACATAAATACATACATCTCTTGAGGAAGGAAATGCCTTTTTAAATTAATATTTCCACATATAAATACCTGCATCTAAGTACATATGAATTACTTTTGTATTTAGTGGAAGTATTTGCAAATCGCCCAGTCACCACTTACAGAACACGGACTTCAATGTATAGCTGTTTATCAAATCTGCTGTATATTAATTCATAAATATTTGAAAAGCATTCTCTAGCAATTAAGCAGACCTGTCTGTTTGCAATGGTACTGACCTAAATCAACCCTAGAGACAAAATTTATTTTAAAAAAATCTAGATCCTTCTCCTCACAGAGAGATTTATTGAGTACTGATCAAAAGCTATTACTCTATCGTGCAACCAGAAACTTCTCTAGCTCAAGCAATGCAAATCTGCAACACATTCACATATTTGTAAGCATCCTTTTCAATTCATTAAAAAAATTGAAATAAAAAAATAAAGGGGATGATCCTAAGTTGAAATGGGACTCATGCAAAGTGTGTGTCCTCAGGAAACTGGTCAAGTCACCCCTCTTGGACATTCTTGAGGTTGCTGAGAACAATAAAATGATCATTCTGTTCCCCGCTCTGATTCTGGTGCCTAATCGCCCCTTTCTGAGAGCTGAAAGCCTGTGGTCCCTAAGTTTAGACGCTGCGATTAGTACAGCAGCCACAGACTCCTCAGTGTCTTAACATAACCCTGCACAGAGTTCCCCTTTGTGGGCAGTCTGACTTACAGCTCATGACTTCACGGATGTGTGATGGTGGAAGCAGACAGACGCAGGCCTTGAAAAAGATCCAAATCTATTAATCTTTACTTCTGGTAGCATAGATGATATCCAAATCCAGACAAACAATAAGCCATCTGTATATATTTGCCTGCTTCAATTTCCTCATACTTCAGCATTCTTTGGGGTTAAGTCACTCTTCTAAGGAGTTTAGAGTTTTCTCCTTCCTACAGTACTTTGACTTTTTCTTCAAAGCACAGAGTTGAAACAATCTGTTGTCTAAACTGTCCCCTAGGGAAAAAAAAAAAGTTTTCTTTTATAACTTACTTTATCTTGACAAGCTCACTAAGTTTTTTTAATTTCTATGTCTTTGGGACCTCAGACATGAAGAACTATTTTGTCCTGAGCAACAGTTCTCTGTAATGCCATTTGAAAGCACAATCATCAAGAAGTTTAACATATTATTATTATCTTTCATTGTTATCCCTGTAACAAATACAAGATTTTTTATTGACATTGCTGCTGAGTTTTAACCTAGTAGGAAGGCAAAAGACAACAGCTAAAGTAATTGTGCTCCACCTCCAAAATAAATGTTGCAAACTGACAGTCATGTGCATATGGAGAACTCATTTCATATGGACATTTTCAGTCACCTTTTTGATACCCTATTGCAGAAGTGATATTCTGCAATAACTGTGTCCACATGGCCAGCTGTTTCCTACTTAACTTCTACAACAATGGCACAAAGACAGCAGGGGCTTATTTCAAAGTAATCACACAGCATTTTGGGCAGAAATCCTATGGTGCTTTTTTCCAGATGGTGAGCTAGCTGTCTGTGTTTCTGGAGCCTCTTTCATGGTGTGTTGTGATTATATAGCAGACCCATCTGGAATCAGCCAGAATTGCAGGACTTGAGGCCAAACTACACACTTCCACTGTTTCGTCTCTTTTCAGTGTACAAAAGCATTTTCGGGTTGCTACCAGCTGCCACCAAGGCAACTCTTCTGTCTGCCATGCCACTAGGAGTCTCTCAGACAAAGGGTCTGAGATCTTCACACTGAATGGATTTATCTGTAGAACACATACACCATTTTGGCAGGTCATTTAGCAGCTCAGATGAGGTGGTGGCACCAGGAGGAAGACGATAATACTAAACAGGAACGAACTATTTCTGAAATAATTTCATTTTCTGAGCACAGGAAAAAGGCAGAACATGCTGGGAAGGCCTGTCATGCTTAGTGGACACTATAAAAATATAAGCACTATGACGATCTCTGTTCTTAGGATCTCTCCCATGCTGATCTTCTGGCTATAACAGCAGCGTGGGCCATAAAACACAGAAGGGATGGGAGATTCTTTGTGGCTTTACCTGCTTGTTCCCATGTGGTATTAATGTATTAATGGCACCCATGTGTCCATACTTTACCTATTGCACCAGGATGAAATGTTCTAAAGAAACTTTGTTAGAGAGCTCAACACAGTAGCTTCTCCAACACCAGAGTCACAAACTCATGTATACATAGAAAAAACTAGGACATTGCTCCCAAAACCACAGAGCATGCTCACAGTGTTCAAACTGTTGCCACTGTTTTGGAAAGAGCAGCTTACCTGCCATTCCACTTGCTCCTCAAGCCTTCAAGCAAGAGTACTGCACAGTAAGATATATTAGTTTATCCTGAGAAGGTACAGGTTGACTGTGGAGTGTGCATTTAAGGGACTGAATAGGAAAGGAGAGTGCTTAAGCAGGTGTCTTTGAACATTACCTCCCTCGTGAGTGCTGGCTTGCTTGCTCTGGTTTCAATGAATTCTACTTCGTGAGAACAAAGTAAAGCATTTCTCATGGAGGCAAAGAACAAAAAGTGTTCCTCCCCAGATTGCAACAAGTAAGGACAACAAATTCAGGGAGGATTTGTGTTCCTACATGGAATGTGATAATAAAGAGAGTTCGTTAATAAAATCTTTTAAGCATGGGAATCATGCTTTTACGGAAAAGAGAAATACTTTTCACAGAATGACGTATCTGAAATATATTGCTTTGACAGGAGAGATTACTGTATACCCTGTATTTTGCTGATGGCTTTAATCAACCATTCATTGTGCTTTCATCCTGAGGTACTTTAACTTCCAAGAATCGAGTTGGTTGTTAACAAAAATGTTCTTATAAAGCTAGCAAAATCCACTTACCATCATCTGATGTGTAAGCTTTATAACCACTGAGAAAGATAAAAGATCTGGGAAGGATCAGGCTTCGTACCAATCTCTCATGATAAGCTGAACTGTGTGCTCCAAACCTCACTGTCAAGCAGAAGGTCATGTCTCATCACCAGCAGCTCTGCCTGCTCTGAAAGGTGCTGGAGGTACACAGAGGAAGGTACCGCATGGGAAACTTCTCTGACCAGGCAGTATTCTCAATGACTCACATATATGACCGAATCATTGCACTGGCTGAGGCTACTCTGGTCTCTGAGAGACCAACAGTAATAAAGTGCGCTTGTGCAAAATCGTTTGCCTCTTCATCACCTCCAAGAGCTGCCTCTGGCTGCCTCTGCCCTCTGGGTGCTATTGTGGGGCAGGTAAATGCTGTCTCATATCAGAACAGTGCTGTCCGATGTGAAAGCAAGTCATTAGGTAGATCATTAAGTTTCCTTCTTTCCTCTTGAACAAGGTATCATCTGTTTTCACTTTCTTCCAGGAATTTGTTGTTTTTTTCTTACCACTTCTCATTAGGGCAGTAGTTAGCAGAGAGTAACAAACTTCACCTTAGTGTCCTGGCACTTTGTTTATATTGGTTGTGGAAAAGTGAAAGAAAAAAACCCTAGCTCTGAGTGTTAACTTTCCCTTTCTCAGGGTCCAATCAGTTTGCACAAGATGACACACTCTGCTTTCTAGTGCCAAATTATGAATCGTGCTGCAGTGAAACACATACTGCTACTGGTTTTGGGAAGTCATGGTCTGGACCAGTGGACAACAGCTTCTGGCTTTACAATGTGCTGGGGAACGTATTTAGCACTCAAATAATGAAGCAGCCACAGACCTTGGGTTTGAAGAAAAGGAGGAGTGGATTGCATGGGAGCAGGTCAGTAATTGCACCCACCTGTCTGCAGACAGCCCTTACATTGTTAGATCTAACATTTTGGGGTTTAATGTTATTAGAGGAGATTGTTCATAAGAGAATGCAGAGTCAAGAGATATGCAGCAATGCTGAACCAGGTGAACTCCTACAAAATCTTGCTGAATGGGAAATGCCTCTTTATTTGTATCATTGCTGTACAGTTCTGCCATGCTGTCCGTTGTCTGCACTTGAACAGAACTTCATTTTGGTTGTTCAGGAGATTCCAGATGTGTTTGTTCCTCACAGACAGTCTTCAACATTTGGGAGAGTCACTGTATCAACATGAAATTCTGGCTTTCTGGCTCCTTGTCAGTAACAAAAGCATACACCACCAGTCTCTTTATCATTGTCCTCCACAATCCTGGACACTGAAATAGCACCCTATACATGGAAAAGTAGAAGAATCATTGGGGTGCACATAGTTAAACAAGCAGGACGGTAGCAGAGAACAGGAAAGCACTGGAGGACTGCTGTGAAGTACAGATACATACATGCAAACATTAGTCATCAAACATGAGTCAGCAAAGCACAAGAAACTGGACCCTTTTTCAGTGCAGACAGGAAGTCACATCAACTAGCAAGTAAATTAACAAAGAAAAATATATCAAGTAGTGCAGAAAGAGTAAATGTGAACAAACAGTTCAATGCAGGCGTGCTCACATATATTACTGCCAGAGATCCACGACCCATAACAAGATTTCTCTTAGCATTAAATATGAAGCTGTCTAATTTCTGTATGTAAGTACCATATAAACTGGAGCTAAGGTACATAGCTTTTAAAAAATGAATGCAATTAAGCTCATTAATCAGGTGTGAATAATTTCATTCAGTATATCTGCATATAGCTGTGTAAATAATTGATTTTCTAGTCAGCTAGGCCAGCATTTCTGTTTGATTTCAGTTGAGTACACAAAAAAGATACAGACTCCTCATCAGCATGGGGAGAAGAAACATTGCTCAGTCTTTTTATACCCCAAAGATTCCTATGAAATATACAGAACAGATCTACACCTCAACAGTTAGAGTAGGAGGTAAGGTTAGTTAATAATGCTAAGATTCTGTTTCTCTCTATTTTTAAATTTAGAAATATACTTCAAGATTTGGAAAAATATTTTGATGTTGATATCTGATGTAAATTATCTGGGGGAAGATGTGACAAGCAGCAAATGCATGTAGTCTCTGTTTTAGTATGTCTGAGCGAGGTACATTTTTTAACAGCCAAAATTTTTCTAAAAGCTGTTCATTCGTGTTTAGGTTAATATGTCCATGGCACTCTGTTTGAGGGCAAGAACAATTACAGAGATAAAATGAGTTACACCAACACATACACATATTCCACACCACTTATTTCTCTTGCAATAAAAACCCAACAACCCCTGTCATGGATATTTGCTACCACACAGTGAAAGTGTGACGATACCCAAAAAACCACTTAATCTTTGATTAAAACAAAACTTCCCAGGATGGCAAGTGTAAGTGTCCAGACTGGCACCAGGAATCAAAGTGAAAAAGCACACACCGTCCATCATTATTTATGAGGAAAACATTTTTATGCAGATACAGTCTGAATATCAATGTCAATATGCCAGCTTTTTAGAAAAGGATCATGCTTGGCTTCAGATTAAGTAAATCTTGGTAGTTTGGTACAAATTTTCATAAGAACGTTTCTTTCCATTTCACTGTGCATCTGTACAAAACAGATAATTTTACAAAAGGGTTTTGAAATGAGACACATAGGTAGCTGACATGTGGAACTCTGCAGCCTGAAATTTGCTGAGGAGTCATGTTGAGCTGACCTTTGGGATATGCACCAGGGGAATCCAGGACCCATGCTGAGCGTAAGGCAGGATTGATTAAAGTGTTTGCCAGTCTTTATGCTGTGCCCATGACTTCAGCTGAACTGCAGTTTCGTATGTATGGGGATGAAGCCCACATACACATCAAACCTCTATAATATCTAGAAATGTTCTCTGAGATTAAGCCAAATCCACACCCAAATGACATTTAATTATAACAAATATTGAGTTGAATTGTAGATTCATATATGTTAAACCAGGATGGATTACTGTGAGCCTCAACCTTGGCATCCTAAATAACACAGGATAGTCAGGTTGTGATGATCTGACTCAGACCCGCACGAGCATTAAAACAAAAGTATCACTGAGTTCAGTAAGCCAATTTATTTCTAGCAAATACAGCTGATTAGTTTTTATTGTCAAATTTTCATGTAAAATACACTAACTGATGGTTTTCAAGGATTGTTTGCTGAAGTTGCACCACGAACAGCCCTAACACAGTCAGCAGTTGACCAGGGCAGTGGATTGGTGACATGAAAAAATGGCCATGGCCTCACCGCTTACCTTTCCCATGCTGTAGGAGCTGTTAAGCATCCCTGCTGCCAGAGGTGAGTGCCAGAGCTCGTGGAGCAGCAGCTGCAGCTGGAGGAACCACTGGCACCTCTCAGCAACGGCTGTCACTCTGTAGCCCCTCCACTTCATGGCAGGAGCCTCAAACCCTTGGCCTTCTGCCTTCGTCCCTCTCACCATTCCCATGCCACAATGTTAGCAGCTTGATCCAAGTCAGGAAGATGCCCCTCACGTCCAACACAGAGAAAAGCAGTTTAGCCTCTGCTGCTAAGAAGCATTCAGTCAGCTGTGAGGCAGGAACATCATACTTGGATCCTTGAAATCCACAAAACGCGTCCTTAGATTGCTGTTAGGAGCCGCTAGACCTTGTATTCATCATTATCTATCAATAGTTCCCAACTAAAATCTACAGGAACAAAATTTCCTCTTTAATTCCCAAGAAGTAATGCCAGGCAGTCAAATTGCCAGTATGCTTGGTATTTTGCTTCCTGTTGTCCTTAAGTGAAACGTAAGAGGACAAATATCACTCGTGTCATGAACCAAAGGACCCAGAGGACCTCTTTAGCTCATTTCTACTGCATACAGTAAAACAGAGATTTATAACACCTTATGTCTTCGAATTTACAGTGTGCTATAAAGTAAATTCAGACATTAATTTAAATACATAAAGATTCTACCACATAACTTTGTGAGATATCTACTTCATGGACATGTACCTATCTGTTTAACAACAGGTGAAACCCAGAACCTGTGGGAACTTCTGTTTGGCTTCACTCCTTGTTGGGGTTTTCTCCAAAGCAGTCTGTCCATCTTGGTGCATGCTATTTCTCTCTGTATCTCTTTTAAATTATTGTATGTTCCGATCCATATAGCGTAAAAGTCAACTTTTAACCCAAGGCACAGCCTGGGATTTGGAAATACTTTGGGCTACATGCTGGAAGCGAGGCCCAGTTTCTGTGGCATGCTGCCACATCCCTTTTGATTAGGAAGCTAATGGCTGGATAACTTCTGAAAACAGGAAGGTATGACAGCAAAACTTTATTTCGATTAAATAGCTCCCATGTAAACACAGGAATTCCACTGTCATTCCTGTCCCTTACCCTCAGCAGGTTTTGCAAGGACAGACTGGCTGAGTGACAGGTCCAGCAGCTGCGTGCTGGCCACAGGTCACTGTGAGCAAGTCTCTTACCTACCTCAGCTGGCAGCCACAAGAAATTATATAGAAAGTCACAACACAGCCAGTGTTAGCAGAATTTACTGTTCCTCTGTGGATCTAGCGATTTTTTGTAATTTTTCATGGAGACCTAAGGGAAAGCTCCAAGCACGTGAATCATCTCATACACAAAATGGCTGCTACCTCCCCTCATTGCCGGTGGTTTGGAAGCCAATAAAATGTCCACCCTTTCCCTTCATAGTGGTTGAGAAGAGCGAGCAGAAGTGAAGTACAGAAAAACAGAGAAGGAGGCAGCTGTAAGCAGTTATGAGCGAGGGTGGGACACGGGGACTGGGTGGCAGACCTTCTCCCTGTGAGAAGGACATCCCTTCTGGTGGTATGTGGGTGTTCAAGGTTAGATTTTTAACCTTAGAAGTCTGTGGACACTTTAGAGGTACCCACCATAAGCTCAGCTACCCGCAAGAAAATGAAAATCCACGAAAATATATTAATTTAGCAGATTATCAGTGATTTTTAGCCTGTTCTTGTGTTTGTTGGAGGCCCAGCTGATACGCTTGGACTGCTGAGGTCAGCAGTCACAAGCAGTGCCATTTCGTATGCTACTGACCAACAAAGTATGCTTTTCCTCAATTATTTTTTGTGTGCTTCAAACATTATGAAAAAAAAGTTGAAGGTGTCTTTGGAACTAAAAACAAATAAGCCTGTTCTGTTCTGGTTTCTGGTGAAAGAGATCAGCAGCCTCAGATATTTTGTCTCTCTTTTCACAGGACAGCAACAACTATTTTGTTGAAGGAATTCAGCTGGCTGAGGACACCAGGTGAGCTGCTGCAAGGAAGACAGATAAAGAGAGATGGAAGGTGACTTGAAGACTTCCAAATGGAGGCAGAGGAAGCTGCAAACGATGGTGGCTTTCCCACCAAAGGGTATTGTTGAAAGGCTGGACGCCCTAAGGAGAGTTGAGTTCAGCTCCTGATTTGCAGTCACAGAGGAGAAAATGGATCACTTGGAGGTAGCTTAGGCTTAGGCTTAGGGGGTGGCAATGGGGCAGGAAGGTGGCAGAAGTTTATAGGGTACAGAAGGTGAAAGGCACATCTAGTTTTTAATTATTAGATAGCAAAGTCACATTACAGCAGCATGGCACTATGCATGCGAAACAGAGCACGAAGGCAGCGGAGACCTAACAGACAACCTTTCCACATCATAGCCCTGAAGTTTCCCCCAATCTAGAGTTGAAGTCTTGTGTTCAGTAGCATCACAAACATAACTACCAGTTAAATGTGAATTGACCTATATACTAACTACCTAGTGCACATGTGAAAATTGTGAGTTCATATATTTTGACAGAAAGTAAGCTAGAGGAAAGATGCAGTGCTCGTTTGATGAAATACAGCTGGTCAAAAAAAGTTGTGGTGGTAATGATATGAGCTGTTACTAATTTGCCTTTTTTATAACCCAGTTTCCCCTAAAGTTCTCAATGAAGTTTAATGTGAAGCATGAAGGATTAGTGAAAACTTTTGTTAAGTAAATAAAATGAAGCTTAGAAATACAATTTCCTAGAAAGCTGGTTAAATTAATTTTAACTTAAATGATCTGCTCCCAAATCCCCATAAAGATCAATCTTCACTTGCAAAAAAGAGTGAATTTTGGACACTTAGCATTCTTCACATGAAACAATGTTATTTCATTTAATTCCTGCCTGTAACTCCGTCTTTTGCCACAGAGCTATGTTTCAGTGTTTGTATACTTAAGATGTATTGTAGTTTCAACAAATCACTGATTAGAAATTTAAAATATTCAAGTGAGAAACAGGTAGAAGAAAATCAAAACAATATATCAGAATTATTATTTACGTTCTACTGTTTCTTGCACAAAGTTCTAGAATATCAGTGAAAATCTGCTATCTTAATTATCTTAATCTTAACGCCTGCTATTAACTCTTTCCTATGCAGCTCATAAATTACTGGATGTTTGACTAGGTTTGTTATCGCTCCCACAAACTCAGCTGGAATTTAAATACAGACAAGCCTGAAAATTTTATGCATCTCCTCCACTGTGGGCCTCACACTTCTGATAAACTCTGGAAAGTACCTCACACTGATGAATTAAAAATCCATCCTCAAAGTTGCCTTTAATAGTCATATGTTGTTTAAACATACTGTGCAAACTGTGACTCCTTAGAACAATTACACGGATCAGTTGCCTATATTTCTTTATAAACAATACTGAGATTAATTAGTTGGAATGGTTTCCTTTGCTTCGCCTCTGATGTCATGAAAATGCTATTACTAGTTCTTCCTTGGACAGAATAAACAAGCATATCTGATGTGTAAGCTAATATAATGTCCTTTATTTACACGATTGTAAATCCTGTTAGCTCTAAAACAATTTTGAATTTAGGAGAGGGCCAAAAAGGAGACCAACAAAGAAGAGAAGTGACCTCAGTGATTCCATGCTGACGTATCTTCAGCCTCAGAACTGGCACGGGAAGGCTGTGTTATCAGTTGGCTTGGGAAACCTGAGTGATGGCTCTGCCATTCTGCCCACAGCAAGACATAAACAAGTATCAATTGTTTTTGGAGTTCTTAGCTTTTACCTGTACCCTCAGTTGAGTTTTCGGTGTAGTGTGCTTAGGTTTTCAGACATGTTGGATAGACCTCATCCTTCAAATATAGCTAAACTGAGATTTTAGAGGTTCATCTAACAAATAACTTTGTATTCAGTGTCTGATTTTCTTAGGCTTCTGCTATAGCATCTATGAGTACTTTTTCTGTGGCTGCACATCATATTGAACAACCTGTTTATTTAAATATTTAAATGAGAAATCTAACGTTAAAAAATTGACATCACATCCCCTCTGAAAATATTGCCGTATGGTACATAAATGCCATGAAATATCAGCCAGTTTTGTTATATTTGTGAGTGCTACCCACACTGAAGCTCAGACTGGTTATCCGAGCACTTTTTGAAAAGTGTAGATGTTCTCTGTGTTACCTCATGGCGCCTAGTTGAGAATGAACATGTCTCGTAAAAATGATGAGCATTTAGCACACTTTGTCTATTTAAACATGTATTCTCAGCCACATTCCCCACTTCATTGTGAGCTTTGTCATAAGACCAACTGTTAAAGGTCACAAATAAAGAACCCAGGTAGAAGCCAGATCCATAGAATTAATGGCAAAAGTCATACTTACTTAAGTGGAACTGAAGTTTCAGTCCAGCCTTTGTCAAGGAAGAACTCACAAGGAAATGTCTAGGACCTTTTTCCTTGTAAGATGCTGGCATTTGCCTCAACAGTAATTGGCTGAGACCAGGACTTCATACACCATCCAAATAGGAGTTTATTTTTATCACATTGTGGTACTTTATTTCAGTTTACAGAATAACCCAAATTAAATAAGGCTGGCAAATTGAAATTGTATTCAAAGATGTATAAACAGGTATTTGGTTAGAGCTGATGTATTGTAACTTAACTCATAGTGGTCCTATATCACCAAATGTCCAAGAGCAGAACAGCCATCTTGCTCAAGGCCTATCCAAGATAACTGTCATCATAAGCAGATACCTGGCGAACAGTAGAAGCATGGCAAACACTTCTTCAAGTACACAAAATATTTTCAATTCAGGAACTTTATAAATTGTCCTGTCTCCAAAGGTAATGATTCCCTAAAACAGTGCATAATCTTGGAACAGATGCTGAGGCAATACCCCGTATGCTGAATACAGCCTATTAGAGCAACTTTTCTGGCCTACACCCCGTGCATAATTTCTAATAGTTATATTTCTTGTTGGGTCCTCAGGAGATTTGCTTGAGTGCACGCGTTTCATAGCGTGTGCATGGTAAGTTATCTTGAGTCTTCTTAATGAGTGCTATGCAGTGGATCTGTTCTCATTCAGTAGGTCCAGTTGTTTGTCAGTGAACGGATGGTGACATTCAGGCTCTGACAGCCTGCCTGACTTGCAAAAGCTGGAAATCACTGCTTTTGTCAGCACATTCCCATTCTTTAGTGAATATGTGATTTATGGGATTGGCCTTACCACAACACAGGATTCACTTTGCTGAAGTCAGTGGCATTCATCCCATGACATGGCAATCTTATTGTCTAAAAAAGGCCCAAGAAGACAATAGAAAAAGTAACTAGTTACTTCATCTTAAAAATAAATCTGCTTGATTTATATTTTTTCTACCTTTTTTCTCCTTCATTTTTCTGTGACAGAAATAGATAATCATGGGTCATATATTACCAAGAAATCACAAATTGTTCAGGAACTCATCTTAAGCTCTTACCAAAAACCTGAAGCAATGTTTACACATTTAAGAGCTTGTAATTTTTAAGTGTGTGTGATAAATATTATTCCATTTTAAAAAACCCTGGCAATATCCAAGTACAAATCTGAGCCTGAGCCTGACCTGTGACATTTTAGACTTGTGAGAAACGAGAAACTTCAGACCTAGAAAAGTGAACAAATTAAAATTGGATTTACTCTGTACGACTTTTTTGTGAATTTGCATTTTCCTTCAGGTCTCCATGTCTCTTGAGTATGCCCTAAAATAATATAATTTTGATACATAGTATCATTTTGATAAAATTATCAAAGCCTATCTATAAGAATACAAGCATATGCAATTGTATTTGATATTATTGCTACTGGTCACATGAAACTAGAGGTGAAAAAACTGTCTGCTCTGCATTTCCTCATCACAGTTAATGTCAAATCTGTTGGCACACTCTCCTGTCCTGCTCCCTCAGCCCATTTGCCACCAAACAATTTCATCTTTCTGCTTTGTTTTCTGCTTTCAGTCCCACACAGTTAGCTAATTTTCAGAGCCCCATAAACTCTTTAAGCTATAAGGAAAATTGGATGATAGATCCAACTGGTTTTATTTACAAAAAGTGTTTTCCTGAATGAGAAAGGAGACAAAACTTTATTTACTGTAGTGAGCCCCACTTCAGTGAGCTCTGATTTCCCAAACTTGCTTGTCTAGTTTCTTACATCTGGTGTTGCATTCTTGAGGGCTTTTTTTTTTTCGGTCATTTTGTAGTCAATTGTATTGAGTTGCTATTTGTGTTTGCTTTGTTTCTGTTTTCTCTTGGTGCCTTTTACAGTTATAGTATTCATACTCAACTGAAAATCATCATTTATCTTTACAAATAATGCTGAAGGAAACCAGTCCATTACAGTCATTATCTTTATAAGGTTTGTTAAAAAATTGAATGGTCACTTACCCTGAGTTGTAAAGGAGACAATAAAGCATACAGGCAGAAAGCAGTGAGGGGTTTACTAGAAAGTCTTGAAACTTAAAGGAACACTGCTGTTCAAAATGGTATTGTGTTTCATGTGCAAAGCTGATATTTTTGACAGGATTAATTTATCTAACATTTTCAGGAAGCATTCACAATACAAAATTGAGAGTTTTACCTGGTATCTTTTTATACGTAGAGCTTGCTCTTTGTCAGACGGTGAACTGCGTTCTGTAACCATCTGAGTTACGCAGACTTTTCACTACTCTGTCCCAGTAGCATCCCTGTACATGATATGATGTAGTGGCCAAGCACACTGTCCTAAGGGCTTGTAATTAGTGCAGGACATAGTTATTGGGATGTCCTGGTTCCACTGATCTCCTGTGTGACACAGGACAAGCTCTTCAACTTCTGTTCTTCAGTATTGGAGCTCAAAATACACAACACTGCAGACCTATCAATTTCCACGTGGAAAAACAAAATTCTGCTGATGGTACATCAGTGACAATTTTGTCTCCTCTCCTCCTATAACATTAGTGGAGACAAGGGAACAAAACTTCACAATGTCAATATTGTTCGTTCAAGACTATTATGTGGTTAAAGTAGAGGCCTGCATCTAGAGTTGATTCCCTTGTGCAAGGTCCTTGATCTCTCTAATCTGCTGTCTGGAGTAGAGATAATGTAGTTTTCATTCTCCCATCTTCTTCTTGTTGTTGGTTATTTATACCATAAGCTTTGTTCCCACCTCTGTGAAAGATCTCATAAATGATTTCATAGCTCCCACACTAAATACAGCTTTGACTTTCTAAACACTGCTTGAGGTCTTGAGGACTTGTTGGTTTTGTTTGGTTGGTTGGTTTTTATTTGGATTTTTTTTTTCCATTCAGAATCCACTGTAAAATCTGTCTTCTCTTGGTTATTAGCTCTTTCAGGGCCATCAGCTTTTCTATCCTGAGTGAGTCACTCTAGCATCTGATAACTTCTGGCAAAAATAGGTGTTCTGCTACTCCAGCTGTTTAAAAGTGTGAAAATGTGACTATTTACACTCAACATACAACCTGTTTATATTGCCGATATCAAACCAACGGCTTTCATTCAAGTTGCTGGTAATGCAAGTATTGTCTAACTGCAAAGCGTTTGGTCTCAACGACTAAATGGCGCCACAGAGATATAAAATATTATTTCACTACTATTTATATTTTTGTTGTTATGACAAATACAGCAGTGAGATCAGGAGAGATTTATGTCTGACAACAGTTCTTGGAAAGCCAGTTGTGTTCTGGTAGAACATAAAAACCTTTTTCTATGTTTTGTCTTCCCATTGAGACTATTAAAAACATCATGGAGGACAGGACAAATTCTAGGGCATGGTGAATTATGATTTTTTCAGTGACAGTTGGTGTCACTGAGAAATGAAGAGTAGGATTTTTAGTTGCAAGACAGGAGGCTGTAAGATTGAGCTGGATAAAAAAACACCAAGGGGTTTACATATCATCCTACATATTTGAACTTTACATTTCTGAGTAATTTTTTAAACATATTTCTCTACTCTTTAAACTATTTTAAATGATACTTGGACTGTACTATGTCACATTCCTGTAAAGATGCCGGTAGCTGTTAGTCTTTCATTACTATTTAAGGAATATTATTTGACTCCCTTCTGTTTCTTCATCCATCTTCTCATCTTCTCCTTTCAGAAATCCACTTGTGCCTGAGTTTTTTCATCAAATGACTTTAGCCAGAGATACTATAATTTCAGAAAACTCAATGTATGAGAGGGTAATGACAACTGCCTAAGACTGACCTTTAAAGAGGCAAATAATTTGAAGACCAGAAAAGATGAAGAGGATTAATACATCTCAAATTTGGGCCTCATAGAGATTGAGGACCAGATTGTGTGCAGTCACAAATCACAGAAATGTGCCCATGGATGGATTAAGGTTGGTTTGATCTGCTCTGACCTGAGGGCTTCTTTACAAACGGCCAACTCCAACATACACTGTGAGAGCAGAGAGAAATCCATGTAATTCCCATGAGACTCACATTTTGATCAGTCTGAGGTGAGTAGTGAAAAAGGATTAATAGGATATCAATACTTACAAGTTTCCAGGGACAGTCTTGCAAGCTTACACAAGAAAGAGACAAGGTACATATGGGTTATTAGTGCTGATACCACCTGCTGAAAGAAACTTGCACTGTTTTTTTCAGAAACCATCCCCGGTATGTAGTTTAGATATTTGTTATCCCTATGTGGTAACCTTAACTATAGTCATTCTGCCTTATTTGTTACTTTCAGGATATACCTATATGTATGTATATATGTATGTGTGTAAACACTATAAATAGCCATCTGCATTTTCTGTGCTAAAATCAGTTTTGATTCTCATTTATTATCCAGTTATTTAGTTGCACCAATAAAACCTTTGAGCCATTTCACCAGATTCTTCAAAGAACAATCGTTACCTCATGGTGCTTCTGAACACATCATCAGGCTGAGGAAGACAGACCTGACAACTTTCACCTATAAGAATACCATGGCCTACAGTCTTGGCCTTTGCCGCAGGAAAAGGTGGTAGATCTAGTGTCAGTCCTTGGTCAAGCTAACATCAAAGACCGTGGATCCCTGCGAGCAATTTTTCATTAATTAGTGGGTGCTTTTTGTGAAGGAAAGGACTGGACCACAGGAAACTCATTGTCTTTTCCCTTCTTACTATTTCTTCTTTCACTCTGTGTTCACCTTTGCTTAATCTGCCCTTTTCCACCAGATGAATCTAAAACTAATTGAAGGAAGAGAAAGGATAATTATATTTACAGAAACTGTTAGTGTGCAGGAGGATTGATTCAGGAATGTGTAGCACAGTAATAAAGGAGACTCTCAGCAGATGAACCCAGTGGAAGAATCTCTTTAACTCCCATGTTGTGAAAAAACTTTCCCCTGACTTATAGAAATGCTGGATCAGATGCGAGATGAAGCTACAATAACCCCTGAACAGAGATGGCTCAGTTAGTGTTTGTTGTTCTGGCATTCAACCTCATCCTGATGCTAACTGACTTAGGGAAAAAAAAAAAAAGTCATTTTACTAGACTCATTCTCAGAGGTCACTTCAGGCATTAGGAGCCTCCCAGATGTTGAATTCCCAAGTAGTTGCATTGTTTCTGGAAAGGGGCAGGAAATGATTTAGAAAATATCAGTCTTCCTCACAGAATTTGTCCCTGGAATTGGAACAGGAAGACAGTTGTAGTTCTTGCAGCATTCCCATTATTGTCATTTTAGTAGCCTGGATAGCTCAAAGAAACTTAGAAATAGAAACTGAGCTTTTTATACCTATCTACATAAAATTCTAGCTTTTATGCTCTGTATGCCTGATTAGTTTTGAAAATATTTTCTGCACATCTCTGTGAATTGCAAGCTCAGCTTGTGGGAGTCCGTTTATTAGAAAAGCAGTAAATTTTTGTTAAATATTTTTTATAGGTAAGGACAATACATATTTGCTCAAAGACTTGCTCAGTTTCTTTGTGAACTACCTTCAATCCTTTACCGTTGAAGATCTTCTAACATGTTTAATAACTGGCATGCTGCCAGCTCTCTCACATAGACCACCCACCCTTCATAGTGACGTCAAGGAAGTCCCCAAGTTTGCATTATTCCATGGCAAGGAAGCCTTTGCTATCTCTGACTACACAGATGGTGAGCAAAACGATGGGAACCTTCAGATTGGACTGCATCTCTTGACTCTGATTTGTTTTCTTTTCTGAATAGAGCCCCTCTGTAAGAAAGAAATCTTCTGTTTCATGTACTTCCAGTTAGAAAATAATATTCCAATTGATGACAGGTGCTCTAGCTTCCAGCTGATTTCAAAGTGCGTCATACTGCTAGAAGAAAAACCCAGCTGAAGAATGCATTAAACTGTAAAAAGCCTTTCACAAGTCCTGCTGCATCATCACCAGGCATGTGTTTTACCCAGCTGAGCTCAGTGCAGTGCTCTGTGCACAGAGCCACATGATTCATCTCTTACCTTTTTAGTCTGCTTATGTTTTCTAGTGTCCCTGTAGTGCCGTAGTCTGTGTCCATGCAAGGAGGCTCACAAGAGCATCAGTGAGATCTAATGGCAGGAGACACTACCAGCATTCTGATATTCTTCTTTGTACTCCACATCCTCTGCCAGCTGCTCTTGGGCTTTTCCTGATGTTTTTATGTTGCACAGTTCTTTGAGACAGGATGTTTTCATTTTTATTTGTTAAGGCCCTAGTGTAGAGTAATCGTAAACAGGAATCTCAGGCTACGATGAATATCAAGTTGCTGTACTTTCCTGACATTGTGGAAGGTGTCAGTTACTCAGGTGTGTGGGACTAACACAGATAAGGAGGAGAAAGGCTCTTGATAGCTAGATGTCAGCTGATACTTAAGAGTGGAATGATACCAAAATTACTAAGTTTTTATGACTTTGTGTTCAGATTATCCCTATTTTCAGTTAAGAAAAGTCAAGACCTGTAAATTCAGATTAAAAGGCTCCTGTAAAGTGAAAAGCTTTGAATATTCATATGCAGGAAGAATAAAGGGTGGAAAGAGTTTATTTTCCATCTGTTAAGCCAAGGTGAAAGACTGTTACTGGGTCAAAATTTGTCTTCATCCTAACTAGTAAGCACTTAAATGTATACTACAACCTTTGTCTTCCTCCCCAACTTGAAGACAGAAGGTGTGAGTGGCCTGATGATCAGAGAAGGATCAGGTTGCCCTATGAAACTCTTCCACGCAAACCAAAAGGCAGGTAAGGAGCTTCACCTGAGCACATGCCTCTGTTAGCTGTTCCCCCCTTTCATCTGATGAAAGAGGCTTCCTCCTGGGAGTGGGGAAGGCACAGCGGTGAAAGAAGACAGGAGATTGTTTGGTCAAACTTCAGATTCTGTCAACTACCACATAGTTGAGAAACATGCCTGACTATAGTCACAGCTGGGCGGGGTAAGTTCAGTCACTAGGCCAAAAGCCAGGGGCTCAAAACCAAGCTTAACATGCAAGGTGCTCATAACTTCAAGCAGGGAAGACTGATGGAAATGCATTAATAAACCAGGCATGCCTCTTTCCCCTGTAAGGGTTGGAAAGATTCTAGGGAAAATACATCTTTGCTTGTCATCATGTTTCAGCTAATGAACACTCTCTTTCTGTTTAGAGAGCTGCTTGGTCACTACATACTTGTGTTCAATGGCACCAAGAGCTGCAGGTTAGATCTGCAGAACATTGAACAGTCAGTGGTTAGTGTAAAAGACCATAGCCTAAGAAGAGGAAAACTGCAAATTTTAACTTAAAATCAGTTGATATATTAAGCCAGAGTTGTAGGAATATGTGGGGAGACAGCAAGAGGGAACCTAAGACAAAGCCACTAGGACAGAGCTCATGAGGTGGTTTATCAGAAGGAATATAGTTGAGCGCAAGAACTCCACTGACTGATAGGTCCTCATTTCTCTCAGAATTGACCCCTTCTTATGAAAATGGAATTGTAAGAGCTTAATTTATAGAGTTCACCTTTAGGGGTATATTTTTGAAGTTATTTGCCTGAGATGAAGCATAAATTTTGTGAGACATTAGGGAGCAGAATGGAAGAATCATGATTTAATTTTTCATTAACACATGCTTTATCTTCCTGGACCAAACAGGAAGAATTATTGAAACCTCTTACATCAATTAGGCATACATTAGGGAAAAAATGCTTCTAAGGCTATAAATTGATATAATCCACTCCAAAATTTCTTTTACAGATTTTGCATAATAAACATTTGTAAGTACTAGTAATATGGCTTATAAAGGGAAGTCAAATTTACATATGTACCTTGGACAGATCTAAGTTTCAATATGCATAGTTGCATGAGGAAACACGATTTACATATATAGGTTTTGTTTACAAATATGTGTGCAGAAATTTTTAGCACCCTGTTGAAAATGTGAACTTCCAGTTTCAGTGTCATTGCCTGAAGGAACACTGAAAAAACCCAAAAGCTACACTTTAATAAATGCACAGTGAAATTTAAGTTTGACAATGCTAAACCAAGTATCTTGGCTAATTTTAGATTCTAATAGGAGCTACAGGCAGAAAGGAAGGGTGCGGGGAACAAGCTCAGTGGTATAACAAAACTGCATAGGTCTGGATTCATTCCCTTAGCTTTTAGCGCTTATTTGAGTTGCCTACTAAAGCACCTTTTTCCTCAGTCTGTTTTATGATCAAAAAAATGTGAAAAAAAATGTGGAAGGAGATCCAACACTGACATTTTGGAATTGATTTATTTCCACTGGATTGAGTTAAAAATCAAATACAATATATTTTACATGTCTCTTCCAAAGAATAAACAGTTCCTTCCAAACTGAGAACTGAGGCAATAATTGTGCCTCCTCTAGAAAATGGAAATAAGTATTTCTGAACCCCAGCTGAGCAGCACTTTCCCTAGCGTGAAAAAACAGATCAGCTTGTGCTTTGAGTTACTGTCAGGTAACCATTTCTATCCTTAAAGCTCAGTAAGATATATTTCCAATCTTGCCTTGTTTCTATCCTGTGATCATCGTGGCTGCAGTAGCAGTGCTCTCACTTTTTTGATGAGGGATAACAAGCTTTTGTCCCTTGTACTTATCTTCCAACCAGGTAAATGCAGCATGGAACAGATGAGCTGGAAGTAGTTTAGCCGTTGTTCTTGATATACCCACATGAAACATTTTGGTTTAAAGACAGCATCAATCTGGATGACATAATTTCTAATGTTCTTTCATCAATCAGTGAAAGTGCATTTGCTGATAAAGAAGCGTAGCGTAGGATCTGAGACATCTAGCTGGAAAGAATTCCTCAGGCCCTATCCTAGGGCTTTTAGGCTTCTTCCTCTTAACCTTTCATGTTTCTGTTCAAGGGACCACAAAGAGCAGTGACCCAGGGTGTGCAAGGAATTAGTCTTTGTACCGGTTGCTCCTTCAGAGCAGAACCAGTTTCCCATCCAAAGGAATTCCATGACCATTGAATAGCCCTTAAGACTGCTTTTTGGCTTTAGCAGAAGACTAAAAGGATCTCAAGAAACTGGAACTCAAATTTCCATTTTAAGAGCCATATCAGTGATTGCCATAGCAAAGAATGGAAATGCATAATGTAGCAGGATGGTCCTTTTACAGCTACCATTTTCCACGTAGGGCTGCCCTCAGCTGCTACAAAATGGGGAGCAAATCACATTCCTTTTATTTTGTAATTCAATCAGCCTAAGATATCCTCTTGCTACAAAATGTGTTACTGGTTCATTTCTCCTTGAGTCATCTCTTGCATCTGTGCTGGCTAAGGATAAATTGCTGCTGTTCTGATTTGGTTGAAATTACGTTTAGACTGCCAGAGGCTGTAGCAAACCAAATGGATCAGGTTTGTATTTCACTTATCCCCAGGCAACCCTAGTGGGTTTAGCAGGTTCACAGGGAAATGATTAAGAATCAAAATGAAACTTCATATTTTTTACAAGGTTACATGCAATCTGTCAAACATGCTTCTCTCTTTTTTTTTTTTTTTTTTCCCCACACGGTTACACTTTGTATTATGGTTCTGCATTGCATTCATTTCAGTTTAGCCACAAACACCAGCCGAGAAGGAGAATTCTCTAAGGAGGTTGTTGTTCACTCTCTCCTGATATGATCTATACTATGCTCAGGTTGAATGTTAGTTTAGTTTTGCCTTGCTTGTCTCTGAGAAGCATAAACAAGTTGCTATCTGCACAGTCGTGAGAACTGATTAAGATAAAAACCTGTAACCAGGTATCCTAGGTTGCATTTAATAATTCTTTGAAATGTATGCTCTTCTTTCTTTTCCAGCTGTTGGCTTGTTGCTCTAACAGGGGAAGTTTATCAGCTTTGTTTTCAAATGACACAAATTTTGACTGTACAACTTGGAGAGATATTTTCTTAGCCTTAAATAGGAGGAGAGCAGGAGTCAGAAGAGTCAGAACCTCACATGACAAAAAATGATTTATAACAGTCAAGGATCTGGCACAGTGTCAAGGCAGACAGCATAGCACAATTTGATGCAAAGAATTGCTAAGTAACATGCTGAGCAAAGAAACCTCAGTCTTCATTTCCAAGGACCTGGAATGGAGAGTTTCTTCTAAATGAAACAATCCCTACCAGTGGGCTGAAAATCTAAGGCTCAAGCTTGAGGGCAATTCTGATAGCTTTGTACTCTTAATTTTCAAAATGTCCTCCCCTAATATGATTAATTTGATTCTTCACTGGAAAACCTTCTGCCAGAAAGATTGCTTGGGATTCCATAAGAGTTCGTCTGAAACACGTCCAAGACAGATCTCGGAGTCTGTATATACATACAGTATATTGAGCCGTACTAACTAGGGTGAACTTAGAGAGGAAAATTATCAGGCAGCTTCCATCCTGAAAGTGGCTATGCCAAAACCTTCATGTGCCATTTTCTGTGCATGAAGAAAGGCATTTCAGATAGCTTAGGGAAACATGTGTCTTCTAGAAATGATACATAGCAGAAGCATATTTGAAAGAATTTTAAGGCAAAATATCCTTTTAACAGCAATTTGTGGTGGTTGGAATTCCCATTTATAATCTAACAGAGACAGGCAGGCAGAAAGAGTTGCTGTAAAGTCTAAATCCAAATCTTCTCATCTTCCAGGAAGGACGTGATATTTCTACAAATAAGTTACTGGTAAATGTGGGAATAAATTGCGCTTTAACCTTTACAAATTAATCTTGAGGAAACAAACATAAATAGCATTCGGATGTTTCCATCTGTTTATTTTGCATCTTTCTACAACTGTGTCCCAGAGAAAAACAATCAGTTATATACCATAATATCAAACGCTACATATTTAGAATTTTGTACCTATCAGTTCTCAAAACGCACAGAGAGCATCCTGAAAGTGGCCAGTTTATTTAGATGTTTTAAATATTTGGCTTAAAATGTGCTTGAATAAAGCAATACTGGTATGAAAACACTGAGTATAATTTAACAGGTGACAAGTGAAGGGCTGCACATTACCCGCCTTCAGTGCTGTCCCTGCAGATCCCGTCTCCAGGCAGGACACACATCTCTCCTTCTCCATCATATTCTCTATTTTAAACTACTGTTTCTTGGATTCAGTCGCGTGATTCTAATACAAATGAGGATTTACATTGCTGGTAACTCAGTATATGGACATCAGTGGAGGTTATTCTTCATGGCAACAGCATGAAGCTCCTTGCAAATTTTCCCCAAATGTGTAGTAGTCACTCCAGAAGCATGTGATTATCTTACTCTGTGTTTTTTCCCTGTAGAACCTATTCTCATCTCCTGTTTTAGGAGAGGTATCTTAGGAGTAATCATACTTTCAATGATAAACACTGACAAAACTTCTGCTTGTTCCATTCCTCCTCGGTATGTGGTGGTGTTTTTTAAAATTTATTTTCATTTAGGGAGCATTCAGTTATATATTTTGCTAAATCTATAGCAAGATTTAGATTATTAAAGCAGAACTTTATGTGTCAGGATTTAGATGCCTAAATTGCAAACTTAGACCCACAGAATTCCACTTCAGTACAGCTTGTGGAGGAATGTGAAGTCTGTAGGCAGGTCAGATTTTTAGAAAAAAATTTAGGTATCTGTGTCTTCCTGGGCATGGCAATTGTGAGTAACTCCTGCTTAACTTATGATGACAACCTGCTGGGATCTATCAGCTAGGTATTCTTCAACCTTCTTCAGTGCTTCATGCGGAGCATGGTTTGAGGGTGTTCTGAGAGTGAGCCTATCAAGGCCAACCTCATTCAAAATCCAGTAGCAGAAGCTATTATTTTTCAAAAAATGGTGAAGGTGATGTTTCTCCAGCTTGTTTATACCCAGGCTCAGCAGATGAAGGGCTTGGTATGTGAGAGACCTATTGACAGTCCTTCATCTGATGGCCTACACTCAAACACTCTTCTTCCTACTTCACAGGAAAAACACCTATCACTAAGCTGTAGACCACCAGTCTGAAGTGGTTATTAGCAGAGGTGAGAAGCTGGGTGTCACACCATTATGCTACATTGCTCTGTGCACATGCTTTATGACAACTGAATTTCCCTTTACAGGCCTCTTCCTAAGCCAAACTCAAACTTATCCCCAGATTAGATATCCCTTTTCTTTTTCTTCCCCTGCCCCCTACACAAACAACTCCCAGATACAGGTAGCTATATTCCAGACAAATGCTAAATATTTTCTGAAATACTAATGCTGCATGTGGTCTTTCTAGTCCAAAATTATTTTGCCTAATGTCCTATTGTAAATTTCCGTGTAGAATTTTGGGACTGATTTGGTACTGGTCCATTTACATTTTCCTCATATTCTCCCTCCAAGGCTTAGCGAGGCTCTCCAGTAAAGAGTCAGTGATATTCTGCAGCATTGTGTTTAAAAATACCAAAGTGGTATTGACTATAAATTATTCTAAAGTCAACTCCCAAAAGAAAATTTTGATTAATGACTCTTTCCAATATTATTGCCTATCTGATCTGATATTTTTTAACTAAAAAGTGGGTTTCCCAAAGCAATGGAAATGTTTTCCAGAAATATATAATGAAAACAGTTGGATAAACAATGATTTGAAATTAAATTCTATGATAAAAATACAGATGTTAATAACTTCAATAAATGCCAAGATATTTTTACAGACTTCGATAAACAGAAGCAAAATATTATTTAGTTCTTATCTTGCATTCTGTAAGATTTTCGTTTTATAATTTTATTATCAGATGAATTTTTTTTTGATCCCAGAAGCCTATAGTCCTAAGAGAAATAACCAAGAGAATTGTCCTTCAACAAGAATTGTACTCCATGTAGCAAAAATATATGGAAGATAGAGAAGATTTATCAGTTAACCCAATTAACTTCAGCAGATTAGAGACCTTACTATTTTACAACAACAGTACACTAGGGGGACTAGTTTTACTCTTTCTTCAATCCTGGTCATATGTCACAGTCACAGAAGAGAGTGCAGCTTCATGGAGTTAATATTTTGGTACTGCTAATAGTGGATCCTGCACGTAGCAGGCCAAATATCACTGCTGTAACTCATTTAAATCAGGAAAGTAACTAATACCTGAAAGTTGTCTGACCTACAACTTTTTTTTCCCCTTCAGTTCAAGCATGTATTTGTCTGGCAGAGAACTGCAGTTGTTAAACACGAATGTGGCAAGAAAGAATAAATAAATGCTCATAATATGGAAACTGATAACTCCAGATATCATTAAACAGACCAGACTGAACACTTTTCACTAGAGTAAATCTTCAGTATTTTCACTACATAAAATGGTCTTGCTCGATAACAAGTACCACCCAGCTCCTGGCTTATTTTACATGGTATAACTAGGAAAGTTGAGAGTCATGCCACAGAGCATGTTTAAATTCTGGTATAAATAGGAAACTTGATTAGTTTCTTAAATAAACACCACTTATTTCTGTGAATAGGTCAATAGAATTTGATACCAAAGTGAATTAAATAGTTCCTTACTTCAATATTTTGTGTTTAGCAGAGAACTGATAAAAGTGAGGAAATCCTGACTTCTCTGGTACTTCTTGTCTCTTTCAGGAAATCACAGAATGTCTCACCTAATTCAAAAGGCCAATGTATCCTTGTACACTCCCAAGGGTCTGTATTATATGGGTCAGACTTTCAAGAATTCAGCACTCAAATTGTCCTGTTTAACTATTAAAATAACTAACGTAAAATTAAATGTGGATTTTTCCACTGAGCTGTCATTCTCAATACCATCTGTATAGTGGTGGAAATCTCTTCCTATGTATGTAGGGTTCTTAAATTTTCTTCAATTTTAGAGACTCCTTTGTGTCACTAATAAAGTGCTAGAGAAAGTTTATATAAAAAGGTGATGATTGCCTAGTATTAAACTTTTAACAGATTGTGTACTTTATAGGGTGGTTCTTCCGAGTGTCTCACCTGCACTGTTTATGGAAATCTTCCATGATGCTGTCTCAAACAACTTCTTTTGGGGTCCAAGGCTATTTGAGTTAAGAACTTCTTACTGCAGCCCAACCTAAACTTTCCCTTCCTTACTTTCAGGCCATTGTTCTATTGCAGTTGTAAATATTTCCCTTCCTTCATTTAAGATAAACTTTTAAGGAAAATATCAAGCAAACAAACAAAAAAATATTCTCCTCATCTTCTTAATAAGCAGTGAAATGCCACAGTGCATTTCAACTGTGGGCAACTTCTAATATTTGTGCAAGAGAGCAGTCCATCTGGTAATTCATAACTGGAAAATAATCTTACATGTCATTACAAAGGCTCCTAGCTGGAGCAACTGAAAAACTCCCA
The DNA here is from genome assembly GCF_036013445.1 of Caloenas nicobarica. NCBI lineage: Eukaryota > Metazoa > Chordata > Aves > Columbiformes > Columbidae > Caloenas > Caloenas nicobarica. Next base: position 19,589,580 of record NC_088284.1, on the reverse strand, counting down.
GGACAAAACTCTCTTATAATCAGTGGTTTTCAAACAAAAAGTTCACACTACACATGCTGGTAGTATGTGGAGAGATGATTCTCCCACATATGTGGCCTCAACTCTGACGTTTGCATCTGGCTACCAAATTAATATAAATGTAATACAGTTCAACTTTTGTAAAACACTTCATTTGGTAACTTGTGGTATTTTGATTAAGAAAGGAGAAAAATCAGAAGATAAATATTGTGCATGTTAAATAAAATAATAGCAATCATATTAATCCTCAAAATATAAATGCAAATAGAGAATCATCAATGCTCTGCTGTTTTCTTTAGTGAGACCTTGAAAGTCCTGTTCCTAGTTCTGAGATAATGACCATATTTTATAAATGGTCTGAAATAAAAAAACCAAATCTCTGCTGACCAAGTTTGCAGATGACACAAAGACTGTGTAGGTCATGTGATTAGTGAAGAGGGCTGTTTAGGTTAATTGAATCATTTGACAAGAAAGTAACAAACAAATTCACAGAATCATAGGATTGATATGTGCAGATGGCCAGTCCTATGCCTAGAAATACTCTTGCAGGATGTGACTGGTTTTCCTGGGGAACAGTAACTTGGGCTTCATGGCAGAGACCTAACTTGAATATGAGATTAAGATGCCATTTCCAAAAGTGCTATTGTAATTCTTAGAGAAATAGAAACAGGAATCTTGGCTGCAGATAACAAAGACATACATTGACTCTGTATTTGTGCTGTGACTAGGAATATTCTGTCCAGCTCTCTTGCCCAGGACTGGATGGTTGTTGTTATGTGTGTTGATAAATTAGAGAAAGCTCAGAGCAGGGTTACAAAATGAATTGGAATATGGAAAACATAATACAGTGACAGATTTGTGGAACTCAATCTGGTTGGTTTTATCAAAAAAAGTTATGTGGTGACAGCAAATGCCATTCGATATCTAAATCTGGCTCATTTGCAGGGCTTTAAACTAGATTTGAAGGGGGATGGGGTTGTAGCTGGGCTTGCATCAGTGGGGCAGCACACTGGAATCAATAAAGACCAGGAGGCCCCCCAGGCCCCTAGGGTGAAATCGGTGTACTCGGCTCGCTCCCTGAAATGCCTGTACACCAATGCGCGCAGCATGGGGAATAAGCAGGAGGAGTTAGAAACCTGCGTTCGGTCAGGAGATTATGATCTGGTGGCATTAACAGAGACATGGTGGGACAGCTCACATGACTGGAATGTGGTCATGGATGGCTATGCCCTTTTCAGGAAAGACAGGCTGGCCAAGCGTGGTGGTGGAGTTGCTCTTTATGTGAGAGAGCAACTGCAATGTATAGAGTACTGTCCAGGTGCGGTTGAGGAGCGAGTTGAGAGTCTGTGGGTGAGAATTAAGGAGCAGGCTGGCAGGGGTGACACTGTTGTGGGAGTCTATTACAGGCCACCAGATCAGGGTGAGGAAGTTGATGAGGCCTTCTACGGGCAGCTGAGAGCGGCCTCACAGTCACAGGCTCTGGTTGTTATGGGGGATTTTAACTACCCTGATGTTTGCTGGAAGGACTACTCAGCCAGCCAGCCTCAGTCTAGGAGGTTCCTCCAGTGCATTGACGATAACTTTCTGATGCAAATGGTGGAGGAGCCGACTAGAAGAGGTGCGCTGCTGGATCTCGTCCTCGCTAACAAGGAGGGTCTGGTCGAAGCAGTAAAGGTGGGGGGCTGCCTTGGTTGCAGTGACCATGAGATGGTGGAGTTCAGAATCTCCTGTGGTGGGAGCAGAATACCGAGCAGAATTGCAACCCTGGACTTCAGCAGGGCCGACTTTGGCCTTTTCAAACAGTTGCTGGAGGGAATCCCGTGGGCAAGGCTGCTTGAAGGTAAAGGCGCCCAAGATAGTTGGTTAACTTTCAGGGACTGCTTCTACCAAGCTCAAGATCAGTGCATCCCGACGCGCAGGAAGTCAAGGAAGGGAGCCAGGAGACCTGCGTGGTTAAACAGGGAACTGCTGGGCAAACTCAAGTGGAAGAGGAGGGTTTACAAATCATGGAAGGAGGGGCTGGCCACTTGGGAAGAATATAAGGCTGTTGTCAGAGGATGTAGGGAGGCAACTAGGAAAGCTAAGGCCTCCTTAGAGTTAAACCTGGCGAGAGGGGTCAAGGACAACAGGAAGAGGTTCTTCAAATACATGGCAGATAAAACTAACACCAGAGGCAATGTAGGCCCACTGATGAACGGGGTGGGTGCCCTGGTGACAGAAGATACAGAGAAGGCAGAATTACTGAATGCCTTCTTTGTCTCTGTCTACTCTGCCGGAGGCTGTCCTGAGGAGCCCCGTACCCCTGAGGCCCCAGAGGAAGGCAGGGCAATGGAGGAGTCTGCCTCAGTTGATGAGGACTGGGTTAGGGAGCAATTAAGCAATCTGGACATCCATAAATCCATGGGTCCAGATGGGATGCACCCGCGGGTGCTGAGGGAGCTGGCTGAAGTCATTGCTGGACCGCTCTCCATCATCTTTGCCAAGTCTTGGGAAACGGGAGAGGTGCCTGAGGACTGGAGGAAAGCAAATGTCACTCCGGTCTTCAAAAAGGGCAAGAAGGAGGACCCGGGCAACTATAGACCGGTCAGCCTCACCTCCATCCCTGGGAAAGTGATGGAACACCTTATCCTTGGTGCCATCTTAAGACATATCAAGGATAAGAGGGTCATCAGGGACAGTCAGCATGGCTTCACCAAGGGGAAGTCGTGTTTGACCAACCTCATAGCCTTTTATGAAGACGTAACAAGGTGGATTGACGATGGCAGAGCAGTGGATGTGGTCTACCTTGACTTCAGCAAAGCATTTGACACCGTCTCCCACAGCATCCTCACGGCAAAACTGAGGAAGTGTGGACTGGATGATCGGGTAGTGAGGTGGACTGCAAACTGGCTGAAGGAGAGAAGCCAGAGAGTTGTGATCAATGGGGCGGAGTCTGGTTGGCGGCCTGTATCTAGTGGAGTGCCTCAAGGGTCAGTTCTGGGACCAATACTGTTCAATATATTCATCAATGACTTGGATGAGGGAATTGAGTGTACCATCAGCAAGTTTGCTGATGACACCAAGCTGGGAGGAGTGGCTGACACGCCAGAAGGCTGTGCTGCCATCCAGCGAGATCTGGACAGGCTAGAGAGTTGGGCGGGGAAAAATTTAATGAAATATAACAAGGGGAAATGTAGAGTCTTGCATCTGGGCAGGAACAACCCCAGGTTCCAGTACAGGTTGGGGAATGACCTATTAGAGAGCAGTGTAGGGGAAAGAGACCTGGGGGTCCTGGTGGACAGCAGGATGACCATGAGCCAGCACTGTGCCCTTGTGGCCAAGAAGGCCAATGGCATCCTGGGGTGTATTAGAAGGGGGGTGGTTAGTAGGTCCAGAGAGGTTCTCCTTCCCCTCTACTCTGCCCTGGTGAGACCTCATCTGGAATATTGTGTCCAGTTCTGGGCCCCTCAGTTCAAGAAGGACAGGGAACTTCTGGAAAGAGTCCAGCGCAGGGCCACAAAGATGATTAAGGGAGTGGAGCATCTCCCTTATGAGGAAAGGCTGAGGGAGCTGGGTCTCTTTAGCTTGGAGAAGAGGAGACTGAGGGGTGACCTCATTAATGTTTATAAATATATAAAGGGTGGGTGTCACGAGGATGGAGCTAGGCTCTTCTCGGTGACAACCAACAGTAAGACAAGGGGTAATGGGTTCAAGCTGGAACACAAGAGGTTCCACTTAAATGTGAGAAGAAACTTCTTCTCAGTGAGGGTGACAGAACACTGGAACAGGCTACCCAGGGGGGTTGTGGATTCTCCTTCTCTGGAGACATTCAAAACCCTCCTGGACGCCTTCCTGTGTAACCTCACCTAAGTTTTCCTGCTCTGGCAGGGGGATTGGACTAGATGATCTTTTGAGGTCCCTTCCAATCCCTAACATTCTGTGATTCTGTGATTCTGTGATTCTGTAAATGAGAAGTCAGAATTAAAAGGAAGATGCTAAAGCTAGTGAAATGCAGGCTGAAAATGAGCTCTTTATAAAAGCAGTGGTGGCCATTGGTTACAGAAAATGTTTAATAAGAGTCATAGTGGATGCTCCATTCCTGTAATTTTTTAAGTCAATTTATTTCCACTGACATGGAAATTAAATCATGTGTCTCTGTGCAACTTATTCTAAACTGGTCCTGCTTTGAACAGGGGGTTGCACAAGATGACCTCTTGAGATCTCTTCTAGACTTACAACCTAAATTACTCTGCAATTCTGTGGTTTCTGCTTTTTCGGAGATCTGACTAGATAACCTCTCTTGGCCTTAAGATAAATCTCTACTTGACTGCAATATAGTGTAGAGATAGCAGCACCACTGTAGCCGCAGGGCTAATTTATCCAGGGAACAGTATACTTTGTCCTCCAGTAACCTAAGGGAAAGCTGAGGTACAGTTTTCCAGAACCAAGATCTGAACATGGGCCAGTGGAATCCAGACGCTTCACTTGTTTGAGGTTAGCCTTTAGTTTTTGTATTTATTTGCTAATAACGAACTACAACTGATTCAAAGTCAAGTTAGCATTGGCATATAATTGGATACAGGAAATATCTTTCCACCTTTAGTTCGCGTTAGAAAGGGAGGAATAAAATACACTATTTCCAACACGGGGAAAAATGCATTCCCTGCCCTAGGTGGAGAGGTTACAGAGCTCGTTATAGACAAGATATGAAAGGGCTATAATAAACAATAGGAGACGAGAGGAAGTGCATTCAAACACACACATACACATTCTAATGAGTTGCTCAGTGAGGCAGTTGTGATCGTTGTAACATTCACCTGCAGCATTAATGGTTTGCTTTGTTAGTGTTTACTCAGTTACCAGCATTCTGTTGATTTCTATTGTGGCTACAGAAGAGAGAGGAGGAGGGCTTAAGAACACATGCAATACTCTTGCACATTTTGTGTAGAAATTTGTACAGGACTATTAAAAATCACTGGACCATTTGGAAGAAAGCTGGGTACAGGCTCAAAGGTGGAGTAGGAGTGGTCAAAGAAACACAAGCTAAAAAAGGTACAGGAGAGCTGTGGTTTCTACAAATATTGCTTGCTCTTGTCTTTTGCACTTTCCTGTGTTGTTGTATGGTTTATAATTTTTCTGTTTGGTAAATGCTGGCATTAGAATTTTTATATAATTATTACATTCCACCTTGCTGCTGTATTAATATTAACTTTGCATCTCAAATATCCATAATCAGCAAATTTTTATCTTGCTCTTTGATGGATGATGGCTAATCTCAGTGCTTTCCCTTTGAAATTTGCCTTTCTTATACGCGTACAAGTTATCATCAGTGAGTAAATCCAAACCAAATAGATCAGCCAAAGGACTTGACATTCCAATGAAATATATCAGCTGATGGAGCCCTAATAATAAAAGGGTAAATTCCAGATGGAAATCAGTTAAACAGTTATTGTGTTAGTTCTGCTCTTTCCAGATGTGAAAGTCGGCCTGCTAAAAGAAGTAAAAAGCAAGTGAGGAAAACTAAACATTCAGCACCAAAGAGCATTCTCCCTTAAAAGAGAACAATGTGCACGCAAGGACCTAAATGTCTGTTACAGTGGCTCAGACTGTTGGGTGTCTCTGTATCATAAAGGATCTTAGCCCCAGCTTTGCACCTGGACAGCAGCAAAGGAAAGGAAACAAGTTAAATATGTATTTTACTTGGATATCCTGTCATTCAGTTTTTAGAACACAGCAGAAGAATTTGGAATCACTGTAAGCAGGTGCCACAAATCCTTTTTTTTAAATTTACATCATATCACTAGAAAAACATCTGCTATTTACACAGTACATGCATTAGATGAAACCTGAATGTTGGCTGAGGAGAGTGATGAGACCAGCAGCAAAAAGAGTGAGGAAGCAGGTTCCCAATGTGCAGCAGTGAAGTAAAACTGCCTCTTTTCCTTTGCCTGCTCCTTTCTTTTGCTGCAGTAGCAACTGCTGAAAAGCGCTAATCTGAACTAAGGTTTCTGCAAGAAATCTAGGAAGCTATTTTATATAATGTATTTTCTATTGTTGAAAGAAGTTTCACACCTCGAGGTTGGAGCTGAGGTTCCTGTACTTAGATAGTTTGAAGTAAACAGGGAAAATTAATTCTAACAGAGAAGGACAACAATAAAATTATAAAGGGAAGCAAAAAAGGTGATACCTTTCATGCTAGTGTGGGAAAGAATAGTGCTAAGGGGAGAAAACAGAAGGAAGAGGTAAGAATATAGTAGTTTCCCTAGAGTTTCTGTGAGCCCAAGGATAGAGATTAATTATCAGCTGTCCTGGCTGACTAAAATGTAAGAGCTGCAGTACCTGTTCCTGCAGCTCATATGGGGCAAATTAGCTGGAAAAGAGAGCAATTATTAAGGAAGCCTCCATTTGCTCACTCAAACAAAATTATGGGGTTCCAAAGAAAAGATAACAAGAGTTTGCCCTTTACCAGGGAGGAGGGGGATTTTAATAACAGGAAGGGAAGAGCTACATGAGCATAAAGTCGATAGACCCAATGCAGGGAAGTTTAACCACCCATGGTCTGTGCTTCAGTTTCCCTTTTTTTTTTTTAGGAAGGGACATTATTGTTACCCTTTCTCCCAAGAATTCTGACAGATAAAGAATCATAGATATGCACTATTGGGAGGCTCTAAAAAAAGAAATTTGATAAGAATGGAGGATTGTGCCAGAGGATGACTGAATTTCCAAATTCAGACTTAATGGAAATCTTATAGTACACATATTAATCAAGAGTTTAATGTTACGGAAGAATCTGTGATTCTGGACTAGAACTCGGAGAATGTGAACATTTGCCGTGTGGAAAGGGTAACACACAAAGTACGTTGTGTACTTATTTTTAAGTGTAGTCACTCTGCTTCTCAAATGAGTACAAAAAGCATGTGAGAATGCATATGCTGCTTCAGTACACAAGCTATAACCCTCAGTCTCAACACAGGTTGTGCCAAGCAATTCTTTTTTCTGTTGGCACAAACACAGTCTCTCCTTCACCTCTTCATATCTCTTTTATGTTTGTCGCATTTACACAGCTGGATCTCACTGGACACTGTCTGTTCCAGCAACGTCAGCCACAGGCCCTCTTCCCCTTCCCCTCCTGTTCTCATGCCTTGGGGTAGCTTCACAGAAACACGGGCGGGCTTGTGAAAACACTTGTTATGTCTCCTTCCTCAGCTAGACAGCCCGTTTATTTTAGATAATGCTACTGCTACGGACGAAGGAAACGGAGAGTGTCGAAGTGTTTCATCGTGCTTATGTCTTCATAAACACAAGATTTACTGACTAGATATAAAGCAAATGGAAGGTGAAACCATACGTCACAGAAATGAGGAGTTAAAACAAATACAAATACGGGTACTTGTCTTTCTCCTGAAAATGTGAAGAATTACTTCTGTGCCCAAAAGCCTGCCTATTGTTTTTCTGGCTACCCTAGCTAGTCTAATGAGAGGTTTTACTATAAGTTACAAATAGTGTCCTTTTCCTCCTCATCCGAGGCAGGCGTTTTCTTCATAGAGGTGTACAAATACAGTATTTGGATATATATTCATTAAATATTTGAGGACGACTTTTGGCCCGTGTAACGAAGGGAGTACGTTTATATTTCTTTTAAGAGAAAAAATAAAATTGAAAATTGTATTTGATGTCACATACAGAAGAGTCCCTGCCTCATCCTGCTCTTATTACATGGCTGCCAAGGTAGGTACAGGATGACTGTTGTGAAAGTTTAACAGACAATGTCATTTTCCATTTAGGAAGACAAAAACTAGCAATAAGTTGAGCTTTCTCTGTAGAGAGACCTCATGATGTAATCAGGACACCAAGCGTGCCTGCATGGGCAGTTACGCTCTGGTTATCTTCCAGCTGTTTTGCTTGCAGATGGCGACTTAGGCTCCGTAGTGCTCTAAAGGTGAAACCTGAATTACGGTTGTGCAACTGAATCGATAAGGTCTGGAAATGGCCAAACACCTTGTGTAGTCTACTAGGAGATAGCTGGCACTCATTTCTCTCCAAGGACAGTGTGCTTGCTGTGTGCGTGTGCAACCTCTGTGCTAATATTAATAGCAGCATGAGTGGAGAATATGTGAGGCATGAAGCTGGTTACATCTAATCCCATGTATAAACCTCTTTTTCCTTTCACTGAAAGTCCATGTGTTGCAGCGCTTATGGTCAAATTAAGCAGTAAAAAATAGCAGAGCTATGCAAGACTTTGAAAAACTGACAGGAACGTGGTTCAGCAATTGGAAGAATTGGTAAGGGCAGAAGAACCCCTCATGTTGGATCAGCTCATGGGTCTTGACCAGCTTGGGTTGCACTGGAGAGAGAAGAATGAGATGCCATAGCCATTCCGCACTGAAGCACAGCTCTGCCACTTAATGGGAAGCTGAGATGCTACATGGAGCTGGAGATGTACACACTATCAACACTGCAGCACGAGCCCAGGAGGCAGGATTAAGCTACATAAAACCTTTCCCCTGCAGTCAGTATGTGTTCAGAGGGATCACAGAGCCTGCAATTTGAAAGTGTTGGGAAATATTAATCCTTTTGAGGATGCTTCTAAATGTCCAGTGTGAACTGTCAGCTGTAAATAGGAAAGTCCATTAAATTTTACACTGTGAAACCTAGACCACTCAATCTAGACTGTTTAATTTTAATGTAACTTGTGAATCTCTAGTCTGCAGCAGTGTAGCTGCACTATCACAAATGTCAGTGAAAGAAGTAATAATTTTCTATATTTAAAAATGACACATTTTTTCTCAAGGTCTTTCAGGAAAGCAATTCTGATGCTATAGGCCTTTCTAGCTAGCACCCTCTAACATTGAACCTGCTTTTTTGCCATTTGTTAACTCTATTTTATAATTATTTGGGACTCACAAAGACCAAGGAATACTGTGGTACAAGAACAGATAAGCTGTTCATCCTCACTTTTGTGAATACTCTGTGAATATCTAATACATTTATAGAGATTTTGATGTATTCAGGAATGACTCGTGGTCCAAAGAAAAATAAGTGCAAACACCTTATGAATGCATAGACTAAAGATGTTTCTAAATAAACATTTTGGACTATTTATCAACACTCTATATAATTTCTAGTGTTTGCATTTCTAACAGGGAAAGAAACTGTTGAAATAATCATAGCTCCTAAATGTAATTCTATACTGAGCCATGGGATTTAATGTATATGGCTTAGTGGATCTGAAGCAATGAGTTTCTGCAGTCAGAGAAACTCTGCAAAAATCAGAGAGATGTGGTAGCAGTGACATGGCCAAAAAAACCAACTACAAAATTCACTAAGTTTTCTAGTTCAACCTGACAGGCACTGTCAGGCAGTAGTAACTGCAGAGTGCGGAGGTGACAGATTTTCCCACTGGAAGGATAATGAGCACTGTATGGAATGATTAGTGGTCTGAGTTTGATTTTTTAAGGAAATGTGAAAGTTTCTAGTGGGAGAGAGAGCACAGACAAAGTAAAGGCTGTATTTATTCTGTGGGATCACTGTATATCTAGATAGAGCACAATCAGCCAGGTAGAAAGATGTATACTCCTTGGGTGTTGTGAGGCCATAGACCAAAAACCCCAGGCAATCAGTGTGTTTCAGAAAAAAAAATTAATCTATGAAGCAGAGCACAAGGCTGTTATAATGAAGGTTAAAGAATTTTATAGGACATTTTATGTTCCATTTGTATGGCATCACACCAGCAATCATTTATATTTTCTCCTGAATGAAAAGGCTAAATGAGAAGAAAACATACTGTGCACCTGGGTGTTGAGATAGTTACCATAGGAACAGTGGCTGCATGTAACTGCTTATCCCTTTCTACCTACAGCAAGTAAAAGAAGAGGGTATGGAGGCTCAAACTCAGATGAGGTGTAAGAGTGTACAGCTTCTTAAACTCAGGAAAGTTTCGTTACCCTGTACCAGATCATACCCTGTACCAGCATGCTAGAGGAGACAAGGGAGATCACTATTCTGTGATTCTATGACTACAGAAACAGAGTGTTCACCAACTGTGCAGTGGTACCACCTTTTTTCTTCTCTTTCTAGACATTTCACACACACAAAAATATGTAGTTATTGTTTCAGAAAAGCCATTTAATATTACTGATTTTCACAGAATCTGGACTGCTCTGCATTTATTGACTGGCATACAGAGACAGATACTTGGTACTTCCACTGCTTCCCTTGCTGTGACCACAACATACTCTGAATGTCATTTGAAGTCCCTTTAAAATACCAGCACAGCTTCAGCTTATGCTAGGCAAGAATTCAGCACACCTAATGTCAGGATTTTGCAGTGAGTGCTCTGTAGTCTGCTCTGGTTCCGTTTTTTTACCCAATCTAGACAAGCAGGCTCTTCAGAGATCTTTCTATCTTACATGGACATCCTCCTGCATTTGACTTCTGCAATAGAACTACCCTTTTCTCTCCATTATCTGTAAAGGAAACCCGGACAACTGGCCTAGGTGTGCTTCCCTGGACAGTAGAAGACCATGTTTGGACAGATGCTATCCCAGGTTTCAGAAATTGGTGCTCCAGTCTTTTTCACGGACATGCCTGCCACACTTTCCTCTGAATGGCTTCTCAGCTCCTCTGGGTAACCTACCGCACTGGAGCATCTCCAGTGCCTGGCTCTGGGTGTGGATTCATTGGCAAATGTTCTGCATAGATAATAATGTTGCTAAGGCTGCTTTCCTGCTAGCTCTCATAATCTTTTCCATTGCCAGTCATCAAATGGAGTTTTCTAAATGCTTGAGCTGAACACCGTCAATTCCAATTCTAACTTCTCAACTCTGAAAATGTTTCAGTCTCCTGAGGTGAAATTCTCCATCTTGACACTCCTTGCAATCTGCAGCAATCCCGAATGAAAACTAAAAAAACAGAAGATGCTGTTTACACATAATAATCACTTAGGAAGTGTGTGTGTGTAATTGATAATGTCTGATCAAAACCAAACTCAGTATTTCTCATGTTTTCTGGTTTTCTGAATTCTCATGGATCCTATTGCACTCAGTCAAGCTTCTTTGAATTATTCTCAGCTGATGGTGTTTGCAATAGCCCAGATCAGTAAGTCTGGTATACGTGGGGACTGTAACTTGCTAATGAGTGCATATCTGTCCCTATGGAAGGAGTTCAGCTGAGTTCTGTGGAATTAGATTGGTCTAGATCAGAAGATTGCCCCTCGTATTTTTAGTAATTGTTGGCACAGAGTCCTTACCCTAATAAACAGACAAATCAGCTCTATTCTTCTGTTTATAGAAAGATAATTTCCTGATTTCCTAGCTGGCCCAGGAATCAAGCTAATGGTTTAATTATTTCCTTTTAAAAAAAAATATTTTCATTCTTAATTAGTTCCATTGTGATTTCAAATTTCCACAGACAATGAAATATTTCTATATCACACCCACATAAAGGATTACAAAGTAAATTCTCAAAAATAACTGGTGCCACAAGCATTTCTGGCATAAGATCTAGCTGGTGTTTGAGGTTATCTATTCTAAAGCACACAGACAACGTTATATAGTAGGAACTGGGGAAGTAATGCACAGTTCTCAGTAATCTGTTTTCAAAACAGAAAATCTTAATCCTTACGTGGCAAAATATTCTTCCTTCTCTTTCTTTATTTCAATTTTTAGTGGGGTTTTATGATATTAAAGAGAACATTTCATTCAGAAACAACAGTTATTAGATGAGATTACAATTACTTGGTTTTGAATTATTTTACAAACTTTCAAAGGATGATTGTGTTGGCACTTTTATGACAAGGTCAAAGAACATAGAACTGCATGGGCTGTCATATCTGTTGAGAGCAAAGGAACCTCAGAAATTAATTGATGTTTTAACTGAAAGAGAATCACTCTGTATTAAGCGCACGTTTGTTCAATGTGATCGAGCATCTTAAAAGTATGAAACGTAAACCCAAAGGCCTTCCTGCCAAAACATATCCCATCTAAGTCAGTTTTTGCCATTCTTTTCAAAATGCCGTGTACCTTTAATACACATTTTCTGACAGCATAGTAGTGTTTTCTTTTTAACTCTAGCTACGTTTAGTCTGAAATATGAGGGCAGAATTATTTAGAAACTCCTGTTGCAAGTGGTTTTATTTTGTCTTCAAAGGATGTCAGTAGGATCTAAATTTGCAAGTTTGAGGTATGTTAAGCAGCAGACACAGAACAGAAAGAGTGTCAACAGTGTGCCACGGTCACAGGAGAACAAACAGCATAGCATGACTGACAGTATTCTAGCTAATATTTACCATGCAAGCTAATGCATTTAGCACTTAGTTCTCGGTAGAAACCTTTTAATCACATCTCAAAACTGCCTTTATAATACTGACTAACTTTCTACATTCCTACCTACCTCACCTGTGCTGTCTTAAGCCATTTAATGAAGCTGTGGTAGCTCAGGCTGCCACTTAGGATCAGTCACAGGCTGCCTGCATCTTCCATAACAGCAATTCCTGCTATTAGTTCTGCTTTTCCTACATAGGATTGGGTTTGAATATGGAAATTATTCTTTACAATAACCTCTACAAGCAGCTTCACTTTTTCTATCACTCAGACTCCTGATCTTAATATTTCAGTTGTTTCTTACTGACCAGAGTTTAGATTGCAGTAGGCACCGTCTTATCATTTGCTGCCCAAGCTTCTGGAGAGTTTTGAGAAAGTTCAGGGAAAAAAATCCTACCAGGATGTAACTTTTCACTCTGTACTTAAGCAGTTTATCCTTTTAGGTCACATCCATGTTATGATAGAGAATAGTAAACATAAGAGAGTGATTTAGATTCAGGTTGTCACTACCTACCTGTATTTACATGTCTAAACACAGGCATCTGCGTGCAAGACAGGGGTCTAAGCTCTCATTTCTGTAACTAAGTCTAGAAAGAGATTCAGCTGCCCTGATGTAAACATCCACTTCAGGCAGAGCTGATTAGGTCTTAAGATGTCTTTGTCTTGGCTAGGGGCTTGATTCAGTGTCCTCAACACAAATATCTAGTACCAACTGACATATCTGGGGGGATCTTAAACAACTGTATAGGGCTGGGCAGGTGTGACACAAGATCCAGAGGAATTCTCTGCCCTTCTGAACTGACAGGTGAGCGTCTCATGGTAAACCTACGGGTATCATAAATAGCATTTGACAGCAATTTGTGGCTAGGTGGATTCAACCATTCAGCTCCTCTGGCTATGATAGAAGCCTTCATACTGAGTTCAAAATTCCACACCTAAATCTTTATGTCTGCTGTTTGAATCTTAGTTCTATCTAGGCAGAAATGTAACCATACAACTGAAAGTAGTTTGAGTTTACTACCTGAAAAAGACCTTGTTTCCTGCATGAGTTTGCAGCTGTGAGAAATCCCATGCTATTGTGATTCTGTTTATGTTGTCACACAAGAACACCAAGCCAGTCTGAACAGGAGCACCATAATAAACTGGTTTTTTTAACCATCTCTACCCAAGTGCGTCTGTTGGAAGAGTCAGATGGAGTTTCATCAGATTCTCATCCAGTTGCTGCTGAAAGTAACATCAATAAAATTGGATGAAACTGGATTAGACTTTGATTATACACAATGCTTTTCTTGTGAATGTTGATATAAATATTGATATGCTATAAATATAAATGTTGACAAAAAATAAACTCCTTTGTTTCATATCTTTATATGGTACCACTGTCACACTGTCTGATATTAGCCTTCCTGCCATACTATTCTTATTTTGTGGAGGGAGAGCTGAAATACTGAGGGATATGATAGCTTTCTCAAACTCACAAAATAGTCCACAGAAGAAAGAACCGAACCCATATCTCTAAAACACAATGTGTGGTGACTTAAATTGCATAATCTTCCTTTTTTACACATGTAGGAATATGTTCTCAATTGATGCCTTTTTTTTTTCACAGCAATAGAAAAACAAAGCATTCAGAGCTTCACTCTGCCTTATGCAGAACCATACATTGACAAGAAGGGCTTCAAAACAAACATGAAGAAAATACATTTTGACTGTTCCATTTATGTAATTTTCTTATTCTAAGACAATAGCTATTCTTAAGAACAGGGATCAGCCATTAGGTTTGAGGAAGTTTTGGAGTTTTTAAAGTGTGCATAGAAAGTTATACTGCAAACTCCTCCTGCTCTCTCAAGTAAAAACTCAGTTTTTTCAAGTAGAGTGCATGCAACTGGATACAATAGGCTATAATTTTTAAAGTGTATTTGGGAGAAGCCTGGGCTCTTAGCTAGTGAAAACACAGGCACAAGGATAGTCAAGATGGAGTCTCAAGGTCTGCAGTATTAGTTTTATTGCTCTTAATAGGCACTCAAATATCAGGATAATTGAATAAGTGGATCAAAGAAGCTTTGTAACTTTAGCCATGAATTTTAAACTGTGAAAGAGTTTAGAGTCAGGAGAGGCATATGAAAATAGTAAAAGAAAGCAAATAACTTATGCTGTTATTGACTAAAAGGATTATGATTGCAGGAAGTTTAAATATACAGTGATAAATGGAAGTATCTAAGATGGTAAAACAGATTACAAAGGCAAATTCAGCTTGTCTCCTGATAGGAATCTAGCAAACAAGTACAATATTTTTTTCAAAAATACTGGATTTAATTTAACTCACTGCAAGCTTGATCCGTATCTCAGTCTTTACTTTGATTTAGAACAGTGTCCTTTAACTTCACTGGGCTTTGGACCAAATCCTTCATGGACATGAAAACTCTTCTAATAAGACAAAACTCATAGAAAGAAGCAGTGCTTTCTAAATCAAATTAAATTATAATTTTGAAAAAAACCCCCTACAAACAACAACAACAACTATGACGACAAAGAAACCCACAACAAAACCCCCCAAACCAAACAAACCCACCAAACCAAACACAACAAACAAACCAGTCTATCTGGCAGATGTATAAGCCCTTCTTCAGCTCTGCAATGGAAGCAGCAAAGTAAGTACTTACTAATACAGTTCAGAAAATCAGGGAGAAATCGTCAGTGTTTGTAGCACGGGGAATGTGTTAGCAACGGAGCTAACAATGCTGTGAACCCAGTATCTTTTGGTTTTATATATGAGCTTCTGATTAAATACTTTTCACAAAACAACTATTACAACTACAACTTCTCATTCACTTTTGTCTTCAGTGGAGACCTAAGTCAAGGGGTCAGTTAGTCTTCAGAAGGAAGTTCTTCTAGGCATTGTAAGGCACATACTGTTTGCAGACATTGTTTTTATGATACTGGATATACTCCAACACCTCCAGTCATCCTCTTGGTGTTCAGTGACTGGTAATTACCTGGATGTCCCTTTAGTCTTGTTGGACATAACCACATGATCACCTCTTTCCCCACTAACATCTCCTATTGCTCCAGTGCCACCAACCACAGTTTCTTTCAAATTGTCTGCTTAACACAAGTTAAATTAATTGTTCTCAGCGTCTTGTATTGCTTAGAAATTGTTTCTGCTTATGAATCCACATGTCCAAAGCTGTGACTGTTTTTTCTACTGATAGAACTTGCTCTTAAAAAATATTTTATCTTCCTCTGTAGTCATGGCTGCAGTCAGCCATCCACTGTAGCATAATGTATAAAGAAAGATAAAGGAACGAAAGTTCTTTCCAGTCCTGTCTACTATTCTAGGATATTACCAGATTTTCTAAGCAGTAAAGGTTCTTGGTTATTTGCCAAAATCTGCTGTTACAATTCAGAGCTATTATTTTGTTCCACAAGTCAGAGTACTGCAATTCTTTATAAAATGAAAGTTAGGACAACAGATCAACAGTCTGCAATACATGCACAATCCTTCAATCCCTTGAAGAGAACTTGTGTATTTTTTTGCAGTTCCTATTGTTTCAAACAAAGCTTCTTTCTACCTAAATGGTTACCACCGTGGCTATCAATGACATCTTGCCATTCATAACTAATGAAGACTATACCCCAACGGATCATAAACTTTAACTAGGAAGAATGTCACAATAGGACTAGAAAGTTTTGGTGGTTTAGTTGGCATTCCAAATAACAATTGCGCATGTCCTCCTGAAAGTCATATTTTAGTGGACTTTGCTAAGCTTCTGGTACATTTTAAGAAGGCAGTTTCATCCTTTAATTGGCTCCTGTAGCTATTTTCTCTCAAAGAAGAGTTTAGCTCTCTGTAAACAAAGTTCTAAAAGCCACCATGTAAAGTGGTATACTCAGGGCATAAAATAACACTTAGCTCATGTCATTTTCTTCCTCTGACATCCACATCTGGAAAAGGCACAAAGTGGAAACATTCTGGTTATAATAATTCCCATTTAGGGAGAACAGAGGATAGAAATTCTTGCTAGCATTCTGACAAAGATATAAACATTACTATTTTCATATTTAGCATGACTCATTTAGCATTGGAAAACAATGAAGATGTCACAACTTTCAGAAAACTAGTTTATTTTCTGTTTTTATTTTAAGATTTTATACTATAGATTTCAAGTGAGGTAGAATGAATCAGTTCAGGAAGGTGGATAGCTGTAACCTGAAATTTCTCCTCTTTTAAGTTGCAAAGTCAAAAACAATATTTAAGCTTTTGGAAAGTTTCTATTTTTCTTATTTAAGTAAAGAAAAGACAGAGGCACTCACTTTCTCACATAGTTCGCTAAAGACAAAGAAGATATGGAGGCTGCAGTCTTTCATGGGAAGTTTGCATTGTTCCTTTTTTTGTTGTTTTAATCTAAAATCAAAATTATGTTAATTGAAGACATATGGCCGTTCTTTGTACACAAAAACATAACGGTCTGGGAACAAAAGTATTGGATATCTTACAGTTAAAAAAAGCTTTCTTACAAGATTAATGTCTGTTTTACAGAATTACAGGATTTTGTTCTTTCTGATACCTTGGAAAAGCATTTGAAACCTCTGATGAACTCCAGAACTGAATTTTACCATGATTCTTTGAAGTCACCCCCAGCAGCTGAACTCACAGAATACTGGCCTGTCCACATCTGTTATACAGCATCTGTGCCTCCTCATGCAATACCACTGAAAACAGGGGGTAGAATAGAGCATGTATATGTTAGCATACGGAGCAAAACAAAACCTCTAAGACAATTGGTAGTTTGTACAATTTAAAGTGGAACTGTTACAATGGCTAACAATTGGCATTTGTATATAGGGCACTTCAGGAAAGGAGGATGCACAGTTGTGTATGAGCCAGCTCAGGGAACCGACAGAAACAGATCTTAAGAAAGATGACTGTAACTCAAAATGCAATCAGGACATTTATATATTAAAAAATACATCTGCCCTGATCTTTCCATGAGTCATGCATATTTATCATATTTAAGTTGGTAAATTTGTATTGAAGACTTATTTGTGTGAGGTAGGATGAACAGAGATGGCAAACCTTTCCTCTATGAAGTCATACTGACCAAGAGGAGCATCAGTTGGTCATGGAAATATAATAGTCATAGGCCTGCTCATGCATAATAACATGATGACTAAGAGGCAGCAAAGGGTGGAAAAAATTAATCAACCAATTAAAAATAAAGAATTACTTACCATAATCTTCAGGACTATACCAGAAGCTGCTACTCTCAAATAAAATCCATACTGCATGCCCACTCTATCTCTTTCTTACTCTGCAGAATTTGGGAAATACTTCTCACCTTGTGACTAAGGCCAAATCAGGCAAATCCAATCATAGCTTCTTTTTACCAATTTTTATAAACACAAAAAATAAGATTCTAGATAAAAATAAGATGGACAAGCAGAAGTAATATTAAGATATATAGTTGCTGATACTGTATAATACCACTGTATATATAAAATATTGTTTTTAAGTAAACACTTACAAGAACACAATTTTCTGAAACTTTATTGAATGAGGAGATCAATCTTATTCTCAGTGAAGTCAAGATCTTTTGCCCCTGGGTCCCTGTACAGACTGTGATTTGCCTTAACACTTCAGCCAGATTATTTACTTACCAAAGAGAATGTTTTGGTAACTAAACCCAAAAGTGAGTATGTGGCATATCCATCGGCATCAATTTATGCAGTATATTAATAATTTTTCTGTGGTATTTTACTATTAGCTACTACAAGCACATTTCTCTAGCTGTGGAAAACTGTTTGGTCTTCAAGGCTTCTCTGGTGGTGTGTTAAACAACAAAATCAAAGCAGTTCCCTGATGGTTTGTTCGGTTAGTGTACAATTTGCAGTGGATGTGACCTTGACGACTGAATAAACAAAAGGAAGAATTTTTAAACAATAGTCGATGGTATCCTATTTTTGATATCAAAGGACCTGTAGTAAAGTTAAAGTATGGTCTAGACTTCAAAGTTTTGCTGGCATATTGAGCTTGCTAGAGAGTAGCGAAACCACACCATGGAGGTGGAACAGCATGCCAGCAAAGCCACAGGCAGATATACAGCTTGAGGAGCTTCCAGTGCAGGCTTTGACAGGCTCAGCAATGCTGCCGTGACAGAAACCCACCAGTACAGTCTGGCTAAAACACCCAGACCTTGAGAAAACCTGATGGCTGAAGGTCTTAAGCGTAGCCTAAGCAGGGGCACACATACCTAGTCCTAAAATGAAGTCCAGAAGGCTGAGCTACACATTTTCTATATTACATGAGATGATTTAAACAAGGTCCAGAAGAGGCAATAGACTGAAGGAGCCTTAGGTTAGCATGCTGTCACTGCATCTGGCTGTGCTTAACACATAGGGAACAAAGGGCTATCTGAATTTTTTGTCTGATGTCCAGAATGAAGGATGGAGGTACCTCTATCCACTGATAAAAACAAGTGTTTGTAATCTTCCTTTCAAAGATCTGTCCTGATGAGGGAAACACACAGTATATTTGGAAAGGATAGGCATTTAGGGAGCACTGACTGTTAATGCTGGCCCACCAGCACCGCCTCTACAATACTGCACGACAGCACTGAGGATTGTGGATCTGCCCGAACACCTGCATGTTGGAAGAAGACACAGGTAAATCCACTTTCAGTTGCAGTACTAAGGACAGAAAGCTGCTGGCATCACTGAAAGAAGAATGGTTTGGGATCTACACAGTAAAAAAAGTCATGTGGGGTTTAGACACATGATCCAGCTGTCATCTGAAATAGTAGGATCCTAGAACAGCAGATTAAACCCACATGTTTTAAACATAGTAACTGATTTTTTATCCAGAGGAAACAAACAGAGGGAAACAAAGGGATGAAAATTGCTTGAAGCTTAAGGAACCAACCCCCTGGAAGCCATCCCGCCCAAACACGGCAGAGGGGAGTAATCTGCTGGGGAAAATTCAAACGGAGGTTTGAATGCTTCATCAGCTGGCTGATGGAATTAGAGGTCTCCTTCAGCAGTCACTGTTGGCACTTAAGAATGAGAAAAGAGTAGTCTGGGATTTGTCTTAAATACTAGACGTGTATCAGGACATTACCAGAACTGTGCCAAAAACATTCAGAATCTTTCATGTGTTTCATGTGGGGTTTTTTTCAGCACCTCCTTGCGTGAAAAGATGCTGTTTCATATTCTGTTAATTCATTATTTTGATATATTTCAGAATAAGGTGGCTGAAATTATGATTCTGAATTTTGTACCCAATAGTCAAAGCTTTCTCTTTCCCCTTCAAACTCTTTTAATCTTGTCACCCCCAGAGAAAGGACAGTCTCTTCAAGGACATTAGTCAGCTGTACCAGTGATACTGCTCTAGCAGCAGGTTTACAGTAGTCGCGAATGTGGAAAAATAACAACCTCTAACAAGGCCTATAAATGATGCACATGAATCCATGCCAATAAAAGTAGTTAGCTTATGTTATTCATGGAGAAGACACATCCTTGCCATCTGCAAATGTCCTTTACAGTATATAATATTGTATGTCACGACCAGCACCACTATATAAACCCAGATTTTGCCACATTTACTCAAGTGAAGCAGTAGATAAGTCCCCAGATAGTGTGGAGAAGCTATTCTACTTATCGTGACTAAAAGGAACAGAATTCAACTGCTTGGAGGAGTATCTCCTCCATCTACTGAGCTTTGTATAACAATGACTGCATCTTTGATGGCTTGAGGATTGCATAACTATTAATTTTAGACATTTTTGTGACTGGATGATTTGGATTTGTATACTGTTCCCAAATCAGTGTTTGGCAATCCAGCAGTGCAAAGGGAGGTGAATAATGAAAAGAGAGTAATATTCCCAAGCAAAAAAGTTTAACATCAGTACAACTGGGGTGATTCAGACCCCTCCGTTCAGTAGCTCATCTCCGACAGCAACCAGTTAATGTACAGCCAAGGGAAAGAGTTTTATAAAGGTGAGGTGTTAAAAGGTTCTTCTGCGATACACGTTGTCTGCTGCTGGCCACTGGGAGTTCATGGACTTTCTGAGCCAGTATTTGCATCTGAACCACTGAATTAATCTAATGTCTGGTTGGTGGGAAGAACTACTAATGTATTTTGGGGAACTGCTTGTATATTAGGATAGTACCATCATATTACTGTATGGAAAGTTATGCAAATATGCCATGTCTTAGGTCTCCTTTTACACAAGTTTCAGGATGCTTCGTGATTCATTCACTTGAAGCATTTCATCATAAATGAGATGCTTACAGAGAATCTTTCATAATAGCCATCCAAACCCTTGCTTGAATTCTAGACACCTTCAAAGCTTTACAGTACAAAAACCAGCAATTTCAAGCTTAAGTGGAAAACAAACTGAAAGTATTGCCTGAAAACACATGTAAGTATCAAGGGTTGGAAAGTAACATAAGAGACTGTTAGAACCAGATATTCCTTCACAGCAGAACTTCAGAAGAGAGAGAGAATCGTAAATCAGATTTAAGGGAAGCAAATCTACCAAGGAGGCAGCAGTAATTTGAAGATACACTTACAGTTCTGTTAGATATTGTCAATATTTTCTTTTTCCATGTTTTCCTTCATGCAAAACAAAAATACGTGGAGCTTAAAAATTGCACTCTTAAGGAGGTTTATATATATTTCATGCAAGTTTGTTCTATTTGAAATTAATCTCTGGATGAAAGTAAGCAAAGAATAAGAACCCTTACTAGGAAAATGCGTGGGGTTTAATTTATTTTTTCCCCAGTGTTTTCAGGGTGACTGTCTGTTGTTAGTATGATTGCAAAGGCTATCCCCGGTTTTTGTGTTCTTTCTTTGCTCCCCATGGAGACTTGGATGGATTCATTCCACCCAAAACAAAGTTTTTCCTCCACCCATCAGAGATAACTTTTGTAATTGTACAAAGATCAGAGTGTAAATCCTGTTCTGATAAATTTGAAATGTCGATTCTGTGAATGAAGCTTCACAGTATGTTCTTTTGAGCAGTTATAAACAAGATATGAATATTGTATCTGACATAACAAAATCTGTACCTCATTCACAGCTTTTGCAAGGAAAATAGAACCTTCACATTGTTACACAGGGGATTTCTTGGAATTGCAGTTGGAGATGATGATTATGGGGAAACTAAGACTTATAAATGCTTTATTGTTTTGATGGAAATCAGCCAAGGAGGCAGATAAAAGACTTAAGAAGAGCTAGCTAGGAAACAAATCAGAGACCTAAATGACCCTACTGGAAAAATAAATTCTAGAACTTAACATCTGGTTCTTGCAGTTGTCAACTCACTCAGCAAATGGTCAGACTGATTAGCTGCTTGTCTGCAGAATACAGGGAAGGAAGTAAAGACCACATCATATCAGCAGCAGCAGGCAGTGCCAAGTGAATTCTCACAACCTACAGGGATATTGGTGTAGGTAGCAAACAGAAGTGTCTGGACAAAGCCTAACTTTTAATGTTTGTGCCTGTGCTTCAATGTCACCCTTCTTGCTGGTGCAGTCATACAAACAATAAATAGTGATGAGCTGGTTGTTAAGGAGACGGATATGAAATCTTAAGTATCACATGAAATATTAGGTAGCAATTACCTTGGGCTTCGTTGCAAATTTTAAACTAAGGCCAGGTTTATTCAGGTCATGAACTGTTCTTCCAAAAGTTTCCAGTCAGTTTGGACTGATTTACAGTCACTGCCTTAGCTCAAAAACACACTTTGATGAAAAACACAATCAAGCCAATGACTTTGAAGAAGATTTTTTCTTGAAACAAACCCTGAAAATGAAGGACTTGGGGAGCCCTCTCGAAATGTGCAAGAAGACTTTACATAGGCTGTATTTATACCATGCAACAAAAGGAGGTTTAGGGAGTTATTATACATTACTATACTGAGACAATAAACCCACCCAATGCAGCTTAATACAGTGCAAATCCAGGTATATTTATCAGCTCATGTCTACCGTATCCTTGCAAGGTGTGCAACATGTGTGGTATCAGGGACACACTGGCTGCTTACGGAGCCCAGCTGTGCACCCCCAAATCAGCATAGGTGTCTCTCCTGGTAAAGTCTCGAGGTCTGTGGGGACAGAAGGTTTGCCTCTGAGCCACAAATTACATGTGTTAATAGTACTGGTGACACAGCAATTACTCAGCACTGGACAGTTGTTTTCAGTACTAACCAAAGAGTCAAGAACACAAAAACATTTTCTTTGTTATTTAAGGAAGAGTAAACGGAGATCAAATACTTCGGCTTTGTTACATAAAGCATGCTAGTGTGTTTGAAGGTTGTTTTTGTGTCCACTGGTCTGCCCTTTGTTCAGGATGGCAAATCTAACTGTAAACAGCAGGTCTACCTGGAGGAACCATTCCCCAAACTCTGGTGGGATCAGTCTTCTTGCTTTACTAGTCATTCACACCTCTAAGAACTTCAGCATATTTTCCTTGTAGAGAGGTGTTGTCCCAGTGTAGAAACTGGGCACTGGTAAGGGTCTTTTGTAAGATTCTCATTTTCAAATAGCAGTCTTCTTGCCTAAATATTCAGCACCAAATTAATGGAGCAGTCTTTGATGATGCAGTAATTAATATGAACAAGAGACAGGGTGCTGAACACACACACAGACACAGAGAAATACACAGAAATCTGTCTGCTATTCTGTCAAGCTTCTTAATAATGAACCATCTTGAAAGGATACTGGTATATCTCCTCCATTGAAGTCCAGGCAATCAAGCCCAAAACCGCAAGCTTTCCTTGAGACAGTAGTAACAGAGAACTAGGACTGCTGGTTTTTTCTGGCCAACTTACTTTCTGTGAGTCATATTGAATGTCACCCATACACTTCCATAGGACCTGCATTCGCTTTCACTAGATTTTAATGTGATGGTTAATTTACAAAGCTAATCCCTTTGTAGCATTCCTTTTAAAAAACTTAGCTACATTGTGTTCTTTGTATGTTTTAGATTTTTAATCCTTTGGCTCCACAATAGCTCTATCAGTTCAAGATGCCTTGACATAAACTAGGAGAGGCGTGCTGCTGGACCTCGTCCTACCAAATCAAGAAGAACCAAGAGATGTAGGGGTTGGAGGCAGTCTCGTCTGCAGCGACCATGAGACGGTGAAGTTCAGGATCCTGTGTGGAGGAAGCAGGCCAAGAAGTAGGACTAAAACCATGGACTTCAGCAGGGTTCACTTTGGTCTCTTCAAGGTCCTGCTTGGAAGAATACCATGGGTTTGGGCTCTAGAAGATACGGGGGTCCAAGAGAGCTGGCTAGTATTCAAACGTCACTGCCTCCAAGCTCAAGACTGTTGCATCCCTATGAGAAAGAGAGTAAGAGGCCAGCAGGGATGAATAAAGAACTCTAGTCAAAACTCAGGTGGAAGAAAGATGTTTATGTAATGTGGAAAAAGGAACAGACCACCTGGGAGAAATATGAGATGGCCATGAGAGTATGCAGGCATGTGGTGAGGAAGGCCAAGCTCCACTTGGAATTAAATCTGGCCAGGGATGTCAAGGACAACAAGAGGGGCTTCTTCAAGTACCTCAGCAGCCAAAGGAAGGTTAGGGAAAATGTAGGTCTGCTGCTGAATGAGGAGGGTGCCCTGGTGACGGATGATACAGAGAAGGCAGTTACCAAAAGCCTTCTTTGCTTCTGTCTTTACTGCTAAGACCAGCTCACAGAAATCCCAGACCCTGGAGGTAGGAGAGCAAGTCTGGCAAAAGGAAGACTTGCCCTTGGTTGAGTAGGATCAGGTTAGAGATCATTTAGGCAAACTGGACGTACACAAATCCATGGGCCCCGATTGGTTGCACCCACAAGTGCAGAGAGGTGGCAGATGTTATTGCAAAGCCACTATCCATCACCTTTGAAAGGTCTTGGAGAGCAGCATAGCTGCCTGAGGACTGGAAGAAAGCAAACATCACTCCAGTCTTCAAAAAGGGCAAGAAGGATGACCTGGAAAGATGATGGAACAGCTCATTCTGGTCATCATCTCCAAGCACGTGGAGGAAAAGAAAGTTATCAAGAGTAGTCAGCATGAATTCACCAATGGGAAATCAAGCTTGACCAACCAGATAACCTTCTACAGTGGTATGACTGGCTGGGTAGACAAGGGGAGAACAGTGGAAGTTATCTACCTTGACTTTAGCAAGGCATTTGACACTGTCTCTCACAACATGCTCATAGGCAAGCTCAGGAAGTGTGGGTTGGAATAATGCAGAGTGAGGTGGATCGAGAACCAGCTGGATGGCAGAGCTCAGAGGGTTGTGATCAATGGTTCAAAGTCTGGTTGAAGGCCTGTTGTTAGTGGGGTTCCCCAGGGGTCAGTACTGGGTCCAGTCCTGTTCAACCTGTTCATCAGTTACCTGGATGAAGAGGCTGAGTGGACCCTCAGCAAGTTTGCTGAGGATACCAAGCTGGGAGGAAGGGTTGACAGACCAGAAGGCTGTGCTGCCATCCAGCGAGACCTGGACAGGCTGGAGGACTGGGCAGAGAAGAAGCTAATGAAGATTAACAAAGGCAAGTGTAGGGTCCTGCACCTGGGAAGGAATAACCCCAGGCACCAGCACAGGTTAGGGTTTGACCTGCTGGAAAGCAGTGCTGTGGAGATGGACCTGGGAGTTCTGGTTGACAACAGATTGATCATGGGTCAGCAATTTGCCCTTGTGGCCAGGAAGGCCAAGGATATCCTGGGGTGCATTAAGAAAAGTGTGACCAGCAGGTTGAGGGAGGTTGTCCTTCCCCTCTACTCTGCCCTGGTGAGGCTGCATCTGGAGCTCTGTGTTCAGTTCTGGGCTCCCCAGTTTAAGAAGGACAAGGAATTACTGGAGGGAGTCCAGCAGCGGGCCACAGAGATGATGAGGGGCCTAGAGCACCTTTCTGATGAGGAGAGACTGAGAGAGCTGGGTTTGTTCAGCCTGCAGAAGAGAAGGCTGAGAGGGGATCTCATCAATGCTTATAAAAATCTCAAGTGTGGGTGTCAAGAGGATGGGACCAGACTTCTTCCAGTGGTGCCCAATGACAGGATGAGGGGCAATGGGCACAGGAGGTTCCATCTGAGTATGAGGAGAAAATTCTTTACTTTGAGGGTGCCAGAGCCCTGGAACAGGCTGCCCAGAGAGGTGGTGGAGTCTCCTTTTCTGGAGACATTCAAAACCCTCCTGGACACATTCCTGTGCAATCTGCTCTGGGTGAACCTGCTTTAGCAGCTAGGCTGCACTAGATGATCTTCAGAGGTCCCTTCCAAGCCCAGTCATTCTGTGTGATTCTGTGATCTTTCTTATAAGCCCACTTTAAGTACTGAAAGGCCACAATAAGGTCTCCCTGGAGCTTTCTCTTCTCCAGGCTGAACAACCCCAACTCTCTCAGTCTGTCCTCATAGGAGAGGTATTCCAGCCCTCTGATCATCTTGGTGACCCTTTTATGGACACACTCCAACAGGTCCATGTCTCTCCTGTGCTGAGGGCTCCAGAGTTGGATGCAGGACTCCAGGTGGGGTCTCACCAGAGTGGAGCAGACAGGCAGAATCACCTCCCTCGACCTGCTGGACATGCTCTTTTTGATGCAGCCCAAGATACAAATGGCCTTCAGGGCTGTCCAATCTTTCAACCACCAGTGCCCCCAAGCTCTTCTTGGCAGGGCTGCTCTCAACCCCTTCATCCCCCAGCCTGGATTAGTACCGGGGGTTGCCCCAATCCAGATGCAGGACCTTGCACTTGGCCTTGTTGAACCTCATGAAGTTCACATGGGCCCATTTCTTAGCTTCTCCATGTCCCTCTGGATGGCATCCTGTCCCTCAAGCATGTCAACTGCACCACTCAAGCTTGCTGAGGGTGCACTGAATCCCAATGTCTATGTCATTGATGAAGATATTAAACAGTACTGGTCCCAATTTGGATCCCCGAGGGACATCACTTGTCACCGGTGCACATCTAGATATTGAGCCCTTGACCACTGCCCTCTGAATGCCACCATCAACCAATTCCTCATGCATCAAACAGGCCACCCATCAAATCTGTGCTGGCTGTCTTGAATCACCTCCCTCTCCTCCGTGTGTTGGTGTCCTCATTCTGGGTTACAACAGCAGTAGCTGATTATCAGGAAGCATTTCAGAGTGGAATTTAAGTGACTTGCATTTTTGAGACCAGCACAGGGACCACAAAAGGGCACTTTGGGATATTTAACCTTTAGTAGCAAGTATTCAAGTGCAACTTCACGTTCATTCATTGTGATTACTGAATTTGATAAATCATTGACTTGGATGGAATACCTGAAACCTTCATGCTTTCTGGGACTATTTCACAGCTTGAGCTGGGCAATGAAAACAGAAGAAAGTTGATTTAAAGAAACACTGTCTTGTTTCAGGGTCTTGCACTCTCCCCATTAAAATTCTTTTGTAAAACAAAAGCATACCATTTCATTTTAAAAAATACCTACATAGGCTTCTCCATATGTTGTTTTCTTTCAATGTCGATGCATGTAAAAAATCTGTATTGCATTAAATAGGAAGTGAATGTAAGTGTGACATGTGGAAATCTTCCAGATGATTGAACTGTTAAGTACAATTTAATGCTGCAGAATATTTCTCCTCTCCGTTAGCTAACAGCATGTATTTCTATATAGAGGCAATACAAAACTTTTCATGTGTTTATTTTAAAGAAACTTAATGAGCACTTTGAGCGGAAAAATCTCATCCATTTTCTGAACTGCTGTTTTGGGATTGTTACTAAAAATGAAAAAAAAAAATGACTTTATCATGACGTCTAAATCTGATCTCGTTCGATCAGTGCAAATCAAAATCAGCTTAATTGAAGTAAGTCAAATTCAACTAATCCAGAAGTTTTGAGGTTGGGGTCAGTTCCATTGACTTCAGTAAGGTTACCTCTGACCTGTCTCACTGTGAAATCAGATTCAATCCAGTATCGAAAGACTTGTACATTCAATTTATCTCCAGAAACGGGCTTGAGATACAAAGTTTAAATCCACAACCACACTTCCATAAAGGCAGGGTCTTCAGTGCAATGATTTTCGGCTTGACAGTAAGAAAAATAGGAATCAGTTCCAAGATCAGGATACTTGGATATAGATTATTTTCTAATGAATTAATTTTAAAATCAAATGGCTGGAAATCAGCATCCCTGTTTTTATTGCCAGGACCTAACTACCTGTATCTGGATTTCTACTGTACAAGAAAGCAGAGTATGTGCTTTAGGTGTGAGCAAAATTATCTGCTGTTGCAGAAGAAATCCAGAACTCTGGACTCAATTCTTGGCAGGTAAAAGCCTTTTTATTCATCTTTATACCAAAACCTAATGTTGACATTGAAGAAGGATAAAATGAATAAAGTTTGGTGCTCTGAGTGTTCAGCATGAGGGAAGCTATGAAAGCTGGCTAAAGTGGTGAAGGGATTTGGTGGTACAGAGGTTTGAACTGGACGATCACATGAAGGCTGGTTCCTGTATTTCATATAACCCTTTAACCTACCCCATTCCTACAACTACCTCCAAATTGCACCGGTTTTTTAAGTTTAGAACCATTTCAATGAATCTTTTCCACTTTTGGTTTCTGATTGCATCTGAAGTGCCAAACGTCTTGAGGAAGGCTTCCCTCCTCTCAATTTATTCAAGATGTTTGAATATGTTTTAAATCCATATGGAAATCCAACCTAAGTATAAAGCCTTTGGAGATTTGCACCTCATTACACCCCTATAGGTTCAAAAAAACCAGCGCCAACCCACCTACCAAAGTTGTGAACACATCTACCTCACGTTACACACTGGTTACACTAAACCAGGGAGCAAGATTTTAATAAAGATCACGTTGTCAGTAGAGCATTATGGACACCTACATAAGAATATATATTCTTTTGCTCCATTTTTTATTTTTAGAGCATATCAGCAAAATCAGGATGAAGCCATGACTTGTAGTTTCCTTGTAGTGTCAGTGTTAAGGATTCTTGCTGGAATCACGCAGAAGGAAAGGAGCAAAATATATCTGCCTTTTTTGCCTGATCTGGCAATAGGCAGGCATCGAATTTAATTCAGAACTTTTCTCTCATTCTCATATAGAGAGAATTTCGAAACAGAGGAAACGAAGAACAAAGTGGAGGCCAGGTGACGGTCTCGTCATGACCATGTAATCATAGTCAAGCAGTATGGGGAATATGCTGTGATCTTCAAGAGGCAGTACAGTGCAACGTAAACACGGCATTTTCCCTGGAGACTCTTCCTTAATGTGTTGGAATGGCAGGAAATTTCTGAAACCCATTAAAATTTATACTGGTGAGAGTTTAAATTCCTGGAAATCCACATAGCTGGAGATACTAAAGAGCTAAATACTGACAAAAAACTCCCTACAGGATAGGAGTTGAGTGATAGGCAAGCAACCTATCCCTTAAAAAAATAGTAATATGATAAGGTTGTCATTCTGACAAACAGCGTGATAGATACAGATGGCAGAGTTTTGTTCAAAGTCTCTAGGCTATATTTGATGGTACAAAAAAAACTTTAGCATGTATTCTGTAACTACAGACATATTAAATTTTTTTAAATTTTGCTTACTTTCATATTGTAGCAGTAGGATATATCATTTAAGATATGAAATAGATAGGTAATTAAGATGTCGTAGAAGTTTTTTTTTTTTCTTTTAGTTTTTGTTTGTTTGTTTGTGGGGGTATTTATTTTTAAAGCCTACATATAAAAGATTTATAGCTAGAACAAAATGCAAAAAGAAAATATTATTCCAACTGAGGTCTTCAATGAAAGTAGATTGTGTGCATTTGCACTGCTGCATGATTCTTCACAGAATGGGAGATCACTCAGAGCTCATTGTGCTCAGAGAAGATTGAGAGACAGTAAGTGATCCCAACAGGAACCCCAGAAGTGCGATAGGAAGCCCCTCTGAGACCATCTCACCCTCGTGCAATTATCCCTTCTTGCTAGACAAACGCCGAAGTGCATTCAAGTCACTATCAAAATGAAATGTCAAGAAAAAGCTGAGATGTTTATTTTCATAGCTGGAGACTCTGCCCCAGGAAAGCGACCTTCTCAATGACCCATTCTTCCTGACTGCATTAAATGACAGATATAGGTTTAGGGTCATGTCATCTGGTAGGCACCAGAGCAGGAGGGTGACATTTCTCCATCGTTAAATGGGATTCATAGAAGTTAATTATTTTAAAAAACATCTGCTTCTATTAAGACTCTGGTAATACTTATGATCTTTAAAAGGCTCCTGGGAGTTTAGGATGTCCAGTGAATGTGAAACCAAGTCATTGAGAACTCCAAAGGGCATGTCTCCATTGAGCTTTGGCTCTAGGCTCACGAGAGAGAACATGATCAGCCTGGTCAATGCATTTGGGATGGTCTGCAAGGAGATGGCAGCTGAAAGTGATAAGCATTGTCCCTGCACAGTGGTGCTTGTCAGCAGCCTGCATCTCAGCAGGACTTTTCACTCAACTTGCCCTGCACTGATTCTGTTTCTCTTCAGGATCTGACAGACTGGAGCTGATTCCCTCCCCTGTCAGAGGGGTAAGTTACAGGTAACTTTTTTCTTTGTTGATTTGTTTTGGATTATACAATCAAAATCAGGATCACACAATACTGGTTTTCTTGAGAAAGGCTTTGGGTTGTGGTTTTGGTTTGGTTTGGGTTTTGTTGTTGTTTTTTGTTGTTTGGTTGCTTGTTTGTTTTTGTTTTGGGGTGTTTGTTTGTTTATTTGGTTTTTAGTTTAATTTGAAGCTTTGCATTGTAAACCATCCTGAATTCAGCACAAAACTTTTGACAGTCATTAAGAGGTTAAGTTGTTCCTTCCCTTTTTGGATTTTTAGTAGGAGATTCATGGTGACAATGTTTCATCAGTATTAAAATAGAGGAGAGTGAACAGCATTTCCATATGGGGCCTGGGGTAGGGGAAGAGTATGTCTCTATAACCTGCATAAGGCACTAAGGAAAGGAGGCCAGGCTCCAGACATGTGTTTATCTCTGTAGCAGATGAACTGCAGAAATCCATGAAATTTCCAGAGTAAACCTCTAGAACTAAGAATCTGGCTGAACAAATCATTATGTCATATTTTGGTGTAACTCTTTTAAAGCAGGCAGGCCTCAGGTTAACTTGGAAAAAAACCAAACCAAAACAACAAACAAAACAAAAACAGGCACCAAAAACCACACAACATATTTTCTTGTTTTTCCACTGTGTTCTTTATCATTTCCTAGTAACACAGCTGGAGAAAACCTTTTTTTTCTGAGATGATAGAATTATTATTGAGAAACAGAACTGTTTGGCTTTAGATCACTGAGTTGAACTGGAAAGGGGCAAAGCATGTCAAGATTTAGTGGTTGTTCCAGGCTGCATATAGAATGAATTAGTAGCTTCAGTTTTATTCTCAGTTGCATAAAGACAAAAAATACCACTACCATGACTTCAGACTTTGTTGGCAATCCCAGCAGAACAAGACAGGTCAAGCTTGAAAGCAAATGAGTGGGGTGGGGAAAATTCCCTTTCAATCCTACAGGTGCACTACGTAAGCCAGTGTTGGAGCACACGGAGGAGGCAATACGAGGAGGCTTGTGCTGCCAGAGCACCAGCTGGATCTCCTGTGGGCTTAACCAAAAGACCTGGATGCACAAATTCAGGTTGGAATGGCCCTGAAACACTTCACTTAAAGATAACAGATCTCCAGTGTCTGTCACCAGAACTCTTGAGTCTTCCCAGGCCTCTGCTGAGTCCTTGCTTAACACGGCATTGTGGTCAGATTATCTTCTCTCATGTACTGACAAGTCAGCTCTCAATTTTTGAAATATTTCAGTTCTCTCATGCTTTCTGGGATGAAAATTATGTTAAGTGGATGCTTCTCTATATTTCCTTTTTTTTTTTCATTCTGCTTACATCCAGAGCTTGAACGTTTTATCCTGTTTGCAAGTCTATAGCCTTCATCCCAATACAGAAAATCTTCTGAAGTTAAAATAGAAAGGGCTACAAATGGAGTAATCCTGTGTAGCCCCAGAACACAACAGAGCACTAAGCACAGTGCACTTTGACTGCACGTGACAAAAGTAACACTTTCAGCACATTTTTATCAGTGCCTTTTTTTATTTGCTCATTTGTAAGGCTGCTGATATTAAGTTCATCTTAAGGCAAACTTTCACCGTGCACTGATAACAAACTTGGGACATTTTGCATTTGATAGTGGTAAGGTAAACCCTTTCTTCCAAGAAGTACAAAATGTATTTATTTTAGCTTAGGTTGCCTAGGAACTAACACTCATTATCTTATGGTGCAATGAACAAGCTTCATTAGGCTACAGGAAAGTCCATGTAAAAGTTTTGCATATGACATCTGGAAATCTCTGAATCACTTCTATCAGTACTATCAAGACAGAATGGTAAACACTGAATGTTTTTCATGTGAAAAGCCTACAATTTTACACTTTTCATCTTAAGAAATTACTACTGCATTTTAAAACAAGTGGTAATTTAATACATATAGTAAAATGTTTGAATGTTAGTTATTAAAATGAAGGAGAGAGAATTGCACTGAACAACTCCCTAGCTGAATTTTATACTTTATTTTGTACTTTACAGATTGTTGTTAACACACTGATATTTCCAGGAATGTGTCCATTCAAAATAATGCCAAAATTGTGAAACCATTCTAATTCAATTTTTTCTTAAATTCAAGGGTATTTTTTCAATTACAGCAGTATATGAGGTATTCAATATTAATATATGAGTGTTCAAATACCTATCTCATATATCTATCTATAAATAACCACTAGAAATATATATTTAAGCACGCTTTAATTCTAGTGTGTTTGCTTCTGTTTAAAAGAACTTTACTTAGGAAATAACATTAAGGTCCAATTCTAAATTTAGCAGATGTTAGGAATTAATTTTCTTTAAATGTTTTGTAATATTTGTTCTAAGTGAACTGTCTTAGTTATTATTTCTGAAAATATGCTTCCTTGAGAGAAAAGTCACAGAAGAAATTAAGAAACACAAACTGATTTTTTGATTCGGTTTGAAATTCGGGGCAAATGTTCCTTTTTTTTTTTTTACCTAACTAATTGAAACAGTGTCTTTGACTGACATATTTTATCTAATCCTACTTATTTAAGAAAATAAAGGCCCTTCATAACTTTCCAGGTCTATGGCATTAGAGTGCTTGCCAAGTTTTTCTTGGCTAACACTAAGGATAATTATTTTTCAACTGTGTGCATTTTAGCACTTAAACCACAATATTTATCTACATAACAACTACAGAGAGAGTGCAAGTTTCCTCAAATCAGTGTGGCCCAAGCGTTTTTGTGATTAAAAAGCATAATGATAAGAAGCCAACATTTGTGATAGCTGTTTCAATCGAATGCACAGGTTTTCAGATCTGTTGTAAGCACAGAGTTATACTTTAGTGTTACACTGATGTTACCAGGCTCAGGATCTGGCCCAAATTCTTTCTTTGATTCTTGACATTTTATCAAGTTGCCAATAAACCTGTCAATTAGTGCTATTAGCAGCCTGTGTTTTACAGTGAAGCACACCTTTGTCCTCTAGGAAATGAACAGAGACTGATTAATCTTTCACGAATAACTGAACAACTTCATGCAGCACCAATAGCAGCTACACCAGCAGCCTAAAGTTCGGAGCCTATCCCATTCCACCAGTTCAGGATGAAGAAGAAGACTGCTCCTAATGACTGTATCTACCTACTGGATCCAGGCAATGTGTGATCTTCACATCTTCATGGTATACCGAGGATCAAGTGAAATGTCCAGTTTTTAAAGGAGAATTCCCAGCAGCTCTCAAGTACTTAGGTTAAGTAGTGTCTCGTAGGACTGCTTCAAAAGGCACAAGACTCTTATTTAACGTCTGCATCACGTGGTTTATTTGAAAATCACTGACCCACCTTTTCATAGCCTATGTCTCGGGAATGCATTCAAGTGAGATTTCAAACATCAATTTTTTTGTTTGTTTGTTTTTCAGCTCTAAATAATGGAGGCTTAAAAAAACCCATCAAACTTAACAAAGTTTCTGCTCCTCTAGCTGCCACCTCATCTAGCCGTAGGGGTAAATATTGAAATGCACTGGCATTCAGTTACTAAACTGAAGACATCTAGGTGGAATGAGCTGTTTCAAAATCGAATACATTTTATTTACTTTCAATGTGGATGTTAATCTCCAGCACCCACCCCAAAAGGTAAATTGGATCAGAGAAGCTGTTATGTGTGAAAAGGACAGTCTAGAGTGATTTTCATTGAGCTATGGCTAAAAGGTGAATAATTGTGTTTGTATCATGCTTGTTGCTGTGAAAAGCAACACTTTGATGGTTGGAATATTCCTTGATGTGGAGACTGGGGGAAGAGGCTGTAGTAGAAAGGTATACCTGTGTTCCATACTAGCATTAGCTGCGCTGCTGCTTGTGCACAAAAATTACAAATATACCAACCTGTGTTACCCATCACAAACAGAACCTAATTTCCTTTGAATGTGCCCTTTATTTTTCAAATGATTGCCAAGGGCTTTACTAAATAATTTTTAGAGTATCTTCATTAAACTTTCTCCACGAATCTGTCCTTTTAATTTTCTGTTTGGTTGCCTGAATCTTGTGTTGCAAACAGGAAGGAAATTTAACCTTCGAAGAGGAGCAGTACATGGTTTCACTACTGTGGCCATAGCTCTGGGAAAGTCTGATGACTCTCTCCTTACCTCTGACAGGTGAGTGATCTGTTCCTTGTCTGTATCTGTTCAGCATCTGAAAACCCACAGTATATTACAGAACACACAGGACAAGCAATATTTTGCACAGGGCATTTGCTTCTTGTTCCCCAAGTTAAGGATGAGCCAGGGAAGAAGAGAGAACAGATTTCTGCTATCATTAATCATTTCTGTTAAAATCCACAACCCCTCTATGATTTATTAGTGTTCTCTGAAAGAGTGGAAAGTTGTCCAAATAACCATGATTCAACAATGTTGTAATTCCCTACCAGTCACTGTACAAACCAAACTTGGATTTTACATTAATGTAGGGATTCACATAACAGGTTTATATATAATCTCATTACCCAGCTAGCTCTCTCTTTACAAACCATGCTGAACAAAACAAATAAAAATAGCCCAACCTTTATTGCTCTGTTTGCTTTTTTATGTGTTGGCAGCCTGGATCATTTTTACACCACACATAAACACTCCCTAGAGACAGATGTCAGAACAGTTCAGCCTAAGAAAACTAGGGTAAATGTTCAGGTTCTGGTACGTGGTTGTTGGTGCTTCAATTTTACAACACTTGAGAAAGGCAAAAACACAAAAAAGAGGTAAAAATCTTCTTACTTGCTCAGTCCTCTTCTGTTGTCTGCCTTGGGTGCTCAGGCTGGCAGGTCCTAGTGCTATGTGAAAATTTGACCAATTCCTGCAGCAACAAGGTCAAGTGATTCCTCCATAATTTTGCAGGAAAGCAGAATAATTTCCCTGAACTTGAGTTCCTATGGCAAAAAAAAAAAATCACAGAGAGCAGGAGTCTTTGGTTAGAAGCTTCCCATTGTTTTGGAAGTCCAATAATGACAGTTTGAGAAAAAAAATGGTTATTCATCTGGTGGGGCTAGATGTTCAATCAGGCTGCCTTGGAGTCGAAGTGTCTAAATGAGTAGATACTATCAAATCTTCACAGTTGACATGGGTAAGGATTGCACAGCTACGAAGAGCTCTTCATATCCATGAAATAGATGTGTCCAGCCTAATTAATATTGTGATGTTAATTAATTAGGTAAGGTAATAACCTTTCCTGGGCCAACAGTTTCTGATTTGGTCTGTTGGTACTATAATGGTGTCATAAGGGGCTTACCCAGGAGACAATCATTTGACTACTGTTCCAGCCTCTAGAGATGAGGCTCACCAGGACACACTGGAGAGAGGAGGAAACATTTCTGGCCCATTTCTTGCTTTCGGTCCTGCACTGCAGAATGGTAGTCATTGTAGAGGTATTCGCATGAAGTCTTTCTTCACAGGCTCTCTGAGCACTCCTGTTGTCCCTCCTGCTCTTCAATTCTGTCCTTCTGAGCTGATATCTCAAATAAAATCCGACTTGTTGAGTTTGCTGGGAAAACCTAGAAATAAAATATTTTATGGGCAAGTGTTGTGGTTGAGCCTACTAGTTGCAAAGTGAGTTTTACACAGGTTTTCTCCAGAACACCACCAACCTAAAGGGCTGACAGCAAATTGCTCTTCAGATTGACAAAATCAGTCATCCCATGCAAAACATCACAGGACCCATTCTCTAGCATTGATGATCCCAGGGGATTTATATTCTTCTTTTCTTTACTGAGTCCACTTTGGCTTTCCTTTCAGCTCTGGACTCTTTATGGCATCTGTCTCTGCCAGCACGCATTCCCTGACACATCTTACAGTCTGGTTCTTCTTGTTTTGAGGAACTCACCACTCTGTCCCTCCCTGGTCACTCCCCTCGTCAACAAACATCCACGTCTGCTCCTGTGTGTACCCGCAGCGCTGAGATATGGAAGCAGCTCGAAACATCAAGCCTGTACATCTGAGGCCATGAGTAAGTCTGAAGTGATGGGCAACAAGCAGCCAAGAGAGGTGCTGCTTCACTTGGAGAACGACAGCCCTCCGCAGCCAGCAGAACTGAGATATTGGCAGGGACCTCTGTAACCAATACAAAGAAAACCCATCCCAGCCAAAGCTGGACTCTTGGCACGTCTGTGACTGCTGCAAGAGTTATACAATTTGAAACAAAAAAGCATTTTTAAGGCCAGCAGGGAGGAGGAGGAGGAGGCTTCTGCCTACATAACCGTGCATAGGTTTCTGCCTACATGCCATGCAAACCTCATGAAGCTCAACAAGGCCAAGAGCAAGGTTCTGCACGTCGGTTGGGGCAGTCCCAAGGACAAGGACGGGCTGGGTGGAGAATGGATTGAGAGCAGCACTGAGGAGAAGTACTTGGGGGTGTTGGCTGATGAAAAGCTCAACATGACCTGTCGATGTGCACTCGCAGACCAGAAGGCCAACCCTATCCTTGGCTGCATCAAAAGCAGCGTGTCCAGCAGGTCGAGGGAGGTGGTTCTGCCCCTCTGCTCCGCTCTGGTGAGACCCCACCTGGAGTCCTGTGTCCAGCTCTGGAGCCCTCGGTACAGGAACCACATGGACCTGTTGGAGAGGGGCCAGAGGAGACACAGAAATGATGAGAGGGCTGGAACAGCTCTGCTGTGAGGACAGGCTGAGAAGTTGGGGTTGTTCAGCCTGGACAAGGCTCCAGGGAGACCTTATAGCATCCTTTCAATAGCTAAAGGGGAGCTACAAGAAAGCTGGAGAGGGACATTTTACACAGGCATGTAGTGATAGGACAAGCTGTAATGGCTTTAAACTGAAAGAGGATCGATTTAGGTTAGATGTAAGGAAGGAATTCTTCCTCATGAGGGTGGTGAGGCCCTGGAACAGGCTGCCCAGAGCAGCTGTGGATGCCCCATCCCTGGAAATGTTCAAGGCCAGGCTGGACGGGGCTTTGAGCAACCTGGTCTAGTGGAAGGTGTCCCTGCCCATGGCAGGGGAATTGGAACTAGATGATATTCAAGTCCCTTCGAGCACAAACGATTCTATGATTCTATGATAAAACCTTTCATGCACTCTGTGTACAGGCATTTATATTTTAGTGGCATTGGTGATATAACTTTTCTTTTTGAAAGTACGTGCATGTGCTGTAACAAGAAAGAGTTACTGGGAATGGATAACCAGCTGGAAAAACGTGGTCGAGGTTAAACTTTACAGGTCCATTCATGCCTGTGAATTAATTTAGCTTGCTATTTTATTATCTTGAGTTACAAAATGTTCATGCAAAGCATTAATGGTTAAAGCAGTCCAAGAGACCATCTGCTATGCCAAACTCTAATCACTATGTGGTAATTAGGCTGCCAGTTACACAAATCACATAGCATTTGTGATATTTCCAAATGAAGGAACAATGAGTGCCATGTGTTAAAAACAGGGATTGGTTTAGACAGGTAAGAGTTTCTTTATTTGACAGTTGCCAGCTTAATTTCTGAGCAAATGAATGCCTTGTTCCATTCTGCCTGTGAACCCTGTTTGAAAGACGAGTTTACACAGACATTCTGAGTGCTATCCCCACAGATAATAAAAGAAAAATTTGCTAAGAATACATTAGAGATTTTTCCCTTGAATTTCAACACAGTGGCAGAGTCTTATTCATCTCATTCTCTGAGACCTAACGGCATTTATTTAACACATACACCAGCAGAAGTTAAATATCACAACATCCTCCTGAAGAGTTTAGTGAAGCCTGATTTATGGCTATTGAAAGTGAGCTTTTTTTAAATAACCAAAATCAAAGTCATGTGAAAAAAAAACCCCAAACATTTTCAGGGTTAAAAGATGAAATCAATATTTTGCTAGATTAGGAGTCCAAAGTACACTTAGCTGTCGATGTGCCCATGTTTTACCCCTAGGCTCAAGGTAAGCTTTTACTCACATCTACCCACTGACAGCTCCCCAGAGCCTGCTAGCTGGGAGAGGTAGAAAATTAAGATGCACTTAAGTCACTGCACTCACACACATTGTTTTTTTTAGCATAAACGTAGGTAAAAAAACCATTTAAGTTCAACTGTAGAAACAGTAACTAATCCTCATTTGAGGTGAAATAAACAAAGACAGTGATGTTTTACATTCAAATATGCCATTTAGGGCTCACACAGCAACTTGTTTGTGGCTGAACTGTCCAGCCTGATAGCAGGGAAAATATCACACGACCCTGCAAGGAACCATTGCAGCAAGTATTTGACATTTTGGGTGCTGCTGATTAAACATTTGCATTTACAGAATAAGAATTTATTATTGAAGATATGGATGCATAATTTTTGGCAGTGAACAAGCTGGTTCCTACAATGGGCAAAAAACCTCATGTTTGTTCCTCAGTGCAGAGATCCGCTGCCTTTTTCTTGAGAACATCCATGTGAGCCTGCAGGTTTAATTTCAGGTAGAAGCAAAACTAACCTTAGGAAGGATTAACACCTAGTATTGAAAAAGGAAAGGCTTGTTAGAGATCAATATTACCTCTTTTCATGGTTTTATTACAGGTTTTGCAATATTTTATTTTTTGTGTGTGAGATCACTCTTGGAAACATGTATATAGCATTCTGGGCTTTTATTCAGAGAAGTGGACACCTATGTAACTAGAACTCCTGCCTGCAGATGAGCTTGAAAGTCTGGCCAAAAAAGAATCTCTCTCAAAATACCAGAAACTGTTATTTCATAAAATGATTTTTGAATCAGGAGCAACCAGCCCCGATGCTGCAGCCATTTTAAAGGCCGACAGATACAATTCCAAGCACCAGCAAGCTGTAAGACAGCAGGAGTACTTTTACTGCCTTGCACAAGACCAGCACCAGTTGCTGGTGGGTCTGTGTTTCTCAGAAACATTTATTTGGAGAACCCGTTGCTGAGACATTCAGACACTATATAGACATTTGGGAATTTATTTTCCTTTGTCAAAATGCCTTTTGTTTTGTTTACCCACCTAACTGGAGTCATATTAAACTTATGCAGATATCTGGCAGGTACTTAGGAGTAGATTCTTTGAAATCCCAGATAAATTGGGAAGGGTAAACACTGCAAAGGACAGAAAATACTATTCAAATATTTACTGAAATTGAAAACAGGGCAACGAAAAGAGGTTTTATCTATGGCATTTAAAGAGCCCCAATATCAGCACACATAGGTGTCTTGTAGTGCTGAAATGCACTTATGCTCACAGCAACATTTAGTAACAGAGTTATCTCACCTCCTGTTCCATAGAGCAGGAAAGTAAGTGCAGACCTCTCAAATCTTTACTAGTATCCGAAGCCGTAATTCTTCCATTATAACTAGAAACATACAATGTAAACAATTCTGGGGCATCAGTTGCTGCCAAATGAGGACAAAAGGAGAAATGTGTAGAAAGAAAGAGAGGAAGGAAGAGATACGGAAAAAGATTTTGAAAGAGACACAGATAGGGCATTCAACATGACTCTTCAATGCAATATAGTAGCAAGAAAAAAATTAATTACAAGCTGTGGGACATTAGGTCATGGGGAAGAGAGGTTGTATGACACTGTCCATATGGTTCTGGTGAGACCATACCTAGAAAAATACATTTGATTTTGAACAACTTAGTATAAAACTGATTGTGCCAAACTGGAATGGATTCAGAGAGCAGCAAACCAGTTATTGAATGGCTGAATTTATGAGGAAAGATAAAACAGCTAAAAATATACATAGCTTTGCTATGATATATCTAAAGGGAGACATTAATTGTCTCTTAGTACAGTATTCAAAGGCTTAAATGCCAAAGAA
Organism: Caloenas nicobarica; assembly: GCF_036013445.1. Classification (NCBI taxonomy): domain Eukaryota; kingdom Metazoa; phylum Chordata; class Aves; order Columbiformes; family Columbidae; genus Caloenas; species Caloenas nicobarica. The sequence continues at coordinate 19,549,894 of NC_088284.1, read as the reverse complement.
GCTGAAAAGTCATATGAATTATTTAGTGAGATATTAAGAGGATGTTGTTAAGGCTAATGAAATGGAATAGTCTCAAGTGATAGTGCTTGAGAAAGGACTAGCCCTCAACCATGTAACATATGAATAGTCTTTAGTTTAACTGCTACACGATCTGTCTGCAGGTTTATGGAGAGTACATGTGTGTAGGCCAGGGAGCGAAGAGGAATGCAGTAAAAGCAATTTCACTCAAAAAATAATTTGTGGCTAATAATGTACAATTTATGCTCTGGGTGAACAAATGGCTTGATTTATGTATGCAAACTCTTCAAATTCTTGTGAAAACAAAGTATTTGGTATAAAGACTACAGTATTTAGCTATAAAAAATTGGAAGTTTCTGTGCTGCAGTTCACATGCAGGCTGCACATTGATTGCAAACTCTGATATTAGACTTTCCATTGCTGGTTTACATCTGCAGAAAGTACATATGCAGTACAACTGAATAAACTTAAACTGTTCAGTGGATTTAAAAGAATGTACTTTCCTGCCTACTGGATTTTTAAGCATGAGAAAGAAATCTCCAGAGGTTTTTTTTGTTTGTTTCCATGTGAGATGGATGAAGCTACACAAACACAGAGACCCCAAACTCATTTAATCTCCCCTCATTCCCTGGCAAAGACCTCGTAAAACTTTGGAGATCTCTGGTTCTGCTAAAAAATAATAGACTTCATCCATTTCCGCTGTGCTGTTACGGTTTTTATCTATGGTGCTTTGTACGGAAGTTGCCAAACAACATCTGTGTTGCTTATGAAAAACAAATGAAAATGTTTTCAATTTGTTTAGAAGCACACAAAAATATATTTTCAAGTGAAACCATTCTTGTTCTAGCAGCTATCTGATGAAGAATTGACTCACAAACACACGAGTCAGAATTTCTCTGGCATTTTGCTGCCTTAGGTGAAATACTAGCCCAAATACCCATTCAGTTCTTCATCATGTTTGACAAGTTAATTTAAGAGTGCTTTCTATTCAGTCGGGATTTTGTGAAATAATTTGTCTCTTTTGTTGTTGCTGTGCTTTCTGCTCTTACCCTATTGCCTTCAATCAGCTTCATGTTGCAGCACATCTCTTTCCTCTTATTACACTTATTTCCTTAGGATATTACAATTATTTTTACTATCTAGACTCTCTTCATGCTTTTCCTTCCTCTTCCTTCTCATGCACGGTTTTGTTGGAGTCCCATATCTTCTGGTCCAAGCCACCCCACTTGTCACACGTTGTCAGCTAATAAGCCCTGAGGGTCATGAGTACTCTGCACCTCGGCAATATTAGGGACTGGGATTTATGAGCGATCTGATGGTGAAGCATGCTGAAGATCTCTAAAGACGGAGAAAAGGCAATAGCTTCAGCAGTAAAACCACCTTTATCCTGTTTTTATTTTAATTTAAATGATTCTTGATGCTTCTATTTCAATATCTGCAGTCTTCGCTTCCTCACTTTGAAATGCCGCCTCTCCAAATCTCAGAGCAGAGAAGATCTTGCAATCCAATCTGCTGGTACTGTGTCAGATGACCACTCCTTCTGTGCCCTTCACTTTGAAATAGACAGGAAGGACCATTCAGATAAGAGTTTCCTGACCTTATTGGTTCTGCAGGAACAGCTGAGACATGACTGATGCAGATTCCTAACACACAAATGTCATCTTTTGGAACAGCTTTAAAGAAGTTGCTGGCAGGAAAGCTCTGCTGTGTCCCAAAGGATTTTGGTTTAGCAAAAGCACCCAGTTTCATGATCTGGATACTAAGGATGTGAGACGGGTGTGACAGCACAGAGCCTTATTACAAGTACAGGTGAAAGGCCTGAAACTCATGTGTGTACTGCAAACCGGAGATCTTTCCAAGTCTTTCCAAAAAGCCGCAGTTCCTGCAGTTCCTGTAAAAGGGCCAGAAGCAGGCAGACTTCACAAAGAATACTTTCCTTTCCTGTCCTCGGCTGTGAAGCTTTCCTTGGTGAAACCCAGCAAGCTGAAGTAACCCTTCGTAACAGATCTCCACAAGGATTTCGAGTTTACACTGAGATTCAGAATGGGACATGTGATACACATATAGTATGCAAGTATGCATACACATATGCATATGCACGTACAATATACATATATTAAGCCTATTGAGTATTTATCTTATTAATAGAGTGTAGTTTAAAAGTTATGATAAGACATTCAGTCAGGATTCTCCTCTTAATGCTTTGCCCTGCTTGTTTCTGAACATAATTTCTCGTGGTCTACTTTCTACAGTTTTCAGCAAGTGTTTTTAGGAAGATGTTCTGTGTGAAAGTGAGACCTTAAAATTCCCAGATAACCACATTCAGACTGTCTAGGGAAGCTGTGAAACCTGATGCATGAGAAATAGGGTGCAAACTGATTATAGAGAAACTAGAAAAGTATCCAGGAGTTTGGGAGTGTGGCCATTTTTTCCAAGCACCACAAAAACACTAAACCATGTTTCAGATGGAATGTATTACTGAAGTTCAGTTTTTCCTTGACTTAGTTTTAGAAAAATACTCAAGAAAATTTGAGGCCTCTCCAGGACACACTAATTTTTGGTTTTGCAGTTGCAGCTGTCCAGTGAGATTAAGGAACTTGGATCAGTTCCAGCCTTCATTTATAGCTGTCAAAATAACAAAATTCTGTTTGCTGTGTCACATGGTGGTGCCTTTAATGAAATGCATGAATTTGTGTCCTACCTGTCATGTTGAGATAAGAACAGAAATAATAGAGGTAAATAAGAATTGTTACGCTTTCTTTCTGTTTCTTAGTTTATTAAACTTAGTTACAGTAAACTTTGAATATGGAAGTGCATGTATGACTTTCATTTCAATATTAGACCTAAACACTGCTTCAGCTGAGCAGGTTCCTGCAGCCTCAAGATGCTCACCACACTGATGTGCAAACCTGCAGCAGACAAGACCATAATTCTGTGTCATTCATAAAAGGACAATAGGTGAGACATAGCTATTTGAAACGTTCAGAAGAAATAATTCAGCATCCAACTCCTGACATATTCAAAAGAAAAAGAATACACCAAGGGTGCTGGTCCTGCTGACTTTGCCAATGTGAATAGGCTTTCCTCGTGAGAATAACTCTGCTGTCCTCACTAGGAGGGAAGTACCCTGCGGTGGCTGAAGAATGCAAGAAATGTTCCAGAAATCATTTCATCGTTAGCAGTGTTCAAGGTGTGTTTGAAAGCCTGTGTTATAAAAAGCAAATAAATGTCTCGATTAAAACTTCACTAAACCTACATCTTTGTTGAACCTATTATAACAAAAAAATGACAAATTAGAATTCAGCTGTGGAAAAAGACTAGTTTGTTACTACTGTTCCTGAACATGTCTGCAACAAAACAAGGGATGTACAAAGCCTTTTACTGGCTACCAGCAGGTACCATCAACTGCTAAATTCTAGGCGCTGTTAATGACATCACCAGGGAGTATGACTTAGGTCAAAACCTTGGCGGGAGGTACTGGCAACTGTTAAATCAACAGCAATCAAAACTAGAAAACCAACATGCTTGCTACCATCACATTTAAAAGAGAACTCATTGTGCCCTAAACACAGCAGCAGGTTTAATAGAAAAGTAGACATGTTTATGGTTTCAGATTTACAACAAGACTTATAAACACCTTATTACTCAGAATCCAGTCTGCTGCCCCAGAAACTAAGAATGTTACTTTTTTGAGAAGGAACTGTTGACACAAACATCTTGCCTAAGTTTGCCATTGTGGTTAACCAAAATACATTTACTACTGAGAAGGTAAATAAAAGCAAATAAGGTGCCTCTTATAGCACAATACAGTATGGTTCAAATTGACCAAGCTTAATGCTATGGTATAAATATGCTTAATATTTATGGAATTTTTCTAGAAGCTGTTTGCCTTGTTTGGCTTAATGTCTTATATGAGACTTACTGAATGGGAATGTGTTTTCAGTATTACATGTACTTAAAGACTTCATTAAAAATATTCAGAGGAGCTGCCATGAATACCACAGTTAACCATGGTGCAAATATAATGGGTCATGGTTTACTCTTACACTGACATGAATAAATCAATCTTGTCCCATGTAATGTATGTACACAGAAAAATTAACTGACAATTAAAATGATAGCACTAATGGAAATGATGCTGTATAAATGTAACTCAGCTATATAGACTGTGCTGAAGTAATACAGAAGCTCTTAAATCTGCAGGAGAACTGAGAAACTGGGAAACCCGGGTCTGGTGTCTGGGCTCCTATTCAGGGCTTCAGGGTCTTATGCAGTTGCTGGGCTGCTTCTCCATGCCCAGTGTCATCTGGTGCTAACAAAGAAACTGCAGCTCACAAAGAGGCTCACATTGTCCAGTCTTGGATTGTTCACACCACAGGATCAACTCCTCAGTTTTGTCTTTCTCCTACATGGAGGAGAAGGAAGGCAAAAAGAGAGACGGGGAAACTACTGAGAAGAAAGTAGGGCCATAATATATCCATTTCAATATACAGTCTTGAACTGGATCGGACTGGTTTGCGATCTCAGAAATCTTGACAGGCAATTCGCTCTCATTTTTTTTCACCTAAATTCATGCTTTAAAACTCCTTTAATTCTATTTTTAAAATGAAGCTTGAAGATATTAAAAATCATGCAGAAGACCAGCCTCCAGTGACTTTTAAAAACATCTGTTATTAAGTCTTGCTCCAGAACACATCTATGTGAGTAGAGACTGAGCATTAAACTGAGTTTGTTTTCTCAGCAAAAATTCATAGTATCTAAGATGACCCCCTCACACACATCTGTGTGTAAGCCTTGAGCCTCACATCAGAACTGTTACAATTAATATGAATATACAAAACAGTCAGCGGCTGTTTAAGAGGGAGGGAAAGAAAAATGCCAAGGAACTAAGATCCTGTGATTGCTCAGTAAGGCTGTAATTTACATTGTGCCACAAATCAGCATAGGAAAGGCAAATTCTGCTCAGAGGTCACAGATTCCTTTAGAGAAGATCCCTACAGCGTAGCTGTAATTTGTGACAATCTGTGGCAAAACCACTCAATTAAATAATGCTGACAAGTAGAAGTTTTATACCTCCACAGAAAAAGCCCCAGGCCCCCATTTCTACAGCTTTTACCTCCTTTTTCTGTTTGTTTTTTGGTTGGTTGGTTGGTTGGTTTTCTTTGTTGTAGTAGAGGAGGGACAACACTTATAGTCACTCTGTATTTAAAAATATTGTGCAAAAACTTGTGAAACAACATTTCTTACCTTATATTCTTGAGACAATTAAGATTCAGGAGTTGGTTAGTCACGTGGTTCATTTGTGGAAGATCAGCACTGCCCTGAGATGTCATTCTCCCATTACTCCAATGTTTAGATGAAGCACTGTAGACACTCCTTCGCCATACCGTTACAAAATAAAGCAGATTCAGTTTTATTAGAAGTGTTCAGAACTGGGTATTGTGTGTGAGCTGAACAGCAGTAACTTCTAGAAAGACTCCAGCTGGGAAGAAGACGGTTGACTGATCATACTTGAGTATCCTGATTTCCACTTGTACCTTGCCACACTGAAAAGCCACACTTGGTTCACAGAGTTTCTCTGCCGTTTGTTGTAAAAAATGAAGTAAGTTAGAAGGAGGGAGATAGAGGCATTATTTACAGTAACTGAACCATTGTTTCCTGGAGGGCTATCCAAAGGGCTGGTATCAGACTTGCTTTTGAACTGTATCCCGAATTACACAGGTGTTCCAACCTCTCAAAACACTGCTGCCGAAACACCTTCATCGCCTTCTCGTCTACAGACCTCACTGGCAGGTGATGTCCTCTCTAACTCCACTGGGTTTCTCAGCTGGTCAGTGTCATTGTAAGGTCACTCTCAATGGTTTTTGAAAATTCACGGTGATCTGGACAGGTTCTTGAGAAACAGAACAAAGAAAATGTCACTCCTGTCTTCAAGAAGGGCAAGAAAGAGGATCTGGAGAGCTACAGGCTAGCCAGCCTCAACTCAGCTCCTGGGAAGGTGAAGGAGCAAGAGCTTACAACTTTTTTTTGAAGGTCAGAATCCTGTGTCAAAGTATGAAAAGGTAGATCAGATAAACTAATAGCAGGTAACTTCATTGATACAGTCTTCAACTCAAGAAGTCCTTAGCGTTAGCTTCAGAAAGCTGAGAGTAGACTGGAGGGAAGATCAGTCTATACAGGCCATCCTTACACTCTCGTCGTAAGCATTCACTGCTGCTTTCTGTCCCAGACATCATAGCATGGCAATTCTTAAATACTTCATCCCTATTTACAAGCTTCTAGGCCAAAACCAAGCCATCTTTCAACTATAACAGAAAATTAGTCATTTAGCTAAAACGGTGAGTTACTGTTTCTTGAAAAATAACATGAAAAAAAGATAAATAGATAAAATGATAAAAATGTAACTAGTAAATTATAGCTAAAACTGAATTGGTAACACATCAGAGAGAGAACAGATGCATTTGTATAGTGAGTTCATAAAACAAAAATAATTAAAATATTTTCTCTCAAATTTTGGCACTAGAATTTTGCTTTGAGAGTTAACGTAACTCTTCCAAAGAATCAGGAGCAAAGAGTTTTCTGTAGTGTTCATACAGCACAATAATCCCTATCCTTTTAAAAACACTTTCTTAGAGACCTTAATTTTCTCTGAATCCAGCAGGTGAAGTGCAAACATCGGTCTCTGTGTACATAATGTTCAAGTCATGTTTCAGGCTCTAGATACTTCTACAATTTTACAGCAAGAGTTACCTCTTTATAGGAAGTGGAGATGTGGATTGTAGGTGGTTCTACGTTGCCATAAAACTAAATTTGCTGTGGGGCTGAGATGTTTGTGTGGGTGTTTGGCTGTTATGATTTCAGTTAATAAAATCCATGATTTAGTGTTAGTAAGGTTGATTTGATGCCTTTATTAGTAATTTCCTGGAATTTAACTATGACATTATTAGGAAATGCAGTCGAGCAATTCTGACACTAAATTAAAAATTTTGTTATAAGGAAAGAATTTACTTATTTTATACTTATATTATATTTATACATAATATATATAATATATTATATATACTTATACACTTGGATTTTTATTTATAATAGAAGCAAACCATTGTGTTTTTGAAGAACTATGAAAAATACACCTACTAAAAGATTGCATCACTGTTTCAAGTGTTGTTCACTGTTTCATCACTGTTCAAGTGTTGACTAGAGGTTAAATCATTAACCTCCAGGAAGTGTAAGTTAAAACAGCTTTAGAATTGATTCACCAGAGGACAGTTTTTCCTTTCTAAGCCCTTTTCTAGGCTAAAATATCTGGAAAACTAACCCCATGAGGACACTCCAGCCTGGTTTATAAGAACACATGCTTGATTCAAACTCCATTGGAAACAGACTGGTTTTCAGTGAGATTAGCAAATGTTGGCAGAGCTCCCTGGTCTACCTGCTCCAGATAGTGAAATAAATAATGTACCTTTAACCTAGGAACTGGCTTATATACAAAACACTTCAGAAAAACTGTTTGTCAATGTTGGGCCAACATCTTTCCATGTAGAAGCATTCTGTCAAAGACCTCTGGGAGTGTTGAGTGCCTTCTCCTGGGCCAGATGTCCAGGGAGGTCATGCTTTTAGCTGTAGAACTTTGAGATATTTTTGTTCCTGATTGATGACCCGCATGTCAGATGCTTGTGATTAGTAGATCACAGTGATAAACATGAGTGATAGCTGCAGAAAAGCGGACAGGTAGGTCAATCACCTGTTTTGCATTTGATATGTGAGGCTTCATTAATCAAGTTCACAGTTATTTTGCATTGTACAAAGCAGTTTCAGCACACACAGTGATTCTGGCCTTTGGTGTTAAGGTGTTGCATTGGTTTTGAGGAAGGCACTAAAGCAATTTGTTCATTTTTTATTCTTTCAATCTTTTTTTCTTGGAAAAGTGCTTAGACAGTGTCTAAGGATGGTGTCTTTATCAAGATATTGCAGATCAGTGTGACTCAATATACTAAACTTAGAGACAGAATAAGCTCTCTTGCCTCGTAACACCTTCTACACCAGCTGATTCACTGAACAGGTCTACGGAGTGCTATAGTAGTAGTTCTCATGTAGTTCTCTTCCTTCAGAAACAGTTCAATACGCAGTCCAACTTAGCTGCTTTTGATCATGCTGTTAACAGAGATCATTGTGACAAAAAAGTTAGGGCATGGATTTTTTTTTAAACTTTGAGCTTGGAAATCTATCACCCTAAGGACATTTTTTACCTCTAAAGGGTTACCTAATGTCATGCATGCTCTCCATATAAGGCCATTAATAATATAATTATCCTTTTTAAATAATCATACCATGAACCTTTCTAATACCCAAATTGATACAGAACACATGTTCCAGTGAGAGATGCCTTTAGGATACTGCTCAGGCTACCTCCTACTTCAGAGGGAACAGAATGAATTTCATGAAGAAAGATTAAACATTTGTAGAGGTATTAGACTGCAAAGGCAGGACTGGCTGGAAGAACAAGCATATACAATAAGAAGAAGAGGTCATGCACTTGCACAGCCTGAAACTCTAAATATCGGCTGGTCAGGAGGGTACTAGCCAGACAGATGCTGGAAGGAGAGGCCTTTCTTACAAAAAAAAAAGTAGATAAACTATAGATTTTCTTCTATTTCTTCACTTCTGTCTTTAGAAAGCATTTTTAGCTATGCGGGCTATTTTGAATACCATGGCTGATGCTTGGATTTGCATTTTGTCTTGATTTCGCGTAAGTATGATTTAAAGTAGCTACAGAACAAAAAGGGTGGTGTAAATCTATAAACCAAGACTGTGAGACATGTTAATGAGTGTCCTAATTCCCTTTCCCCAGCACACCGTAGGGGTAACACTGCATTTCCCATTTGGGCTTTTATAGGTGGGAAGAAAAGCTAGTTATGTATCTCAGGGAGTGGCGGTGGGAGCAGAAATGTCTTCTAGCAATTGCTGGCAATACTCAAGGCATGTTAAGGGGCCAAGGCAGTGTCCCAATTGCCATCTTAAATTCTGTTTTCTCTGCTGTAAAAATGGGAAATCCAAATTAAGACTATTTCATCAATAGAAAAATCAGATTATTTTTCGTCACAAGAGGGACTCTATCCATCCACAGGTTGAACATGACTCAGATTAACCAAGATGCCACTCCTTAAAACAAATCTGTACCTAGTGTGAAGAATTTCCTTTTCAGCGTGAGTCAGAGGAAAGAAGTTTAAAGCCATGGCAGCATTACTGTTTCATAGTGATGAAGCCCATGAACTCATTTGCCACCCTCCATTTTCTGCTACTTATTAACATTCACAAAAATTACTAACATTCTTTTTCATAAATAACATTTTGTTTTGTTCATAAAAATGGTCCTAGCTGTGAAGTGTTATCTATAAAGTCACCAAGGAGAAGGTGCTTGCACCATTACCTATGGCATGTCTGTGCTCTGAAGACTGCAGGAGTTTCCAATTTGTTTCTTGGTATAATTGGAATTGTGTTGATATGGATGACTGGAAAATGATTGCTTGGCTTTACGACTGTTCCCCTTTTTGTTTTAAAATTACTCAAGTATCCCTACCTTAAACACTTGGAAACAAAATCTGTTTGTTTTTGTTTTGTTATTTTAAAAGGAACATAACATTTATTCAAAGATGGCTTGTTGGAATGAATAGTAGTTCAATTTCCGTATGACTTTTTATTAATTTAAGACCTATGCTTCTAGCACAGAGAGATAAGAGCACCATGAATCAAATCAAGACACAAAGGCTCAGTTCCATGCAAGAAGCCTCTCAGGAACATTAATTGAGCTCTTGTATTCCCACTGCACTCCTGATTTACCGGTAGATGTCCCTGTGTCAGCTTCTCCTCTGTCTGACCTCTGATAAAAAATCTGCATTTGAACACTATGCTGTAAAAGGATGCCTGAGATTTTTCATTGCACCTGCTAATCTATATCTATATCTATATCTATATCTATATCTATATCTATATCTATATCTATATCTATATCTATATCTATATCTATATCTATATCTATATCTATATCTATATCTATATCTATATCTATATCTATATCTATATCTATATCTATATCTATATCTATATCTATATCTATCTATATCCAAGTGATTTTGAAATTAATTGAAAGAATCTGGTTTGTCTAGCCTATTTTTAAATGTAAAAAAAAGTATTTTTTCAATAATAAAACTGCCAGCAATTAAAGCAACATTAATTAAGGTGTTTTCATCTTTAATATCTTCATGTTATTTATGAACTAATCTGATAGATGAAGTGCTAATTCAGCAGAAGCACATCACAAGAAAACTATTGATATAAGGAAAAACTGAGTTGACACAACAGAAGAAAAACCCTACAGTAAGGGTGGCTATGAATTTCACATTATCTCAATGCATGCGTATGTCCAAAGCAAAAAAAAGAAAGGCAGAAACATCAACAAAATGCAAATATCTTTCCCTCTAAATGTTAATTATCCTTAACAAAATTGACTGAGAGAAAAGAGGCTACTAACCAATAACAGGAATTATTTGTGACTTGCATTTCACACATATATATGACAGTGTGTCAAATATAATTTTTTCTACTGCTGATAAAGTTAATCTTATTAGCACCTGACAGGGTGCACCAGTCCTGCATCCAGAGATTGTGCCTATGCTGGAGTGCCATCCCATGCCTATATTTCATCTCAGTCCACAGTCTAAGCAAAGCATTACAGGACAATAGTACAGAAAGCAATCAGGTTAGGAAGCAAAGGCGTTTATGGAATACACATCTTTAGGAACTCTATTTATACCAGATATCTTCTTTTATCTTCAGATAGAATGCACGTGCTCTATCAAACTTTCTGTGGTTACAAGAAACATACAGAGAACTACCTCGTGACTGGTGTCAGTGCTATTAAAGAACTAGTATATCAACACAGTCCTGGTTGTGCTTTATAAAGGCATGAATAACAGTCACACGTCACTGTCAGAGATGCAGGTATGCCATAGGAAGACAAAACTGAAGGGACTCTGACCTTGTCTGAGTTGTTTCATTTCTGTCATTCCTCACAAGACTGGCAGTATTGGAGACCATCTCAGAGGAAAGGGAAGGGAGGAAAGAGCAAAGAGCCCTCCCTTCATAGGGAGGCAGGAGGCAGAGATGATGAACACAAGCAAAAGCGGAGTAAGCAGAGAAGATAAGTAGAAAAATAGGTAGAAAAAGGGGTTAGTATAGGATCAAACACATTGCTTGGTTTCTTCATGCCATGGGGTTAGAAAGATATCTGTGGGTGAATGTGAGTTCAGCTCTTCCTTGAAGCAGAATACCTGCCAACCTGCGGGAGCTGAAGGCCACTGCTCTGGAGTATTACTTGATGCTGAAGAGAATCAACAGGAAGGATGTTCAAATTGCCCATGACTGAAAAGTTTGCATTGGCTGAGCTCATTTGCCGGAGTATGGAAGTTAGAATCAGAGCCTCATACATGTAGGTAATCCCCAGAACTTCATACATGTAAGTAATTCAGAGCTTCGTTCAAAGTAAGCATATATACACAGAGGTGAAATATAGGTCTTTCTTACCTCTTTGATAAAAAAGGTAAGGGAAAAAAGCAAAGAGGACAGAAAGAAGAAAATACTCATGTTAGTAAATGAGCTGATGCTTAGAAAAAAATTCAAGTCTAGTGAGCTCTGCCTGGTTGTGAGCTGAGAATAACATAGTGTGTGCTGTGACCGCTAGGATCTTTTGCTAACATCAGTGAGGACATGACCCACACTTTCAAAGTTTAGTGCCATTGTGGAAAAAGATTCCAGCCTCTAGCATAGCCTGAAGTCTGAATGGACACAAAGATTATTACTCTAAGTGACCACTATAACTCTAGGACACTTGCAAAAAGATAGTTGATCTAAACTACAATAATAAGAGCTTCAGGTCTCAGTTAATTTCAGAACAGTTATGCAAATGACTAAAAAGAAGATCTTCAAGGAATTCCAGGAAGATTTCCCTCAGTTCTCCATGGCATGCTGCAAACCAGACCACTACAGAAATAATCCAGGGAATTTCTTCATGAAGCTTTGTTTTTGAAGACAGTACATGACTATTTTAAAATTGGCTTCAAATCATGAAAGAATTAGGTGTAGAAATAAAAGCTTCCTGGCAGTTTAGTGGAACACACTCATCATTTATGAACAACTGACCCACATGTGCTGGATATGTGAAAACAGTGGATTTTCTTATGAATTAACTCTTCTCTGTTTGAACTAAGGCTCTACCCTGAATTGCTCTAACAAATTGCGACATTGTTTTTTCTTCGCAGTACTTATTAAGAAAATCAACTTGTCTCAGTCCACCTCTAAGCATCTCAGAAACAGACACCAGAACAGCAGCTCAAAGTTGCAGGTTATTTTGTAATCTCCTCCTGAAAGACAGCTATATAAATGAAGATTTTAATGTTAAACACCCGAATAAGGTGTTCATACAGTTTCATTTATGGTAGCCTTCAAGGAACAGTTACATTAGAAACTTTATTCCTTCCATTGTTTACCAAAAGAGGAGTCTGAACTCTTAACTGGGATAGCTCCTTTAGATGTTAGTTTACTGTCACTGACGTGAGGTTAATCTCTCCTCCAACATGGTTTGTGCTTAACAGCATGTTCAGGTTTCCTGGGTAAACAAGAAACGGGAAGGAAATAAAGGACAGGACAGAACAGGACAGGACAGGTGTGGAAGGGAAAGGTGCGGAAAGGTAAGGTGTGGAAAGGTGAGGAGAGGTGAGGAGAGGAGAGGAGAGGAAGGGAAAGGAAAGGAAAGGAAAGGAAAGGAAAGGAAAGGAAAGGAAAGGAAAGGAAAGGAAAGGAAAGGAAAGGAAAGGAAAGGAAAGGAAAGGAAAGGAAAGGAAAGGAAAGGAAAGGAAAGGAAAGGAAAGGAAAGGAAAGGAAAGGAAAGGAAAGGAAAGGAAAGGAAAGGAAAGGAAAGGAAAGGAAGGGAAAGGAAAGGAAGAGAAAGGAAGGGAAAGGAAAGGAAGGGAAGGGAAGGGAAGGGAAGGGAAGGGAAAGGAAAGGAAAGGAAAGGAAAGGAAAGGAAAGAAAAGAAAAGAAAAGAAAAGAAAAGAAAAGAAAAGAAAAGAAAAGAAAAGAAAAGAAAAGAAAAGAAAAGAAAAGAAAAGAAAAGGAAAGAAAAGAAAAGAAAAGAAAAGAAAAGAAAAGAAAAGAAAAGAAAAGAAAAGAAAAGAAAAGAAAGGAAAGAAGAGAAAAGAAGAGAAAAGAAAAGAAGAGAAAAGGAAAGAAAAGGAAAGAAAAGGAAAGAAAAGGAAAGAAAAGGAAAGGAAAGAAAAGGAAAGGAAAGAAAAGAAAAGAAAAGAAAAGAAAAGAAAAGAAAAGAAAAGAAGAGAAAAGAAGAGAAAAGAAGAGAAAAGAAGAGAAAAGAAGGCACTCAAGTTGAAGATGGTCAAACAGCAGAAAGAGTTGTTTCTAAACACGGCATATTAAAGATTTGTTAGATATAAGCTACACACACATGGTTAAATATACTGGATTTAAGTGTGTAATAGCTAAGGAATTCAATAAGGTACAAAGAACAATAAATCTCAGCCCCTGAGAAAAAAAGATTTAGCATGGTACAGGAAAGAGGCAAGTTGCCAGTTACTGGACATTATACATTGTTTCATGTTAGTAGATTTTTCTCCCCCCTGAAAATAGCCTCTTACATTTCATTTTAGTTCTGACCGGGTAAGCTGAGTAAGAATCAATCCAAAGTCTTCATTCAAATGAAAATCAAACCTATGAATACAAGTATATTCATTAAAGGAATGTGTACATTCGCCTTTCTTTTCAAATATCTAAAGTCGGCTCCATCATCATCCTTTAGAGCCTTGTATCAGTGTGCACCTCCTGCCTTTTGCTTAACACAACTTTTTCAAATACTTACCTCCAAAATATACCCAATTGCCTCCAACCCTCAGCATCTTGCTGCACTTGTTAAATACCCTTTCTTCCTTTTTTGCTCTTGATTTGCAGTTCTCTCTTCTGACTTCTTCTAAACTCTACCTCACATGCTTGGTAATTTCTCCCAATATGATATTTCCACAACACTCTAGCTTGCAAGAATATAAGCAAGCACCTGTGTAATCCCACTGAAGCTGACTTCCATCCTACAGCTATTTTTAAAGAATGAGTCCTTCCCAGTAACAAGTGGCTTCAGGACAGAAGAATTATCATCCTGAAGAAAAGCTGTGATGTGAACAGGTGTTGACCCATGACATTTCCATTGAAAGCAGAAAGAGCAGAAAGAGTTTGCCCAGCTCTGATAAAGTGAGCACTTCTGGAGGAAAACCAGCAAATTTAGCTTTGAAAAAAAATCTCTCACAAGTTGAACAAAAAAGAGGAGAACAAAAACTGAGAGAAACACGTAAATATGTATCTGTCTGAAGGCCGTGGTGAGGAATTCTACTTCTTTGTATTTGGAAATGACTAACTGAAGAAAAATGTTGGCATTAAGCTTATCTGGCTAATTAACTTATGGTGAATAATAGCAGTGAGTTAACACTGTTCTCTTGAATGCAAATCATTATGTTACCTGTAAGTGAAGTGTACAGGACATGAAAGCGATGTAACTGCAAATGTAAGAGACTTAGTATCTGTGCATGCAACCAAGCAGTTTGTAATCAGCAGCAGCCAAACAAGCACAAAGATCTTCTAAAGGAAGTAAGCAGTCCTGAAGTCTAAAGGCATTAATGTTTCATTTCATTAATTTAAATATTCATAGGCCTCCCAATTACCTGAATACCTAGAAAGCTCTGTATGGACAATACATCTAGAAAGCTTTTCATGTTATTTCTTTCTACTCTCACAAAAAAATTTCAGAGAGAAAAAGTAATCAGAAGTCATCTAAGGAACTTCCTGTATGAAAAAGAAATCCAATATATCATTGTTAATTCAAGAGCTCCCTCATTGACACTGCTTGTCAACAAAACAGCAGAAAAGAAATCATGGTTTGCTTTTCTTTTATCACAGTCATCCTTTGATGAACAAACCATCGTGCTGCTCCTGTCACTATTTAAAAGGCTAAGGTACTCGGGAGATTTTCTTTCTTATAGCACTGTATAGTTCGTTTTCCCAGCAGAAGATAAATATTTGTAATATGTTATCTCCTTCTTTCTGCGTGATGTTCAAATTTCCCCCACTTTCTCTCTGTTTCTTCCCCACTAATATTACTACCACGTGTACAACCTTCTCTTACAAGGGCTGGGGTTTTTTGGTCTTTTTTTTTTTTCTTTTTTTTTTTTGGCCCTCCGTACTAAGTACAAAAATGTAAAACCTGCAATTCTGGGTATGTTACCAAAGGAAACAGTTTTACTTAAAATCTTGTTTTTGCCAAAATATTTTCAAAGTATCTGGAGAAGAGTCAAACCACAGTGGCTCTCAGTTGTATTTCCTCTTACTATTTCCCCAGGTACTCACAGCACAGCACCAAGTAATTGGATAGTCTTTCGGAGGGAAAAAAAGTCTGCACAAGACAGTTTGTAGGTTTAAGAATTATGCTTTTGGGGCTGGGGACTGTGAGGATGGACACTGGGCACATGGTTGCCAAACTTGAAATCCTTGCTTGTGTCAGTTTTTCTGGAAGGCAGGAATCAAATATGACAATTTGTACGAAATACACGGATTATGTTCAGCATTTGTAATCCTTTTTCAAATCTGCATAACTTTTGAAAGTTAGGACTCAGAGATTGAAATTATCTGTAATTTTACTTGATTTTGATATCTGATCCTGCCTCTATTTCAGATCAGCCTTTTCCTATAATGTGGATATGAATTATGAGTTTACACATACATTACTCACCAAGCGTTAATAGTGCAGTGCGAAAAAAAAAAGTATCCAATGCAGCCAGGTTTGCCAAATTAATTGTATAATTATATGCTACAACTGCTATCGTTCTATTTTACATGCCATCTAACTAAATCTCGTTACATCCCAGACTTCAGCTTATATTAAAAACACAGCTGCAAGGCTTCTTGGTATAAGCCAAACACATATTCCTTGTGTACTGAGGGTCTTCCCACAGGCCACCTGTAGTCTATTATTTAAAAATTTTACTTAATTCTTCTCAAGCTATTTGCGGTCTTGCTGACATCTCCAGAAGACTTATTCCACATCCCCCTTCAGGAGTGCTAAGATCTTGAGAACACAAGCGCTTTGCTTTGGCACTAAGGATTCTGTCTGCTTCTCTTGATGGTTGCTGAATTCCCTCCCATGAAAACTGGAAAAAATGTTTTAAAGATGAAGTAGGAAAAGTCTTTTTGTCCTCTGCCTTCATTATCCTCATAGAAAACTTGACGTGAATAATTTCCTCATGATATTTTCATTTCTTTGCAGGATCATAATTTCTGAAGAAAGAGGGGTATCAGACATTTTTTGGTAAAGAGCGCGTGAGAGACTGGCTGAGGGAGTAACAGAATAAACATAATTCAAATGTCACAGCCCACAAGATACAGAGTGTATGGTTAGCCCCAGAAGGCTGTCTGTTGTACACAGTGCATGCAGCTAGGGGTTTGTTGGATGGGCCTTTCAGTGAGTCAACTGTTCCCTTACATCTTTGAGGAGCCAGCGTTAGCAGATGGACTTTGTCTAATGGGTTTGTAAAGAGGAGATGACAGTTCCCTGGAGTACACATTGCTGCTATTCAGTATATGGGCCCTGTTGCAATAATGTCTTACAGCCCTTAATATGCCTTCTCAAAGATTATTCATCTGAAAATGTGCACACATAAACAACATGTATACAGCTGAAACAATGTCCAAAGCACGGCACCTTTCACCTCAAGCTGGGATTCTCTCATCACCCAGTGCTATAACAAATATCCATTTCCAAAAAGTATTGGGAAGAATGACATACTCTGCAGTTTGAGTTGAAAGCCAACATATTTACACTTTGTGGGATGGAAGCTGATATGATTCTGTTCCATTGCGGTGCTGGTTTTGGCTGGGATAGAGTTAATTTTCTTCACAGTAGCTAGTATGAGGTGATGTTTTGGATCTGTGCTGAAAACAGTGTTGATAATACAGGGATGTTTTAGTAGTTGCTGAGCAGTGGTTACACATCGTCAAGGCCTTTTCTGCTCCTCGCACCACCCCACCAGTGAGCAGGCCAGGGGTGCATAAGAAGCTGGGAGGGGACACAGCTGGGACAGCTGATCCCAACTGACCACAGGGATATTCCACACCACATGACATCACGGTCAGTATAGAAGCTGGGAGAAGAAGGAAGAGGGGGACTTTCGGAGTGATGGTGTTTGTCTTCCCGTGTCACCATTACACATGATGGAGACCAGCTTTCCTGGGGATGGCTGAACATCTGCCTGCCGATGGGAAGAACTGAATTAATCCCTTGTTTTATTTTGCTTGTGTGTGCAACTTCTGCTTTACCTGTTAAACTGTCTTTATCTCAACTCATGAGTTTTCTCTTTTGCCTTTCTAATTCTCTCCCACATCCCAGCGGAGGAGGCAGTGAGCAAGTGTCTGCATGGTGCTTAGTTGCCAGCTGGGGTTAAACCCCAGCAATTGCCCTGAGTGGGAATAACTAAAATGTGCATCAGAGAGGAAATTATTCTCAACAATAAGATAAATACTATATTTCCATGCACTACTGATATCCTAACATGTCACAATATCCTATTGCTTCTTTCAGGTGTAAAGTCAGATTTGGTTGCGTCACTGAGAGCAGTCCATACTCTGAAAATGCATTTTGGATCTATGTATGTAATAGCAAGTAGAAAGCCATCATAGCTTTTCAGTCTCAAATCCTTGTTCCTGGGCTCATACAGCAGAATATTTCACTTCAAATCCTCTTTTTTTGCTACCAGGCTCACAACATATGTGAAGTAGCCTCTCCTGAAGAAGATGTGGCACATGGCAAAATGTCACAAGGACCTGCAGGTAGCATTGTTAAATCAGAGGAACATTTTTCATTCACTGTTCCAGAAAGAATAAATCATCTGTTCATTCTGATCTCCAAAATCAAGATTAAAAAATTTCTGCCCATAACTACTTGAAGGAGTTACAGAGACAATGAAGCTGAACTCTTTGATATAGTGGCAGATTAAAAACCAGAACCTTCAGCCCCAAGATAAGGTTGGAAAGGTACAGACTGGACATTAGAAAAACTTCTTCACTAGGAGGGCGTTACTATACTGCAACAGGTTAGTCAAAAGAGGAGGTGGAATCTCCATCCTGGGAGGTTTTCAACACTTCACCATACAAAACAATTGATGATTTGATCTAGTATTGGCAAAAGTCCTATTCCAAGTGAGATAGTGGACTGGTTGACCTCCATAGTTTTTTCTAGCCAATATTTCTATGCTTTTATCATAAATGCAACAAATAATAAGAACAACAATAAGAAAGGACAGCAGAATAAAAATCAAGTCAATCCATCTTTGCAGGAAAGACTGTAGGATGAAAGAATAGCTATGAATATATATGAATAGGTATGTTCTTATTCTGCTTTGCTGCCAATGAAGTTAAGCAACAGCTGATAACAGGTATTCAAGAGCATGTCTACAAAAAGGGCATTTGGCAGCATCCTTCATCCAGTCTTCCCTCTAATGCTCTCCCACAATCCTCTGGATTTATTGCAGGGACAACAATATAGGTGACCAAAGAGAGCATTGCTCTACCAGGATGCAGTAAATCCTTGTTAGCTCTGATGTGGAGTCCACACTGGAAGATAACTGTTCAAGGCAGCAGAAGCAGAAAAACAATGTCCACTTCTATTATATATAGATGTGACTGTGCTGCAGTCCCTTCTGAGATGTTTGGCAAATACCTACAACAAATGTTGGTTTATGCTTTGAATTGCGCTCTTTCTGTAGGGAAAGTAGACTCATAATGCAGGCTTAATAACCCCCATAACAATTCAATTTCCTGTGTTTTGCCCACTCACACAGGCACTTTCCTTTTTCCCAAGGATGAAAGACTCTGTATTTCTTTAAAGGTATTTATTTTAAAATATTCCAGGTGCTGCCTTCCTGTTGGCTGCTAATTTTAAGGAGAAAGAATTCACTCAATTTCATGCTGCAGTCAGGCTCCAAAATGAAATGAAAGTATTTATTTTTGAAAATCATTGTTTTTCTTGAAGGCATCTCAACTTATTATTGGTCCCAAGTTGTTTCTTAATTTCTCCGTATTTGTTCTTATTCTGCTTTATTATCATGAGGACAGGAAATATGAGTCAGTAACCCTAAGATCATCCATTTCACTCACTTATGGGGGGTTGAAGCCCAAGGCAAACAAAAAGTGTCAAGTATTTCAAATAAACTGAAAATACCTCTACCATTTACCACCCACAGCTGAGTTCACATTTGCAGTAGAAGTATAGCTGTTCTAAAACATGTTTAAAGAATTAAGCATAGTAGCCCCACAGAAAGGAATGTTTAGGCTCTCAACAGTTACTCCTGAAAAGGAATATATTATGAGGTGTTCTTTTAAATGGAGCGTTTAATGTCTCTAGATAATTTTTATACATTCTTTGAAGCATAAATAAGGTATTCACATTTGCCTTGGATTGCTGAAAATGTGATCAGTCCTCATATTTTCTTGATTTAAAAAAGTCACTGTTTTCTTTTAACTTTTCATTTTCCTGATGTTATCTTCTTGGTTTTAGCTGAATTATAAATAATCACTGTTACAGAAAGTCCATTCTTTCAGTATTTCCTGTTAGACCAAAAGCACTATTTGCTGGACTTCTCTAGTGCTCATCTGTTCTCCAGGGACTTTCAGATCTGTATTTAAGGTCAGAAGTTCAAAGCATTTAGATGAGTTGATATGTGTTCCTACAGACCCACCTCAGCACAACTAATGGGTTCCACTTACCTTGAAGTGATGACCAAAGGAATCTTCCATCACTTAAAGCCAAAAATCTTAACCCAAAAGTTAGTGGTGACTGCTGGACCTCTAATTTATTCACTAACCAGTGAACCTATGGCTGAAGTGCCTTAATCAAGCGAAATCAGACACTGAATTCTTGAATCACAGAGTATGGCTGTGAGTTACAGTCTTGATAACAGGATTCACAGAAGCCAGTACATTGAAGAAGAGGACATCTACACTAGCAAACAGGAGCAATGATCGAGAAAGATGAATTAACAGCCACTTTGCTTCTGGATTTAGGCACTGTCTGCAACACCACACCAGATACTTGCATGAAAATGTGGGTAACAGTCTCAAACCCATCCTTGTCATAACTTTTCCATTTGGTGTGGAAGTGTGGTTACTCTTTTAAAAGATGGGGACACATCCTGGTGGTGCCACATTTTTTGTAATAGCCTAGTGGTGAGAGCATTTGTGCAAGAAATGGGAGTCCTAGGCTCAGTGGTACACCATGTACCCTGACAATGTCCATAAATAACTTACTTCTGTTGACTACTTTCCCTGGAATTGTTAATGCATTTAGAAAAAAATTATTTGCAATTCAGCAAATAGTGGTACCACAAATTCTGGTTTTCACAGGAAATTTGCAGTACATCCAAAGCATTGCTGAACCACAGGCTGCCATTCCTGAAGGAGTCTTTTGACCTCCAGGTTTACTGTACAAAATTCTAGTGGAACCAACTTTATCGGTTGCATGTTTTCAGTTAAGGTGTCTGGAGTTGCCATGGGTGAGCTGTAAGTATGTAGGAGCTATGCCCTTAGTCTAGGTCACTCAAGAAACTTGCTCATGGGATAACCTACTTCAGGAAATTTAGGTGTGCACAAACTGCTGCCTGTTGTTTACGCAATACTAATAAAAAATATATCAGGGTATGTGAGGCAGCAATGTTCAAGATGACTAAGTAATTTCACTAGTGGTAAATAAGTGCCTGTGGTCCTGTTTAATCAGGGAACTAAGAATTGTATATTGCTCATTCGGTTTAGATACCTAAGACACACACCAGACTCTTAAATGCTTTTTGAGACCTGACTTTTAGATGTCTGAAAGCAACATCTCTCCTTCAAATTGATGGAATCTTTGTTCCTTCACAACTTTTAAAAACGTTATCTCATCTCTTGTGTCTGATATGAAGATATATGAATCCTAGGTTATCACAATCCTTTCTAAAACAGTTATGCAAGCTGCTGTATATATAGCTGCTCAGTAACAGGGTAGAGAGAAACGTTTGACTTTTTTTCTGTGCCTGTTGATGAGGATCTGGTGCTCTGAGAAGACCAATCTGTACAACTGAGTGTTTTTCTACTTTCTAATGAGTTCTTTATTTCCTCCTGTTGATCTAAACAAAATTATCCAAATTTAACAAAGCTCTTCAAGTAAGATTGTCTCAGGGTCATTTTACTGATTAAGTGGAAACACTGCACGGAGATATTTGGCCCCTCTTTACCCTTCAAGCCCTGTGTTTCCTATGTTAGGGAATTCAATCAATTCAAGGCACAAGTTCTTTGTGGGAGTTTTGTTGGGTATCCATTGCATCAGTATACATCCCTTTGCTATGGGACAGACTGACTTGCATCATATTCTTGTGGTGCTCAGCAAGCCTGAGAACTGAGCCAAATCTCTTGACTATAGAAATGAGTACATTTGGGAAGAGAGAATTGTAATTAAACTGAATTACATTATGCCTTGTTTTTCTGCTTTGGAGCATCATGATATATAATAAATTAAGTCAGGTTTGGGGCCTCTGCATCAAGGCAATGAGTTAAACATGAATATGGTACAGTCTGGGAGGTGATTTCTACCAACTTTCAAATAAATTCTTTAATCTTAAAGAAGTCATAGTTCCCCCTTAGTCTGTTTCTGTTAGTCTGATTGCCTCTTGATCTTCAACACAGTTTTATACATTTATGCTTAGTTTGGCTCAGAATCACATATAAGGCTTATGCAAAGAGATGGCTCCTCTGAATCTTACGCCTTCAAGTGCAATCTGATCTAAAGGTCAAGCTAAGTTCTTTCTTGTGACTCATCAAGAATAATAATGTTTCTGCAAGCCAAATTCTGGCCTTAAATTCATGGCCTCACATTCACCTGTGCAAATAAATAATTGCAGAATTTGATCTCCAAACAGATCTCTTAGGAAACTATGTTGCCATCCACAGGATTCTGCAAAGGTTCTGTAAGATCCAGGTCCCTTTAATCTAAGTTTTGCTAAATAATTTCTCTTATTTTTTGTCTAAAAGAAAAAAATTACATACTTTTTTTTCCTGAAGTATCCAGAGAATTCCCTCTCCTATAATTTTTTCGAAGTCTCTCCACACTCTAGCCACAGACTAGAATTGGGCATTTGTTATAATACAAATTGGAACTGCCCAACTTTCTGAGATGATGTTTCAATTCAGATACATTTCTGAATATGTGGAAAGTGAAAAATCTCAACCGCAGTAGTCCTAAATAAAAATATCTTTCTGTTAAACTTTTATCTTCAAAACTTGGAAATAAATATGTTTTAGTTTCTTGTTTTACTGGTTAAAAACTTGCAATTTATGTAAGGATGATTACTTTGGAACACAATAACTATTAAAGGAAAATTCATAAAATGAAGAACATTTTAAACAGTTACAAAAATTATTAAGCTAGCTGGTAAAAGCGTCAGCACAAAAATGAGCAGCATTAGCAATGATTCTACTGGGAATGTGAAGTAAATTGAGGCAGGTTAGGTTGGCAGGTGTGAAAATAAAGTAAATTATTTGGAATAAGAAATATGTTTGAACAATGAGAATATAATTTATGATGAGTAACTAATGCAGAGAGAAAAATAAAGAAAAGCATTCAGTCACAAGCCTGGAGGAAAGGTGATCCACCCGTAAGCTTTTCCTAATTCTCTATCAGCAAGACTAGTTCAATAAAACTTTTAACATTTCCCTCTAAGTCCTTCCTTCTATTAAAAATAAATTTTAAAATAGTAGTAATTACTTTCACACAAACCAAGATTTTAAGATACTTTGTGAACGCAGACAAACCGTGTGCCTGCCTGATGTTTTGTGGGGGTTCCTCCCAGTCAGAATGACACAAAGCATTTGTTCCCAATCTCATGAGATGCCTCCTTGGTTTTGTGGTCTGCAACGCTTTAAAAGAAGCAGTTGTTGCAATGGTTAGGCTCCAGAAATCAAGATCTAAGACTTGGTCTATTAAGTTGTTACTGAAAGTAGAACCAAAAGCTCGAACTGGCATCACAAGTGAACTAGGAACCAGCTGTCAGCTTGAGCACAGGACAGATGAGGGGTTCACATGGCAGCCAAGATCACAGGTCATAAGCCATATTATGTATTAACCTGGGAGTCGACATCATAGTTCAATGCAATAAAACAGTTCTCCAGAAGGAGTGTGGCAAACACATGGGCTGCTGTGTCCAGGCCTGCACTCTGAACGAAGTTTCCTAGCAAGCCAGAAAGTAAAAGAAAGGCAGTCATTCTGACCTGTCAGGAAGAGTATTGTAAAGCTTTTGCACTGGTGTGGCTTGAATGCCTACAGGGACAAGTGGAAACAACACCATGGACAACTCTTTGCTGTGTTTTTTGCCTTCCCAAATATCACTTTCATCCAGCTTGTTTCAGCTTGAGTCAGCTGATTGTCATCTAAAAGGTTCTTTCCTGACCTATCCTGATGCATTAGGGATAATGACAGCTGCATGAGCAAAGAACAAGATAAATAGTTGAGTGCTATCATTCTGTTGTTGGTAGCTAAGACCATGATGTTTGTCTCTCTGCTTCTCCCAGAATTCTCATGTAGATTTTGAAAAAGAAAAAAAAAAAAGAAAAAAGAACCACACAAACACAAAAAACCCCAAGGTTAGCACTGACCTCTGCAAGATGTTCGGAGAGAAAGGGCAGCTGCACATTACTACAAGGGAGAATTCTAGCAGACCATGCCTATGTATTCTTGCTGCATGACAAAGATGTTGGTGACAGTGCTAGTGTGCTTTGCCATGTGTAAGGCTACAGGAAAGCCCAGGAGTTTGATAGGAGTATTTTGTGTGTGGTTATGGCCTGGAGGATGTTTTTAAGCAGCCTCAGCACTCTGTCCTAGTTTAAAACCCGCTTATGAGCCTTCTGTGAGGTCAGTTAATATCACCTGTTGTTTGATCTTGGTGGTTGCTTTTTTATTGGTTATTTTGCCCCAAAGGAGAGGCTGGAATCAGGACAGTAGTTGGAGAATACTCTGCCTAACTATAAGCTGGAAGATTAAACCCTAGCCTGTAAACTCACCAATTCCTTTGTTAGTGCCATTCTCTAGCCTAAATCTTAAGGAAGTAGTTGTAGCAGCTATTATCCCATTTTGAGCAAAACAAACATTCATTTCCACCCACTGGAATGACTTCAGTTTCCAGGTACTTTCCTGCAACAACTTTTCAATAAAAATTAAATTTAGTATTCAAAATCCTAAATCTACAAGTCAGAGGGTGAAGCTTTTTTAAATGGTTCAAAAACTTTAAGCAACTTACTTTAATATCCATAAAGGGAGAGAAGACCTTTTTGTTTCTCTGCTTTACTTGTACTTCATGGCTAACTCCTTCTTTGCATGCTACATGTTCAAGACAAAGATACAACCTTTCAGCAGTATCTTTTTGAACATGAAGGTGACTCATCAGCAGTTCTGTTTATCACCAAGACAACATAACCATGTGATTATGTCTCTCAAAGTAAATCCTCCTGCAGGCTGTGAAGCCAAATCAACAATATTTGCTACAAATATCCAGACTTTGGATTTCCTTAGCTGATCTTTATGTCTTTCTAACTGTGGAAATATTTCTAAGACATTGCCCATGGCTCTTGGCAGAGTGAGCTGACAGTTAACAGGGGAGTAACATACCTATGCCTTCATTTAATTTGTGTTGCCTCATGCAGATAGAGACTAATACTATCTCTGGATATATACATAATGTACGTACACTAGATAAGTATACATACACCAGAATTTGATCTCTGGGATTTAATATTAATAGCTAGCTTCTGAATTGTAAAATAACAGCTTTTAGAAGAAAAGAGGAGAAACAAGGATCCCAAACATGCACTGGGAAGCTAAGCACTTTGTGGAGTGACAGTCAAATGATTCTGTGCTCCAATATGCAAAGCTGATGCAGCTAAAGAAAACATAAAATAGGATGTTTTAGAATGTCATGTTACTACAGACATCTTAAGAAAGAAAGGGTCTGGCAGAAACTCTCTTCAACCTGTTCTTTTTCAAGGTAATATCCTCTGTAATAGTGAGATGGTCATTTCCATATCAATTTGGTTTTTCTAGGATGATACTGTTTTTATTAATTTTATCAACTGTCTCCCATAACCCAAAGGTCCATGCAATGTTCAGCTAAAGCTGTCTCTGCACATTCTGGGTGATCTTTGTGTTTCTGAATAAGCAAGCGTTATCGGGATTCCATTCATTCCAGCTGGGGAACAGCAGACTGTAGGGATGGTTACAGGGAGAGAAGTTCCCCTCCTCCTCCCGCTCTCTCTTTCTTTCTTTTTTAAAAAACATTTTCAGGATAAATATTTGAAGACTAGAATGAGGCAAAACTCCCATAGGGCTAGAAATACAGACAGGCTCACACCAGAAGAGTCTGCAAAATAGCTTTTTTTTGTTTGCTTTCTTTTCAATGTCCAAGGATTAGAGATTTCGAGCTTTTAAATCATCTTTGAAAAGAAGAGAAACCACATTACGGACTTCTTGGTGAACATAACATATTGGTATGTCTTGGTAACTAATAATAATGGTAATAGCAATAATAATAATAATAGTGTCAAAGAAACACACTGAAAATAAAGTAGCTGAAATCCCATTTTCACTTTATGATCAGAAGTTCAAATGCTTATACAAATGAGTTATCACTGTAGTTTTGACACCT
Organism: Caloenas nicobarica; assembly: GCF_036013445.1. Classification (NCBI taxonomy): domain Eukaryota; kingdom Metazoa; phylum Chordata; class Aves; order Columbiformes; family Columbidae; genus Caloenas; species Caloenas nicobarica. The sequence continues at coordinate 19,524,050 of NC_088284.1, read as the reverse complement.
TTAATAATTTTTGTTCTTTGACCATTTAGGCTTACAACCCAGTGAAAACAGTTGCCCTACTTTAATTCTTTGTAAAATACTACAGAGACAGTGATAGTTCTAGGGGTTTTTAGGGTCTCACCTGCAACATGGTACAGCTAGTGAATAACTTCTAATTCAGGCTATCATTGGTTAAGTCTTCTTCAGTATGAGCAGGTATTCTACATTCCTGTATCCCTTATATTTTAATCTCTGACATGGTACACTTACATTTTAATTCTGTCAACATGAAATTATCATTAGTAAGACCTCTCTTCCCTCATCTGAACATATTTTTTTGGTAGAATGCTAGGTTTCCCACTAATAATTCACTTAGTTTAGGCTTAGCATGGGAAAGTTGAACACAATGCTAAGACCTTAACAAGAAAAAAATTTCTAATGTGATTTTTGTTGTGATTTTAGTTTGTAGAAGAAAAGTAATGAATGAATTAGCTTGTTGAGATGTTGTGAGTGCTCATGTTTAGATTTCTGCTATAGTAGTGGAGATTCATGCAGGGGAAACAGTCGGTTGCCTATAGTTTCCAGTGTGATCTATGAGAAATTCCTCTATTTTCATTATTTAAACTAAATTTCTAATTGTCCTACCAGAGATAACATTGTCCAATGTTCCCGCACTGGTTTTTTTTCATATGCAGCTTGGATTTATGTCTTCGTCAGAGCTACCTGTTTCAGTGTCCTCTTTGCCATTCATGTGACTACCGTTTTTTCCTACTTCTTTTCTCTCTTCACCCCATTAGCAACATAAGAATTAAGCTGCAGTAAAAGCTTGTTTAGTTTCATAGTATTTTCCACTGACTGTGAACTCAGAAACTGGACTGTATTCAACTCTTCTATCCATGGTGGAGGAATGCAGTGTATTGATTCTTTGGGTGTAAACCTGTTATATTTCCCAGCAACTTCCATTGAGGACAGAATTAGAAAATACCCTTCTAAACGATTCAAGGGTAAGTGTTGGACTGCAAGTTGGAGAAAAAAATGTTTATGCCTATACTAGGGCGTTGAATGGGCTCCAGACTGTTTTGCAGCACTGAGTCTAAATGGCGCACAGCACTCTGTGTCGACACCCTGACAGCAGTGCCTGCCAGCATTCACCCTATTTGGAAATGGTCACTGCCAGACCATGAGCAGAAATAGTTTGGGTAAGTGCTCTTCATCCCCACCAGGCAGAAGAGAATCTTCAGTTGTATTTTTGTGAGAATAAAAGTCCTGTGAAGTGCTGTAGCAAGAACTCTGTTGGTGAGAAAAGTCTTGTAAGGGCCAAAATGGTCTGGATACCATCCTGATCATGTACCAGCACAATTAATTAGTGCTCCTTGACTTTATCTGATTTACTATTATGGATGTAGCCACTGAGTTTTCTGGGCTGACCATTGAAAATTTCCCCTCCAAAGTCATGTCTAGGTCTTCCCGTCTCCCACCATTTCCATTAGGTAACGGCATAGCAGCAGCTGCTGTACTTGACCCTCTTGAACTGCATTTGACTCTTCCCACATTTTGAGGAGCAACCTCTTTACCAGGAGTTATCAGTGGGAGCTTTGATAACACTCCCTTAGAAACCTTCCCCATAGAGACAAACTGACAAACAGTGTCAACACATCTGACATCTGAGAAGGACTTGCTTCTTTTGAAAGTCAATAAAATATGTGAAAGCTCTGCCCTTCCAGGTACAAGCAGGATGAAGAAATTGTTCCTCGGCTATTTGCAGTTACTACTCAACAAGGCTTGCCTTGTATGCTCTCCAAGGTTAACCAAACGAGGGCGTTGTCTTTTAAATGAAGATATGTTCTTTTAGTCACAGGGGAAGAGAATTGTTTTTTTCAGGACACTTCCTAGAAGGAAAATCAGTAAAATAGCCCTGTGGCCCTCTTCCTAATTTCAGGCAACTTGTCTCCTCCCTTGTCTGAATAGTTAAGAAAAGTAGTTATGCTGGCAGTCATGGAGTGTGTTTAAAACACTGTCTGTGACACACTAGCCTTCAAATATGCTGGCATTTCAGTCATTAGATGAATTCTACACTATTTGAATAACACATTATTTGCTTGCTGTAATATAATATTCAGCATTATCTGAGAGAATTGTCCGAGTAATGTTTTCCTCTATGCGCTGCACTTACTGTGGTGTTTGGTTGTTGCATTGATGCTTTTTGGCCTTGACACTGGAGGAGCTTTGTTCTGTCCTACACTTTAAAGTTTATCTGTAAACAAAAGAATTAGGCTTTGACCTTTCTGTTTGGTGTGCAAGAAAATCTTAGTTGTTTACAGGTTCTCCTTACGTCTTTTTTATTCTAGGTGTTTCTGAAAGATGGTGTTGGGTTGTGGTAAGCAAGAAAATTCATAAGAAGCTTACAGAAAGCCTGATCCTCTATGGTTTGAAATAATCTTTTTTGTTGTTAAACAATGATTCAAAATAAATGTCTAATGACAGTTAGAAGACAAAGACTCTGCCCCTTTCTCCTACAAGTGTTCCAAGAAAGTTCCCATTCCATTTCTCTGATCTCCTAAGACGTCTGCCAGCAATGCTAAAGAAAACAAGTCGAAATTCTTTGTATTTCTGAAGGGGATTAACCTCATTTTTATTTCCTTATATCTCACCTTCAAATCTTAGATCTCATTTGTATAAGAAAACCAAAAATTTTTGAAGTAAAAAAAAAAAAAATCCGGGCATCAGACTCCTTGCTGCTGCACTGTTATCCATAGAGGAACATAAACCAGGATTCTCTGCTACATGGCAGGGATGACGAGGAAGGTGCTTCCTTATCCAAACTTCTCCAACAGAGAAGAAAAATTCATGTCTTTGTTTAGAAATCTTATCTTTCAATCACCTGCTTGTTACTCCTGCTGAAAGCAATTTGCACAGACATTATATGTTGTACATTGCAAAATCTGTAAAACAAGTAACCATTGTTTAATTACAGGTTTCTTTCCAGAAGCAGAATGGAAAGGTCCCAGGGGGAGTTTCTGGGCATTCTACATTTTAGAAGGAAAATAATTGCCAGATTTATATCCCAGAATTACCAAGGATAATTACATGATTTTTGACCATAACCCAGCTAAATTACCCTTTTTCACAAAATCAGAATTAACAAAACAAACCATCAATACTTTTCCTCTCTTCAGGTGAATTTCACTTCTCTACAGAAAACCCACACAAATTCTATGCACCATTTCAACCCCATTTAGTCAACCTGGGAAGAATTTCACCCACCAGAGTTCAGACTTCTTTTTAATTACTTAACAAAGAAAGTCAATTTTTCAGTAGAAAAGTTTGCAGTCAGCAGGATTTTTTACTTCTTTATGAACCTGGAAATCCTGGAAAAAAATAAGGAAAAAGAAAATAAGTAGCTAATACAAACAGCTGTGACACAAACTGATCTCCTTGGTTTGGCATTTAATCCAGTTTTATAAACCCTTGGCCTGAAACTTGACTTTCCAGAAAACATTCTTCCACCTTTGTTCCCCAAACATCTCTTCTTATGGATCACTACCCATAAAGTGTGCGGGAAAAAATGATCTATCACTAAGCTCATTCAATGAGAACATAGTTATGCTTCATATATCCTATCAAGCAAAGTATTAAACAATTCAGGCAATATTTTTTTCAGTACTGGTGTAAAGCATGAAAACTCTCCATGCATTAGGATATCCCCAAATTTATCACATTTACTGTTAGTTCCCTCATAACTTCTCTATTCTAGCTTTCTGGAATAGAGTTACAATAGAAAATATTAATATTTTTAAAACTATGCAGCATACATTTATTTCATTATATTCTTAAGAAATCCAGTCATTTCCACAGAGCTTTTTAACAAGCCACATACAAAACACAACAGCAACAAGTTAAACTAAAGTACATCAGTCAAAAAAATAACTTTTAGATAATATCAACTAGTAGTATTTGTCCAAAATGAGGATTGTTTGTTTGAGTGTATACATGAAGTGTCCACAGATACATCTCTGATCGAAGTCATTTTTGTGCAATGTGCAGGTAAATTCAACTATATATTACCCACATTCACAAAACAATTGTTCATTTAAATACTGCTCTGAAAATAAATCTGAAACATGGCCCTGATTCAGAAGAGCACTAGCTAGGTAATTAAAAAATGTATTGGGTCTTTTATGATTGTTATTTAGACTAGTACCTTTTTGCAGCTAAAATAATTAGTTACATGTGATAGCAAATATTGGCCTACAAATTTTTCAATATGGCTAATAATAATTACACCACTATACAGATTTGAGCGAAACAGTCTTTAGCTTCTGCCTACTTTTAAGACAGCAGCTGGGCAGACAGATCCAGGGCTTAATACAAAAAGAGTCTAGCCCAGCATTATTCATGCAATCCCACTGGATTCAGAAAATTGCACAGGGATATCTGTAATTTCCTTCTTTTAAGTTCTGTTCAACTCCTTTCAAAAATGAGGCTGACATATTTCATGAGAACTGTGTCCGGATAAATTTTTGTTTAACTGATTTAAACTGTAAGGCATCATACTGACAAGGGCCTCAGCTGACTTGTAGTTCACTTCTTTGCAATTAGACTAATGGATACCTGACAAAAGCATTTTATAGCTCTGAATCATTTTTTCTTCCTCTTTAAAAGAGGAACCAACATCAAGCGATCAGCTTTTAATCAAGCTGCTTTCTAAAATAATGATGCATTTCTTGTAACCCTACTGATTTCTTTATTTTCCTGAATGTTGCACAAAATGGGTCTAAACCAAACTGTACTGTTTATAGGGGTTATTCGTGCAGTGAAATAACGCATGCTATGAAAAAACTGCTTGTACACAGACACATTTTTTTGTGGGGCTGGAGTCTGGAACAGAGGAAGAAGCGTAAAAGGCTTCCATATACTAATTTTGTCTATGAAAAGTACGTTACACTGAACTGATCTGTTTTCTGGAGGTTGCATATGAAGCTCCTGTTTGCTTTAGTGGGAGAAGTACCTTCACTGACATGTAGCCATGATACGATCACCACTAACAAATCCAGCTCATACACTTCTGCTGAGCTTGTCTTTCAGGATTCATGACAAGAATTCCAGAAGGAGTTAATGTTAATACGACACTATGCAAAATGCAAGGATGAAAAGGGTTACTGTGTTTTGGTTGTAAAAAACCTAACCATTTGCAAAAGAAGAAATTGGTTTTATTTTTAAAAGACTAGCCCCTTAAAGATTGTTGTTTTAAAAATTAAAGTGGATGTTATGTAGTCTAGCAGCAGCTGCAACAAAGGACTCTGAGATCAGTCCCAAATGCCACTGTAAAAATATATATAGAAAAGTTTTATAGAGACATGAAATGTGAAATGAACTTGGATTTTAATACTGTTTCAAGAAGCCAAATAGTAAACTCTAAATGGAGACATCAACGATGTTAACAATGGCAGCTCTGCTTCAAAGTTCTAATGAAAGTCTTGTAAAATGTTAATAACTACTAAGCCCATTTGTTCTCCACTGGAAAAAATAATTTTGTTTCCATGTTTCCTCAGATCTTTTAGGTTGGGCTATACTTGAAGTGCTGACCACAGTAAGAACCCTAGACATATAAAAGAGCCTGAGTTGTTATGCTACCTGCCAAGGATAACTGTTATTTTAAGCAGTAGTATGGTAAAAACACATCACACCACTTGCTGGGGTCAGACAAATGCACACAATTTAAAAAGAGAGAGAAACCAACCATAACTTAACTAAAATTTTGAGGAGCTGGCATGAGTCTCCTATCATTTTTCTCTCCAATTAAAAATGCAAAGATATGAACATTTCTCCCTCCACCTCGAGTCCTACTAATCAGGACTGGAGCAAAATCACACTGATGTTTTCCTGCCAGGTTAGCAGATAACAGCCCATTATATAGAGCAAGACTTTCCTGAAGAGTTTTTTTACACACTGGCGATTCTGATTCAGTTTCAGTTACAACTGCCCTGAGGTTACAAAGCAATTATTCCCCTGGTACAGAAGTAAAAAAGGGTCATGCTTAAACATCATAGTAAGCATGAGACCTATCTGTATCCCAAGTTTTCTTCTTAGTCATTCAAGGAATGTATAACAGTCTTCACTGAAGTTCTTATGTAAGGAAGGTTTAGAAGTTAAGGAAGGATCTTTGTTGCAAAAGGTACTCTCTTTCTGTGCCTGAAGATAATCTGAATGAGTCTGGTGCATGCATCACAGGTAAATCATTCCTTTCTCTCTCAGTGTAAAACTTATTTAATCTCTGGTTCAGCTGCTTGAAAAACAACTGAACTATCTCTTTTTGAAGACACATGGTAAAAGGCATTTCCTACAGACCACGTTTCTGCCAAGGGGATAAGCTCTTAACACAGTTTCTTCTCTACCATTCTGCCATGCCATGCATTTGTGTATTCAGTGTCTCTTGTTTTCAGACACTGGAAATCACACAGCCAGTAAACCGAGGCCATCTGGCCAATCCAGTAATCATATATACCGGGGCAAATACAGTATCTCCCACAGCTTGCAACCCCAGTGCCTGATCTGACAAAGGCAGTACAGGGCTAATCACAAGGTTTGTATGAAAGGAAAAGTGAAGGGCAAAAAATGAGGAAGATTCATCTTGAGGAAGAGAGGAGAGGTGAGACATTACCAGAAAGGCCCGTTTATTCAGAGAGAGAGATGGTATGAAGAACTGTGATTAGCCATGAAGTTTACTGTTGCGTAAAGTTGAGAGGAAATAAGGTTAAGTAAACAGACAAACTGATTTAAATAAATAAATAAACAAAAAAAAATAAATAAGAGAGCATAATTTGGGAATCTGTAGAAGGTATGTGATAGGAAGGCAGAGTTTGCTCACATGAGAGAAAACAGTTTTGTGAAAAAGACAGGAGTATCTTGCAGCAACAGATGCAGGATTGTCAGTGTAACAAGCCTCAGGAAACCTGAAACACCCTCGTATCTTAGCTATTGTCTCTTCATTTTGAGCAGTGGTGAGAGATACTTCACACATGATCTAGTTTTTCTATACTGGATCCAAATATACAATAATTTCCCTTTAATGTGGATTTACAGGTGTTTATTTCTTCACTTAAACCTTTTATATGCTGAAGCCATTCTGTGATCAAAGAATCCAGGGTCCACTAGTCATCGACATGCTCTTTTCTAAGGGGAATTTACATCATTTTGCCAGCAAAACAAAGAATAACAAAATATATTGCAATGTTATTTTCCATCTTTGGGCTTCAGCCCAAGCACTGGGCTAAAACAAGAGATTTTCCCGAGTTAGTCTCTCCCTTTCTATTTGTGTAGGTGTTGCTATTGTCATTTTCCTCTATGGGACACATACATAAGCCAGAGTTGCTATTCATTTCAGCAGCTGTCAAATGCCATCCTCCTCCTAAAGTCCCAGATGAAAAGCAAGATACTGCTTATAAACTGAACAGAAAGCACAGTTAAGTTGCCACTGAGAAGAGAGAGGCTGAAGGAAAAGGGCATGAACTGCAGTAGCTGGAAGCTGCATTTTTATCAAGGCCCAGTTCCCTTAGCTCAAAAATCACCACAGCTGGATGATCCACTCCAGGACATGAAATATATATTGAGATTTGCCTTGGAAATTTTGTGACCTTCTTGGACAAATGATCTCCATAAGGTCACAAATATCTCAGAGCAAACAATTCTCAATATTGTGCTGACACAGATGCGTTCAAGTGGTTTGTACTTAAACACCCAGCTGCAGTAGTCATGAGTACAGAAGAAAGGTGTGCAATAAACAGAGCTGTGGCTCTTCAGTCTTCACTACAATTTTGGGTTATTTTTTTTTCCAAGCTCTTTTTTTGAGCTTTTCTCATAAAGGTGGATGGATTCCTGGTTCCTGTTTGTAGTTATCTGCAGTCCTAAATTCTTTTTACACAGCTCTGTTGCCTTTGACATCCTCTTGCTTGAATGAACCAGAACACAGTGCAAAACATGGTTGAACTGTCTATTTCTGAAGTGTCCGAGGTCATCAAACAAACCCAAAAAACGTCTCACAGAATTTCCATCTGGAAGAACAACTTGGCTGAGCTGGATGCAGAAACCCTGTCAAGCCTTCCCTTAAGTCTCGCCAGGATATTAACTTTGAAATAAAGCCTAGTTTTTCTGAGTTCTGTTTTGAAGATTTCTGCTCTATTCAGAATGTCTGTCTTGCCATTATTTTTAAGAAAGAGGTAAAAGCAAAAGAGTAGAATTTGGAAATAGATGTGTCATCAGCTCAATTGTATTGTTGTCTAGAAGTGAGCCATGCTGGCACATGAATCTAATTTATGGTTCGAACTATATGCATGGGACACTCATAATACCTTTGCTTAATCCCTAGAGTAGCTACAGCCACTGAAAGTACATCTGTCCCATGCAAACTCAGCCATCAGTGACCCTCTGTAAACCCCATTTCTGCATTCTGCTTTAATATAAAAATGAAAAAAGAGATTTGGAGGGCCATTAGGAACATTTCAGAGAGATCTCCTTGTAATAAAGGTTTCTAAAAATTCATCCCAAGTTTCTGCCTTCAGGGTTACATTCCTGCCATATACAAATTTTACCACCAGGTTGTAAACCACTAGAAATTAGGAAATTCACTCAGACCCAATATCAACAGTGCTCAGCCCTCACCAGCAGTACTATCATACAACAGGAATCACCAAATGGCTTGATTCAATGCCCACCTAAGTGAGTAGGAAACTTTCTGTGGGTTTGAGGGAGAGCTGGTTGGGAAAAGGAAGATAGGTCCAGCAGTGATTTAGATTTTAACATGGCTAGGTAAATTTTCAAACTTCAAGTCATAAGACTTCTCGTTTTTTAGAAAGGACATGTGGTTTAGTGACTAAACAGTGTTATTTCTTTTTATTCCTAAGAGCATTGAAACACTTGTTGAATAAGGATAAAACACGTAAACACACACACACACACAAGCAAAACATGTCACAACACTTATGCTAACATCTTGATGTGCATACACTAGCCAGTTCTTTGAAAATATTAATTTTTAGAATTTTTTTTTCCTGATTGGTTTTCCAGTGTCTTCTGGGAAATGAGGTCTTATATGGCTCGCATTTTGCACTATGATTCATCACTTTGAAATATCGATTATGCCTGGACTGGTGACAAGAATGGTGTTTAAAAAGAAAAAAGTTTTGCCCCAAAATTTCAAACTGTGTGTCCTCTGCCCACATATTCATGGATACATTTCTTCATACACAGTGCTGAAAATATATTCAACCAACCTTTCACTCAGCCAAGCACATCTCAGGTAATGGAAGTCAAGCAACATACTCCTGTCGTAGCTTTTGTTCATTGCAAGGACATTATGTATCAGCTGAATTCAGATTAAAACATCAGCTGGAAAAAGATATGACAAGACATTATCAAAGTTAGCAAGAAACCAAAAACATATCTGACTGATTTTGGTATTTAGGCTAAAAACAACGTCAGAAAAGCACTTGCCTGAAAAAGTATTAGTGACTGGTGAGCAGGGATGAGCAACAGTGACTACACTTTTACATGATTGTCAAGAGTTTGTCATGAGGTGTCATCACCTTTGCAGCAGCTGCTGTTAGCGAGCCTTGGCTCCAGCGCAGCAGCAATCTCTGGACAAAGAGGCAGAATTGTCTGTGCTTCTTTGCTCCCAGCTGCTTCTACAGGCCCCCAGGCTTTTGCTGTGAGCAATCAAATACCTATATTAGCATCTGGAAACAAGGAGAGCCAAAGTCGTTCCACATACACCACAAGGAAGTGGACCATCAGTGGCTCATTCAAGAACCACAGTGTGGAAACCTCTGAGAATACATATAAAAAACATATGCTATCCATGGATGGAAACAGACCAGTCCAAATAGGGAAGCTGGAGCAATGCAGCTGCACAATAGCTTCATGTGTGAAGAGTGAACACATGTGGGTCACAGCTACTAGGAGAGTTAAATCCCTGTTAGTCCCTCTGGAAAACTCATGCCAGCAGTTGTGGGTCAATACAACATAATTAAGTACATCAAAATGAAAATGTAGCCTATTTCCTACCAAAGGAATGATTTCTATGGGATCAGAACAAAACAGGTGTGCATCGTTAAACCTTTGGAGCACCTAGCCTAACTCTCTGTCAGTAGAAGTCATCGAACCAAGTGAACATTTGGACTTTGCCCGAGTGATGCAGCCTACGCAGTGAAAGCTGTAGCGAACAATGCTTTTCAGACATCTCCGTTAAGATAACAGACACAGGCTGCGTGGTAGGAGCACAAACTTTTGTGTTTCACCTGCCCAGTTTTCTGGTTATTTTGATGTTTCCCCTCTTTTAGCAGAATATCAGGCCCAAATGACCCTCTGGAGGACTACTCAAGCCTGATCTGAATCCAGACCCCAGCAAGACTTTTTCTGTGTTCTAGGTCTATGCTTTCCTGCCAAGCTGCCTTATTCATTCAGCCATTGGAAGCCCCTTGGAAGAGTGTGTTAACGTGTTTATGCACTGTTGTTTTGTTAGGTTATGCCTCCTTTGCTTTCAGATTACAATGTCTTTCCAAATTCTGAGAGTTCAAAGTAAATACTGTTTATGAGAACTTAGACTGGGAATCATGGCACTTATTTTTAGTTGTAAAAGTAGAGCAGCTTGTCTAAACAGGCCTCCAGACTCCTCCTTCAGGGAGGGACAAGGCCCTCCAAAAGGCAACTCACTCCTGCCAAAAGCAGATGCCTAAAATAAATGGGATGAATCACCACTCAGAAGCTTCTGTTGTTCTCCAACGGTAGTAGAGGAAGCTTGGTCAAGTGGTTTAGACTACAAGTCTGACTCTGTCTAAATTTAGTTGAGATGCATAGAAACACTTTACCACGTTTTAAATTGTTCATCACGCAGATTTTGAAACTTTGAAAAACGCCTCACAGATAACTTTCAAAAGCCTCTGAATGAGGTGAAGAACTGCACCTTCTATATTTACAACAGAAAGCAACTTACTGTTAGAACTTATTCAAGAAACAACCAGCAAGCAGGCCAGCCAAAAAGAAGCAGAACATGGCAGGTCCACAGGATTTCTATCACAGCATGTTGTGGCTGCTAAAACTTTACATGAACTCAATGGGAGACTGGAAAAGCTGAAAGCAGAGAAATCCATGGAAGGTTACATATACATCACACACTGTCAGGAAGCCACAGAATCATATGTTGTCATAGACTGCAAGATTGCTCTAGGGATGATTTGCTGCATTGCTGCATTTGCACCTTGCCCTACACATCTCCTTTTGGCCAGTGATGTAGTGAGAGTACAAGAGTCAGACAACATTGCCCAGATTATAGATTCTCACACATCTGCTAGGGCCATTAGCAGTTCTTGATTCACAAATTTGCTAGGAAGTATCACATTTGAAGAGCAGTTACGTAAACTAAAATACTTGCCAATTAATACTAGCTATCAATGGAGTTTCATCCCTTGTAATTATTTAGGCTGAAGATCTTCCTGAAACTATCCATAAACTAGCAATGATAACTGACTACTTCTACTGATTATACATGCTTTTTGATGCTCTATATACCCCTATTTATGCTTACAATTTCATAAAATATGCTGAATATTTCTTTACACTCAATCTTTTTCTCATTATCATCCATTGCTTTTTTCTTTTTTAATGAACTACAGTAAGTTTGGATACACTACTTAGCCTCATCCTACTACCTTTTTTGTGTCCAACCTACTAAAAAGCCACATGAAACAGGGAAAAACTTAAAGCTTTTATGTGGTCACCATGACCTGAGCCAAAACAACTTTTTGGTATCTTTGGACTCTGAGCATCTGGATTTTACCTTTACTTCCTGTAAAGGAGAGAGGTAATATCACAGGGCACAGACAAGAAAAATAGGAGAAAAACAACTGCTTTAAACATAAAAATTCTGAATCAAAATTTTCAGACTGTAACGACCCTATTAAATGGTTGTTTGGATCAGTTTTCAGTAGAAGTTGTGGGATGTTGCAACAATTGTGAGCTGTACTACTGAGGTTTGTGGAAGGTTTCACTTTTTCCCTTTAGACTGAGAATTCATCACAAATATGCTCACAAAGACTCTAAGTGGCTACCAGGGGTTCCCTTCGGTTTGGACTAGGAAGATATTCTGCCCCTCACTTCAAGCTGTGTACTGTAACAACAGAGTACCATTCCTGTTACATCACTGATATCCAGTTACCCTCAGGTAGCTTGATATACCTCAAAATGAAACCAGAAGCAGCAGAAATAGAAACGGGCCAGGCCGGAGGGAGTCGTGGGGTGAATGGTAACACATCATGAGTGGTTATGATTTTTGTGCAAAGAACACATTTGAACAGTTCAGGGATGGTCAATTTTTGTTTGTTTGTTTCTTTGTTTACTCACTCTAGCAATAGAGGATCAAGAGGACATCTCACAAAATCAAAAGGCAAGTAATTTAAAACTGTTGAAAGTAAGAAATACATAAAAACAAGCATGTTTTGAATAATAACAGCTTATATATTACCAGACGGTTACCATGGGACTAACTCAAGGAGAGAGGCATTATAGGACACCCATAAATGTTAAATATGTGCATTTCACAAATACCCTCTTTTGCACAAAACATGACTAAATTTAGGGACCTCAGTCTTCAGTGAAAAAGCAACCACCAAGAAATAGAGTTGCGAAGGAATTTCTCTATGGGCATATTTCAACCTAATTTTCTATTTTGTGGGGTTTGTGTAGGTTCTTCTCAAGATTTTGCCCATGGACAGTGCTGGAGCTAAGGTACTGGATTAAGTGAATTTTTGTGTGCTCTAATAACATCGTGCCAAAACCCCTTAACAAATGTTTTGGTTTCTTATCAACTATGAACCCTGCTTAACATCCATAAAGACTGTAAAAAATCTCATGGTAGTTTTACAAAGATAACTGAATTTGACCCAAAGGAAAAAAAAAAAGTGGGAGAACCTATAAGAAAAGTGTTAAAAATTGAACAGAGAACTTTTTCTCTTGCTTTTATATGTAATTTCCTACCTGTATTAGAAATTACCAAACTAGACTATACCATTGGTGTAATTAATTTGATCTTTAAGAAGTATTGCTGCACAAGAGAAGCTCTAAAATTTGACTGATCAGTAAGACTAGACGACATTTTACAATTGTACTCTGTATTAGACTAGAATATTAGACTAGAATTAGACTAGGTCTAAACTAAGGATAGGGAGAAACACATCCAAGGGAACACAAGATAAACTAAACTAAGTACTAGAAGAAATAGATTCAAAGCAACACAGAACTGAATGATAGCTAATCCACTTTCTTTAGGGGGATTGAGAGGCCTGAGATGGTATTCTGCACCTAGTTTTAAACAATATATTTTTGGAAAGTTGTACATTATCTGGGAGAATTCAGAGGAGAATAAGCAGTATTAAAAAATAAGTTACAAAGAAGCTTGAACACTTTGTTTTCTTTAGAAGAAAGAATACCAAGGAGGGCATGATTGTAGCCCTCCGATATATCAAAGACTGTAAATACTATCATGAAAAATTGCTATTCATGCAAACAGAAGGAACATCACAAGAAGTCTTACTGTGACTACAGAAAACTTTTTGGTTGGATAGTAAGGCAAATGTTCTAATCAAAAGATAATGAACCACCGGCTGTTTCAGTATGCTGTGATATCTCCTGGATAACTTGGAGGACTGTTCAGAAAAATATCTGTCAAGTATGTGCGAGGATATCTGATTCTTCTTCAGAACAGTACTGGATCATAGAATCATAGAATGGTTTGGGTTGGAAGGCACCTTAAAGGTCATCTAGTTCCAACCCCTCTGCTCAAAGCCTCACCCAACATGACCTTGAATGCTTCCAGTGATGGGGCATCCACAACTTCTCTGGGCAGCCTGTTACAGAGTCTCATCATCCTCATAGCAAATAATTTCTTCCTAATACCTAATCTAAACCTACACTCATTAGGATACGATGACGTCTCATTGTTCCCTGTAGCCCTCCATTTTTATCATTTTGCGGTACACTCCTGGGCAGATGAATCCCAAGAGAAGATTCCTTGTGCCTAGTGGGAAATCCCACTGGGCTATGCCAAGGAGCACAACAGAGAATTTAGGACATGGAAAGCTTGTAGAGACATTGGAAAAACCGTAACATACCACACAAGCAGCTTTTGAAATTCCCGAACCTGGTATGCATTCATCATTCAAAACTAACATGATACAGATGCCAAAACCTACATTGTTTTCTGTGCTGATTTATATTGTGGTTAAAATAGAGAAAGCACTTACATTTTCATACAAAATATTGAATTTATATAAAAAACCTCATTTTTTGGTCTTTTGAGTTAGTGAAAATTGAGGGGCTTTTGAGATATTTTAACAATATAATCCAGCCACCTTCAGGACGGATGGTAATTGGCATTAAGCAGTCTTAGCTGAGAAATTAAGAACTGAAAAGACCTTTAATACGAAGGAGGAAGACGCAGTGGCAAGGCTGGGGCGTTATCATAGGCAAAAGTCAATGTTTACTAGCATTTATCTTTCCTTTCAAAATAGTAAGATGTAAGCAATTTTCTGATTCCTGTCAGCTTTTAGTTGATTTAGCTCTCGATTCTGGCGCTTTTCTAACACCTATTACTTTAAAATCAGATGTATCTGAACTTATTTAAACAAAATACGCTAAATACTACTGAGTTAAGCAAGACGTTCTACTCTTTCATGATAAAGTGTAAGAAAGAAAATAATGTGTAAAAAGAAAACTATTTCTCTCATTCACCTTTAATTAGTAATTTTCAGTTTCTTCCAATGGCAACAGGGAAGACCACTTCCCTTGGGCTATTAAAGATGTAAAAGGGAGCTGAGTTCTTTCCATGTTAGCCTTGTTAGAATTAATCATTATTGCGATAATGATTTTTCAAGAAGAGAAGCCTCTGTTCATCTGAGAGAGCAAAGAGTTCATTTGTTCTATGAGAGCTTCTGCTCTATCACTTTTGGAGTGTTTAGTTTCTTGTCGTCCTGATGATGGCACCTCAGGTAAGATTTGGACTGGGAGCAGTTTTACAAACCACTATCGGAAATGATCTACACAAAGGTGATAACATCAGTGATTGCAGACAGTAAAAGTCACAGAGTCCATAACAATTTCAGGAAGGTGGGAAGAAAGATAATTACCAAAAGTCATATAGGCAGGTAGATAGAAAGGGTCAGAAAGAAATGTGGAAGGTTCATGAAAAATGTATATTTCTACATCAAGTTAAAAACTGTTGCAAATAACTAGACTTTTTCAGTTGGAAGGGACGTACAATGATCACGTCGTCCAATTGCCTGACCGTTTCAGGGCTGAGTGAAAGTTACAGCAGGTTGTTAAGGGCCTTGTCAAAATGCCCCTTGAGCACTGACAGGCTTGGGATATTGACTTCCTCTCTAGGAAGCCTGTTCCAGTGTTTGACCAATCCATTTCCAGTGAATCTGCTTTATTTGCCACTATCAGTATTTATTTGCCAGAATCAGTAGTGTGCCAGTAATTCAGAGGCTCTGAATTCAGTTCTCCTTGACACGTTTCATCAGCTTTCCAATTCATACATTATATGTATACCATTAATAAATGGTCTATAAATAAATTAGTACGTGCAGCCTGTTTAAAATTTAACTTAGAGGAAGAATTTAAAAATGCAACAAAACTGTCAGTTTTGACATTCAACTGAAATCTTGAGACTTCATAAATGCTTCAACCTGCCTTCTCTGGCCACACGGGTGTTGGGTACCTTGAAGGTGGGCAAACCTGAATGGACACTGGGGAATACAGTGGTGACGGGGCTTTGTAGAGCACAATCAACTCTTTAAGCTTCCTCTTTTAATCTATAACCAAGTCAGAGGTAAATTATATCATGGTTTCGCACTAAAATATCTGTTTTAGAAAGCTCATAAATGCATACCCCTTTTCTACACAGACTTAAAGACAATAGAACTAAGAGGTCTCCGTGCCTCGTAATACTGCAGTTTTGAAATGGTGGCTGTAGGAGGAAGGAGTCTAATTGAAAAAATGATTGTTATCTTCAGAGGTGAAACAAATGAATTAATTCATTTGTAATGGGTATCCAGGGTTGCTCTGAATTCCTTCAGTTGTCTGTTCTGCTGACATGGTAAAGGCATTCAACTCTACTCAAGTCAGTGGGCAAGGAAGGCACTCAGGGTCTGATCTTGCAAAACCTAAGTTATAAAAGTATGCGTATTTTTGGAATCTGGGGAATGTGCAAAGATTTAGAATTTATACTTCTAGGATTACATGTTTTAACCCAATTAAATCTGACCGTGCCAGATGCAGTAGCTGAAATTATAGATTTGGAACAGTTATTTTGAGGATGTTCCAAAGTATATGTAAATCAAGCACCATGATTATTTTTAAATGAAGCAAGAAGCACTGTGTTTTGTTTAATAAAAGTTTTCTAATACCTCAAATTCTTATATGTTTGCATGTGTATTTAGCTAGGGTCTGGATTACATCTACATTGCACAATAAAACACCCAGGAAGGACCAAAAGTGTAGAGACTGTGAGGCATCACTACTGTTTTTGAACCACAGGATAAGTGAGGAAGGCAGTATGAATTGTACAGCATGTTCAGGTGTGTAGTTGAAGTTCATCCGGACTATTCAAACCTCTGGAGACTTGAGGCTGAAAATATCTTTTGAACAACTCTCCTGCAAGACCTATCAAGCTTCACTAGGCTCAGTGCTGGTACCCAAACTGAGCACACTAAGCCACTAATCCCATGAAAGTCAGAAGGCCAAAATATAGCAGATGTCTTAAGATTACTTTTATACTTACGGTTTTTGACAAAATTGTCATTCATGGTAGAAGATGGCTCACTGTGAAGCAAAGTCATAAGCAAATTCCTCAGCTGAGTTTGCCAAAAGTTTACACTCCTCTTTGAGCAGTAAAATACAAACTGCCATTGGTAAAGTGTATAGTAAGGTATAAAAGCTATCTCTGCCAACAACTCAATCCTTCTGTGTCACTGTGGGAGAAAAGGCAAGGGTGTAAAGTCAAGCAGAAACAGTATCACCAGACTTTGCAAGAACTTGGTCACTTGAACATTGATGGATAAGAGATCAGAATTTCTAAAAAGTCCCCCAAAGAAATCACGGATTTACAGCGACACCATTAGTTTCCTACTGCACAGTTTTAATTACAAGTTATTAATCCTATGAAATGGGTCTTTATGGCTGACAGAACCTATTCTTAGACTGATATACCTGTCACCATGCATCTGTGTTAGTCCCAAATCCAAAACATTGAAGACACTATCTGTACCCCTGCCTTCTCCACAGACTTATTTCTTTACATATCCCTGATAATAATTACAAAATAATATAAAACAAACAAATAGACAACCAACAAACATTAAAAAAAAAAAAAAACAAACAATCAGCTGGGAAGAGAGAAGTAAATGTCCTCTTTTCCTAAAGTTAATATTGTCACTATAGTCACCTTGGAGATGGAAACCATAGGAGCACACATAATATCAAATCATATTTTTCTTTCAACTAGGGAGAAAACAAACAAAGCTATCTTAAATAACTGCCCAAAGTTTGCACAAATGGGAATTTGTTTAGCTTTTACGGGGAGTGCCCCTGCCTTCTTTTTCCAAACTCTCTGAGGTAGGTCATGCTGAAAAAGGCAAATGATGATTTTCTCCATGTCACGAGCTTTTCCATCAGTTCTGAGACGAGAAATTGGGCAGACCTAGTTCCTAAAACTCTTGCCCTTCTCTATAGGATACTATACCCAATGGCTCCTTTAATCAAAGCTCTAGTTAGCCTATTTGTTGCCAAATGGAGAGAACCTGACATTAGTTGACAGATGAGGCTGTCCAGGAGAGCTGTAGAAACTGAGAAGATAGAGGGCAATGACTGGCTGCTCTGATTGTTGTTGCAGCTTGCAAAAAGTACTTCACAAAATCACATAATCATTGAGGTTGGAAGGAACCTTTCAAAATCACGAGAGCTCCTCAGAGCTTACATCATAGAAAACTCAACAAAAGTGCTTACAGATTCACAGTTTTAGAAGATCTCTTATGGCCACCCACCCAGCACAGACATGCCCAGGTAGAAGTCTTCACATGAGCCAGCCAAAAGTACAGGTCTTCAAAAAGATTGTAGATATTACAGGAAACGTCTGACTGTGATAACTCCACCTAGTACATCATCACTCTTTCAGTGGAGACTCACATACGGCAGAAGGTCCGTGAAGTCTTCAAGGTTTTAAATTGATACTTGCAGCTACAAGGAAACTACCTTGTTCCTACCTGGCAGTTTTTGAGCAATGTTACAAAACCAGCATTGCTGGGATTGGCAGAGCTCGGCCCAAACTGAAAAAAATATCTCTGGAACAGTGCTGAACAGCCATATAGAATCACAGAATCATTTCAGTTGGAAGAGATGCTCAGGATCATGGAGTGCAACCATAACCTAACTCTGGCGCTAAATCATGTCCCTAAGAACCTAATCTAAATGCCTTTTAAACACCTCCAGGGATGGTGACTCCACCACTTCCCTGGGCAACCTGTTCCAATGCCTGACAACCCCTTCCGGGAATAATTTTTTCCTAGTATCCAATCTAAACCTCCCCTGGCACAACTTGAGGCCATTTCCTCTTGTCACATCACTTGTTACTTGGGAAAAGAGACCAACACTTTCCATGCTACAACCTCCTTTCAGGTGGTTGTAGACAGCAATAAGGTCTCCCCTCAGCCTCCTTTTCTCCAGGCTAAACAGCCCCAGATCCCTCAACCTCATCACAATAATTTCTATCCAACATACATTCATTCTAGTATGGGGCAGAGGTTCTTGATTTATAGCAGCTCTTGCGTGATGGCAGAACTGTCAGTTAGGAATAGGACTGGACGTAAAGGCTTTTTACCTCATGTACTGATTTTGGCAACAAACCAAAGGTAAGAGAGAGAAATGGATGATGGACCACACCTCTGGACCTTGCATTTGTTGTCTAGGATTCTCATTCTCATGTGGTAGCCTTCCAGGTTCATGCCCATGCTTGCTCTAGAACCAGTTTTGTTGCCAGCTTTCTTTACTACCAGAGAAGCTGATGTATCTGGTGTACAAAGTTGAAAAAAATAAATAACTCTTCTGAATGACTGATAAACCTCTGAATGGGTTGTTGTGTCCATTTTCCTTTGTGGCTGGCTATAGAAAGATTTGAAATATCAAGTCCACAATCCAGCTGTGAGAGTAGGCAATACTTAAGACATTCCAGCATAATGGAGGCAAAAATGTATAAAGTTCAATTTCTTACTGAATTTACTGAAATCTTTGCTATGAGTGGGATGGTATCATTCAGAACTAAGTTCACTAGCATTTCAGGAGTAAGAGAAAACCGAGATAAAATGTCAGTTTTTTCACTGGAGCTTGAAATATGCAAAGACATTGAACTTTATTCAGATGCCTGAGAGACTAAATTTCTGATACTCAGTGGTATTCTGAATGACCACAAAAAATGCTCCTTTCATCCAGTAATATGTATCCATGCCATCTTTATGAACCAGAGATTGCCATATCTGTAT
Source organism: Caloenas nicobarica (assembly GCF_036013445.1). Taxonomy (NCBI): domain Eukaryota; kingdom Metazoa; phylum Chordata; class Aves; order Columbiformes; family Columbidae; genus Caloenas; species Caloenas nicobarica. The sequence continues at coordinate 19,504,491 of NC_088284.1, read as the reverse complement.
GAGAACATGGACTCTGTGCCTAAAACTTGATTGGAATGTTTTGCAGTCACCTCACTGGGGATGAGCCAGTAAAGGAAATAATTTGGTCTCTCAACCAAGGATCCCTTTCCTAAGTTTTAGTCAATACCAGCCTAGAAGGTGGGTGGTAATGTGTGGTTCTAACTCTCAGTAACCTGTTATGTACAAAGGTAAAGAAAATATCCAAACCAGGCTGAAAAACAAAGTAATTCATTACTGTATTTTATCACTGGACCATATTTTACTTAAATGCACATTAAATGTTTCAAATTCTGAAGTTTAAGAAAAATACTATAGGAATCCTAGTACTTTTTTTTTTGTAATAAGCTTATATAAGTATCACTTTCTAAGTTTGCAGCAATTTACCCACTGACTCTCTCTATGCTTTCTTCCATGCTGTGTGGAATGTCCTTGAGAGAAACACTTATTTTTCTGCAAAATTTACCTGTGTTCTGAAGACTGAAAACAGCACAGCTGCATGGTATGCACTTACCTATCTGTATTACTACAGGAAGGTAGAAGGAGGCATATCTAAGTATGTCATGTATCCAGTTTTACTGATAGCTGACTACTGGTTAGTCTTATTCTCTTTTTTTCTTTTCCTTTGCTAATGGTAGCAATGTTCTGTCCTGTGCCATTCCTCTATTCAAATAAATTACTTTAAATTGACTGTGATAGAGAGGAAATTGCTGTGATACTAATAAAATTAGCTTCTAAATCTACTTATTAAAGTGAGTTGTGAGCTGAGTTTAACATTCACATTGTCTTCTGGTATCACTACATTTTAAATATCTCACTGTACAGATCCAGCCTTTATAAGACCTTGCATATTGCCCTGGACTTTTTAGGGTAACAACAACTGGAGGAAAAGAAATACATCTTTTTGATACAAGGGGGTAACCCAGGCAATTTCACACGAGAGTCTTTGAAGAAAAAGCTAGACACGTTTCATGTCAGGACACAACAGAAAATTCATCTGAAATATTGTGTGCTATTCTCATCCCTCATGTTTGGTATTGATGAACTGAAGCCAGAAGAGCTTCAGTGAAGAGCTAACAGTAAGATCCAAAAGGGAACGTGGGAAATTGAAGGAGGTGTTTTTGCTAAGTCTGACAGGAGATAGTATTGCTCTCTGCAAATACACAGATGGGTATACATCAGTAGTGGAGAAAAGATATATAAACTGAAAGACAGCTTTTGAACTTTTGCAGTATTTATATGATGACATACCAAAAGAACCAGCTGGTAAAAACCAGTAGTGAATAACTAAATTTAAACAACCCTCTTTAAAAAAGCTTTTAGAAGAGCATTTCAGAAGAAAGACTCAGGCAAAAAATGCAATTAATTTCCAGATAGGGTTTGATTATGTGCTGGTTTCTGCCTTTCCCTATCATAGGTAGGGAACTAGACTTCATGGTCCCTTCTTGCAAAGTCTTCCTACATAACAGAGTCGTGATTCTCCCATTTAAAACCTTGGAATATGTTTAATGTTCTTAGATGGGTTCAAATTTTGATTTGATGTTACAAGCTGGAACTTGGGAAAATTTTCTTACCATATTTTAATTCACAGTATCCTTCTGTTATTTTAAGTATCAGAAAATATTCTTTCTTCTGGATATCCCATGATTATTCTCATTTCTCTGTATGTGTTAATGATATACAGGAAATGACATACAGGATTCTCTGTCTTTGTATAAAGCCATATAAAAAGCACAGAAATCACAAGACTATTGAGACAAGTCCAGCGATGTGACACATCTTCTCTGAAGATGATTCCCATCTGCCAAGGTAGACACCTCAATCCATAAGCTCATGCAAAACTCTTCAACCCAAATTGAACTTCTGGCCCACACTAGTCTCTCCAGTAAGATCCCAAGTCAAATGACCAAAGAAAATCATAGATCTTAGGTTTTTGAAATGAATGCTTTACATCCAGCTACCAGTCAAAATATAGATCTTAACAGAAACTTGTACTGACCTCCTAGTGTTTCGTTCTCACAAACACTATATTGCCAGTTTCCGTTAGTATTATGCATGTATAGCAAAGTTCTCTCCAGAGAGCATATTTTGGCAATGACTAGTGCATCTGTGACCAGTAGACACAGGTATTACACAAATTGCCTTGTACTGCTGTTGTGTAACTGAGAGCTTGTGTTCTGTTGCAACCTGAATTGCAATAGTGGAATCAAGATAAAAATGAGATCCTGAAAAATTAGTTCAGCTTTAGTGCTTTTCTTCACTAAGTACTGTTTTCAAAAGTATGTCACTCGATTGCTTAGAATAGTTTTCTATTTACAAACTTTAAACATTATATAAAACTATTATAATCAGTTGCACAAAACACAAAACTTCACCTACCAATTCCTTCCTTAAGACCTTACTTTGTGGTGGAGCTAGAGGATTTTTTCCAGGATGAATCCTGCCTCAGTTTCAAGGGTCAGAAATTCAGAGTATCACAGTTAGTTGCCCTCACAGTGAAAATAAGACCAAAACACTACATCCTGCTATGCCCGTATTAGTGCTTACTTTGTGAAGACTTGCTTTGCTTCTGAAATTCCTTTGTGAGTTGTACTGTCTGCAAAGAGCTATAGAGCAGTAACTTACTTTATTTCACACAGCACCATTCATATTTTCCTGTTTTCCTAATAAGGACTGTAAAAGTAAATTAGAAGACTAAATGAGAGAGTACACTTCATCTCAGAAGAGATGGACAACAGGTTTTTTTGGTATTTTTACCCGCATGGATTTTATTACCTCCTTTTATTTAGGTCTAAAACTAGAAGGAACTTTCCCTCACAGAGCTTTGGTGAGTTAGTGGATATATTACAATACCTCAGAGTCTTTGGCCATTTCCCAGAAAATCTACAGGCTGAAGGAGATGAAATAGGGTAAATTAGAATGGCTTCTGCATGATGTGATGTGGATGACCAGTCTGGTGGAGCAGTGAGGAAGCAGAGGTTCACAAATACTGCCAATTTAACTGGAAAGGACAGGCAAACACTTCCGCACCCCAGTGTCTTACATTATAGTTCTGTGTGATATTATTTTTCTCACAGCATTAAGCATCACAGAGTAATCAGGAGGAAAATGCACGTGTACAATTGCAAGAAAAAATATTGTTTAATACATAGAAGTCTGACCGCCAAGAAAAAGAAAAAATAGTGACAGGGTCAGCTAAGCATGTGCAAAAATGTTTACAGGACAAGCTGTAAAGTTAGGCAAAGACATCTTTCCTGGGCAGTTCAAAAAATATATCTTTCTTGGGAACCTCTATAATAGCAATCTGGAATCTGGAAGATCCACAGACTACAGTATCTAGACTTCAGCAGTGAAAATACCTGATATGGCAAGGAAAAGGGGATCTTACCCCATTTACCTGGAAGCGCCCCCTAGGTTATTTAGATGATTGGATATTTTTTGTAATAGTTAAAAAGCTCTGGCCCCCGTGGAATTTTTTGGTTCCCTGCAGCACAAAATGTAGGCTCTATTTTGCAAAAAGGAGGGCAGTTATGTCAGAGGTGACAAGCCAAGTGGAATTCATTTACAGAAACAGGATTCAAAAGTGGGCATTAGTCCAGAAGATGGAAGAGTTCCCAGTGGGAACATTTGCAACCTGATGCTTTTGCACATAAGAAAAAATAACTCAGCTACCAGTAAATCCACTACCAGTTCTCAGCTTTGAGGAGGAGAAAAAAAATGTCTTCCTCTCCAGACACTTCCCCTAGAGATCCAAGAAAAGCATGCGGGAAATGCACAGAAACACCAATGTGCCTCATCAACACCATTCCCTCAAACCTCAGCTCTCAAACTAATGTGAATAATTTCAAAGCACTTTGAAGGTTTTAATACAGATTACTGACATAGGGGTTATGCACAGGATAGGCAATTTTGAAAAAGGTGCCACAAATTACCTCATGCTTTATTTGCTGCTGCTTCCGCCAGGACTGTTACTCTGTTAAAACAATGGACAGCTTGACGCAGAGAAATCACCTAAGGATGCCATTAGACACTATTTTATGAATTTGCTTAACTTAGGAGTAGAAACTAGTAGGGCTTTCTTTTGTCATACTGGGCTGTACAAGGAAACTTAAGGTGGATTGTCATTGTGCTGTTGATCACACAGGTCACATTCATATCTCCAACTGACAAAACAACCTGGTATGGCATGTACGGGGAGCATAAGATGCAAGATGTGCACTGACAAAACCAGAAAGACAAAGAAATTGAAGGTTAAGTTGCCCCTGTTGGAATTAATAATTACAGTTATTTGTATACTTACATCTGGAAACACCACTCAAGGCCCGTTTTAAAGACAATCCACAAAGTAGTAACCTTATAAAAATAAATCTTATTTTTTAAAAGAAGAAATAAAGGAAGAGGGCGTTCTGCCTGTTGTTTATATGAGGAAATCTACTGAATTTTTCCTGGAAGACAAACCTGAAGAACAGATGCGATTATCACCACAGTAGTATATAAGTAAAAACTAATTAATAGAGAGGGGAAGTGGTTTATTATTTGGACTGTTTAACACTTTGAGTTATTTTTATTAACACCTACTCAAACACTGAGAGGCACCTGGGAGAAACATCTAATTCATTTCATCTAATCCATTTCCATTTTCTAATCCAAGACTGAGAAAGTTCATAATATGCATATGAGACTTCCAAAGAGCCAGATTTAATATAGCTGATACTTTTAAGAGGAAAAGTGTCCATGACTACAACACCCTAAAGAAGTATAAGAGACCTCACTGATTCTTTTTACCTTTTTTCAGTACTTTGGCTGATTATTTAACGTTCTCTGACATTATCTCATGGGATACTGTGTACTTCATATAGCTATGATAAGACTTCTGGCTTCACCCTAATTAACCCAGAAGCTGGAGGCTGTCAACCAGTCAGATTTCCCCGAACAGTTTCTAAACTGGCATGATCATTCTGGTTGCAGGTTGAGTCACAGACACTAGGCAATCATTTCTGCAAAGCCAGGGTCAGGAGACAGCTGACAGCAGCAAGGAAATTAGGGAGAAAAGGGTACTGAAAACACAGATAAAGACTCATGGCTGGCATTGGAGGAGACAAATCTTTCAATAGGATAACATTAAACTATAAACATTGGCAAAAATGGATACATAGTAGACAACTGTTTAAATAATACAATGGAAATACTTATCACAAAAAAACCCCACCACTGGATTGATGATCAAATCCAGAAAAAACTCAAACAAATGTAACTAAAACAGTATTTGACACCTACACTAACAAATGCCACTTCACAAACACATTCTCTCTTAAACGCAGAGTTTCAGATATGAAACTAAGACAAGTCTTATATCTAGTCTAATATTTAGTCTCAACACAAAGATAGGCACAGGTTAGAAACTAAAATCTGAAATGCGTGTATATGTGGGGTAGGCAGATACGGACAACTAAGTAAGAGGTGACCTGTTTCTAAAGACACTATTGTTAATATATATTCCTTCCCTTTTGGCTGCGAGTATCTGGTAGAAACTACAGGTTTTTTAACACATGCACACAAGACACTAAATAAAATAACCTCCCAAGTTATTAGGACCGTTTCTTCAAATTACAGACCAAGGTAGCATGAAGTGTAAAAGCCAGGCACTACCAGAAGGATAGAGATAGGGCATTACTGTCACCAGTACCACTTTGCTCTTCAGAGTTTGGACGCTACAACTTTGCATGAACTTGCTCTATAGTGACTTTTACTGGCACTGCAAATATCTCAGGCCAAGAGTTCAAAGCATCTAATAGAAAACTTGGATAATCAAAATCAAGTGTGCAAAACAATCCTAACACCAAATGAAACACGGAGATTTATTTCCCGTTTACCTCAACAGGACTGCCAAGCAAGTGGCTTTTTTTTTCCCAAAGCACCCAAGCTGTTTTGGTAACACAGGTGGGCCAGTGTCTCCTGTTATTCATGTCCAAGTAACAGGAAGCCTGTTGCTTACCAACACTCTTTTTTCTCAGACTTAACTTTATACCAAGATCGTTGAATCAGTCCCAGAAAGGTGAAGGTGTTTTAGGATAAAAGCAGCTGTAGAGCATTCCTGTTTCCTTTGTCAGAGAAACAACATTTCCTAATCGGTGTCCATTAAGGTAAATAGGACAGTTAGCATTGGCAGCTGTCACATTTCCCAATTTTTTCACTTTGGCCTCAAACTTTGAAAATACTCAGTAAAATAAATTTAATTGTCTTATCATGTCTTAAAAACCTCCCATGATCTACCTTTCATAAAGAAGTCATACGGACAAATTTATTAACAGAAAACCAAAACACACATGCACTCAAAAAGCCTGAAGTTTAAGAGAAGTTTCCAACAGACCTAACAGTAGAGACTTCATATATTTTGTATTATAGTGGGATTTTAACATTTCTTGCATGAAGTGTTACTTCCTTGTAATCTGATCCTGCTTTGACACTGCTACAACCTTATCAGTTTTACTACACAGATACTAATATTGCGATTCCATTATTCTGTAAGATAAGAATAATCACAGAACCACAGAATCACAGAATGTTAGGGATTGGAAGGGACCTCAAAAGATCATCTAGTCCAATCCCCCTGCCAGAGCAGGAACACTTAGGTGAGGTTACACAGGAAGGCATCCAGGCGGGTCTTGAATATCTCCAGAGAAGGAGACTCCACAACCTCCCTGGGCAGCCTGTTCCAGTGTCTGTCACCCTCACTGAGAAGAAGTTTCTTCTCAAATTTAAGTGGAACCTCTTGTGTTCCAGCTTGAACCCACTACCCCTTGTCCTATCATTGGTTGTCACCGAGAAGAGCCTGGCTCCATCCTCGTGACACCCACCCTTTATATATTTATAAACATTAATGAGGTCACCCCTCAGTCTCCTCTTCTCCAAGCTAAAGAGACCCAGCTCCCTCAGCCTTTCCTCATAAGGGAGATGCTCCACTCCCTTAATCATCTTTGTGGCTCTGCGCTGGACTCTCTCCAGCAGTTCCCTGTCCTTCTTGAACTGAGGGGCCCAGAACTGGACACAGTATTCCAGATGAGGTCTCACCAGGGCAGAGTAGAGGGGAAGCAGAACCTCTCTTGACCTACTAACCACCCCCCTTCCAATACACCCCAGGATGCCATTGGCCTTCCTGGCCACAAGGGCACAGTGCTGGCTCATGGTCATCCTGCTGTCCACCAGGACCCCCAGGTCCCTTTCCCCTACACTGCTCTCTAATAGGTCATTCCCCAACCTATACTGGAACCTGGGGTTGTTCCTGCCCAGATGTAAGACTCTACATTTTCCCTTATTATATTTCATTAAATTTTTCCCTGCCCAACTCTCTAGCCTGTCCAGATCTCGCTGGATGGCAGCACACATAATGCTGAAGAGCTGAATGTCTCAGCACTTTGGCTTATCATTAGCTTCGATATCTCCAAAACCATAATTAGGTCTTGCCTTTCTTAACTTATCGGCGTGCACATTCCTGAAATCCTAGGCTTTTACGTATGCTTGTATGCATGGCAGGGAATGTGACAGAGGAGCTCTGTGAGGTTTAAAACAAGTGAAGTTTATATGACAGCTATAGATGAACAGCGAATGAGGAGAGATATGATTTAAACAGGTCATGAACATATTTCTGGGTAGGACAGAATTGGGACACCCCACCTGTGGAGTACAAACACCATTCCCTCCTACAGCATTCTGAAAATAAATAAACTAATGGTGCTAACCCAAGTAGAACATGTGAGGAAAATCATAATCACATCTTCAGGGAACAATGTTATGGAAAACAGAAAAAAGAGGATAAAGCAAGGTACTGAGTAGATTAGTTGGCACTAAGATTGTCCTCTACCACACACTAGAAGAGGCAGAGTCCCAAGGGAAAAAAAAAAAACCCCACACACAAATACAAACAAAATCAAACAAAACCAAAACCAACAACAACAAAAAACAAACAAACAAAAAAACAACACACCACACACACACACACAAAAAGTGCCTGATCATATATGTAGAGACTGTCTCACAGTGAATACCCACAAGAGTAGCAGCCTCAGGTTTCATAGTCTTTTCTAATTCCATATTTGTCTGCCCTAACAGTGTCTGAGTTTGCAACTTTACTAATATCTTTTACTGGAGGTAACTGTGTGAACCAGCTAAATGACTGGTAACACTCATAATGGCAACGTGAGAATAACAGGGAATTTAAATTTCATTTTTTAAGTAGTTCTAGTGTTTGAGACAGCCCAGTTTAATCAGCTTTTCAATTTGACTGCATTTGATATTCACAGACATTTTTACAGACTGTCCAGCAGAAAGAAAACATGCAATAGAGTAGTATAGGGAAACCCTTGGGGTTCCCTCAATACAGAATCTACTGTGAAACTCCCACTGAGCAACAGAAGAAGAATTAGTTTCCAATTCAGTTCTGCTTAACTCCTGGTGTTTTCATGACCCAGCTTATTTGCTGCTACATTCAGATGACTGCCATTTACCAAATGCCAGAAATGTACCTTTATGAATCTATGGGAAGAGTAATAATCAAGTTTGCAGATCTAAATTCTGTCCATAGGCATTTTATTATTTGTATCCATAATGACCTAGAGTATTTCAAGTGACTCACCAATGTCTACAAGAAGGTTCTTCTGTCCACCACAGCTTTTAAGAGTCCTAGACCTTTCCTGAAGGAGACATATGAAGCAGCTGTATCCTTCTTTTCAATAATTAGCCCAGGCTCAGGCTTCTCTTTCATGATGTATCTGGAAGAGAAAACAATGAGTAAGTAGAAAAGCATGTGGTCAGAATTGTTACAGCAAGTATGCTGGGTAAGCCCTTATCCTGGGGAGAAGGCGATGTGGAGCTGAAGCTCAGCAAGAAGAGGATGGATTGAACCCAGTCCTCTTCCACTGTCTTTCCTGGAATGTATCCTCTGTATAAGCAGTACTTTGTCACCATAGGAGAAAGAAGCTGTTCCATTTTGTGGAGCTGAAATCTGCAAACATGCCCTGAGAATGGCTGCATGACCAGAAAGGAGATAAATACCACCTGATGCACTTCCAATTAAACAGAGACATAGGTATTGGAAAGTTTAATGTTAATATCTTTGGCTCCTACAGATTTTAGGCACGTACAGGATTAGGCAACAGCTGAATAGGGATTTTGAGGATCTAGCTGTTGGGTCTAGTCACCCAAATCTCACATCAGCATCTAAGGCCTTTTGTGGATCTAGGCCTTGGTCCAATAGCATCTACTGGTGGGAAACAGAGCAGTGTCCTCTGCTAATAATAACAATGAGGAGAAATATTGCAAAGCAAAGATACATTTATTATCCTACGCAGGACATAAAGAGAAACAAAGGTATTTTCCGATAAGGCAAATAGAGATTAATCTGAATCTTTAGATCATCTGTAGTGCATAGCTTGCTATATTCTCAGGCCAACTAAAACAGAACAGAGAACTCCTCCAATCAGTTTCGCAATCAGGTTAACAGAATAGTCTTTATTCTTCATGTTAGCAAAAATCTTACACCCTCTGTTAAAACTAGTTTGTTGTTTCTTCAATTTTGTATGAGTCAGGGACACAAAAAATCAGTCTCTAAATAAATCTCAGAAACTAGTAAAAACAAAGCAAGTCCAGAGGGCAAAACACTTGTACAACAACCAGACAGAACAAACAGGTAGAATTATTTTTTGCATAAAGTAAGCCAGCTTGAAAGCTTTTTAAACTTTGCAATACAGTTTGGAGACATTCCTCTTAAATTATTTTTTGGTGAAAAAAATAGAGGAGAAAGAGACAAGCACCTTAATATGACCACAAACTGCTATCATTGTATTATCCTAAGTTTCAATGTGTTCTTTTTCAGAAGGGTCATCTGCCCCCTGTTTACCAATATCTAAGAAACTAAAATAATTAGGAAAATTTAGTATAGGTAGAAGGCCAAATAGATGATGCATATTGCATTTAAATCTTCTTTTAGCTTTTCCCTGAGTTCGCCAGTCTCCAAGACCAGACTGATTAAATAACTGCTTCCAGCTCATTTGCAAATGTGTTCATCAGAGCTCACCCTACAATAGTTTATTTGCAGGGAATAATGACCTGGGATTTAAAAGTACTTCAGCACTCAGTTGTATTTTGAAAACAACATCATACTGTGTAGGTGCCTAAAAGAAGTTTATTCTTTTACTCAAGCAGGAACCCTTTAAAAAATCTGAGATGGGACATCATAAAGGGATCTTAGAAAGAGATGCCCCCCCTAAAACTAAACCAGCCTGTCAGTTTGTGGGACATTACCCCAGATAGCTGAAGTTCAGTGAGATGTATCCCTTCGGTTTGCCTCTGGTTTCAATGAACAGAGCCTATAAAAGCTGTAGAGTTTTTCCTATCCTTCTCTGAATGACAAAAACACTTTTATACCAAATCGGCTAAAAACCTTTTTAGGGAAGTTTCTTCTGATCCCTCTTGTTTCTGAGGAAATGATCTTTTTCACTGTTTCACAGTGATCAAATTTCTCAAAAATATTTGCACTTTCAAAATTGCAAGTGTTCCTTATGAAATAAATTGCTTCTATATAGGCTTTTATTTTTTCTCCTGAGGAAACATATTTATTGCATGAATAGAGCAAGAGGAGCACAGACTATTTCCATGAACAGCACACCAGAGCTAATACGCATCACCTGCATTTGGAACATTTTGGTGAATCATTTCTCTCAGAGGGTATTTCCTTCTTCTGTTTAACATACTTTAGATAACACAGAAAAAAAGGAGTGCTGGATTAGTCAAATGGCATGAATTTTTTAAATAAAATCTTGCAGAAGGTTTTTTTTAAACAGTCAGGCTAGCTGACAAACTTCATGGACTTCGTTCTGCTTCACTTGCCCTATCCAGAATACCCCTCCCTCAACTATACTGTGGTCTTTTTTCCGCTGTGGTTAAAATGCACCTTGGATTTGAGAAGACAAAATCTTTTTCTAGCAATGTTGGACATATTTATTTGTGAGCACATTCCTGATATTTGCGCGCAGGTATTTGCCAAATCTATTAAACAAACAGTGCCTTTTGCTTCTTCTGGAATTTGCAAACGGCAGGCATCTCTCATTTCTTATAACCCTCCACCTCCCCAGCACTGTCATACTGGAGAAGAAACAGCGTTATAAGATGCACCCATGCAAGTTAACTTCAAAATAACTTCTAAGCCCACAGGTATAAAAATGGAAAATGTATTTCTCTGTAAAGAAAACCTGCAAGTTAGCTAATCAAACTTCAGCCTCAGGGGTCTAGAGAGATGTGACTTAGGGCTTTTAACATTGCACAGATAAAATCATCCTGCAGAAGCTATAAACAATAATGTGACTCCTGTCCACCTCGCCCAGCTGAATGTTCAGGGTTATCTGTACCCCAGACTCCAGAATAGCATAGAAATACCCAGGCTAGACTTAAATAGACTTATTTAGGCATCCAAATCCTTCTAGGCTCAGCAGAACTGTCCTTGGCAAAATCTGATTTACCCAGGTAGCAAGAAGGCAGCCAAGGACATTATAATAGTTCCAGACACTTCCCCTTCTATCCCTATCACTGCTCACAGCTTTTTTTAAATAGACATTAATAGAATCACAGAATCACAGAATGATAGGGATTTGAAGGGACCTCGAAAGATCATCTAGTCCAATCCCCCTGCCAGAGCAGGAACACTTAGGTGAGATTACACAGGAAGGCATCCAGGCGGGTCTTGAATATCTCCAGAGAAGGAGAATCCACAACCTCCCTGGGCAGCCTGTTCCAGTGTTCTGTCACCCTCACTGAGAAGAAGTTTCTTCTCAAATTTAAGTGGAACCTCTTGCGTTCCAGCTTGAACCCATTACCCCTTGTCTTACTGTTGGTTGTCACCGAGAAGAGCCTGGCTCCATCCTCGTGACACCCACCCTTTACATATTTATAAACATTGATGAGGTCACCCCTCAGTCTCCTCTTCTCCAGGCTAAAGAGACCCAGCTCCCTCAGCCTTTCCTCATAAGGGAGATGCTTCACTCCCTTCATCATCTTTGTGGCCCTGCGCTGGACTCTCTCCAGCAGTTCCCTGTCCTTCTTGAACTGAGGGGCCCAGAACTGGACGAGTTGTCGAGATCAGCTGATCGGGACCAGCTCGGCCCAGTAATAGAACCAGGAGGTTGTAATTTCCCCATTCTGAAAAAAAATGCTTCTGAAGTTCAGGGGCAAAAACTTCTATTCCTGTTTTCCGTATCTCAAGACTGGTGCTGGTTTTTAATTCTTGGGTTGAATTGCTGAAGTAGATCCTTGACTGATTTCAAAATGAGGATAGAGGCCTTGGTTTCATCGTTCACAGAGGGACTTTCCTCACCTCGATTTTGGCAGCTCAAGGTTAGTCCTCCAGCCCGTGCCTTTTTACCAAAGGTGCCTTTTACCAGCCAGCGTAGAACAGCTCGGACCTCAGGGTGGTTCATCTCTAGTGTCTAGCACAGGGGGACATAAATCAGCATCTGGAGCTGATGAGAAAATGAGCCCGGAGTGATTATTTCAGACATAAACAACTTTTCAAAGGTACAGGCCCTGTTCCACCCAGCCACATTAACACGGAACTCAGTGAGTGCTGCTGCCCACGTGGAAAACGTGTCCCCCAAGGTCTGGAGGGCCGAGCTCTGGGGTTTGGCCATTGTATCAACAGGGCAGAAGTTTCTAGAAAAGCCACTTCTGCCCTGCCACTCACCTCTAGTATTTCCTGCCTTTCTCGGATGAAAGGACACTCTGGTTACTACAATGCCAGACCCTTCTCTCCCCTCTTTCCCAGCACATTCTCAATATCTTGGCTAGCAGCTTTGCATAAAAATTTACTCCGCATCCCCCACCCTCTGCTCCCATGCAGGGCGATTCCCTCAGTGGAAAACCAGGAATGAAGTGGGTGTCAGGGAGCCATGAGGGTCCTGCTCAGCCCAGAGCAGCTCCCCGGGGCTGAGGCGAGACATGGCCCCAGCCTCCCCACTGCCTGTCTGGGCTTCTCCCCAGCCCAGTGGGATGATGGTCACCCCCAGTGGCCAGAGCACCCGCAGCAGCCAGACCCTGGAGAAGAGGAGACTGGAGGAGACTGAGAGGAGACCTCATGGCAGCTACAGCTTCCTCACAAGGGGAGCAGGAGGGGCAGGCACTGAACTCTTCTCTTTAGTGACCAATGGCAGAACCTGAGGGAATGTCGGGAAGATGTGCCAAGGGAGGTTTAGGTTGGACACTAGGAAAAGGTTCTTCCCCCAGAGGGCGGCGGAGCACTAGGACAGGCTCCCCAGGGAGGTGTCACAGCCCCAAGCCTGACAGTGTTCAAGAAGAGACTGGACAACACCCTCAGACACATGGTGTGAACTGTGGGGTTGTCCTGTGCAGGGACAGGACTTGAACTCAATGATCCTCGTGGGTCCCTTCCAACTCAGGACATTCTGTGATTCTACCCATGGAGAGGGAACGAGCTGGGCCCTGACACCTGTGTCCTCTCTCAGCAAGGGGCATCCCGGGGGCCCACGGCTGCCTGTGCCCTGTGGGACAGGAGCCAGGGCCGAGCACGGCAGCAAGGCAGGTCCTCGCTGGCCTCTGCCATCCCTAGAGATGCCAAACTGGTCAGCTTAAGCTTTGTGGGTTCCTTCAAGCATATCCTTGTGCCCTCACGCCATTTCAGAGGGAAGGAACAGAGTACACTTAAAAATCATAGAATCAGAATGGTTTGGGTTGGAAGGGACCTTCAAAGGTCACCTAGTCCAACCCCCTGCAATGAGCAGGGACATCTTCAACTATATCACGTTTGCTCAGAGCCCCGTCCAGCCTGGCCCGGAATGTCTCCCAGGATGGGGCATGGACCACCTCTCTGGACAACCTGGGCCAGTGTTTCACCACCCTCACTGTAAAAAATTTCTTCCTCATGTCTCGTCTGAATCTCTCCTCCTTTAGTTTAAAACTATTACCCATCATCCTATCCCAACAGGCTCTGTTAAAAAATCTGTCTCCATCCAAAAAATCCATATTAAAACAGTGAACAAAATAGGTAAACTAGATACCAAAGATCCTGTGCTGCAGATAATTGTTTTCCAGGACAAATAGCTTTCCTCCTGAATACAGGCAATATGACAGTAGGTGTTTCACTTTGATGAAAGCAGACACTGGCCCACCATGACAGAAATAAGAAGGTTTTGAGAAGGAATGAAAACTGAAGGATATTTGAGACTGCAAGATGGGTTGAGATTATAAAAATCAAAGCACCAGTGTTTGCTTTGCATGCTCACCCAGCAGACACCACCTTGGTACATTTTGGCTGAGGCTTACCTTTCTTCTGCAATGAAACAAGACTCTGTTCCCACACTGAACAAAGTACTTTGAACAGAAAAAAAAAAAGGAAAAAAATGGTGACAGGTCTTCATCTTTCCTTCTCTTACCAAATTTGCCATCTGACCTGTTTTTTTAAACATTTAGAAGTGTGGAGCAGTAAATGTCACAGATCAGTCTTTTCATATGTTTATAGTGGAGGCAAATTCCAGCACTTTCACTGTCCAAATTCAGGTTTCAGTTATAAAGAACTTGACAGTTAATTGAAGTTTTCACTTTGTTTAAAGGCCTATATGACTCCAAATACACCATTTCATCATATATTATTTTATCAAATAAAATTAGATCACACAGAATCACAGAATCACAGAATGTTAGGGATTGGAAGGGACCTCAAAAGATCATCTAGTCCAATCCCCCTGCCAGAGCAGGAACACTTAGGTGAGGTTACACAGGAAGGTGTCCAGGCGGGTTTTGAATATCTCCAGAGAAGGAGACTCCACAACCTCCCTGGGCAGCCTGTTCCAGTGTTCTGTCACCCTCACTGAGAAGAAGTTTCTTCTCAAATTTAAGTGGAACCTCTTGTGTTCCGGTTTGAACCCATTACCCCTTGTCTTACTGTTGGTTGTCACCGAGAAGAGCCTGGCTCCATCCTCGTGACACCCACCCTTTATATATTTATAAACATTGATGAGGTCACCCCTCAGTCTCCTCTTCTCCAAGCTAAAGAGACCCAGCTCCCTCAGCCTTTCCTCGTAAGGGAGATGCTCCACTCCCTTAATCATCTTTGTGGCCCTGCGCTGGACTCTCTCCAGCAGTTCCCTGTCCTTCTGGAACTGAGGGGCCCAGAACTGGACACAATATTCCAGATGAGGTCTCACCAGGGCAGAGTAGAGGGGAAGCAGAACCTCTCTTGACCTACTAACCACCCCCCTTCCAATACACCCCAGGATGCCGTTGGCCTTCCTGGCCACAAGGGCACAGTGCTGGCTCATGGTCATCCTGCTGTCCACCAGGACCCCCAGGTCCCTTTCCCATACACTGCTCTCTAATAGGTCATTCCCCAGCCTATACTGGAACCTGGGGTTGTTCTTGCCCAGATGTAAGACTCTACATTTTTCCTTATTGTATTTCACTAATTTTTTCCCTGCCCAACTCTCTAGCCTGTCCATGTCTCGCTGGATGGCAGAACAGCCCTCTGGCGTGTCAGCCACTCCTCCCAGCTTGGTGTCATCAGCAAACTTGCTGATAGTACACTCAATTCCCTCATCCCAGTCGTTGATGAATATATTGAATAATACTGGTCCCAGTACCGACCCTTGAGGGACTCCACTAGATACAGGCCTCCAACCAGACTCTGCCCCATTGACCACGACTCTCTGGCTTCTTTCCTTCAGCCAGTTTGCAGTCCACCTCACTACCCGATTGTCCAGTCCACACTTCTTCAGTTTAGCCATGAGGATGCTGTGGGAGACTGTGTCAAATGCTTTGCTGAAGTCAAGGTAGACCACATCCACCGCTCTGCCTTCATCAATCCACCTTGTTATGTCTTCATAAAATGCTATGAGGTTGGTCAAGCACGACTTTCCCTTGGTGAAGCCATGTTGACTGCCCCTGATGACCCTCTTATCCTTGATATTTCTGAAGATGGCACCAAGGATAAGGTGTTCCATCACTTTCCCAGGGATGGAGGTGAGGCTGACCGGTCTATAGTTGCCCAGGTCCTCCTTCTTGCCCTTTTTGAAGACCAGAGTGACATTTGCTTTCCTCCAGTCCTCAGGCACCTCTCCCGTTTCCCAAGACTTGGCAAAGATGATGGAGAGTGGTCCAGCAATGACTTCAGCCAGCTCCCTCAGCACCCGTGGGTGCATCCCATCTGGACCCATGGATTTATGGATGTCCAGATTGCTTAACTGGTCCCTAACCCAGTCCTCATCAACTAAGGCAGACTCCTTCATTGCCCTGACTTCCTCTGGGGCCTCAGGGGTACGGGGCTCCTCAGGACAGCCTCCGGCAGAGTAGACAGAGACAAAGAAGGCATTCAGTAACTCTGCCTTCTCTGTATCTTCTGTCACCAGGGCACCCACCCCATTCATCAGTGGGCCTACATTGCCTCTGGTGTTAGTTTTATCTGCCATGTATTTGAAGAAGCTCTTTCTGTTGTCCTTGACCCCTCTCACCAGGTTTAACTCTAAGGAGGCCTTAGCTTTCCTAGTTGCCTCTCTACATCCTTTAACAACAGCCTTATATTCTTCCCAAGTGGCCAGCCCCTCCTTCCATGATCTGTAAACTCTCCTCTTCCACTTGAGTTTGCCCAGCAGTTCCTTGTTTAACCAAGCAGGTCTCCTGGCTCCCTTCCTTGACTTCCTGCATGTCGGGATGCTCTGATCTTGAGCTTGGTAGAAGCAGTCCCTGAATGTTAACCAACTATCTTGGGCCTCTTTACCTTCAAGCAGCCTTGCCCACGGGATTTCCCCCAGCAATTGTCTGAACAGGCCAAAGTTGGCCCTGCTGAAGTCCAGAGTTGCAATTCTGCTCGGGATTCTGCTCCCGCCACATGAGATTCTGAACTCCACCATCTCATGGTCGCTGCAACCAAGGCAGCCCTCAACCTTTACTGGTTCAACCAGACCCTCCTTGTTAGTGAGGATGAGATCCAGCAGCGCACCTCTCCTAGTCAGCTCTTCCACCATTTGCATCAGAAAGTTGTCATCAATGCACTGGAGGAACCTCCTGGACTGAGGCTGGCTGGCTGAGTAGTCCTTCCAGCAAACATCAGGGTAGTTAAAATCCCCCATAACAACCAGAGCCTGTGACTGTGAGGCCACGCTCAGCTGCTCGTAGAAGGCCTCAACAACTTCCTCACTCCAATCTGGTGGCCTGTAATAGACTCCCACGACAGTATCAGCCCTGCCAGCCTGCCCCTTAATTCTTACCCACAGACTCTCGACTCGCTCCTCTACCGCACCTGGACAGTTGCGGTAGTTGCGGTAGATACATTGTAGTTGCTCTCTCACCTAAAGAGCAACTCCACCACCACGCTTGGCTGGCCTGTCTTTCCTGAGAAGGACATAGCCATCCATGACCACATTCCAGTCATGTGAGATTGTTGTGACCTTACAAGAAAAGGCACTGCAAATAGAGAAAACCCTGGTCTTACTGGTGTGGTTTACCTTTTAAGGAATCTAATACAATATACAATATTTCTTCTTGTAGTTTCTCTTTTTTTCTTTTTTTTTTCAGTAGACGCCTGCTTCCACACAGATGGACTAATACATGTTCAAGATTTATCTTTGTATGTACTTGAGGATATATAGTGCCCGACAGGTGAATTTGGTTTCCTTATGTAACACATAATATTCAGAAACTGATTTACCTGTGGACAATATAAAAGGAAACCAACAGGGCCATTTCCTTATGAGATGCAGAATTCATCTGAAGTCACTGAGCTGAAGACAAATTACACCAGGCTCTGCAATATTGATGTGAGCACATAAAACCTGGTTTTTGTCTAGCTTTCCCTACTTCTTGTTAATTGCTAGCAGTGAAAGAGATGCACATACCAAATTAGCTCTTATACTAAGAAATTGACCACAACTCGCATTAGCATACATTTTAATATAGTGCACACTTCACATCAATACCATCTATTCTCCTGTTATTCACCCAAAATCTTTATGTTGAGTTGTCATTTAGCAGCTATTAAAACATTAAATTTCCATATAATCCACTGAGCTCTTTATGTTCCTGCCTTATATTTATATATTAACCTGCATCATTTGGACTTTTCTGTCACACAGGTTAAGACCATTTTTTATTCCATGGTGGGTACAGCTATACTAGGAATCTAGATACTGAGCATTTATATTTACTTTATTCTTCATGATTAAATCATTCAGATTGTTATGATTATGTAAAAGAGTTTATGTACACTTGCAAAGGGACATTCTAAACCACAAAGATATGTGTGTATGCGCTTTTCATAAAGCATTCCAAGAATAGTTTCAGCTTTAGAATAAAATATGCAAGAATCAGATGACTCACAATACACTGGGAGTTAATATTATTAGTTCCTAAAATATCTGAATAGCATGAATATAATAAATGTGTATTAGTTGAATTGTATTTATTGTGGTTTTTCAGCAAGTCACCACCTTGAAATTTCTCATGCCATTTAACATGCAGATACATGCACAGCAAGCACACAAATCTGTTTGCCTTCTAATAGAATGTTGTTGCTATGAGGCTGGTAAAGAGGTAATTATTCAGAGAGAGAATTAATCTTTCTATTGTGTACGTGTATTGTGTCTAGACACTTTCTAGTCTTAAATTGTGTCTGGGAATTCCAGGCATCACCACAGAAGTAGAAATAATTACAGAATCACAGAATTATTTAGGCTGGAAAGGACCCTTAAGACCATTGAGTCCAACCATTAACCTAACACTGCCAAGTCCACCAATAAACCATGTCCCTAAGAACCTCATCTACACTTCTTTTAAATAATTGACACTTGGCCATGTTGAACCTCATACAATTGGCCTCGGCCCATCAATCCAGCCAGACCAGACCTCTCTGTAGAGCCTTTCTACCCTCAAGCAGTTCAACACTCCCGTCCAACATGATGTAATCTGCAAACCTACTGGGGGTGCACTCAATCCCTCATCCAGATCATTGATAAATATATTAAACAGAACTGGCCCCAATACTGAGCCCTGGGGAACAGCACTTGTGACCAGCTGCCAACTGGATTTGACTCCATTCATTTACCACAACTTTTTGGGCCTGACGGTCTAGTTTTTTATCTAGTGAAGCGCACACCCGTCCAGGCCATGAGCAACCAGTTTCTCCAGGAGAATGCCTTGGTAAACAGTGTCAAAGACTTTACTTAGGTCTAGGTAGACAACATCCACGGCCTTTCCCTCATCCACTAAGTGGGTCACCTTGTCATAGAAGGAGATCAGGTTGATCAAGCAGGACCTGCCTTTCATAAACCCTTGCTGACTAGGCCTGATCACCTGCTTGTCCTGCATATGCCACATGATGGCACTCAGGATGATCTGGTCCATAACCTTCCTGGCACCAAGGTCAGACTGACAGGCCTGTAGTTCCCCAGACCCTGCTTCTGGCCCTTCTTGTATGTGGGTGTCACATCTGCCAAATTCCAGTAAACTGAGATCTCCCCAGTTAGCCAGGACTGCTGATAAATGATGAAAAGCAGCTTATTGAGCACTTCTGCCAACTCCCTCAGAACTCTTGGGTGGATCCCATCTGGCCCCATAGCCTTGTGTGTCTAAGTGGGGTAGCAAGTCGCTGACCATTTCCCTTTGGATTATTTGGGTTTCATTCTGCTCCCTATCCTTATCTTCCAGCTCAGGAGCTGGCTTGCAGCAGCACAACCAGTCTTACTATCAAAGACTGAGGCAAAGAAGGCACTAAGTACCTGAGCCTTTCCCTCATCCTCTGTCACTGTGTTACCACCCACATCCACTAAAGGATGGCGTTTCTCCTTAGTTCACCTTTTGTTGCTAATGCATTTATAAAAACATTTTTATTGTCTTTTATGGCAGTAACCAGACTAAGTTCTATTTGGGCTTTGGCCTATCTAATTTTCTCCCTTCTCAACAGCATCCTTGTAGTCTTCTTGAATTGCCTGCCCCTTCTTCCAAAGGTCATTAACTCTGCTTTTGGTCCTAAGATCCAGCCAAACTCTCTGTTTGTCCAGGCTGGTCTTCTTCCCCACCAGCCTGTCTTTCAGCACATGGGGACAGCCTGCTCTTCCACCTTTAAGATTTCCTTCTTGAAGAATGACCAGCCTTCCTGGACTCCCTTGCCCTTCAGAGTTGCCTCCCAAGGGATTCTGTCAAACAGCCTCCTAAACAGGTCAAAGTGTGTCCTCCAGAAGTCCAAGGCAGCAGTTCTGCTGACCACACTCCTTCCTTCTCTGAATCAAAAACTCTATCATTTCATGATCTCTGTGCTCAAGACAGCCTCTGACCATCACATCATCCACAAGTCCTTCTCTGTTTGCAAACAATAGGTCCAAAAAATGAGGGTGCCTTCTCTTGTTGGATCCCTCAACAACAGCATCAGGAAGTTCTCTTCCACACACTCCAGGAATGTCCTAGACTTTTGCTCTCCGCTGTATTGTATTTCCAGCAGACACCTGGTAAGTTGAAGTCCCCCACAACAACAAGGGCTAGCAGTCATGAGACTTCTCCCAGCTACTTGCAGACTATTTAATCTTCTTCTTCATCCTGTTTGGGTTGTCTGCAACAGACTCCCACCATGATATCTTCCTTGTTGGTCTTTCCCCTGATTTTGACCTCAGGTCAAGACAGTCAAAACACTCCCTAACATACAGTGGCTACCCCACCACCTCTCCCTTCTTGTCTGTCTCTTCTGAAGAGTTTATAGCCATCCATTGCAGCACTTCAGTTGTGCGAGTCATCCCATCATGTTTACATGATGGCAACTATACCATATTTTTTCTGCTACACAAAGGCTTCCAGCTCCTCGTGTTTGCTGCCCATTCTGTGTGCACTGGTATAGATGCACTTCAGCTGGGTTATTGATCCCACCATCTTTTTGGGGGAAGAAGCCCCAATTCCTACATGACCATTCTCAGAGGCTTCTCTTGTTTCTAACTCATTAACAATCCTTGTGTCTTTGCTGCTGCATGGCTCTCCAACCCCCATTTCCACTGAGATGACAGAATGAAGGACCTCACTAGCACACCATCCCTCAAATAATGGCATGTCACCCCCAGGTTTATCTCTAGTGAGCCCCTTCAAATCTAGTTTAAAGCTTTTTCAATGAGACTTATTAAACCCTGTGCAAAGATCCTTTTCCCCCTTTGAGACAGGCCTGTTACCAGCAGGCCTGGTGTCATGTAAACTGGCTCATGATCAAAAAAACAAAATTCTACCAGTGACACCAGGGTCTTCCCATTTCTTACCTCATCATTCTCTGCAACTGGAAGGATAGAGAATACTGCTTGTGCTTCTGACCCCTTAACCAGTTGTCCCAAGGTCCTGAAGTTTCTCTTGATTGCCCTTGGACTTCTTGTTGCAACTGTTGCCTACCTGAAAAATCAATAATGGATAATAATCTGAGGGCCTTACCAGGGTAGGAATCTTTCTCTTCACATCTTTAACCTTGGCCCCAGGGAGGCAGCAGACTACCCTAAGAAGAGAGCCCAGTCTGCATATCGGCCTCCATTCCCCTCACATGACATTGACCCATCTTTTTTTTCTTTATGGAAACAGTTTTTATTCAGGACATAGACAAACTTTAGCTCGGCAATACCTCCAAGCTAGATCTAACAATTATTACTGCTTCGGCCTGGTATTACTTGTGGCCTGATAAAAGTTACAGTTTATATTGGGGAAGAAAGTTTACCTGCAAAATGGTTGTAATGTGTTCTTTCTTTTTGTATCTGCTATAAAGAAGTCTTATCTGTGGCAGATGTTGTTACATTTCTGTGGAAAAAAAAATCTCTCTCACTGAAAGAACCCGAACTGTAATATTTGTCATCCATTCCCTCTACAAAGATTGTATTTCTGACAAGGCACAAATAAATTTCCTGTAGATAGCCCCAAACAAGTCCCTTGTTTTATGATTATTTACTATACTCCCAGATGAAGTGGCTGGTTCATAGCTATCCATGTGTAAGGACTATGCTAACAGTTAGTGCCCGGATCTATGAAACAGAGACATAGCCAACAACCTACAGGAATGAAATGAAGAGTCACACTCTGTCTCTGCCATCTAATGAGCCCATGTGTTAGAAAAACATCTGATAAAGGTGAATGGTATCACTGTCAACATGCAAGGCATGATGTTGCAGAACCGGAGAGAAGCTCAAGCTCCATGCACCCTGCCAGCCCTCTGCTCACTGGCACAGCAGGACTGACACATGCTGCTCCTCCTCAGAGGACCCCAGAAATGAAGAAAATGGAGACAAGTTGTGTGGCACCCTCCCATTAGAGATGATGCTACCCAGCGTGGCAAGCACTGCTTCGAGGTCACAGAATATTTGTTCTGTGCTCAGAGCCATGAGAGAACACACTGTTTTCCTTGAGTCCAGCTCACTCAGCTTTAAGCAGAGGTTTAGGGCTTAGGTCTAAATGAGTTATTTACACAAAGGAATAACATGTGGGTCAAGTTCAACCAGAGGCATTAGAATAAGCAGTACAAGACTGCCACAAGATTGAATAAATCCAAATATTGCCATATTTTCTGGGAAGAAAATAAACACCACCCAAGAGAAGGAGTGGTCAGAAATCAGAGACGTGTCTGACCTGAGTTGTACCTACTGCGGTGCTGTCGCTCAGGTCAACATTCCCATGGAATAACTGGCCAGAACAACACTGCTGCTGAATTCAGTCGCCGCACTGCTAACCCAGACATTAAATACTGGGAACTCAAACAATGATCTTTCTAAGGCACTGAGTTAGTTTTGTTGCCACCCAATCTTCCCATCTCCCCTTTCACTTTATTATTTAAGGATCGATTACCTTGGGTTTTTTCAACAATTTAATCATACAAGGCCTGATCCTGTGAGGTGCTGAATACCTTCAGCTGACACTTACCACACATCACCAGAGGAATGTTTTGTCTTTGGCTACATTTTCAGCCTGGCTGTTTCCCCTGCCTTTTCCACAACTAGTGGTGCTACGTGGTCCATTTAAAGGGCACCTTCACTGTTCTTTGTATTCCTGGTATATAGAATAATTGAAGTAATGGGTTTAGTAAAGTAATGTTCTAGTGAGGTAATTAAACATGTTTGTAAGTTTAAAAGCAGAGGGTATTTCCACAGACTTCAAGGGAGCTATTCATATGTTTGATGTTAATAATGACATTAAATTCCAGCAAAAATGAGATCTTTATTTTATTTCCTGTTTATGTCATACAGGTCCTGAGGAAGTGGTTAGTATTAGAGATTCACAAAGCTGCAAGGGTGCCTGTGACATCAGTTATGTCATACAGCCCCTATGCAGCAAAATAAACACCACTGGAGCCATAAAAACAAATCATCATCTTATACTTAAAAGGCCCTTCATAAGGGCTTTCCAGCACACTCCACAAAACAGATGGATTAAATTATGGCTTGTTGTTTGCACAGCCACAAACACGTGTAATGAAGATCAAGTCTCTTTCTGAAAGAATTTATCACCTGAAATGCAACTACTTATAGGGAGAACCATGACAGCTTTTTAACAGCTTATTCATTTTAGATTCTCCAAGGGCAGAGGTAACTGGTCAGTCCACTAGGTCTATAAATAACAATGAATAATACACAGCTAAGATTCTGAATCTATTCTGATAAAGGGCTGTCTAATTTCCCCAGTTGTAGAACTTCCATTACAAAGCTGCCAAAATTCATTACCTTTCTGTTCCCAGTCAAACCTAAAAAGGAAGTGCCACCCATTCAGTAAGAATTGCCAATTTTGGTCAAAAAAACCCATGGGACTACCGGACAGATCTTTCCAGAGATTAATGAGATGAAAAATCCTGACAAAAGAGCACCATTGAGATGGGAACTTTCACTTGGAGAGCTGATAGGCCTCTCCAGCTGGAGAGATTACAAAGACAGAAAAATCAGGGTTAGGCTCAAGTGCTCTAAATGGCAGGTCTTCTGCTAAACTCAGCCATTTCGATTGAAACATTACAGACTTGCCACGAGCAGAGGGCAGGGAAAGTAACAACTGTCTGCAGCAGGAGGGTGAAGGAGCAGCTCTGAGCAGGGAAAAAATAATTTATCCAGCAAACACAGCTGAAGTGTACTCACGCCCTTGCCCAAGTCCCTTTAAAGCATGATATAACTCATCCACGTGGTTCTGCTCTGGAACTAGAGCAAATGTTTCCTGCTCACTCCTCACCTGTAGCTTTCCAGCAGATAGATTCATCAATAGCGGCCAGTCACAGGTGTACCATTCTTCATGTGACTTTTGATGGAGAAAACAAGACAGCATTTGCCCTTATTTGGAGTTAAGCACCGCTGTCCCAGGCAAATTTCAAGCAGTCAAGGAGCTGTGTTATGGGCTCTGCAAGCTACCATTCACTTAAAGACCAAAACATGCTCTTCAAGCTTCCTTGTGAAGAATTCAGCACCCTTAAGAAAGAAAACAGTCAATCACATTTGCCTTAAAGTCAGCCAAAGGATGATCTACTAAATTGAAGCTACTGCATTTCTCAGGCTGGAGCTAGTATTTATATTCCCCCTTAGGCAAGTAGCCAAAAATTTTTATACATGCAGGCGCTCCACTGGCTTTGAGAATTTGCTTTTGTGTATAAGGATGTCATGCAAGGAAAAGACTTCTCAAGGTCTAACCAAGAGCTGTAAAATCATTAGCTGGACACACATGTTAAACAGTATGAATGAAAAACAACAGTGGTTCTCCCTAGTTCATGTGCATATTTACCTCTGAGAACAGAAAGAATCAAAACCAATCATTATTAAAATAATTATTGGCAGATCATCTGCATATTAGTGTGTTCTGGCCTCAGGTACAGGGAGATGTCAACCTAACTTTTTAATTAAAATTAATTTACTGGGGTTTAATTGCCTGTTTGAAATAGTAAGTGTCCGTAAGAGTAGCACAGCAGTGTTTAAGCAGTAACTAATTACGATGCCTGAAATTTGACCAAAAAAAAAATCATGGAACAAATCTTCCAAATGAATTCCTAAAGTGGACTTTAATTTTCCTGGCTGCACTTAAGAAAACAAAATTTAACATTTACCAAAGTCACTGACAAAATACAGCTGAGTACGGAATCAGATTTTCCACGAATATTTGTGATAAGTGATTGATGGTTTATATTATTACCACATGCATTAGTTAAACATTTGAAAGAGTAAACCTTATAAAGAAATAACAGAGAAGATAGTATTTAATTTCCAGTGGGAATAATTTAAGAATTTTCAGATGAGAGTGGTCTGCACTTGCAGTGAGCCGGTCTTGTAAACATAATTTAGATGTTCGTAACAGAGTGGTTGTGTTGAGCATCTAAAAACAATAAAACAACTGGGAATGTTTGAAACTAAAGTAATAATCAAGATTTACAAGTTGTAGCAATTTTTAAAATAATAACACTACATTTTAAACACAGGCAGGGAGTATTCTACTGCACTTTGAAAATGCAGACAGATAACAAAGTTTTGTTACCTGCAGTAAGTTTTATGAAGAAAGAAGTGTACAAAGAGTGCCTATTTTCCCTAAACAATATTCTTTCTGGATTTTGATTCCATACAAACTCATTTAATTTAAAAAACTATAAGAAAAAAATATTCAGATTGAGCCTTGGCTTTCAACATAATAGATAATCACAGTACAGCTCTACATTACAGTGACTTAACTTCAGACAGAGGGCGGGAAACCCGTAAGATTCACTCTTATGATAATTATGTTTTGGTTGTTCATAAACATTCCACATTTCCATCATAAGGAATAAATCTTTTAACTTAATGTAGACAAACCTCCATTCAGAAATAAAGGCATGTAACATTTATTACGATCAGAAGAGAAGCTGGCCTGTTACACTTGTATTAGAAAGCATAACTGTGCACAATTTATCTAGATTTTCTTTTCATGAAAAAGATTCAAAATGTGCTCAGACTACGACCTGTTGTTAGAATCCAGCAGAACTGTGTGGAAAGAGAAATGTCAAATCTTCTTCTAGGGATCATACATCACTGGTGTTGCGAACCATGTTCCAAGGAAAACAGAGCAATATTTTAGAGTAGTGCATAGCTGAGTGGCACAACTTTAGCTATCAGTCTTTTAAACTTACTCTATCCAGGAATATTTTAATCTGAATAACTTAGTCCAGTAGCTTTATTCTTTTCATTATGCTACTAAGAACACAGAGAGCTATAAATTTCTTGAGTATTCCTGCTGAACTTGCCTTTCTTTGTTGACTCTGTGAAGAAGTTTTGGAGAAAAATAACAAACATTTTTTAAAAAGTCTTTTATCCTGGGAAATATCTTTTTCTCATAAGAGATGTTCCATAGGATACTTTTTATTCTCCATCAGTGACACTTGAATTTACACAGACGAGCCAAGCCTATGCAAGGTGAAACCTCAGTTTGAGTTGGACAGAATCCTATGTACACACTCATTCCCTGGAACCAAAAGCTTATTTAGGAAAAGGACATCTTTATCTTTCTTTGAAGACTGGAGTGATGGGAGCACTGACATTGGTAAGGAGAGCAGGGCTGGGAGACAGTTGTTGGACTGACAAACCTGAATCAATGAAACTAGTTTATAAAGTCTTGCAGCCCAGTGCCATTTCCTCCAATAATGATAATGACACAAAGAAACTGTTCTCTTCCAGGAAGAGAATGGAAACTGTGGAGATGCAGTGCAGTTTTAAAACAAAAGTTTTGTGCTAGAGCTGGTCATAGTGCTGTCTGGGCCAGTGATGTGACATTTGTACAGAGGAAGCTGGGAACTGGGAAGAATATTACTTTTATATCTTTTACAATTTCTTTGGGTATAAATATATTGCATTAATATCTTAACTTCGAATAAAAGTTTCCAAACACATATATTGGAAAACCAACTGCCTAATCCCTCAGTGAGTGAAGCCAATTCAAATGTTGCTTGCTCAAAGACAAAACCCTATGCTTGCCTGGAGGTTTTCTCTGGGTTGTTTTCATGTCCCGATCAAAAGCTGATTGCAGGCACTGGAAGCAGCAACACTGCCCTGCTCCAGGCTTCAATCCACTCTATGCTCCTGATCACTTTGTCATCATTTTGCTCTGCTGGCAAAAAAGGTGGACAGAAGTTTGGACAGTGGGACAATCATCACCATTTTTCCTGGAAACACGAAGGCTCCTTCCTGAGGAGGAGCAAGAGCTTAAAGCTTCACAAAGCAGAGTCTTAGCATAGGGTGCCGTGAATCCTGCAGGATCTCCTCTCACTCCACTGAAGGTATGTCGATCTTGGGAGAGCAGCTTCTGACATAAGCACAGAAGGTAAATGCTGCCCATGACTTCCTATATTTGCCTTTACAATATTTTTCACACTGCCAGGACTGTTACAAGGAAACTCCTTTTTACCTATGAGAGGAGAGTGTTTCAGCAGCAGTCACTAAGGAACAGGGGAAAAAAAAAAGAAAAAAGACAAAACACACTGACACCCCTTAATTTCATTTTCAGAGTCAATCCTAAATTTAGTGGTGTCACTGGAAACAGTACAAATAAAACCAAAACAAGACAGGACTGTTTAATCTGCCACCAAAATGATAGCATTTGAATGCCTGTGTAAAACCTCTGAGATTTTAGTGAGACTTAAGGGTTCTCCAAAAGGCATAAACTGTCCACAGTTAAATGAACTGCATGATCATAAGAGAAGACAAAACTTCTGGGATATATTTTCTCCTACGAAGACAAGGAATAAGCTGCAGTTTTCCCTTCTGAATGAGGATTTCTGCCCCTTGCTTTCTATACACTGTACATTTGAATTCTTGTTAGCAACAAATTTAAGTAACTCGAGAAGTCTTTTAAGTGGCACTTTTGGATTGTACTGTGCAGTTAATAAATGAAAATTTATTACCACAGATTAGCCTGGAGGTCACGTGGAAGTAAGGTGCATATGCAAATATAACACAAATAATACAATCTCTGATTTGAGATGAATACAACTTGTAAAATTCTTTACGATGCTCAAGTATATCTTGTATGAAACTGCTTATAGACATGCATAAACCTGTATATTAATGACATTTGAAATAAAAACTCTGTTCTTAGCCACACTTTCCGTGCAGGTTCAAAGGAGATGTGCTGTGAAGGCAGTAAACATCAGGTGGGGCTTCTGTGCAGTTTCTCTCGAGAACATCTGCATCACCTCCATGTATGTGAAGTGTATTGCTCTAAGAAATTGCTGGTGGAACTAGATTCACTGCCATTCCCTCATCTTCCTCTGCATCTATCTTCTGTCTTAGGCTTGGTTTTTAATTCCAAATCTTTGGCAAAGTCTGCTTACAGATTTTGACAGAAATGAGTGTAAATATTACATCAATACTGTTCACCTCACTTCTAAACTGACACTGGGAAAAGCACCTTTCAACCTAAATGGTGAACGTTTCTGATTCTAGCAACCTGAACCAAGCCTTTGTGAGAAAACTGCTTTGTGACCCCACAACATTAGATTAATTACTGTGGCTTTTCAGGGAAAATACTCTCTATATTATTTTTACGAAACCAGGTTCAACTGACGTGGGCCTTCTGTTTAAATATACCAAGAATTGCCCTGAAGTTATAAATCAGCCTCTCCCAAAAGATTTCAAGCATAATCAGCAGTGTAGAAGAAGGCATTGTCTCAAGGCTATTGAAATGTACACTGGTTATTAAAAAGTCTGATGAGTTTTAAATTGTTGCCATAATGAGTGCCTTTTAGAAGATACTTCAAATGATTTTGATTACACTCATCTCCCATTTCAGACCACTCTACTCTCATTTTCTGGGTAAACAGGCAATGCAGGAAGACTATTCAAACTGATCTTTTTTCTTTGCAAACTACAATACCCCACCTCAAAACCTCAGGAAAGTTATTTCAAAACTGTTCAGCTGTTCAGGAACTTGGACTAATCCGCTGAAATCTACTGACCTCACATATGGAAAACACCCAAGTAGGAACTAATGTGTATACCCTCTTTGACCTTCCTCTTACAAATTTCAGACTTAAGAAAAAGACTGAAAAGGAAAAGCATTCTTTCCTATAAACACTAAGCTTTACAATACCATTTACTTTCCGTTCTCAAATTAAACCAAAGCCCACATTTTATTATGGTTTTAAATTTTCTGCAACAATAACACCTTTCCCCCTTCTAAAATGCAGAAGGCAGAGCCTATGCAGGATCGTAACGTTTGGGGTTGTTTTACCACTTAGGAAGTCTGCAGAAACTGGACTCCCACAACTGCTTTGCAATGAGAGGAGAATAGGTTCCCAAAAGGACACAAGAGGTCTTTGTTTTGGGTTGTTTAAGATGCAGAACAAAGGAAACTCTTTGACAACAAACAAGCCTTAACAGACCTTAGAAACAACCAGCGTAAAGAAAAAAAATCTTTCTCTTACAGGATATGAAAGAAACAAATGTCACTGCATTCCTCAGGCTTCCTATGATTTTTCCCAGGCACCACCTGATGTGTTCCCAAAGCCACAGAGGACTCCATCCTAAAAGATGAGTGCATTCAGCCTTTGTCCGCTCCACCGTATCTCTTAGGAAGTGTTCAGAGCATTGCACTCTCATTTCCAAAGTTCAGCTTCCCGGATATTGGCGTCCTGCTAACTCTCAGCAGACAGTTTTTCTTCCATAATGCACAGCTTTCTCGTGTTTAGTGCGATATCTTTTGCTAAATGCATCCTTTTTCAAACAGACTTCTTTCTCCTGAAAGATCAAACTTTCATTTCTTGTTTTTGTCCCTTTCACTGAGAGACCAGCTGAGTGTCCTGATATTTCTCTGCATCATATTTCCACTGTTTTGTAAAAGGCTTTTGCTACTCTCTTGTCTCTGGGGTTGGTTCTATATGGCTGAATTGAGTAGGAGTTTTGCCACTGCCTGGGAGCAAAAAGAGATCCTCAAAGCAAGGTAAGCTTGTCAAAGCTCAATTCAGGCTGCTTTCTGGGCACTTGCTCTTCATATTAACTGCTCTTTTTTACAGGATACAATTCTGGTTTCTAGTAAGCATATAATAGTGAAATGTTGGGAAACTACACAAAAAATTGAACCTGTATAGGCTTTTCAGAATCAGCATCTTTTTTATCCATTAAATACATAATTTAAAACAGGGAATTCTATAAAAGTGTTCTGGACTTCCATCTCCAGAACAGTATTTCAGGCAAGTGAAAAAATCTGCCATTCATGTTGGAAAGTGTGTTTGAACTCACAGAAAGCTTTCGTCAAAAAATTCACCCACTGTAATGCAAAATTCATTACTACCTCACCTTTGCCTTCTCTCTCTTTTTATAGGAACTAAAAAAATATGTTATGAGTAGATGGAACTAAGGCAAGTGACTGTCACATAAATGCACTGGAGCATGCAAGGGGCCATTTCCCTTACCCACACCATGTACACATAGCCAGAACAGGTATATATGCTTAATTCCTCAGATGGCCAACCCACAGCACTCAGAAAGCCATATGGTTGTGCACAGATGTGTCATTTTTTCCAAGGCAGATACTATTTGCTTGCCAACCTCACCAATTCACAGAATCATAGAATGGTTTAGGTTGGAAGGGACCTTAAAGGTCATCTAGTCCAATCCCCATGCCATGGGCAGGGACATCATCTGCTAGGCCAGGTTGCTCAAAGCTCCATCCAACCAAGCCTTGAACACTTCCAGGGATGGGGCATCCACAGTTTCTCTGGGCAACCTGTTTCTGTGCCTCACCACCCTCATGGGGAAGAATTTCTTCCTTATATCTCATCTAAATCTGACTTCTTTCAGATTAAAGCCCTTACTCCTGTCCTAATACTACATGCCACTGTAAAAAGTCTCTTTCCACCTTTCTTGTAGGACCCCTTTAGGTACTGGAAGGCAGATACAAGGCCTCCCTGGAGCCTTCTCTTCTCCGGGCTGAACAACCCAAACTCTCTCAGCCTGCCCTCGTAGGAGAGGTTCTCCAGCCTCCTGATCATCTTTGTAACCCTTCTCCTGGACTCACTCCAACAGCTCCCTGTGCCTTTTATGTTACAGACCACAGACCTGGACGCAATACTGCAAGTGGGGTCTCGCAAGAGTGGAGTAGAGGGAGAAAATCACCTGCCTTGACCTATTCGTCATGATTCTTTTGATGCAGCCCTCCCGGTAGGCTTTCTGGGATATAAGCACACATTGCCAGGTCATGCTGAGCTTCTTACCAACAGACACCCCCAAGTCCTTCTCCTTAGGCCTGGTCTCAATCTCTTCACACCTCAGCCTGTATTTGTGCTTGGGATTGCCCCAATTCATGTTCAAGACCTTGCACTTGGCCATGTCGAACTTCATGA
Source organism: Caloenas nicobarica (assembly GCF_036013445.1). Lineage (NCBI taxonomy): Eukaryota > Metazoa > Chordata > Aves > Columbiformes > Columbidae > Caloenas > Caloenas nicobarica. Next base: position 19,473,170 of record NC_088284.1, on the reverse strand, counting down.
GGTTCACATGGGCCCACCTCTCAAGCCTGTCAGGGTCCCTCTGGATGGCATCCCTTCCCTCCAGCATGTTAACCACACCACTCAGCTTGATATTGCCAGCAAACCTGCTGAGGCTGCGCTCAGTCCCACTGTCCATGTCCTCAAAAATGATGTTGAGCTGTGCCGGTCCCAATACACTATATCAGTATTTATGGGACAGTAACCTCACTTGGTAGTCGGGTTGTCATCTAGCTGGTGGCTCTGTATGATCTCACTTAATCATTTGCACTGGCTCCTGCAAGAGGATTCCTAATGATAAGAAGCTTCAAACTATGGTCTATGACAGAACAGGAAACTGTGGGTACAGGAAATGCAAGACTGGCCATGTTTATGCTGATTTACAGAGACAAAATTTCTTTGAAAAGATGCAAATATGGGGAAATTTACAAGTTTCAGAAGTGACAGGAAACTGAGCCAAGAGCCAAGGATTCCCACAGAGAACAGTTTCTTGGGATACCGCAATTCTCTGATTAGCATACCAAAGCATGAGTTTGGCATAACACAACATCCAGTTCCAACTAATGCATGCCAGGACTCTTCAAAGGCACCTCTTCTCTTTCTGTAATCATAACACAAGAGTTTGAATATTAAAACTAAAGTCTATGATCTAATTTGTCAAGCCAAATTAATCCCATGGGTGTCCTGCACCTCAGGGACCTTCCAACAGCACATGGCAAAGACGTGGGACTCAAATCTCTCCTGGTCCATGGTGGCTACAACCCAGCCTGGACACTCAGGCAAGTAAAACAATCAATTGGTTGCCCACTTTTCCCTTCCCTGGTTTCATGGACCTAGTAGTGATGGTTCCCAGAACCTGGTATTACACCAGTTTCATTTTGCCTTTCCTGCCCCTCTCTGTATCCACATGTCCCCAGGCCTGCTCACAGGAGGTCTTAATGCTATTTATGCTCAGCTCCTGTCAAAGAAAGTGACAACAGTTAAATACCATAGTTCGGTAATGTTCTTCTTGCATAGACTTAAGAGGAAGCAAAGGAGACTTTATTCCCACTGTTATCACTGAGATCCCACATTATGTGACAGGGCTGTAGTTGACTGAGGCACAGCCTTTCTGCTCTCCTCAACGCACGAAGGCCTTGTCTGCGTACAATTTTTTTCAAATGTTTGTCTCTCACTTCTTGAGAATCACAACCCAGCAAACTTTAAATAAACTCTCATTTGATACTGGTAGCTCGTCTTTAGATAACAATAGGGAGTGGGAGCACATGACCTCTGCAACCCAGCCATAATGGCTTTACTTATTTCTGAGCAGTGCCCAATGGTAACTATTACATTGCAGTAACTATTACAATACACATTTTGTCAACACATTTTTTTTAGTCTGATTACACACAAAACTTAACTCTAAAGTGACTCACTGTACTTTAGTCAAATTTAGCAAAACTTACTTTTGTGGCTGAGAACAACTTTTTTTTGTCAGGGGACAAATTTGCCAGACTCTATCTAACGATGGGGAAAAGCCTCATCAACCATTATGAATCTCTTATCATAAGATGTTCTGCATCAGTGACCAAAACCCAAATCCCCTGGCAGTGATTCAGTACTGTATGACCATATTGGGAATGACTTGAACAGGGAAAAGGAGGTGGGAATAGAGCTCTCATCATTTCTTTAGTGTTTCGATATTTCAAGTTTTCAGCTTTCAGACAAAGAGGGAGTTTTTATGCTTAAAGAAAAGTTACGCTGACCTGTGATTACCATGGAACCTGCCTGTACCTGCTTTCACCCGGGAGATAGCCTGATGACTTGACAGTGACTGCACCATGGAATTGTTGGCCTTCCTCCTGCAATCATTGTCCCAATCTCAGTGGATCACAAAAAACAAGTAGCAGCTCTCTGTGTAGCCTCAGAAGGAGTGGCTGTCAGGCTTTACCCTGCAGAACCTCTCAGGGCTGAAATACGGCTGACCTCCACTTCTTTATTTGTTGTGTGGATAAACTCAGCATTTCACTTCTAGCACTATCAGACTTGGACTTTTGACAAGCATTTGCCTGCAATATTGAGGCAAGATCCTGTTGATTTTAGCAATTTTCCAGCCTTGTTTTTTTTGGCATCATGAAGAAGTCCTACCAACAGTGGTGATCTGATAGCATCTCTGAAACATCCCTCGTTATCAAAGAACACTGCAGTCAGGGAATGGCAATTGTGTGAAGGAAAGCACTTCCTCTCCCTGTTCCCATTCCATCTCTTGGAATATTTTTCATGCCAAAGGTAACAAGAGGATGCATACACTGAAATGCATCAACATTTGCTCACAGCATTCTCATATTGTTCAGCAAAGTATTCTCTTTGCATGTAAAGTAACGTCTACCTAAATGATGATAGTAGGAGTTAAATTGTGTTTATGTCATCTGAAGATAATACTTTCTTCATTCACACTGCAAGGTGTGAAAAATGCACATGAACTGAATGCTCACAGAATCAGCTTGATGGCGAGCCATGGGTTAGCTCTTACCTGTAGAAGAATTGTATGGGAAGAACCTCTTGCTGACAAAGATGATTGCTGACTGTTCATGCTTAACAAGCTCTAATCTGGTAATGAAACCTATGTTTCTGCTATGGTTTTATTCTTTGGAGCAAAACACCCACTTGTTGAAGGAGAAGCACATTTCATTTGCAGAGGAGACCCAGGAGCACAAGAAGTTGGTCCCAGCTTTGTTGGAATCAGTAGGAAAATTCTTCCTAAACATTTCAGGCCTGTTGGGATGGGGTCCTAATGAATACAGTGGTGTAGATGAGACGGTAGTTCTCCCTTATTTTGCCAAGCCTTTGCTGCTGGCAAACATCAATGCAATAGCAAGAACCATCTGTACTTTTAGTCCTCATGCTGAATTGTCATGACCAACTGCCAAAAAAGACATGTTGTAATTCACTGACTGATTTTTTGATGTACAATAAAATGGCCAATGGCATGGAGGTTTTTGTACAATTAAAAGACATTTATGCTCCATCTATATCTCTATTTACAAAAGGACCAGGAAATGAGCTTGTATGCTAGACTGCTGATCACTCAGGCTGACTCACTGTCAACATGACAGCCCAGGGCAACTGCTGCCTCCCAGAGAAGAATATGGGTAATGTTGCACCTTATGTGTCTCCCTCCCCTCAACAAGTCTGCCAACGCTCTCCTGTAGGACTTGGCACACTCAAGCACACTGGATTCCCTCATGCCCTACATGCAATGCACATAGAATCACAGAATCATTCTGATTGGAAAAGACCTTCAAGATCAAGTCCATCCAGTAACCTAACACCATCAAGTCCACCACTAAACCATGTCCCTGAGCCACATCTACATGTCTTTTAAATACATCCAGGGATGGTGACTCAGTCACTTCCCTGGGCAGCCAGTTCCAATGTTTGACAACCCTTTCAGTGAAGAATTTTTTCCTAGTACCCAATCTAAACCTCCCCCGGCACAACTTAAGGCTATTTTTTCTTGTCTATTGCTTGTTACTTGGGAGAAGAGATCAACACCCACCTCATTAAAACCTCCTTTCAGGTAGCTGTAAAGAGCAAGAAGGTCTCCCCTCAGCCTCCTTTTCTCCAGGCTACACAGCCCCAGTTTCCTCAGCCGCTCCCCATCAGACTTCTGCTCCAGACCTCTCACCAGATTCGTCGCCCTTCTCTGAACTCTCTCCAGCACCTCAATGTCTTTCCTGTAGTGAGGGGCCCATAACTGAACACAGGATTCAAGGTGCAGCCTCATCAGTGCTGAGTACAGGGGGATGACCACTGCCCTGGTCCTGCTGGCCACCACTAGTTCTGATACAAGCCAGGATGCTGTTGGCCTTCTTGGCCACCTGGGCACACTGCTGGCTCATGTTCAGCTGCTGTCAATCAACACCCTCAGGTCCTTTTCCACCAGGCAGTTTTCCAGCCACTCTTCCCTGAGCCTGGGGTTGTTGCAACCCAAGTGCAGGACCCGGCACTTGGCCTTGTTGAATCTCAGTCCAATTATCCAGCAGGTCCAGATCCCTTTGGAGAGCCTCCAACAGTTCAAGACTCCCATCTAACTTGGTGTCATCTGCAGACTTACTGAGGTGCACTCAATCCCCTCTTCTGGATCATTGATAAAGAGATTAAACAGAATTGGCCCCAATACTGAGCCCTGGGGAACACCACTTGTGACCGGCTGCCAACTGAATTTGGCTCCGTTCACCACAACTCTTTGGGTCCAGCCATCCAGCCAGTTCTTTACCCAGTGAAGAGTACGCCCATCCAGGCCGTGAGCTGCCAGCTTCTCCAGGAGAATGCTGTGGGAAATGGTGTCAAAGGCTTTACTCAAGTCCAGGTAGACACTATCCACAGTCTTCCCCTCATCCACCTTGTCATAGAAGGGTCACCTTGTCATAGAAGGAGATCAGGTTCGTCAAACAGGACCTGCCTTTCACAAACCCATGCTGACTGGGCCTGATTGCCTGGCTGTCCCATGTGTGCTATGTGATGTCACTCAGGATGATCTGCTCCATTATCTTCCCTGGCACCAAGGTCAGACTGACAGGCCTGTACTTCTCCAGATATTCCTTCAGGCCCTTCTTGTAAATGGGCATCACATTTGCCAACTTCCAGTCAACTCTGCAGTCTCATGTGGTAACAATACCCCATCAGTGACCCATAACATAGTCCTCGCTTTAGTTCAGGTACTTGGAGACAGAAGAATAAAACAGACAAAATAATAGCTGTGTTCAAGCTGGAAGGAGCCTTTGTGGGACCCAGACAGATACAGAGCCAAGTGACACACAGATTAAGTGCATCTGTAATGACCTCAGGGCCAGAGCACAGGTGGTCATCCTGCTTTATTTAGGGGTATAAATGTAGCCCAAGTCTTCTATCTATGGAAAAAAGAGAAATTAAATTATGAAGGATGTTCAAACCATCTGCCTTTTTCCTGTTAAGCTTGTTCTTCCTAATTTCAGTACTTCTTTGTTAATACATGTTTATACAACACTTTCAAAAGCATCCTGCTTGCCTCAGCTGCAATGTTTACTACTACTTTCACTAGCATTTGTTGCAAAAATCAGTTTCTTCCTCCCTCTGTGTTTTGCTTGTTTTCTCTTTTCTTCATTACACCTTTACATTTTATTTTAATAATGGAATATATACACTCACCAGCTACCATTTGATGCAAAATGACCTACTTTTTCTATATATTTTAGCACGTAGACTGACACCTGAAAATACAGCTAGACCCAACACAGGTTTCAATCAAAAGTATAGGAGTTGTGTATTCTGCTTTATTTTAGCACCAAACCAAACAATTTGTTTAGCTTCTGCTAGGAATGAGCCCCTATTATTCTCTTCACAGCTTTGCAAACATTTTGAGCTGGCTCTGTAGCCTGACATAGCAGTGCCTCTGTGACAGCCTCCTTGAGCCTTCACTTTTTTGTCAAATCCTTGAGGATGAACTCATAAAAATGCTGTGTTCTGGCACAAAGAGTTTATGCTCTGTCAGTGTGAGGAAAGGTGAAGGAAAATTGCCTTATATGTGAAAGAGCAAAGAAAAGGATTTCGGTTAATTAAGAGGCCGGCCCACTCCCTAGCCTGCCCTCTGAGCTTAAGTGTTTTCTAATTATAAAATTTCTCGAAAGATAAGTGTCTTCTATGTAACTCAGTGTATAGCGCAGCCTACAACAGCCATTGTCGAAACACAGAACAGACTTTGAATTCATTCACGGGTTTGGATGGATAACTGCCCGGGAGAATCAGAGAAAAACCTTATAAATGGCTGAAAAGGCCAAAGGGAGAAGTGAACTCCAGAGCTGGGAGCATGTGGAAGAAGAGATGTCTCATTATATAGTCATGACTTCAAACTATGTCTGAGGATTTCTTGCTTCCAGACTAAAACTAACTTCTTGCTTGTGGGTGAGGAGTGTTAGAAAAAAAGGACAAACACATAATTAGACAACACCATTTCCTTCTTCTTCCTCCTTTCTGGTATTTCTGGACTTGAATGGCTATTTATTTTGATCCTTCTTGCTGATCCAATAGGTAGAAAAGTTGAGATCCAAGCAAAATATAAAAGCAGTTCCTCCCATCTCAGCCTTTTTACTTATCATTCAAAAGCTTCACCATCTTTCATGAGACTGCATTAGAAAACAGAATGGCAAAGCAATTATTTTTTCTTCTGGAGAGATAAATGTAGCTAGACATCTGTTTTGTTTAGGCTGCTGATAGTGCTGTTAGCATGCAGGTTTCTTAGCCTCCTCTGTATCCAATTTAATATACAATAAATAGTAGAAGACTTAAAAAAAAAAAAGTTCACTGTTTTAAATTGCATTGCTTCTTCTGCTTCAGGGCCAGAACAGAAAGTTTGAAGGGACACCTACTGGCTTACTCAACACTTGTGTCATTTAAGCAATGACAGCAGGACATTGCAACGAAAATCTGAACAGAGTATTGTAAGAAGAGACTTGGGAGTGGCATAAGGTAAAGGAAGATTTCAAATAGATATTTCAGGGGCGTTTAATTGTTTTATAATACGGCTGACTATTTCCTGAAAGTTCTTGATTTAAGGCAACAAGAGTCATTGCCAGTCTCCAGAGAATGGGAAATTAACCTCATCAGTATTTGCTTCTGCAGCACACCAGAGACTCCCTGTAGCAATGACTGGTCCACAACCATCATCTAAAAAGAAGGTGTTTTGCACCAGAAGGGGAACAAATGAGCCTTAATCCTTATTTTCTTCTATGGCCCCCATGGGGCTGAAGGTGAAAAAAACATGTTTTCCCTGTAGACACACTTCTGAGATCCTCAGACTTCCCTCAGATTTCAATTATTTCCTTCCTACCCACCCTCCCTGGCAATGAGAACACCTTGCAAACTCCTTGTGAAAAACGGAGGAAATCTGTTGTGAAGCTTGCTCATCATGATCCAGCTTCTGCATCAGAGAGAAACCAGAAAAAACCCTGGAGTATAATCAGGTCTGACTTTAGAGCCTGGCCTTATCATGCTTTCTTGAAAACACTCCCACTGAGTGTGTACTGACCAAAAACATTGGGCCATTAGTCTGAAATAGGCAAGCTACGTTTTACCTCATTATCTCTGAGAATAAAAAGCTATACAGATTTTGGCAAATGCAGCCAGATATTTTTTAGTGTCTCTTTAAATCTTACTTAATATATAAATGACACTTGAAAGTACTTTTTATTGCAGTTGGCATTTTACCTAAGGCTATAACAAGTTGCTTCCCTAGTAAAATGTCTTTTTTTCCTAACCACAAGGATATAATTCAGACTCTCCAATTTATTTAAAAAAAAAAAAAAAAAAAAAGAGTTTGTGTTAAAGCAACTCTCTGGGAATAAGAAGTAGTATTTCCCAATGAAGAGAAAGCAGTCACTTCAGTGTGCTGAACTGGCAGGACACCAAGGCCTGTAATACTTCCTACAGACAACTTTCCAACACAACCCTTGAAAGAAAAACCATTGAGGTAATCTATGATAACAGCAAACTATAAACAAAAGGAAAACAAACAAAAGGAAGTCTCTCCGCTAAAACATGAGGTGGCACACTATTTACTGGGAAAGAGCAAAAATAAAAAGACAGCACACAGTGGTGTACAAGCAGATACAGGCTCTCTGGGGTGCAGAGCCTTGTGCCTGTGTTTGCACTGCAGGACACATTTGTCACCAGAATTGATTCCCATTAAGCTTTCCATGAACCATGTGCAGGAAAAAGGGGATATTTGTTTTGAACAACAGGACTAGAATATGATCCTGGTAAAAACAATTTAGACTCCAGGATTTGTCTGTAAAGAGAAAATCACCTTAGAATTTAGCCAGTTGTAATCTGGCAGCTTCTTTAGACCATTTCTTCCATGGGTCTCTTTCCTTGCCATCAAAATGAAATGGTGAATCTCAGTCTATTTTTCCAATTGCTTTCTATACTTTACAGCTGTTCCTCTTTTCAGGTTTTAGCTTGGCTTTTGCATTTCTAATGTAAACTTACAGTAAAACAAAGTCAGTAATTAGCGAGCCATAGAATCTAGACTGGTACCTGCACAAACTTTTCCTGCATATATATATTATAACTTTCTTTCAACTGCACTTACGTGAAGCTGCAATTTCTGCCTAGGAACTGATATACTTAGAACTGCAGCATATACACTCTTGAAACTCTTTCCTACTGTGTGTATGGACCTTTAAAAGCCCTGTGGCCCACATAACAAAGGTAATTAGGAACTGAAATCAGTTGGGTTTTAGGCACCTGGCCAACACCAGCACTGTTGAAATCCCCATTGGTATTTATCTACAAGCTGTGGCTCCTAAACACCTTTGTAATCTGGCACTAGTTGTGCCAAAGAGAATATTTTGCTGAAACACTGCAAATACACTGGTTTGGTTCACAAAGGTAATGCATATATTGAGTTTCACACCTATTGCATAGCTATGCAAGTTCAAATGGTGCAAAACTATCCCCGTTGTCTGGCCCAATAGATAAAGCGACAGGTTACAAAGATTTAACCTACAAACACGAGGGCAGGCGGTGGCAGATAGGCCAGACGCCCACGGCAGCACACAGTCATAGTCCACCACTGTTCTCATTGTGCCTGTGAAATCCCAGAATCCTGTTCCAGGGAAAAGCTAAATTCCGTGCAAGCAAATTTTCTAAGAAAAGAAACATTTAAGATAAGCCTTGGGCACACAGACTCAATGCCAAAGCACTTTGGCCTTTCTGAACCCCCCGCAGGCCATTGCTGGGACAGTGCATGCAGTCTTCACTGCTGACTGGCATTCGGCAAACCGCAAGCTTGTCCAGCTCCTGGTCAGACAAATTGCCACGTGAAAGAAAGCGGATGAGCTGCAAGTGTCCTGGCTTCACGTGATATATATATGTAAGGAGAGGAGGGCTCCTAGCATATTTCCCCTTATTCTCTTTGCACAGGCAAAATACGTGTTCCCCATAGAAGATTATTTTGAACTCAGCAGTCCTAGAATTAAATTACAAGTTCCAGATTGTTTCAAACATCAGCAAACCTGTCCCTGCCACTATTGTCCCAATAAGAAAATACTTAACTACCTATAAAGTGTAAGCTGAAAACACTGTTTCCCTTATTAACGTTTTTGACGCAATGCCCACTTGGAGCCAGCGGAGTGCTGTATAATTCTCCAGATGATGCAGAAACCACAGTCATTTGACTCTGAATGTTTCCTTCTTCCTGTAGCTCTTGTGTACATTTCTTAGCTCATATCCATAAAAGTTTTTGGGTTTATTTTCAATACCTAGATTCCCTTTACCCACCTGCCCTCCTCATCAAGTAATGGTTTTCCTTTCCTAACTTCTCCTCTAGAGGAAAGTGCCAAGACTGTACTTCTTGTAGAATTTGTATTGGCTTTGATTTTCTTTTCATTTTTTTTTAATCTTGTATGATTGTACATTCCAGTCATATACACTCTTTACACCGCTCCATTGTTTATACTGAGTCTCAGTTATTCCTGAATATTCCTTTAATTCCCTGCCACAGGCTCATGTACTTCTGCTCTGCTATGGAAAAAAATGGGTGAGCTCTTCAGGGCAGTTCCTCTGTATAGTCCAAAATGTTTCTGCTCTCTTCCAAAATCATACTGGAATTGTATCTTTTGGTCTTTTGCCGCTGGGTCTACACTTTGTTATAATGGGTTTTGACGCATTAAGGTATGGGACGATGTCTGGTGTAGAAATTCATCCTCTGAAGATCACTTCTGAAGGCAGCAGTCTTAATTCAGCACCCCATGATTCCCTTTTGCCCCAGGATGCTGCAGTACAACCTGCAATTCTGAAAACCTTTATTCCTACTGACCAACGTATTACCCATGCCTTGCCTTTAACTTACAATATGTCTTCATAAGAAATTTCAAAAACCTTTAATGAAGAAGCTTTAACTGATCTAGTACAAGCACAGAGAACGGAACAGACTTGATATCTTTAAAATTCATGGTCCACTTGATAAAAACGAAATCTAATACTGACACTTGTGGCTGCAAAGGTGTTCTTTAAATCAGGCAAGTTGAGGTCTGTTTTTTGCATTGGTCAGGGAAATGATATATATACATATCCTTACATATACACTGTCTCTTACAGAGTTACATCAGAGTTACTGATTATTTTTTTCTATCAGAGACAGTTTAATGTCTTTATAGTGTAATCCATAGAATCATGAAATCATAGAATAGTTTGGGTTGGGAGCGACCTTCAAAGGTCATCTAGTCCAACCCCCCTGCAATGAGCAGGGACATCTTCAACCAGATCAGGTTGCTCAAAGCCCCGTCCAGCCCGGCCTTGAATGTCTCCAGGGATGGGGCATCCACCACCTCTGTGGACAACCTGCTCCAGTATTTTACCACCCTCACTGTAAAAATTTCTTCCTCGTGTCTAATTCCTACCTTCCTAGCTCAATTTGTCCTACATTTTGGGGATAGGAAGATGTGGGTGATGGAGTGATGGAGGAACACAACGCCCCTTGTTGACTACTGGCCTCAGAAGGCATTGCAGAGGCTGAGTGTGCAATGAATTTTCTAGTGTCTCTCCCAAGATCCCTCCAGTTCTGGTAGAGGAGTTAATAGGCCTGTGACATAGTGAAAAGAAGTAAATTCCCAGGGAAAAGCCAGACAGGGGAAACTGTGGGCTGCAAACAAGATTCAGAAGGGGAGTATTAAATCACTCCCTATATAAAGTTTTAAAACTCAATATGTGTTATGTATCAGAATATGTAAACATACATACATGTTTATATTCCTTTTGAAACCATGTACATGGGGAGTTTGCCTTCGTCATATGGACCTGCGCAATCTCCACCCCATGTCCCTCTCTTGGCCATTTCCTTTCTACCCATGCAGCATAGTTATGCTGTGCTGTACTCTCTCCACTCATCCCCTGAATTTACCCAGCAGCACAGGCCAGAATTATGCAAGAATTGCCAGCAGCCACTCCAGGAATCACCAGCTTACCCAACGCTGGTTGCAGTAACCATGAAGGAGAGAGTCCAGATCCCATACAGCTGTACATTGTACATTGTACATTATACCTCACAGTCCTTCTCCTGCTGTGGAGTGGGCTGACCATTCACCGCACACCATGGAGTAGCAGCTCACTTGGTCCAGTCCCATAGACCATCCAATGGACATCACCTCAATGGCAGGAAAGGGTCACAGGACGCATTTTAGGCAATGCAGAGGGCACTGGCTCTCAGTGCCTTGGGATTTTCTAATTCTGAGGGCAGGTTTCCAGCAGGAGGGGCATGGAGCCAAACCTCATCATGTAGGAGACTCTGTGGAGGACTCGGTAGGAAGGGAGGTCCTCCCCAAGACCTCTGGGCAGGAGGTACAGTTTGTCCTCTGGCACTGAGAAAGGAAAGATGAAGACAACCCATCTCCCATTCTGACGTGCATGGTTTGTTTAATTTCAATGCTTGTGTGTTCCAGGTGATTGCTCTTCTGCCCAGAGCTTGTAGGCTTAAAAAAAAAAAAAACAATTGAGAAATACCAACTTAATTATTGTAGTTATTCAACATACCTCAAAAGGGAACCACAGTCTCATCTCTCTAGTTCTTCTGGCTGCAAGTCTGTTCCCTCAGCTGCTTTGAATTTTCAGATGGTCTTTGTCAATTATGAAGATATAAAATTATGCAAGGATTGTAACTCTTCTTACAGAGAAATTAATTGAAGTACTTGTTTCTATAAAGCTAAAAAACAAACAAACATTGAGGCATTTGTTTTAGTCAAAATAAATAAATGAGGTACAGTGCATCAAGCCTTATGAGATTTAACTTATGTCTTTACAAGGTGTAAGCAGGACATTGTAAACCAATTTCCCCTGCTAAAATTCCTGAGTAGGAATTTTATGTGGCTTGTTATTGAATGTTTAGTCTGAATAAGATGAAGGAAGAAGTGAGTACTGACATGTTCTGAATGAGGCCTGCGAAACAGTTGAATCATTTCATTTCTTGTGGTCAACGTCTACCAAAAAAGGAAAGAAAAGTCAAAACAGAAGCACTTAGGACAATGTTATAAACCACTCGTCGATTCATTACAGAAACCTTTGATAAATTACACACATGAGGAAAATGCCATTGGTCCTCTTGCAATCATATCTGTCACATTTTATTGCAATTATCACGTTAATGCTTCTGCACAATTTGCTACAGAGACAGTCCAGTTGTCTTTCTATGCAGTAAAGAAGCTGATTGCAGTTTACAATTCCGCTTAGACTTGAACCTGGCTCAGATAAAGGGCCTGCCTTTCTCCATCATTACTCTCAGTTCAAATATAATGCTTTTGTGTTCCATCAGAGCCTGGTCTGGCAGATTTAAAATAAAGTAATGCAGAATGTACTTGCTTAATGTGCTATTTTTCTTATTTTTTCAAGAGCTGGGTGGCTATTTGTTGTTAGGAGGCAGCAGGAATAACATTAATAGTTTGGTTTGTTGGGAGCACATTGTTTATTAAATGTTTTAACTTTTTAACTTCCAGAGTTTTGGATGGCTGTGATTACAAATTAAAATACATGTAAAAATATTACTCCAGAGGGTGGGCTTCTCATTTGTATTAAGACTGGTTTTGTCCTCTACCAAGCAAGTTAAGACAAGGTTTTAAGTCCTGGAATTATGCTCATTGGCTCTGTAGCACATGAAATAAGAGAGGCAGGAGCACCAATGCTGTACTTGGCTAATAAGCTATAGGACTAATTAGCAGACTCTCATCTGAAAAGAGAAGATATGATCCTACTCGCCAGCCTCTGCATTCCTAATTCTGTCAATAGGTCACAGCTTTATGTCAGCAACAAGCAACAAAGCCTGTGCTTCCTTGATATACCGACCAGAAAAGAAAGATGTCAGGAAATTAACTTCGCATGAGTTTCCTACTTCTCATCAGTCTTAGAGGTTTGTTTGTTTGTGTTTGGTTTTGGTTTTTTGTATATACAGGCTTCAAAATAACTGAGTCATGGTCTTTGGATGGATGGGAGTGACAAGTCCACCCTGCTTTCCTATAACACCCACTGCTGCACTGAAAGTGCTGTCAGTGCCAATAGTTCAAACCATGCTTGACAGACCAGATGTTTTACAGCTGTTTCTTCAGCCATCTGGCAAAATCTAGCTCATTAAGAGGCACAGATCCCACCTTTGCCATCACATATGCTACACCCTTCCTAGGCTTCCTTCTGTCACACCTAGGGGTACAGGCCTGGAGTGGAAAGCGAGTATAAATGACTGATGTAAACCTGCGTTTTTAATCAACTGAGTGCCCATTCGGTTAACACCCTCCTTTAAATACTACCTTCCATGTTCTCTAAAGAAACCATCTTGAGGTCTGTTTTGAAACAATATTTTGACAGCCACTGTGCTGAAATAAAGCTACAAATGCACATAGATACATATATATATATACATTTCTTACTTTTTCCTTCCTCAGAGTAGATAAATCAAAGCTCCAGGTCTACCTACAACTTTCATTTCTGCAGTACAGCTGGCAAAGAAAGAACAAATAAGGCCTCCCCTTTCAGTTATTTGTACACTTTTTGGATGACCTCCCACGTGTAATTCGTAATATCAATGAAAATTACCCTGATATTTTCCTATTTTTTTTTGTTAAACTCCAGGAGACTGTTACAATTTCCAGACATTCAAACAGAAAGTCACACAATTTCTCACACATTCAAAATGGAGCCAAAAAGATGCTGGCAACCCATCAACTACAGAGGAAGCCTGTGAGCGTATTTCCTCCAAAATGTGTTTTCCTTACATTAAGATGGTGTGAAGATTTCTAATTCTTGCAGAGAGACAAAAACAGTCTGTAAAAATCCAGCAACTCAGTAATATTTCAGCATTATGATGAGAGCCTAAAAAAAATTCAAAAGGCTGGGCACCTTTCCACAGAAATGAGTACACTGAGTGCGGTCTGCAGGGATAGTACACAAGGATCTGAAGAAAGGAAGCTAAGGAACAGCAACAACACCTGCTGTTTTAGGTACCCAGATGTTATACAGTCGGAAGGAATAACCAGATCCTGTCTCAAGTAATCATTTTCAAAGACCACTGAGAAATTGGACAGAACTACTGTATACACAAAAGGCACCGGTCTGGCATCAGCAACAGAACTGTAAATAGGAGATGGGTAAATACTCTTCATTGAAACACGGGGAAATACAAAGCAAATATCAAAATACTATCATCAACTAGGGGGTGAGAGGAAGAGTTCATTCCTGCCTTTTGTTTTACTGCTTATCAGGAACTGGTTTTCTTAGGGTCTTGTTGCAATGTAGTCGGGTAGACAGCCCATTGAAAAGAAGAATTACCAATGACTTTTGCCTGCCTGCACCCAAGCTTTGCTTCATCTTTTGGCTTTGGCTGGGAAGGATTTTGTAGCTTAAGAAATCACTCTTAAGGTCACATGCAAAGGCCACTTGCACAGAGGGACAGAAGCAATCATAAGCAGAACTTAGAGCACTTTTCCTACTGAAGAATACAGAGACTGTCAGAGAGCATATGTACCTCAGTGGTTAGCACACGAAAACCTCTCAAAATCACTAAGGTCCCTCAAAATTTCTTCATAAACCAGCAGAAGAATAGAGTTCTGTGTTCCCAACATTATGGATGAAAAAGCCTCCCAGAACAAAGTCCCAGACCTTATCACAATTGCTTCCTGAAAGGAAGTGAGGCTAAACAGTGCCCAAGGCCAACCGAAGACTGCTTGGAAACCTTCTCCTGTTGCTCTAGGTATCAAAATAGGAAGTAAACAGCTTAGAAACAGTGCTGAGAATGCTTTGGAGGAAGTATGGTTTCCTCTCCATGCACTTGCTATGTTTGCTTATCTTTCATGCTCTCAGCATCCTCCCTTCACTCACTGCAGCCAGCAAATACTGTAAAGGCCTTGCAGAAATGCCCTAGAACAATAACGTTTATACAAAAAACCTATCATCAGCTTATGGCTCTGAGAAACGTTATGATGCTCTGCCTGAGAACAAGAACTTGCAGAGTGCTTATTTATGGGGAAAACTCTACATCACATCCCTCAGAACTTCCCTGTTCAAGGCCCAAGGTCTTCCCCAAAGCTCCATCTCAAGTAGGAGATGAACATACACCTTTGCTGAAGAAGCAACCTGCATCTGATTTTCACCCTATTTGTATACACATGGTTGCAATGGCTGAAACTCTGAAGTGCATTATAGGCATCACTGAATGGGAAAATGTGTTTCTTTAGTTTTCTTTGGATTTTCATTGAATTTGGAAAAAAACAACCCCTGATCTGCCTGATCTCTTGATCAGCAATATCATGTACCACAGATAACCAGATTTTATGATCTTTTCATCAAAGCTAGAGGCTTGATGAAGGATTTGACAGCAGTAGACCTACAATGAGAAAGAACGAAGGGCTATACAAGTTGCCAAGCTCTTGACTCTCCCTGTGAAGACCAAACCAGAGCTGCCACCAAAATGTCACTTGTCTCGGAGTCCAAATGACCCAAGTTATTACTACTGTGTTAGGGATTTGGGGACCTGTTTTTGCTTAGGATAAGGAGCAAATACATGCATGTTAAATGCACTGGTCTGATGAAATTCACATTAGTTAGAGAGGTGGCTCAGCTGCAGAACTGTTAACAGCTCTTACACAATGGAAGTGACTAATGGGCCGAGGGGGCTCCCAAAAACTGGAAAAGGCAGAAATGTAGTAGTTCAGCAGGGAGCAAAAGAGAAAAAGGAGAAAAGAGAGCCCAGTCAGCTTCATTACAGTTACTAAAAAATACATGGACAAATAAACAACTGTCTCCAAGATAAGTAGGCAATAAATTACAGGCAACATGTAATTGTAGAGGATAAATCACATGAAACCACTCCAGCTCTCCTTATGACAATAACAGGCATTGTGGGTGGAGAAAAGCCACAAATGTCATTTCTATTGATTTACACAGAGCAGTGTCAAAACCCTTAGTAGGCTTTCTCAGAAATAAACCAATGAAATATTTTCTAGATGAATCAATGACAAAGTGGGTGCTCAACTAGTAGAAACCAGCCCAGTTAGGTCTTGTTTTCCACTGCAAGGAAGAATCAAGAAAGACTCCCAGCCAATATGTTCCAAGTGGGGACTGATTTGACATTTTCATGAGTGATTTGGCCACTGGGATAGAAATTATCATTGTTACTAAATTGATACTGGCTGGGAGGAGTGGTGGGACAAGCTGGCTTAGAGCCCTAAGGAATTCCCATAGGTAAAAGCAACCAATGACAGAAAGGAAGGAAAATGAGGTTGCTTATCCAGAGAAAAGGAAGAACAGTTGAAACGTCATAATTGACTTCACATACGTGAAATGTAAATGCAAAGCAGAACAACAAAGCCTGTTCGCCAGGCCTGTCTGCCCTCTAGAACATTAATTCAGAGCACTACATTTCAGCACAGGAGATGCCAGCTATGGCTTTAGGAGGACTAGGTTAGAGAGGCATCTGTGGTCAATTGATTCTGCTTGGAGCTCACGCAGGGCTAGAACAACATGCCTCTCACTCCTAGCTCTATATTTCATGTGATTTTAATTGCAATGGAACACTTCTGCTAGCTATAAAAAAAAAAGATGGTAAAACTTGAGGTAAATATGTAGAAGATCTACAGACATTTGGCTTGGACTATTACAATCTGGATGCTGACTAGTTAAATGAGCAGTAAACATTTTTTTAATTTCATTTCAAAGTTTAATTCAAGATCAGTTTTTTCACAGTGAAACATGCAAACATTCATGAATTACGATTTTGCAAACAAGATAAATTGCTGGATTGAAAAGTGGTCCATACTTTGCATGTGGGTAGTTTTACTAGGTTTTACAAAGTCTTTTTCACATTTTACATCCCACCACTTGTTGCTTTAACTGTCAGGTAAAAGGGTACTTAATATTCAAAATGAAAATTAGAACACTGAGAAAAACTGAGTTGATGAAACAAAACTTTTATTCATATTCATTGTTCCATTTTCTTCAAAA
Source organism: Caloenas nicobarica (assembly GCF_036013445.1). Taxonomy (NCBI): domain Eukaryota; kingdom Metazoa; phylum Chordata; class Aves; order Columbiformes; family Columbidae; genus Caloenas; species Caloenas nicobarica. The sequence continues at coordinate 19,456,175 of NC_088284.1, read as the reverse complement.
ACTCATTATTTCAATCCTTCATATGTGCTAAATGCATGGAATTTTAGCCTTTTCAATATTTTAGGAAATCTGATTGAGATGTTGCAAGCATTTGTATTAGCTTTTCTTCATCAGTGCACTCACAGATTTTAATATCAAATTTAACACTAGAAACCATTTGAGAATTACAGAGATTTTTATACCTGAGGGCTCAATGAATAAGCAAACAAAATCCTTTTCAAGAGAGAAATGGGAGGTACAACCATTATAATCTCTGGGGCTAGGAAGGATAATCATGTTGGTTTGTTTTTTAAGGAATCAAACTAAAATAGGTCAGATAATACAAAGAATAATTTAGGGGGGAAAAAAATGAAGAAAATTTTCAGAATACCAGGCCTCTGAGGAAGTCCTGGCATATTAAACAGGCAAAGGGTGATGTGAGTTGAATACTGAATATTAAACCCGTGTTAGCAAAATGTTATATTTCCTGCACACAGACTGAACCTCTGAAGATCTGCCCACTTGAAAAGCTGGTTATTTAGAAGGGGGACACACTCACATTTGTGTCCAGATTTTGTTAGGAACTGGGCCATGGTAAGTACCCAGAGAGCACTCCCTTAAGCCTGGAGTTTTCTGTCCAGTAGATACAAGAGGTGAGAAATTGATTTTTGTTGGGGCGGAACGGTGAAACAAATCTTTGTTTTTCCTGAACGCATAGCTGCCCTTCTCCAGGCATGTCCATGTTCAAAGGAGGAGAAAGAAGCATCTGACAGTCAAACAGGCCTCATAGGCAGATTTAATAACAAGCATGGATAGAAGTGTTTTCCTCTCTCTCTTTTTCTCAAAAAAAAGCTTCTTGGTTTAATCCCACTGTAGAAAAGGAATATATTGCAAATTTTAAAAATAAAAGTGTTGCGGGACAGAAAAAAACAGTTCACTGCCAAGCTTTTCTTTCAAGTCCATTGAGTCAAGCCATTCTGACCTCACTGTTTAAGTTTCAGATTTATTTGGCCAGCCTCTGGGCTTTTGGCCGGAGTTACTTACCCTGTGCAAGCAGCACTCGGCAAAGCCTTTCCCCAGAAGTAGCAATAGCATCACGTCAAGAACCTGACTTTGAACCATGTCAGCACTCACTGTCGGTCGGAAGTTTGAGTGTATATACAATAAGTTCTTCAAAGACACCCTTTTCTCACAATCCAAGCCCATGGTGAATACTGTCCTCTCCTCTGTAGGCTCTGCGGTTGCCCTGTTGGAGCTTACCTTACACAGCTTTATTTGCAGTTCTTTTTTATGGAAGGGGAGTTCTTGAAGAGAGATAATTACTGCTGTGAAAGTCATAAATATTTTGCTGAGAATCCATGCATCATTTCAGTATTTCAGCTGAATAACAGTTTTCATCATGCTTTTCTGATAATAAAGTAATTTTTACCACAGAATGGAAGTTGCCCCACGGCAAAGTAAAACAAGTCATATTTGTATTATGTAAAGTGTTTTGTGATGTGACAAAAAATATATACACTTTCTTTAAAAGGAGAAAGAAAGCTCTTTTAGTTCGTGTTTGGAAGTTTGGATTAAGTGCCAAGCTTTGATTGAAAGGAGAGCTTAATTTGAACACCTGAACCAACAACGGATATTTCAAAATCCATCCATACATATTGCATTGCTTTTATTTGAAAGTTCAGAAAATAATGGTGGTAAGAATTTAAGTAGCATGCTAAATCTTCAGCCAGTCTTTCCACTCAATATATTTGTTAAAATAATGTGCTGAAGCAGCAGGAATTTATTATTGGGCTTTTTCACAGAAGACACACCTTGAAGTTTTCCATTCTAAATCTTTTAACAGATGCATAAAGTGGTAAAGTGCTCCACAGAAAATGCTTCATATATGATGCAAATTCCAACAGCAACATAATGAAGATATGAAAGATCAGCTCTTGAATTATATCTTAATTAGCTTTAGACTTTCAGTCTAACATTTTAAGGTGTTTTTGACATCAACAATCCCATAAAGTAAAACCTGCAACAGACTTCAGACTATGGAGAAAAGTCAGCTATCATTAGCGTATATTTGGAGTAAGTTTCTGGATTTAATTTTTAAAAAATAACTGATTTAAGTATCACATTTTCAAATTCAAAACACCAGTACACTAAGAATTTGGCTCACACCATTTTGAGTTAACATCCCACTGTAGATGGCCTTGCATTTACTGACAAACTAACTGAAGTGGTGTCCCATGGAAATCTCCATTACTGTGCCAGAAGAACGGACTGAAAATGCTGATTTTGTCTGCACAGGTGAGGTCAGTTGACAATATAGAGACCCTGCAAACCCGATGCCTTACCAGGCTACACAGTGCCTTTGTTTTTGGAAGCATGCGTACTAAATGTCAGAACGCATGTACAGGAGTCAGACACTCGTGCTGCAAATACCCTTGAATTGTGAGTGCTGCACCAGGCAGTTCTGGCACAGCTTGCAGGTTTGGATATCACTGCTGGCATAATGTGGCTGGCACGGGAGGTGCTGATATGAATTAGACCAGATTTCCTCTTTTCCCTGTTTGCTGCAACACCATACATTGGCCTCCCACTCATGGACCCCTTGCTGCACTCACACCAAGTCTTGCCCTGCCACTTAATTTGCAGAGACAAACCTTTCCTGATGACCATCCGTATCAACTTTACCTTAAAAAAGATAACATTACGTTACACTAAGAAACAGCTAAACTGTCATGAGATTAAGTTAAATTTTAAAATGTATGGTTTTTTCAGTATGATTATTAGTTCTTTGCTTACTTATTTATGATATAAACCCGCCTTTCCTCCAGAAGCATTCTATCATTCATTCTTGAACAAGACACGTGTGTCACTAACTCAGTGTCTATACAAATCAACTTCCAGGATCAAATGTGGAAAAAAAAAACCAGACCTCTGCAAAGCTTATAACTTTCCAGTAATAGGTCCTGGCTTTTAAGATATACCTGATGGCTTTTGTTTTCATCTCGTAAATAAGGAGAATAAAAGAGCAGGCAAGCTGTTTGTAAGGATGCTGAAACAGAAGTCATTGCACACTGAGATTAAACAGCTACTGAATCACTGAAGCTAAAAGTAATCCACGATCTTCTAACACAGTTTGCAATTTTCAGAGCCTGTTGTATTGCACCTAGTTTGCTGGGCTGCGTTTGGTAAGTCATCATATTTCATCAAGTTCCCAACACAGCCTCTTGGGCAGTGAAAGAATTGCTGGCTAAAAACTGATATTAAGAAATCAATAGTGTTTCGCATCATACTGACAGAGTTATTTTTGTGGAAAGAATAGAAAGAATCTTTTGATAAGGAAATAAGCAACACAAGCAGCCAAAAATGTGAGTTTCTCCAGTTATGTCACTCTTACAGTATGCTTCTGGAAACAAATCATGTCCTTTTTTCCCAGCAGGCTACATATTGCTGTGCAGAATCCACCGCCTGTGGGCAAACTGGAAACATTCCTGCCAGTTCAGGGCACAGTTTGCCATTTTGTTTAACTCACTACTTGGAAAAGAGAAACCAAGTGTAAGAAATGCAGAACAAAGCCTGCACCCAAACAAGATTAACCTTGCTCATCTTTGTGTTTTAACCTTGTCAAAGAATGTCTGCTTGAGCAATTAAAGTTTTGGTAAGGATTCCCAGCTCTAGGAGGTGTTTAGAAGACAACGTAAACAACTCATGGACTGTTTTGTAACAAGAATAATTAAGCAGTGAGCTCAGCCTGTGTGAAAACAAAACAAAATTGTTGCTGCATTACTGCTGTTAAAAATCCCCAAGATGTGAAGCTTGTGGAAAGTTTCACCAATCACATGAATTTAAGTAATCATTTGAACTAGAAGATCTGTTGCAAGATTTGGTGGCACTGAGAGAACAGATTAAGCCTTCATAGGATGCTCAGTGAAGAACCGGAATCTCATCAAGCATGGGAAGAAAGGATATTCTAGAATGCAGGTGCATCCAAAATTACTGGAAACTGGGAAATGTGAAAAGTGTTTGAACTGGTTTAGCATCTTAGAAAACCAGCGGAAGGACAAATGCAGGAGATCTTTGCTGAATCATTGGATAATACTGGAGAGCAAAATTTGTGGCAGTAAAATGATTGTGTCTACAACACATACTGAAACTGCACGAATGAAAAATGGTCCCTTTTTTGCAGTTAGATTTAAATACCAATATGATTTGTGGAGGAGAAGAAGTAGGTTTGCAAATACATGCTTTCCTATCATTAAAATGTGTACATTGCCCCAAAGCATGGCAGATGGTTTGCAAGTCTGGTGGATAGTCTGCAAACATTGAACAAAGGACCAGGCATCTAGGAGAGCACACAGCTACTGATTAAATGATCCAGGCAAATTAAATGCCTAAAGTATCAGCATATTTTGGCAGAGCAAACACAGTCAAAGAAGCTGATTTGTACAGCCAGATTGTGCTAATGCTTGTCACAGATCAGCTCTTAGCCACTGTGCAAGACTTGTTTGAGAATCAGTAACGGCTGCACATACATTGTCCCCAGTGAACTGCTGCCCCTTTCTCAGAAGCTACACTGTCCTTTTCTTAAAATTGCTCCCGAGCTAGAAGTCCACATCCTAGTTTCAAAAAAAAAATTACTTGCTTCCTAGGAATGTAAATCACTGTGCATCCTGATCTTCGAGAAATGTTAAGTCAGCCCAAGGAGTGGGAGAATGATGCTCCTTGTTCTGCGCCACCCCAGGGGCCTGGGGGTAGGTGACCTCCACCCCCACGAGCAGAAAGCCCCCGGCCAAAGGAGCAGGGGGACAAACAAGGGCAGGCCATTTCGGATTGAATGTGTTTCATTCGCACACAGTGGGGGCATGCCCTGCACCAGGCTGCTAGGGGGAAGGATGCTGAGACTACTGATAGAGCATTTCAGGGCCTTTCGAAAGAAAGCATTTAAGGGATTTTTCTCTCCTCCTTTATTTTGTATACATAGGCATCATATGTGCAAAGACCTGCCTTCCTGGAAACTCCTGGGGGAGGCAGCAACACTGCACGAAACGGGGAAGCAGAGCCTCTCCTGAAATGTTTTTAAAAGGTTTTATCAAAGGTTTGTAACCCAGTGATGTAAATGGAAAATTACAGCACTAAAACAAATATCACATCACAGGAGTAGGGTAGCTAGCAGTGTGACACGCATCAGGAAAGGACAACATTGCTCTGAAACCACAGCAATTTGTATCGGCCCCTGTGGATCTGTCTCAAACCAATTGTTGTGCAAGTGCTGGGAACCAGGAAAGTCAGATATGTTCTCTTCAACTCACAAGCAGCGTTAGGGAAGATCTTGAAAGGATTTGGTTCCCACAGACAGACACTAGAAATGTGAAGATGAATAAGGAACACCTGCTGACAAAGCAATTCACAAGCACTTGGCTTTCTACTTTTCTCCCTACCGCAATCTTTCCTTTTCTTCTGTAGGCAGAAACTTCCAGTTCCCTTCAGTTCTGGCCTGCTTGCCTGCATGTAGATGCAAAGAGTTTGCTGGGGAGGTGGGGGGCAGATTCAGGGGCAAATCAGGCCATATTTCCAAATCTTCTCACCCAAGCACAGACTTGTCCCATATTACTGTGAGATCCTTAAAGTGAAATCTGTACTGGGACAGCATATCCAGGGGCAAGAGAATATTTCACAGAGTTGTTGAGCATCACATAATGTTAAAATTGCCAAACCAAAATTTAAAGTTCATAACCAGTAAAAATTAAATTAAATTAAACAATTGGCACTGGACAAGTTGAAGAAAAACATAAGCAAACAATGGAGTTACCATTAGTTACTCTAAAATAAAATTCACGTTCCCACTTAGCTTTTTCATACATTTGGGGACTGCCAAAAGACTTATTTACTTTTACCAGATAGCACTTAGTGATTCTAACAAAGTCAGTAAAACATGAACTAAGTTATCCAGCCTAACAAAGGAAAACAATTGAATAATGAGTTGAAAAATAATTGATTATGTACAACTGTACCATTCATATTTTGGCAATGAGTACCAGTCAGCAACACCAGAGTGTCTTCCACAATGACAGTAAATAGTAGTCAGTTGCTTAGAGCCTAAAGTTCAAATCAGGTGTTTATGAATCAACCGAAGCAGACTAACCATAAAGTCAATTATCATCATTACTAATGTGCTTAACTCCAGAAGTAAATGTGATTATGAAATGTTGCAAAAGGGCTACATGGCATTTCAAGTAAAATTAAATTCCATTACAGCAAACTAAAATGCAACATCATATTCAGATCTCGTAGACTAAGGAGAAGACTCAAATGCATAATTAAACATGGTGGTAATAGCTTAAAACCTCAGCATTACACCACATAAAACAACTAACAATGGCTTTTAGTGTGCCTTCAGGGAAGTCCTGTTCTAGGGCTAATACTGGGATTAGAAAGATAATGTCATATAACAATTACTGCTCAAATCTATGGAGTATTCCTATTTATGGGTGTAGCTGAATGTTTTAATGTTATAAAAGTTGGACTAAAATAACCCCATCCAAAGAGATCAGCACAGTAACATTACAAAATGAGACAGGTAATATTGCTCACACTGGATTTGCTGCACACAAAAACTGGTTTTGTTGGACAAATGTTGGAATTTTAATCTTTTCAGTATTCTGAAAAGCTTGGGTTTTTCTCCATCAAGAGCATACATGTATTTCTTTGGAAACTTGGGAGATTCCTGGTGGAATCTGAAGCAAGAACTGTTGATTTCTCCTATTTCTTTCGCACTGAGCCGGCTGGCTGGACTTGATCCACATGCCAGCTCTCTGAGTCGTCTACAGAGGGCTGGTCAGAAGAAGAGTAGAGAAGCACTTGGAGAAGGAGAGCTTCGCAGAATCAAAGAATGTTAGGGATTGGAAGGGACCTCAAAAGATCATCTAGTCCAATCCCCCTGCCAGAGCAGGAACACCTAGGTGAGGTTACACAGGAAGGCGTCCAGGCGGGTTTTGAACGTCTCCAGAGAAGGAGACTCCACAGCCTCCCTTGGCAGCCTGTTCCAGTGTCTGTCACCCTCACTGAGAAGAAGTTTCTTCTCATATTTAAGTGGAACCTCTTGTGTTCCAGTTTGAACCTATTACCCCTTGTCTTACTGTTGGTTGTCACCGAGAAGAGCCTGGCTCCATCCTCGTGACACTCACCCTTTATATATTTATAAACATTAATGAGGTCTCCCCTCAGTCTCCTCTTCTCCAAGCTAAAGAGCCCCAGCTCCCTCAGCCTTTCCTCATAAGGGAGATGCTCCACTCCCTTCATCATCTTTGTTGCCCTGCGCTGGACTCTCTCCAGCAGTTCCCTGTCCTTCTTGAAATGAGGGGCCCAGAACTGGACACAATAATCCAGATGAGGTCTCACCAGGGCAGAGTAGAGGGGAAGGAGAACCTCTCTCGACCTACTAACCACCCCCCTTCTAATACACCCCAGGATGCCATTGGCCTTCCTGGCCACAAGGGCACAGTGCTGGCTCATGGTCACTCTAATCTTCAGAAAAGCTGCGTCTTTCCCAGATTACAAGCAGTTTAAAGGATCCTTTGAAGAAGCACCGTCTTTAGCTGGGAAGTTCATTCCCTGCTTCACAGTCTGCCTGAAAATAAAGTTTGGTTTCAGTTGATGTTTGGCCGCTCAAGCCAAGCTCAAGCTTTTACCGGGTACCGTTTCTCAGGTTCCAGCTGGTTTTGGAATCTGAAGGTTGACAAAATGGATCATGAGAGACAATCTTCCATTGTAGCTGCTGCCTAGAAGCAGATGTTTTCTCTTTACGTTAGAGTTCTGTCTTTCCTTCACATGTAGGAAGACCATATTCCTCTTCTGTTAAATAAACCTCATGTTCATTTTTAAGTATCATAACTATAATTGGTATACCTTAGACAGACTGAAAATTCTGCTTGAAAAGTCTAACAGCCTAGAAAATTTTCAACATCTGATGCAAACGAGTATGGTTTCTGACTAGCAACATCTTCTGTGGTTGCTTCTCTCAAGAAAGAAAAGGTATATTTTGATACAATTTTTTGCATTAGTTGCTGAATAATAATTCCCAAGCAGCAAAAATATCACATAGAGACAAAAGTTGTAACAAAATTTAGCTCTGCATTCATTTGGAGTTTCAAGCTTTCTTTCAATAAATAACTGTAATTTTTGCTGTTTTAGAGAAACTATTCACTCTTAAGAAGTTTCTGTTTCTGAATGAGAAGAATCTCTTAATGTGTGCGTGGCTGATTAATATCTAAGTGTTTTTTTAGGAAATCTTGTAGGTATATTTGCTTCTTGCAGGTCCTTAGGAAACATTACAAACAACACACATGGCACCAAAATTACTGGTTTCTAAGTAAGGAAAATTGTCAAATACTAAGCTTTGGTATCTCAGCAATAACAATAAATTCCTTATTGCAGCATTCCTAAGAGTGTCATAAATATTTTTTCTCAGTGTGCAGTCCTACTGTTTGCAACATGATGTGGCATTCATAGTAATATCGAAAGTTCAAATCATAATATCTTGCCAGGAAGCTTTAAAGCTCTTGGACTGCACTTTAGTATACTTTAGTATCTGTTTGGTATCAAACAGAAGATCAATAGTTTTCCTGTTGACTACTGTTTGCTGACCTGGTTTTCTAGATGGCACAACAGAAGAAAACAATTTACAGAACATAATTGTAGCCATAGAAAAGAAAGCAGAAACAAATGGTGGTGTTGGGGTTTTGTTTGTTCAAAATATTTTATGACTGAAGCAAGCAAGGACACCCCTGCATGCACAAGGACCAGATCAGAGAGGAGAGGATGCAGTCACAACACTGAAGTCCAGAAAGATAGTAACATGAATTCCCATTGTTTTGTGTATGCCCACACAGCTATCACTAGCTGTCAAAAGCAGCATGTAATCCTGGCAGAAATGCTTTGTGGGTTGAGTTCTTAATTTTAAACTAAAGAAAAATATGCAGAGAATATTTATGCATGTGATGCTACATTAGCATTAATGAGTTGGCTTCTACATGAGATATTGGGTTCCTTCAAAAACAAGAACCCTCTTCTTCATATATAACCCCCAGATATTAAAAGGCTAATATATTAACTAATTTCCATCAGTTGTAAATCACTGTGTAAAATATGCCATAAAACATAATGAGTCATAGGTATCACTCCTGCTTTCAAATCAAACACAAATTAAGCTTGAACTTGAGTTTAAATGTTGGATTTCAGATGGTTTTATTGTTACAAGAGTTATTGTTTCCTAACCAAGGAATTTCAAAGAATAATTAAAGTATGTTGTGAAAGATGATCAGAAACGTGATCAAGTGTGAGAACTGGGATGGAATAATTTTCATGAAAATCATGCTTTTCTGTCATTGCTTCCCAAAGGACAAACTGAAACAACAGAAACTTAATCCTCTTTGCCAAAATTAAGCAAAGAAACTTCCTAGGGGAATCTTCAGTGGAAGAATATCCAAGCAGAAAAGCCAAGTGTATTTGGGGTTCTCTAACCATATGGGAAGCTGTCACATAAAGCTTTATGAGCCTTTTTTGAGACATTATAATGAGTCTTTGTTAAGTGTATTGGAGATAATTCGAACTCTTGAAATGTTTTCTGAGTACCGTTTACATCAGTGCCATCCATGCTAGCATGAGATTTATAGAACTACAGCAGACACTTTTTCCCTGTTTACACACAAAAAGAAGCGCTCTTTCTTCACTATGACCCTCTTCGGCACAGTGGGTGTATTTTCAGCATTTAATATGGGTAAATAGCCTCTTCATGGAAAGACTGACTTCCATATTGTGAAGGAAACATGTAGAAGCTCTTGCAGCTTTTACTTAGCTGGACACTTAGTGAGGTTTCTCCATTCTTGGTGAAACAAACAGGAATTCCTACAGCTGTTATGGCTCCCTCCTCCCAAGTTTGTTTGCTGTCTCCCACAAAATTTGGTCCTTGACAAGATTTGAAACAGATTAAAATCTTCCCTCTCAGTTTGTGGTCTCTTGGAATGTTAGAAGTTCATGAGTTCATCTTCCTCAAGGTTAAAAACATGCCAGAAGGGGAAAAAAGGAAACAAAAAGAAAAAAAAAAAAAAAGTGAGAGAGAATACAAAGCTTTCTGACATCTTTCAGGTCAAAACCAAACAAACAAAAATAAAAATAAAGAGAGCACAGACATGTTCATTATTGTGATTGAGGCCTCCCAGTCTGTCAAACAGTGGCTATTTAAGGACTCCTACACCTCATTTCAGTGTTCTTCCCTGATAGACCTTCCCTGGGCCATAACTAGAAAGAGAAAAAAAAAAAATCACAGAAATAGTCAAGTTCAAGGAAAAAAAACTTTAATTAGCAATTGCCCTCTGCAAATGCGGTCACCAAAATGATGAGCTTACTCAGCATCCACCAGTAAAATTTTTCGGTAAGAAGTCAAGCCATAACCACACACCAGATTTCCTCTTCCCTTCTTTGAGTTTCTAGTCCCAACCATATCTCTCCCACAGGGACAGCAACCTCCAAGAGTGCTATCCTAGCAGGGTCAACCCTGAGTCACTATGCATCCTGCAGGTCCCTGGGACAGCCTTGGCATTGGGTACAGGGAATAATAAAAGACAAGGAAGGAAGTTCACACAGGCCATGACTCTGCTAGGGAGTGATCTGGCAAAGTGAAGGAGCTGTAGCTGAGGACCCAATGTTTGTGCTACACACCCTTCACGGTGTGTTTAATTAGGACTGGCTTTGGTCTGGTCCCAGACACCAAATGTCCACTTGTATCTGTGGCTCACTTGAGGCTCTTGCAGCTTAGTATCACCTGAAAGGAGCCCAGTTCATACATGCCAAGGATGCTCCATGATGCAAACAGTAAGTAGGAACAAACAGGAAATTTTATTCAAAAGCACTCTCCTGGTCCACACATCATGCATAGAGAGCAGGGTCAGCCTCTTCTGACAAGTACCTCCACTGTCCTTCTGGGTCAGCTGTTCCCGAAGGCCTGTCTCATCTTCTAAATTGTCCTAATCCACAGAAGTGCCAGTAATATAACAGGGGGAGACTGGCTGCCCCAAGGCTCCTCATCAATTTTTTTACGTTCCACAAGGACTTTGCTTCTCTCATCCCACTTCGAAATCAAAGCCCAAGGTCTGGTTATGCAGAAAAATATTTCCAACTCATTTTTCTCTATGCACCAGGGATAAGTAGGGATCAGCGTTGGACAGGCAGTTTATTTACTGCACATTGTGGTATCCTCTCTACTTACTGTGGAGCATTTTCTATGTGAAAGAGAGAAGAAAGCAGCACTTCTCTTTGCTTGTGAAGCCAGCATCTTACAGCAAGCAGTAGATGTTCTCACTAGATCTCTTTTGGGGTTCTGTATGTAAAAGATCATTGATTTACACCACTTTCACAGTTCCATCTTTCATTTTAGTCATTTCCTTAGGTACTGGTATTGCATACTCCTGGTGACCACCATCTGCTGGTACAGTGGGATGAGAGCAAGACTCTGTGATGCCATGGCAGGTCCATGGGGGAAGGAAAGGACAGGAACTGCATCATCACACAATTATACTTTTTGTTATGTCCTCAGCGCCCAAACCACATCATCCTTTAAAAAAAGAGTGACTTTCTAGGGGGAAGGTAAACAAAGGTTCGGTCTTTAAAGGAAGTTAATTTGTTTCACAAATGTTTTCAAGCCTTCAAAGAAGACCTTCCTACAGTCTTTGGGCACAAGCCTGACTAGTGCAAAACAGCAAAACAGTTGAAATGCATTTCACCGAAGGAAACAAAACCACAAACCTAAGCATTTAAAATAAATTCTGAGAGCATAAAATAAACTTTTGCCAAAAATCCAGCAGCTATTTCAATGACAGTCTTGGGCTGCTATTATTTTAAAGAAAAGGTATTCACAATATACAGTGATACAATCCAAACACTGCAATAAGCTCTGCTTTAATTAAGAAGACTGAGCCTTTCCATGCTGATAGAAAAAAAAAATTTTTTTGACATTACACTTGAACAAAGGAGAGGGGTGGAGGAAGAGTTCCTGGCCCAGGGAATTTATTCTTTTTTAGCATGGGATGCACATATTGTATGTATGACATCCCTTTGCTTCCAAAATATCTTGGTGGCTTCAATAGAAATGCCCTTCTTTCCCCCAGGGACAATCCTGACCCCATTTCCTGATGCATGATCTTTGATGTTTCAGTGAGATTCCTAGAATTGTCCCAGCTGCCTGCAGTGTGCTTCTCCTCTAGGAGTTACCTCCAGGAGCAACACATCTGCCTTAACCATCCAGGTTGAAAACATTTGAGTTCCTTTTCTGCACTCGTGCCTCCTTTCCCTGTATCCTTCTCTTGCAACCACAGGCACTGTGCAACGTGTTTGGAGCTGCACTGATGTTCCCCAGCAGACCAACCCCCTGTAGAAGGCATGAAAGAGCTCCACAGGTTAATTCTCTTAAAGTGGGAAATGTGAAATTCACTGTGACTCATACTGTTTCTTTGGCATCAAACCCAGCTGTTACAAACTGCTCTGGAGCAAATGACCAAAGCATTGGGAAGAGCAGTCTCTGCACTCAGTAGGCAACTACCCACAGAGATATACCCAATACCCCTTCATATTCCCAACCTGTTCAGCCCCAGCATCAGCCTGAGAAACATGTTTAGACATTCCTCTTCACTCCCAAGGAAATCCAGGGTGGTAGTTATTACCTCCACATAAACCTTTCAGGTTCAAAGTGAAGAAAGGTACAAGAGAAGAGCACATTCCACCATACATTTCTGTTGGTGCTTAAAATAGTTGTTTAGAAATATTACTGAATGTTATTATTCAATCTGCATGTACAGTTGGAATATAGAAAAAAAAAAAAGCAATGAACTCTTGTCTTCCCCTCTACACAGGTCCTTATCCAATACTATTGGATCAGGCCAATGTCTCTTTAGTGGGCTCATATAATTGCCTGTGTCTGGTTCCTCAAAGTTGGGTTCAATCTACCCACTTTCCTTCACTGCCCCAAAGCAGGTATTCTTGCCTATTGTACAAAACCCTGTGAAGTACACATTTGAGCAATATATGCAGGAAAACAAAACAAAACACAGGATGCCTCACTGCAAGGTTTCACTGATGACTTTTCCACAAAAACGTGCTGGCCAGCCATTTTGCACCTTGCGGTTTCATCCATGGGTGCTGAGAGCAGGTCCAGATCTCCAAAATCTGTTCTGGTGTTTTAGTGCCCATACCCAGCCATGCTTAAGGTTTTCCTCATTACAGCTCCATCCTTTGTGGTGCTGGTTACCCCACCACCAGCAAACATACAGCTGCTACAACTTACAGGCCCTGGGACAAGCAAGGCAGCTGCATGGCCTTTTCTTACCCAAGTTCTTCCTGTTAACTCTTCGATGAAGTTTAACAAGATGGAGGGATAAGTGCGCATCTCAGTGAAGGTGATGGATTACTGCTCCAGTTGGGGGGAAGTTTTGTTTTGTTGAGCTTTTTTGACATCATCCGTACTGGTGGTAACTGAAAGAAGAACTTAGAGGCAGAATGTAATTTGCACAGACAATGAATGGCTTATCTACAAAAAAAGAGATAGCATTTCATGGAGCTGTCAGAATGGCACAGCAAAGCAGAACTGTAAGTTAAACATTTGTGGGTTCTTTCTCAGGCTGGTCACTCTTGAAAGCAATAAACAAAGACTTGGTCAATACCTAAAAATAACTTCACTAAATTTTGTCATATTTTCGAAATGGGGGAAATCTCTACACAGGCTGCTCAGACAAAGAGAGACTTCGCCTTTCTTCCAACCCGGTTTTAAAAAAAAAATCATAATGAGAGGCAAAGATTTTTAACTAATAAAGTCTACACGCACGTTTATCCCTTCTCTTCCCTAAGGAACATCATAGTGATTTTATGATGCTGCTAAGGAGAACCTTTGACTCGTATTGGTTTGGAAACAGAAATTCTTTGCATATCATAGTCATTAACTAGCCTAGCTAAGAATTACTCACTGTTAACCCTGACCTACACGGATTGGAAACAATTATCCCTTAGTACTAAGTGCTTTCTATTCAACAACCAAAAAAGTTATTTTTCACCCTGGACCACATTTAAAAAAAAAATAAAAGAAGACAAACATGTTTTCCAAACCAGCCTAAATGCAAAAACGAACATTTACCCTAAAAGCCATTTGTTTAGACTGACGCAACATCACTTCTCATAACATATTTGGATTTATTTCAGCAATTGTTGGAGAAAAACAGCAGGTCTTGGAGCTCAGAGCACACAAGGGCCACTGTGGCAAGTTTGCGCCATCCCATTGCTGTGCTCAGAGAGTGTTGTGTCATTGGTATGAGGTACAGCTGTGACGTTGGATGGCCGAACACAGAATTGGGCTTGGCTACAGTCCTTGCTGCTTCTACAATGGCACAGATGTGCACCCTTTTCCCCTTGTAGTAAATGCTTGAGCCATCTCCAGCAGCAGGGAGTTCCCCTCTTCAAGGGGAATCGTTCAGTGTTTCTCTGGTCTAGTTAAGAAAGTGAGCAAGGAGTCCAGGTTTTAAGTATCTCCGTGTAAGAGATTAACTCTACAAGAGCTTGCTTTGCAGAAACAGAGGATTAAACCACAATCTTAAGTAACAAGTCAAGGTGCAGGATGAGGAAAGAGCTGCTACTCATGTCTTTCCAAAAAGTGCTTATTCATATCCTCATGCAAAACTGCACAGACCACATCTCTAGGGTATTTTAAAACGAAGATTTTTTTTTCTCCATCAACTGAAAGTGATAAAAGTTTCCTATTATTTAAATATGTAATAAGAGCATGACACAGTGGATTTCTGGTAAGAAGCTGTGTTTTGCTTTCCAGCTCAAACCACAGGATCTCATTCTGAGCTAAGGACATCACTGGATGGCAGGTGTCACTGACCAGTGCTGGTAGAACAAGAGGCCATGGGGTTGTTCCTGGGAGGGGGCACTTACATGAGCACTTACTGCCGGGGCTGCAACCATGGTCATGGTTGTAGAAGCCCTACAGGATGGTCTGTTGAACCAATGGTTTGAGCTGATTTCCAGCCAGGATCAAGACAGGATTTTAGCCTAGATTAGAGGACTTCTTTAGCCTGTACAGGAGAGTTCCTTGGCCTTCTGGGAAGAATGGCGGAGTCGAGGGACAGACCAGGGGGAAGGAGGCTGTGCTGCAGTAAGCTGCAGAGGTGTCAAGGGAGATGTTTCTGAGCCAGAAGGAAAAGGAGTTGTTAGGAGGTAAGGACAGAGCAAACTGGTGAGGGGAAATTGCTCACATGTGCAGCAAGCAGAAGGAGAATGCGTCTTCTCTTTGGATTTCACACCCTAGCTTGCACAGCTCCCTCCTCAGGTGAGGCAGCCACAGCAAATAAAATATAAGCACATCCCACTGCAGAGATATTTTAGCTTCCCTGGCTGAGATGAACAGCTTACTCCATTGTCTGGTTTGTTTTTTTTTTCTTCTAATTTGACATTGTTTGTTAAATCAGAACTTGTCATGAACTTGCAGAAACTTTGCCTGGAAACTACAGGGGAAAGCAAGAGAGTCTTGGCAAGGGTTGGCACAGTTGCAAAGCATCTTCCCCAGGCTCCCTGAGCAGAGCTGTGCCCCTCCGGATGCAGCGGGCGGAGCAGTGACTTCTCTTCTGCAGCCTGGAACGGATGAGTTTGGGCTTGTTCACAGAGGGTTTGAGGGCACAAGGGAGGAAGGATATTTCACTCTCTTGATCATCGCCAAGAAAATCTTTCAATAAATGAGAAATCATTATTTGTTTGGTATTGAGCCAGATTGCATCCAGATTCTTCCTCTGCTGGAGCTCGGTTGTATTTTATTTCACTTGTGTAACAATCCTGGCCCTATCTTGGACGCGTGAGTTTGCATTTTGGATAATTGCCTGATAAGTGGCAGGATGGGACTCCTCAGTATTCACCATGTAGCTTGTACCACAGGGCTTTTTTCAATGAGGTGGAGTGGTGGGTGAGGGAAAATGTTACATTTTTCACAATACTTAATACACTGTGACTCAGTGGCCATTGGGGTCTCATTTTGGCTTCATTCAGACCATAATTAACTTCCTGCCCCTTTCTCTAAAAGTCATAGATGTGCAACACCATTTTGCACACAGCAGATGGCTCTGAGACAAAATTTCTCAAGTTAGACTTGAGCAAAACAGGTCACAAAAACACAGCCAAAGGCGAGGAGTTTGTGAGGTTGGTTTTGGTGTGGGTTTTTTTGGTGGTGGTGGATTTCTGGTTCTGGGGGTTTTAGCAGAGGTGGTGGGTTTGCTTATTGGGTTTTTTTGCCTTTTTTTGTTGTTGGGGTTTTTTTTGGTTGGTTGGTGGGGCAGTTTTGCCCTTTTCTTTTTTTTTCTTTTTTTTTTCTGGGGATTTCTCCATGTGGGTCCTTTCTGCCACTGTCCCACAGTTAAGATAAATAACCATCTCCTCAGTCCTTGAAAATGCTGCAAAGATCTGTAGACAGCAACTGATTCTTTAAGGCAGCTGTCGGGGCCCTGAGGGCACCGGCAAGCCCTACTGACCCTGACTGACACCCACAGGACTTTACTGACACCCACAGTGCCCTGAGAGAAGTCATGGGATAGAGACAAGGATGGAGACCATTTCCCTAATTTCATCCCACTTCAGAGGACCAAGAAGTAAGATCTGCCCGATGGGCTTGGCACCCTGGAGAATAGAGACAGGCAGCCAAGAGGGCAACCGTGTCCTGGGTGCGTCCAGCACAGCATGGCCAGCCGGGCAGGGAGGGGATTGTCCCGCTCTGCTCTGCACTGGTGCGGCCTCACCTGGAGCACTGGGTGCAGGTCTGGGTGCCGCAGGATAAAAAGGATATAAAGCTGCTGGAGAGTGTCCAGAAGAGGGCTGTGAAGTTGATGAAGGAAGGGGAAGCTGTATGAGGAGCGGCTAAAGTCACTGGGTTTGTTCAGCCTGGAGAAGAGGAGACTGAGGGGAGACCTCATGGCGGCTACAGCTTCCTCACGAGGGGAGGAGGAGGGGCAGGCGCTGATCTCTTCTCTCTGGTGACCAGTGACAGAACCCAAGGGAATGTCAGGAAGATGTGCCAGGGGAGGTTCAGGATGGACATTAGGAAAAGGTTCTTCCCCCAGAGGGTGGTGGAGCACTGGGACAGACAAATTTTTGTCCTTGTAGCACCACAGAGACCAAAAAAAAAAAAAAAAAAAAAACCCAAAGAAAAAAATTTCATAATGGCATCGTCTCTTTTAAAATCTTTACAACTCTTTCAGAAAACATCTGTGGTCCAGTGAGACAGAAATTTGAAATTACTCAACAAAGACTGGAAACACAGACCTATAGGTGAGCTCTCAGGCTCTATCACCAGGTCGTTTGGGATTTTAGTCCTACTGAATCTTCTGAGTAAAGCTTATCTTTGTTTTTCAAGCCAAATCCACAGCCTTTAGCAAAAACAGTATCTGGGCAAGCCAAGCTGAAAGCTTGAGCTGCTGGGAGCAAAGGCGAAGTGCGATAGCAGAGCCAGCGATGCCATCTAGCTGCTGCGCTGCCTCCGGGGATGCTCACTGTGGTGGGGGGGCCCGTCAGCCTGCATCGACCTTCCTAAAACAACTTCTGGTTGTTATTCCTTCCTCTGGAAAACAGGTGTGTTTTCACTCAAGGCATGAGATAAAAGGCTGGTGTTTCTGCACCAGTTGTGTTTTATTATTCTTTCAGTCCATTCTTGTTTTATTCATCCTTCTTCTCTCCTTTCCTCCGATTTTAATAAGTTCTGATTTTAGTCAGATGTTGCTGCAATTGCCTCTAATTCTCTTTCCACCAGTACTGGAAATATTCCCCCCCTCCCTTCTCACTACCTGCATGCCATCAGCCAGCTTTCCCCTCCTTTTGACCTTCCCAGTAATAAATAAAACTATTCATTTCACAAAGCAGATATGGGCTCCTGTGTGGTAGTTTCCAAAACCTTTAGAAAAATAAATGTCCAGGCTGATTACTCAAGCAATCCAGGTAGCCCTGGATTTCACCAACAGCACAACTTACCCATTGGCTTTGTCACCTCTCTGATGTCCCAGTGAGGTGGCAATAACGAAGGGACTGGCTATCCAAATTTTGGTATTTCTCTGACACTATTCAAAGAGAATACGTGAAATAATTCAGGCAATAAGAAAACCTTTTTATATAGATGAAGACTGTTACTCTTGAAGGTTTCAGCAGTTGTAAAGAGGATTTCATTTTGAAAGTGTGCATCTCCCAGCAGACTCCATAAGCCACAGAATACCTCCTGGACGCTCGCATCATCCAAGGATCCAGGGTCTAAAGCCACCAAATACCTGTGCAAACAGAGCTAGAACTGCACAGGCAGCGTGCCCTGCCATAACATCTACTGTGCTGGGTCGTATGCGAAGGACACACATCTTTCCAAGGGGATCCAGTGCAGTGGTCTCCACTGATGACAACGTACCTACATGGTGAAGAACTAACAAAGTGATATCAGTTCTCACAATAGCAGCAGAGGATGCCCGAGTTTCTGCCATCATTCGTTTGCCCTGAGGTATTCTGAGCTGCCAAGCGTCTGGCCATGGGGACAGATACTGCGTTCTGATTCACACATGGCAGACATGAAATGTCTGTAGCTCAGTTGGAGCTCGTTAACCTCTCTTGATTTCTCTGCCTTTTCCAGGAATTGTTCTATGCCTGCAGAATGTGGCCCATGCATCTTCCATGGTGTGTGAAATGCAGCCAGAAAGCCAAGGAATGTGTTTGGCACGCAGGAAAGGATCCACCAGGAGGGTGCTCGTGGACTGTCCCTGGAAAATCACATGCTAAGCAGCATCAGCAGCCAGCTGCTCTAATTTTGCTTGAGGGTTGCCAGTGTCTATGCATCCATTCCTCCAGAACATGACAAGGGAGAGGTGACAGCAGTGGTGTGATAAAAGAAGGAAATAGATGGCTGAGTTAATGGTAGTGACAGACCAACTTGAGCTAGTTGGAAACCAGAACAATTCAGGATAAGCTGTTCCTAACACATTTGTCAGAAAACTGAAAACCACATTTATTTGAAGAAGAGGAATCTGTGTAAATGCAGATGAGCAGAACTCAGAAAGGAGCTTTGTAAACCGTGCTTGCCCGAAGTCCCTATGTGCTAGGAAACCCCTCTACACTACAAAGTGTTCACCTTAACCCACTTCTTCAGTACCAATCCCAGTAATTTCCTTCTGGCCAGAACAGAAACCCTCAGAGGTGTTGAGCCCTGCCTTGAATGTGCATCACTGCCATGTTTGCGGTACGGGTGGCAAAGCAAGGTGTTGGGCTGTGACTGGAGGTAGGACCAGTGGCTTGGCCTTTCACCTTGCAGTGAAAACTTGATCCCTTGCATTGTAATACCGTATTTTGAAGCTCTTACAACATTGCCAAACTAGAACCACTGGGAATGAAATTTTCCATGCCAGGTATCTGCCTCAGGCTGAGATTTTTGGAAAATGTCCACAAACTCAGCCGTTTCCAATAACGAGGGTAAGGAAAAATTCATTGTTTTGTCCAAGTTAAAAAGCAATTGTGACCTTTTCTTTGAAAAGCTCTGGCTTCCCTCTTCCTTGGAGCAGGAACTTGTTAGAGGGTTGCCTTTCATCAGAGAGATCCCTTTTGCCCTCCTGAAAGTCTACCCGAATTTGGCTATGTTATATGCCTTTGGAAAGCTGAATTTGCACATGCTCGTTGGATAACTAAGAGATTCCTTTCATTTTAGCAATTGAACCCCCAACGTTTTTCATCCTTCCTGAACAGGTTTCAATCTCAGACCAAGCAGAACTTCCCTGCAGACTTCCACAGCCTACGACCTGGCCAGGCACCTGAAAGGAGAGCCAGGAGTCTGTCTCTTTTGCGCTCTCAGTGATATTCATTGGGGCAAAACGATGTGGAGGAGAAAAATTCCTGGATTTAAACTCAGAAAGGACAAGAGCCAGACATGTGGGTGGTGACGAGGGAGGGGAAGACTCAGGAATCTTTCTGACAAGACAAGCAGAAGGACAGCACTGGGAATGGTACATGGATATGTAACAACAACGTGGCGTTGGGGACAGGGCAGTGGTGGGAGGCAGAGGGACATGGTGGCTGTGGAGTATGGGTGAAATGAAGAGGAGAGGAGAAATCTTTTCTCACCTGAGAACTTTGTTCCCCAGAACAAGCTGCAGAGCCCAGGGTCAGCATTTTCACTTGCTACATCTAATGTGTGAAATTCACAGCCTCAGCTCAGACATCAAAATGAATATATATCCTTTACATTAATCTTCATGGCTATTCAGTAAAAAGGGGCTCATTTCCTTCAACTCTGAATGATGCTGTAAAAATGAATTAAAGACCAGTTATATCTGAGAGCTTGGCTACAAAGACAGAGTGCCATGGTAAAAAAATGCATTAGAAAATCAATAATTCTTGATTTAGGGCAGAGATCAAATAGTAGGATATAATAAAAATGTATTTTATAGCAGAGGACAGAGTTGAAATTCCACAGCTAACTTTAATTCCAGTGTTCCCTTAGCCATTTGTTGTTAAGATGTCCAAGTCAGGTGCTATGCTTGTAATATTATCTTATTTATTGTCTAATTTTCTTGGCAGAGCTGACATTGTCCATAGGCACTGGCTGTGTGTGCCAGCTTGTTCTTCAAAATGGAGAACAGCAACAAGCATGGGTAGCAATATAAGTTGGGATCTAGTGTTGGGCCCGGTTATTTAGAGATGAAAAATCTGGGACAGAAGTTGTTCAGAAAGATAGGCAAGGCTAGACTGTATATTCTAGAAGGCTGATTTGGACTGAAGAAAAGAGCTGAACCTGGGGAACTCTTCTCTCTACAGAATTTTCTTCAAATATTGTTTTCAGGGTTAATTAGAAAGGTACATGAAAGAAGCACATCTATTGTCATATCATTGGATTTAAATTCACTTTATAGGAGTTTGCCTTTCCACCAAAGAATTTCTATGCTCCTGCAAGTTAAAAAATTTTGAAATACATGACTACATTTTTTGAAAAGAACTTTTGACCCATCGACATGTGTGTGCTGACACAAGGAAGATTTACAGACCTCGACATGTATTTGCCTGAGTTTCTTTGTGCTGTATTTGTTAAATGCTTATGTCTCTGGCATGGGCACCCACACTGTTTCCTAAGACAGGGACTGGGAATGCTAAGGACAGCACCATGCCTCCAACTGTGGAGTCTGGGCTAACGGCAATAATTTGTTAACATAAGAATGCTGATAGCACAGTTCATGTTTGATACTAAAGAAAATATTTTATAACAAAGGGAAACCCTGGTGGTTCAGTGTTGTAGTAGTCACGTGAAGGGGACTTTCTCATTGTTTAACTGTCCTTGGAATGTTCGTGTATCATACCTCAGTGACTGGGCACAAAACTCCTGCGTTGAAGAGTGACCTCCATCAAGCCCTGTTACCTCCTGCAGCCTCCGGTGCAACAAGAGTACTCTCAGCCACTTGTTGCTTCTGAAAATAAGCTATTTCTCTTGATATCTCTTGCAGTTGCTATGTACATAGTTGCTATGTACATCACTAGCCTCACTGATGGCCCAGATTCAGAGCTGGTCCCTCTGAAGCCCACTGCTTGCTGCTCTTATGGACCTCCCTTAAGGCAGCAAGGGCCTCTGCAAAGCCATTGGGCACTGTCTGAAGCGTCTGACTCGGTGTCTTGAATCCATTGCTGAGATCTATAGGCCGACTTAGAAGTTCCTGTGCAGCCGTTCTGCCTGTTTTGGTCACTCAAGGTTTCTTTGAAAACCTCCAGACATCATTAGCATACGTTAACAACTGCTTAGCATACGCTAATAGTTCCCAGGTGAGAATTGTTGTTCTGCATCAAGTGGGTCCAAAATAAGTGAAGGAGGCTTTAAGTGTTACTGAGCAGCTTGACACGGATCCCTTGTCAGCCCGACACCAGAGAGCACACCAACATGTCAGCAAACTGGGTAAGCCAGAGGGAGAAATGGCAATTTGTCAAAATATTGATTCAGAGATGCACAGAAATACACAATCCTGTCCTTGGCCACACTGGCACAACGTCAGAGCCAGCCTGGAAGGTTGTTGTGTTCTTACTGGACTGAGGAAACAACATCTTTTTTTTACATTTATTTTTGGGTTATTTTTGACTGCTTGGGAGGTGCTCAAATATTATGTGATGGGAACTACACAAGTGCTGAGGCTGAATAGAGTACACATTTTTTCTTGTGGGAGGCATGTCTTATATATGCAAGAGTGGCAGTAATTACTAGGCAATTTTTACCTTAAGCCATCACCACCAAAGCAGCCTTTGTAATTATTCTTTCCCAAGAGGTCTCTGCACCTGGGAGGCTTTCATGGTTACGTATTTGCCGGCTGTCTGGGAGAGGACATTAACCATGCTCAATTTTTCCTATTCATCAGCCTTTGGGCAACCATCTGTACTTCCCTTTATCCAGTGGACTAACTACAGAATGGCAACATTTTTTTTTTTCCTCACTGTCCTCATTCTTCCAGAGTCAGTAAAATTTTTCAAAGCATTAGAAGCTCAGAAGTGCAGGAAACTGCTCACACCACAATCTGGAGTGTGGGTTCAGCTTGAGTGAATATTCAGACGCTTCTCCAAAGCATATCTGGCCTAGCCAAAACCTCCTGAATTTACAAAATTGGGCTGGCCATTTTATGAGAACAGGATCTCTTATAAGATTTTCAGTATTTTGTCTACTGACTAGAAAATACCATGAGATCAGCTTGGAAACCAGAATAATTTATTTTTATTAAAAATGGACCATAATGTTTCCAGATCCTAAAAAGATCCAAAGTGAATTGGCTTTTAGAAATCAACTGAAAGTGGAGGAGGATGACATCTTTTATTTTGCCCTCCTTAATGCAGTTTGCTCTTCTCCAATAGCATCCAAAGTAACCCTACCCTTGGCAGTTGTTTCCCACTTCAAACCCAACCCTCCCCTTGCTCCAAAGTTGCCTTGCTGCTGCAGCACCTTCTCTTGAAATAAATTATTAACAACTTGTAAATTTTAATCCAGTAATTATTCTTCAAAAGGTCAGGCAGATCAAATGACTTCCACACCAGCTCAAAGCTCCTCCATCAAAAATGAGATGAAAGCACTGATGTGCCTGATCCTCATTTCGGTCCTGCATCCCAGGTTTCAAAGGCCACCCTTTGCTTTTGAGCCTGAGGATAGGCAGTCAGGTATCTTGAAGGTTTCCATCTGAAGGATTTTCCTATGAGGCTGATGGCTTAATTGCTCCTTTGGGCACATACATCGGGTCTTGAACATTTACACTCAATAGGGTGGCCTTTTTGCTGTGTTCACAACTGAGCTGGCTTTACCTTTGCAGCAAAAATGGCAGAAATGCCACCTCCCAGCCACCTCCCAGCAAAGCTTGGATGAAGCCTTGCTGAGAAACATGTCCAGCACTGTTTTGCTGAAGAGCTGGCACAGCAGCCACATCACACCACTTATTACATCTTCACCTGGGACACACTACCCATTCTCCTGGGGAACATTTCAATGGCAAAGGTTACCTGCAGTTATTAGAAACTTTCCCTAGAAGAAGCTGTTTTCCTCTTGTTGCCTGTGAAAAAGAACACAGCCACTGGTGACTGCAAACGCACAAAAGGTAGATGCCAAGTGTGGTGGAGATCAACCTTGCTGTGACCCACAGGATGGGCCAGGAAGTCTGCAGTGGCTGCTCATACCTCCTCTGAGGTTTGCTTTTGTTATTTGTTTCTCCCCTGGTGAGTGGTTGACTTTGATGACTGAATTGTCCCTTTAATGACCCAGAAGATGGTCAGTACCCACTGGTCACCTGCTTTGTACATAGACGCATGTGCCAATGGGGCACAAAGGTGGTCAGAATGGGGCTGCTTTTGCCTCTATATTGCCAGTTGGGTGTGCTGCAAGGAAAAACATGAATGCATGTGCACACAGCCTCTTCTATGAGGGAGCAGCAGCAGTGTTAGACCTTTTTCCACATTCCAAGGAAAGCTGGAGGCAACTTTGAAGAATAAAACACAGTGGCTGTGACTACTTCAGAGAAAAGTGAGAGCTGGCCAGGCCTGGACTGCATCCACACATCACAGCTAGAGAAGCTGCCATGATGAGAAGAAGCAGCCACTGACCCCTCAGAACAAGTTGATGTGTAAAAGCTACTTCAACATCCTGCTCTGAACTACAGCTTTTTATTCTAAAAATCCTTCTCAATTGCAAAACTTGCAGAGATTAAAGAACTTGAGAGGGGAAGTGTCCCAGCAGCAAACGGATGAGAGAGTAACTTCACTAGCCGTTTTAATGCATAGAGAAAAAGTGTACGACAGCATTGTAGGTGATCTGCAATCCTTCTGTCAGTGGTTTCATCTGTACTGCCTGGCTTCCTAAGTGATGTGTTGAAACCCAAAAGATGGTAGAACACCAAGCCCTTGGGAAAACAGTTTTGTGGGGCATGGTGTTTGGCCTGGTGATTTCAGATGAACAAGTTGACATGGGTTTAATTCCACTCCCATGTATATAACCCTTCCTTTTCAGGACATCAGAGCTATCTAGCTAGATACATATATATGCATCTATATTTGTATGAATAAATAAATAAAATGGGGACTTTTCTGGTAAGAAATAGCTAAAAGCAATAATTTGTCCCTTTAGCCAATGTCACCTCTCTCAAAGCAAATGTGAGACCAATGAGTCTAACTCAGTTGTTGAATGTATCAACTAGAACAATGGCATCATACTGAACTATTTTAGACACTGTTAAGATGAGGAATGAGATGTCCCACCTGCAACCCCAGAAAGACGACGGAAGCATCTAGAAAATCATCTGACAGATGATTCAGTGGTGGAAGAGAAAAAAAAAAATTCTTTGCTGTAAAATTACCAAACCAATCGATAGAGTTTATTAAACAGAAGGCTTGGGGAAACTTCACTGCAATCTATAGATGCAAGTGTTAAGAAGGAAGCGTGCATTTGAGAGAGAGCTGTTCAAACTAGCTGAGGCATAATGAGAAATAGGTATCAAATCAGCTTCAACTGGAAATGGAAATAAGGATTTAATGATGAACACAGCTATCCATCAAAGCAGTTATATTTGTGAGGCGGATTCTGTGTTCCTGGAAAAGCAAATCAAAATTTACTTTTCTTTAGAAATATCCTCTAACTCAGGAACACCTACTCAAACCAGTAATTAATACGGGGAATTTTAAACAGATTAAACTAAATCATTTCTAAAAGACCAGTTTTTCTGGTCTTATAAAACTGCAACAAAAATGCAGCGACAGAGAGGTTGGTCTTGGGTTTAAGTTGCGTAGTTAACCCCTGATGTGTGAAGCTGAAGCAATATCTTTGAATCTCAGGGGGATTATGCTGCCTCATAGGTGTTAAGAAGTCATGTACATGGATCATGTACATGGATACCAAGGATTTATCCAAATTCCTTGCTGATGTCACACCCTGGTATGGCTCAAGCTGTTAGAGAGATGCAACATTCCCTGCACATGATAGTGTTAGCACATAGCAAGTAATTCTTGATCACAACAGAGCCTTGGGTCATATATATCTGGGCACAGTGGAGTCTCAGTAAAAGAGTTGTATTCTTTTGCTTCTGAAAGTTGAGATATGAGTGCTTTCAACATGCCTGTCTATCCTGCAATGATTGCCTTCAAAAGCAAAGAACTGCCTCCCTCCAAAGAAATGTAGGCATGGAAAAGGCAAAGCTTCAGAAAGAAAAGACAAATCAAAAGATTGAACTTTATAAGAAGGTATTTTCTACAGTTTCTTTCTCCATCAGTTCGAGAAAACCTTTTTCAGCAAAGTACAAGCACATCTATCAGCTGGGACTCCACAGGGCACCCCAGCAGTAAGCAGTCTGGGGAGCTATCACAGGGTAGCTAAGCCTTCTCATTAACCAAAATATAGTGGAATAAAAGATCTAAAATACCCATAAAAATACTGGCAAAACTCAAACAGAGGGCAAGGAAAGAAAAAATTAACCCAGCGGAAGGCTGGGCATGTGTCCCCCTCCATGCCGGGTGTCTGTTCTATGTCCTCCTCTCCTGCACACAGCATGGTTCATGTTCTTGCTTCTCCTGGTCAGAAAACCTTGGCACAAACTCATCGACCAGTTTAAGGATCCAGGCGAAGTTTTGTGAAATGGCATTTTTTTGTGCCCTCAGAAGGTACACAAACTACACGTTTTTTCAGTAATGTTTAACTGGGACCTTTTCACTGTGAGCAGATTGTTAACATGGATTTCACACCACTGAAAGAATGTGCGAAGTCTACAAAGAAAGACATTGTCTGCTTTGTTTAACGAACGGCATTATTTCCCTTCTGCCTAGCAACCCATAACGGGGCCAGAGGATTTGTAACAGGGACCTAGAGTGAGCAGCAGGACAGAGCATTTCAAACTAGCAAATAGATCATATGCTTTCATTGCACTTTACAGCTTAGACAAGAACTTGTAGAAGGATAAAAAAGAACAAGCTCTCTTAATCCAATAACTGTAAAATAACTCCATAAACTCAGATGCTTACCATTTCATCAGAACTGTAAGGAAATACAGCTTTCAACAGCAGTTCAAAACACATTTTTTGAAAGACTAATTGCTTCGTATGTATTTCCATTCAGACAGTAAGTTCATCACCTTACCATTGCCTTAATTTCCACAGTGAGAACTGATGTAATAATGTAATAATGTTACTGCAAACATTAACAGATCCATACATCTGGGGCATTTACTCTTCTTCATAGTCATCATAACCTTCTTTATGTCTCTGATATGCTGAAACTGGAAGAATATCTGCATTTTAAAACTTCTTTGTTTTGTGCCTTGAAGTTATTATGCTTGCTTACAGCCAAGCTGTATGAGTTGTGCTATGTCATTCAAGTAGAGGCTACAATGGGAAGAAAGCAAGAGTCTGGTAAAGGATTAAAATGCCAGCTTGACCAGCAGCTGTCTTGCAGGTCTTGTACATGCAGTGGAGTTGGGAAGGGAAAGGGGGGACATTGCTACAATATATGTAGAATTGTTTGTCAATCCAGAGTGACCTGACGAGATGCTACTGCGCTGGTGAGACCAGAAAGCATGTCAGGAAACTGCCAAGAGCTGGATTCTCTGCAGTGGACAGCAAGCCACAGCCAAGGGTGACAAGGTCACTAGGTGGGTGACAAAGTCACTAGGGAGGTGACACCACCAAAAGCTCCATCCCACAAGTCCCTGGATGGTAGTCAGGGTCAGCCACAGCCCATGGATTGCCAGACAGCTCCACAATGACAAGGTACAGTTGAAGCCAAGCTAAGGCGAGTCAGCCTGTTGGGTGACAATGAGCAACGTGCAAGACTGGGCACTGGCATTCCTGCAACACAGCCTAGCAAGGCAACAAGGGCAAGGGCCTGAGCTCAACTGCAGCTGCTGGGCAAAGCAGAGGAGGCTGCAGCTGGGCTTCTCACTGCTCTTTCAGACTGAATTTTTTCTCAGAGGTCTGACCCCAGGTTGCCTGTTTGCATCAGGTGAGAGCTGCCCATGAGCCCAGGCAGCCCAGGCCACCGGAGATGAGAGATGAGGTTGCAGAGCCCCTTGGTGCACACAGAGCATGGATGGCACGCCTGACTTGACACCTTTCCATCTTCTTCCTGGGATGGAAGGGCAGAGAGAGGTTGACTATGGTCACATACATCTCTTTGAATCACTAGATTTTAAAGACCTCAGAAGAATCTCCTCTCAGTGAGGTTTAAAACACCCACATGGAGGTGGTGTTTGGTGGCTCCACAGAAGTCACTGCCAGCAGATGCTATGACACATGTGAAATGTAGCTCAGCTCAAGGGAAGATGATGCAGAAGAGAAATCCATTGAGGGTTACTAAATACACAGAAAACACAACCAGCTGAAGAATTTCCCAAGCTGAAGAAAGAGGTTAGGAGGCTGCTCTGGGGAAAGCATCCTATTTGCTTTTCCTGGCTTTGCTCTTCCTTGTCTATCACTTACAGTCACTGCTGGAGGCAGGATACTGAGCTAGAGGAGACCTTGGTCTGACCTGTGACAGCTGCTTTGATGAGCTTCCTACTCACACTAAAGGATCAGTTTCATCTCTTTTAAATTAGGAGTCACTTAGGCTCCCTACACGGTTATTAGAGAGAGATGAACCTTAGGGAAAGGCTCAGCTGAGACTTATCTTCCTCCACTCATTCCCTTGGAGTCCCAGTGGTATGTAGGTTGAATCTGGATCCTAATATCATTTCCAATCTTAGTGCAAAAATAAGGGAATTAAAAAAATCTATGTCCTTATCTCTTCGAGAATTACACATGGAAGTTTAAATACCTTATTTTCTTAAATAATTGTAAAACTGGACACCTAATAGGACTCCTGCTGCAAGTGATATAGTATTGTAAAAAGCTCACCTGAGAAGACATCTAATGGTAAGCTTGATAAGAACTATTATTAGATACCATAGAATAGTTTGGGTTGGAAGGGACCTTCAAAGCTCATCTAGTCCAACCCCCCTGCAATGAGCAGGGACATCTTCAACTAGATCAGGTTGCTCAGAGCCCCGTCCAGTCTGGCCTTGAATGTCTCCAGGGATGGGGCATCTACTACCTCTTCAAGCAACCTGTTCTAGTGTTTCACCACCCTCATTGTAAAAAACTTCTTCCTCATGTCTAGCCTGAACGTCCTCTCTTTTAGTTTAAAACCATTACCCCTTGTCCTATTGCAACAGGTCCTGCTAAATAGTCTGTCCGCATCTTTCTTATGGGCCATTTTAAGCACTGAAACGCCACAACAAGGTCTCCCTGGAGCCTTCTCTTCTCCAGGCTGAACAGCCCCAACTCTCTCAGCCTGTCCTCACAGCAGAGCTGTTCCAGCCCTCTCATCATTTCTGTGGCTCCTCTGGCCCGTCTCCAACAGGTCCATGTGGTTCCTGTCCTGCTCCAGAGCTGGACACAGGACTCCAGGTGGGGTCTCACCAGAGCAGAGCAGAGGGGCAGAATCACCTCCCTCGACCTGCTGGACACGCTGCTTTTGATGCAGCCCAAGATACCATTGGCCTCCTGGGCTGCAAGCGCATATTGCACATTATATATAAACAAGTTATTCTTTGTACAGAAGAATGTTCTGTTTTCTTGCACGACTCATATGATCAGAAATTTTTGCAGAGATTTTTTTTTTATGCTGAAGACATACATTACATTATCTCCTGTGTATTACAGGTAAGTGCTAAACAGGCGTGGCCCTGTGAATTGTTAGAGTCCCTTCTACTGTCATTGCTTCTTTTGTTCTGTCTGAAAAGGCAGGTAGGTCATTTATCGCTGCCCAATTAAACAGACTTTATCATGGACAGGCAAAACAGAGCCCCAAACAGTTAAAATCTATAAATGGCCTAGCACAGCATGTCCCAGCTGGAGCTGTCTGCATCCAGTCAGCCAGAAGACATCAGAAGGGGTCTGCAAAACATATAGCAAAAAACAATAGCACAGTCATGCACTCACAGCCACACACAGGCAAGGCAACAAAATGAGGGGAAATACAAATATTAAATGAACATTCAGAGCTTGGCCCAACTTCTATTTAATTGTTAAGTGAAAGCCATAATTGCAATACAGCAATAGAGCAATACAGCACAAGATAGCCTTGAGGTTTTTTTTTTCCCAAAACCTAGGAGAGTTCCCTGGGCTTTATGCAATATGATAAAATTAAAAAAAAAAAAATTTAAAAAATCAGACCCATGGTGTAAGTTCTCTTTTAAGAGCTGGGATTTAGAACTTAGATTAAGGTCTAGGCAAGCAGTGCAACCCTAAGTATTTGATAATTAAGCAATACATTTAATTTCTTGCCATGGGTACTGCATCAATATTGAGGGATGTAGCGTATGCACACACACGAAAAGTAGCAAATTTCATTTCTGTCCCCCAGACCACATGAATTCTGTGATTATTTTAACAGCAGCAGTTGTTTTTCCTTATTTCTATTGTTTAATTAGAACAAAAACAACCTGCAGCCTCACTCATAAAAATCATAAATCTTCCAGTTCAGTAGTCTGTTCAGTCGAATTGTGTTCGAGTTCTTGGGCAGTATGAGAACTCAGGCAGTGCAGGAAGTGTTTATACAGATAAGAGATTTGTGGAGAGAGGGGAGGGGGGAAAGTTCATGATTCATGTGGGATTTCGGTTATTCTGGGGCTTGGTGGGACAATGAAGATAGCAGGGACTGCAAAGAGGGCTGTGGGTCTGATAGCACTATGCAACCTCGGTCCTCTTTTTGGGGCTTTCTCCTGCTCAAGATACCAGGCAGATGCACAGAGTAACAGGCTGGGAAGGTTTTGTCTCATGTGCATGTCCAAGTTTGGGACTGAGAGGCTCATGGCAGAGCCATTCAACTGCAGGTGCCCTAGCAAGCATAACATCAAGGATGATGGACAGGCAACTTGAAGAGATGTGACCACCTTTCACATTGCCCAAAAAGCTCGTGATGGAAGAGTTAAAGAAATACATAGCAGGTTGTGTGGCTTACAAACAAAAGCCAAAGTAAACAAAAAGCAATAACTTATCCGTCAGAAGTCATCGATTTCCCCTATTCTCACACCAAGTGCTGCAGCGTCAGGAATCTGTGCCTGCAGCCTGCACCAGGAAATCCTGACTCCTGGGGTCTAAAGCTCAAAGGGATCATTAATTGCAGCAGAATAGCACATAGGCAGGAGCACAGCTGGGAATGAAACACTCAGGAACCTCATGTGGACAGAAGGAACCCTCTAAAAAGGACAATTAATGAAAGGGTGCATCAAGCTAATTCCTCTGCTGCTTTCACACTGTGGTAGTGAGCCACAGCTTCAGAGAGCAGTGGGCAGAGAGAAGTGTGAAATAAAGCACCCAGGTGCAGAGAGCTTGAATTCTGGGGCATTGATTTTATGTGGTTATGTGCAGCAGAAAAAAGAGGGGTCTTTCTAAGCTGTTAAAATAATAAAGGAAAACATAATATTAAAGGAGGTTTTTTTAACTAATTAAAGCCACCGAAGTTTCTAAGTGAATTTGCTCTGAGAAGCTTTCAAAGTTGCTGAATCCAATGTAAGAGCACAGGAGTACAGTGACAGGGGCTGCCTTCCTACTTGCACATGGTGACCAAGTAATTTAATTAAATGCAAGTAATACAGGAAGTTTCCTTAGCCCAGCCAGGGGACATGTTGTGATCCTGAAAAGGAAGGTGCTGAAAGAGCACAAAAATTGCATAAACTCCTGATTTCATGGTCCCTGTAAAAGTTGTTAAGAGCTAGGTAAACAAACTTATTTTCCCAGTAGAATGAATGTAGTGGGAAGTGAAAGGATTAGTTTAATTTAACTTGTGGCAGAACACTTACAAATCATGCTAAGGGCTCAGGCCATACAGATGGGGTGTTTTTCAAAGCATAGTTCTTGTAACCATTTTGCCTTGGTAGTTCAAAACTGAAGATTTTAGGAACATTTCAGGATATCTGGTTGAGACACCCGCCTGAAGAACTGCAGCTGTCACACAAGCGAGGCTGCCCAACGCCTTTCAAGAGTGATGGTTGAAGTCAGTGTTAGCTGAATTACATAGATTAACAGCAAGGGTGTGGAGATGAAATAAGACAGTATAGAATCACTAGGAAGTCTCATCTTCATGATTTGTGTAACTAAATAGCACAAATGTAAAAGCAAGGTTTCCAGGCTTGCTATTTGGACTTAGCAAATCTCTACTCAGGTACAAAACGATGTAAAATTCTATACAAGTATTTGGACCAGGCAGCTATCAAACACAGTCCAGAAGAGATAACTGGGGGACAATAAGGCTGTAAGCAAACATTCACAGCAGGAAATACATGTTTAAAACGCAGGTGCTGTATGTGATTGACAGGGGACATAGGTTGAGTTACTGTGGACAGAGTCCTTAACTTGATGTACAGCTGCAGACAACAGCTGCTTTTGAGCCGGTACAAAACATATTACACTTTTATACTTTAAGAGACAGGGTTTTAATTTATTGATTTTAAATATGCTTTTAGGGGTGAAACCCATGTTATTGCTTTCCCAGATCTGTCTCACTGTAGTTGCCTCCTTTATTTATACAGCTCAAATCAAATTCCTGGTCATCCAAGACACCCTCCCAAGGTCCACCACGAGCTCCTGGCTTGCTTTGGCTCCACCTGTGACTTCGACATGACAGCTCGCAGAGCTGTCTAGACACAGGCAGGCTCCATTTTGCATGGCGAGGAAAAAAAGGTGATAAAAAGCCAGGCCCTTACTCAGACAGTTTGGGAAGACATATCCTTGTCCCTTCCATGCTTGCAGGTCTTCGAGACTTGACTACTCAAGTCCCAAGGCAACCTGATCTAATTAGGTCTGCTTAGAGTGGAGGTTGGACTAGATGGCCTTCAGAGGTGCCTTCAAACCAAAATCATTCTATGACTGTGGTGCCTGAAACAAAGATCCAATAAGAGCAGCATTAAGTCAAGGTGGATGTTCAAGGACAGGGTTAAACATGCAGCAGAGGAGTGTGAGATACCCCTGAGGCCACAAAGCCGGGGAAGGTAAAACTGGGAGGACTGGCAGCTGGGTGATTGAACCACCAGAGAGAGGCTTAGCAGGCCACTTGGTGCCAAGAAGGGGGAGGACAGTCTATGATGGTTCTGGTGGCCCTGGTGGAGCCAATCAGTACCAGGCAGGAAGCTGAAAAAGCAATCTGAGCCTTTGAAGAAATCACCTGAGCATGAATGGAGGCAGGACATGGGAAAAGGAATACAAAAGTCTATCTTTAGTAAGTGCACTTATCAGCAGGATGGGTTTTAAATTTAACACTGCACCTATAAAGAGCTGGGATTTTAGTCCTCTTGCTGGTAGGATGCAAACCAGCAGTTTACTCCATGGAGAAGGAAGAAGATAATACTTGATAAACACAGTCCAGTCTACCCCCTCAACACTGGAGAAAATTAGACAGGTAACACTGTAAGGATTTAAATATAGTTTACTTAACTTTTTCATACTTTGACCAGCACAGACTAAAGGTATTCGCCCAGTTTCCTTCCTGTCTAAGTACAATTCCAGATCTGCCATTATCAAGAAATATTACATTATATGGTCAGATAATATTCATGCTATTTTTGGATGAAGACAGGGTGAAGAACCCATGAGTGACTTCATTAAGAAAATAAAGATTTACAAAAGAATTTACAAACACATGGGCAACGGTTGGAAGAGCGCAGAGTTACGCTCTGAGGGCCAGCTGGGCATGGGACATAGGGAGATTTTATGTGAAGGCTTTTGTTTTGTTTCTAACAAGAAGTAATTCCACAGGTAGAAATCACGTTTATGACCCTTTTCATAAGCCTTTAAACCCACTTCTTAGTGTTGGACACTAAATGGGATTTTGGCAAAGAAGTGACAAAGGAAGCAGCTTAACAATAGTAAAAAACACTGCAAGAACAGAATAAAACATATATATCTTGTGACAATTTTTATCCAGAAATAGTTTATTTCAAGCAACAACCCCAAGCAGCAACCATCTGCACTGACACCTATCTTGATTCTTCAGTACTTAGATGGAGACAGGAACATCAGACCTTTAACTTCCATTCAGGTTACTTTCCAAAATCAATATTCACCAAACTCTTTGTAATGAGTAGGCACACAGCCAGTACTGCACAATCACACCACTACGTTTAGCTCCTATGCAAGTTTATGGAAGTCCTGCCATTAGCTGAAATGGGGTTTTTCACACATAGCTGATGTCTGGTGAGATGTGGGAAGGGTATTTGAAACCCAGTGACTCTGAATCCAGTTGATTTATTGTATTGTTAACTTATATTGTTCACACTTTTGAGATCTAGTCGTGAGAGCTGACAAATCTGGTTTGCTTCCCCATCTGACATTTGCCTTTTAGATACCAATTTTTACAGGTTACTCTAGTGCAATCACACTATATATTAACTGTGACAGTGTTATACTTGAGATTCATTCCTGGAACTCAGCTTTCCCAGAAAAGGCATACAATGGACTGGTTTCTTCAGCTATTTTCTTACAACAAGCTGCATAAACTGGGGATGTGGCTCTGAAATCAGGTACCTCTTCCCTGTAGGACATGTACTTGGTTATCAGCAAGGCCAATTTTGTGGAAGTCCAGCTGGAACATCTTCCTACAGGGCTCCCTTACCCCAGCACTCAGGTGTCCAGGTTCGATGGTTAGCCTTTCTGTGTTGTACCTTGACAGTCCTTGTACCTTGCCCGGTAACACCCTGCCAGCCTTTCCAGAAGTTGCTTCAGGGAACATAAAGCAAAAATATGTCTGTGCACTTCAAAGCCCTGGCATGAAGAATCCCAGTCCTTCCAAAGCATTGTGTACTGCACACAGAGAAGCAGGATGACGCATACTGTACTAGCTTGTGGCCCAACATATTTTCATTGCTTTTATACGATTATAAGGAACTGAAGCCTCATTAAAAGCTTCTAATTGAGCTTGCTATGTATTTGTTCTTTTCCTCAAGGGCTCACACATTTCAATCCATTCTGGTCACAAAGTGTGAAGGACTGGAGTGAGAAGGAGCATGGAATGAGGTAGTTTCCTCCTTCCCCAAAACCACAGCCACCTCAAAACATGCCATATTCTTTACAACAGAAATCGCATTTGGCATAAGCCAGAAAAAAATCCCTTTTTATGCTGCAATTTCCCCTCCTGGCAAGTATTTAAAGTCTCTTCTCCAGCTGTAGCTTTACTTCTTATGTTCCTGCTTCTCTGAACAATACCATAGGTGTATCTCCAGTCATGCACAGGGTTTTGAGACAGATACATAGAAATAAAATCTAGTCCTGATCTAAGCAGGAGACTGGACTAGAACTTTTGGGTACAGGACCTGCATAGATCTCTCCCCACCACTATTTTTATGATTCCTGCATGACAAAGTATCTGCAAGGATGCTTTGTCTGTCACTCTGCATTTGGCACCTCTGAACTATGACATCATATAGTCTTTGAGCTATAACTTTGTATAGCCTTTTTGTTGTCTTAGGCATACTTGCTCATGCTCAGAACAAGACCTGTACAGGGACTACAGAAAAATCCAAGATGTCAATCAAAAAATAACTTCTATAAACATTAGTATCTCCACCAGGCTAATGCCAATGAGACATGCCTTTGGATTAAGCTGTTCCTTACATGGACAACCTGTCTGCCAGGGAATAGACTTAACAACGCTCTTCCATCACTAGATCACGCGATGCAATACTTCCAACGAGCTGTGTCCTTTCCTGCCATCAGATAGTTATTTTGCTCCTGGTTCCAGGAGAGCTGGTGGAATGCATTCTTGCAAAGCCTAATCTTAAAACCATTCAGCTTTGTACAAAGTATTGGATCAGTCCTGCATTTTAATTCCAAAACTGGGCAGATGGCAGAAAGCAAAGCATATTCTGAGAGAACATATTGGAATGTCATAAAAAGTAATAATGAGTAAAATTTGTTTTCATAGTGAAACATTTAATATGCATGACATACACTACACAATTACTCACATTCTTAAAATGAAATGGATAAATGTTTCCAGCAGGCATCATGTCCTAACAATTCTTTCAAGTTGATGCCAAAGGAAAAAAAAAAAAAAAGCTAGTAAAATTTCTGTACAGAACATACCAATATTGTCTCCAAAGCTATCAGACATGTTTTCATGAAAATTGAAGTCAGGTTAAAAGAGAGGCATCCAAAATATATTTCTCTAGGGGTGGGGATAAGTAAGTGAATCACATAAGACCACTGTTTCATGTAAGATATTCCATTTCCATTAGAGAAGGGCTGTGGACAAGAGCTTCCAAACCACGTTTATCTGTATTTACAACTCAAATTTAGCTTAGGCTAGCTTCACGTCTGATCAAATGTCCCATGAGATGTGACCCCAAATGGCTGAATGCTTGCAGAGGAGTGTAAAAGCCTCAGCGGTGTATCCTGTTCGTGTAGCTAGCAACATCAAAATCTGCCCACATTTAGACAAGGTGCTTACCTCCAGGTTTACAGAACCAAATGCAAAAAGACTGATCACCTTCTTTATCTTCATATTTGTGTTACTGGTCTCATCATTCTTGCATGTATAGCACTTGAAGCAATCCCAAACACTCTCAAGTCCATAAGCCTCCCCATCTTTCCAGCTTCCTTTATCTTTCTCTTCAGCCACTACCTCTGCACCTTTTTCCAAGTAGTTTTAGAAAATTCACCCCAATCTTTCTGCTTTAAGAGGCTTGTGGTAGCTTTACACTGAAATAATTATTGCCCCACCCCTGCAGCTGTCTGCTTCTCTAACCACACAGAAAGACAAACATTTCTTGTTTGTCTATAAAATGCCTGTCATGTGGCACACACTGACACAAATTAACAGCAACGTTTGGTTTGCAGGCTGGGATCATATCTAGGTTTTATAAGTGAAAACGGGTCTTTAGCTATTGCCCACTGTTACTGCATCTATTTCTGAACAACAGCAGTGTTTTCAAGGTGGCACCTGCGCAGTATCTCAAGTGCCCGGACCAGGAACCTTCAAAATGTGGGCATGCGATTGCCAAAGTGGTAAGTGCAGGTAGGGCACGACGGAGCAACAGTCAGCAGCCAGGACTGAAACAGCTCGTCTAATGAGCCAGCCGCCTTGGATACACACAAAACTCTGCAAAACTAGGCAGTGATGTGCAATCTCCTGACTTGGGCAGGTTTTGGGAAGCTGGAGGCTGCAGGGCTTGCTGCAGATTTGACTCTTAAATTCAGGTATCCAAAGGTATCCAAAGTGCTCACAGGCTTTTCATTCTGCTCCCTTTCCTTATTTTAGCAGTTGTTTTTCCTCCCCTGATTGCTGTATTACCTTGCGTATTTTTTGAAGGATGCTTTCCTCTCCTTCTCTCTCTCTTCCACTTACATAGTCTTAATTTGTTCAGTCTTCCCATCATTTGAGATATCAGTCATGGTTGCTACCTCTTGATCTCAGCAGTAACAGTTCACTTGCCTACACTTCCAGTTGAACACAAGTAAATATCATGGAATTAAACCATCTTTGCTCCACCCGCTGTCCTTCTCCATGTGGAAGAGGTGGACGCTGAAATGGCTGCAGTTTCAATTGCTTTGTCCTACATTTCTCCCCTTGAGGGAGCACCTCTCATGGGTAGCAGCAGGTTTATAGCTCACCATGTAAGTCAGGTCTAAATGATGTGGACAGACACAGTGAGACATCTGGTTCTGTCACACACAAATGCATACTGAAGGTATCCACATGTGTCATGGATGGGATCTCATATCATACCTCTAATCCCATTTAGGAGCAATTAGTAGGTTAATGTGTTGCTGGAGTCAATAATTAGAAGGACACGTTGCTCATGATACTAAGTCATGGTAAAAGATCTTTGTCTCGTGCTATAAACAGTTGGGCCAGACAATCCACCAGCCTTGTTAGTTCAGTTCTTGATGTGACTAATGACATGCTGAAAATGTTGGAGGAATGAAATATCTTTCATTTCCCTTTAGCTTTTCTTACTGTAAAAATGCCATATAACGTCTCTGTAGTGTTTTCTGTTCCTGAGGTGACTCACTATACGCTAAATTGCCACGTAAGTGACTGTCTGTGAAATGCTGACCCACCGTTTTTACTGAACATCCAGTCATGCTACCTATGAAGGGTTACAGCCATAACATGTCCCTGACCTACACGGTTCGTGATGACCAATGGTCTGTGCTGCTGCAGGTCATCCCTAATTGCTCACAGAAAGAGCAGGAAAATGTCTAGAATCACATAGTAATGGACAGTGCCTGCTGAGAACTAGATTACTACTTCATCATTAAAAGATTCAGAGATAATTTCACAAAAGATATATAAAAAAATGAAGACCTTTGTTCTCAGGCACTTATGGTCAACCTGTTTCAGACCTCTGTGTCTTTTTATGGCTTCTTAACTCTTCTTGTCTGCATGTTTTCTTCTTTACTCAGTCCAAAATTCTTCAGATAGAGACTGTCTTTTATTTCTTGTAAGGAATGTGCCTACTGTGCCTTCAGCCCACCATCTAGCTTGAGGCCTCTAGACATAAAGGAAGAAAAATATTATTACTAAGAATAATAGAATAATGAGTTGTCCTTAGAAACCTCATAAATGCCATATGCCCCACTGTGTGTCCTGTTTTTGTCCCCTCCTTTTGACCAATGACTGGTCATATGAAAGAAGATGCTTGATTCAGACTTACCCTGCAGAGATTGATTTGCTATTCTAACCAAGTTCTGGGAACAACAGTGCATTTTTCATCTTGGAGAAACAAGATACAATAATAAAGAATATTAATCAAATACTGTATTATGTTCTCATCTTCGGTGAGCCTGAAACCATTTTCCATGCTAATAGAAAATGAATAATTAATAAAGGGGGTTTTGTAAAGGAACACAAGCTGAAAAACATCCTATAAAGTTACAAAGTAAAATGTAGTGTGTTTTTATAATGACCTGTGAAATGTTTATAAATATTGTTTATTTTCAGTACCATGGACCACTGAACATGCAACAGATAGCAAGGCAGGATCTGATTCATTTTTGTAGACATTTTTCTCACAAAACTTGGTTGCATATTCATTCATGCATGCCACAAGCCAATTCTTCTCTGCTTGCCCCAGTAACTGCAGCCAAATGCCATCTCAGCTGAAGTGAATTGTCCTATGAAGACTGGAATGTATCACTCGACTCAAAAAAATAAGGGATTGTAATGCCACTGGGTTCACTGTTTTTGAAAGGAAAGCATCGTGTTTTAAAGCATTCAATATGTGCAGGAAGCATACTTCAGGATGCCTCTCCTGGTGTTTTTTGTCTCCCTTACTGCACTGCAGACAGCCCCTTGTTATTTCCCCTTTTTTCATATCCCAAGTGTAATTTCCCTGCTCTAGATACATTCCAGCACAATGGGAAAAATACTTTGTCCTACACTATGTATAGTAATTTCCTCTGAAATGCCCTCTCTAGTTGGAGAAAAAGAGCCTGTGCCTGCCTGCCAGCACGAAGACCAGCTCCTCAGCAGCCGTGCACAGCTGTCAAAGTGCTGCTTGGTGCAGAGAATGTTCATCCAGGAGGAAAACTGGTGTTGTCAGTGGGAAGGTGGCCTCCAGAATGACACCAGTAAGTACCAAGGAGCCCTCATCTCCTGTCCCAGACAGAGGGAAATCAGCAAGTTAAAACATTAAAACACCCTGGTTATACAGCTCAGCCATCTTTCCTCACCCAGGCTGGTTCAAGTACATGTCTCCACATGTGACAGTACATAAATGCACACGTAAATTAGAAATTCCTGCTAGTATGACTTCAACTTCCAGTAAGGCTGAGCCCCACACTGCCCAAACAATCAGACATTTTTACTCTTATTTTTAAAGACATTTAAAAGCCTAACTCTGGCTCTAATGTGTTTCGTCTTTTGATATGCTAAGCACCTCTGGCAGGTTATTGGGCAACTTTAAATTGATTCAGAGAGGTTAGTTTATTTATTACTCTGTCTCCTAAACTACAAGAGAAGAACCATTCTCCAAGGTTTTACAGCATGCTATAGTGAACATTTAAAGCTAAATTAAGATTTTAGCTGCTATTAAAAAAGCTGCAGCACTTTCTTTAACAACAAAAATAAGTGGCAAGAGCTCTGACATGGGATTGCTACTAAGCTGTCTTTCAGGGAACACGGTGGCTTTCTCTGGGTGTATCCTCAAACCTGACCTGAGTTACAAGGTGCTCAGACTCTGGCTGCAGCCTCCCTCACACAAGTTCAAGGTGGGCAGTGTCGTGGTTTAACCCGACATAGCAATACAACCACCATAGCCGCTCACTCACCCCCTCCATCTCCCCCCTCCAATAGGGGGAGAATTGAAAGGGAAGGGAGAAACTTGGACTGAGATAAACACAGTTCAACAAAATAATTAATACATGACTAGTAAATATATACATAAAATAGAAATAAAAGATACTCATAGCAATTCCTCACAAACTCCATCCACAACTGAGCAGCCAGTCCCAGGAAGCGGCACCCGGTCCTGAACAACCGATCCCCAAGAGAGGAAAAAGAGGAAAAAGGCAGAAAGGCCGAAATAAACATCTTGAACCAAAACTCCCTCAGCTCTGGCAAAAAAGAGCGAGAAAAAAAAGGAAAAAAGGCGCACAAGAGAAAGCACCTGAGAGCTAGAGGGAGAACGCCTCAGAGAGAATGGAAGATCCCGACTCTCCTTAAATAAGAAACATGACACTAATGGGATGGAATACTCTCATTGACCAGTCTGGATGTCAGTCAAGCTCTGCCCCATCCATGCCCCCCTTCCTCGATGCCTCACACCTGTGGGCAGAGCGCTCAGAATGTCCTTGGCTCTCAGACCAAAGCTATTAAAAACATTAACTCTGTTCTGGGGTGTTATCTCTTGTTCTCAAACTAAGTTCAAATAATGACCATGCTAGCTATGAAAAAGAAAAGTTTCTAACTGCACAGAGAAAATTAACCCATTTTCAGTCAAACCAGCAGAGTCACTGAGGTGCATGAGCTGTGCTGGTCGTTCTTCAGTGCCCATGAGCACAGGATGGAGCTCTGGGGCTTGAAAAACTAACGAAGAGCAAAGATACCTTGCTTAGGTGATGATTAGTCATATTGGAACATACAATTACACTGCAGAAGAGCTGAGGGTGGTTTTCACTGTGATTTTAAGTGCTTTAGCTGGCAAGTTACAGGACAGTGATACAACCTTCACAGGGTGGTGAGCACTGCATTAATTCAAACTTGCAGCCAGTTGTAATTATATCCAGATACACAAGAGTTGTACTAGTGCATTTTCCCTGTTCCAGTAAAATTCACACTTTCTAACCAATTTTGGACTGAGGGAGAGGCCAGAACAACAGAACCATCTGTTAGGCTCCCCACTTCACTTGTATCTAAGAAACAACCTCTCCCTCCACAACCTGTGCAGTAGCCAGAATTTGGGACTTGGCTCTCCACCTGTTTCATCCCCTCCATATCAGTAATAAACACATTGCATATGCTATCTTCCACTATCTTGCTATTTGGCAGGAACTCTTGAAAAAAAAATAGAACATAAACACTCCAACAACACAGAACACTACTTTTTGGCATATCCTTCTTAATCAAGCATGTCTAGGTCTGCAGGCAGTGCGCCTTCTGTGGCCACTGGGCATCTCATAGAGTTGGAGCACGCACCTGGAGGAGGCCCAGCCTGCACGCTGCATTAGGAAACAGATTAAATCTGTTGTCACTTGGAAATAACAACAATGAAGAAGTGGCTGGAGACATAGGTGCGGAGTAAGGGATGACAGGAGCTTCCACTGCAGACGTAAATCTGGGGGAGAAGCAGATGTCTCACCCACCCTGAAAACCAACTTTCCCGAATGTGACTCAAGCCAAGCTCTGTCTCTTCTTTCAGAAAACCCTTCAGCTGCCTACAGACAGCATACGTGATGGGAATTGCCTGGCACACTGAAAGAGAGGGTAGGGGAAAGATTTGTGAACTACAGATCTCCAGAGAAGCTTCCCAAATACCATTACTTTGTCTCTGCTTCTTTTGCACTCCCTCCTTCCTCCTCCTCACCGGTGGTAGCCACTGAAGGGAGAACAGCAGAAGGAGATGGTCAGAGAGTTGTTGAACTGCCTGACTTTTCCTACAGGAAGGTATCCCAGCAAAAAGATATTTCATTAACTCCTTCAGTTTCTTCTTTCAGTGAATTTGAAGAGATGAAGGAAGATGCTTCTCCCCTCACCATCACTCAGCAGGAAAGCAAAGGGAAAGGAAAGCAAGCTGAACACTGCACACACAATCTCAACCGTGAAATATACTTGCATGGTTTAGAGGTGTTGGGGGATTTCAAGACCACCAGTCGCTGCATCTCTGCATGCTTTGGGATCACAGCCACCACCATAGGGCACCCCTCTCTGCTCAGGGAACAATATCTCTGTTTCATCAAGTGCAGGTGGAGCTCAGCCCTGGTATTTCCCCTCTTATGCTTACCTGTGCATTTGTACGGGTTGTGTTCCTGCTGAATGTCAGGCATAGACATGATGAAGTTGAGATGTCGAGGCAGAAATGACCCCTGCTTCCATCACAAACTAATTAATTGTTCTTGATGAGCCCACAGGACACAGTCAGGCATGGCTTGCAGAGTTGTACCAGCACAGAAACAGCTACGGTGGAACAGATATGTGATAGACACTACAACTTAAAAGGGAATTAAAAAGTTATGAGGACACTGTAATAGTATACTAGAGTCTCTGCCATGTGTCAGTGCATCTGCAAGGGTGTATGCAAAGTTACAACAGTTGTTGGCAATGCTTCCACTGTGTCTCTGCAGCCTGGCAGACTAGTGGGCTACCATTAGCCAGGATTGCTGTGCATGCATTGCTAATCTAATCCAACTGATCTGTCCCTCTCCAGGCAAGTGCAGTAGCATATGCAAGAGTGAGTAGTGCAGGGTGCATTAAAGAACATTGTAGTTTTTTGGTTTCTTGGTCATTGAGACGGAAGATCTGGCTGGAGCATCTGGTCTTTCACCACAAACTTTGTCTCTTGTATCGGTGGAGGGCTGAGGCTTGACCAAGGCACACTTCTGCACATCAGAGTTCCAAAGTGCACCTGGGCCAAATACAACCTGAGAACCAGGAAAGATCCTGAAGCCTGGGCTCAGTAGTAAAAGGAAGGAGCTTGCAAATCAAACCTTTCTGGGTTTCTTGCATGAGAATGCAATGCAATTCCGATGCACTAGCTATAGTAGTGTCTTCATGGCAATGCTGCAGGCTAAGGACAGCCAAGCAAATGCCTTCAGCAGCACTAACATGAGACTGAAGTAAGTTTAGTAAAGATATTCTTCTGACAACTCAAATTACTTAGTATTTCAATTACAGTAACCGTGGTCTAATGATGATTCTCCTCTGTTACCAGTGTTAGCGTGTATATGGGAACAATGTGCATTTTGCTGTAGGTTCACATATGTAGGTAGTTCATATTTTGGGCCTGAAAGTTAGAGCAAACACAGTGTCAAGAGATCAAAGAGCTACAGTGTCTCAGAAATAGATAATAAATAGGTAGAATAAAACTGTATTCTGAAGGCAGTTTGGTAGAGTATGAAAGGTATTACAAAGGAAAAATAGCTTTCAGGACTGCCCCCCATCAGTGAGGAGTTACCCCGTCATATTTTCCAGCACTAGTATTCTCTAAGCAATGACACATGTGCCACACAGCTAATTATCTCCACATCACAGACAGGCACAATACAGCCATTATTTCAGAAATTATAACATTTTATCATATAAATACAAACCAAAGAAATGTGTTTGCATAGATTTAACTTCTGATTAGGTCTCAGATCCAAAATAATAATCCACCTTGAGTCATATCAGCTGGGAAAAAACCTATAATATTCTGGACACAGTTTAAGTTCAATGTAACCTTGGCTAAAAAAAGCTGAAAGCCACTTGAGCGGTGTTTCAGACATCCTTGTACCCTTGCAAAGACTTTTCGAAAGAGCCTGGTTTACTGTGCCCAAAGCAACACTGAAGTCCAGAGAAAATAAAATAATAACCCACACGAGACACCATCAGTCACTGACTCCTGAAGATTCATGTAGCCCCTAGAGAGTATGTTAAAAAACTGCTGCAACTGAGAAAACAAGTTCTTGTTTTAAGACCATTTGACCGGAATAGCTGATCAGACACTGGCTTTAGCCTTTCCCCCTGGGGCTGCAGCAGATTTTTGGTTCCTTTGTTTATGCAAAACAATGGGGTGAAATAGGACCTATTTTCAAAGTAAAAAACATAACACTTGTTGCCAGAAGATGAATAAACAGCTCTGATCGCTGAGGAGCTGTTGCAGCAATAGAGTATGTGAGGCATTTACATTGTAAGGAATAAAGTATGACTAGTGGGATTTAACTCAGAATTCAATGCAGCAGTCCTGTACGATGAGTTTGCCGATTTATTTGAAGGAGTAATATTATGAGCATTAACAGGAATTCGAGCAATTAGAGATTCATTTTTAGCAAAGGGAAAAGCA
Organism: Caloenas nicobarica; assembly: GCF_036013445.1. Lineage (NCBI taxonomy): Eukaryota > Metazoa > Chordata > Aves > Columbiformes > Columbidae > Caloenas > Caloenas nicobarica. The sequence goes on along the minus strand of NC_088284.1, from coordinate 19,412,157 downwards.
GTTCTGATGCCATTGTTTTTTACTTTGGAAAAAATGAAGAAAAATATTTGCCTTTCTTTGCAGAGAAATAAGTAGAAGGACAAATCCTTTCACTGGGATACAAAATCTAGACATTAATAAAAAGCTGCCAAAGAGTATCCCTGATTCCTGTTTGCAACGAAACCAGTTTTAAATAGCACACATCTGAAAGGCAACAAAGCAAGACTAATGATATGTGACTCAGTTTCTTTATCAAATGTAACAGGAAATGAGGATTGTAATTTTCAAACCAGACGGTGAATTAGATGCTGATTTCCCAGCAAGTGCCAGAGGGATTTCAGAAAAAAGTGTTCCTTAAGGTTCTGTGATAAGGGAGTTGAAGGTTAGTATTTTAGCCTCAGTGAAATACCTCATTGATCTAAGACAATCCTTTTAAAACAGGATAGATGGTGTTATGTGGCTAGTATTACACCAGAGTAATCTGCCTGAAAGAACAGTTGTTTTCTTTCTCATCCCCACTGGAGTCCACGAGCGGGTTCCCACACATCTAAGGTGTGCTGGAGGTCAGTTACCAACTGTGTGGAAGAGGTGGTAAAAGAAAGCACACTATTATTTCTCCACCTTTTTGTATTTCACAAGCATATATCATGATAAAAGATGGTGAGATGTCCAGATGCACAATTTTGCAGGGACAGCAGAACTTCAGTCAGATATATAGAATCAAAAGACACAGCTTTCCAGGTTACTGTGCTCCTTCTAAAGGCTTTTATTCCTTTAGTTATTCAAAATACACTATGACTAAGTCAGATTTTACCCCTCTTTTATATTTCTTATGCTAGTTGAATTTCGGGATGTCGTTTAATGACCCGCTAAAGCCAAATGATGCCTACACCATTAACAAACAGGATGATTTCTTTCTCCACCTCATGTCCAGGTCCACGTTCCTGCTCTTTCCTACAGTGGGTTCAGCCTCCACAGCTATATATACAGGTAGATACACACTGAAATAACTTGATTACTACTCATTCCACCTCCAAAAACTATAAATAAATAAATAGTTTTCAGATTTATTGATTTAGATCAGCTTCAGCTGACCTTAACCCATCATCCTTTTCTTGTCTGTGCACAGGATTTCTGGGTCACCTGTGCAGCCTGGGAGCGCACTATTGATCCTGCAAATGCAGGCACAATGCCTTTGAGACCATCGCTCCGAAACAGGCAGAGACAAGTTCAGAGAACACAGAAGAGGTGAAAAAGGTGAGTGCATGTATCGCACCAGATGCAGTAAAATAAGAAAAGGAAAGAATGAGAGGTCAAGATTCAAGCTGAAGATAGTGCAAGAGGCAGCGAAAATATGTGAGGGCAGCAACACAATGATAAGGGAAAGTCATCTCCCAGGAGGAAGAAGACAGAGAGCTATGCACAGCATGCACAGAAATGCAATTTGCTGAATGCACAAGAAATATTAATAGAAGTGAAGGAAAGTAGCCAGAAAAGCTCCTTAGAACAGAGGTGAGGAAGAGACAGGGCAAGCAGTTTGCAGCAGGTATATTTCACTAGTCAAAGAAAGGAGTGAGAATATGTTCAACATTGCTTAGCTTGAGTAATGCACTTTATACCTACTAAATTTATATATAGACAGAGCATTATATTCTCTCTGTGCTCCCTCAAAAGTATACACTGACACACACTGAGCATAGCTAAGTGCTTAAATTTTCAGTTGTGTCAAGGAGGGAAGATGCCACTGTACTCCTGGGTATCTTGCCGTTAAAGATTATGGCCTGACCAAGTCAGCAAGATCAAAGTCAACAGGATTTTTGCCATTTAATACTCTTCAGTGTTTGACTCTTTGCATTTGAAGACTGATGGTCAGCATTAACTGATTAAGAAATGTAGCAATATTAAAAAAATGGTGCTCAAAGAAGAGGTTTTACCTTCAGTTTGGTTGATTTCAGGGAAGGAGAGAAAATAATTGAAATTATTAAGAAATAACGAACATGCTACGTTTAGATTAAATTCTTTCCCTTTTCCCCATAACTTCAAGTCCACCATTTGCTAAAAGTAACTTGATAGCTAAAATGCCATTCTCTTACCCAGCAAACTTAAAACTGAAAGGTGGTCAATCATACCTCCTGTGGGAAACAGAGGGAGCAGAACAGTTGTTAGAAGGTCTGAAGATATCGAAAAGAAGTTTCAACAATATCTTGGAAGAAAGACTTTTTATAAGTTTATTTGCATTATGGGTAGCCGTGTCTGTACTCTGTCATGCTTTTGTTATGTGATATTGTGAAGAAAGGTCTCATACTCTATGCTCAGTAACATATAAATCTGGAAGAGGAGAATTGACTGTGCCATTCTCACACAAAGTCTGCATTTCCTGAAAAAAAAAAAAAAAATCATTTTTAACAAAAGTGATAAGAAGGCCTTATAACACCTTTAATGTATTAGTTTCTGGTGCCAGGAAATTCCCAGCCTGGATCAGCCTGTGGACTTCTAATTCAACATCTTGTCTCCAACACCAGCTGCTTCAAACACTCCTCTGATGGAGACAGTACAGGGCACCTTACTCCAAGGAAAGCTGCCTCCCACCCACTAACTCTCATGCATTGGCCTGTGTACTGCAGAATTATGACTTTCCTGTCGTGCTTGGATACAAAGCACCACCAACTGACTCCATGTCCTCATGACAGACCTTCTATCCTGAGCACACTCAGCTTTTACTCCACAAGGGGAAGCTGTCGTTTGTCTTCTTTTTTTTCTTACTACCCCTCCATCAATTGCCTTACAGAAAAGCTTGCTGCTGATTAACACAGGCTGTAAACCACCGAGTCAGAGAGCATCTTTGTCCTGCAGATTTCAACACCAATGGAAGTCGCACTTGGAAAGCATGCAAAAGAGAGTTGTGACCCTCCCAATTCCACACAAGTGACCCCGCAGCATTGGGTGCGTTTTGGGTGAGCAGCAGGTACACGTTAGTTACACCCTGAGGTCTGGCCCCCAGAATGGCCACATCACCTCTCCTTCTCCCAAAAACAGAGGGGTTTGGGCACTGCCCTACAGCAGCTTTGCTCTGTCTCTAGGTCATGACTGGAAAATATTTGTGTCCACCAGCTTCAGTGCAGCAAGAAATATAGGGACTTTCGTGATACATGTGAAAATACAGAATAGATGAAGTTGGCCCAAGAGGCCATGGCAATTTCACACCCGTTATAGCCAAAAGGCATCTTTCCTTTCCTCCACGAGAAAGTATTTCTTTCTTTGTTTTCCTGGCTACGTCAGTAAATTGTACTAACAGCAATGTAAACAGAGTCTGTAGGATTACAAGCTGAACCACAAAAATCATAATGGGTTAGAGACAGAATTTATACTTAAATCCTTGCTTTTACTGTGGCATTCAAGGATTCAGGTTATTCAATTAGGTACCTTAGGTTACTGAAGAGAGGAAGTAATTGCTCGATGCTCAATACTAAAAATGGACACAAAATAACCACATGGATCAGATTATTAGACAGCTAATAAACTTACTGAGAAAACATCTAAGAAAAATCACACCAATTAGTAGTGATCAAGTTCCACAGGATCTGTGGATCAGCACTGCACAGGAAGCAGACTGAAAAGAGTCAAAGACACTCAGATAAATGAAAGGGGATTTAACCTGAAGCTGGCTTTAAGTAAAGCCACAGAAAGGCAAATATGCATCTAAGGATTAATCCATTTATGTATTTAGGATAGATTTTGATGCTCGTTTGATAATATTTGTTTAAGAATGAACTAAGACATTGCTCTCTAGCTACAGCAGGTTTATATGCAATCGGTCCTATGTTGCTTAAGTTGCAGATCTTCCAAAAATAGAGAAAATATTATTAAAAGCTGAAAGAAAATATTTTAGAATTATATTTAAATAAGCTAAGAAAAGATATCCAGGGCCAAATTAATCTGCGTTGCCATCTCACTGACCACAACAGAATCGCATTTGGAAAGTTTTGCGTCATCTTTGCCAGCTGTGTATCTACATCTTACAAAACTAAAAACTAACGCAACAAGTGACATATCTGGTGCTCTCTACTGTCTTGCAAGGTCATTTGCTTTCAGAGCCACTCAAAAGGAAACTTTGCACTTCAGTTCTGCCACTGCATAGGTCTGACCTGCCAGTTATCAGAAGAGCAGCACTGAAGCTGGTGAGGGGTCTGGAGCACAAGTCTGATGAGGAATGGCTGAGGGAACTGGGGCTGTTCAGCCTGGAGAAAAGGAGGCTGAGGGGAGACCTGATCGCTGTCTACAACTACCTGAAAGGAGGTTGCAGCATGGAGGGTGTTGGTCTCTTCTCCCAAGTAACAAGTGATAGGATGAGAGGAAGTGGCCTCAAGTTGCACCAGGGGAGGTTTAGATTGGATATTAGGGAAAATATTCTTCACAGAGAGGATTGTCAGGCATTGGAACAGGCTGCCCAGGGAAGTGGTGGAGTCACCATCCCTGGAAGTATCTAAATGATGCATAGATGAGGTGCTTAGGGGCTGGGTTTAGTGGTGAACTTTGAGTCCAACCATATATGTAAGACTGCCATCTAAAAGGTCTTTTCCAACATAAATGATTCGTATATACGAGGACCTTGCCTCTCTGATTTGTAATTAGTGAAGATACAAGATCTGTAACAGCCCTGATTCTGTTATAAAACTCTTCTCTTGCGTCAGACTAATGGTCCATTTAGTCCAGTATCATATATTTAGCAGTGGTAAAGGAGACATGATCTAGGGCATGGCTTCATAAGTGCACTACTTTCTGCTCTCTATTCCCCCAGGCTTCCCCAGCATCCAGAAACAAGTACATTCCTCCTTGGGTTTTTTTCAGGTTCCATTCACGCACCTGCCTTTGTCACATCCTTTTGAACCTGCCTCCACCACCCTTTGTGGCAGTAGCCTCACAAAGTGCTTTCCTTTTCCTGTCTTAAAACTCTCTCCAACTAGTTGCACCCAGTGGCACCTAGTTCTTGTGTTGTGCGACTTGTGAGAACAGCGATCCTCCATTCCATTTATCCACCACCTTCTAGATTTCCTAAATTTCATCATAAACCTCCTCGACATCTCCCCACACAATGGGGAGTCCCAGTCTTTGCTGGGGCCTCACACAGGTACAGCAACACCGTGGATCTATCTAGATGTCCAAGAGATCTGCCTTTGAATTAAACTAGTAAACACCTTGGTTTGTGGCAAAAAGAAATAGGTAGAAATTTCCATTACAGTAAACATGTGTTCAGGATGAAACCCAGATAGATAGTAGATAGGCATAAGGCTTGAAAGTTAAATATTTATCTCACTGAATCTTTGAATTATCTTTTCTAATAGCATACAAAAAAATTCATCACTCCTAATTATGGACTTGCACTAAGTGTATCAATATTGAAAGAATTTTTATGCTCTTAGGCACAGACAAGATGGATTTTAGTGAATACAGGGTGTTAGAGCATCTTTCACAGAAAGTCTATGAAAGCTGTGATCACAAAACAGTCAGTGTGAAGAGCTGTCCCCTGCAGATCCTTCAGGATAATATTTTATACCTGGAGCTGAGTTATGCTGTCAAAGATGACAATACTCAAATACTAGCCTTCCTCTGGGAGCAATTAAATTGTAATAAAGATCTCTCAGTCATCACCTTGTCACATTAGGCCTATGCAACTGGGTCTAACAAGGCATTCAGAACAGCCAGGCTCTACTAAGTAATGCAATCACAGTAAAATGTAATGTATGAAGGTCCTCTAATTGAAATTACTGGTCAGAAACTGTCAGTGAGATTCAAATATACGGTATAAGGATTGCAAAGTAATGAAGTCTACAGAATTTCTAAAGTAAGTCACAAATTATCTGACAGGATCTGTGGCAAGAAATAATCTAGTTTAGCTTAATGACAAGCCTTAAAAACATTCTCCACATCACCCAGCTTTTCTAGCGCAAAGTATTATTTTGTAAAGCAAATGAGAAACCAGCAGATACTTTTTCCCTTCCAGATTCCCTGCAAAGCTGAGTGTCTAAACCAATTGCACTCACAATTCAGAAGACATTGGCCTCCCAGGCTGAACACTCATCTGCCAGATTTTAGCCTGGAAGATATTTGGGGATGTGGGGAACAATGCCAAATGTAAATTCCACTGGGGGGTATAACAGAAGCACTGACAGCACAACAACATAAACGCATCTCTGTCTTCCTGGATGCTTCGTAAGACCAGCTCTCTCAATCTCTGGTTCAGGAACTGACGAGATGTGCTGTTTCCAACAATTTTTTGTGTTACTTGTTCTCAGTGCAAGGTCTTCCCGAGGACTCGGGGCCCCATTCCTGCAAGCTGAGGCATGTGAACCTCCACAAAATCCCATTATCTTCCACAGAGCTTTGTGTGGGTGTAAGAGTTTGCCTGAATAGATCAGTTTGCAAAATCAAAGCCTGAGAGACTGCACTTAAGTGCATTTTCACCTCTGTCTCATCTCCTCCCTGCAGCTGGGCCTTAGCTGTCTTTCCCCCTAAGACATCCCTCCTCTTCAACTCAGTCAAGGCTTATATCCCAAATTTCTCTGCACTCAAGTCCAGACTTTCATGCTCCCTCATCTTTTTACTCAGAAGTCATTATGCCTCACTCACCACGTTTTTATCCTTTCTTCTTCACCAGCCACCTCTTTACCCCCATTAAAAGCCCAGTATTCTTCAGATCAGGTTAGGAGCAGCCTCAGCTCATCATAACCTTCACTCATGAACGAAGCCAGGCCTGAATCATAGCTGACATTTTCATGAACTAGAACAGAGCCATGATATCTGATTCCCTAGAAAAGGATTTGACTCTTTGGGGACACACATTTATGGTCAAATTCTATTCTAGAATTCTTATGGATTTGCTTTTAAACTTTGAAAACATTGTTTGTACTAAGTTCTGTAAAACCCATTCCTAAAGAAAAATTATTTGTAGCATAACCAGCAAAACTGTACTTTTAAGCCTGGTATAGCAGCCTTCACTTTGAACATCTTATTTCAAGGCCAACCTGGCAAAACTTCCTCATCTCTTCTCATTGAAACCCTGAAAACTCAGATGACTGGTCCTGCTGTACAAAGTTACTTACGGGTGTATTTACTGGACTGAGGCACTCAGGAGGTATTTACCATATAATCCCCAAAATTGCTTCCATCCAAACAAACTACCCTGGCATAACAAATTATACAAGTGTCCACAGCAAATCCAGAACTCCATGGCGGGGGAAGGCAGACACAATTCCACGCTGTTTTTTCCAGCTCCATCCACTATTACTTGCATTCCTGAACCTGCAGCTTTTTGTTTCACAGACATTGTCTGATTATCCTTCAGGATGAGGCTTGGCATCATTTTTGATGGTTCATTTTTCAGACTGGCAATTTTAGAAGATTTTTTTTTTAATGTACTTTTTTATGTTTGGAAAACTGGAAAGAAAGACCCAATATTGTCTGACACCTAACGCTGGATGCAAGGTCTCCCTTATCTCCCTAAATTCTATACAAGCTGGAAAGCATAAAACATTCTACAGTCTTTCATTGGAACAAGATAGCCATCTTATTTCAGCTTAAAGTCTCTGTTGGTCAGTAAAGGTATTTGCCCAGTTATCCTCAACAGTTACCACTGCTGAAACTCCTAACTACACTTGCTTACTGAAATGCATCTTAAACATAAGCCTGATCAACTTAAGAGGCAGCTCAAGTTTGCTCCTAGATTTCCTTCTCATAGTAAAAAAATAACTTTAGCAGTAGATTTGCTGAAGAAACATGCCTTCCCACTTCTCTTATAGAAAACATTCACCTCGCTCCCCCATTGTATTTTATAACCAGCCTTTTTCCTGAAGTTTTCTGTAAGTATACGTAGCAAGAGGTAAATTGATTGAGCTGTTGCAGGACTTTTTCAACAAATCCAAACAACAAAACTACCCCTTTGCTCTTTTTTCCTGTCTTTGATCCTACAAAACCCAGGAATCACTGTAAATCAGTTATCACTAACAGAACAGATGTACTTTGAAGTCCTACAAACATTGTCTCCTGCCTACAATTGACCCAGAGACATACCCTGCCTGGGTACCCCAGCTCGCTTCTGTCCACCTGCTCCCCCCACATGCACCTACCACAAAACCTGGAGTCGCTTTCTTGGTTCTACGTAATGTCTTCCTGCACCTCTGGGAAAGGGATATGGATTATCACTTCTGAGACATATAAGAGATGTAATAATCTCAGTAGGCTGAGGGACTTTCAAATTGATGAGATTTAAAATTCAGAGTAGGTGCGAGGATTGTCCATATGCCCAGTCCCCCCAGATTTTGAAAAATGCTGAAGGGATATTACCTGCAGACCCATGGGGTAAAAATTAGATGCACCTTGTTGTCCGTATTTAGATCTATTTCCACCTTTCCACCTAACAGATGTATAAAACCAAAAAAAGATATTGCAATTTACTACAGCTTAACAAGATTGACAAATTCTGAATTTTTCCATCATTTAATTGGTCAAAGTAAAACAAATTATAATGCACACTTCACGATTTTTCAGTGCAATCTTCCTTCTTCTCACTTTCCCTCCCAAAACAACAACATAAATTATATGGAAAAATATGGTCTTCTTTTTTAATTAATTCTGGGCTGAGACCAAGTTTTTAAGTGGAAGAAAAGTTTTATGTCCAAGTTATAACCTCTGAAAAACAATTTATAATGAGAATGCTGACACAATTTTAAGTGGAGTGACATGAATGGCCCCAATATAATGTAGTCAAAACATATGGAAAATAAAGTATTTTGTTCCAAAAGGATATGAAATTCCCAACTCAGAATAAAGTATATATCTGGTATTTACTGGATTCTACCAAACATAACAATTTTGCAAAACATACCAGGGCTTCAGGGAGTATAGGATTAAATCACAATTCAAAACCTCTTCATATTGGATACATTTGAGACAAAGTGATCCACGAGCCACAGGGGCTAACTTCTTTCCTTCCTCCAGAAACTCAAGTGGAACTTACTCTGTGAGAATAATGGTAATAGATAAAATAGAAGCTCAGCAAAAGATCTGCCCAGCAGAAGCATTCAAAAGGCCACATAAAATCCAAAATATTATAAACCACTTGAAATGACGAACTGTGTAGTAACTATGCAGCATGGGAACAATAGCAATATACCAAAAAATAACAGAATGGGAGTTTCTATGTCCTTTGCAAGTCAGCAGAGGTAGTTTTAACGCTGACATGAAGCAGACCCTGAGATGAGCTATTATCATGTTATTCTTTATTAGTTGTTAAGCACCAATGTTACATTCAGTTCTTTGCCAAAGAGCCCTTGTCCTAATGGATTTACAGTTTCAGGCACTCTGCCATTTTTTCCAGCCAACTCTTAAGTCCTCGCAAACTCCTAACGTCAAGATGGATAAAGAGATCTGCCAACACAAACCAAATCACTGCACGAAAAATTACAATAAAGAAACGATACAAGGCTAGAAATACAGAAAGAGTTAATAGCACTTTTACAAATCACTTACTGTGGGAAATACACAAAAAGGAAATGTTTAAGAGTGATTTGAATGGGAAGAGATGGATTAGGGAAACAATGGATTAGTTCTCTTGAGGATAAGAAAACTGGCACGGAGAACTTCAGAAGACACTTGCAGAGTTCTACCCAGCATATTTGATAGAGCAGAAAGGGAAAGGACAGCCATGAAAAGCAAAAGGAGCAAAAGGGGCTGGAAATCGTGTCTTGTATAGGATAGGCAGATATTGTGCCTCTTGGGCAGGGTACAAACAGAAATTAGGGAAAAACCTAGTGATTCACATTTGTCAAAAAGATTTGTCCCTCAGCCTGCCTTCTTCCTGCTCTCAGCTGTACGGTCTGCCCCTTGGTGCTGACATAGGCACTCGTCTGATGGGAGAGGGATCATCTCCCCATGTTCCTGCTGAATTTTTTTCCTGGCAATTAGCCACTTGAAGAGCAACAGGGAGAGGAACGGGGCTGTATTTTTTCTGCATCAGCGAGCCATTAAATTGGTTTAGCCAGCTTCACCCCTTAGATGCACCTCTAACGTGCACACAAGGGAGCTTCAGCTGAGGGGCTCTGTGATGCAAAAGCATTCTTGCTGGCATGGAGCTGCCTCCCTCACCTCTCTGGTGGGTCCATGCTCAAATGCAAGCACAACTGAACTTCAAAATTGTGATTATTAAAGCTCGCTTTGTTCTTAACCCTTGTAGCAGGTATCCATGTCTTTTTCCATGAGGACTAAAATGTAGCAAATTATTAGGAAAATCCACTCTGGTATGCTGCTAGCAGCATGGGTTTCACTGATCATTTCACAAATACAAAAGCCTGCACTAGTACCTGTCTGTACTAGTTACCAAGTCTCTGTCAGAAATCAACTTCACATCAGCACATTTTAAGTAGCCATGGCCAAGTGGTACCTCAGCTGTCAATATTTAAAATAATGCTGACATCTAGTGGCTGGCTGCACTCATACATGTCTGCGCAAGACTTAAAGCTACTTGTCTGTTTGTGCCCAGTGTCATTTCTTACCCTTCGGAGGCAAGAGTCTGCAGCTGGAAGCATCATGTACCTCCCAGTTGTGCACTACTCGAATTTAGAAGATGCATCCTAGTTCTGCAGAGATCACAAATTAAATATAAAAGGATAAGCAAAAATATAGGCCAAAAAAAAAAAAAAAGGAAGAAAATATTATTATTCCACTTTTGTAGATGGAAATTACCACAGGATAAAAGAACTCAGGGATCTGGGGATCTGGTCAACGGCAAGTTGAACATGAGCCAACAGTGTCCCTGGCAGCCAAGAGGGCAACCGTGTCCTGGGTGCGTCCAGCACAGCATGGCCAGCCGGGCAGGGAGGGGATTGTCCCGCTCTGCTCTGCACTGGTGCGGCCTCACCTGGAGCACTGGGTGCAGGTCTGGGCAACACAGGATAAACAGAATATAAAGCTGCTGGAGAGTGTCCAGAAGAGGGCTGTGAAGTTGGTGAAGGGTTTGGAGGGGAAGCCGTATAAGGAGCGGCTTAAGTCACTGGGTTTGTTCAGCCTGGAGAAGAGGAGACTAAGAGGAGACCTCACCACAGCTACAGCTTCCTCACAAGGGGAGGAGGAGGGACAGGCGCTGACCTCTTTAGTGACCAATGACAGAACCTGAGGGAATGTCAGAAGATGTCCCAGGGGAGGTTTAGGTTGGACATTAGGAAAAGGTTCTTCCCCCAGAGGGTGGTGGAGCACTGGGACAGGCTCCCCAGGGAGATGTCAACACCGGCCCCAGGAGCCAGCGGGCACCGCTCTGGTCCCTTGTGATGAAGTTGTCCACAGGATGGGAGATGCTGAGGCTCCCTCCTGCCTTTCCCACTTCAACACCTACAATGCAGCTGGTGACACCTCATATTTTGCGGCAGGTCACTGCAGCCCGTGCCCAGATTCACAATACAATCAGACAAGTCATGGGGAAGGAAATCTCACTTTACTGGATTAAATACACTCAGTTTTAATTGCAGAGAGAATGGTTTTATCCATGTTGAGTACCAAATCAAACTCTTCCGACGTTTAATCACTTTATTTCCCCACGGCAAAGTTGGCCTAGGAGGTGATTCCCCTTTGCGGCAGATGTGTAGCGACTGGCTCACGTGTGCACCAGTGCCTGACAGTGTTCAAGAAGAGACTGGACAATGTCCTCAGACACATGGTGTGAACTGTGGGGTTGTCACACGGACAGGAGTTGGACTCCAACGATCCTTGTGGGTCCTTTCCAACTCGGAGCATTCTGTGATTCTGTGAAATTAGAAGCCAGATAATTAAAAGCTGATGGGGTCAGGATTGATGCCAGCTGGAGCTGAAGAAAACTAAAGAAGTGTCCAGACTTTCCCAAAAATATCAGGTGTTTGGAAATTGTCAGGTTCGATGAGCTGGAGAGAGGCGCATTGAACACTAACTCTACCCCACTTACTCCTTACAGCCCCCCCCACAGCACAAGGCTTCTGGCTGGCTCCGCACTAGGGCACTGCTGCTCCTGGTCTGAGCAGGGAGGAGACTTTCTGGGCTGAAGTGTCTTAAGTGGCACATATACAAAGAGAACACACCCAGAAGAAGCAGCTGGACCTCAAGAGACAAAGGAGGAGCCTGAAATCTGGCCAGGGCAAAGATTAACAATCTTTTTTCCTGTCTCACCTGCACAGTGAGCTTTTGTTGGGACCTATATGCTACAAATCAAATAAAGCTATACAAGGATGAATCTCCTTGTGAGGAATTTCTGCAAAGACATTCACATGGATCTCACTTTTGTCCTGGACTGCAGCTCTGCTCACCTTATCTGCCAGAAAACTAGAAAAATCTAAATAGATACATTTCCAGCAGATGAACATCACTGCCCATACACTGCTCCCATACTGCATTGGCTTCCTGATGCATTAAAAAGCAAGAAGAGAACGCTTGTTTACACAATGCATTTAAATTTTCCAATAGAACTTAAACATCAGGCCCTCGAAGATGAGACTGGGAAGCTTTGCATACATTCACATGCTGACTAAACTGCGAGATGGTTCCCTCTCTTCAGAGTTATGCAAAGCTGCTCTGAAGTTCTCTCTAAATGTTGGTTGTTAGAACAGCATTTATTGATAGAAGAGTACAGGCTGACCCTGCATCTTATCTGCTGCAGCAGTAAAACAGATAATCCAGAGATGAACAAGTCCACCTTCCTCGTACTGGAAACTGAGTTGTGCCATTTTCTAGTGACAAGGGGGCATGTGTTCATCTGGAAACAAGTTATTGGCCTTCATACAGCTGTTCTGGCATTATTTTTTTCCCTGAAGAACCATCCAAAGAGATGGCTGCTATACTTTGCAACAGTACCTTGCTTCGTTTCAGAGCAGAGTTTGGTGGAGGAAGGCTTTTCTCCTTTTTCCAGGTACCAAGGAGTGCCGGAGATAACAGGTAACAAAGCAGAGAGCAAGATCTCATAAGTGCCACTGGTGCTACTACCAGCATCCCAGGACATATGCCCACTGACACTGAGAAGCTGACAGGGGTTAAAAATAATTTACGGAGAATTACAAAAGGTAGGACCACAGCAAGATCACTGATCATTTGGGGAAACCTGTATGTAGCAGAGATGAATTCACACTGAATGTCACAAAATACTATATTTCGGTACCAAAAGAACAGATAGAGTAGAGCCCACCTTGCCAAAGAACAAGCCAGAAGTCCACATGCAATGATCCATCTTCACAAGTTTTTCAAACTTTCAAATATTTTACAGCAGTAAATGCTCACTATTGTCTGAAATAGCCAAGTCCTGAGGCAATAGAAGCAATATGTGGCTCATGTGATCTGTGCTGGTTTTCATCTCATTGCTCTGGCAACTTTCCTAGAAGCTGAAAGAAAATTCTTAGCAACAGTGAACACACGTTGTTCTAAATATTTCGAACAATGAACATTGTCTTGTTTAAACATACTACTCAAAGCAGGCATACCAAGACAAAAATACATCTGCAAAACATCGGCTGATTAAGTCTTCAAGTTGAATTGACACAGCAACATTTTTCCTGGGGGCTGAAGACAACCATTCTCCAATATCCCAGGTCCCATCATTAACACAATGAGGTTGTTAAGACGATGTTTTAATTTCGTTACTTTGAAAACAATGACCCAAATCCCTGTCCTACCAAAGTCTCATGTCTCAAGAAATGAGACATTTGTGTGTCAAGAAGTGAAGGAAAGCACTCCAACAGATGTTTCTTTTAAGTGCTGAGAGGGCCTGGCACTACTGGCAGCCAGCAGCACAGAGTACTCAAATAACCTTTATTCACAACTATTTGCCATCATAAGCCAATACCCTCACTGTGCTGACTTCACTCTTTTCACAACAGAGTCCTCCATAAAACATGGAAGAGGTTGACCTCTAAAAGACTATGAATCTAGGGGGTTCAGAAACACTTTCAAAGTGAAAGATTCCAGTCTAATAATGCAGTGTTATTATAGGCCACATACATGTAGACTTCCAGTTATTCTGTAACAAATACCTGCCATGACAATGGTGCAGTGTCTGGTTGGAGGCCTGTAGCTAGTGTTGCTCCCCAGGGGTCAGTACTGGGTCCAGTCCTGTTCAACCTGTTCATCAGTGACCTGGATGAAGACACTGAGTGCACCCTCAGCAAGTTTGCTTTTGATACCAAGCTGGGAGGAAGGGTTGACACACAGAAGGCTGTGCTACCATCCAGTGAGACCTGGACAGGCTGGAGGGCTGGGCAGAGAAGAACCTGATGAAGTTCAACAAGGGCAAGTGTAGGGTCCTGCACCTGGGGAGGAATAACCCCAGGCACCAGTACAGGTTAAGGGCAGATCTGCTGGAAAGCAGCGCTGCAGGTAAGGACCTGGGAGTTCTGGTCAACAACAGGTTGACCATGAGTCAACAATGTGCCCTTGTGGCCAAGAAGGCCAACGGTATCCTGGGGTCCATTAAGAGGAGTGTGACCAGCAGGTTGAGGGAGGTTCTCCTCCCCCTCTACTCTGCCCTGATGAGGCCACATTTGGAGTACTGTGCCCAGTTCTGGGCTCCCCAGTTTAAGGAGGACAAGGAATTACTGGAGGGAGCCCAGCGACAGGCTACGAAGATGATGAGGGGCCTGGAGCATCTTTCTGATGAGGAGAGACTGAGAGAGCTGGGTCTGTTCAGCCTGGAGAAGAGAAGCTGAGAGGGGATCTCATCAATGCTTATAAATATCTCAAAGGTGGGTGTCAAGAGGATGGACCAGACTCCTTCCAGTGGTGCCCAGCGACAGGATGAGGGGCAACGGGCACAGACGGAAGCACAGGAGGTTCCATCTAAACATGAGGAGAAACCTCTTTACTTTGAGGGTGCCAGAGCCCTGGAACAGGCTGCCCAGAGAGGTTGTGGAGTCTCCTTTTCTGGAGACATTCAAAGCTGACCTGGTCGCATTCCTGTGTGATCTGCTATGGGTGACCTTGCTTCAGCAGGTGGGTTGGACGAGATGATCTCCAGAGGTCCCTTCCAACACCAACCAGTCTGTGATTCTGTAATGAACTTTCTACTCTTCAACACCCAAGAAATCCAAGTGCATGGATTGAGACTTAGCACTTGTCACAGGCAAATTATTAAAAGTCATTGTTATGGGGTTAACTAAAAGGGTTTTATTAACAATTAAATGATCAAGTGATAATTAATCAATGGTTGAATGGAAATTCAATTGTAATTAAGCAATAATTGAATGGTAATTAAACAGTGATTTGACAATGACTTAAATGATTATTTAAACAACGGTTTAGGCAGCAAACACTCTACTACTCACTACACTTCTAATAATTAAGCTATAGCTGGAGATATATATATACATAAATGTCGCCAGCATATGATATACCTTTAGACCGAATGTAAAATGCCGCTTACCTCGCTGTAGATACCAGACGCCAGGCAAAGGGTCTCTCAGCTTTGAGCAGTGACCTTGAGAGGGGTCCGTGCCCCAGGGGAGCTCACCGCCATGCAGCTCGCTGCCGAACCGCACAGCTCGGTGGGCTCAGTGAGGCCACAGGCATTTATAGCGTGAAGCGACAGCCTCATCATCAAACCCAGCCTTGGTGTTTGTGCAAGCCTGCGGCCGGGGCAGTTTCAGTTTTGTCTAGCCCCACCTCAGAATGATGCTGTTATCTCCTGATAAGACATGGCCCAGACTCCTTGGTGCCTGAGGACACGCGGCCTTGCAGGGTTCTCGAGGTTTGCAGGACTGGTATCGGAGTCGCCTGCAAGTCAGTGACGCCTGAACCAAAGTGCTGCTGTCAGTCAGAACTGGGGCATCCATCACAGCACCATCGCAAACTTACAGTACACACGCTGTGCTAACCTATACCAAATTATTATTTAAGCAACATTGCCAGCAGAGAACTTGCATTTAGTAGCCACTTACATAGAAATCTGTCTGAATATTTGTTAGAGAAAATGTAAGTTATTGAAAAGTAATTATTGAGGTATACCAAAAAAAAAAAAATCACTTATTTGAAATATTACATTCACCGAAGATACACCAACAGGTTGTCAAATTGTTTTATAGGAAGGTTTTCAATTCAGATCCTGTATATTTTTCATGTGAAAAGCAGTAATATGAGTTATTTTATTCCATTTCACACCTTCCATACGTGTTGCATGCATGGAAAAGATCCATAATGAAAAGATATCTGCTTGGCAACAGAACAGTACCTTACCTTGCACCAGGATTTCCATCCTAAATGCTGTACCAGTCAATGATGCCTACGGAAGTACATGGACCATGACTCAAGCAGAAATGTAACCAGATGCAAAAGAGAACTGAACATTGTCTGAACTATATACCAACTGCAGAATTATAAGTTTCTTGACCATGTGCTAATCTCCATCCTCTTGAAGATAAAACCACACAAAACGGAATGTTTAATTAATAAAGCTAAATATCCATCCAAATTTGACTTCAATAAATACACCAAAAACTCTAAAAAAGTCACTTGTGCCTTTCATCAATACTGCAGACTGCTAATATAAAGGTTTTGAAGCCATACTGACCTAAGGCAGACCAAACTCTTTGCCCAAAGCACACAGCAGCCTCTTTGTGCAAGAACTTCCACACAAGTTAACAGTCTCTTACTGCAGTCAAGGATGAGACCTCTGTCTGTGGAAGGCTACAAAGTTCTCACAAAAGTGTCATAGCAATTTACCTCTTCAGTTAAGATTAATGCTTCAAAGTATCAAAAGAACAAATAAAAACACTTAAAAACTATATATTGGTATAGATTCAATTAGCTTTAAAAATTTCATGGTGCTAAACATAGTGCTCATCTAGGCAGATTTTTTTTAAATCACTATAATTTTTTAAAAATATTGCATAAAAAAGGGCACATCTGATGAACTTGTGTTTGAACAAGAGTACAACTTTAAGCTTAGCAATTTTTTAATAGTGTTGGGTTTAGTTTTTGCCTTCAAAATGGGAAAAATATTGTTTCTGGAACATGTCCTGAAAAAGTTCAGAAAATAACTCATTTCTTTAGCAGCACATTTTCCTCTCCTCACCTTTTTGCATAGCATATCATGACCTTGCAACTTTACAGTACTGATGGACACTTCTCTCTCTTTTAAACAGGTGCTTAGACTACACAGCAATCTCGGGCAGATAACAATCCAGGAATTTAACAAAAGCTAGTAAGAAATGCATCCAAGCATGAGTTTGCAAGTCCATTTTCGAAAGCTACAACTGGAGCATGGTAAAAATAAGGAGATTCAAAACTCCTTAATGATCACAACAAAAAATTCCAGTTTCCTGCAAAATAGTGCCACAAAATTAAAATACCAAGGCATGAACGAATATATTGGAGGAGCAGGGAAAATACCTAGATAACCTATTTACAAAAAATTGCCCCCAAAACCCAAAATGTTTGTTCCAAAACATTTTAACAGATAAGCCACAAACATTTTCCATAGGTTACAAATCAGTTTGACAGATGAAATGTGCATTACTATGGGATAGTAACATAACAAACGCTGTGTGAAAAAGATATACACATTCTGTACACGGTCTCAGAGGAGCGACTCAGAGTAAATCACGATATAAACAAGCAGGGACAAGCACACTGCAAATTAAGACTGTTCAAAGGTTCCTTTGCACAGACAGGAGAGCAGTCTTTACATCATCGTAAATGCTACTGACGTCCTACATGGCACCTCAGGAACTTTTCAGGCTACCCAAGCAACTGAATTTTCTTTCCAGTACCCGAACCGTTGCAGTTACAAACACCCTTGCTTATGGCTACCAGATATCCAGGTGACAACTCTAATAATTTTTACCCCAGGAAGTCTCACTGTGGTATTTTCCAAGTTGGTAATATTCACTTCAGGGGCAAAAGCATTTGTCCACTGCTTTCACTGCAGACAATAATCCAAGCTAATACAAAGAAAATTGCTTCATTTGGGAAGTATGCATGTTGGCAAGAGTAATCCAGCTATTTGACATATACTCTATAGTATTTTTTTAGCACTGTGATAAAGATGTATGACCATTAATTGGCCTGTGTTAGCAATAGTAGCTGTCTGCGAACTATAATTAGGATCCAATCATTAAGGTATTTTTGACTTGTGATAACGTGAGTGTAGTCAGAGATGCTTCTGACTGCAGAGATGCAAAAGATGGAAGCAATGCCTCCAGTCAGAATACAAATAACAGGGGAAATGCAAAGGGAGCTGCAGATCTCAGTAAGGGATGGCAAATGGAAAGCAAACGGAACAGCAGAGCTCTGCAGAGCCACTTCATGTTGAGAGAGGAAAAGGCTTCAAAGATTACATATAACCAACACCACAAACAGACGGCAAAGTTTCATTCCTATATATCACCTAACTTTCAATTTCAAGTAGTTAATTGTTAGGGCCATGTCAATCTTAAGTTTGTTCTTAATGATGTCATTCACCTCACCCTCAGATGTATTGTGTGAGGATATATTAGTGAATAGAAAAACTTAGGTCTTTCTGTTCCTAAAATGTAATGGGGTTTATTGTCTACAGCCTGAAAATTGACACATTAGCCTATTAGTGAAATCATAAAACATTTTAAATCTTCATGTGTGAAACAGTTCCTCTTTAGATAAAAAAGGTAATGGGGCTTGTGTAAAATCTTACCACTTCTTCACTTAAGTAGTTTTTCTGCCCAACTGAACTGATCACCAACAGTAGTCTACTAGGCATGCTGGCCAAAGAGACATAAAACACCTTTCTTATTTAGCCTTATCAAGTACATCTAGAGATTTCCAAGAACAGTCTGTTCATTCCACCAACATCCGGTTTTACAACAAGCTGTATTCACCTTTAGGACTGAGAGCACACCTCCTTCCAAAGGATGACAATGTTCTTAAAAACTTGAGTCCTCAGCCCAACCTCAGTTCCCACCTCATCCCGTCATTGAAGAATACATGGATTCACTGAAAGCAAAAAAGAAGTACAATGAACACCAAATTAAGCAGATCTTACAAAACCAACATTTTTCTTAAATGAACCACAATTTAAGCTTCCCTGAAAGACCATCACTAAGCCACAGACCATTTATTCCAGTTCTTCAGTGGGTATCTTCACACTTCTACACAACAATACTAAGTTGAGAGCAAAGAACACATAGGCTTGATTCACAACAGGGAAAATACTGCCTATCAGATTGCTCTTCCATACATGCTCACCAGAGCTCCCGTCAAAGATTAATCCTATCAATAAGTGGATGGCAGTAGACGAGAAATAGATAGGACATGACGACCCTTCATCAACCCCGAATTCCATTCCTTCTCTTTGAGCCACAGATGCTTCTGTGTCTGTGGCTAGAAATTGCTAAACTAATCACAATTACTTGAAGAAATCTGTTCAGTTCTACACTACAATCAGTTAATCCACTCCTTACAAACCAGTCACAGCAAGCATGTAAAAAACAAACATCCTTCCCAAAGAAGCCTCCACTGACCTAACTGGCCAATGCAAATAAATAAATGCATGAGAAGCTTTTTTTCTATCTAATCTAGTTTTACATTTATTGTCAGATCAAAACAAAACTCCACTGAAAAATATAATCAACCATTTTCTTAACAGTAGTGACTTAGCAGGCACTTTCCTTCTCTTTGATATTTGAAAGTGGGTTTATATCTGTTGCTTCCATATTTACACACCACTTGTTCCTCCATCATAGTGAAAAACTTCTGTCCCTTCAGGCTATCCTATCAATCCCCCACCCACAAACATGGACCAAGTATAAGAGGATTAAGTTTTCCAATTTCCGAATTACAACAGTTGCAAGAAACAAACAGCAGTTTCCATAACAATTTGAAAAAAAAAAGTTTTAGTGAAGCTAAATTTCTATTAAAAATACACTTTTGTCAACAGAAGTTTTCATTTATTTCCAAGTGTTCAAATTGTTATTACACGTATACCATTTATTTTTTTTATTTGAACATTAAGGTAATTACAGTTGGAGGGATCATATTTCCAGTGGCCTCTTTGCAGCGGATACCACCAGAGCAAAACATGAAACATTCCACATGGTTAACAATATGACATTTGAGTTACCAGAATTACAATCATCTTTTTTTTTTGCTAACATATCACATAAAGGAAATGCCCCAGTTACATACTTCTTAACACAAATATCAAACTTAGTACTGGATTCGCTAAATTTCAATATGAACATTTCTACATAAGAAGAACATCATACATGACAGTTTGGTTTATCACACATATGGTACTTTGGCAGCTCTGTGATGCATTTTTCCCCCTAAGCTCCATAGTAGGTTTAAATTATAAAACATATTGCTAATATGCCCCTGCACAAACATCAAAAATCAAATGCATCTTTATTTTACCACCTTAATAGCAAAGAGAGCAGTGTTTCATCTTATATTACACAGCCTTTTGACATACGCAGGGTTTTCTTCCATGGACACTTACTTCTACAGGTAACCAAACTAACATCTTGTCTGCAAGAACAGATTCGAAAAAAAAAAATCTGATTTTTTTTCTCAAATTAGAAAGACTACAGCCATAGACAATTGCATGACAAATCACTACCAGCTGTTTATTTCAAAATAACAGCAAACATGTTACATTTTTATCAAATAACAAGCACATCAGTCATCTGAGGTGCAATGGATTTCCTCAATTCAACTCACCCCATTTTGAGCTTTTGTGAAACGGATTGGTTTATTTAATTACCTTTCTCCTGGGACATCCATACAGAAGACTGGCTCAAGTAAAATATATTATATTTTATGGTTATTACAGGCAAATGGAAAAATATTTTTAAAACACACAAGCTAAGTGAAGTCAAACTGCCCCAAGTTTCATCAAGTAAATAGGATAAACAGCTCCAGTAATTATCACCACTAATTCAGCAAGGGGGTTATCTATAATAGGAACCGATAGTTCTCTGTTAACAAATACTCATTTATTTGAACACCTCTACCACCAGTTTCCACAAGAGAACTAATCACTATATTGAAACTTTTTCACTTACTCCCCTCAAATGAATGAATTTAATTCTCCATCTTTCTGAATGCAATCATATTGTACTCTGATACACAACTGCCATCCAATGACCTACTACAACAGTAATCAAAGTGAGGACAACATTCCCTCTAATATAACTATGCACTTTAAAGTAGCCACATGAAAGTTTCGAGGTACAATGGCTAAAATCTGGTTGCAAAATTTCAGGTTTAAAGGAAAAATTCATATATACGTTCCACAAAAAAAAATTACCTAGAACCTGTCAACCATTATCTGAAGCAATTTATTTCATTCACTTATCCGAAATTTTAGCACATATTTCATATTTATTCTATTTGGTCCAAGTATCCCCACACATGTCTAAGAGTAACTCAAGAAAGAATGTTGTGCCCAAAAATGCACCTGCTACCACAAAACATCGCTTTACCCTTTTATTCACTCTCAAGCAGTTCTTAAAAACTCAGATTTCCTGAGCTACACAAATTCAGATCTTTATTTGTAATATGTCAACAATGGGTAAGTTAAAAAGCAGGTGGAGGTATAATATTTAAATTAAATAATATATATTTAATTTGATGAAGTCACCCTTCCTCACCCTTCAATGCTTACTTGTATTGAATTACAAACTGCAACACAGGAATAGTATGTGTATGGCACCTCCATGCATGTCTGCAAT
The DNA here is from genome assembly GCF_036013445.1 of Caloenas nicobarica. Classification (NCBI taxonomy): domain Eukaryota; kingdom Metazoa; phylum Chordata; class Aves; order Columbiformes; family Columbidae; genus Caloenas; species Caloenas nicobarica. Next base: position 19,390,477 of record NC_088284.1, on the reverse strand, counting down.
ATAAACATATTAAGATATTCCAAAATTAAACAAATAGTAAATCCTGTTTATCTATACGAAATTTTAAAAATATATGAAGTTTAACATCAAATGGGAAAACTACAGCTGAAGCAATTAAGTTGTACATTCATTACACATCTCAAAATGTCAATTTTCAGGAAGTTGCTTCATCTTCTTCCTTCAATTAACTCAATTAAGTCAGAAAATGAATGCTTGTCTAATTCTGCTAACGTACATTTCTTCACTGCAGTTATTACGTATCAGCTAGCTTTGATCTTGCACTGTTAGCTTCTGCACTGCCATACCCCTTACTTCTCCAAGCTCTACTCAAATATCATATTGTCCCTCCTTCATTCCATTGTCTGTGACACCTATCAAGAAGCCCTTCAAATGAGGCAGCATTTTGTCTAACAGAGCTTCCACTGGACAGAAGCTTCTCTTCTAGACACCGCAATGTTTGACAAGCGCAGTTCACTACTCATGATCCACTACGTACCAGCGCTCCACTGTAAGCACGAAGCATCTTCTGTACAAAAGATAAAACAGCTGTGCACACATAAGCCACACAAAGCACACCAAGTTAAGTGGTTTGGGCAGGCAGTGTGGACAGGGCAGAAGCATGAGAGCCAGATGTTTTGGTTGAAGCGATTTTAATTCTGTTTGACCTGTTACAGCCTAGTTTAAGCATCGGTTTTTCACGCAATACTCTCAAACGAACAAAAGCCCTACAAAGACAGGTCAACTGTTCTTTTCTATAGAATAACCAGTTTGTACGTGTTTAAGAATGAATTTAATTCAGAGCTTGAAAAAGGTACCTAACTAATAACCACATTTGGAGCTTTTAAATACTATCTTACTCTGAGGTATATGTCTATTACTGTAAAAGTTTATGTATCACATTCTAAAATCTAGGGTTCAATAAAAAAGGCTAATTGTATTTTCCAAGACAAGCAAGCTATAGAAAAATGGGAAGAAATCATGTGGCTTGTGTTCAAGTGTTATTGTTTATCATAACGCTTCATGCAAGTAATGCAAAAAAGTCTATATACTCAGGAAAGTTTACATCTGAATAAATAGGGTAAATTAGCAAATACGGTATTTAAAATTATCTACAAAAATGTGTTTTACCAAGTCTTCACTGTTTGTATCAAGTCTTAAAACAGAAAGCTGTCAGGGCAATACCAAAGAGCATGAAATAAAAGAAAAAATTAAATTGAGGCATTTTAAGAAATCTCCTCAGAAAACAAATTCATATTAACCATTAGCTAAACTGAAACTAAAACAAAGACTAAAGCTATTAGGTGGCCTTATCAGCAAACTCCTTCAATCAAACGGCTATAAACAATTATGCTTTACATATTAACTTGATTTGTTTATTTTACATCATGAGGTGAAAGCAACACTCTTAGTAAAGTATACACAAATAGCCTCACTCAGAATACACTTTTAATGCACGTAAGAAAAGTATTCATCTTACAAATTGATTTGCAATCCAAATATACAATAGATTGGAAAACAATATTTTAGAAAACAAAAGCCAATATTGAAAAAAAGTTCGCTTTAACTGAAATGATTAAAGTTTCTGTATGGTCTGTCTTTACAGTTTTCTTACTGCATCATCAATATCAGAAATCTGTTCCTTCAGCTGGTTCCACTGTTCTGGATTTAAAGAAATACCTGAAATGCATTAAAAATAAACACTTAAGACAAAAAGAAAATTGTAGAGAAGAATCTTGCACAATTACTATTAAGGCTGGTCTCACACATGAAGTCTATGTTGTGACCTACTAATGCTTGAGCTACTTCAACAACTGTCTCAGTTACAAAGCGAAACTACTCATTTGGAACACTTCAGATTAACTTCAGACTTTAGCTTATCTCTGGACAAGTTTATAAATTACAAATAAAATTAGTACAGTGTAACAAATTCATTCACAAGTAGTAGGCAAAACATAGGAAGTTAATACAGCTCTGGCCTTGACAGAAGGCAGCACAGAGTCCCTGTGTGACAAGTAGGAGATAACTCCTATTCCTGTTGGCTCCTAAAAATGATACCTCTGTGGACTGACCTATGCATTTTCAAAGTACCATAATTCTAGGGATTTTTTCCTCCCATTTCTTAAAGCATTGTAAATAACACATACTGTAAGCAATATTTTGGAGAGACTCTATTCCACTCCTTAGCATTCACAAACCAATGTGGAAGTCACTTTTCCACTACACGTTCCCTATAATTTCTAGCAACATTTAATCAATGATCATTCAGTTCCTCACAATCCATCTCCTCAGTTCTAAATGTCTATATCCTCAAGCCTGAGTCCCCGCACGTTTCCTTTGGGCTTTAGTCTTCTTATTCTTCCCTTACAATCTCTGTGCCAACTCTACGCGAGTACAGACTCACAGACCCACCTCTCCCACTCTCTCCAGCCAGCCTCTTCTACTATTTACCCCTGATCTCCCCTTTCAGTGATCAGGCTTCCTTCATTGCTTTCTCCCTGTTGGTGGAGCAGGACCTGAAATCAGGTGAAACTCTGAATTCCATTTCTGGAATTTCCATCACCTTTTTTTTTTTCTTCTACCACCACTGTCTTACCAGAGTACAACCATAATTCTGAGCAGCAAGCCGTGCACATGAAGCTACTCTAAGCAATTTTGACCAGTCTTTAGAGGGCAGGTTTCCTCTGAAAACAGTTAGGTCAGGTATGCTAGCCATTAGTAGGGGATCAAACGTCGTCATCAAGATGTCCCTGAACCACATAGCGGATAAGCTCAACGCAGTTCAGCCCTGCTGTCTGAAACAATTTGCCACAATAATTTAAACTGTTGGATTTTTTTTCCTGTTTTTTATTATGCAATTTCTACTGCTCATATTGTCTTTAGGATAGCTAGATAAGCAGCTCATAAGTGCATCAATGGAACATTAGGCTCACACACTGCGTCAGATTATTATTAATTTTATACTAATAAAATTCAGACCCTTTTGCCACATTGATAACCATTTCTATCCACATCATGTAATTTTTGTCATTTGGCCCACCCATCAAATCTCATTGTAGTTTTCCACTCAAACTGCATATACTTTTGACTTCCACTTCAAAACACAGCAGATTAAAGTCCTTAAGTAGCAATAAGAAATACAAAACAAGAAATATTCCTGTACAGTACCAGTACACCTGTTCATACAAACCTATTCTCAGTGGTTATTTTAAGGAATGTTGAAAATGCTTCTCAAGCTTTGCAAATGTCTAATCCCTGAGCTGCTCCTGGACACACCAGAAAAACGTAACAAACCTTATGTTGATTGTACATTAAATGTCTTCAATCTCTAGGGCAGAATGTTTCGTACTTACCTTTTTCCTTGGCACAATATGAAAACAGGTTAAAGTAAGCTTTTCTACCAGAAGCAACATGACGTTAAGCAAAGTACTACTACTGTAACTATCCTCACATCCTCATCTTGCAGGTGGCAAAGTTCTGAAAACAGTTCAGTGACAGCATGCCATAAAAGCAGGTATGAGAATGGCAATTAAAGGCACAATGGTTTATGCTGTGCTGCAGATTAGAAGCACAGTATCAAAACTTAAACACTTGAGGTATTTTCCCCTAAACTAAAATCTTGACACATTTTTTCCAAAAATCAGCCACATTAAATGTTTTAATTATTTTTATGTAGAATTTGATAGAAGGGAAGGATACAATTGTTTTAAAAAATTCACATCTTACCACACATGAGTAAGTTAAATCTTTGTAGTGAATTTTGAAATAAGAAAATCAATTGCAATAAAAGAAAGAAATTGTGTTAAGTTAATCAATAGGGGTCTAAAAAGTATGGCTATATTTATAAATCTCATAGCAATTTTCTTGCATTTGATGCCTTGTTTTCCATAAATCATGAAGGATCCATTCAAGAAAAAATAATCAGGTCAACAAACCCACTTTGCTTTTGTTTATAATTCATAGATAAAACTAATTATTTCTTAAAATATAAATTATAAAAAACTAAAAATATTACTCTAAAAATATCATGTAGCAACAAAGTATAAAAATCTGATACACAACATTCTCCAGCAAACTGTAGCCAATGTTTTAATACAAAATAACATGAAACAGAACAATACCTTTTCTGCCAGGCTTCATTTCACCTTCTTGATCCATCCAATATTCTCTAATATCAATTAAGACTTTCCCTTTAAAGTCACGAACACTGACATACCTCATTTTGCCAATCTGTCAAAACACGTATAAGAGTCTTTTAGGTATTTTACATATTACAGCACTCACTTTTCCCAGCAGTATCAGACTCAGACATGCGACACTGCACACCACAGCTTATTTTAGACACCAGAGAAACAACTAGATCAGAAGCTTAATCCAGAGTAGTCAGTAGGCTAATAAGTAATGACAATATAAATGGATGAACAACTTAAAACAAGTTGAGCATTCAATGCTCAATGCGAAAGTAGCTCTCCTAGACTAAAAATACCTATATTCAACATGCTTACTTCTTAAAAAGCCACTAATTTTCTGTTTTCTGAAGTAAAATTTTGCCTCTACTATAACCATCTCTGTTTGCAGCATTTGTCAACAAAGAGGGAAAGAGGGAACTATACTCCCAAATCTAAATTTTATTCCATTCCATGTACAGAAAGCAAATTAGATACATAAGATAATCACAATTTCTAGAGAGGTTTTTGTTTGTTTCTCTTTTTTTTAAACACAGTAAATACAGATGGAAGTGAAAGTTAGTCACTAACTATCCCATGTTTACTTCCAAATCCTCATGGCACTTCATTGGAATTGTGGTTAAAAGATTATCTCACTGTACCAGGTGTTCCAAAACACCATTCAAATCTTTTAAGTTTACCAGTATGCAGCATAGTATGAAATGACTTTGTAATTCCATAATTTCTGCACTACAGTGGCTTTACTGAATTATGAGGGCACTTTTTTCTTTTTGTGGGGGTGGGAGGGGAAGGCCGGCAAGGGAACTGACGACAATGCATTACACCACATATTTAGGCGCATTAAAGATTTTCCAAACTGGATAAAAAACTGTTTGTTCACATAAATTCAAACTATAGTGTGAATTTGAGAATCAGAAATTAGATAATAAAATCACAATTCATGTAAGAAATTATTAGAATTCTGTATGTACCTTCTGGATACACTTTAAGAAGAAAGAATACATTCTAAAGTAAACACCATTAAAATAGAATATTCCTTCCTAATAAAATATTAACTTCAGTATTCAACTTCCTTAGTTTATGCATCTTGCATTTTGATACTATTTAACGAGGGCCCAAACACATCTTACTAGCATTAAGTCTGACCAGAAAGGTTGAACAATTCTCTAATCAACTAAAACATTACTCAGATGTTTAAGTCATAAACTGTTATTTCACAAAATAGATATAAACAAGAAAATTTTACGTTTGTTTAATGTAATTTTTCTTCTTATGCAGATCATGCTAAATTAATTCTAAAATTGATCTTAAAACAATTAGAACATCTTTAGATACATAAGCCTGAAACAGTTTTCCTACTTCACAGCATCCTTTAAAATGAACAAGACATAACAGTTTATAAGATAGTATTTTTGATTGATTTATTAAATACTTTCACAGTACTACAAATGTAACATTTAAAAATAAGGTTTGATGTCATGGCAGCTTAGCTCTTTCAGACCAAACTTGGTACCATGCCCAAGTCCATCAGTGCTGCTGGCAGAGAATATCTTAAACAGACTACATTAACAACATTTCTTGGTTTTACCCTTTAATGCCTCAGTGACTTTTAAGGTCGCCTTTAAGAACAGCTTCAAGTGATGGTACTCCACAACACCTTGTTTTTCCAGGATTATCAATGAATATTAGAGCATTGCCAAGTAATTCCAGATTTGCCATAAAAAAATAAAACTTGATACAATATAGCAGATTACAGCTACAAATACAGTAAAAGTGTTTAGGATTTGAATTTTAAGGATGAGACTATATCTCTTAATTCAACTACAGCAAGGAGCAGAGCAACAATGCAAAGTTCACATTTACTCAGTAAATCTATCTTAAATGTAAACAGTTCCATATGAAAACACTGAAACTAGGTTTTACATCACTGTCTAGATATCAGCTGAATGCTCATTTTAAATTTTGACTGTTTAGTTGAACGTTGTGCAAAACAGTAGTTGCTGCTAAAAGCTTGAAATAGGCTTCTAAAGTACAGTTTCAATTAACATGCAAGGTTAAAAACCTCAACAAAAATCTAATTTAACTATTTAAGTAAACTGATGTTTCTTGATTTTCTGTTACCTGCAATTCTGGCGAATTCATTCTGAACAATTCTTTTTCCAAGCAGCAGCTGACAATCCTAGAATAATTTCACTGACCTACGACACCTTTGTATCTCTATAACCACAGTAGTATTCCAAGGGTTGTACTGACTTATCGCAGCTTAGTTACTCCAGTTCAGCCTTCACAGACAACATATGCTTTCTGTTAAATATCACTTCTCCTTAGATTATACTATTTATTGAATTACATAAATCAGAAGACATTAAAGGCATTATTTCCAGGTTTCCGTTTCTTAGAATAAAATGCACTGAACTGTATTGTGGTTTCTTTCATAGCTACGCAACTGACTTCCTGTGTGAGTTTCAGCAACCACCTTCTTCACCATTCTTCGTCCTATTTCCAGTTTGTCTTGATTAAACTGTATACACACTGTGGATATAGAAACAGCAAAAAAGCATCCTTCTTTCTTAGGTACTAACTATATGCATAGGATCAGAAGCAGCACAAGAGTCCCATAAACAGAGAGATCTGCAACACAGCAAATTGATTGTGAAACGCATTGGTGACCACTTAAGTTTCAGAATTAATGTGCTAAACCAACCACCTTTCCAGACCACCACAAACTTATACATGTATCTACTTTTAGGAGCCTATGATAAAGACATTACACTGTGAAACTGAAGAACTTATTCCTCAAAAGTCAAAAACCAAATACAACCCAAACTTACAAAAATAAGAGAAATTAAGTGGAGGGCAAAGGTGGGACAACACACAGGCAGATATCTTTCGAAGTAACAATTCCAGTGAAATGCAACATGGTTCCACTGTGGATAGCCATTAATACGGTACCCTGACAGCATTAACAAACCTTATCCAAATCAGGCATAGGCAGATGACAGGATCTGTCAAACTAACCAAAGCACATGATGCAGAGCTCACATTGGCTTGAAGCCACAGCAGGAATCTAATGCATCAACACTAAATCCTTCTAAACTAACATGAATAATGCTTGACCTTAGGGCCTCTAAAAGAGTAAGGTAAGTTTCCTCATGCCAGCTGCACCCAAATCCCTTAACAAATTCCAAAGATACTAGCCTACCTATAAAGCCTAAAAAGGCCAAGACACGTAAATAAACAAAATACACACAGTCTTTTATATTGATTTAATTCCCTTCTACTTACATTTACACTGTTCTTCATAATTAGTTTCAAGAATACCATTACACCAACACTAGTCTCAAACAAAAATAATAAAACTTAAATCTTTCTGAAAATGCTGAATCTTTTGAATACAGCTGTCGCAGTGAGCTCTTTATCAAGGGAAGTTGTATACTTTAAGAGTGTAGCCTGAAGGTGTAGAACAACAAGCCTGTAAGTTTCACATCATTTGCTGCCGCTCACATAGTGTGGACACCACAGAACTACTGACTATCCTATGAATGCTTTACAGCCTGATTTCCATCAACTGAAGCCACACTTGTAAGTTATACTGCAAAGTCACTTGCACACCAGAGATCATTTTACTGCCATGGGAAAAGCAGAAAGGAGAGTTTCTAGTATTACTAATAGTCCTAGAACAAATAAAACCATACCTAAAAAAAATTAACATGCAACTAGATCCTCCAGCACAGTCTCCTGGAGAGAGGGAAGAGAGGAAAAGTATCCTCAGACCCACAGTGCTATTTCTACACTGGAACAGTTATATCTCAATTAATGCACATAAGATGTTGCAGCATGAAAAAAATTCACAATGCTTCACATAACACAATAAGTGATCAAAAAAAAAAATCTGTTGTTGATAAACTAAAAGCCAGACAGAGAATAAGTAACACTGATGTTTTAGGTCAAGGTGATATTCAAATATTTTTTCTGTACTGTACTCAGCACTGTTCTTATCAGACTAATAGGAGTCCTCTACTGCCTGGTTTTAGTAATTTTTTATTATCTTAGATCAAAAAGGTTGAAAGAAATCAGAACACGCAAATACTTTTGCTTTTATTTGAAAGGGTTTGGTTTTTTGGTTTTGGGGGTTTTTTTTGTGCATCGGGGAGATTCAAATATTTTAACTGCTTTCCCCAAGGCTGGAATTTCCAAACTTATTACAAACAGAATAAAGCTTATAAATATTTTTTGGAGTTCTAACTGTTCACCTCATTACGTATACAAGATATTATTTCGTTTTTCCTACATGGTTCAAAGCATGCCCTAGCAGAACTACAAACATTATATTCTTCCTTTGACGGGGAAGAGTCCAGGCATTGCCCTCAATTGAAGCTCTCCCTCCCAACTATATGTGAAGAGGCAAGTGAGAAATGATACATTAAAAATAACTGCCCTGTATTACAGTCTCAGTTAAGCAAGTCTTCCCTCTAGAAAAGCTTTTTTTTCTTCCATATTATTTCGCACAACTACAGCCCAAAGCCATTTATTTTTGCCTTACTCTGTGCTGGGGCCATCTTATTACGCACCTCTCCCATACCCTTTCACAAACTTAAAAACCAAAGTTTCTAAAAATTTAAGTTCCTTTCCAGACAGCTAGTCAGAGACATTTAAGAAGTCTTGATCCACACCCCTAAAAGAAGTAATTCTGAGCTTCGTGTATTCTTGCAGACCCTTCAGCACACACTGCTACCGCCTCAGCTAACCCCAGGAACTGCAATACCCAGATTCACAAATGGATCTTACTACTGAAAAATGTACGCTCATCCCATCTTAAAAACAACGACAATGTCAAAAATTACAACATTTTTGGATATTCAGTGAGAAAAACCTGCATCATAAAACAAAGGAACACACAAAACTTATAATAAGACACTGTCTTGTAATGCAGTAGCCAAGTTGCCCTTGACCTAGTTTAATAGGAATGAAGAGTTCATACTTTGGTTTCCAAGAACCTTTCAAGAGCCCTGATTAAAAAGCATTTCCATGTAGAGATAGTTCTGATCTAACATTTACAGTATACTCATGGTAAGTGCTGTATTTATGGACAAAATTACTACCCAGCCAGTTACCATGAGCAAAGACATGAGGGTTAGATCAACTGCTACAACTCAGATTCTTTTACTCTGCTGAAACCTGACAACGCTTTTTCTGAGCACTATGCCATCAAGATATTTGATCATCTCATAAAATTTATACTGAATATGATACAACACATTACCTTAGCCAGGCTCTAACAGTCATCAATTTTACCTGAAACATATTCTCGTCTCTGTTACTGCTTTGCTTAGAAGAAGCTGCACCTTTTGAACTTTCACCAGTCTTTTGTTTCTTTACAGGTTTTTCTGGAGCTACTTGCTTTTTCCGCTTTGCCTTGGAGCAAAAATAAAAAAAGAAAAGTATGAACCACAACTGATTCTTTAAGTTAAGAAAAAGTTTACGTTAGAGGTCACAAATTACTACTATGCAATGCACACTATCATCTTCCTTCTGCGAAACAAGAATCCAACGCTGTACATTTAGACTGGAATTAAACCAAAATATTCAAATGAACCTTATTCCATTCCCAGTGAGGTTTACCATAATAGTTTGGCTTTAAAGAGAACTGAATTAGATGAGAATACATTTCAAAAAGCCTGTTCTTTCTGCACAGTAATACTGTCAGTTCAGTCATTTTAATTAAAAATTTACGGTCTGATGGAAGTTCCATCCTCCTTTCCACTGAGTACAACAAAAAATGTAGGACAGCTTACAAATCTTCTAAAAAAGAAAAAATAACAGATGACATAATGAAGAAAGGATCTGGTAATCAGCTCCATCAGAGCAGATTTTTCTCTTTTGTTAAATCGCAGTCCAATCTCTGTCCGTAACATGATAAATCAAACATGTTTTAAGAACATTCAGGTATCACCTGTAAATCACATTACCTGCAGATGTTACGAAGTTACTATTTCTATTAATGGTTATACAGGAATCATGCCCACTCCAAAAAAAAAAAAAAAAAAAGTAATACGAAGATACCAAAACTTAGTCTCAACTGTTAGAATCATATTGTGGATAAACTCTTTTAGAGGCAAACAATTCCAACAAATATGGACGGTTATAATAGAAAAAAAACCCCACACCTTAGGCCACTGACTATTGAGACTCTGTCTTTTCAGGAATACATTTCCCTATCAAACTCACCTGAACATTTTCTTTTATGTTAAGATCCAACACAATGCCTAGTTTGCAAAGTGCGACCAAGTCACATTTGAACCAATTCACTAAAGCAGAATGAGTCTCTTCACATACTACACTTGAAGACCTGACATTTCTTAAAAAGAGACATTCAGTGGTTTTTTCAATTTTTGTTCATGACTCGCAGATCTATACAAATGTATAAATTAACTAACTATAAAAAAATAAATGGGAGCACTCAATTTATATATTTAAACTAGTCAACATACATTAAAATTAATCAACTCAAAGACGTTCAGGTTGGCTCAGTTTTTAAGTGAGAAACTAGCAGGTGCTATTACAGTAAATATAAGAATTTGTAAGAAACAAAGAACATGGAAACAAGATAAGCAAGTGGCACATGAAGGACAGAGCAAGTGGAGGTTTTTCTTTTGGACAAGTAATCCAGATAACAAAATGCAGAGGCGTGGACAGAGGTGTTTGTCCTCAAAATTTGTCCAAATTCTTGCCACGAGGGACAGCTTATATAAGAAGCCTTCTACTACTTGCCACAAAGCAGCAAAGAATTCCAGGAAGCTTGTGGCTAGATATATCACCTGGAAAACCCTGCAGAGAGCAAAGTGCAATTTAAGAAAAAATGTTTAGTGCAAGGCAAAAAGCATCCTACCCACTCAACCCCTAATCTTGGGGGCTGTTTTGTTGTTGTTGCAGTTGTTTGGGGAACGTTAGGTGAGGGGATTGTTTTAGGGTGTTTTTAAGTGTCTGATAAATCATATGGAATGACATGTATTTTCTGACATTACCTAATCCCTTAATCCCAACCTGAAATATAAGAGTTAATACAGTAGTAATAAACTGCATATAATGTTCACCTTTTTGTCAACTTCACTATCTGAATCACTGGCAGATGAGCTTGAAGACACAAGTTCCTTTGACTTAGGCATTCTAGGAAGAGAAAAATAACATGAGAACACTATACAAGGAATATGTGCCATTACTTGTTTGTAAAGGCTCATCTTATTCAAAACCCTCCTAAGGACTTTCCTGCCTTTTCATATAAGCTTTGTACATGCAATCTCAAAACACTCTTCCCTCTTATACCTCATTCCCCTTTTTGCTGCAAGTACATTAAATGCAGTGGTTTAGTTTCTGAACTGTTTACAAAAGGGACAAAATAGAAAAGTCTGAAAAAACACCTCGGTTATAGTGAACTACAGTATTGCGATTAATATTTCCACTGCAGCTTTAACACATCAGTCTCTAGAGTCTATTCATTTGCTAGACAAGTGGACATTCAACTTTCCTTGAATGCATGCTGCCAGGTGTGCTTCTACATCTCTCCAGTATGCAAACGTGTGGTTAGATATAGCAGTTGCACATCTTGCCTGCTACTAGAAACTCTTTGCAACAAATAAATAGCTCTTTTGCTCTTTCAGAATAAAAGCAAGCATCCCAGAGAGAAACTGTATAAACTAAACTAAGCTAGGAAAATATTAAAGAGGTATATCTCAGGAAAGAAAGTGGAATAGCAGTATTTTCATGCTGGCAGTGAAATAAATCGCATGCAAAGGAAAAAACACTGTCTGAATACTGCTAACGAATCAATGCGGTTGTAAAGTAGGCTAAGTTCTGTCAAAATAGCTTGGAGCACAACGATGGAAACCGTAGGACTGAAAATGAAACAGGGTATGGGGAAGCACACATGAGCCACGCTGTAGGGTGAAGGCAGAGGAGAGCTGGAATGGGACAATGGCAAAATAAGCACAGGGATGGTACGAAATCGGGGAGTCAAACAAGAAAAGACTGATATGCTGGGGGGAGCGGGCAGCAGCAGGGGACAACCCCAGGGTCCGCATCAGGGGGAGCGAGCGACAACATGGAGGAAGGTGGGGGCGGAAAAACTGCAGAGAAAGGGAATGGGGAGCGCGGGGTGCCCCTCGGGACAGGCTGCCAGGCAGAGCCTGAGGAGACACCACAGCACCGGGGAGACGGAGGGCAGAACGAGACGGACTAAGTGAGGACGAAGGAAAGGGAGCGAGACGAGGCGCACCAGGTAGGCGGGCCCGAGCCGCCATTTTCCTCCCCTATTCCTCTTTTCCACGGCTGGTGTTGCCCCCCAGGGGAAAGGAGCGGGGGCCCGGGTAGGGGGGCGCGGGCAAGGCCGCGAAGGCCAACCCGGGGCAGGGCGGCAGCGAGGGGCTGCAGGTCACAGACGGCGCAGGACAAAAAAGGCAACGCACACACACAAAAAAAGGGGTCGGGGGTCGTTAGCGGGCAGGGTCAGATCCCAGCGTCGGGGGAACGGAGCCGGGCGGTTCCCCGCCGCCATTTTCTCCCTCACTCAAACCCTCTCTGCCCCCCCAACATGGTAGCTTCTCCTCGACGGCGGCTCCTCCTCCCGCCCCAGGCCCGCTCCTCAGCGGGGCATCCCTCCCGCTGGGCACCGCGGGCACTCGAGGAACACGCGAAGCCTCGCCAGGCGGCTGCCCGGCGCGCCTCCCCTGCGCCGGCCGGGAGCTGCCGAGCGCCCCGCAGCCGGCGGCAGGGCCGGGGGACGCAGAACATGGCGGCGGGGCGCGAGGGGAGGGGGCGGGCACCCCGGCACTCACGTCCTGCTCCCCGCGCGGGTCCTCTGCACCACGGCCGAAACGGAAGTGACGCACGGCGGAATCCCCGCCCCGGCCCGCACCACGTGGGAGGGGCAGCGAGGAGGTGTTTAAAGGGGTCGCGTCCCTTTGCCACTGGTTCCCGCCGGAGCGGGGGGCCCGGGCGTGTGGGCGGCCCCGGACGCCTCTGGTGGGGCTGGTGTCCGCGTCCGCCGCCTCACGCCAGCCGAGCGGTCCTGTGGGGCTGGCGGCAGGGCCTGGCCTGGAGCGGGCACCCCTCGGGGCTGCGCGCCGCTGAGGGGACGCGCCGCCGTGGCCGGGCCTTCCCCCGCCGCTTGAGCAGCCGCGAGAGAGGCTCGGGTGCTGAGTGCCTACCAGGGACGCTTAAAAAAAGAAATAAATCCTTAAAAGGCCGTTCTCTTTCGCACGCCGCAGCGTTTCCTCGATCTCGCTGGGAGCCGGCCCCGGGGCAGCGCCGTGCGGCGGAGCTGCGGTGGGTTTGCGAGGCCGGGCCGCACCCCCGCGGCAGCTGGGCCGCACCCCCGCGGCAGCTGGGCCGCTCTCCAGGAAAGCGCCGGTTCCCCTGTCACCGCGTTTCGTTTTCCTCCTGCAGAGCTTTGCGGTCGGGCGCCGGGCGAGCGTGAGGGCTCCGTGGGGCAAGCGCGGGGCTGGAGCGGGGGCACAAGGTTTGAAGAATCCCTGCTCCTGTTCTGAGCATCTGCTTTTTCAAAGCCCCCAATGCAATTAAAAACAAACAAACAACAACAACAACAAAAAAAAACCCACCAGCACACGCAAACTTGAAAATATAATTTGACAATCTCACTTGTTTCTGTAGGACGTTTACACCAGAACGCGCACCCTGAAGCTGTCGCCTGTGTCGGCACTTGAAGAGGTGCTGCAGACCTGGTGCATCTGGACAGAGCCACAGCAGCTTCTGGGGGAAATGACACCTCTTTGCAGGGGAGGCGAGGAAAGGGTCCTCTGCCCCCAGCTTGGTGAAAGACAACTTTCAGCAGCCTTTGCAAACTGCAGTAAGCCAAGCATGCTGCTGGAGCTCGAGTGGGTTCACATTGTGTCTTCCTATGTTATCTACTGAAGCTTGTACTTTCTTTTCATTTATAGAGAAATACTGTTGTAGTCAACACAAAACTAACGCAGCCTGTTACCGTCTGCTTAGCACTGTTTGCGCCAACATGTCATGCAGTTTTGCTGCAAGCACAGCAAGATGCCAGTTCTTCAAGGACTCATTATCAGTTTAGTTTTGTCCACTGTTCATTGTTTTTGCCTCCAGACCTCTGCTTTTGTTACCATGACATTGCAAGCTTTTTCTAATAAGTGCAAGCAAACTATGAGACTATTGTGGCTGCTGCCATCACCACCACTGGAGTTTTTTTGTTAATGTATGGCCTACACAGCACCAGGTTTGCTAGTATCAGATGGTATTCATCTTTCTCAAAGTGAGAAGAAGGTCTTTGCACATGAGCTAGTTGGAGTCATTGACAGAGCTTTAAACAAGGCATGATAGGGGAGGGGGATGATACCAGGCTCACCCTGACAAGCTGTGGGATGAGACACCAAGGATAGAGAGGGGTGGGGTGCTAGCGAGGACTCTCAGCCTGTGACCTTGAGATGTTTTGGCCTCACTGAAGCACACCTGAAGTCTATGGAGATGAGCCAGGGACTCCTGAGGTAATAGAGGCCAACAGAAAAACACCAGTGAAATACTTCAAAGGAATCAGAGGGTGTTCTTCTCAGAAGGTGGCATGGCTGACAGCCCAGCTGAATGCCTCTACACCAATGCTCGTGTCACGGGCAACAAGCTGGAGGAGCTGGAAGCCACCGTGCTGCTAGAAAGCTACGGCCTAGTTGCCATTACTGAAACTTGGTGGGATGGATCTCATGACTGGAGTGCAACGATTGATGGCTACAGCTGTTCAGAAGGGACAGGCAAGGAATGAGGTGTGGAGGGGTTGCCCTCTGAGTCAAGAAATGGATGATGTGAAGAGCTGTCTCTGAAGAACAGCCATGAGCACATTGAAAGCTTATGGGTAAGAATCAGAGACCGAGGCAGCAAAGACAACTTTGTGGTTGGTGTTTACTACAGGCCGCCTGATCAGAGGGAGACTATTTACGAATCCTTCTTACTCCAGATACAGGAGATATTGCACTTGCAGGCTCTCGTCCTGCTGTGAGACTTCAGCCACCCCAACATCTGCTGGAAAAGTAGCATGGTGAGCCACGGGTGATCCAGGAGACCCCTAGAGTGCACAGAGGATAATTTCCTAAGTCAGGTGACAGGCAGCCCTACCAGAGGGGATGTGATATGGGACATGATGGTCACCAAAGCCAGTGAGCTACTTGGTGATGTCAAGACTGGAGGCAGCCAGGGCTGCAATGATCAGGCACTGGTGGAATTTGCAGTCCTGAGGGGATGTGGGTCAGGCAAAGAGTAAAGTCAGGACCCTGAATTTTAGGAAAGCCTAGTTCCAGCTGTTCAAGGAGTTATCCAAGAGGATCCACTGGGAAACTGCCCTCAAGGACAAGGGAACAAAACAGAGCTGGCAGATCTTCATGGACACTTTCCACAGAGCACGAGAGCTCTCAATCGCCAGGTGTAAGAAATTGGGTAAGGAGGGCAAGAGACTGTCATGGCCGAGTTGGGACCTGTCAAACTAAAGGGCAAGAAGGAAAAGCACAGGCAGTGGCAGCAGGGACAGGGATGCTGGGAAGAGCACAGGGACACTGCCCAGTTGTGCAGAGATGGGGTCAGGAAGGCCAAGGTGCAGCTGGAGCTGAACTTGGCAAGGGATGCAAAGAATAACAAGAAGGGCTTGTACAGGTATGTCAGCCAGAAAAGGAAGGTCAAAGAAAGTGTACCCCCCCAATCAGCAAGACTGGCAAACTAGTAAAAACAGACGAGAATGCTGAGGTACTCAAAAACTTATTTGTCTTACTCTCAGTTCCCACACTTCAGAGTGGATAACTACAAGACAGGGACTCGAGAGCAAAGTTCCTCGCATTTTAAGTGAGGATCTGGTTCATGACCACCTGAGGAACCTGAATGTACATATGTCTATGGGACCTGATAAGATGCATCCTAGAGTGCTGAGGGAGTTGGCTGAAGTACTTGCCCAGTCACTCTCCATGATATTTGAGAAATTAGAGAAGTCAGGTGAAGTTCCTGGAGACTGGAAAAAGGGAAACATTGCACTCATTTTTAAAAAGTGTAGAAAGGCAGACCCTGGGAACTACCAACCTGTCAACCTCACCTCTGTGCCTGGGAACATCATGGACCAGATCTTCCCAGAAGCTATGCTAAGGCACATGGAAAACAGGGAGGTGATTCAGGACAGCCAGCATGGCTTCACCAAGGGCAAGTCCTGCCTGACCCACCTAGTGGCCTTCTATGACGGAGTGGCTGCATCAGTGGACAAGGGAATAACTGTGGACGTCATCTATCTGGACTTCAAATTCGAGAGATATGGATTTGATGAGTGGACTGTTCAGTGGATGAGGAATTGGTTGGATGGTCACATCCAGAGAGTAGTAGTCAATGGCACAATGTCTGGATGGACACCAGTGACAAGTCATGGCCCTCAGGGGTCCAAATTGGGTCCAGTACTGTTTAATATCTTCATCAACAACATAGACAGTGGCATCAAGTGCACCCGTAGAAAGTTTGCAGAGGACACCAAGCTGAGTGATGCAGTTGACACACCTGAGGGATGGGATGCCATCCGGAGGGACCTGGGCTCAAGAAATGGGCCCATGCGAACCTCTTGAGGTTCGACAGGGCCAGGTGCAAGGTCCTGCACCTGGGTTGGGGCAACCCCTGGTATCAGTACAGGCTGGGAGATGAAGGGATTGAGAGCAGCCCTGCCAAGAAGGACTTGGGGGTAGTGGTGGAAGAAAAGCTAGACATGAACCAGCAATGTGTACTTGCAGCCCAGAAGGCCAATCATATCTTGGGCTGCATCACAAGGATCGTGTCCAGCAGGTGGAAGAAGGAGGTTCTGCCCCTCTGCTCCACTCTGGTGAGACCCCACCTGGAGTCCTGTGTCCAGCTCTGGAGCCCTCGGTACAGGAAAGACATGGACCTGTTGGAGAGGGGCCAGAGGAGCCACAGAAATGATCAGAGGGCTGGAACAGCTCTGCTGTGAGGACAGGCTGAGAGAGTTGGGGTTGTTCAGCCTGGAGAAGAGAAGGCTCTGGGGAGACCTTATTGAGGCCTTTCAGTACATAAAGGGGGCTTGTAAGGAAGATGCAAACAGACTTTTTAGCAGGGCCTGTTGTGATAGGACAAGGGGTAATAGTTTTAGACTAAAACAGGAGAGATTCAGGCTGGACATGAAGACGAAATCATTGCCCCTGAGGGTGGTGAGAGCCTCGCCCAGGTTGCCCAGAGAGGTGGTAGATGCCCCATCCCTGGAGACATTCAAGGCCAGACTGGACGGGGCTCTGAGCAACCTGATCTCATTGAAGATGTCCCTGCTCATTGCAGGGGGGTTGAACTACATGACTTTAAAATGTCCCTTCTAACCCAAATTGTTCTATGATTCTACGTTCTGTTTTTCAGTAATGATAGGTGTCTTTGAGAATTATTCTGCTCATTGAGTATAGTGGCTGTTTGAGATTTTTGGTATATTACACTTACTGTATTTTACTCTATTTAAAAAGAAGAAAGAATATACTAAGAAAATATGCTGGCTTTAGAAAAATGGGGAAGAAGCCTTAATTTTTCCAAGGTAAATTTCTTCTGTTACCTTCTGAGTGACTAATCTATCCCCCCAAGGGGTATAGTTCACTTTCTGAGCTCTTAAAATAGATTTTTATAATGGGTTTGTCCCCTCATCAGACACTTCCCTTCTGTAGCTGCCTTAGAAGGGCTTAAATTCTTCTAGTTATAGTCTGATCGCCTCATTTCATATCACACGTGTCTTTGGCTGAGAAGAATGTGGTAGCTTTTCCTTCAAAGCAAAATTTTAGCATGCAGGTTTTAACAAGAATGCTGAAAAATACAGGCTCATGCTTCTGATCACATAGCAGTTACTAAGTGCAGTTGTTGACTCCTCTACTTACAAATAGTAGAGCTGGTAGGAAACACATTTTGAGACAAGCAGAATGAGTAAACTTTCAGTATTCAGTACTTATTAGTTTAAAAGGTGGATGAAGAAATCAGCTGAGGAAGGGAAGGTTAGTCTATAATATGCACACTAATTTTATTAAAGTATCAGGAAAGAAAGAGTAAGGGATACTGCCAGGCAGTATTTTTGCTTATGTACTGTAAGCAGTTCATTTCTCATATACATATGATGTGTAGTTCGAGTTTGTATTAACACTTGCATAATGTTTTATTATGCTTGGTTTTGGGTGGTGGGGGGTTTTTATATTGCAATTTGGTATTCTAAACACTAATATCTTCCATTTCTGGTTTAATAAATTAGTTTTAGTTATTTTATGAACACTTCTGTTGTTATAGTCTCTGTTCAACACCTAAACCCTTACTGTTAAAAGATAACACTTTTTTGTTTTAACCACTTAAATCCTTTGTCAAAACATCAAGTCTCTGTCTTCACTGCCTAAAAATGTTATTTATCTTTGAAATAAGGTTGATAAGATAAAAAATGTTTTGTGTCTGTGTAGCTATCTGAAATAATTTGCAAGTGAGAATATAGCATTGGACTCCTTATGTTGATTTTAAACCTTTTCCTATTCAAGGCTTTTACAAAGAGGGCACTAAGTATTGACTTACCTTTTCAGGAAATTAAAGTGCAGCCATTGTTAAGATGGTCTGTAGCATACTGTGTAGGAAAGCTTTAACCCTCTGCTGCATCTGCCCTGACCTCTGGTGGTCATGCAAAGCTCAGCTGAGAGTCTGGTTTTAAATAAACTGGGAGGTTGCCTCTGTCAAATCTTACTTCCATTTTACTTCCATTTGCTACAGAAAAAAAAACCAAAAAAACAAAAACCCCACAAAAACCAACAAAACTTTATGTTTACTCACTTTTAGTGGTTAACAGAGAAGGTGCAAAAGCTTTAGTCTTCCCCATTATGTTTCAACTCCAGTTTTGCGGTACTGTGCTAGTTCCAGAGATGCGCATGTTGGACATAAAATAGCAGGACTGTTGACACTACAAGTTATACGTTGCTTTCTTCTCACCATTTTTTGGAGACCTCCTTTCATATAGATGAAACGAAGGTCAAAGATTTGTTTTTCTGAACATTACCTTGCCATTTTTTCTGCGATATTTTTAGATGCATTGAGCTTTGCACAAGTAGAGTAGCTTTACTACTTAATCATAAAATAAAGTTTTGCATTCTAGTGTATGTTTTCATCCTGTAAATTCTTGGCTGTTCTTCTGTAATCTTAATAGGAACAGAGATGGAGAAGATTCTTTTTCTTATTTAAAAAAAGTCTTTTGAATGTTACACTAAAGCGATTCTGCCTTTCTCCCTCTGCCACATGACTTGCACTTTATCACTTCATTTATTTTCCTTCCAGTTAAGGATACTGAAATTGGTAAAGTTCGAAATGTCCTAAAGGATCTAATCTGGATTTATTACTGTTTCATTTTGAAGCAAATCTGATACGCGTCTTACAAAGATGCAACCTTGTTTTATAACCCACTGAGGTTTTTTAAGTATAGGCTATGAATCTGATCCTGCAAGCTAGTAGTAACATAAATAGATGTTATGTAATGGTTCACGAAGGCACCGGGAAGCATCAGGTTCTTATTAGGAAACTGCTGAGGGCAAGTCTTGTATAATACCACTGGGTCGTTTGAGTTTTTTTTAAATTCTGAGAAAATGCGAAACATTCTTGATTTCTTTTTGTCACATTTAGTCAGTGTGACTTCTCATAAAGTACGTTGTAATCTTTTTAAAGTTATTTATGCACTGAAGATTCAATATGCAAAATTCAACTGTAAAAGTAATCTGAAACTTCTGCTGAATTTGCAGCTGAATTGGGCTGCCAAACGAGAGCTTATGCTCAGACACATGCAGGGCTGAAATCACAAGATACAGGGTAGAATATTTGAATTAGAGCTACTAGAAATCAAATGGATGAAAGAAGTTATGAAAACTGAGATGCAAATCTGTACTGTTAATAAGAAAGGGGTTTTTGTCCTCAGATTGTGGACCCAAAGATCAAAAAGAGGGTAAATATCCCAAATTCAACTCATCAGTGAAGAAGGAATAGGCAATTGCAGGCGTACGCACTTGCAAAATACAGGGGTAATGCTGCAGTGTTAAAAGCTGTGTGAATGTCTGTGTGCATATAGATGCTTATATTTTTAATTAAATGTGTATTGAATACTTTATATTTATCATTATCTTGGAAGGTTTATAACTTGAAAAACTTGAAAGACAGTGGAACAAAGAAAACTTCTGTTTTCTTTTTGTCCAAGTACCATGATCCAGTGGTCCAATTCTGAACAATTTTTAATAAGAATGAGGAGGGGGGTGTATAGATATCTCCCATTTGTGTTTCCAGGGTCCATTGAGGTTCTCATGGCAGAGGTCATGCCCTGTATGTTCTTCTAGAGAAGGTTTGTGTAAATCCTAGAATGCTGTTCTGTATCACTTCAGGATTAGGCCTTTTGTTTTGGTAAACAGTAGCAATTAAATGTCTTCACCCAATAGCTGCTTTCTTCACAGAAAAGCACTTTTAGTAGAAGTGCACCACAGATGTTGGAAGTTAATTTCTTTTCCCATACACGTTCCTTTTCCTATTGTGCTTGATTAGGATAAGAACAAACAAGAGGTACAGTACTATTTAGTTCCTAAAACTGATAATAACGACCAACAAATTATGTTGAGTGAATGTTGGCATCCTAAATAGCTATACTTAATACGCAGCTGCAATAATGTAAGATTTACATGGGAAATTACTTTAATCTTCTAATTTGTTTCATGAAGAAAAACATCTTCACTGAGGTCTTACTGCCTAGGATGACTGCAGGTGCTGTGGGATAAGGGAAACCCCTGCTTTTGTGAGGACTGTGGGAGATGCCATGCAGGGGTGTTTTGAGTAGGTGTGGCTTATGGAAAATAAGTACTTCTAAAATGGTAACTTTTTAATTAATCCAGAAGTGTTTTATAAGTCTTGATTAGTTTAGGAAAAATGCCTATCGTAGACAGAGTAGACAAATGAGATGCAAGTGTTTAAGTTTTGCTTTGCTTATAGCTTTGAGAAGCCTCTGCTGCTGAGAGGCAAGGACTGGACGTGAAATGGGGCCGTGGGGAAATTCAGTCGCTTTGCATGGGAGGTTACTGCACTGACTGTGATGCCAAACAGTGTTTAGGAGCAACCCGATGGACTGCTGGTGCCTAGAAACTTCAGATGAGTGGCACCTGTACAGGTGAGGCTTAGCCTCACGTGCACAAAAAGCACATGGGAATTGTCACAGAATTAATTTGTGGACACACGTCAGCCGTGGCACCTTGGGGAATTTGAAACTAGTTTGAAATTTAGACAAGCTCAAGGTCTTGCTGTGAACTTCGGATGCATGTGCTAACTGCAGCTGCTGCCTTCTAGCTCTGCGACCTTGCAAGAGTGCTGACTGGGTACCTGCTGCATGTGCTGGGCTTCAGCAGAGGATGTGCCCGTGTGGGAGAGCCGGTAAACACTGACATGGGCAGTACGCGCATGGGGACTGTGCTGGTTTGACTGAAAATGAGTTAGTTTTCTTTATGCAGTTAGAAAACTTTCTTTTTCATAGCTAGCACAGTCATGATTTGGACTTAGTTTGAGAAGAAGCGATAACACCCCAGCATAGAGTTAATATTTTTAATTGCTCTGGTCTGAGAGCCAAGGACACTCTGAGCGCTCTGCCCACAGGTGTGAGGCGTCAAGGAAGGGGCGCATGGATGGGGCAGAGCTTGACTGACATCCAGACCGGTCAATGAGAGTATTCCATCCCATTAGCGTCCTGCTTCATATTTAAGGGGGAGTCAGGATCTTCCAGTCTCACTCTATCTCTGGCTCTTCTCTTTGCTCTTGGAGACCTGATCAAGGGAGTTCTGTTTAGGATGTTTAGTTTGACCTTTTGCTATTTTGCAGAGACCTCTGGGCCTTTCTGCCTTTTTCCTCTTTTCTCTCTCCAAGATTGGCTGTTTGGGACCAGTTGCTGCTTCCTGGGATTGGCTGCTTGGTGTGAACAGAGTTCATGAGGAACTGCATTGAGTATATTTTATATTCTATTTCTAACATATGTTATAAGCGAAACCATATGCCAATCTTAATTATCCAATTAGAATTTATTAAGCAAGCAGTAAACAGGCAAAACAGCGCTGGGTGGCCGGGGACTCTCAGCTCCACCAACGGCTCCCCGCCCCCGCAGAGTCCCTCTTTTATAACTTTCCGGTCTCCAGGTGGATTTCCAGGCTGGCGTGGCTTGGTCCGATGTCTTCTGCGGCTGCGCGTCCTGTTGCTGGGGGGTCGTGGGATGAAGGCAATAGTTTTCCTCCACACCGCAGGCTGCGACCCCGCTCCCTCGGGCAGGCGCAGCACACTTCACCCACATAACTCCATTACGTTCCCCCCCGACCCAGGCAATCACGCCAACATATTTTGTTCACCTGGTTTGATCAACAAATTCACAATATGAGTTTATTGCAATCCCCCCTTTCCGTTTTTATCCTTTTGTTGATCAAACCGTGCAATAGCCTCCCGGGCTAGAGGAAGTATGGGGGTTTCTTTCTCGGCAATACCGCCTTCTAAGTGTTTGTACTGTTTTCTTAACAACATTAGATGTGCTGCTTCTAATTGACTCTTTACTAACCTAATGATTCTATTTAATATACAAGGCCAGAAGGTTAAGATTAACATTAATACTATTAAAGGTCCAGTTATGGTCGATAGTAAAGCAGTTAACCAAGGGGATTGTGTGAACCAGGATTCATACTAACTCTGTTGAGCTTCCCTTTCTTTTTTCCGTTTTTCCAATCCTTCCCGTAATTTGGCCATGGTGTCTCTAACTACTCCAGTGTGATCTGCATAAAAACAACACTCCTCTCCTAAGGCTGCACACAGTCCCCCTTGCTGTAAGAAAAGGAGGTCCATCCCCCTTCTATTTTGCAACACTACTTCTGATCCCACAAGGGGCTCGCCTGGTCTCCTTCCCCCTGGAATCCTTCAGTGGTATTTTCCTTTTCCATATGAGTGGTATTAGTTGGAGATACCACCTTAGACCCCTTAAGCACTGAATTAGGGCCTATAGCTTGTACATGCGTTATCTCTTCTCTTCTGATAAAAATAAGACCTCCACGGTCAGTACCAGGCTCCCAATACCTCATTCCCCAGGTTTTTCCCATTTGCCAAGTGGAATCTAGAGGGTTGGATATGTTTATATATATATAACGACAATCCCCTTCTGTCACTACGCCTCCACTGGAGTCTCGTTTAGGAGGTTTACATCCGTAGGGTCCCCACCCCACAGATAAAAATTTATCTTGACCTCCTCCTGGGGTCCAGTCTGAGGCTACGGTCTCGCACCCCCAATAAGCGCAATAGTAAGAATTGGGGTAATTACAGTACCCTTTTCCAGGATTAGAACCGGGACAAAAATAGAAGCCCTTTTTGTTTAAACATGGGCTAATAGGTACTAATTGACATAGGGTTGGAGTGAAGCTCGGGCTTCCAGTTCCACTTATTTGTTGAATAATTTTTTTATCTTCCCACCTAGAGAGCGTCCATTTATAAGGTTGATGGGGGCTCTCTTTTCCTTGCGCTATTCCCATTGTCAATAGTAATATCAATATACTTAATTTTAGGTTTAAGAAAAGTGGTGTGATTCTGCCCTTGCGACAGGTATCCCAAGGGCCCAGATAATCATTTTGGTTTTTACCTTTATCCCTTAAGGGAGATGGGAGACTTTGGAGAAGCCCTGTGGCCGCTTGGTTTGGGAGTTGTAAGTCAAGGGGCCCCATGAGCCATTCCTGGAGGTGGTTCAGCAACCCCAATCCCCACAGCAGTACGCCTCTGCCTTCTCCGTTGCTTAGAGTAGTGAGGTGTACCATCTTCTTGGCAGCAGTCGTATTCTTCAGGGGAACCTCCTTCATATTGAGTCAACCTTGACTTATATGCCTCCCAGATTTTATTCTTCACTTCCCAAGCTCCACACTTCACTTTAGCTAGACCCCTTTATAATTGCCACTCCCACTCGTAATGCCTATTCAGCTAATTATAACATTCGTGGCAAATACCGCTAGGGGAATACCCATAGGAGCAATGGACCCACCACTTTTCTTTACAAAGTTTGCACCTATAGCATACAAAGGGATAACATATACAGTTAGGATTTTTACAAAAGACAGCTTCACTCATCCGCTTTTCTCCAGAAGGTAAGTTTCAAGTTGCCAGGGTTCCCGGTTGCCTCCCAGTGAGAACTCCGAATTGGTCCCTTGATTCTGCTTGCGTGAGTTCACCCTCTTTCAGCGGTCCGGATTGCGGTATCTGTGGTAAGTAGAACAAGAAAAGGTCCTTCCCAACAGGGAGTTAACAGATGATTCTTTCCAAGTTCTGATTAATACTTTATCTCCCGGTTTAATTTTGTGTATTGCAATGTCTAGGGGCGGCCTCTGTACTATCCGTCCCTTCTTTATTAGTTCTTGCCTTCTTTTCATGAGCCCCACAATATATTCCTGCAATAATTTTTCTTCTACCTTTGGGTGCTCAGTTGGTATTTCTAAATCATAAGGCATTCCATATAACATTTCAAAGGGAGAAATTCCAGTGTCTGCTCTGGGTTGCGTTCTCACATTTAGTAGAGCTAATGGCAAACATTTTACCCAGCTCATTTTGGTTTCGATTATTAATTTGGTCAAATGCTTTTTAATTTCACCATTCATTCTTTCTACCCTTCCCGAGCTTTGTGGATGCCATGGGGTGTGATATTCCCACTTAGTCCCCAAGGGACCTAGGACTTCTTTGATTATCTTTGAGGTGAAGTGGGGCCCCCGGTCTGAGTCAATCACTGCTATGTTTCCATACCGAGGTATAATGTTTTCTAATAATACTTTGACTACAGTTTTCATGGTGGCTTGGGCCACCGGAAAAGCCTCTACAAAATGGGTCAAGTGGTCCACTAGGACCAGGAGGTATTTCTATTTACCAGCCTTCAGTAGTTCGGTAAAATCAATTTGTATCTTTTCAAAGGGTCTTTTGGCTAATTCGTGCCCTCCATATACCCTTTCTCTGAGTTGTTGTTTATTTACCCTCTGACATGTCAGGCATTCTCCAACTATTCTCTTGGCTATATCATATATTCCTCTGCACAGATATTTTGTTCCAAACTAGTCTACTAATGCCTGTGCTCCCCAGTGGGTTTGCCTGTGAAATTCTCTCATTCTCCATGCCGCCCCCTTTGGGATCACTTCCCTTCCATCGGGGAGTAACCATTTCCCTTCCTTTTCAGTGACCCCTGCTTGTTCAAGTTCCTCGTTCTCCTGAATAGTGAAACTCACGGTATTATTTGTTTTAGTTTTCGTCTGTTCTGCCTCCTTTATTACCAATAAAGCAGCCCTCTGGGCTTCCTCATCAGCTAGCTTATTCCCCTTTACTTGTACAGAGGTGCCTCTTTGGTGGCCTTTTACGTGTACTATCGAGATTTGTTTGGGTCCTCTTAGAGCTTTCAGAGTTTGTTTTATCAAGGCCTCATGTACCAGGCCTTTTCCTTGAGAGTTTATTAACCCTCGTTCTTCCCAGATTTTTCCAAATGTATGGACTACCCCAAATGCATATTTGCAACCTGTAAACATGGTGCCCTCCTTATTTTTCAACAATTGCAGAGCCCTTAATACTGCCTATAATTCACAAGCCTGAGCGGACCAAGTTGCATCGAGGGGACCGGATTCCCTTACCCTTAGGGTGGTTCCATCTATTATGGAATATCCTGACTTCCGCCTTCCATCTCTTACTCGAGACGACCCATCTACAAATAATTTTTCCCCATTTGGTAGTTCTTCTTCCTCTAAATCTTCTCTAATCTTGGTCTGATACTCTATCAATTGGACACAATCATGAGCCACTATAGCTTGCAAGCAAGTGGGCCATCCTCTACTAACTAGGTCTAGTAGTTTTGAAAAATAACCTATGGGTTTCTTTTTCCCCGCCCACTCTTGAGTTAGTACCCCAAAAGCTGTTCCTTCCTCCATATTTACGAATAAATAAAAGGGCCACCTGATATCGGGTAAACTTAGTACTGGAGCGTTTACTAAGTCTGTTTTTAAGTTTTCTAAGCTTTGCTCATCATCTTGGTTCCATTTCATTAGACCCTCCCCCATTAATTTCTGATACAAAAACTTCACCTTACTACTATAATTCTCAATCCATTGCCTGCAATAACCTAAGAGTCTTAACAACTGCCTTACTTGTCTCTTGTTCTTAGGCACCTGGAGTGATAAGATCCTATTCACTCGCTCAGGGTCTAATTTCTTAGTCCCTTTCCTTAACCAGTGTCCCAAGTATTTTACCTCTTCTTCAGTAAATTTTAACTTGGACTTTGAGACCTTCAACCCCTTCAAACTCAAAAAGTTTAATAACCTAATGCTTTCATTCCTAACAGTTTCTTGGTTTTCCCCTGCCAACAACAGGTCGTCTACATACTGTACTAGAGTCACTTCTGGGTCTAACTTGAAAGCCTCTAATACTTGTTCTAAAGCCTGCCCGAATAGATTTAGTGATTCTGTGAACCCCTGCGGGAGTACCATCCATCTTAGCTGCTGTTTCCTATGTGTCTCAGGGTTTTCCCATTCAAAAGCAAAATAATCTCTACATTCTTCCTTTAGACAACAGGCCCAAAATGCATCCTTTAAGTCTATTACGCTATACCACTTCAGCTCTGGGGAGAGCTGGCTTAACAAAACATAAGGATTGGCTACTACAAGAAATCGGGTAACGGTCCTCTTATTTACTTCTCTTTAAGTCTTGCACTAAGCGGTAGGATCCGTCTGACTTTTTAATGGGTAAAATGGGGGAGTTATGGGGCGACGTGCAAGGTTCCAATAATCCTTGTTGCAACAACCTTTCGATTACTGGTTGTAATCTTTGCCTGCCCTCTTGTGACATAGGATATTGCTTAACTCTAATTGGGACTTCTGGGTTTTTGATAGTGACCTCAAAGGGAGTGATATCTAATCGCCCTACTGAGTCTGGAGTGTACCATACTTCAGGATTAATTTTAGCTTCATCCTCCGTAGTCAGAACACACAGTTTTACCGCTATCTCTTTGTTCTTTGCCTCTAAACTGATTCCCAACTGAATCATCAAATCTCTCCTTAGCAAATTATATTCTGCTTTGGAATATAATAAATGAATATAATATATATTATTATATTATATAATTATAATATAATTATATCCATTCGGATACTCCCAAGGGGTCCTCTAAAAGGTTCCCCATCTCTTTCTTAAATTCCCTGACATCCCCTGAATTCAGACGTACTGACACAAAACCCATGCCAGGCTGCGGACCTCCCATAGCTATTTCCCTTAAGGGGTATAGTCCCTTTTCTGACTGCTTCTTTCTCCTAGCCTGACTCCTCGTAGTTCTCTGAGTCCCCTCGGGGGAACTAGGAGAGTCTGAATCTGGGTCTGGGGCTGTCGGGAGAGAGGGAGGAGAAGCGGTTG
The DNA here is from genome assembly GCF_036013445.1 of Caloenas nicobarica. NCBI lineage: Eukaryota > Metazoa > Chordata > Aves > Columbiformes > Columbidae > Caloenas > Caloenas nicobarica. Next base: position 19,362,830 of record NC_088284.1, on the reverse strand, counting down.
GGTCTGGCGCGGGTGCAGGAGGAACATAAGGAGGGCGAGGAGCGGGAAGTTCTTTGGGGTGTTTGGTCTTTTTCTTAGGGTTCTTTTCGCTTAAAGCAAACACATGGACTCTGGTATCTGATCTTATCTATCAACTAGCATATTCACTCTCTTCTAAACTGAAGGGTTCTTTAGAATTTACATATATGTTTAAGGCTTGACATATCCAGTCCTCAAATGATCCAAAAACGGGCCAAAACAAGCGATCTCTCCTGATCTGTTTACCACCCCATACCTGCATACAATAACATGCCATTTTTTCTCTACTTTTTCCTCGCCTAAAGGACTATCTGGCAGTATACCGGGCAACCCCACCTTAGGGCTCCCCCATGGAGTCAGAAGGCTTGCTTTTCTTCTGCCCCATCTTCCGAAGTGCCTTCTCTCACACACACACGCACACGCACCCCTCGTTCGTGGCTCACGCCCTCCCGGGCAATGAGAACCGAACTGTAGGGGGGGGTCCGCACCGCAGGGCGGGGGGGTCCGCACCGCAGAGGCGGGGGCGGGGGGGTCCGCACTCACCTCGCCCCCCTCGGGAGCGTCTCGTTCATGCGCACTTCGGGAAACCCACCCCGACCGAACGGAACCGCTTTAAATACTTACTCCCCCTGGAGTCCTCGTCCGGATCTTCGTGCACAAAAAAATTACGGGCTGCTGCAGTATTCTTTTGCCTGCTTACCGAATTTAGGGTTCGGAGGTAAAGGTCTCGGAAAGGATATCGTTACTCCGGGGCCATCCGAGGATGGGGCGCCCCCACAGAGTTCCGAGTCCAAGCCGAGTTAACCTTTATCCGAGTCACGGCACCAAATTTGTTATAAGCGAAACCGTACGCCGATCTTAATTATCCAATTAGAATTTATTAAGCAAGCAGTAAACAGGCAAAACAGCGCTGGGCGGCCGGGGACTCTCAGCTCCACCAACGGCTCCCCGCCCCCGCAGAGTCCCTCTTTTATAACTTTCCGGTCTCCAGGTGGATTTCCAGGCTGGCGTGGCTTGGTCCGATGTCTTCTGCGCTGCGCGTCCTGTTGCTGGAGGGTCGCGGGAGGAAGGCAATAGTTTTCCTCCACACCGCGGGCTGCCACCCCGCTCCCTCGGGCATGCGCAGCACACTTCCCCCACATAACTCCATTACGTTCCCCCCCCCGCCACCAGGCAATCATGGCAACATATTTTGTTCACCCGGTTTGATCAACAAATTTACAATATGAGTCTATTACAATATACATGTGTTTACTAGTAGTGTATTAGTATTTTGTTGTTTTATTAAACTGTGTTTATCTCAGTCCAAGTTTCTCCCTTTGGATTCTGTGGAGTCTCCTTCTCTGGAGACGTTCAGACCCGCCTGGACGCCTTCCTGTGTAACCTCATCTGGGTGTTCCTGCTCCGGCGGGGGGATTGCACTGGATGAGCTTTTGAGGTCCCTTCCAATCCCTGACATTCTGTGGTTCTGTGATGCTCTCCCCTATTCGGGGTTTGGGGAGAGGGTGAGTGAGCAGCTATGGTGGCTGTAGTGCTAGCTCAGGTTAAACCACGAGGGACCACAGGGTTGAACCACAGGGACAAACACCATTATGGGGAAGTGGGGGTGGTGACCTGCTTCGCCTGGGCTTCTCTTACTGGAGCCGCTCACTGCTGCATGCTGTGCTTTTGCAGGGAAGAATGAGAAACCGACCCTGTCTTTGCAATATGAGTCCTCGGGTGTGGACCATGGGGGTGGTCCATGGTGAGGGTGCGGAGCAGGGGATAGCAGAGGGAGGACGGGGACAACAGAGGGAGGACGGGGACAACAGAGGGAGGACGGGGACAACAGAGGGAGGACGGGGACAGGCGGCGCTACGAGCAGCGCTCCCTTGGGAGTGGCTCGCCATGGTGGCTGGGCCCCGGGGAGCAGGACTACAACTCCCAGGAGCCTTTGCACATCCCGCGCATGCGCACGCGGGGACACGCGCCTCGGGCGCGGCGGCGGCTCCCAGCGCGCTGCTCTGCGGGCGCGGGCCGGACTACAACTCCCAGCGGCCCCGCACATCCCGCGCGTGCGCGCAGCTCCGGCCCGGCCGCACTTCGCCGTTGTCGCCGTAGGTGGGTGGGGGGAAGGGAGCGAGCGCGGCGGTGAGGAGGAGGAGGAGGAGGAGGAGGAGGAGGAGGAGGGAGGGGGGGGGTGAGAGTTGAGAGTTCAGCCGCCGCTGTCGCAGCCAGCTCGGACTCATGATTCCCATATGCCCGGTAGTTTCGTTCACCTATGGTGAGTAACGGCGCTCGGGGTGTGTGTGTCCGCGCGCGCGGAGGGGGAGGGGGTGCGGCCCGCGCGCGGGGCGGGGGCGCGGGGGGGGGAAGGGAGGGGAGGGGGGTGTTCTGAGGCGCCGTGTCTGACCTGTCGCTCGTGCGCTCTTTCTGTCCCTTGTCTGTCTGTCCCTTTCTCTTCCCCCCTCCCCGCCTCTTCTTCCCCCCTCCTCCTGCCCGGGCCTCCTGTCATGGCCCCGACCGCCGCCGCCGCCTTTTGGTTACCGTCGCCACAGTGCCCAGCCGGCTGGGAGAAGATGCCAAAATGGCCACCGGCAACTACTTTGGATTCACCCATAGCGGGGCTGCTGCCCAGTATAGGTAACCACCGCGACCCCTCCCTGCCCCGCCCCACCCTCTGTCCGCGCCCGCAGCCCCTTCTCCCCGCTTGGCCTCCGGTCCCTGACCGGCGTCTCCCCGCCGCTCGGGGCCGCTCCTGCCCGCTGCACCCCCTCGTCAGGGAGGGTTGTGCCCGGACCCTCCTGCGTGTCCGCCCCGCCCGCGGCCGTGTTTTGTGATCCTGCCGGTAAGGGCCTCCCTGCATCCCCGGGGGTGTGAGGGTGGGGAGGTGGCGCTGGGCACCGCGATGGAGGAGGAGACGCAGCGCCGGCGTCAGGTCCCGAGGCCCCTAAATTAAAATGGCCACTTGCCGTCAACGCGACCAGTGAGTTACCGCCGGCCTCCTCTGGGCCCTTCTCCTCCTTCAGCTTCGGGGAAGATGGGGCTTGCTCCCCGAGCCTTTGCCCTCGCTTATGTCGGCGTGGGAGGGTGGAATCCTTTTTAAAGCAGGTTAGAATTATATCAGCTCTACCTGTTGGAGACTGGAGGGATATGGGAAGAGCTGAAGCACCAGAAAATACAGGGGACTTCATTCCACTGAAGCAATGTTATAATTAATTATCTACGAAAGCAGAGAAGGTACTTTCAGGGCCAGGCACGTTTTTCAAAAGATTTCCTACTTTGAATATACAAGACTAGGAGCAGGTCTTATACTGGAGCTTGGGGACCTGTAACTGTACAACTTTTATAGACACACTGCCATAAGTGTTTGTATCTTTGCAGTTTTTGTGCATCCAAATTATGCATCAGCATATTAAAAAGTAATCGGTAGCATCTATTATCTCACGTTTCTGAAATCAGATCACTTAATCTGGGAAAAAAGAGATACAATCAGGAACGTCTTCACATTTTTGGCTTGTGTTGAAGTAGCACTTTAAAGTCCATATTTGGATCTGTTATTCATTTCATAAATCTGTAATACAGACCTTCCTTGATTCCTATGTCTTGGTTAACAGAAAAAACAGAAGAATAAAGCAAATATACGAGAAGTTATTAACAAATGAGTGCAGATGTGTGGTACTGTTAATTAGCTAATCAAAATTGCATACCTGCATAGCTTCAGGAATATACAGTTTTACAGAGGTCTTGGAATGATTCCAAATCTATTCTTTCTATCTGTTTTTTCCTGGAAATTGATGTAACTTTCATTTACTCGAATGCTTGATAGTGGAAGGAGAGGATTAAATGTGTCTGCCTTCTAGTTCTTTTATGCTTAGGTGTTCACAGCATGTTTATGTTTTATTTGACAGTTAAAGTGAAATTTGAAACTGGGTTTCATGGGGTATGAAGGAGTTTCTGAATAGGATTTTCTTTTTGGCCTTTTTTTTTTTTTTTTGGTAAGTAAGCATATTACCTTTAATAACAATCTGAGATCCATGCATCTGCATTTTTGAAGTGGAGACGAATTTTTTAAATTATTATTCCTTTTATTATGGAGCTGAGGTGGTCTCTAGACTTAACAAATGTGAACAACTTGTTTGAGATTTCTGTTTCAATTGCGATATAAAAACATATAATTGGGATAATGTTCAAGTTCAAAACTTGTTGTCTTAGTTAATCCTAAATGTGTCCTTGAGAAAATGGAAAAACTAATTTAAATAAGCTTTTTCCTTTGCTATCACAATGCAAGATACTATTTCATATGCTATTAGTAAAACACTCTGCATCCTACAAATGGTTTGTATATTTACCACATCTGAAAGTGAAGAGACACAGCAATCAGTGTTAAAGCAGCCCTTTAATAAGAATTAATTTAATATTTTGAGCAGAAAACTGAAGACTCACTTAAAATGTCTGAAAGGGAACTTACCTTCATGAAGCAGTCTTGGCAGGTCCTTAGTAGGTTGTTTGCAGAGTGCTACAAAATGTGTATTCCAGTCCAACATATTTGAGAAAGAGATGTTAGTGGCAGAGGAAGATAGTAAAAAGATTTAGTATTGCAACAAGTCCTGTACTATTGTTACCGGTATTTGAAATAACAGTTTAGAGAGTAATAAAATTATTGCGTTCTTAGAAACCAGGATAATAGATAAACAAATGGATATTTATCTACATAGGTAATACATAAGTCAGCCTCGTAAATCTACCAAAAGAAAAATTCTAGCCACAGGAATACTCCGTGTTTTTTTAAAAAGTTGCTCAAAACACCAAGTTTTTTTAGGAGGGCAATACAATATTTCAGCTGGAAGAGACCTACAACGATAATCTGCTCCAACTGCCTGACCATTTCAGGACTGACTGACCAGAAGTTACAGCAGGTTTTTCAGGGCCTTGTCCAAATGCCCCTTAAGCACTGACAGGCTCGGGGCATGGACCACCTCTCCAGGAGGCCTGTTCCAGTGTTTGGTAAAGAAATGCTGCCTCATGTGCAGTCCGAACCTCCCCTGATGTAGCTTTGAATGTTTGCCACGTGTCCTGTCACTGGATCCCAGGGAGAAGAGCTCAGCATCTCCCTCTCCACATCCCCTCCTCAGGAAGCTGTAGAGAGCAATGAGGTCGCCCCTCAGCCTCCTCTTCTCCAAACTGGACAAGCCCAAAGTCCTCAACCACTCCTCACAGGACATCCCTTCAGCCTTTCCAGCAGCTGTGTTGCTCTTCTCTGGACGCATTCAAGGACTTCCGCGTCCTTCTTAAATGGTGGGCTCAGAGCTGCACACAGTGCTCAAGGTGAATCCAGTAGGACAGTCCCCTCTTCTGACCGCTGGTTATCCCATGTTTGGTGCTCCCCAGGATGGGGTTTCCCTCTTGGCTGCCAGGGCACACGCTGCTGATCATGTTGAGCTGCTGTCGACCAGCACCCCCAGGTCTCTTTCTGCAGGGCTGCTCTCCAGCCACCCCTCTCCCAGTCTGCACTGGTGCCCAGCACTGCGCTGTGCTGGGTGCAGAATCCAGCATTTGGAGTTGTTAAATTTCATCCCGTTAATGATTGCCCAGTGCTCCAGTCTATCTAGATCCCCCTCTTAACTTGCTTCATATTTAATCAAAGGCAGCAAAAGAGCTAAGTACCTTTCAAACCTCTAAATAATGGATTAGAAGCATTCTTGTTCCTTTCAGTGTTGTCACTGCATAAAATTTCCTGCCACCCGCTCATTCAAAATTCTTTGTGTGCACTACCCAGTAATAATATCATGACTTAATGAGAAAAGCATTAGGTCATGCAAATACCAATAGAGGAAGTTTCTCAGAGGATTGCAATACCTTTACAATCTGTGCTTTCTGCTAGTGGTGGTATTAGGGCCTAAGGTTATAAACCTGCATGCAGTACAAACTTCATCTGTTACTTATTTGAGTAACTGTATTAATCCATCTGTTTAGAAGCCTGAAATAAATGTGGAATTGGTGATATTGGTCCTACTTTGTTTGTGTATGTGTGTTCTCTGTAGGTCACCTGAACTACTGTGTGTCTCTTCTGTTTGAAATAAACAATGGAATATTGGCTTGTCTTTAATGTTTAAGAAGTATTGGCATTCTTGATTCAGTGCTGGAGAGAGGCTTAGTTATGCTTTTATTCTGAAGCTGGCTGATGGAAATGTGGGAATGCTGGTGGAGAGATAGGGGCATTGAAAAATGTTTGGACAGAGAAGTGTGCAAATGTGGTAGTCTCATTAAATTGTTAGGATTTTGGGTTCTGTTAAGAAGAGAAAAATCTTTGAGTGTCTGAGTTTCATCTTAGTAATATTCGTACTGTGTGCTTTCTCTAATGAGACAGATCACAGACAGGAGATTCTTGGGTAGTTTGGGGTGATTTGTTGAGTTTTTTAATTGCTCTGTTACTAAATATGGCAAGACTTCCCAGGTAAAGGCAATATTAGCAGTTCAGGTCTAGAGCAAACCACAGTGCCTGTGAGTTTAGGTTAAGATGCAGTCTTCTGGGCAGCCATATGGAAACGAACTCCAGCAGTTATAGCTTGTTTGGCATTTAGGCGCAGTGTGTGATGTTATAGGATATTTGAGGCTGGTGCAGAACAGCAAAGGATGGTGAAATGCTGTGGATGTGTAAGTTGGCTATTGGGAATTGTTTGGACATGGACTGTTCTTTTTGCATTTGCTAGTACTTCTAATTAACTTTACTTTTGTCTTCAGTGTCTGCCCCAGTTACCTCTTTTTCAACTAGATACTGGTTTCAAAAGTATTCAGCCTTTCAGAGACATTAGGGCTGTAATTCACACAGGTCTACTAGCCCAAGCTTGCAGTATCACTAAGTAGAATTCAGACTTGTGCTGGTGGACAACACAAAGAAAAGGACAGTACTGAGTAGGACTTATAGCTTATTCTGAAGTGAAAATGTACTACTGGGCTTAAACTTACATTAAGAAAAACATTTGTTCATCTTACAATATTGTGTTATATGCAACCCACTCTAAAATGCATGGGGAATGAAAGTAATCAGTCTTAGATGAATGTTCCTATATCATAGTATAACAACTACAAATCCTTGCTTTCTGTGAATTTTATGCCCATGGTATCTTGAGTTGCATCATATATTAAAGCATATTTGTTTTTAGCAAAAAATTCTTAACTGAATATGATAGAGCTTCATGATGCTGATACTCTTTTGTTCAACTGATGTTAAGTCTGAAGTGCTGTCCTAAACTTGCTGTTCTAGCTTACTTCATGTACACAGGAAGCCTCCAGTAACCTACTGCTCTTTGTAAAAAGATTTTGATAGACTTATTTTCAAATCAGTGAGGTCCCACTCTCAAAGGAGTTGTGCCAACTTTAGAAAGACAGTAAGAGGCTCTGGGTTCATTCTTGTGGGCTGTGTGCCAGTATTGCAGTTGAGTAATGATGGGGGTTGGAGGAGGTGGTGGTAATTGGGGAGGAAAGGTGCCTCAATAATCAGAGAAGCCTTCGTCATTTTTAGGAGGGAGGTCTGCCAAATAGTTGAAATTTGCAGCAGGCTCATGTTTTTAGGAACCGAGCACTTGGGGAAGGTTTTCTGTTAATGGTGTAGTTACCTCCTTAGTAGTTGTAACCTCAAAAGGGATTGATGGTTGGACACTTAACTCTGGGGGGTTAAATTCTGTGTAAAATTTTGTCTGCTCCTAAAATGCAGCCATGGTAGTTAAAGTGTAATTGCATTATTGGTACTAGAAAAGCAAAGTAGTAGCTTACGCAAGAAATATAGAATGTTTTAAGCATCAAGTACATTTTTTCCATACTACTGAAGTTTCTTTCCTTTTATAGAGAGCTTGCCAATTTTAGCATTTTTTTCTGTTTAACATCTTCATTAATGATCTGGATGATGGAGCAGAGTGTACTCTCACCAAGTTTGCTCGTGACACAGAACAGGGAGGAGTGGGTGATGTCCCAAAGGGATACACAGCCATGCAGAGGGACGTTAACGTGCTGGAGCAGTGGTCTGACGGGAATCTCATGACATTCAACAAGAAAAAGTGCAAAGCTCTGTACCCAGGGAGGAACAACCCCTTGCACCAATGTGTGCTGGCGGCCACACAGCTGGAAAGCAGCTTGGCAGAAAGGGACCTGGGAGTGCCAGTGGAAACCCAAGTTGAACACAAGCCAGCAACGGGCCCTTGCCGCAGAGAAGGCGAACGGTGTCCTGGGCTGCATTAGACAAAGTGTGGCCAGTGGGTCGAGGGAGGTGATCCTGCCCCTCAAACTCAGCGCTGGTGAGGCCACATCTGGAGTCCCGTGTCCAGTGCTGGGCTCCCCAGTACAAGAGAGACATGGACATAGTGGAGAGAGTCCAGCAAAGGGCCACAAAGATGAGGAAGGGACTGGAGCACCTCTCCTTTGAGGAAGGGCTGGAGAGCTGGGACTGCCTAGCCACAAGAAGAGAAAGCTGAGTGGGGCATCTTCTTAATGTATATAAATACCTGACGGAAGGGTGCAAAGAGGACACAGCCAGGCTCTTTCCAGTGGTCCCTAGTGACAGGAACAGAGGCAATGTGCACAAGCCAAAACACAAGAGGTGCCCTCTGAACATCAGGGAACACTTTTTGACTGTGAGGGTGACTGAGCACTGGCACAGGTTTCCCAGGGAAGTGGTGGAGTCTCCATCCTCAGAGATATTCAGAAGCCATCTGGATATGGTCCTGGGCAATGGCTCGAGGTGGCCCTGCTTGAGTGGGACTGGACTCCAGATGACCTCCAGCAGTCCCTTCCAACCTCAGCCAATCTTTGATTCTGTGATTTTGACAGGGGAAATGTTCGTAATTGGTATTTTTCAGACAGAGGTAACATCTCAAGCTCAGTTCTTTTTATCTTGCAAGCTATCATTGTGAACATGGTTGTTGACTAGACGTAGATAAAATCAATGTTTTGATAATGAAAAAAGCAGTATAGGCAGTGCGCAGTCCATTGTGTGCAACTGAGTAAAGCAAGGTAGGTACAGAGCATATGTCGTGTCACTGTTACAGGCACTTGCAGTTACATTGTGATGTACAGTGGGGAAAACCTTGAAGAATTTAGTTGGATTTAAATCAGGTCATGAGACTAAATGTGAAGATCAACAAAGCAGTAAGGGTGAATTGAAAACATGAGGATATTTGTCTTTGAGGTGATTTATTGATAGTATATGGTTTAGCTATCCAGTAGTGATCCATATTTTTTGTTTGTGAAGGAATGATGCAAGGATGTTTTTAGAAACAAGCAAGAGGAAGGGAAACTCAAGATTGCTGCAGAGAACTGTCTGTCTTAGGCTGTGGGTAGTTAAATCATAGAACACATTACTTGGAGCTGCTGAAATTTTGATCTACGTAAGCTGAAAACCAACGGAATTCAAGAGGGGGTTGCACATTTGCATGCCTTCAGACCTCAATTTGGATTCTTAGTGAACTGGGTTACAAATAATGTTCTGTTCACAAAGTGGTAATAATAGGAAATATGATTTTCATTAAAGTTCTAAAAATATATATTCAGTCCTCATCAGAATTTTATGCCCATAGTGAGTGACAGGCCCTAGAAAAACAAAAGTCACTTCTAAAGTGCAACTTACTGTAGTCTGTAGTGCAATATTTCATTTCACCATTTTGTGCGGTTTATTGTTAAGTGTGTTTAGGAGGAAAAAAGCTCTTATTATTATCATTATTATCATTATTATCATTATTATCATTATTATCATTATTATCATTACTTTGTTTTTCGTTTTCTTTGCCCAGGTTCTGTTAACACACCTGAACTGTCATCTGACCACTTATTCAATAGTGCCTCTTCCTAAGTTTGGATCTGAAGAAACAGCAGATTGTTGTGCTTCTTTCAGTTTTTTTAGGGTTAGGGTTGTTTCAGTCTTCATATCCCTGATAGAAAAACTGCAAAACTGTGGGTTTTGCTGTTCTGCTACTAACGGAATAATCTGTGAAATTTCAAGAAATCTGGCAGTTAGGTCTCAACAAATATGGTTTCCTTAATGCTAAAATGTTCAGATGTTCTTAAAAGTTAGATTTCGAAAAATAAGCCTTAGTCATTTTTTTTTTAGTACAAAGTATTTGTATTGTAAAAATTATTTTAAGAGTAGCTTAAATGTTGTGCTAAGCCAGCCTGAAAATCACTGCTTTAAATGAAAAAAACCCCTGCAAGAACTATGTTTTAAAATGGCAATTTCTAAGGAAACTTGCAGTTTGGATAGAGACAAACTTGGTTTTAGTCCTGATCTTAACTCTATGTCAAAATAGCACTCTACAGAAAACTAAAAAAAAAAAATTAATATCTTTGCTGCTAGAAAGAATTTTCAGTGTTCAGCACCCTAAACACAGCTGGAGTAGCAGCAGCATTAGTGTGTGTGTGTTGATTGTTAGTACGGAGATGCACTGGAGATCAGCATTTTTGTTTTTCTTTGGCTTGCGTGCACACGAGTTACAATTCATTTTTGTGTTAAAATTAAATCAGTCGGTGTGATGGAAAGGAAGGCTTACAGGGAACCTTTTATGTGTTTCCTCTATATATACTTTTTATGTGCTATGTATCTTATATGGAAATAGGCTGCCTTTTCCTGAAAATGTATTCCTCTGACAATAACTACAGATACTGTATTAAGTTTTGTAACATGTGACTTACTCCACAAATACCTTAATGTATAAAATATCTTACGATCTTAAGTCATCTGAAGTTATTAACTGGCAAAGTTGAAAGCATTATATCAAAGCAGTGTATTTTTTTAATATTGTTAATATGTAAAACATAAAGCGTTCTACTTTAAATTTACCTTTTTACAAAAAAAACCCACTTTCTTACTAGAAAAGGGCAATAGATGGAAAGGAAAAAGGACACGAGCCAAGTGTTCTTCAGAAAAGAGTTCAGTATTTGTTTCTTAATCGCTTTTAATTCTCTGTCATTCGTGGGCTGATACATCACAGGAAATCCAGATGTTCTGTCAGTGTTGCTGTATAAAAGTAACTAACAAGTGAGAGTTGTGCTATATTAGATCTAATAATTATAACAAGTTCTCATCTAAGCTTTTTTTTGTGAAATAATGTTGCTCATGTACAAACCTATGTTATATGGCTCTTGAAGTTAGAAAAACCTGTGTGGTTTTGGAACTGCAGAATGGTGTTTTGCTAAGTGGACACCAACACTTGATTAATTGCTGTTTATCAGCAATTTCTGCACCCTAGCCAGTTTCTGACTTAATTTTAAGTGCGCTGCCAGCTTTTTTTCACTTTGGAAGTCCATATTTATTTTTCTGTATCAAAAACACTGCTACGATTTCCTTGTTGAAGATCTTTGTGGAGTTCAGAAAAAGGTTTTAGTTACTTCTTGAATATCCTGGGTTTTGACAAGGGGAGTTAAAGTTACCAACAGAATTATGAAGTTAATCTAGTTATTTTAATAACTAGTATGGAGTAGTGATGGCTAAGACTTTTTGTTGCTCGTGTTTAAATACAATTTGGCCAAATGTAAGTGTTCAGGCTGGAATTTTCCTGGCTATCTACCTAAAAACATACTTTTTTTTAAAGCTATACTATGGCTTAATTGATTTTGTGGTGCAGAATTGGGCCAGGAGATCTTCATAACTCTTTGATGCCTCAGTGTTTTGGAGTGGAGACTGTGGGAATGAGAAGATGGTTTTTTTACATGTTATACTGTTTCGGAATCACAATTCCCAGTGCATGCAGCAATATCAAATGCTGATACTATGAAAGCAGTTGCAGTGTTACTCTTACCTCCAGTTTGCAAAGTACCAGGGCAAAACACGGACCTGCATTGGGAAGACATACTTTGACTTACTGAAAGGAGTTTCAGACACCAGACAGCACTGTCGACAAGACTAATTTTTCTTATGGCCTTTGCTCTGGGTTGAATTCTGCAGGATTGTGAGACAGTCTGGCACCCTATCCATTAGAAACTCAAATTGACATGGAATTGGAGATTAGTGTGGAGAAACATACACAGTCACTGCTCACTGCATTCGATCTCATGTAGGAGATTTAATATAGTGGTATTTCATAATATTATATGTAGCACTTGTTCTGGTGCTAATGCATCAGAAATGTCAGTATTTCCCATCATAAGTGTCAGTAGAAATTAGAGTAGGTAGTATTCAAAGATTCAAGTCAAAGGTGTTTCACAAAAAATACTTTTCACTGTAATATGATAATTGCAAACAAAGAATTAATTCTCTCAATCCTGACGTTACTTAGATAGGATGTGGAAGATGAGAGCGAGCTGGGTGTACGCTAGGCTGTAAAACTTTTGAATGGACGCAAGCATATTTGAGAGGAGGAGGCAAAGAGTGTGGGGAAATAGGAATATGCATGTAGGAGTTTAGGGCAGGTAAGGAGAAACAAAACACTTCAGGTAAGGTGCTGGAAATAACCTTCTGTAGTTGAATGAAACGTCGTATATCTACAGACCGTGGAGCAGAGCAGTTGAGTGCAGCATGAAGACTGTGAACTGGCTCTGTCTGGGGTGGTGAAAACACAGTGTAACAAATTCGAACTGGAAGATGAGCATTGAAGAATGCGTTTTGTTCCTAGAAAATTGAAATTAAGGTCATCTTGGTGGAGAAGCACTGTTATTATTATGATCTGCAAAATAAATAGGTGCGGTATTAATAATATATTTTCCTTTTGAATGAAAATTTATGACAGAGGAAGTAATATTACAACAATACGGCAGAGTATGATTTGAAGCTGCCAAGTTCTTCACCTATAACTTCTTCAAGAATATTGCTTATTTTGAAATAAAAACTCCGTAACAATTGTAATATGAAGTTACATTGAATTGAATGGTCACAAACTGGACTTATGTATGCAGATGTTGGTCTAGAACTTATTTGCTTTTGCAGCTTTTATAAGCTAAAGAAAAATTCTTGACGTGTGCTCAAACATTGGAACAGGTTGTCTAGAGCAGTCTTGCAATCTCCATTTTGGAGATCATCAAACCTGACTGGACAAAGCCCTGAAAAACCTAATATAACTTCAAAATTGCTTTGAGCACTGAGTTAGAACAGATGACTTCCAAATCTTTGTTCCAACTGAAATTATTCTATGATTCTTAAGCTCCACTGGGTGAATAAAGGCAGTTGGACTGAGAGACTTTTCATATGAAGAGAGCTGGAATTCCTTGAACTCAAATATCTTGTAAGGATATTAGAATTTATTTGGGGGAAGAGAAGAATGGATCTACAAAGAAAACTGGCTAAGTTACCAGGTCAATGATTTAGCTTCTCTGTCTTCAGTGCTACGGTACCTGTTTGCATGCCCTTAGCCCATAGAACATACAGAGTAATTTGGTTCAATTTTTTCCCCGCTGTGTTGTGGGATTAAGCTGAATAGAATTACTTACTTTGTTGTGGTAAAGAATACGCATGTGGTTTGCTACCATGGCTCAGCTGACATACTGTATTTCATTGTTGCTCTAATAGCTTGATCACGTGTGTAAATCTTTTGGAGTCTTATTTATTTGGATTAAATTGAAATACTTGATGTGGTGCAGTAGGGAGAGTTATTACTTAAGGTAGAGATCAGTAAAACAATTGTAGAGAGTGGTAGAGGTGCTTAGTAGTATTAGTACAGTTAGACAAATTAGATGAGTAATTATCAAATAAGAATAATTGCAGTGGAGTTCCTTAGGGATTGGTTCTGAGTCTTGCTTAGTGTTCGTTATTAGTATGACGTGTCGTGATATTTGATGTGAGGCAAATACTGTCAACACACAGGTAACTTTACAAGAAGCTACTCTGGGGAAGCTAGACTGTTTGGAAGGAGAGCACGGTCTACAGTAGAGCGGGTAGCATAGCTGAAACTTCATCTGAAACGATGCGTGTGGTTCTTGCCACCTGTAGTCAAGAAAGAAGAATAGTACTGATATAGGTGCAAAGGTGAACTGCAAGAAAGATCAGTGGAATAGGCAGCCTGGCAAAATAATCTAAGAGGAGGTAGGTTCATCTCAGCAAATGTGATGAGACGCTAATTATCAAAGAAGGATGAAAACTCTTGTAAGTTAAATGAAGAAGTTGGCACAAAAATATTTTGATATAAATTAATGACATGAAAATGTCTGGTCATTTTAATCACAGAATCACAGACTGGTTGGTGTTGGAAGGGACCTATGGAGATAATCTCATCCAACCCACCTGCTAAAGCAGGATCACCCAGAGCAGATCACGCAGGAATGTGTCCAGGCGGGTTTTGAATGTTTCCAGAGAAGGAGACTCCACAACCTCTCTGGGCAGCCTGTTCCAGGGCTCTGGCACCCTCAAAGCAAAGAGATTTTTCCTCATGTTTAGGTGGAACCTCCTGTGCTTCAGTCTGTGCCTGTTGCCCCTCATCCTGTCACTAGGCACCACTGAAAGGAGTCTGGTCCCATTCACTTGACACCCACACTTGAGATATTTATAAGCATTGATGAAATCCCCTCTCAGCCTTCTCTTCTGCAGGCTGAACAGACCCAGCTCTCAGTCTCTCCTCATCAGAAAGGTCCTCTAGGCCCCTCATCATCTTTGTAGCCCACTGCTGGACTCCCTCCAGTAATTCCTTGTCCTTCTTAAACTGGGGAGCCCAGAACTGGACACAGCTAAAAGGTTTTCAGTAAGACCATGGGGAGAAAAGGGAATGTGATAAATTTAGAAAAGATGTCACCATGAATTTCTGTAACATAATGTAACACAAGTTTTAAAAAGGATGGAGCAGTCAATTCTAGAATATTTTTCTTGTAGCCTTGCAAACTCGATCACTAGCTCTGCATGATGTTGCAGAAGCAAGGGGAACAGGTTTGCTAAAGTAAACATGGTCATAGAACTGTACTGGCCTTAGAAACCAAATTATTTGGGCTGTTAATTCTATACCATGATAAGAAATTTCAATACAAAAATAGCACAGGAGAAGTGAAACTGTCTGTACCAGCATCTTATTAATAGTCCTGCTGATAATGATCATAATCCTCTTCACAATATTAAATACTGACAAATGTCAGGTAGCTTTAGTCATGTATATTCTGAGAACAAAAGCATTTTCTTTAATAAACTGGCTGGTACTGTAACTTCATAGTGCGTTGTGAGCAATGTATCATATTTTGTAATACTAACTTGAGAATGTTTTCATGAAACTTGGAAGAGCCAAATTAATGCTTCCTGGACAGGTCCCTGTTCTTTCTCCTCCTCTCATTTTTTTTTTTCCCGTTTCCCTATGCGTAATTTATGTGGGTTCTGGCACTTGGCAAACTTGTTTCGTGAGCTCCAATGTTTCGAACACTTCTACCATGTTAGAAAACGAGCCCAGCAAAAACCATTCTCACCATTTTCTGCTAGATTAATGAGTTAAGTCAGTGCACTTGAGTATCCTGACAAGTAGCAGGACTAGCACCAGGGGTGGCATAAGACAGCACAGCTGGGGTTTCTGTGTGGGAGGAGGGAAGAGTAAGAGTGGAGGTAGGATGGAGCAAGGCTTTTCCTTTGGCAGGATTGGACTGGTGATGTGTTCAACTGCAGCCTGAGCTGAACAATCTGCTCTCTGTTTTCTCAGTTTTCTGTGGTTTTAGTAGATATATATGATAATGATAATTACCTCTGAATTTGTGACTATTTTACACTTCTGTACTCTTAGATATGTAGGTAATGCAGTCTTATTTTATAGACTGTCACTCACTTTTACCATCATAAAATAGTCTTCCTGAGTTTTCTGATGGAGTCCAATTTCTCACCTTAAACTGACAAAACAGAGTCTTCCTATGTATGTCAAGTAGGAGGAATTGTTTCAAGCAGTGGTGGGAGCTACACCAAAGCGTTTCAGGGTGTTTTCTTTCTGTTGTTGTCCTGAGAAATTGAAAATAAAATGAAACGTAATTGTGAGTATCACTCACAACTGAATTAAATTTGGATGGAATGCAAGTGGTCTTTTAAGCAATTGGGCCTATGATGGGCAGAAGGTGGAGTCCAGGCGTGGAAGTCCAGTAGTAATGAAATTTTCTACATCTCTGCTCTAAGAATTTTTTTTTAATGTATTGACGTTAGTGGGTTCTGCTTTAGTTAAAATGACAAAATAAATTTTAATAAAAATTAATAAAAATTACTATAACCACAAGGGAGTTATGGAAATGTGTTTTGCAAAAATAATGGTGTCTATAGTTAAAAAGTGGATTGTTTCTGGTAGTTATGTCAGAGAGAATATTGTGGGAAAAAATGCTGTAACTTCTTATTCCTTTTGGTCTTGAGCATAACAGTACAGTTCCATTGTGCCACTGAGTATGTTTGTTTCATGTGAGATTTTATTTTTCATTTTCTTCTGAAAAATACAGGATACTAATTCTCTGCTAGGCATGGAGTTGGTTTTGAATTACCTTTTAATAGTGCTATGGAGATGTGAAACCTTATAAAGATTTTTAAATATTATTGAACAACAGTGCAGGATTAAAGTGTATGCATAAGTGGATAGCTGCTGCAGGTCTGTCTGTAGAACAGACAAGTATTAATCAAATCTGAGATTTTGAAATGCATAGGCATTAGTTTAGTATGTTGGATTGATGTAATTATTTACTTACTGTCCTTTTCCAATATAGCCAGCAGCCAGCTTCGGGTGTAGCCTATTCCCATCCAACTACAGTTGCTAGCTACACCGTTCACCAGGCACCGGTTGCTGCACACACCGTGACTGCAGCCTACGCTCCAGCAGCAGCTACAGTCGCGGTAGCCAGGCCTGCCCCGGTAGCCGTTGCAGCTGCCGCAACAGCTGCCGCGTACGGCGGCTACCCTACAGCACACACAGCCACGGACTATGGTTACACACAGAGGCAACAAGAAGCCCCACCGCCACCACCTCCCGTCACTACGCAGAATTACCAGGTGGGTTAAAAAAAAAATAACTTCTGTTGCATGATTTTTAAATGATATGTTAGAAGGAAGAGGCCTCTTTGGATAAGAGAATGTGGTAATACTTATATTTTTTTCTTCTCTGAATCACAGTTTGAGTACAAGTCAAATTACTTAGCGAAAACTGATAGAATGTGAAGTGGCTGCAGTCTCATATGTCCTATATAGAGGATTATCAGCACTAGTAGTGCAGGAGCTAAGATCTAGACATTGACACAATAAGTAATGAACTGATGTTTATCTCCAAGTGATTTTGTGAAACTACTGTTGAAAAGAGTAGTGCTGTCTTGTCTCAGCTAGCTTAAATGTTCGAGTGGCATGCAGTAAACTGAGTCGTGGAACTGACGTAGCTGGAAAAACTGTTCAGATAAATTTTTCAGTGGAGGTAGTAGTAGTTCCCTTGTCAGATTCCTGAGTGCCACACAAGTTCTTAGTACCGAACATATGAGAATAGAATATTGTCCTAGGACAGGAACAAACCTTTGGGTAGTTTTTGGTACCCTTTGTGAGATCACTGCCTAACCTCGTGTTCCCATCCACAAAAGGGAACTGTTTGTCTGCTTTCATCTTGGATGTTGAAATAGGATGTGTCTTGTAATAATTTTAAAAACTTTTTAGTCCTAAACTTACCAAGACATTACCTAGATTCTAATTAGTATTTTGGTTTGTTTAAAAGGGCAACACTGTTGCTGCATGTTCTCAGTTCTTTTTTACAGCTTTTATAATTTGTTACATATGGTAATGAATCATAACGTAGTAGGCTTTCTCGTAGCTTGGGTACTCATAATTACCAAGTCAGTTATTAGATGCATTTGGACAGAAAAGAGAGTCCCCTGAACTACATAAAAATAATTCCATTTTACATTGGTTGGATGGAACATAGATTTTATTGTTGCATTTCTTGGAAATAAAAATGATTTTTATATCTTGGTGCCTTTCAGCTATAGTAGTTCATGCTTTGCTACTCCTCATTCGATTAACTCTTTATGCTTTACCATGAATATGATGAGGATGAGAGAGTAGATGTTCATACATATAGTGGCTTCCAGGCCATCCCCTTCTAAGCTTACTAGCCATCTCCTGGAATTCTAGATGTTTCAAATGGGTTGCTTGCCTTGCTATTGTAGATTAGATGTGGTTCCCTAATGGACTAGTTTTGAAATATCAAAAGTAAAGAAGGCTTTAAAAGTACCACTTTCATACTCTAAAAAATAGAACCAAGAAAAGTATTGTTAATGATGGGATTTTTAAAGCAAATAAAGGGTCATGTTTGTAAACCCGTGAATTTATTGAGGTTTGTAGAAATTCACATTTTGTGGAGATCTGTGGTGGGTTTTCACTTCATATTTTACAGAAATGTAAACTGATACAGTCATTATGAAGGTTATGAGAGTAGTTGCTTTTCAGTAACAAAAATAATTTGGTAGGGAAAGTGATTTAATGGCACGAGGTTAATTCCTGTTTAAAGTCTGAAAAAGACAATCAGAGTTGTTTTCAAGCCTGAAGTATCTGTAAAAATAAATTTATTTAATGCATTCATTTGTATATACTGTGTCTGTAAATGTGGGATTTTTTTCAATCTACTTTAGCAGACCAGAAGAAAACACGTTGTTTGACTCTGCTAATGACTTTTATTACTCCAGGTATATACTTGAAGGAGAAATTCACTGGTTTTTCTTTTTTTTGAATTTGCAGGATTCCTATTCTTATGTTCGATCTACTGCCCCAGCTGTAGCTTATGACAGCAAACAATACTATCAACAGCCGACAGCAACTGCAGCGGCTGTGGCTGCTGCTGCCCAGCCTCAGCCTTCAGTAGCTGAGTCGTACTACCAGACAGGTGGGTGGCATGATTCAAACTGCTGTCATTATACACAGTCTATGTGCTACTTTAATACCTTAAAAATTGGGGACTTTAATATTTCACATTATCCAGATTTTTTTTAGTTTCGTCATGTAATCTCTGTCAACATGTAGAAAGATTTGCTGTGCCTAGAACTTGGGCATTATTGTGACATTTCCATATGTAGCTATATCTGAGGTTTAGAGTGTTTTTAAATATACTGAAGACTTAGTTCTAGGCAAACTTCTTGTTGATTTGTCTAGAAACCTTGCTGAAGTAGGCTCCAATAGTCACTGGTGGGTTCATATGGTGACTTGCTTAGAAAGACTTTTTTTACTTCTTTAGTTACTTAATATATGTAGTTATTAGTTTCATGATTGCTACAAACTATAAATTCCATTTAATTTTTTTTAATAGGAAGCTTTAAGTGTACTTTTATTTACTGTATTCTAGTAAAACCACTGAATGAGGAGGTTGTTTAAAAGTATGGCATCACAGTTAAAAATAAAGAAATCTGAGGCTTACTAGTGTGAGCTGTGACATGACTAAACAGTTGTGTGATACATGGTACACAATGCATAACCATGACTAAAAAAACAAAAAATACCCAACCCCAAAAACACGTTACGCATTTATTCCCCAGCGTCTAATTAAGTATCACTTAATATGGTTTGCATTTCATTCAGCTAAAACATGTCGGTGTTTGTACACTTTTATTTTCTATCCTCATCAGCTCCAAAAGCGGGATATAGCCAGGGGGCAACTCAGTATACCCAAGCCCAGCAAACACGACAAGTGACAGCTATAAAACCTGCAACTCCAAGTCCAGCAACAACTACATTTTCTATATATCCGGTATCTTCTACTGTGCAGCCAGTAGCAGCTGCAGCTACTGTTGTTCCATCCTATACTCAAAGTGCAACGTACAGTACAACAGCGGTTACTTACTCTGGTAAGAATTTTGTATATTGTGTTGCTGGGATCTTTGCAGTTGTTACAGGAGAGGCTTTAAATACTCAGAATTTTAGCAGTTTGTGTTCAGTTCATTATAATCTACTGATAAATATCAACCAGTTCAGTCATTATAATGGCAAAATATTTTGCTGTATCTTTAGAAGAGGTTTGATGTTTGTATATGCCTATTTTGTTACATGTGAGAATATGCAGAGCATTGGCAGTACTACATGCATGGCATTTTGTGACTTACTGTAAGGTTTGGAGAGAAAAGATGTGGGACAGAAAAAAATAAGGAAACACATCCATGCAAATACTGCTCAGTGAAATTGGAAGAGTGTGTGCTGCCATCAAACAGCAATTACAGAGACAGGGAGGACCAGTCCAAATCTTGTACAGTTGGGTTGTCTTGACCTAAAATGGGAGGTGAATAGGTGCTTAAAAAGACGTCCCTTCAAACATTAGAAATCCAGTAAGTAGTTAAACATGAAAAGATGTTAACTTTCTGGCAAGATGGTAATCAACTGGCATATCATAGCTGCCTTGAAATTTTTGTTTTGTTCTGTTTTCTGTTTAAAAAGGGATTTTTAAGACTTCCTTGAGACAGAGCCTGATCAGAGGATTAAAATAGTTGAAGCAGTAGATGTAGAAAGTTTATGGGAAAATTGGCTCAAAGGTATGAAAGACCAGTTTCCTTGATTTATTCAACTTTGATACTAGAAATCAAGGACTGAATATTCAGGTTTTAGCGAGCAAGCAGCTTCTCTGCACTAAAATAACTTAAATCAGTGAAACAGAATGTAATAGCACTAGCCATTCTTTCATTTATCTTCATTTTTCCTCTTTCATCTACATAAGGTCTGTCTTCCTTGCCACTTTGAAGCTTGAACAGTAAATCTGGTTCTAGAAGACTGCTTGTTTCAAGTGGTCTTTGATAAATCTTTTATTAGAACTCTTGTTACATCATACTCATTCTTACCAGATGTACCTGGAAATTTCGCATATTCTTTTGGAATGCTTTCATATGTCTAACATAACTGCGTGTCTGCAAAGATGTGTCTAAAATCAAAACTATTCCTGATACAATTGGTAGCTATGTATTTGTGTGCTGTGAAACATCAAGAAAAATTCAGACTGCCTAAGATGTTAATACATCGTTTATATCCTTCCCTGCCCCCTTCAAGTCTATTATGCAACATGTTTTCTTTTAGTGTGTTATGTAATTGATACATGATGTACAATGATGTAACATTTATTTTATTTTGATCTTTGAGGTACCTCTTATTCTGGCTATGAAGCTGCAGTGTATTCAGCTGCATCGTCCTATTACCAGCAGCAGCAGCAGCAACAGAAACAGGCAGCAGCAGCAGCTGCTGCTGCTGCTGCAACCGCTGCTTGGACAGGGACCACCTTTACAAAAAAGGCACCATTCCAAAATAAGCAACTGAAACCAAAACAACCTCCCAAACCACCCCAGATCCACTACTGTGATGTTTGTAAGATCAGCTGTGCTGGACCACAGGTACCTGTGTTATGTAATATTCTGCTATACACTTTAGCCATAATTTCTTCAGCTAAAAAGCAGACCCCTTTAAGAATACTGGTTAATTTTTTTAAGATCTGATTCTATACTTCTATTAAATAAATAATTAAAGGAAAATATGTGCTATTATGGAAAAGGTTCCTGTGAGAAGACAAAAAGATACATCCCCTTAGCTTGTACAGAGAAGCTTCAGCTGTGCTTTTGACTTCAGAAATATTCTAAACTTTGGATTTGATTTGCTTTTTTAACATAGCAAACTTCTTAGAAAATACATTTTTCAAATGGAATTAGGTATATTTTGTGAATGATAGGCCTGAAAATTTATTCTTCATTGTATTCCAGCATTCCAGTTTAGTTTCGCAGTGGGTACAAGTGCTTAGAAAGTAGATACCAATTCATGTAGAGTGTTCATGCGCATGTCTGGCTGAACAGTTCTTGCTCTTTAGGTAAACTTGTCATTTTTTCCCACCTTGTCTGCTCTCTAGATTGCCAGTGTTGGTATAGGAACAAATACCAACTTCTGCATTTCATTTTCAGCACAGCTTTATTTGTGTGCTACCTTCTTTTGAATTTTTTTTGTTGTTGTTGTTCTCTGGATACAGTTAATTGCTGTGGTCTTCTAGTTTGTGGAAGATTCAAAATCAAGAATAATTGAATGCAATGCAGAAAACTGTAGTTTTCTGATCTTATCAGGTTTTCAGTCGTAATATCTGTTGACCAGTACTTGATTGAGGAAGTGAGAAATTAGAGGAAAGAAGCCCATATCGTATTACCTAAAAGTGGAAGAAAAACTCATCTTGTATTATCTAAAAGTGGAGTCCTGGGGTTGTAGAAGGAAATTTCTTGGTCTTGGAAGCAGCCTGCTAATGCCTTAGAGCGTGTCACATGGAAGAAATGTTCAGTGTGGGAAGTATTTCTTATACAAATTATGTTCTATATTACATGTATTCACATGGATGATGAACAAGCTGTATAAAATGGCTTATTGTGTGTGTCTTGTTTATTTAAACAGACTTACAAAGAACACTTAGAAGGCCAGAAACACAAGAAGAAAGAAGCAGCATTAAAAGCTTCACAGAACACCAATAACAGCAGCACTTCTTCTCGTGGAACTCAGAATCAGTTGCGCTGTGAGCTTTGTGATGTGTCTTGTACAGGGGCAGATGCTTATGCTGCCCATATCCGTGGAGCCAAGCATCAGAAAGTAAGAGTTTTCTCTTGTTCTTACTACAGAGGTCAGTCGTATATTTCTTCCTGCCATTTTTTTCTCATCTTCAAGATGATAAAATACGCAGAAACAATATAATTTGAATTATTTTGCTTAAAGACATGTAGTTCTGCATTTTGTTTGAAAATTATCCGTAAGCTCAATATTGGAAGGACCTGGTTGGGAGAAAGGGGGAAAAATATTGACAGTGCATCAGTGAAGAGAGGGTGTATTGGGGAAAGTATGTAAATCATAGGAAGAAGGTTTTGTGTAAGATGGGGAAAAGAGTTAATGAGGACATGCAGTAGCATGCTTGTGCTCTCAACTCTTTTCAAGACCTTTCTTGACATTTGTCATATTTATCTGGTGCTGTGAAGCTTTAAATGCGCTTTGAAACACTGTAAGCTGAGCCAGTGCCAAGAGACAGGACTATTATGCATCACTCCGTGATATTTCTTGCAGAGAAAATTGGCATATGGGAGCAAGGAACAATGTCTTGTAGTAGACTTTGCAATGAGTATGTTTAGAAGACTTGGTGAGCTTGTTTTCCCTACTATTTGGGTGCAGTTAGGTGGACTTTCTGGAATAAGGACTGTGGGCCTGTATTTTAAATTTGGCCATACAATAGTAAATGCAATGGCAATGTAGAATGTTTGTTTAGATATTACAGGTTTTCCTCATAACTCTGGAAAGGTATATGTCAGTAACAGAGTATTAATATTCAGGTTTTATAGCTCTTTGCATCTCAGAATGCTGTACAAAGTGGCATCAGTAACGTCATTCCTATTAAAATAAATAAATCTCATAGCAGCTTTAAAACAATTTTCCCTATATAATTTTTTGTTAGTACAAGAGCAGAAATTACAATTGAGGTAGTCTTGCCTAGTGTTCTTTCTTTCATTAATAAGCCAAGCCATTTAATTTTTGGGTTGTGCCCAGTGGCTCTGTAGGTATATGGAATATATTATCATTATATATTATACTTAGCTAACTTTTTAGTTATATTGAATTTTTTGTCCTTGTTGTTATAATGATGTTTGTGTTACATAGTTTTTCATAGTTACCGCAGAGAGATCATATTATGAATTTCTCGTTATTCTTATAGGTAGTAAAGTTGCACACAAAACTTGGCAAACCCATTCCTTCAACTGAACCAAATGTGGTTACCCAAGCTACTTCCTCAACATCCACATCTGCTTCCAAACCAACTGCCTCTGCTTCAAATATAGCAACTAGCAACAGTACTGTGAACTCCTCTGTTGCATCCTCTGCAGTGAAAATTCTTACTCCCACAGCAAATACACCACTTAACACTGCGTCCAACAACAAAACATCTTCAACTGCTGCTAATGTAGCTGTAAAGAAAATATCTACACCGAAAATAAACTTTGTTGGCAAGTACAGAAGTCAGTCTTTATTTTGAAACCTAACCTATTCTATTTTTTTAAGACTTAGTGCAGCAAATATGAATGTATTCAGTTAACTTTATGCATGAGTAAATATGTGTTTAAGAGAATTACTGATAGGTGAAAATAGAACGTAAATAAAAGTTTTGCTTCAAAATTTATGGTGTTTTCTGCCCTATTGTCTCCACATGACCTCTCTTGGAGACTTCTCACTACATACAAAGTGTCCCGCATTCGGTTTCTCATGTAGTAGCTGCTGGAATATTGCAGTTTACAGTCCAGTTGATCCTAATTTCAGTTTACAGCCTGGACGGTAAAGCCAACCTGCAGTAGGTTGGCAGTTGATAACTGGGCAACTGAGACATCCTTGTAAGAGTGAAAATCTAACGGTGGAACCTTTTGAACTGAGCATGACAGACGGTTAAAGATGGGAAGCAGCTGTTCCACAATAAGGTATCCAGCTCTTGAAGGAAAGACCTGTGCAGTTGCAACAGTGAGAGTATGCTACCACCCTTGTTAGTAGAAACATTACGAGGTTTTGAAGTACTTCTTTGGATCCATTTACAAAAGAAAAAATTATCTGATGACAAAAAAAAGATTATTAAAGTCCATTTGCTGAGTTGTTCCCATTCAGTCATATCTTTTTTAAAAAGGCATGAAAATTGCAATTATATGAAGCAGAAGTTTCTCTTGCTAAAATAAAAACCTAAGTATTTAAATAACTTGAATGTTGTTAAACTTACTTTTGAAAAACTTAAATTGTATTTTAAATATGTTTAAGTTTAAAATAATTTTAAAAGATTGATAATACTTTAGCCAGAACATCAATAGTCGCAAATAAAGTCTTCAGTTTGCACATCCTGTGTAATCACATTCTCATTTTATTAAAGTTAACAATTTAACTTTTTTGACTTCTAGGTGGCAATAAGCTGCAGACAACAGGAAGTAAACTGGAAGAAATGAAATCAGCCGAAAGTGTTAAAACAACTCCTGCTGCTACAGTACAAACACAGGAAGTAAAAGCCGACACAGCAGCTGAACCAGTGACTCCCACAACTCTTGCTGCCTTGCAAAGTGATGTCCAGCCAGTGGGCCATGACTATGTGGAGGAGGTATTGATATGAAAATGTGTACTATTTTTTTTAACTGGTGAAAGCTTGTTCAACATGAAACAAAATCACAGAATGGCTGAGGTTGGAAGGGACCGCTGGAGGTCATTTGGAGTCCAGTCCCACTCAAGCAGGGCCACCTCGAGCCATTGCCCAGGACCATGTCCAGATGGCTTCTGAATATCTCTGAGGATGGAGACTCCACCACTTCCCTGGGAAACCTGTGCCAGTGCTCAGTCACCCTCACAGTCAAAAAGTGTTCCCTGATGTTCAGAGGGCACCTCTTGTGTTTTGGCTTGTGCACATTGCCTCTGTTCCTGTCACTAGGGACCACTGGAAAGAGCCTGGCTGTGTCCTCTTTGCACCCTTCCGTCAGGTATTTATATACATTAAGAAGATGCCCCACTCAGCTTTCTCTTCTCGTGGCTAGGCAGTCCCAGCTCTCCAGCCCTTCCTCAAAGGAGAGGTGCTCCAGTCCCTTCCTCATCTTTGTGGCCCTTTGCTGGACTCTCTCCACTATGTCCATGTCTCTCTTGTACTGGGGAGCCCAGCACTGGACACGGGACTCCAGATGTGGCCTCACCAGCGCTGAGTTTGAGGGGCAGGATCACCTCCCTTGACCCACTGGCCACACTTTGTCTAATGCAGCCCAGGACACCGTTCGCCTTCTCTGTGGCAAGGGCCCGTTACTGGCTTGTGTTCAACTTGGGTTTCCACTGGCACTCCCAGGTCCCTTTCTGCCAAGCTGCTTTCCAGCTGTGTGGCCGCCAGCACACATTGGTGCAAGGGGTTGTTCCTCCCTGGGTACAGAGCTTTGCACTTTTTCTTGTTGAATGTCATGAGATTCCCGTCAGACCACTGCTCCAGCACGTTAACGTCCCTCTGCATGGCTGTGTATCCCTCTGGGACATCACCCACTCCTCCTTGTTCTGTGTCACGAGCAAACTTGGTGAGAGTACACTCTGCTCCATCATCCAGATCATTAATGAAGGTGTTTAGCCAGGACTGGACCCAGTATTGACCCCTGGGGTACACTGCTAGTTACTAGCCTCCAACTAGACTTCATTCTGCTGATCACCATTCAGTCATGAATGGCCCTTCAGCCAATTTTCAATCCACCTCACTGTATACTTACCCAAGCCATACATTAGTAGCTCGCATATGAGGATGTTATGGTGAGACTGCGTCAGAGGCCTTACTGAAGTCCAGGTAGACCATATCAGCTGCTCTCCCCTCAACTACCAGGCCAGTCATTTCACCACAGAAGTTTATCAAGTTGATCAAGCATGATTTGCCCTTGGAGAAGTCATGCTGACTATGCCTGATAGTTTTCTTTCCCTTAATGTGCCTGGAAATGGTTTCCAGAATTAGCTGCTCCATTACCTTCCCGGGGACTGAGGTGAGGCTGACTGACCTGTAATTCCCAGGATCTTCCTTGAAGATAAGAATTACAAGGCATTGAACCTGCAAAGGCTTGTGCATATGTTTACATTTTTGTATTATACATGTTTCTTTTTGGCTCAGTGGGGCATTCTTCATAGGGGTGGCATGAGATGTGGATGAAGTCTGATGTAAATTTTTCATGATTTGCAGTTTTGTAATTATTCAGCTTAGTATGTTCAGGCTCCAGTTTAAAGCTGTGTGCTCTTTGGAATGGAAGAACTTTGTTCTTTACCAAGCACAATGGTGTGTCTGTCAGAATTGAAAGTTATAATCTGACTTCCTTCTGTTACTGTATGAACTTTTTGGCATGTTTTGAGACACACTAACATTATCCAGTGTCACTGAATTGGATTACTTCTTTTTATCAGTGTGCTGGTTTGACTGAAATAGAGCTAATTTTCATCATGCAGTTAGAAAGTCTTCTTTTTTATAGCTAGCATGGTCATTGTTTAGATTTAGTTTGAGAACATTACGCTAGCACGCTGGGACAGAATTAATGTTTTTCTTCAGGTATCTTTCCAGTGGTTTTGAGTTGGAATTAGTATAAGAACTTATTTCTATTTCAGTTGTTGTCTGGAAGCTAGGTCTTTCTGGGCTCTCTATCTGTAGGTGGGAGGCAGTGAGGAAAGAGGGCATGGATGGCACAGACCCTGACTGACAGCCAGGCTGATCAATAACAGTATTCCATGCTATTAGCATCATGCTTTGTATTTAATGAGCGTCGGGTTTTCCGGCTCAGGGGACACATTCTGGTTCTGCTCTATTTTGGTTGATTTCCATTAGGGAGTTCCTTTAGTTAGGCCTTTTGCTGTCCTGCCATTTTGCAGTTGGCCTCTGGGCCTTTCTGCCTTTTTGGCCTTTTTGCTCTTTTCCCGGGATTGGCTGTTTGGGACCAGTGTACTCTCTTCCCGGGACTGCTTGGCCCGGACAGAGTTAGTGCAGAATTGCTTTGAGTATCACTTATTTTATATTTTATTCTTACTTTTATATATTTTATTAGTATTATTATATTAATATTATTTTGTTATTTTATTAAACTGTTTTTATCTCAATCCATGAGTTTCTTCCATTTTGATTCCCTCCCCTATTTGAGGCAGGAGGGGGTGGGGAGTGAGCGAGTGGCTATCTTGGCTTTGTTTGCTGGCGGGGGTTAAACCACAACAATGAGCTTTGTTTAATGAAAAACAAAACACCAGAAGAGATGTGTTGTAACTTTATTTTCCAGGTAAGAAATGATGAAGGAAAGGTGATCCGCTTTCACTGTAAACTTTGTGAATGCAGCTTTAATGATCCTAATGCCAAGGAGATGCACTTAAAAGGGAGGAGGCACAGACTTCAGTACAAGGTTAGTAGGAATGCTGATGCTTCTATCAAAAAATCCGCTAGATGTCAGCCACCTGATTACACATTCTTCCATTTAAAGACTAGACAAAAGTAGGTACTCTGAGTAAACAGCATATAAAAAAAGGTAGAGAAGTACATTTCTTAGGGAGTATAGTCTTTAAAGAAGTAATGCAGACTGTAAAAGTGTATTTTGTTGGTTTTTTACCTTTTTAAACATTTTGAACATTCCTTTCAGGCAACTTTTGCAACATTAAAATATGCTACAACATGTGCAAGCAGCAGTAGGTTTTTATGTTGCTTACTATTAATTTCAAAAAGTGTAAAATAGTAGGGCTCAATATTTTGGGCAGAATAAACCATATAAACCCTTTATGGAGATGTTTGAGAAAGAAGCGTTGCGAATTTTTTCAGTCATGAATGAGATGCACCCCTATTGACATATGGTGTGCTTTTTGATTGTTATAAGATTATATTGGAATAATCTGCTGTCATCCCAGGAGATAAAATGGACCTGCATAATCATGAAAGGGATGAAAGAAGAGAAAAAATTCCTAGAAAATTTTATTCAGTAACTCATGATTATGGCCCTATATGAGGGACCCTTCAGGAACAGAGCATCAGGAAGCACACTGTAATTAAGACGAAATGTTTTTTCAGGCTATAGGGTACTCCTCCTGCTACACAATGAACAGCAAATTACTTAGTACTTCCATGTAACATTTTAATCTTAAATTGCTTTGTTCTCATATAAGTGAAGAGGGAATTCATACTCTTTGTAATATGTTGGTATTTCTTTTCTTTAGAATACTGAACACAGATTTTTCTTCTTCAGCTACTCATTCAATGCAGTTCTAAAACTGCATTTTACTCCCCTTGATTTTATCATAGACCAGTAGTTTGTTAAACATGTCAGAAGAACCCTGTAAACTTGAGATGGCAAGAGGGAAAATAGCGTTTTATTCCTTATTTTTCTCAACTAGAAAAAAGTAAACCCAGACTTACAAGTAGAAGTAAAGCCCAGTATTCGAGCAAGAAAAATTCAAGAAGAGAAGATGAGGAAACAGATGCAGAAAGAAGAATACTGGAGAAGGCGAGAAGAGGAAGAACGCTGGAGGATGGAAATGAGGTAATGTACTCTGTTTTATTTGTGAATGAAACAGAGGTGCAGTCAGATTATCTAAAACTAACCGTGCTTCTCTAGCTAATTATTTTGAGTACTTGTTTTGGCAACTCTGCACTGTGTTGTTTTAAATTAATTCATCATTATCCTTCTGGTATTTTTGTGTTCAGGCCGAGGAATGCAGACTTATTAGAATTATTTTGCTATAAATTCAGACTCGGTTTTAAACTAACCACTCAATTTAGTTACTCTCTGGAGTTCACTGGTGTTTGCTTATGACTACTAGAAATGAGTTAAACAATAATTTATTTAGAATGGTTGCAAGTATTAACTGCTATATAAAGAGAACACTTTGCACTTCAGGCGATATGAAGAAGACATGTACTGGAGGAGAATGGAGGAAGAGCAGCATCACTGGGATGACCGCCGCAGAATACCAGATGGAGGATATCCTCACGGTCCTCCGGGACCTCTAGGCCTGCTGGGTGTTAGACCAGGAATGCCTCCTCAGCCCCAAGGACCAGCTGTGAGTTTCTTAACTTGAGAAGAAAAATCAAATCATACTTAGCAGGTGGCACAGTTAAGAATTATAAATTATTCAGTGCTAGTTTAGTTGTTTCCAGTGTTTCTTAATAAAGAATTTGGAAAAGTGGAGAAAAAATTATATGCTAGTAAAACTGTGGAGGTGGACCTGTCTTCCAAAATAAGTCCACTGAAATGACAAAATGATTCCTTAAATATTGTTTCTTCTGAAACATAAGTCACTCTGTGTACTACTTTTTATTTTATCTAATTGCTTTATACAATATTATTTATCTAATTGTGGACAAATGTGTAGATAAAAAGTGGTTAGATCCTTAGTCCCAGAGGATAATGGTTAGTGGTGGATCATACTCTGCAGGGAGGTCAGTAACACATGCAGTACCACATGGATTTATCCTGGGATTTGGCTCATTAGCACCTTATCAGTGACCTGAAAGGCGGAGTGAGTGCACTCTCCTAAAGTTTGTAGCTGGCATGAAACCGAATCAGTTTGGGGTGGGGAGAAGAGCTGATATGTTTGATGGCAGGGATGTCATCCAGAGGGAGCTAGGTGAACTGGAGGAATAGACTAACAGGAACTTCATGGAATTCTGCAAGGACAAACGCCTATTGCTGCACTTGGGAAGGAATAACCCCTTGCGCTGAAACAGGCTGGAGAGTGACAGGCTGGGTAACAACACTGCTGAAAGGGACCTGAGGATCTTGGCAGATAGGAAGCTGAACATGAGTCAAGATGTGCCCTGGCAGTGATGAAGGCCAACAACATCCAGGGTTATATTAACAGTAGTATAATCAGCAGGTAAAGGGAAGTGATCAACTTTTATTAGACCCACACTGCAATACTGCCTTCAGTTTTGAGCTTTCCAGTACAAGAAGGATGCTATAAACCATAGCAGGTTCAGTGCGAGGCTACCAGGATGGTCAGAGGTCTGGAATGCATGCCATGTGAGCAGAAACTGAGGGATCTGGGCCTGTTCAGCCTAGAGGAGAGCTTCAGTGTGACATACTAGCTTTATAATACCTGTACATTATAAAGGCATTGGAGACAGGCTATTCACAGTCATGAGAGGGTGAGATAGAACCAGCTTAAGCTGAGAGAAAAGAGCTGCAGTTTGAATACAGGAAATATTTTCTTTTCACACAGATGTTGTGCAGCCTCCATCTTTGGTGGTTTTCAAGAACCAGCTGGATTAAGCCCTGAGCAACATTATGTGGTCTTATAGCTGACCGTGGTTTGCACAGGAGGTTGGACTGGAGGACCTCCTGAGGTCCCTTCCTGTTTGAATTCTCCCGTGATTCTACAAAAGCAGTCATAATACTTTCTTTCACAGCAATATGCAAGTATTTCCCAGATGACAGACAATAGATATTTATGTTGGAGAGATAGTTTTGATCCTGGGATTTCATAATTTGTTTAATTTTGATTTTTTTTTTTTTCAGATGTCATTGATTGTGACCAGTCTAAGTTGTTAAGGATACTTTAGTTCATGTTTCATTACATTTCAGTGGTTCGAGATTTGAATATTCTGTTGTTTAGCATGTTTGGGTTTTGGTCACTTATCATTTGTGAACTTGGGAGCATACCCAAATTTCAGAAATACTCTTTTTCATCTCTTTAGCCTCTACGCCGACCTGACTCTTCTGATGACCGCTATGTGATGACCAAACATGCCACTATATATCCAACAGAAGAGGAACTTCAGGCAGTCCAGAAAATTGTTTCTATTACTGAGCGTGCTTTGAAACTTGTTTCTGACAGTATGACTGATCTTGAAAAAAGCAAGAACAAAGAGGGAGATGACAAAAAAGATGGCAGTAAAGACAGGTATTTTTTAATTACTTTTGGAGGATTTAATCATTCTTTTCTGAATTTTTTCCTTCCACTATCATCAGTGCTTCCAGGGATTCTCTTCTCTTAGGGTTTTGATATAGTATATGTCACTACGGCCTCAAAAATATGTGGAATACTCCTATTTTATTTCACTTTTCTGTCTTCAGGATTAGTTTTAAGGTTTTTATATTATTTTAAATGCAATTTTTAACTATAATTCACAGAGCTTTGAAAGGAGTTTTGCGAGTAGGCGTTTTGGCCAAAGGTTTGCTACTCCGTGGAGACCGAAATGTTAATCTTGTTTTGTTATGTGCTGAGAAGCCTTCAAAGACGTTACTCAGTCGTATTGCTGAAAGTCTTCCCAAGCAGCTTGCAGTAAGTAGAAATTGGATTTTTGGATTTTAATTTTTGTAAAGATACTGTAAAAATCTGTCCTCAAGTCAAATGCCTACAGGGCTCACTGTGCCATGTTTCGTAGCTCAGGTTCAGTTTCTTTCCATTTTCTGAGTGTTTCCATCTGAATTCAGGGACTATGCTGCATGTTTTGCTTTCTGTATATTGTGTCCATACAAGTGTCTAGGTGTAGTGTCAATCATCATATAACAGGTTCATTTAACTGGGAAATAGAAATGAACAGAGGAAAAACTATTATCCAGTTACCAGCAGCGACAGAGGTAATTTGTGCAGTGTTACAGGCAGCTTCCTTCCTGAACGTCAGAGTTTTCCATTAATGCCAGTCTGTTTGAACTTACATCTTGTTTCCAATTTTTATGTGTCAATGCTTTGTACTTCCACAATGAGATAACTAAGTTTTGTGTGTTTGGTTGGTTGTTTTTTTTAATTTGGCCCTTAAAAAAAAAAAAGTACATGCAGTCCCAGACCATTTAGCGAAATTCATATAAACTGTTTGCTATATTTCCACAAGAAAGTTTCTGCTGAATAAAGCCTGTCCACCATAATTACAGAATGCATGTCACAGCATTAGTATTTGAGTACTCTGGTAAAATGTTTGGTAGAATCAGTGACATGATACAAGCTTTAGCAAGATAAGATTAATTAGAAAATAATCTTGAATATACTTTTGTTGAAGTAACAGAACAGAAGAAAAATTTAAAACTGCACATCTTGGTCTTGCTTTTGTGGAAGTCATTGTCCCTCTAGTTTGTGGAAGAAGGTGACAGAGGTGCCTACAGCTTCCTTTTGGGAATATTTAGAATTATTAAACCTAGTTGCAAGAAGCAATTCAGAATAACCACCTTGTTAGTTACTTTTACATTTTTTTTTCCCTGGTGTTTATCTTGCCCTTTTTTCTTATAATGTTGTGACAGCCAAGTATAGAATGTACAGCAGTAGCCATCCTGTAACTGCTGGCTTGAAGAACAACCACTGCATCTTTGTGCTTTTTAAAGGCTCCCATGTTCCAGTGAGAAACATATGCAGCTGACATTTAAGTGGCACCGAGGTTTTCTTTGTCTCAAACACTGTCAGGATTCTTGTTATGTAACTCATTTGTATGTGAATTTCCTTTCCGGGTAGATTTTTTTTTTTTTCCTTTTGCATGCTTGGTAACTGCTGTGTATTTTCACTAATGATTTGGAAACTGTGCAAGTCCATATACATATATATATATATCTTAATTGTGTATAGTGTGATTTCTTTGAAAATAGAGGTATCTCCTTCGTATAATTATATTGTGTTTCTGTCTTCCTGTTAAAAAGACTATGCTGAAATTCTTCCCAATGCTTTTATTTGACACATGATAATGGAAATTTCTGTTTCTCGATATTTAGGTAATAAGTCCTGAGAAATACGATATCAAGTGTGCAGTGTCAGAAGCAGCAATAATTTTAAATTCGTTTGTGGAACCCAAAATGCAAGTTACTATCACACTGACATCTCCAGTCATTCGGGAGGAGAACATGAGGGATGGAGGTTGGGAAGTTGTTATAGATGTTACTTCTTTCTCACCTGTTAATGTTTATCTATTCCGCTTAAGATGGCATTAAGGTCCTGGAAGGCAACATGCTGGCACATGTATTTGATCGAAACCTTGTTTTTCAACAACCAGTCTTGGTAGAGAACAGTTGGTTAAAATAAATGCTTATATGATGTGTTTATTTAATTTGTACAATTTCTAACTTCACATCCAACCTCAGCTTTCTGGAAAAGGTACAAACTTGACTATTTTTTTTCCTCTCTTTTAAAATTACGTGGAAAACTAAGTATTTTAGAGCAAGTGGCTATAAAGTGGCTTTCTAGAGCAGCCTTGCCCTAAGAGATTGTGTGGTTTTAGGAAATCGAATAATAGGGTTCGGGGTTTAAACTGGATCAGTATTACTATCACTTTCACATTCCGAATAGCTGCGCCACTTAAAATGCACTTTTATACTTTTGATGTGTGCTTCTAACTTTAAAAGACAATGTGATTTTTTCCAGCTTTCTGAGGTTGCTTTTTGGTCTGGAGTGCTTTTTGAGTGTATTTAGGCTCCTGGTATTACAATCAGTCTTCTATCCAACTGGCAAACCCAGACTAGTACAGTAAGAAATGGCTTTGTCGTTGAGCTGAAGCAGAAGGTGGAGCTTGCAAATCAATTCACATTTCTGAAGTCCACAGTTTCTCTGGTGCCAGCAGTGTTGCTTTAGGGTCTGTTCTGTAACACTTTCAAAGCTCCAAAAGCTTTTAAGCCAACAAGCATGATTAATGTCTGCAGTACATTGGTTCTTTTTGTTTACGGGTCAGATAAAATTAACTTTTGTTTCCTTTTAATCGTGTATTTTCATAGTTGAAAGAGATCATGGCAAACAGGGTTCTGGTGTTCGACAGTGAACCTACAAATAGGAAATCCGAGTCTATCTTAGCACTTATATGCAGGTTAAAAAAAAAAGTATGTGTGTATGTAAACGTGTGCTTGTGTATATACGTACTTATAGAAGCCACACAGGTTTTTTTTTATTTCATCTCATCATTACATGTCTTCTAAAATACTTGGGATTTTTATATTGCATCAGTAAGCGTCCTGTAGCTGTTACTAGTGCATTACAAGCAAGCTGTGTTAACCAAGATGTCCTCCATAATCAGAAAGAAAAATTTCAAGATGCATTCTTGGTTTGGATGACTTCTAAAGAGTCTTTAAGGGTGCTTTGTACATGATTTTTAAGCTGTGCATAGTATTCGTAGCTATAAAGGCTTTGTACATGTACTGGCACACCCAACAAATTTACTTGTTTTTTGACAATCTAACTGTAACATGACCCTTCGTTTGTCTGTGCTGAATCAGACTCCACAAATTATTTAATATAGTTTAATGTAAAATATTTGATTATCAGATTAACCATTAAATGAAATTAAGCTTAAACACCGTGTTTATTTCCTAATATACTGTGCAAAAGTGCAATATCAATTCCTGCCACAATACTTAATTTCAATTAAGTGGTTTATGGCATAAAATTCTGTGATGTGGACTAAAAATAAATTTCAAATTACTGCCATCAATCCCTTAATTTATGCCACCTAAAGGAAACAAATCTGTATTTTGTCTGACCCACACTTGAGTTAAAATGATCATTGTGAGTTTATTCACTGCTGAATGCAGTACTGCCTCTAGGCAAGCAAAATCAAGTTAGATTTCTCTTCAAGACACTGAGCAGTATCAAATGGATATGCAGAAAAGTTCACTTTTGAAACTAGAGCAAATAGAAGATGGAATTCAAATTATTGCAGCAAAGAAGGCCTTACTACGAAGACTGCTGCTTATTTGCTGCAGAGTTACAGTATATGTTTGTGTTTTTTCTTGCTGCAGCTTCTTATGCTCTGTGTCTTAAAATGGTTTAAAGTTTTCATTTTTTTTTTAGCCCGCTTGGGGAGCTAGTTCAGATGATAAGGAAGGCTTTACCGGAAGAACCAGTTTGAGTAAAGATGAGACTAAGACTTGCACGTGGAGTAAAATCATGTTTGATGTGTAATAACCCCATTACATGATAAAAGGCTAAAAGAAAAAATACAGAGAAATAAAATTGTTAACCGCATAGCTACTGTTTCTTACAGTATTGTGCGTTTGACAGTTTACTGAATCAGATACATTCAAAGTGCTCTAACCCCTGCTGTGGAATCTTTCCTTCAGCAAACAAAATGTACATACCTCTAAACACATATATGTGTGCGCGTGTGTCTTTTTTTATCCTTAGCTAACAGCCCCGGTCCAAAGCCTTCTAGCAGAGGGACTTGATTCCTGTCAGGGGTTGCTGCCAAGACATCGGAAGGATTTTTGACCAAGGTTTTCTAAAGCTCAGTGTCACACCTGCCATGCTTTACAAAGGAGGGGGTTTGGATGCATAGTCCTAGCATCTGCTGTTACTTTGTGTGTCATTTTCTTTTTTTTATTTTTTTTTTTATTTTTTTTTTTTCTTTTGTCTTTGTCTCTCTCCTAGAATTAAGCAGTGTTCACACTAGTCTTGAAATAGTTGACTGGGTAAAATATATTTCCCATAATGAAACTTACTGAAATTGATATACCTGTTAACTTTTAACAAAGAGGTAGTGTGGACACAGCATGTCTAACTGAAGATTAACCCCTTATATTTAGGCCAATAATAAATTAAGTTACATAGGTTAAGAATTCGTGCTTGTGTTTTGTAAATTAATTCAGTTTTTGTCTTAGCTTAACAGGGTGGTATGTTAGGCATCTGAATTTAGTCAAATAGTCTTTAAGGGGTTAATCCTGAAATATGAAACAGATGCAAAAATCCACAGATTAAATATTACAAGAGCTTCCTTGAAACACTTTTTCAGTCAATGTATTCTCCGTGCAATAGGTGCCTTGGCAACTTCTGGCTTTCAGAGTCTAAGTTTCAAGGATATTGAAGTGATATCTGCTAGTAGCACATTTTAAATATACATTTCCAGCACTAAGATTCTCTTCTGTGCATTTAAACTGTAATTCTTTTTGGTAAAATTATTTTCCAAATTGAAGTTTGAAGTCACCTATTTGCATATTAGTTTTAGAAGAATGTAAATAATTAACTGATTAGGCTCTTAGGCCCAGCAACCCCTATTTTTATTTTTAATTTCTCAGCCTTACTTTACCACTTTTTTCCTGCTGTGGGTTTTCTCTAAATGTTCTACATGTCTCTTATATCCAGGTAGTACTCATTTCATCAGTTATCTTACCTGGCACCTCTCTTGTATAGGCTTTGGTTTGGTTTATTTTTTTAAAAAAGAAAATACCATTCTAAATGTCTTCATTTGCTCTGTAAATCCCTTGTTATTGCAGTTTTTCACCTTTCCACTTTAACATATAATCCATAAGTTGCGTGAGAAGATAGCTGTGTTCTTCTCAGCTTCTTTCTTATCTTGAAGTCTTCCCACTTTTAGCCCTGCGCAGAGCAATGGGACTACCCTATAAAAATGCTCAAATATGACTGTAGTACTTCAGATTAAATTTTGTAATTATATTGTGGAGTTGTACCACCATGTTCATGCATGGCTTTTTAGCTCTTTGTATAATAAAGTATCCTGCTATTTATTTTGCATTTGTGTAAAATAGGGGGTTTCAGAGCTGCCTTTCTGCAGCATCCCTAACAGCTTGTCCTTGCAAGCATGTTTCATGAGTCTCAATATATTTTTTTTTTTTTAATTCTCTGATTTACCTAAATTTATATCTTGCTGGAGTAAATTATGTTGTTCCATAAAGCCAGCTCCTGTGAAATGAGTACCATTGAGTGAGGGCTTATTGTTTCATCTTACCTCTTCTGCTTAGCATCAGTTATGCTACCAATATACTTTGTTACTACCCACAATAGCCATTTTCATTATTAGTGAAACAACTTTTAAAGCTGATCACTGCATTAAAAATTGTACAGATGTAAGTAACCCAAGGATACCATTTAACATTGTTCAGTGGTTCCACTTCCATTGAGTAAACCAGTTCCAAAAGGGGCTGTTTATCTCTTTGCTAACAAAACAATTGTCTTGGTAACTAAATCTTCTTCTGAACATTTAAATATACAAGATCTACTATATTTTCTTTATCTTTCACATGTTCTGCTTTGTCTTTTATACTATTCCTTGCTTTTCTTTTTCCTGCTGAATCTTAAGTAAAGCAGTCCCTTCTCGGATGCTTCTTTGCATCCTAAATTATGTTGGAGCACATATATTGTGGGTTGAGGAATTTTATTTATATGAGTAAGAGAGAGTGTACTAGAAAGTGATAGTACTCTCTAATATTGAAGAACACTTCACATTCCTTTAGTCAGGTTTTTAAAGCAAAATAATTTCAAGTTTAAGGTATGATAAAAATAACATCACTAAACATCCAGTGCTTTTAAGATTTGTTATACCTAGTTTTAAGAATAGGTCCCAAATAACACATGACCATTAAAATTTACAAGAAACTAAGTTTGAATGTTTCTACTTGGTTAAAGTGGATTTTTGTGTTCCTTCTGTCTTGTGTTCTCCGTGCTGGTGCACTGTGTCCAACCATCCTTCCTTCAGTATTTAATTTTAGGCGATACCTGTTTTTCCAGTGTTAGCTTAAATAAAGAAGTACCACGCATTGCATAATCTGCAGTGCATTTGAAAATAAAAGTATTATACACTGTTGATCTTCACACTGGGTTGATGCCCTAATCCTAATTGAATGGCTTTGGTTGAACATTTACATTTGTTGTTCAAGGGTTTAAACTTTAAATGGCATGTGTGACATTGAAGCTACTTTAAGGAAGTGTCTTGCTCACCTGGTCAAACACCCATTCCTCACTGCATTTTGCCAATTCAATCCATTTTAGATGTAACCTCGGGTATGGTGAAAGACCCACCGGACGTCTTGGACAGGCAAAAATGCCTTGACGCTCTGGCTGCTCTACGCCACGCTAAGTGGTTCCAGGTTCGGAACATCATTTTACTTTCTTCTTGTAGCCTTATGAGAGATTAGTTCAGTTGCAATATAAATGTTTAATTATGTGAAAACACTCAGCGTTGTTCATGCTAATAATACTTAATATTTTTCTGGTCCCTAAATTTAAATGTAGAAGGTTGAGTATGGAGGAACTGCTTTATGCAGTTATTGCTCATTTGATGTGATTTTTTTTTTTTTTTTCCTGGTCATTGAGAAGGCGATGTTGGAAGCTTGACTCGCTTGGGGTGATCATGTGTTGTATATTTGTTTTATATTCCATAAGGCTGCAGAGTAACTTTGCTTTAAATAATGGAATATGTGTTTAAAGCTTTGTGTTTAGATTTAAGACTTTGTTTCCTATTTCTTTAAGTGCGTTAAGTGTAGGGAATGAAAGGTGAGAAGCAACTGTTTGGTTTAGTGACTTTGCGTTCTGGCAAAGGCACAATAAAGAAACCAAACAGGTTCCCTTGACCTTTCAGTCTCTATACCTATTTCTTAGATCTTTACTTTATCCTTTTCATTTCTAATATAGAGAGATACTGTATTTATTGTTACAAGTGAACATAGGTCAAAGTGTACAGGGGATCAAGGAACATTATTCTTGTATAACCTGTGCACTTTGACTTCTACCACCTTAAATTACTAACCCTGTATAAAATACTGCTGTAAATGGCGGCTCATGGAATAAAGTTGTAGAATTATTTGTTTCAATCTTGTATCTGAGCTTCCATTGAACAGTGGTGTTTTAGTCTTTCAACAAGCCCTATTTGCTACAGGGGCTGGGATTAATTAATTTGATTTTGTATTGCTCTCAAGGCTAGAGCTAATGGTCTGCAGTCCTGTGTGATTATCATACGTATTCTTCGTGACCTCTGTCAGCGAGTTCCAACTTGGTCTGATT
The DNA here is from genome assembly GCF_036013445.1 of Caloenas nicobarica. NCBI lineage: Eukaryota > Metazoa > Chordata > Aves > Columbiformes > Columbidae > Caloenas > Caloenas nicobarica. Next base: position 19,323,766 of record NC_088284.1, on the reverse strand, counting down.
TTCCGAGCTGGGTGAGTAATGTTCTATTGAATGAGTCTTTTTAATACACGTGGTGCTGCAAGTAAAGCATAGGGAAGTGTTAGTAGTTTTCAGATGTCAGCTTTTTCAAAAAGTAATTTAGGGTTTGGTTTGTGGTTTTTGGTTCTTCTGGGTTTTTTTCCCAGCATATAATCCAGAGTGCCTCTAAAAATTTAATTTTCTGAGGTTGTGTCATTTGGAACTGGAATATTTTTTTTTTTCCCAAAAGGAGTTTTCTTGTTCTTTCATATTCTTTGTGGATACCATTCTTATTCTAGATTTCATCTTTTTTTTCCCCATTATTTTGTATAAAAGAACTAGTTTTTTCTAACCAGCTACTCTAAATTCTTGGGGTTTCCCAAAAACTATTTAAAATAATGTCAACCGTGCCCAGATAGTTCTATGATGACAGAAAGGCTACTTGAAAGAACAAATCACAGTAATTCCTGTGATCATTCATATGTCCCTTTCACAAGGTGAAATACTGCAGTACTTCAGTGCTGTCTGTGGATGTGTCACCATTAGCATTTGAGTCGGTGTCACTTAAATCTCTACATTGTACTGGGTTATCTCTCTTAATTCCTACAGTTCTTGGAGCATTCCTTTTGCATTGACTATCTTAAATTATGCTCTCCAGAAGTGCAACTTGTGCTCCAAACATCAACAGAAGTTCAATCTGTGGACTGGACAAAGTCAGTCTGAAACAGAATCTGTGAAACACGTGTATCGTGTGGAAGTAAACTTAGCTCTGACTGTTTTGTTTCACAGACCAGGTCCAGTTGCATTGTGCTGCTTCCTTTTCAGTTCTGGCAGGAAGAGCGCTAGCGTTGTTGAGACAATTTGACCCATTGGCATTATTTCAGTGAGAATTGTTTTACAACTGTGCTAAGCTTGCAGGCAATTTTGTTAAATTACTTCTGATAATATTTACGGCTTCTAGAAAAAACTGTGGAGCAGTTATTTCTGGTTTTTAAATATTTAAAGTAAAAAAAATAAATTATGACAGTTTATGCTACATTTCATGAAAGATACACTGTACAGATATAGCTTAAGAGAAGCTAAGTATGTAAGTGCCCTCTCAACATCACTTTGATACTGAGTTGCCAAGGAATAAACCCTGGCATACTTTCAGAAAAGCATCCTTAGAACTATTGCAACACACAGCAGGTACGTAGGTGAAGAACAAGGAATGTCGTTTCTTGTTTTTCTCAGATTATCTAAGGCACATCCAGAAGGGAAGGGAGGTAATGAAGCAGAGTGCCAGGCCAAGCCGTGTCTCAGTTCTCTGCAAAAGTGATTTCCTGATTTGTTCCTCGTACCTGATGCATTATCAGTGACATAGATCAACATTGAAGTCTATGTAGTCAGCTGTTCTTCTGGCCTGCTGGCAAAGTCTTACTGATAAAAACAATGACAGAATGAAAAAGGTGATTCCAAATATATGTAATTTCTGCCAGTCACAGATGGGATTTCATAGATTGAAAAATAAAAGTATTTTTCTGGATACATATCTTCTCCTAATTTGTGTGCTGGAAGCATGTTACAAGCTAAAGAGATGCCAGAGCTTTTCAAAAAGATCCTAAGTAGCCATAAAAATAGACGATATTAGGAAGTCTAGTAGCACCCTCTTTACATATTTAAAAATAAAAATTAAATTAGAATAATTTTGTCAAGTTCCTAGAAGTTAAAAGGAACTATTATTCAAGTTTGATTTTTCAAACTTGAAATCCATCCTTTTGTACACATGAACACCAGGGCATCATAATTCACATTTTTATAGGATTAAGTTGTAGACTTTGGTGTATTGTATGAGAATCCAAAAGAGCTAGACTTGAAGAAGTGCAAAAACACGATCTACTTTTTTTTTTCCTTCCTGCTGTATTTTGCTTCATACTTGGAAAGAACTAAATTACTGTTGCTAAGTCCTGAGTGATACGATGGGAGTATGGAAATACCATGCTCAAGAACTGACATTTATCAGTTAAGTGGAGCTAAAATAGAAAAGAATGGCACTCGTACTGTAGGATTGTAATCAACACTTGCCTGTAGTTATTTGCATGCATCAGAATAGGCCTTTACTCTGGGAAAGTAAAAATAAAAGCAACAGTTGAACAACTGTAAACTGGTTGGGGAGGATGAAAAAAACAAGCTCCTCAAAAAACCCACCAAAAACCAAGAGGGACTTGCTGGAGGATTAAACTTACCAAAGATTAAACCAAGGATTAAACCTTGGATTGATCCTTACCAAGGATTAAACTTACCCATTTGAAGCTGGGGAGGGAAAAAACCTCTTCTTTACTTTTGTAAATACTTTTTGTAGGTTTTTCTGGAAAAAATAGTGTCTAATAAAAGTAAACAATGGAAATATTCACAGAGAACAATCCCAATATTTAAAATATAGTTAATTATTTAAACTATTTTAACTAATACCAAATAATGTATAAATTTTAGAAAACCTGTTTATCACCAAGATTTCTTTACACTTGTTTAACACCTGAGTTAGTGTTAGCCTATATCCGTGAGAGAACTTGCTGCTGAACTGAAGAACTAATAACCACTTAAACGTTAAAAGTTAAATTTTTTATGCTTTAAGTTTCTCGTAGGAAAAAAAAAAAAAATTTTATATAGCATCATTTTAATTTCATTTGATACACTGTGTGCTGCTTATTCATGTTGCTGACAGATTGAGGTGACCTAGCATGTTTCATGCTCTCTTTAAAAAATGGCTGGACAACTTGTCTACCTGCATATGTAGGCTACTACTGTACAAATTTCTACAAAACTTTTCAACAATTTGTGATGACAAGGAGCGCATCCGTACTCAATGTTAATCTTGCACCAGGTTTCTTTTTATTCATCTTTATAAAATATCTGATTTTTTTCCATTTTAAATGAAAGTGTTCTATAATATGTAATATTCTCCAAAATTCCGGATTCAAAAGTTCTGTATTGAACAACAGTATCAGCTTTTTTCTGTTTTAATCTGTCTTCTAAAGTGGCTGGATTTTCTTATCATTGGTCTAGGCTATGGAGTTGCTTGTGGAAAAAGCAATTAGCAGCGCTACTGGACCTCAGAGTCCTGGGGATGCACTGAGGAGAGTTTTTGAGTGTATATCTTCAGGAATCATCCTTAAAGGCAAGTTGCATTTGATCAGTGTCTGTATACTTACTTTCTAATTCAAAATCTGTAATCTTGGTTGAAATAAAGTGGAGGTGTGCTGCTAATTAGTATAACCATTGTAGGTGGTCCTGGCCTTTTGGACCCTTGTGAAAAAGATCCTTTTGATACACTTGCTGTAATGACAGATCAGCAACGAGAGGATATTACTTCGAGTGCACAGGTAAGGAAACATATATGTGAAGTAACTAAATTTGATGGCTGTTTTTTGGGGTGGTTTTTGTTTTGTGATTCGTTTTTCATTATTGTTGGTTGGTTGTTTTGTTTAATGGAGCTAGATGGTGGACATGACTTTTCCTGACAACCTTTGGCTGCTTCAGTGCAAGTCCAGCAGCTAAAACACATATACATTATTTTTAAGCTAAGATCATGGACTTTGTACCGAAGCAGCAAATATGACATGCACATTTTATTGTGTTTACTTCGTTGGGGGAAGGAAGAGGGGATGACGAGAGCTAAGGATAATATCATACACTGCTAATGTTCTCAGTAATTGTTTGACAAAGTACTCAAAATTTACATTTGTTTCTAACAGAAATTCCTTCTTTCTACCCTTTTTCTAGTTTGCACTGAGACTCCTTGCATTCCGTCAAATACACAAAGTTTTAGGAATGGATCCGTTACCACAGATGAATCAACGCTTCAACATCCATAATAATCGTAAAAGGAGAAGGGACAGTGATGGGGTTGATGGATTTGAAGCAGAAGGAAAAAAAGACAAAAAAGATTATGATAACTTTTAAAAATGCTTGTCATCAGTGCTAACATCTAAGGTGATAAAAAGTCCATTTGTTGCCTCGCTTTTACTTCATTCATAATAGTGTCTGTTTAAAACATCCAAAACCAACTTGGGAATTACATTTAGAAGAGAACAACCTAGCTCTTCTGTGTGATTCTGAATATTTTAATGGATGTACTATACCAGACAAATTATGGATGAAGAGACTGCAAATGGAAACTCTGTCACAGGAAAAAATAGTTTTCCCGCATTGCATTTCTTTCAATGTGTTGCTAACTTTAGTAACTTTTCTTCTTTTATGTTGATCTTTTTTGTTAACAAGTGCGTTGTCTTCTTATCTTGACTGTATTTAATGCAGCATTTGTGCTTTTGTTGCTATGTGTATTTTGACTTTTTATTTAGAAGTTTTTTGTTTGCCCTTGACACTAGTTTTATAAGTTACTTTGTTTTAGTATAAACTGTTCCCCTCCCAATTAATATCTTACAGAACTTTTTTTTGTAAAGTGAGACTGCAGGATTATATTTTTTTCCTAAATGTGAAGGGGTTACAACACATAATTATCCTGCCATTTGAGTGCTCAGAATTAAATGTTTTTGCCAATCTTGTGGCACTTGTCTCCTTAGTGTGATATAACGGTGTAATTAAGAAAAATTTGTGTTAATCTAATCAAGTTTGCTGTTAGTTATGCATTAGCAGTATAAAAGCTAATATATACAGTATGGTCTTGCAACAGTTTTAAAGCAGCTGCATAATTGATCAAAGTTTTGCATGATGTTTTTTGTTTTTAATAGAAGAGCTTTTAAAACTATAATTTAGGTAAAATGCGTAGATCTTTGTATGATTGACTTCGTGACATAGGGAGGCCAAAAAATAACTTTCTGAATTTCTTTTCTCAACATACAAGCAAAAGCGGGCATTTCCCATTTAGACAAAGTTAGTTATTCTTTTCAGTCAACTTTGTCGATATGATATTAATGCCTCTCAGCCCTTAAAATAAATGTTTGTCATATCAGTGCCTGTGAGGTTATTCCTGATAGCTCTTCCTGTATAAACTTTCTGTGATATTTTTCAATAATTCAAATTTTAAAAGTGAAGTATTACTGAAAAAGTGAAGGTTATAAAAAAAAAATCCCAGAAAATTATTTGATGTGGCCATAGTGTATGCTTATGTCTCTTTCAAAAAGCTAAATATAGCAGTGGTGTAAGTAAAAGTTACATCATACTGTTGATGTATGCTCTGGTACACAGGTGTGATTTGTTGTCACAGCACTACAGTGGAATACACAGATAAAAGCTAAAATCTATTAAATGACTAAAATTCATTATACAATGGAAACTGAAGTTTCACTCATTCCATTCAATGTGTATTGTGCTTTGTTGCAAACCCATGAACCACAGATTAACATAGACTAACATTCTGGTAATTAACTTTATCAATGGCTGTAGGAGACTATCACACATTACAAAGATCATTTGTTATTTCTGGTACTGTTTATTAAAAAAAGTTTTTGTTCCATTTTGAGGTCAAATTTATCTTTGACCTTCTTAATAAGTAACTCTTGGAGTAAGGGGATATTTCTGTTTGCAACACCTACTGCTAACAGCATGGGCCTGTAGAATAAAAATACAATATTTTAGAAAAATAGAGGGAGTCTGAAGACTTGAAGAAAAAATTAATACAGTGTTCTTCATGCATCAAGAGTGCAATTTTTAAGGGAGTGGTTATTAGTGGTTACCAAATAAAAGGAAAGCTTTCTAATTTCAGCATCAGAAACATAGAAAGCAGAAATGCTTTACTTTAAAAAAAATTGCACTTGTTTCTGTTGTCCAGTCTTGATTCATAGCTCCAAGCATATGCTTGTTCTTAGTCTTTTTTTAAGAGGATATTTTGCTGCCATGATGTCTAGTTAGCCATTACTATTTATTTTGAAAGCTACAGGTGCTATTCATGTGGCTTGTTCAACTCCACACCAAAGTTTCTTTCCTCATAAAACAAACTTGTCTGTTCAGGCATGTGACCCTAAAATTTAGGATTCAAAAAAGTCAAAGATGTGTTTTGGATTTCCTGTGTTTTTGTTCTACTGGCCTTTAACTCTTAACCAGTTTCTGGATCTTTTGAAATATTGTATACTTAACGTGATTCCACATTAAACATGAAGCTGTGACCATGATTTTTGTGCTGTGTGGTGAAGAGTGAATTTGCAGTTTGTTTCCAGTTTTCCTGCCCATTTTAATGGGCCGTTTTAGGTAACTTCTGATTCTTGTTAATCTAAGAACAACGGGAAAACAAGGTTTTAAAACAAGTACAGAGCTAGCTTTGACTTTAAATATTACATTGTGCACTTAAGAAGACAAAACCAAGACAAAATAATCAATTTATGAACAAGTAATAATTTTCATGTCTTGTGTTCTGGTAATCCTAGTGGTTTACTAATCAGCAGTGTTTTGCTCTCTTACACAGCGAAGTGTGTGTTAAATCTCAAAATCCCAGACACCATGGTCATCATACACAAAAGAGAAATGCACACAGCAATGATTTTCCCATCAGTGCTCACCTTAGAGGAACAGTTTGTGAAAGTGTGAGCTGTGCTGTTTTGAAGCTTTTTTCAAACTTTCGCTTGTCTTCCTAGTTTATGAGTGTGTCCTGTCTGTGAGCACTGTGGTTTTGCATGGACTCCAGTGTAGAGGTATTGCTGGAAATTAAAGTCTGTTGGACATAGTCCATCAACTTCTTCCCCTATTACAAAATTCTAGATGAGCTGCTAATCTTACAGAGCTATTGAATGCGATGGGTTCATTTGCTGCTTCTGTTTCTAGGCCTATTTCAGTACTCAGAAGTCATTTAATAGTACTTAAAGCAGCTGTACCTAGCAACTTTCTGAGAGTTGGAATCAACTTTAAATATTTCTGCAACAGTTTGTATGCATATTTAACATTCTCGTTGCTAGTTGAATATCTGCTGGTCATTAGTCTGTTAAGTATTCACACAATGCTGAACTCATTTATTTGTTAAGCAACTAAGACTTGTTTGAACTACCCAAATGGATTTTAATAGTATAGCATTAATAAGGGGGGGGAAGGGGGAGGGAAGGGGAGGAAGTAGCAGGCACAATCTGCAGTGTGTTTTTCCATTTGCATAGTAGGTTTACAAAGAACAGTGATAGATTCAACAAAAACATCTGTTTTCCTTCTGTTTGTTGTTGGTTTTTTTTTCCTCTGACAGCTGTAAGCCAAAGCCCTTTCTAGCCAAAAAGGCTAGCAAATTAAATTTCTCCCAAGATATTATTTTATGAATCTTCTCAACAGTTCTTTTTTCTTTCAGTGTGGTGTTTCTCAGCCTTTTTAAAATGAAAGAGACATCTAGTCTTTTGGGGAGGAAAAAAAAATCCAAGGAGTGTCATCTACAGAGTTATCCCAATGATTTTGATTTACATCCAAATAAAAATCAGGCTTCATTCTGTAAATATCTTAATTTGTATTCTCACATTTTGTTCCACTTTCTAACTTGGATTATAAAAATGTGCATATAGATTCTGAGTACTAAGATAATTTTGCTGTTGTTTATTGAACTGCTTTCTGATGTTTTACAGTTTGCATTTTAAGAAATGCTGCCCTAATAATACTTGGCAAGCGTAAAGTTCCTCACAGGGTAGAGGTGGTTGTTTTTCATGAGTACATGACTGGCAGCTGTTGCTGCGGATTTTATCCTGTACAGTGCACACTTCTCCATTTAACATAGCCTTAACATATCTGCCTTAGCAAGAGTCATCATTAAGACTTGTCATCTTTAATACGTGTGCTTTCTTAAACTATTTTTGCAAAGCTGTGGCCATGAATATTTATTCTGAAGCCAGTGATTCATTTATCACAGGGTAGTTTAAAGCCGATCAGCTTTTTGAGGCTCAGCCTAGCTTAAATTCTTTCACATGTTGTCTATATCAATCCTAGTTCAGGCTGATATCCTAAATCCAGAGAAACATACAATGGCATCAAGAAACCTTTATGGATTTCTGAAGTTTCTCTGTATTTAAACATCTAAGATTACAGAATGGAATAACTGACCAAGAGAAAATAAAACACTTTTTCTACAGCAAAAGGTTACTTTAGCTTTAAAAGAGAGACAAAAAGCCTCTTATTTCTACATGAGAATCGCAGACCTTGCTCTTTATGTAAGCTTTTTTCTTTCCTTTTCTGCATGCTGCATCATGTTTGTATTAATTGTATGCATATATGATTAGGAAGTTCTGTCCAGAATATATAAGATAGCATTATCACAGGCTTCACTGCTGACATACTTCTAAATTTGCCATGGTCTGCTCGTTATGCGAGTTAATGTCTTCTTACCAAGACAGTGAGCTGAGCTGCACTGCTAACAATGCAAGTGAGAGCAATATGGGAGAGAGGAAGGTGCCTGAATACTCATGTTTACTGTCTTTTTACCTGTTCCTGGGGTGCATGCTTCCCCAAAAGGGAACGGGTTTCTCAGAGGTCCAGGCCCATGGCTGCCAGTGCCATGTGGATACGTCAGTATGTCTTGGGACATCTAGAATGGCACTGTTTAGGTAACTATGATGTGCTTAACACGTGAGAGGAAAGTGCAGATGCTTTTACAAATTCGAGCCAGTATGATCCAGAGTGTTTCCAGTATAGCGAAACTTCAAGAAGGTGAGATAATCATGAAGGAAGCATTGTGGTATCAGCAATGGAGTGTGCGTGATGCACTTAAGTGCCTATGATAATTAAATGCCATCCCAATTTTTCCCAGTAACTGCAGTAATTTTTTTTAGTGTGTTTTCTAAGTGGAGAGGGAATAGAATAGCAGCAGAACAGAATATTTCCATTGGAAGGACCTACAATGATCACCTACTCCAACTGCCTGACCATTTCAGGACTGACTGACCAGAAGTTACAGCAGGTTTTTCAGGGCCTTGTCCAAATGCCCCTTAAGCACTGACAGGCTCGGGGCATGGACCACCTCTCCAGGAGGCCTGTTCCAGTGTTTGGTAAAGAAATGCTGCCTCATGTGCAGTCCGAACCTCCCCTGATGTAGCTTTGAATGTTTGCCACGTGTCCTGTCACTGGATCCCAGGGAGAAGAGCTCAGCATCTCCCTCTCCACATCCCCTCCTCAGGAAGCTGTAGAGAGCAATGAGGTCGCCCCTCAGCCTCCTCTTCTCCAAACTGGACAAGCCCAAAGTCCTCAGCCACTCCTCACAGGACATCCCTTCAGCCTTTCCAGCAGCTGTGTTGCTCTTCTCTGGACGCATTCAAGGACTTCCGCGTCCTTCTTAAATGGTGGGCTCAGAGCTGCACACAGTGCTCAAGGTGAATCCAGTAGGACAGTCCCCTCTTCTGACCGCTGGTTATCCCATGTTTGGTGCTCCCCAGGATGGGGTTTCCCTCTTGGCTGCCAGGGCACACGCTGCTGATCATGTTGAGCTGCTGTCGACCAGCACCCCCAGGTCTCTTTCTGCAGGGCTGCTCTCCAGCCACCCCTCTCCCAGTCTGCACTGGTGCCCAGCACTGCGCTGTGCTGGGTGCAGAATCCAGTTGTTAAATTTCATCCCATTAATGATTGCCCAGTGCTCCAGTCTATCCCAATTTCTCTTCAAGACAACTTGTCCCTCAAGAGAGTCAACAGCACCTTGCAGTCTGGATCATCAGCAAACTTGCCACTGGTGCATTCAATTCCTGCATCCAGATCATTGATAAATACATTAAACAGAACTTGTACATGACTTTCCCTTTATTTGTCATATGGAGCAAACAGCTTGTTGCTGGTTGTCTCTCCACAAATTTTCATTCCCAAATGTGTTGTTTCTGACAATGTGTCCTGTTTTAAGTTCATGGTTGTTTTGTGGTCTTTCATGTAACCAAGGGCCCACACATTTTAGCAGGAAAAGGCCTGCTCTTCCCAGCCTTTTTCCCTTTTCATGGTCAGTCACCTCAATAGCTGCATTTTTCCAGTGAAAAGTAGTCTTTGAGTGAATTAAAACTTTGAGAAGAGAGAAGAAAGTGTGTGGGGAGGAAAGTATCAGAAAGAACAGAACTGATTAAATCGGTCCAACTGAAGAAATAAAATGAGGAAAGCCCTTAGAGAGCTACATTAAAAATGAAAGAAAAGTTACATCAAGTAGTAAGCCAGGCAACTACACACTATGAAGATGGTATGGGAAAATGAAGAAAAGTGCTCTATTTCATGCAGAGAGAACACCTAGTCCAGTATGTCATTTGCCACCCATGCAGCAACTGCAGTGCTGCACAAAAAAAAAGACAGAAATAAATAGAAATGCCAGGTGACAGAGGAGGTTGAGACTGCAGTGGTTTGGGCCAGGTGTTAATGAATGTTACATGAAATGTCACTGCAAATGGGCTGGGAGGAAAGGTGAAGGGGAAAGATGAAGAGAAGGGACTGACCTTCCATGCATCTGTCCTGCTTCTCAGAGAAAACTGTACATCTGGTGCCCATGCCTTGCTGCCTTACCCGTGGCTGAAGAGGGCAGCGTCAGAAGAGCGTGAGCACACTTCTCCAAACACTTGGAGACCAAAAATGCTGCACAGCCAAAAATAAAAAATGCCGTGTTGTGCAGCAAGTCAACATGCTGTGCTGGACTCGCGTTTGAAATGTCTCTGTGCTCAAAACAGCAGAGAGCGCTGCGTCGTTAGCAGTAGGTTCCACTGGGAAGGCAGCACTGTAATAACTTCCACCTTGCTGTGACAAGCACGAAGAGAAAACCGATGTTTCAGCCACTCCAGCATTCCTCTCTGTTGCCAAAGAATGCAGTATTTATTTGAAAGAGTTTTGAAATAATAAATAAATAAGATGCAGCAAAGTTGCCATGGCAGCAAAATCCAATATAAAATCTCTGCTCATGCATCAGAACAGAGCAGTGGTTAGAAACACAATCATGACTATCTCACGAGGAAATTAGAAGTAAATACTTTTAGAGGTAAAGAAATGAAGCATTTCAGTGTAGGCACAGGAGAAGGGAGGAAAAAAGATTCCATTTGCCCAGGGTCAATGGGGGTCTGCAAAGAAGAAATGTGCTATAGAAATTCTCCCAAGTAAGAGGTTCTGCTGAGGAAGGTAACCTGAGAAAGAGTTTGTAAAGACAGACTTGAGAAACCATGTGTCAGAAGAGTACATCTGACACTTCATTTGGAACAGGAGGAGACGGACATTTCAGATGCAATTCTGCATTTTTGCTTTCTTGCATCCATTTCTCAAGAAACTTCTTGCAGCTGCTACCAGGGGTGACTTCAGGGCAATAGATTCAGGATAAGCATTCCTCATATGGCAATAGTAAATCACAAACCAGGATTCTGGATGCTTTAACTAATGTCCCCAGCATGTTCTCCAGCATATCCAGAGGCACAAGATGTGCCAATTTACAAGCTGTGTGACCAGTTCAGAGCTTCTTTTACAGGAACAGCCAGGGCTGAGGTGTCTCCTAAGGAGCAGTGAAGCAGAGTGAGAGAAAACAGACCTCAAAGCCAAGGGCTTGCAACAAAGTCCACACAATAAACTTTCACTGACCCTCTGCTGGTTTATATATTCTCCCTGAGGAACAGTCTGCCTACAAATGTCACCCACACATCAGAAAATAATAGAAGATTTAAAATAACTTATTTCTTTGGAAAAACCCTCAGGAGTTCTGGAAGCGCAGGTCATTTCTGGAGTCCCTGAGACACTGAGATGTGCCAAATTCCCATGCAGCTGTTAAGCATATGTTTTAATTCTAGAAAGTTTGGTAAAGAAGCTTTCTAATGGCTTGCAGCTGAAGACCGCAGCAATTCTGGAGAAAAATGTTCTCATAAATCAAATATAGTTGCTAGCAGGGAAGAATACATAGCTTGATAAGATGTCTTCTATAGGATATGCTGCTTCTACAAGGTTTGCTGGTTCAAAGGTTCGTTTTTCTTAGCCAAATAAAGGTTTACCTTGCTTATACAAAGGTCTTTTTGGACTCGGGGACAAAAATGGGAAGCTAGAGTCAGCCTCTAGACTCACATTTGTGGTTTACCATTAGCTTCTGCTAAAGAGCATGTAGTAGGAGTAGGTTTGTGCCTGTTTCTTAAATTATCTGGGCTGGAATTTTTAGTTACAGCAGCTATATGGGAGCTGGGGATGACAGCACAAGCATTTAGCAGGTTGGCTCCTGTCAGTACCCCAGATATGTGGGTATTGACTCACACATGCATTTTTCATTAGGAAATCAAAGCCAAGATCATGTCAAAGGCCTGGTAGGCAAAGTAAATCAAGCACATGTTTTGTTTCAGTCATGCACTGGATACAGTTTTCACTGCTAAAGGAAAGAACAGAAGAGACAAGATGCTGCTAGCAAAAGCTTTGAGTCTCTATGTGTGCTTCACAAAGAGGCTACTGTCTAGGCCTAATACTGAGTATTTCTCCCTACGGATACACTAGAACCTGCCTGTCCTGTAGCCTGTGACTCGGACACTGGTGGATGGCCCTCACTGGCTTCTCTCCTCCCAGAGCAGGAGTCCTCATGGCCAGTGGGAAGAGTCCCAGGAGGCACAGCAATTTAACTAGACAGACCACATTCCCAGCTGGTGATGGACAGCTGGAAGTCTTCCCCAAGGACCCTCCATCCACATTATGTTTGGAGAAGTTACTTGGGCAGAAAGAATTTGGGCCACCGAGTAATTCCAGCAAGGACCTGTTGGCAGCTTTTTCTACCACCCAGCTCAGCGACTGGCATCCAAATCAGGAGCTGAATGTCAGTCTTTTATTTTCTGGGGTTTATTCCAAGGCAAACAATCAATTCAAGCTCTTTGCAGTCAGGAAGACCGTGTATCCATTTATCTTTCTTGTTTTTTAAGAGCTGATGATCCTTAGCACCTCCCTTTGGACTGCAGGTTGAGAAGAACTGAGGGTGAGAGATGAGCCATGGTTTAACTCTGCCTCTCATCCAGCTGTGGCGTAGGCTTTCCCATGGTATGGATGGGCTTTGGCTCACCCTTTGGGCACTGTTAAGGAAAGAAGTGTCCAGCCTGAAGTAATTTGGATTCACAGCCTTTTGGAGAATAAAAGGAAGCAGTTCACCACACAACAAAGAAGTCTGTGTGTGCCCATGAACAAGTAATTGTGTTTGCTTTCAAGAGAGCTAAAAAAAGGTGGGGAACTTCCCTAGCTCCTGTGTTCTTGTTTCTGATACCCATGCTTCCTTGGGTGAGCAGAGTTATTAGTTACTCACTTCCTCTTCTCTCACTTGTAGCTAAGAAAAGGAGATTATTTTGCTAGTAGATGTGAGATGCTCTGACTCTGTTTTCCACCCTCAAGTTTAAAACATGTAATTCCCAGCTGCGTCTCTATGACTAAAGTAAACACTCTGGTTCAGGGTGTGTTCTCGGCAGTTAATGCCTCTGACCTGCTCTTCATTGTATACTTGTTAATTTAGTCTTACACTTTTCTGCATTCATGTTTTGACACTCTGCACCCCAAATGGCAGAGGAACCTTGCTGGTAAGTGGTGAGATGCCCCCATGGTCCCTCTCCATAACCTTTGAATATCTAGATTATCACTTGACCAAGACTTAGATTTTCAGTTTGCTTACTAGCTCTGGAAGGCAGTTGCAGAAAAACAAACAAACAAAACAACAACAAAAACGCATTCAGTAATTAGGGGATGGACACAAAATTGCAATGGTCTGTATTGCTGCCACTGAAGTAACTGCTGTTTGCCATCTGAGTCATGAACTGGTCGCGTGGAACCCCCCAGATGGCTTTACTTAAGAAGTAAAATGCATCTCTTCAACAACCTTCAGGGAGGAGCTGGGCACATCGTGTCCCAGGACTGAGACACATGATGGTGCACGAGTCAGAGCAGAAGGTTTCATCTGAGGAAGGCTGCTGTAGAGCTCCTTTCCCTTGACTAGGGGAAATTCACACAAAATCTCCCCAAATAAATTAGGTTCTCATAACAATGAATAGAAAACTTTGCTTACGAAATGAAAACACACAATACAGTCAGTAAAGAAAGAACACTGCAACAAAGATAAAAGATAAAGAATTCATGGAGGACAGTGTTACGCAATCTGTGACCATATAAATGAGAACGGAAACAAATGGTTATATTCCACAGCTCTAAATGTTACCTTGGAGTTCACTATGAAGGTGCCAGACTGTGAAGGATGAAATCTGAACCAAGTTTGGAAACTAAGTCCCAAAGGACACCTGAAAGTACCAGCAGATGAAAATGTCAATGTAAATCCAGTGCTAAAAGCATCATCTTAGAGTAGAGCCCCTCCTTTTATCTTCTTCTTTTGTTAATAGGTTTGTCTTAATTTGCAAAAAGCTAACATTCATGACTTGTAGTAGGAAGTTATCTTAGCCTGTGGAAAGCAGAGATATCTGCTGGCTGTTCATAAGAAGACCCATTTGCTGACCTTTCCTCAAACACATCACAGTACGTTCCTGATTTCGAATTTTTTCTTTGGTAGTTTCCAGTAATCTGACTTCCATCTTCGCCTTAAGTCTTCTACATTTCTTACATACTGATTTCAGCTACTTCAATATGGTCTCACACTGTTTAATATACTAAGCCCTAAACTGAGTTATTTAATTGAACAGTAGAAGTAGGTAGTATCAGACCTAGCATATGTGGTCAGTCTCTGTATAACAGAGGCAAATCCAACACTTTTGGGACACCTGCCTTCTAAGCATGCACAGGCACCTGTGATGCTCTAGGAAGTGTCTGACTAATTGTGCATTTACTACAGAAATATCCAGATTTCTACACCTAAGGGCAATCGTTCTGGTAATGCCAGACAAGTGGGGGGGAAAAAAAAAAAAATCTTAAAATTCTACCCAGGTAGCTTTTCAGGACTGAATAAGAAGATCAGGGAGCCTTGATAAATGGTAACTTTGTGGGATTCTCTTTCCAGCTGCTACTTCAAAATCTTACCCGTGTCACCACTAGAGGTGCGTTTATGATAAGCAGTGTCCAGACCTGGATCCAGCTGTGGTGCGGGGCCAAAGGGGGGCACAGCTGCCAAGTCCTGCCAGTGGTTTATCATCCTGGAACAGAAGCTCCGCACACATCAGTGCCTTTGCAGGTCTATGGAAGGGCAAAGCCTCCCTTTATTTTCTTCAGAAGTAGTAAATAGGAAGCAGAATTTCAGATGTAGTCATGCAAGTACCCTCAACACTCAGGCATGGCTTTAACATTAATTCTTTTCACCCACCTACCCTACACCAAATTGCCCACAACGTATGATGATCTGCACCCCTGCCCAAGGCACCGAGGCTGACAAAGCCCCAGGCTCAGCAAAGCTGAAATGTGGTATAAAGCTGTATTCAGTGATCTTTGCCAACTGCGCTCCAGATACTGCCTAGGAGAATGCCTTATCCAGGCTACTCACTTCCCAGAGCCAAAGCAACCCTGATGAGGAGGACTGCCACAAAGGAAAATATGAGATACGGCTTGTTGTAGTTAAGAGGATCCCTGAAAGAAAACTGATAGGAAAGCTGCAAACAGCTCCTTTGTGGCTCCCCTCCATCAGCTGTTCCCACCAAGCCTGGGCACAGCTGAGAATTCAGCCCAGAGAATTAGTCAAATTAATGGCATGTAAGTTTTTTAAACAAAGCATTCTCTGTTCATGGGAAGAGCAGAGCTGGTCTGTGAGTTTCCCTTCTGCAGACAGCTTTAAAGGTAAGTACTATGATTATATTTTTAGAAAGAATGCAAAGATCAGGACAAAATGGGGGCAGTGAAATGCCATATGTTCTTGATCCACCACAGAAAAATTAGAACTTGGCTTTAAAAAAAGTTTTGCTTTTCTTCATTAGCATGACTGTCATTGACATACACATAAAATGGAACAAAATTAAATTATATGATTTTATAAGCTCACTTTTTAATGTTTTGATGTGGGTTTTGTTGTTGTTTTTTAATGGACAGAAAGTCATTGGCAGCAGGGAACAAAACTTCCCATTTGGAAGTCATGTGTGAAGATGGATCCTGTTAATACATCATCCCAGGAAACTTCAATTTGCTGCAGAAATGATTTTTTAAAAGGCCTTTGTTAGTGACGAGGACAATTCCAAACGATACAACACTGAACCATCTTATTTCCTCATGGGGAGGGGGTGACTCAGAAAAACACTACAGAGTGAAAATTCTGGACGGAGGGAGCACATGAAAATAATAGAAAAGTTAATATATAAATACATAAATGAGAGGCAGCAGATGACTATGAGGGGACACAAAGATGAGGTGGGAAGGAGTACACTCGGAAAGGCCAACTTCAGCCTCCCCAAGGTGCCCTGAGCACTGGCTGCTCTGTTGAGGCTGTTTCTGTATAAGGCTTTTGTTTGGTTACCCCATTACCTTCAGAAGGAGCCTGATTCCCCTCCACTGACTGCAAGGGGAATCTACGGAGACAAGGTGGCTGGGCTGAAGCTGGCTTTTGTGAATACTCCTCACAGACACTCAGAATTTTAGAAGAGCAAGGGACAAGACTGCACAGAGGTCTTTCTGGGGAAAGGGAAGGTCACCCAAGCCCTGGGTGCTCTGTAACCTGTTTCGGCACAGTGTGCTGCGTTGCAGCTGTCCTTTTCAGAGGCAAATGTAGTCTTCTGAGGTATGTTACCTTGCTTGTGTGACAGCTTTGTTTTGTCCTTTCCAGCAAAAGATGAATATGCTGACTGATGAAGTGGGGATCTGAATCCAGCCCTCACATGCCAGGAAAAGGGTCTCAAATCCCTTCAGCGATGGGTTCAGCCTGGCATCCTGGAGAGCACACCAGGACATGGGACTATGTGGATATTCTGCTGATAGCAGTTATACACATTCTGATTTTGAGGATGTAGGGCTTTTTCTGATGAGATGTTGAAGAGTGAATTCCCATGTGCTATGTGGGAACCAAAGCTCCTTTTGCACCTCCCATCGGAGTTAAGACTCTGGCCTAGTGTCAAAACATCCCTTCCTCTTTGAGAAATAGCTGCTTTTTGCCTTAGCCTGCTTGTAAACTTCAGGGTGCACTTGGAGGTAATCCTGCTGTTGCCACTGTAAATTCAGATGCTTTAAAATACATTTTTTTATATAGTGCTATTCTCTTTATGTATTTGCTTGCAACTGGAGAGCATGGAGGAACTGTCCCAATTTTCCGTTCACCCTGGATTTGCACCGTTGTGACCACGGGCTGTACTTTTGACCTATGCAGCTGAGATCAGATGCAGCGTAAAGGAATGATGTGGAAGCAGCTGTGGAGTGAAACGTGAGAGCTCTTCTGCATGGGATCCCACACCAGAATAGCCTTTGTTGTAAAACTACTAATGAAACCTAATCTCTGAATTCTCTGATGATGATTAAATCCAAAACACTTTTCATTCCTTGAGACTGAAAATAGGGAAATTAATTTATTTCTGAACTAAAACAGCAACTCTATTTTATGTTTATAAATGCTGTCTTATGCCTCTTTTTCTTTCTCCTTTTAGTTTCCCTAGGTATGGGTTTGGAGCAAGGTAAATTAAGTGAAGTATTACAACAAAAAGAGAGGGAGCAATATGAAAAGTGCTTATCATTAGTATTTGGAAGAGCTATTGATTTTTCATGTCCTACGGTCTATTAAAGTTCGTAAAGTATGTTTTATTTTTGTAAAAATATTTCCATAAAGTCTACTCTGTATGCAAATTGTCACCTTGGTTACCATTCGTCATTTTAACTGCCGGGTAGTCCTGATGCCACAGGCAGTTCACAACATTTGCATTGTTCTTCATCCGCATAAAAGTTAAGCTTTTAAAAATAACCTAGATGCCCAGTAAACCTGGTATTTATTTACAGCTCTGATTATACGGTGTCCAAAGACAACATTCCAGGGAGGCTGCAGCTGTTAACACTTTAATAGACATTGGGCAGAGGACTTCTCGGGGTCTATCAGCAGCCAGGTTTGAAGAATTGCTAAAAATTTAGAGGATCGTTCAAAGGGAGAGCCTGTTTTATGCCATTTTCATTGCACGTCTCCTGACATAAGTAAAGCTCAGCACCTCAGTGCTTTGATTTTACTTAACACCGGGTTTTCTTATGAGCGCGCACGGATGCAACGCGGGCGTTTTGCAGATGAGTAAGAAGTAGCTTTATGGACAATTTAAACAAAGTGACAACTCAACTAAAGAACAGGCCGCGGCCCACGGGCTCCCGGCCTCCCCGCCGCGGGCGCGGAAAAGAGGGCGCTCACCGCCTGCACAGGCGGAGGTGCCGCAATAGCCCCCGGGGCCCTGCGGCTGCCGCCCCGGCCCCGGCCCCGGCCCCGGCCCCGGGGCACGGGGACCGGCGCCCCCCGGCGGCCGGGCCGTGCGGCGCCGCGCCTGGCCTCCCTCTCCTCCGCTCACCGCCCCGCCTCCTCCAGGCACGTCCCCTCGCGGCCAATAAGAGGAGGGCGCGCTTATGACTGACAGCAGCTGTGCCCAGTGAGAACGGGCGCGGCGGGGAGGCGGTGCCCTAGGAATGGCCGGCGGCGGGGCGGGGTCAGTACGTGCCCCGGATACCGCCGCCCGCGCTGCCGCTGCCGGCGCGTCCCCGCCGCGGACCCCTGAGGAGGAGCCCAGGGAAGCGGTGCCGCCGCGGGCTCCAGAGGTAGACGGGAGGCGGCCGGAGCCATGTTGGGCAGCGGGGCCAAGGTGTCCAAGCCCTCGTTCGTGTCCTACATCAGCCCGGAGGTGCGGGGCCGCGGGGCGAGCAGGGGGCCGCGGGCGGCGCGGGGAGGCGGGCGGAGGAGCTGCGAGGCTGCCGCAGCCCTGGCCCGCGGGGCGGGGGGCAGCCCGGCGAGGGCCCGCTGGGGTCTCGTCAGGGCCGCGGGAGCCGCCGGGAGCTGCGCGGGCTCCTCCGGCGCTGCCGCTCCCCTGGGGCCGCTGCCGGGCTGCGCGGCCGGGCTTTTCCGCCGGGAGCCGTGAGGAGCTTCGCGCTGCGGCCGCGGGCGCTGCCGGGTGCGCTGTCCCGGGGGCGGCGGGCCCGGTGCCTCGGAGGCGCTTCCCTGGGAACCGAGAGGAAGCATCGTGCCTGTTGCTTCCTGAAAAAAGCTTAAAAAAATGCAGCTGGCCGGTCAGTCTTAAGGTGGTTATTTTTCTGGTGCTTCACATGAATTGTTTCCGCAAGCTCTAAGCAGATGTCAGGCTGTCACCGTGACTGCCCAGCTTGTAGGGTGGGACGTTCCCACCGTGTTTCTCGCAGTGTCCCTCACCGTCGCTCCCGAGGTGTGCTCTGTCTCTGCAGGCTGCTCCTGTCCAGCTCTGTTGCTCCCAAGCGCTGCGGCCCTTTTCTGACAGCTCAGGGTTGGACTCTTGGCTGTGCATATCTTTCATATTGTTCTTCCTGTTGTCCTTTCACATATTTATTGAAACTTACGTTGGCAGTCTGACTGAAGTGGCTTTAGACTCAGTTTACTGAGGTCATGTTGTTAGCAGATGTTGTTAGATCAGTATTATTATTCGGTATTCCTTCATTTTTTATTCCTGGTGAACAGCTGTTTTCTAGGAAGACTAATCTTCATGAAAACTACCCATTTGTGGGGTTGGTTTGTGTTTTTTTTTTTCCCTCCATAGTTCTTTGTAATCTGTGTCAAACTGGTTCTTCTTAATTGTTCAATTCTCTTGAGAGCTTCTTAAGGAAGATATTTTCGTCTATCTTGTTAATTAGCACAGAGTTGGTCACTGGTGGGACCTTGGAGAATCTGCTGGTTTTATTTTTCACTGAATCTGAAATAACAATGCAAAGTTATTATGGCATAGGTCAGCTGTGCTGATTAAAACTTACATTCCTATTTTGTGGTAGAAGCTCTAGTTTTATGTTGTTAAGCCCTGGTGACTTGTAGTTTCATCAGGTCACTTTAAAAGCTTTTTCTCTTCCTTGTATTTTTTCAGTTGAGATGGATGCAAATGATAGTTACAAATATTTCTGGAGTCAGCAATTATATCTCTGTGTGAAGTCAGTCTTTCACCTTAGGAAAGTACGTTTTACAAATATACAAAAAATTGTGTACTCAAGGAGCTGAATTTTGCAAAGGTAAGGGCTTCACTTGTTGCACTTACTGAAAGCCACTTCACCGTTTAAACGAGCATGCTGGATGATTAAAGCTTGCTGGAAAAAGGGACCAGTGAGAAAAAGGTACAAGTCAAATATATGTAGTGCAGTAAGACAGAAAACAATAAAGAGTACTTCAACTTGATTATAAATACAGTAATGCAACTCTTCAAATACGGTATTGTTGGTTGCAGGAAGGAAAACAAAGGTATTTAATACTGGAAGCTGAAGCTCTTAATAAAATATCCTGATGCACCAGAGCTTGTAGTCATTCACTTTATCCATGTTTATCCATGCTTCTAACTATCTCCTTGATGCACTTAAATTTAAGAATTTCATGGGCTCTTGCAGCAGAAACTTTGAAATGTAGACCTGATGGCTAGCCTAGAATTGGTGTCTCTTTCACAGCCTCAAAAGCTCAGTCAAACTGAGGTCAGATTCCAGTTGCAAGTAAAGGAGGTTTAACTTTTTGCTCTGAGTTTGGCATCTTGACAGCCTTTGACTACCTTAATGGGATGGTTACACAGGAAGCTGAAGACTTCAGTGATTTTTTTTTATTTTTAATGAGGATTAAAAATAAAACGTTAGATATGTGATGAAACCTGTGAGGCTAATTGTGGATCTGGAAAAAAAACATATTGATTAGATATCCTAATATAAGCAGAAGCGAACGTGTCTCAAGGAACTGTATTCCTTATGTATGTGAGAAAAATGACTTTCTGAACACAAATTTCCTGTACCTGCCAACTTTCATGTTTTAAAATTTGGTTTAGACTGATAGAACAGTGGAAATACTTCAATCCCTCTTATGTGGAAAATAGTTTGGTTAACTGGGAACTTTCATTTCATCAAGATAGTGTAACTGCCATCCTAGGGCAGACTAATACCCTGTCTATTTCAGTATCAGGTGCTTGGGGAGGAGTGTTGGCAACAGTATGTTTAGTATCATGCTTCCTCTGGTAGACCCTTCTCAAAAGGTGGGAAACAGCAGTTCAGGGACTTAATGAGCTTGAGGTTAACGTCTGGATAGCATTTGAGTTCGTGATGGACTTCTCTGTGGATTTACAGAGCCTTGCCTTGAATCCATTTATACTTGGAACAAGATTTTCTGTCAATCACGATGCAATACAGAGCAATACAGTAGTGTTATGCTCCAGTCATTCTTGCAACCTCCAGATTCATTGTGCTTGTCCTTGTTCATCTGGTGTGTTGTCTGAGACCTAAAGCTGCTGCCTCTATGTTAGGTGAGCCCTACAGCAAGAAAATGTGACGGGTAGAGCTGAGTTTTGTTCTAGCCCCAGCTCGTTTAGTCCATCCTCAGATACCTGACAGACACATTACATAATGTTCAGAAAAATAAAATGAAGTTAGCTTTATACTGGTTTTGGCATTTGTGTGTTTGAATGTGAAAAGAAACAGGAACTCTTTTCATGTTAATATATGGCAAGACAGAAGTAAGGACTGAACAGAAAATGCTGTTTATTAAGGGAACAGGAGTGATTTCCGCTGTGAAACCCCAGAATGTCTAGAAAAGCAATGTTTTTGACATCTGACTAAATATAACCTAGTTATGCTGTGCTGTGTGGAACTACAGATCAATCAGTGGTCTGTTGAGAGCAAGACCGTAGGATGTTGATATTAGTGACACACTTCCCCTCAGGACAGACTTGGCTACCATGCAGGAAGTGGGGTGAATACTAGGGTATAAAGTCAATATTTTGACATGTCTGATTATAGACCAAGAAAATTTGGCTATGGAGACATAGAAACAAGAACCAGTGAATTACTTCATGATTTCTAACTCAAATATTACAAAGCTGAAAGCATTTGCGAGGCTAACAAGCTGGATCACATTTTCCTTAACCTCAATTTGAATAAAAGTTTTGTTGTTAAACTTGGTTTGAAGTTTAATGTTACTTTTTGTGCATGCATTCTTAAAAGTTAAATCTGCCATGTTAACTCTTACGGGATGTTAGGTCCACTATTAACCCATGAACTTTTTAAAAAGTTTGTTCTGCTTCGTTCTGTTTCTCTGTGAAATCTGGAGTGCACCTCAGGGTGCAGAGTTGTGAGAGTAACTTTCATACCTCCTGTGCTTTGCCCCAAAACATACATTGCTGTCAGCTCATAGCCACTATCAACACTTGTTGCTTGTGAGTCTTGGTGCAATATTTACGCTTTTAAAATAGTATGTCGCTCCTTTTGAATTGGAGCAGTGAAACTGAAGAGTGGCACAAGGAACGGGAGTTACCACAGTGGACAGCTGGGCTCTGGGTTGACGTGGGAGAAGCTGGGTGTTGAAGTCAGAGGAGAGAGACAGCACAATGTAAGGAAAGAGGAAAGTATAAAAGATGAAAAGGACATGGAAAACATGCACAGTGACCTAATGGGCTATTGGATAATGGGGCTGTGAAAGGAAGGAAAACAAGCATTTAGAGATTATTTTCAGCATGGTTATTAAAGTGTAGTAAGTATCTTCTCTGGATTTTATAGCAACACAACATGGGATTAGGCTTGTTTGACCAAGAAATAGTCTTTCAGAAAATACCAGGTGTGTATTGTGGTTCATTTCTGAATACAAAGTATACGCTAAGCATGTGCACAGGTATTTCCTCTTTTGCATGAAATTTCAGTGGAAGTCCTAGACAAAAGTTTGATTTTATTTTACTCAGGAATACTGTAGTCATTTGCTAGAACACCACAACTAACTTGCAAATATTTTGGTATACAGTTTGAGTTTTACAACTGATAAAGAAAAATGTGTAGTTAAGAAACCTATCACAGCCCTCTGTTAGTCTTTTAGTGTAGTAAATAAGAAAAAACAGGTGTTCACTGCAAGCCTCACCATGGTGTTGAGCTTCCCTGTGGCAAGATTACTTCTGGAAAACTATATTAGAACATTAAAATATCCTGTGTTCTCACAGCACTGCTATTTGCTGTCAGTCTTGAAATGATGTATGTTTCAGCCAGTACTCTTGAAACCCTGGAAGTGATAACTGGTTCCTTTATTACTTGAAACTAGCAGGCAATGTTTTTCCCAGTGTATTTACTGAAAATCTCGTTTTCATTTTTTGGTATTACTTTGAGCACAAGTGTCTGGCTATGGATAAATGGAAACCTTACTGTGTGGTGAGGTAGGTTCAGAGTTTACAGCATGTTCTAGTTTGCAGCAGCAGACTGTATCCACGGTCTCTCTGCTGAGAGTCATGATCAACATCCAGTATCAATAGGCAATACTGGTTAAAGAAAATTCAGATTCTCTGACAAAATCAGAGTGAGCGGGGTTCTAGCTTGCAGGGAATTTTTTTCATGTTTTAGTCATTTTCTGTGCACAGTCAATTATCTCCCTGTGGAATAGGAGGCAAGGCATTGTGCTTAGTTGTGGTGAGGCTCTATGACAAAGAGCAGGATCATTTGGGATCCCTCTCGTGCCCTAACTGTTATGACCCTATTAATATAGCAGAATTGCTATTGGACTGTACTGACTTAAACTGGATATTGTGTCACATGTAGTGGCTCTTTTATGCTTCAGCACTTGGGGAAGACATGTCCCCAGACAGGCTTGAGTAATGTATTTTAGCCCCTTTGAGTGTGTTTTTGGGAGAGGGCTGAATGTAGTCCCTGCAAATTGCGCAGTTGTTCTCTATACTCGGATAAAAATCAAGAAGAGGAGAAAAGGTAAGCCTTTCTTTAAGAAAACTGTTTCTCTATGGTGTTGTCCCCCCGCTGTTGAAGCAGAGAATCTGCATGGAGCATGTTGTCTCCTTCTCCTGACACTTCATGGTTTCATAGCGCTATCAGCTGAAGGTGGTTTGAAATGACAAGGAGAATGATGTGCTGTGATTTAGTGTGGTGTGAGATGTTGTCAGCCTCCAGTTTTGCTATGATTTGGTACTCTCTACTGTGATAATTGTGGGGTGTTGCTGTCTTGCCTGCTACCGTTTGGTAGCCTGGAAAAAGGGAATGCAGCACAAGGTAAGTGTGCAGATGAGAAGCATCTCCAAGTAAGAAGTTACTGAAACCTTCAGCAAGTTGATGTCTTTGTTTCTATCATTTCTGAGGCAATTCAAAGTTAATTTTCCTCATTTGTATGGTGCCCTATGGGTATCTCCTTTTAGCTGCTGCCGGTAGTAGGGTTTCCTGTGTTGTATCTTGAGGAAGAAGTGCCAAGATTCTGCTTGGGGCATTCAGCACAGGGAAGCTACAGATGAAGTATCTACCTAGAGGTGTGCATGGCTTTCAGTGTTCATAAATGAGAAGTGCATGCATGCTTGACTTCAGCAAAGGGTCAGAGGCTGAAGTTTCCTGAGGTCTGAGTGGATTTAGTAGCTTGTGGGAAGGGAGAGAGACTTGCTTCTGCCGCTTCCCTTTCTTTTGTTTCTGTGCTCATCAGACCTGTTGATGAGCCAGTTCTGCTAACAATGGGCAGTAACAACAAAACCAAATGTAGCACAAGTACGGACTTTCCAGCTGATCTTATGAACCAAATTACCTCACCATGTAGTCAGACAAACCCAGGGGTAAAAGGAGTGGGTGGGTATGAAGTGTATGACTGATTAAAGGGGTGTTGGGGAGCGTGCATTTTAGTGTCAGCAGGCTCTTGAGTTAGTCCTAAGATCTGTGTTGCCCCACAACTGAAATCTGTTAGAAAAAGAAAGCTGAAACAGAGTGGAAATAGTAACCTAAATTTATGGGTTCCTACACAACTTGCACTGGCTCATGGTGAGTTAACAACTTGTTTTCATAAAGATCTTTGCCTTCGCTCTTAAAAGAGCAAATATAAAATGTGACGTTAGTAGAATTTAATATATTTTAATATCCTCCTGTGCAAAATGAGCACAGCAACTTGGATTGTTCAGCAATGTTCATGGCTTGCATTCTAGCTCTCCCTAGTGCATATGCATAAAAATTGTCTTTAAAATATTTATGATTTTATTATGAGGATATAAATGCTGACTTTCAAACAGAACTCTTCTGGAGTTGTGTGTGATAGGAATTCTACCTATAGCAAGCACTTCAATGTCTATGGGTTTTTGATAACTGTTATAAAAGATTCCATGCATTTTAATAAATGGATGTAAGCTCAAAGAACTTCTTTGAGTTCCTTTTTTTTTTTTTTTTTTTTGCTCAGGTCTTACCTGCCAACACTAGCATAAACTGGTACTCATAGCAATGAGTATGAACATTCAAGCCCTGAGTATGTATGAACAGTAGTTATTACATGTGTTATGATATCCCCCAAAGTAAAAGTTACAGGTAGAGCACCTAGTTAGTATACTACTTTACTGTTCAGTAGCAGTGATTGTTGGCACACAGTTTGTGAGCAAACAGTGTTGCATTTAGTTGCACACAAATAGTAATAGTAGGAGGCATAGCTATAAAGGCGCTACTAAAACCAAAGTTAAGCTCGAAGCTACCAGTGGTGAAGAGACAGCATTGGGAAAATGTTTATTTCTTCTCTGAATGCAGCAGTGTTTAGCTTGAGCCATGTTTGCATAGCAACTTACTTAGCCGACAAGAATGAACTTTGATTAAAATTTACTTGTACAAATCCAGGCTTAGAAGTCAAAGGCAGCAAGTTGTGTTTTGTTTTCTGCATTAGCTGCCAGCTGTAGTTACTGATTTCTTTCTTCACAGCTTCATTTTATAACTTTTACCTCTTTTCACCCTGTCTTGAATGTCTCTGCAGTTCTCATGGTGTGGTTTCCTGGTGGTTTTAGTTTTGCTGGGCACCTTTCAAGCTTCATTTTGGGTCTTCTGAGTGTTGAGAGCAAGTGTTTATGTGAATGGCAAAGGGGGATTATTTTTATGCTCTCAGGGGCTTTTGTTTCTTTGTATTTAACCCAGCAAAAATATTATTGCTTATGCCTCCTTCTGATTGCGTGTCTTGATTTGCATTATCTAACTTTGGATGCTGGTGACAAGCTAAAATTAGCTTGCTTATGGCTGTGGGCAGGGGGTTTTCCAGTTAACTAATAGTTTTCCAGAAAGACTCCAGTACATGTGAAGTGATTTAGAGTTGGAGGAGGAAGTTCTGAACTGGCTGAGCAGGAAGGGTGTAGCATGTCCTCTAGTTTGATAGTCTTTGTCAGAGATTTTAGTCCAACTATCAGTGCCTCAAGGCTAGAATAAGTGATACTGAGAGTTTAATAGGGGTTATTTGTGCAATTTGGGTCCAAACTAAAGGGTATCCTGTGACTGGTTTTACCATTTGACTCTGAGATTCTGAAATCCCTTTCCCTGTAATCTTAGTAGTGCTGTTTAAGTAACTTTTGTACTTTTATTTCAATAATACATGTAAGAAAATCAGAAACAGATATTGAAGAATGAAGCTTGAAAAACTGAAGGGAAAACAAATATTAAATCATACACAGAAAAGCTTATGAATGAACTCTGGGAGATGGTGTTGTATTATAATAAGTTTATGCTTATGCATTTGCATGTGCTGAGAGAACTTGAAGTATTGGCAATGCTTTATTTCTTCCTGTTTCTTATATAAATAATGCATTTCCTTTTGCGTTCACTACTGCATGTAACCCACTGACAACGTGGGTGTCAAACTACAGACTTATTTAGCTAATAGACTACTGACCTTTAGTCAAAGAAGCACCTTGCCAACTTATTCTCCTTAATTTAGGAAATTTATCTATATGCTAGAATATGAGGGATTTAAGAGGGAAGGTGCTGTTATTTACAGCATGTGTTGAAGGTACAATTTCTGCGAAGTAATAATTATTCTTTCACTCTTTAGGAAATACACATAAAGGAACCCATAGAAAAGGAAGTAAATCCTCGCTTATTACCAGGTAACAGTTGTATCTTGTATTATTAGGATTAGATAATAAAATATTAGTCATGTAAACCATATTTAAATATTCCTGCGTCTGTGCAACAAACACTCATGTGACATCAGTGTCCCAAGTAGTAAAAGAGAGGTTTTGGTTTAGCAACCCACACAAGTTGAAATGTTTTAAATATCTGTATCTGCACGGGTTGTTGAAAAAATTATAAAATTTTCAATTTTTGTAGTGTTCAGTATCTTCAGGTAAGCTGCATGTGAAGAAATGTCTATACTTCAGTTTGCCTTATTTCTTAAAAGATAATTTGGGTGGGTTTTTATTTGTTTGGGAACTGAAGACTGCACACTAGTGGAAACTTTCTAATTGCTTTGCTTTACTATGAGTTACTTATGCCTTCTGATGCCTCATTCACTTTTAAGATTTTTTTTTTTTAATTTACAATTACTAAGATAAAATACAAGTAAAATCTTAGCATAAACTGTTGGGTTTTCTGTACTTTGTAGGAAAGACAGAGAGTTTGGCTGCTTATACCCACTAAAACCTGTTTTTACTTTCTCAAACTTGAAGTTCAGTTCCTGCTGATTTTAAGATTAGAATTTCATCAACCATTATTTATGCAAACTTGTGTTTGAGAACTTTAAAATAGCCCTGGGACCCGTAAAACAAGCAACATCTCTAGTTAAAGCTATGGAAAAAATAACTGATGGATTTGTAATAATCACCTCGAATGTTTCACCTTTCTTAGAGTTTAGCAGTAAGGAAAATTGGAACAGTTTTCAACTCGTTTATTGACTGTATTAACTACTCTGCAGTGGACTTTAGAGTGGAGGTTTTTTGAGTACACACTCATATGGTTGCTCTTTGTAGCTCCAGGCGTTGTTCTCCTGCTGCTTAGAGTGGCCATGATACAGGTACTTCTGGTTACAGAACTCCTAAATGTGTGCAGCTGGACAGTGTTCAGTCCATCTTGAGAAATGTTAATAACCTAGAAGGCTCTCGATGTACTGATTCCAGGATCTGCCTCTTAGTCTTTTCATGTAACAGAGATGAAATATCTCCAGACATACGGTTAGGAGAAGCTGTCAGGAAGTTAATGCTGAGTTTAAGGTAACAGTTCAAATAATTCAATCATGTATGTCAGTTCTGTTGCAAGACAGTGTTTCTTTCACACAGGTGAACTGCTGCTTTGCGAGGCAAGCACGGTGTACAAGTATATACAAGAAGACGGATCCAGTCGTGGCACCTATGGGAAACTTGTATGCACAAACTTCAAGATTGCTTTCCTTGACGATGATTCTGCTTCAGATGATAATGTAGGAGGACAAGTCTTTTAATTATGACCAAACACACTCTAAAGACATATAGTGTCTCTGACTAAATAATATCTTTACCTTTTATAAAGATGCAGAATGAATGTAGATTTATGACAAGTTTTAATGGCTGCAGACCAATTTCAAAG
Organism: Caloenas nicobarica; assembly: GCF_036013445.1. Lineage (NCBI taxonomy): Eukaryota > Metazoa > Chordata > Aves > Columbiformes > Columbidae > Caloenas > Caloenas nicobarica. The sequence goes on along the minus strand of NC_088284.1, from coordinate 19,295,530 downwards.
AGTCTGCATCTGCCTGGTCTACACCAATCCTTCCTCAAGTGAAAATGGTGCAAGCATGTATGTGGATGCTTATAGTAGACTTAATTTATAATTCTGTGTCTTATGAGTTGGTAATTTTGTGAAGCTTAAGTTAAAATAATTAATTGTTTTGAAAATTAGATCAACAGTTTAAACCTGATTTCTGACTGCTTATCTAGTAGAAATTGCAAAAGTCTGAATGTGAGACACACTTCTAATGTTGTATACCATCTGACTTGACTTTGGCCTACATATGTAGAACCATTTCAGAGCTGCAAAAGACTAAGCGGATATTCAGATTGTGGCTCAGTAAAGCTCTGAATTACTCCATTCAAACTCGGGTGTTGACTGCAAAGATTTAAAAACCTGGTACTGTTGAGCTGGCAAATGTTAAAAAAGCTAAAAAGCCCTCAAGTCTTAGAAATTACTTGAATCTTGTTTCTTTTGTTTTAGGCGCTCAAATTGAGCTGTCAAAGGGGAATGGTAATGGCACACCTTTTTTGATGTGCGTAAGCACCTGAAACAGTCTAGTCCATTTAGGTGATAAAAGTGAAGGACAGCCTAGTATATAGCTCTTGAGTGCAAGGTGATCTTGACAGCGCAGAATAATGAGCAGAATAGAATTTGACGCATTGATTGTAGTCAGAAATTTCTTCGGGTAAAATTTCAGAGAGTTCAAATGTTAAACTAAGACTTATGCAGCCAAATACGAATTCTTGGACCTTCTGGAATTACAGAATCACAGAATTAATTGGGACAAAGCCGCAGAGCCCTTTCCACAGATCACATGAGATTTATGCTAAAGTTGGTAGTGACCATGCTAATTTCTGTTCCATTGCTAACTTTAAATCTTGGGTTTATGGCATGCCAAGTCAACTATTATATTTTATATATATATATATATATATATATGTAACGATTATATAATTATCTTAACAAAAGTTAATTATTAGCCACCTGATTCAGAGTAGTGCAGACCTGGAAATAACTTGAATGAGGTTAACTCTGTTCACAGCTGTCTTCATGTGAAATGTGATTTGCTGATGTAGTGCACATCAGCCTTCTGGTAATTTAATGTAACAATGTTTAATTGTGGCATCACTTAAATGTCACTTTTAACTCTGAACTCATGAATGATAAAAACGAAGGGAGCCCCAAATCACTTCAAGTTTGTCAAAACAGTAGATAAGAGAACTGAGTTGTTCGTCTCTTCATTTTACGAAGTGATAAATCTGGCTGTTTTGTTGGAGTATTCTTGAGATACTGGTTCTTTTAAGAGACTTTCTATTTCCTGCCAGGTTCCCATAACAAGGAAACTTGTCATAAAATGGCTTGGATTACATCAAGTTACTGTGTTTCCTGTTTACTGCAATGATTCTAGTTTGAAAAGTGACTCAATAGAAATGCATGCTTTGAAGCTATTTGAAAAGTAAAAACTCAATCTACATTTCAAGCACGGCTCAGACTGAAATAAAAGTGGATCTGCAGTTTATAAACTATGCCTGTGTAACTTACATCTGTCTGTATATTAATAGCTGTTCTTCAGTATTCTGCCTTACACAGCTTATAAGAAGTAATGCTGGTATTAAAGTACTGAATACAGCCTTTACTTGTGAGAAAGTGCTACTGCTTAGTAGTGTGAGATTTCTGAGAATTTTTTCATGTTCTAGGAGCCACAATTTAAGAATAAGATTGTAGGAGAAAATGACATAACCCTGCAATGTGTAGATCAAATCTATGGAGGTAGGTCAGCTTTCTCCTGTTTGTTTAACATGCCTCATGTTTCTAAGTCTTACAGTGCTCGTGCTCTTTGTGTATGTACATGCATTTTAGAAAACTGATAGAGTTGTCACTTTGGGAACTAGGATTGGGTAGTCTGGACAAAAGAGCTGCAGTTACATTTGATGATGAAATGACAGATAAGAGATCTATTAGAAACATTTTGATTAATTGTCTTGCTGGGACAGACAAAACCATTTCTTCAGAGTGCTGTGGTTGAAAGCAGAGAAGAGTGTACAGTGAAAAGTCTGTGATTAAGACTCATGCATAAGGACTTTCCAGTGTATCAACTATTTCTGTAAATACAGAGATATTCACTTCATTTGAGCAATAGCACTGCAGAGCAGGACAGGTACTAAATTCCCAAACAGTACCTTTTGCTTGCCTAAGGGAATTTTGTTTTATGACGTTTGTGATGTCTTCAAAATATCAAAGGATATGGAAAATGAGGTTTTAATTTACTTGTAAACCAATGAGTGTTTTGCAGCAGAGCTTACAGGCATGCCTGTATGACTTTAAAAGGTAAACAAGAATGGGGCTGGTAATTTCTAAGTAGCGGGGAAGGATTTATAGAGAAGCCTGACTTTGGACTAGTGTTAGAGTATTCAGAGTATTTATGAACCATGATGTGGATTCGTGAAGGAGTGGACTAGGGAGAGACTAGTGGAAGTTGATTATGAGAACGCTATTTAATTTTGCTTACAGTGGCCTAGCTGACATCACTTGAAGCTGTGAAATGATATCAAACAGAAGTGAATAAAGGGCTCTCCTGGAGATTTTATGGTGGTTAAAATTATTTTTTTTTAGGAGCTTAGAATGATCTCACTTGTTTGGGGACTTTCCCTCAGGCGAAACTACTAAATTATGTTCGTTATGCATCTCAGAACTTTGAACTTATTACCCAGTCAGAATGTGAACAGAAATAATCACTCAGCAGCTGGCTTGCTGCAAGTTTGGTTTCTGTCTTGCATGAAGTAGTTTAAAAAAAAGTCGAGTGTATTAGCACAAGAGCTTGCCAGTCTGTGTTGTACGATGCTTGTTTTGACTTGCTAAAACTTGGGCTTGAATTAGTTTATTGCGAATTTTTAGAAGTTAAGTGGGGATATCTTTATCAACTGATGGCAAAGTTCTTTTTCATATTTACTTAAACTTTTTAATTTTGCAGTTTATGATGAGAAAAAGAAACTTCTAACTGGACAACTGAGAAAATACCCAGAGACGCTAATTATCTACTGTAAAGATCTTAGAGTATTTCATTTCTGCCTGAGATACACAAAAGAAGAGGAAGTGAAAAGAGTAAGTACAGTAACTTAATTTGGTTTTCTTTTTTAAGCTTAATGTTGAGTGTTTAGTTGTGGGGATGAGGGAAGGATGAAATTCACCCTGAGAGATCCCTTAAACTTGAGGTGTTTTCTGATCATTCCCAACTCAGAGAGAAAGTAAAAGACTTTGATTTCTAGTTAACCTTAATCATGAAACATTATTGTGTGTAACAGTTGAAAAGATCAGATGTACTGGCTCTTTGAAGAAAACTGGAGCTGCAGAGTACTATATGAAATCAGCTTCAGCTTAGGCAAACTTGTAACGCTGTTCTCTTTGTGCTACATAATTTAATTACATTTATCACATTAGACTTCAGCCTTTCTTGTATGAAAGCAGTTATTTTCCTGATAACATGAGTTCTTTTAACAGGTTAATCTGAACTCCAAACTAAGAGTCTGCTACTTCTATTTAACTAATAAGAGTCATTCTAGAAGTTGAACATGTATAATACTTCTCATTAAGACAAGTAGGTATGATGTCTTGCAGATGACAGAGAGAGCTTTCTAAAAGTCAGTTTTCAGTTTTTGGGGATAGAATCTGTTGTTTAATACCTAGGAGAGGGGAGAAAAAAAAAATCACTTTTTTTTACACTGCTAGTCTCAGTCTATGTTTGGGTGTTAATTTTCGGTCCTTTCCTAGATCGTCAGTGGTATAGTTCATCATAGCCAGACTCCTAAGCTGCTTAAACGTTTGTTTCTGTTCTCTTATGCATCAGCTGCCCCAAATGACACAGGTAAATGTTTTTCTATTTTTGATCTGTATTTGTTACATACTGTTAGTTCCTTAAGGAGTAATTTTCCAAGCGAGAGTAGCATCACTGGATTGAAAACTTACTGTGATCAATATGTGCAAAGGCTTTTCATCTGCTTCTGGCTAGAGTGTTTTCCACTAGAAAATATTTTGCTTATTTAATCAGTGTTTTTTCTGTACTATTGCAGTGAACCAAACTTCCTGCTCTTAATTCTTAGATGCCACTGAAAATGTAATCATTTGACAGCAAGTATTTCCCTTTTTGTGCTTATTTGCAAGCAGTCTGCTTCTCCCAGGTAACTGCAAAAAAAAAATAAAACCATAGGTTTGCATAGCAAGATTCCAGTAGACATCTGACTTCCTCTCAGAGCAAACTTATTACATAGTCTTCCCACTTGATCAAACTTTGCTGAATAATACAGTAAGCTGCACAATTCAAGGTAAAAAGTTGTCAGTGTACTTTCTAGCATTTCATAGTTCAGACTTCAACTGAAGTAATAGCACTGTTTTGAATTAGGAACCTGATTCTTTGTGTTCCAGGAACACCTATTCCTTTAACAGAAGGAAGTTTTGATGTACCCAAGGTATTAATTAGACACTTATTTTGATAAGTTAAGGACTACAGAATCATTGAGGTTAGAGGAAACCTCTGGAGATCATCTAGTGATGCCCCTGTCCAACAGCCCCTATTTAGAGTAGGGTTAACTACAGCAAACTTACCAGGGTCATGTCCAGTTGAGTTTTGAATATCTCCAAGGACCGAGACTCCATAACCTTTCTGGCCAGCCTGTTTCATTAGTTGACCGTCCTCATAGTGAAAAAGTTTATTACATTTAAATGGGGATTTGCTGTATTTCAGCTAGGGTGCGCTGCCTTTTGTCATGTCACCAGATACCACTGAGTGGTTCGTCTTCTTTGCTCTCCTCCTGTGCTTCTGCCCTCGGTTTAAAAACACTGGAAAGGTTTCTTGCCCCTCTGCACCCCCACCAAGCCTTCTCTAGGCTGAATGATCCCAGCTCTCCGTCTTTCCTCATATCAGGTTCTTCAAGCCCTTTAATGGTCTTAATGGGCCTTCAGTGGATTGGGTCCAGCAGGCCCAAGGCCTGTGCCTGTCTTGTGCTGGGGAGCCCAGCCCTGGACACAGCACTCCAGGCACAGCCTAACCAATGCTGAGTAGAGAACGATACTCACCTCATTCAGCCTGTAGCCAATGGTTTTCCTAACGCAGCCCAAAAATATGTTGACTGCCTTTGCTGTAAGGGCACATTGCTGGCTCAGGTGGTTCCTGCAGGTGTCATCTGTAATTGGTGTTCAGTTTGAGCTACAAACATCAGAAAGACTGTAAGCTTTTCCAGATGGAGACTAAGCAAATGTGGGAGAAGCATATTCCTTATAGCAACATTGAAGTGTTGTGCAAATATTCTTTTATGTTTTAATAACCATCCTCAATAATAAATGCCCGGGTCTCATTCTTTATGACATGGTTACAGGACAAACCAAGGAGACTTTAGAAATTGGATTTTGTGCCTCTAGTGGTCTGACACTCTTAAATCTTAACTTGTACCTTAGAGCTCATTAACAATATTCTGTTTCCAGCTGTAGATTTTTCATCTACCTTATCTTCTTATGTTGGAAAGTTTTAACTTGCCATTGTCTCTTCTGTGAAAATTCTAGCTCTGTTTGGTATTTCAGTGTTAGCTGATGTTGCAGGATACTTAATTATGACGTATTTAAAACAATTTGCCATACTCCATAAATTACATGGTTATTACACAAGATCTGGTGGTAAATCAACCTGTTCTTTTAACTCTAGCTGAGGTGGCTAAATAGAAATACAGATGAAGTTCTCAGTTGAGATGACTGAGACTTAATTGCTGTAATTGTTTTTTGCTGTAATCAATCTTCTGCTCTTATTAAGTGCCTGAAATGTTCTGTTCAGTGCAAAGCCCCTATCCATGATGAAAGAATGAACTTTAAATGAAATGCAGTATCTGAATTGCAGAAGGGCTTTTGGTATGATCGCTAATTCTACATCTAAGTCTATTTTATTAGATGCCAGTTAGCTGCACTAGGGTACAGTGGTATTTGCTGCACAGCATCCTGGGTTTTAGTCTGGATGTGAGGAGAACCTTAGTTGTGTGGAAGTTCTCTAAGAACTGATTGGTTTCTGTAGGAGAAACTATTCCTGAAGTTATTAGTTAAAGCAGTATTTGACAGAAGATGTGTTGTTAAAGATCAGACAGAAGCAGAGTGTTGTACAGAGGCATTTTATCTTTGACTCAAGGCTTTATGTACGGAAGAGGTTTTGCTTGCTTACCTTATGAAAACTAGCTACTTGATTTAGGAGTGCGTTCGTGTTAGAGTTCCTGATACTCTGCAAAGTTAATGTTATTGGTGTCTGACAGATGGAAGAAACCAAACTGTGATGTTTGATACTCTTGAGGACTGGCGTGATGAGTTGGAGCGGACCAAAGGGAATGTGAAATACAAAGCGGTGACTACCAATGAAGGCTACAGAGTCTCTGAAAAGTAAGCTTGCCCTGGTTAATAGTGACCTTTGAATATACATCTCATTAAGATTTGCAAAAATCAGTGCTACTGTTGATGCTGAGTGTTATATGGTGGTTGAGGGTTTTTCTAGCAACTGATCTCCATTTTGGTTAATGGGATACTTTGATTTGGGACCTCAGGAAGTCATCTTACACAATCCCTGCTCAAGCAGGGTTAACTTCGACGTTAGATCAGGCTACTCTGGTCAGTCAAGCTTGGAATATCTCTAGAGGTGGAGAATACCACCTTGAAATGGAATAAAAAATTTGTAGATCTGGTACCTATGCTTTTGTCATACTTGTTAGGATGACGTTTTCTCAGTCTGGTACCTTTACTATGGTAAAAATTCAAGTCACATGCACTTGAGATTTTCTTATTAGTTGGGTAACTGGGTGGGGAAAGAGTAACTGGTTTAAAGTGTGTCTGTGAAATGTGCTGATGGAACTTAAGTTGCATTGCCTCTAGTGCAAGATGAGAGATGTATACTTCTACTAGTTTAGCTAAGTAGTTGGTGAATTACTGAACCCCTTAGGATGTACTCAAGGCTTTGTGTAGTACTGTTGTGTAATAGTCAGGTCCTGAAAGTTTTCATGGGCCTTGGAAACACACACCAATTTTCAAAGAGGTCTTATGTATTCCACAACTCGAGAGACCCAAACTGAGGTTAAGTGCTTCTCTTTGTTAGTTCTATGGGCCTTGAACATACATAATATTGGCTGGTTCTGAAAATTCATTGTATATTAAGTGACATCCTTGAATTGTGATGTGAACTGCTTATGAGGCATGCAAACAGAACTAGTTATCTAATAGTACAAGCTTATCTTTTGTAACAACAAAGTGAGAGAACCAAGGCGATCTTAACAATCAGTCTTATAATAGATGTTACAAGTAAATGTAGGACTTAATCGCAGCCTTGGAAAGGCAGGGGTATGTTGCAGTTAAAATAATGAACATTTCAAGATTGGAAGAAAATACCTTATCCAGCTGAAAATAAAGAGAGAGTGTTGAGGACAATATAATTGTCTACTAGATTATTGTAACTGTGAGAGTGAGTATATAATTAGGATGTGGGCTAGAACACTCACCATCATTAAAAAGAGCTTGGAGACTGTTCTTTGTGTAGTTTTTAAGTGCAATAAACTCTTTTTTCTGTTATCTTAGGCTGCCTTTGTATTTTGTTGTTCCCATATGCGTTTCTGAAGAGAGTATCTTGAAGTATGAAGGCAGAGGCATTCCTGTAAGTACATATGCATGGCTGTGGATATCTCATTAAGAAGTGATAATTTTAACAAGCACTTCAGATGCTACTGCATATGATTTTTAGAACTTGTTTTCAACAGCTCACACTTAAACCTTGTCATCTATAGAAGGGGAAAGAAATGCTGGAAGGAGAGGTGCTCAAAGTGTTCTGTATTCCCCTTAAACAATGTAAAGGAAAATGGGTGTTCATAGCCCCCATTTACTTATATCAAATGTCTAATGTCATATAGTCTTCATATGCTATTAGTCTATCCACCAGCCTGCTTTTCATGAGACTGACTGGCATTTAGCTGAGGCAGGATGTAGGGCTTGAAATGCTGTTTGGATATTGAAGTGAAGACCATGATGTGCAGAAATCGTTGAATACCTTCAGTTGCCTAGCTTGAGTACTGGCAGGTCGCGTGACTCTGATGATGCAGCATTTCTACAAAGCCAAGTAGCCTAGTTGAAAAACTAGTTCTACCAGTCTCAATAGAAAATGAAGTTAAATATACTGTTTTGCGCCCTCTAGCAAGCTGGTTTTGGCTTTCTGCCTCATAGCAGAGTTTAAGAACGAGTAAGACAGAGTAGATATAAACAGGGAGCAAAGTAACCTCTACTTATGAGATCTTATATTATTTGCTGCATGTCTATAAGGTTTGCCAAGGAAAATCATGTTTACTTCGTGCCCTTAAATCAACCAGTCCATGGAGATGACAAGTGTTGTATTGTCCTGAACAGTTTGTCCTTTCAGATAGCGAAGTTTGAAGTAGTTCGGTTCACTTTTTCGTAGATAGTCAACCGGACAAAGGACAGTGTCTCTTACAAAGAAACAGAAGTGGTGTTGGTTTGTGGTTTGGTTTTGGTTTTGTGTGTATTTGTTTGTTTTTTCAATTGCATCGTGCATTGCTCAGAGGCCTTGTAGAACTCTTACATTTATTTCCAAATCCTTTTTGGGAAGTTACTGGCAGACCAGCTTTACTATATTAAATTCGTTTGAGTTGGCAGTGAAAGGACAATACAGTCACTTTTTCCACTCTTGATGATTGCAAGGTTTCTGCAAACTTCTGAGGTGCACCTCTTGGCTACTGTAAATTAGTAGCAGAGCTCTTAAATATTCCTGATAAAGTTTAAAGATCAACTTCAAAGCTTCAAGCGGTAGGTGTGAGTCAAGAAATTACATGTCAAGGGAAGAAGCTTTGACGACTGACTTGCTACAAGGAATACCTGTAACTATGTAATCTGATTTAGTTGTGGAGTTCTTGTTTAATATCCTATTTCATATGCCTTGGTGACTTTTTATGTGTAATTCACATGGAAAGACATGACAATGTATTTATTGTGAGTTAGCTCAAGGGCGAACTATAAGAAATACGCTACTTGTATCTTTGTGGACAGGAGCTGTCTTGCTGTGGCATATCTTCCAACATAATTTGGCCATACACATTTTGAACAATTTTTTTAACCTGTGAGCACAGTTGAGAAAATAATGTTCTGATATAATCTGACATTTTCTATTTCCCTGTTCCTGTATAAAGTTTAACTTAAAACTTGCAAGTGTTAACACAGTGTACTGAGGCATGTAGTTTTGGTGTAAATGTCCAGGTCGCTTCTACTAATGGTACATTAAATACACTAAAAATTTGGTAAAGCACAGCATAGAGACATTTCTTGTAATCACTTGATCACTTAAGCAAGTACTTTGTATGGGACAGTTTACCAATTTTTATCACTTGGTAAATGTCTTTCTGCAGATTTGGTGTTGGTCTTGCCATAATGGTGCTGCTCTTCTCAAAATGTCTGCATTTCCCAAAGAACAGGATGACAGCACTTCACAAACACATAAAGCCTTCTTGGATGGGTCAGTAATAGCTATTCTGTCCACAACACTTTGCTTGGTATGGACCTTGCTTCTCTTTTTCCATACACGCTATATCTTTAAGCTTGCACGCATCAGGAAACAAGTTCTAGATCTAAAAGTAGTTTTCTCTAGTGGAAGGGGTTTAAGCTCTTGGCCTAACAGCTTGGTCAGTTGTGCAAGACCATAACATCATTGAAGGCTTAGTTGCAGAAATATATATATATATCTGTGTATCTATATCAGATGAATCTCTGTAGAAACTGTGGCTTGTTATTAGGTAAAGCAACACTGAAGCCTGTAGGTCTTAAGTACAGTTAAAGTATCATTAACTGATGGGCTAAATTATGTTTGCAAGCAAGTTCAGACTCCATCTGTAAACATTAATTTGCAAGCTGAGTTTTAAATCTGTTTGAACTCTGTTTTCTTCTCAGAACTCGACTTAGGTTCTTAAACAGCTTTAGATTAAAGTGACCTAAAATGACTGAGACAATCTAGCAGTTTGCTACTGCTGCTTTCATACATTATGGCAGAGAGAGCTTTTTTTCAGCTGAGGCAGTGAGCTGAATTAGTTCAGCAGTCTGAAAAATGCCCAAGTTAACATAAGAGGAAGAGCACAGCCACCTGGCTGAGAGTTATGGCAATGACTTGTTGCTCTTTTTTCCTGGCTTTTTTTAAGCTGTTGGGTGTCCTGGATAGAACTTCTTCCTTAGAAGCAAGCTAATAGATCAGGCTATTGTGTACTATTTATGCTGCTTCACTGCTAGCTCCTTTCTCCTCATACATGGAGAACTTGTTAATCACACAGAACTAACAGAAAATAGGTCAATAAGGCTCTTAAAACCCCTTGTTTTTAAAATAAATCATACTTGCATGGGAAAGACTTTTGGCCCTTCCTGCAGATCCTCTAATATTTCTCCCCTGAAACAAGGAAGTTTCATGACTTAGAGCGCTTCGTAATGCTGTTTCATAGTGTGAAAGTAAGAAAAACTAGCGGTAAGCTGTAACAACACATAAACTGATATTTTGATGCCTGTGGCCATCTGGACTCAGGGGAGTAGTGGTGGTTTTCTTTGCTATGGAGTACTGGTGGTTAACCACTAATATTTAAAAATATATCTACAAATTGTCCATAAGGGTGTGTTAACATTCCATTGTAACAGTAGTCTGAACTCAAGCACACAGCAGATGTTTACAATTAATAGCTTCTTCTATTAAAGTTGTTTAGAGCCAGATCTTCTACCACAAATTGTTTGCTTCAGTTTGGAAGCGGTATTGTAACTGGCAAATGATTGCTTTCCCTCAATCCTCTTATCTGGTGCCTCTTCCAGTAGGTCTAGTAACCTGCATTCTGGACATGGGCTCCTGTACTTCTCACTTAAAGCAGGCTTGTGTGCTGCAACATAGAGGACACAAACGAGTCTGTCCTCTCTGGGCAAATGCCTGCAAGGCTTCACTTCTGAACTGTGACCTAGAGCAGCTTTTCCCAAATCTTGACAGTAAAAAGCCGACATGACAACAGAGGTATTTACTAAGCTGACGTTCATCTGAGCTGTGGAGCCTGAATGAGAAGGGATATTCTGGGTCCAAACCAAAGCTTCATCTGGCCTGGCAGTTTTTCCTCTCCTCCTAGGGAAAAAATTAGCAGATATGTATGAGAGCACAAGGCAGATATACTGTCTTTTTTGAGTCCAAATTGTTTCTTTTACTTCTATGTTTCATTAGCAGACTTGGCAGCTAGGTATCAGAATGTAATTTGGTTGGTAAAAGCCGAGTAAAATTTTAAGTGTCTGCTGGGAGGTTTGGGTATTTCTATCTATCTCTTCTTTCTGGACTCATTTCTAAATAGCCTGCTAGTAAAGTAATTTTGGTGTGTCTACTGAAGACAGTACTAATGAAGCAGTAGTGAAAATCAAGTTATGCTTGTAATATAACTGCATAAATATGCACAAATATCATTTTATTGGTGTAACAGTTAAGAGCAGCAAAACTTGTCATAAACTTGTAGGCAAGCTTCCAGCCAGTATTTAAAAATGCATGGAGGCCATTAGCTTTCCAGTGTGTATATCTTTTTCATCTTACAGCTGTTTCCCAAACTGTGCCTATTAACTTTGTCTTCAGTGATAATAGTTGGTGCATTATTTGACTGGCAAAGCAGAAGAGTTTAATATCTTGATGATTTGATTTAGAATCTATAAGACAATTAGCAAACCTCCCTATGAACTCCTGAAGACGGATGACTTGTCAAGCAGCCTTCCTTCTCTGCAAGATATCCAGACTGCATACACAAGATTTAAACAGCTGTTTTTGATAGGTAAGTGAAATGTTAGCCTTTTTTTTTTTTTTTTCCTAAAGTGGCTGAGATGCAAAGCATAATAATGCTAGTTTAGGTCTAACGAATGTAGTCCTTATCTTGATTGGTGACTGACTTTTGACAGTGGTTTAAAGCAGACCTTTAAATATGTAACTGAAGACTGTGCTTATGACTGGAGTGTTAATAGAGATTTGTAGTTCTTAGACTTACTAACTATTGCTAAGCAGTCACAGTATCTGAAAATGACTTTTAAAGAGAGTGAGTTAGGAATTTAAATGTTAGTTGGTTTGAAATTTATGGGAGAGATGTTTTAGTCTTTTGTGGTCCCTTGAAATTGAATGTTGAGGGTTAACCTTTTAAGATTTTGTGCTATGTCAAGAGTTCAGTCTAAATACTATTTAATTTTTGCCCTAGCTTTTGTTACAAACTAGTCATGTCTCAAAACATATGAAGCATTAACATGCTTAAAGTTCTGTCACCGTGGCTGTAGGGCTAAACGTGACTGCTCTAAGTAGGATGTCCATCTGAACAGAGTAAAAATGGAAGCCATGTGAAAGTACAGTCTAGGCTTTCAGACTTTTTCTGGGACTCTTTAAGTATTTTGCTGTCATGAAACAGTACTTTGACCTCGCCTGTTGGCATGAGAAAAGCTCCACACCACCTTGCAACTGTGCAGTGTGCCATTGGGCCATTTTGGACAGTAGGTCTTCTACAAGATAATGAGGGTAAATGTTGCAATAACCTCTGTCTGGTGTCATTCTGAACACTGGGGCAGTTCACCTGTGGCTACTGGTGTTGGATGAACTGTATATTTGCAGTGTAGCCTACAGACAGTATCCTAGTTGTGTTGGTTTTATACATGCAGATTAGCTAGTAAGTTGATACTGATTGCAAACTAGTATGGATGGTTTCTGGTAAATATGGAGTAAAGATTTCAGTGGCATTCTGAAGAGAAGTCCAGGATATATGAGGCATTTGCCAGAGTTTCACAGTGAGGATTTTGTCCGGAATACAGTATCAAATCGACAGTGAACCTTAGGAGCTAAAATTAATTACCTATCTTTTAATGTAGTTTCTGGTAACTTACCCTCTGTCACAGAGGCACCCTAAAGTCAGTTTTAGGCAGACAACAAGTTCCAGAACAGACTTTATTCTAGCCGGAGAAGTATAGCCAATAAACTGACTAGAAACAGGGTTTATACTATTATTTACCACTCTGACAACATAAAATACAGGTTCAGATATCAGTTGAGGAGATATTTGGGGTACAACAGAAGAATAACGAGGATCCACAACATGCACTCATACGCTCACAAGAGACAAAACTGGAGGCCCCTCACTCCAGGGTACTCACAAGAAATAATCACTCACCTGGGTTAGGCGAGGGCTTACACTTGCCTGGTTAGGCAAGGATTCATTCAAGGATATATCCAGTAAATGACCACTCACCCAAAGGAGGAGGTGAGGCATTCTCAATCCCGGGAAGTCTCCTTAGACGGTGTCCCAGTCTAAGGGGCGGGCTCCAGTTCGCAGAGCCGCTGCTCCAAGAAGACCACTCAAAGGGGGCCTTTGGCGGGGACCCCATTTTATCGCCTGGTCAGATCCGGCTGTGGGCAATTATAACATAGTCCAGAAGCTTCGCAGCTACTCTGGGCACCTCCTTTGTTAAGGACCCTGTAAAGTGAGTGCAGGTCCCACCCCTCCTACCCCCCAGCTGGTGGAGGTGAAGTCACCCTGCCCCGGGGCAGGGGAGGGTGTGACTGACAGTGCCTTGGCACCACCCTGGGTGTGCATGTGGGGACAGGCACAGCGGGGCACAAAAGGTGCTAAAGAGACATCAGCTGCCCCACTGAAGGCTCCAGATCTCAGGGGAAGGTGCAACTGCCACACCCTCCTTTAGGAAAAAGGCCAAAGCTGGAATTTAAGTCATTTAACGTCTCAGGAAATAGTGTATATTTCAATGGTGTAACTTTATCACTGTCTTATATTACTTGAAGTGAAATAGAATATGCTAAAACTGCATTCCAGTAAGTGGTTTTGTCTTACAGCTTTTAAAATAAGCTTCGTTAGTAGATTACAGCTCACTGAATTTAGCACTATGCACTACCAGTCTGAGAAAACCATTCAGGTAACTTTCTGCAGAAGTATTAAGATACTACAGAAGTGGACTACGTTACTACTATTTTTCAAAGTCTGAACACATTAACCATTATTTTGTTCCATGCTTGCCTAGTTAATTTGATTTAGTTAACTTCCAGTATAACTTAAATTTCCTGAACACATGCCCAAACTGAAGTTTCAGTTATAAAAATCCTCATTAAGCAAAGCAGAAACTGCATTAGTGGGTAGCTGCTTGAAAGAGGATTTTGATGGGGACAGCTTGGATCCTCTTAAATTTTTCCTCTTTATTTGAAATGTTGCAAAAGCAGATGCTGGTTTTACTAGACTGCTCGCAAGCCTCAGTGTATGCCATTTGCTCACATACCTTAAACAAGACTTTGAACATTTCAGTTCTCAAATCCTAGTGGAATATTTCTTCATTTTCCTAGAAAGTAGGAAGGAAGGGAATGCTTGCTATCTATTGTGATGTTATTAAGGAAAATACCTTGATTAAGGGGTGAAACTAGCTCCAAGTGTTTTCTTGTGTCTTTAAAAAAACTTCCTGCTTTGTCTTGGAGATTGTTTTAGCTCGGGGAGAACCGCCAGACCAAGCAATTTTTTGCAGAGATCTGCATACAAGTGGTTGGGTTTAGATGTGGTTGAGCATGACTGAACAAAACAAACAGCCACACTTAATGTGCTTACTCAACTTTTTGGAGTAAAACTCTTCTATACTATCCATAATGTAAGAGAACTAAAGAAAACTTCAGTATGGAATATAAAATGTTATTGCTATGGATGAAAGCATGTTATTTCTAGAAGAAAAAAAACCCAAAAATCTCTTTCCCTTGGTATCATGGCTTTTTGGGTGGTTTTGAAGGACTAGAACTTGGTACTATAATTTTGCGTTGATTGGGGATGGACAGAGGTTTTTCAAATAGTGATGGCAGGCTAAATGAAACTTGAGATTTGGGTGCAAGGGAATATTCTGAAACTTGGAAGGAGGGTGAACTGGGGAGTAAAGGGTATCTTGAAGTACTGTAATGTGTTTACTTTAAAGGGTATCATATGAGAAGGTTGGAATTTGAAGATATTAATCAGAAAAGATTGAAAAAAACAAAACCTAATGTGAACAGAACTGACTAGGGAGCTTTGAAGATTCATTTTAATTCTTTTGTGGAGAACTAGCTTCTGTGGCCCAGGTGAAATGAATCGGGGAAAGTTGGGTTTTGTTTGGTTTTTGGTTTTTTGGTTTTTAATGTATAATGAACAGAATGAGGCAGAACAGCTGCAGGAACAAAGCAGATATATGCCTGTGCACTTGAGTATCATAGATGTAAGCTGCAGAGAACAGAACAGAAGTGTGCATTGGAATTAAACATTGGAAGCATATGGAGAGACTTTGGGAGAGGAAAAGAAGTTCTACAGAGACATGCAGAACCAGAGCTATCAGAAGGAGAGCAGAAAAGGAGGGAAATGTGGTGTATCTCCATTGTTTCTCAGTAGTGGAACGGTTGTACACCATTGCCATCAAGGTTTCTGCTTATATAGGAAAGGTAATCTAATCTCGTTTTAATTGACCGTATCAGTTTATGAGAAGTTTCCAGTTGCTGAATGCTGGCTTTGATAGAAATAAAAGCAATAGAGATGTAGGTTGCATTTAACCAGCTACAAAAAATGCTAGTGAAAGTTGTAAGAGTTTAATGACTTCGTGGTATTGGAGGCTTCCTGGTTTATCTTGGCTATTCCCTTTTTTATCTGCCATAATGCCTCTTCTGTTTAAAACCTTTTTCAGGTAGCCTTCTAAAACTCATTCCTGTTTCTGGCTCTAATGATAATGACTCTCAAAATCCAGTCTCATTTTATGTTAGGCTTTATATAGATCATGTTTAGAGTCAAGGCAACTGGAACGTGGAAGAACCGTCTCCTCTGATTAAACTACTTTTCTTTTCCGTTCCCATTTTGTCAACAGATTTATTTACTTGTTTTTTTTGCTATGAACTGACAGCATACTTCTTCTAAAAGCCCTATGGTGCTATAAAATTTTACTGGTGTTTTGTAGGACTACTTCACTTCCTCATTTAGTTACAGGGTATTGACTTTAACAGTGATGAGCATTTACTGACTCCTTAGTATTGGTTGTTTTATAGCAGTTCATAACTGAAGAGTAATACAATGGATGGCTGTTAATTGGCACTACCAATTTCTGGGTTGTGTTGTTTTGGTTTTTTTCAGATAACAGTACAGACTTCTGGGCAACTGATGTGAAATGGTTTTCATTACTGGAGAGCACAAACTGGCTAGAGATAATCAGGTTTGCTATATCTGTAACTTTCTGGGTTTCAAATTGTTACTAAAAAAAATTTGTTATTAAAAGTTTCTTGAAATATGATGACATTCTTTACCTGCAGTAGTAAAGACAATTAAGACTTATGGTCCCATTGACGTATCTTATTTCTACAACTTGAGACAGTATTTTTACAGTGCAGGCATATGTTAAGCCTCGCACATAAAGGATGGGAGAAACAGCAGATCATTCCAATTACAACTCTTCCAGCAAAACTATTAAAACTATAGATCTAGTAATTTCCCTCCTGTACTTGGCCACCTTCTTTCCAAACTGAAGAATCCTATTTGTTTCTTGCATGAAACCTGTTCCATGTCTCTGACTAGCCTTGCCATTCTTCTCTGTACTCTCTACTTCTGTAGTGTCCTTTAGGGACGGGATGAACTGCAGTATTCAAGATGTTAGCCCACCAAAGATTTAAAAAATGACAGTTGTTCTCAGTTTTATCCCCTTCCTCTCCTGATTGTTCCTCAAGTTCTTTTTTCTTCTCTCAGCAGTCCACAGTGAGTAAATGTTGGAATGGCGTTGGCTAACTTAAGGCTTGCTATAGTGGAATGTTGAGGCTTTTTATTTGGCTTCAGTGCTACTTTGTGTTAGCTCTATTGTCAGCCAGTTTATTCTGTGATCAGCTTGTCCCCATGAAGTGCTTCTGCAGTCAGCTTTAGTTCTTTCTGGTCTTAATAACAATCAATAAATATTGATAGTTATTCATTCCTTAATCCAGAATTTAAATGGATGTTGAATGTGAAGTTCTAGTGAAGATCATATGTTGAGAAAAAGCACTGATATAACAAAGATTACAAGCAGTCTGAAGTAAATGCCAGCCCAAATTCCGATCCTTAGTGTTGTTTTGAGACTGGTCATTTCCATACTTGGATCCAGTTGCTTCCTATATCAGCTTGTTCTTGGCTCTCGCAGTTAGCAGGAATGCCTTCTCAGCTATTGTAATGCTAGAACAAAGAATCCGACAACTCCACACTTATGAAATAAACTGTCAGCTTCTATAAGTGACCTAAGCATTTGCAAGAATCCTAATTTGTGTGCAGACTTTTACTGAAAAGAACCAGCTTTATGAAAAGGTAGGTCTGGAAACCAACAGCATTACGTCTGGTTTGATGTGGTCTTTAATTCCACTGAGTCTTCCGTGTGTAGTGGTAATCTCTGAATAAATTTTGTCTGCATGTTTACAAGATCTGATTGCTGGTCCTTCCCTCTGGCTCTTAAAACCAGATTATGGGAGAAGCCTAGTAGTAGGGGATTAGAACATGTGTGGTGATGTTGACTCTTTCCAGGATAAAGATCTGTCTCTTAGCAATTGTATTAACAACATCTGAATGTGTGTCTGATGGCTGCCGTTGATCCAGAATAAAGCATTGTATTACAGATATACAAAGGTAACAACTGGAAATGCATGACCAATGGCCAAATAAAGATGCCTCTTGGAAGTTAGCCCTTGAGGCTAAACAGTTCTTCACTCACCCAAGTTGAGCATGGTTTTTGTTGTTTTAAAGGACTAGTCAAGTTTCAGTAGTATGACATTCCAATCCCTTTTAGGGGAAACCAATGTAAGAAACTTAAGTGAACATTTTCATAGCATTTTTACAATTATCTTTTCCTGCACCACAACAGGCGAGTCTTGAAGAAAGCAATAGAAGTTGCTGAGTGTCTGGAGAGACAGCATACAAACGTTCTCCTTATAGGTAAGAATTTAATTAGATTATCCTATATATTTTTTTAAAAATTCTTTGGAATTTCTTTAGATGTAGCCTAAGATGTGAGCTTATAGTTATGGTAGAGGCTGGTAAAATTCATAGAGTACCACACACCTGTATCTCTCCTGGAAATGCTTCCTGTAGTTAAAAAAAATACACTAAGTATAGTCCCAGGCTAAGAGAAATAAGTTGTAAATGAGAAAGCTGCTGATAAATTGTCAGGAGAGTCATGCTACCTCCTGTTTCTGCATTCCTGTTTCTTAACTTGTTTTATTAAAGACCTCCTAGACCTTTTGCTGTACTTTAAGGGGGGGGGGGAGGGGGATGCCTGCAGAAGGAACGTGGAGCATTAGAACTTTCTAAAAAGAGGGTTTTATGTTATAGGTACACACTGAATACTATGTAGTCTTTTTATTAATAATACATGAAAGAATACACTTATTGTACACATCTTGAGCAGTTTATTTTCCTAGATTGATTGAAGTAACCAGGTGAAAAAAACCAAACTCAGTGTTAACTATTAAGCTATTTTCAGATTGGGTTTTGGATTGGGATTTTTTCCCCACACACTGCCATTTGGGAAACCTAGCATGGGGAAGAGATGTTTCTAGAAGGCATTATTGTAGCGTAAGTGGACAAGAAACCTTACATTTTTACAAAGGGAAGTATTGGAAACATGGATTAACTTTTCTCTTATGCTATAACACTTGCAAGAAATCATGTGCTTCTGTGATCTTGAAATACAATTTTGTTTTTGTGAAGCTAGCAATACTTTGCTTTCTTACCCAAAGTTTTGTGAATGGCTTAGCAGACAATGTGGTTTTTGCTCTTTTCTGTAGAAGAGAGCGCCACTGATCTGTGCTGTGTAATCTCTAGTCTGGTTCAAGTGATGATGGATTCACACAGCAGAACAAAGTCAGGGTTTCAGAGCCTTATTCAGAAGGAGTGGGTAGTTGGAGGACATGGCTTTTTGGATCGTTGTAACCACTTACATAAGAGTGACAAAGAAGAGGTACGTTCGGGGGTTTATTACTTTCCTTGCTTACTGTTTAAAAGATTACTCTACGTAAGGAGGGAATTAGATATCAGTCCAGAAGTTCCAGTCACCCTGAGGATGTTTAATTTTATGTTTTGTTTTATGGGCTGGTATTCGTACAGTGTCACTATTTTTGGTGTTTAGAGTTCAGCAATGTATTTGTAACTACATGGAACAAATGTAGAATTTCCCATTCAATCTTGTGGTCTTTTGAAAGGCATGTATCTCATGTCTTTTTAAACTGCATTAAATGGTAGTAGTATCCATAGAAATAATTGGAGTTGCCTATTCTTGTCATATCTAGGGTGTAACTTTATAATGTCTTGCTAAATGTTGCAGTCACACCTCTCCATTTTTGTTTGTATTTTGGAAATAGATCAGATTGCTATACAGAATAGAAATCATAAGTGCAAACTGACTAGTTCTAATCAAGAATTGCTATAAACTAGTTCTGTTTTGCCAACTCTAAAAGGCTGCATAGCAGCAATTTTCATAGCAAGTTAATGTGTTCAAATTCAGGTTAGCAAGTGTTCATCTCTTCTGTCAACAATTGGCCAAGGGTAGCTCAGATGATTCTTTTTCAGAGTTCAGCCACAGTTATATGCAGCAGTTCTGTAGTTAACCAGATTGCTTTTGAAGAAACTAAATGCTGTTAAATGAATTATCTGCATGGTGGAATGTATTTTTTTTCTGAAACTGATGCAGTATCTTCTTTACTTAGGCTCCTGTTTTTCTGCTCCTGCTAAATTGTGTTTGGCAGTTGCTACAACAGTATCCTCCAGCATTTGAGTTCACAGAAACTTACTTAACTGTCTTGTCAGACAGCCTCTATGTGCCTATTTTTAGCACTTTCTTCTTCAACTCACAACATCAAAAAGACACTAATACGGTAAGGGTTTGTTATTTGCTGGATATATAATGTGTTGGAGAACAGGTTTGACCAATAAGTGAGGGATACTAAAAAAAATTATTCCCTAGCAGCACATATTTCCATGCTTACTTGAAGTGTGTTGCCTTGAAGGGTAAATGAGTGTGGCTTTGCGTGTAAGAAGGGAAGTTCAGGATTTAGGAGTTTATGATGACAAAAGGAAAGTGACTTGGGAATATATTACTCCTAATATGTGGCTATGGGTTCATGTTTATTGCTTTTCTATGAAGAGGAATATCCTGCTGTCCTGCAGAGTAAGCTATCTACAAAATTCCTGTATAGTATTTTCTGTTCTGTTCCAAAATCAACATTGCCTGGATGTTGATTTACATTTGGTTAATGGAAGCAATAGGAGTATCCTTTGCAAGGCTGCACAGAGACTTAAAACAAAAAAAAAAGTAAAAATCACCGTCTCGCATATAAATAACATATTTATTATAAAACTTAAACTGGCGGCACTGCATAACTGCAGTTAACTTTGAAGTTTGGAGTGGTTTATTCCACAATCGTAACATGCCCCTTGTGTTTGAAGAACTCTATCTCCTGCCCAATTTTCAAAACTTCATTGTTAGATTATTTAATCTTGTTTTCAACTGGGAAAGGCATTCCTGGTACTGTGTAATTGCACTGTTGAAATGAAAGACTGTCTGATGTTAGAGAGAATAATATACAGATAGCTTTTGTGTCTGTACTCACAACTGATAATGTTGTTCATGTATTGAATACATAGAAATCATAAGTGTTGTTGCAACTCTTTGGTCTCTTCTCTGAAAAGCTGGTTTCTTAATTTCACCTTGACTTGGTCAGAATTCCTTCCTAGTAGTATTAATAATGAGCTGTTTGTTTTGGCAGAGTGGTGAAAGCCTCAAGACACAAAGTGGTCCTTTCAGATTTCTTACTGTGTGGGACTGGTCTGTGCAGTTTGACCCCAAGGCCCAGGCTTTCCTGAACAACCCTCTTTATGCAGAGAAGCCAAAACCTGATAAAAGTCAACGGAAAACTGCACGATTCAAAGTAAGTTATGTGCTGCTTAACTACTTTTTTTAAACGATAAAAATATTTCGCACAACATAGCTGTGAACTCGGGGTTTTTTCTTCATGCTTTTGGCACTTAACATCCAGGTGAGCTGCACTGATGTGTTTGGAGTGAGCTTATTTTGTTGTTCCATGGTGTGCCTAACTGAAATACATAGGAGGTTTATAATCGCTTTCCTAATTTTGTGTGAGTGTAACTGAAGTGTTTGCTTGTACTTGGAGGGGGGAGAAGAGTGACCACCACCAACAAAAACTGTCCAGGGTGTGGAGAATTATGGGGTTGGCAACCTCATTACTGGACAGTAGTACAAATTCAGTAAGAAAAGTTTGTTTAGGATAGCCTCCTTCTGTTGAAATATCCCTGTTGGTAAATTCTGTTCTGTACAAAGCAGTCTCAGGTGAGAGACTGTCAGCATGATCTACAGCATTAATCAGGGAACTCTTACATGATGGGAGGCAATGAGGAACCACTGGATAAAAACTTCTAAATCAAGTGCTCCTTGATTTATGTGGCTAGCTGAAACTAACCATGGAAGTCGGTAATGCTTGTTGCTTAATTGCTGTAGTTACAGTGCAGGGAAGGTATCTGGGAATATTAAGTATGCTGTATGAGTATTTGGTACATTAGCCATTGAAGACTAACAGTTTTAGACTATATAGCAAAGTAGTGCCTGTGTTGAAGTGACTTCATTGCTTTCAAGTATGTTCTGAATCCAAGTTATGTTTTTATTTCTCATAAGATGTCTTCTGAAGTCCCATCAATACTTATCCCTGTAAATTTTTCTTTTCTTTCCTCTTAAAGCATCAACGGCAACTTTCTTTGCCATTGACACCAACAAAATCTTCCACAAAGAGAGGATTTTTCAGGGAGGAAACAGATCATTTAATTAAAAACATTCTGGGTAAAAGAATTGGCAAATTCATAAATTCTTCAGATGAACCTCCGAATAGCTTCAGGGAATTTTATGATAGCTGGCATAGTAAACCTGTTGACTATCACGGTCTTCTGTTACCTCGCATCGATGGCCCTGAAATCAAAGTCTGGGCACAACGGTATTTACGATGGATTCCTGAAGCCCAGCTTCATGGTGGTGGTACCATAGCTACAGCTGCCAAGATTTTGGACTTGATGGAGGAAGTGCAGAGCTTGCAGGTGAAAATGGATGAAGAACACAGTCAAGCTATTTCTGTAGGTGTACATTCTGTTCCACTGCTGAGAAATTCTGCCCGTTTGTCATCATTGTTTCCATTTGCTTTACTTCAGAGACAGTCTATCAAACCAGCTTTACCCACTAGCACCTGGAAAGACTTGGAAGATGAAGATGACTTGGTCAAGAGGGATGATGAGTTTGTTGACCCAAGTGGTGATATCTCATAAAGTGTATATAAATTAAAGTATCAATTGTATGTGGCTAAGCTCTGAGTTTTAAATGTTGTGCCGCATCCTCATATAAGAAACTCACACAACCATCTGCAGCTTACCTAATGGGGTTTTGGGGTTAAAAAAAGACTTGGTTAGGAAGAACTAGTTGCCATGATTAACTGAGCGTATTTTGAACTTCCATGTCACTCTAATAGTATTTATTGCAGAAGCACATTTGTAACGTAGATGTAATAAAACCAGAACTCTAGGCTGCAGTAGTCATGTGGCAACTTAAAACAAAAACCAAAAAACACAACAAACTACCACAATCACACCGCCTTATTTTCTCACATAAATGATGTGAATTGCAGAATACAAAACACAGCAACAATTTGTATTTTGACATAAAACACCTTCTTCTGCTAAGAGTACTAGAATTGTAAGTACTGTGACTAGGAACTATTAATATATCTGCACTTCCCCCTGCCCCATGTAAAATAGGGAAAGGTGCAACTAAATGTGCATTCACAAATAAGCTTTTTACAGCTGAGGAATAATCTTGTGCTCACTCAGAATTTTCTGTCTACTGTGGCATCAACTGAAGTCATATTCTTGTCAGCCTCATCTTTTCAGACTCTGTTCATCTTTGGCTTGCAGCACTTCGCCTTGTGTGGTACTATAACAGCAGCTTGGCTGCTTTAAGCCTGTGCATGCACTTAGCTTAAGGATCAGATGCAAGAGCTTAACTACACATTTCAGGTCTTACTGTGTGGCTGCTGTGCTATATGCCCTTCCTGCCTTGGAATGTTAAGTCCCAAATGTTTGCTATTAATTGCAAGAAACGGCCTGACTGTAAGATTCTAACTTGCCGCGAATATTTTTTTATCCTTTTAAGAGAGTGAGACTTTCATTTTGTCTTTCCCCATTTATGCCCATTGCCTTTGAGGCTTTCTGTAGCTTGCACTGAGACTGTCCACATAGAAGGGAAGACTCTTTTTTCTGTAATCTTCCCGTGAAACTGGATTTGCAGTCTCTTGCCACTTGTCATGAGTTGGTGGTGTGGTCTATGAATGTGGTGTTCACACCATGTGAATAAACGCTTGCATCCTCTTGCTGGATGTTATAATAGTACCTCAGTGAAAAAAGCCATAAAGAAATGCCTGTTGACTTTGATCTACTGCATGTATGTTTATATATAAAGTATTTTTACTGCAAATAATGCTCCTTTGTAAAGCTGAATACTGACTGTCAAATCTATTTTGAACCCTTAAATTCTAGAATACTCCAAGAATGGATGCAAGTCATAAAATCAGTTACAGTGAGAGGGCAGACATTGAATATTTTCTTTATTCTCGTGCCAATTTAGAAATCTGTGCTGGAGAATTTAGCTGTTGGAGAAACTGTCGCTTAAACTAGATCAGCTCGGTGTAATTGGGGATATTTAACTGGGTTACTGATTTAACTCACTTTACACTGGGTTGTATTAATATATGAACATGTATAGCAAAAATTTATCCGCGGACCTCTAAAAATAAATCTTAATGTGTTAAAATAAATGTATTAATGGGGAAAGGGGGAGAGCTTAATACAACTATGCCAAACTGAAGCTTCCTAGCTCTTGATTGCCTTAAGTCTTAGTAGTGCAAGGACAATACTTGAGTATGTAGTGTTGTATTTAAAAATACACTAGTACTTAACACTTCCTTCTGTGATACACGTGATCTTACAGCTAGCACTTGCTAGAATGGGCTGTCCAGCACATGTCCTTTAGACTTTGTTATTGTAGTTCAAGTGACTCATGTATGCAATAGTACTTCACATGTTGAATGAGCAATGCATTTTTATGGTCATTTTAAGGTCATCTGGCTTCAAGGGGATATTTTTAAACACTGCCAGTAGAAAAAAAAATTCAAATGGATTTTTCTGTACTTTTAATCAAACTGTTGTAATGTTTCAGTCATGAAGATTACGTATTTATATTAAAGAACAGATGTTGGACATCTTATTTGTACATAAGTTAACAGAAGTTTATATAGAAGAGGAACAGATATGTGCAATTGAACACGGGAACACTTCTAATATAGAGCAAATACCATTGTTACTGGTTTTCTGCACTGTGGGATTGGAAATGTACTTAATATTTTTACTCCAGGCTTTTGTTTATACCTCCAAGTTTTTACACTGAATGCAAGCTAGAAGCTTTACAGTTTGGGGCTTTTTTTTATTACTGTTGTTTCTCTCTAGTGGGATGTTTTGACAGTGCCAATAAAATATACTTTGACATATTTGTCCTGAAATGAGAACATATGTTTAAGGTCTTATTTTGCAAGTGGTGCTTTAAATTGTAGCAAATCTGACAATCTGCAGTGACTCTGGTTTTCTGGCTGTATGCTGGGTTTTTACAGATGGATACAGTGCAGGAGCTGTGCGGTTTGGACCTGGCTGTACTCACTGGAGATGTGCCGTCAGTCCAGGAAAGAGGAGTTGGAGTGTTGTAGTAGGATGACTATGAGAAGTTACTGAAAGCATCTGCTGAATGTCAGCATTTGAGGGTTTCTTAGACACTGTTTCAGTCTTAGCAATGTACTTCTCTTCTCCCATTTCCAGGGGGAACATTGTTCTTGCAATGTTAAACTAAGCAACTTCTTGAAACCACTACAGTGAAGTCTTTCTCAGACCAAATGTGTTTTGATAATAGATTGGGAGACAGTCACAGTAAGCCTGAGTACAAATTTAAAACTTCTGATTTTTTTTTTGAGATACTACAAATTACTGTCTTCTGTACAAAAACAGCAATAGCATGAATCACATATTCATCATGCTAGTTTGGGTATTTACTAAACAGAATGTTGCAAGACTGCGACAGATTTGAAGTCTCATACAGCAATATCTTACGCAGCAGCTGTGAAGTGCCGGGTCACGTAGCACAAGGTGTGCCTCACCCACACCTTCTGAACATCACTGCCTATACTTTCACTGCTTGGCTTTGATTTAATTTGTGTTCACTACTGAAAATGTTCAGCTGCTGATGTATGCCATATTGCAATGCAAACATGCACTTCATAAAGGTACTTACAGCCAACTTGGCCTCCTGATCTCTTGCTCCAGTTAAAGCTTTTTCCATTCGTGCTCAAAGCATGGAAGCTTAACTTCTTCAGAAGGCAGCAGAGTACTTTCAGCTGTGAAAGTCTTATGATGGATTAGTCGTCACACCAGAGATAACTGATCTTTAGCTGGAAACTTCGTATGCAGTTTTTTACTGCCTGGTACTCTCTTGAGAAGAGCTAGGTTTTGCATAAAACTTTATTTAGAATTATATGGGATGGACTTCATTTTCTGGGACAGGGAGGAGATGGATTAGTGAACTCCTTTGAGTCTGAAGAGCATTCTATACACAGAACTATATATATTCTTCCATTATTAATTTAGTGGTTGGGGAAGTGAGAGGGACAAAACTCTTCTCATGCTCTTAGGTCCTTTATCCTGTTTTACAGTAAAGTTAACTTGTGACAAATACTTTTTGTCAGCATTTGCAGGATGGCAGAACTCTCACGTGGTGGGATAGTAGTGTTGTCATGGAAAAGAGTGAAGACAGAAGGTGAGGATAGCTGATGTTTGAGCTGGAGAAACAATATTGTGGGGAGGGCACCTCAATGTTGAACACAAAGGGAGTAGAAAGGTTGTTCAGGCTGTGTTAGAAGAACATGGTAGAGACTGCAAACCGTTCCAAGTCCTGGAGAGGCTTCCTTTGAAGGTAAGTTTGACTTTAAAGAGTATCAGCTTTAAATTTGTTATGGAGACTGAGAAGAGGTTAATAGAGGACTGTGAACATCTGGGCAAGTGTTTGTATGGCAACAGATGTTTGATGCTGCCACATTTTGGATTAGTGTGAAGCCTTCTCATGTGGAAAGCCTACAGAACAGTAAACACTGTTGCTCGATTGCAGCATGTTACTCCACTTCCAGCAAGCATTTGGTTTCTCAGGTTTTTTTTTTTATTTCAGCAATCCAGTAAAAAGTAATAGGTACTTAATGTTAAGCCTGGATGCTTAAAGCAGGCAGACAACACAGAATCATAGAGTCGTTTAGGTTGGAAAAGACCTTTAAGATCATCAGGTCCAACCATTAACAGTGCTAAGTGCACCCCTAAGCCGCGTCCCTAAGCACCACATCTACACATCTTTTAAACCCCTCCAGGGATGGTGACTCCACCACTTCCCTGGGCAGCCTGTTCCAGTGCCCAACAACCCTTTCCATGAAGAAATTGTATCAGCAGTTAGTAGGTTTGTCATCGCTACAAACTTACTGGACAAGCCAAATTCAGTACCTCGGCTCCTGGGGGACCAAGTAAATGGACATGACTTGGTGTTGCCAGGCCTTATAGTCTCCAGACCACCTGTTGGAATCTAGTAACTTTTGAAATCTGTTTATGTCAAATACAATCAAAATTATCTAATGGTTTCCAAAGCTTTGGTGCAGGTGGAGGGGAAACTGATTAGCTGTCCTGTGTGGTTCCCAAGGAAATCACAGTGAGAGATTGAAACTAAAACCTCTGTATCTGCAGCTCAGGCATGATTTAAATCTGCAGTTTTCAGGCTAAAAGCAATGTTAAACTGGAAAATCTGCTCATTTAGAGTCAGATCATGTATCCCAGTTTTCTCATAATGCAACATTTTTTCTTTATCTTGGATAATTTGGGGGTTTGTACTCTGAAATAAACCTTTCATTACGCTGTAGGGGCAAAAATTCAGGCTAGAGTACCACTGAGATTCCTGGGAATCAACCGATGTTCGTACGACTTCTGAAAAGTCACTTATCCTTATTTTGATTCCCATCTGAAGCAAATTTCCAGTTAAGAACAGCTAACACAGCTAGAATTAATGTAAAGTTTTGCTAATTAAGAATGTAAATCTTTACATATTTTATAAATGCTAGTAAGCTTTTAAATGTCAGAGCTTTGTGGCCTCACTAGCTTGCTCCCTTTGCATTCAGTGCAATTCACTTTCTTTTGTGTTTCTACAGTCATTTATTTAAATTATGTTTATGTACAAATGTGAAGACAGAGAAGCAAATTTTATGCAGAGAGCATAAGTGCTCATTGCTTCATGTTTTGGTGATGATGTAAGAAGATATTTCAACTTTCATTATGACCCCAACTCAGAAATCTAAACAGGATGCTCCTTACCAAGCTCCTGAAGTTCCCTGCACAGATGAACCCAGTTTGTTTCCTACAAGCCACTTCCTGCATTTTCCAGTTTCCCATTCAAGACTTTCCATTGTGGGTTCACTCTTAAAAAAATGTTTCTGTACATACGATTTTGATGGCTGTTTAAATTTGGAAAAGATTGGTTTTATACCTGCTATCTATTCTTATTTTTTCCTGTTGCATTAGTGTGAGGTAGTGGGAATATCTAAAAGCCAGACAAGAAGTACTATATATGACTTAATCAGTATTTTCAAAGTACAAGGTCCCTCCCTTCCCTGCTAATATGGAGGATGGCATCTCTGGAAGTTCTCTTGTAATAATGATAATAATAATAATAAAATATATTTAGAATAAGTAAAATCCTCCACAGCATTTTTCACGAGCAAAAACTGAATCAAATAAAAAGCAGGGTGATAATGCCAAGCTGTGTTTTTTAATGCAGCATATCTCCTGTGGTTTTCAGTACATTGCCGTACCAATGCCTGCAGCGCAGACCGAAGAACGATGGTCTGTTCTCCCAGAAGGGTGTTGGTTTGGGTTGCACCCAATATGAGGCAACCACGAGTGGCTGCCAAGGGGGTCCTGCTGTGCATGGCACCTTCGCTGTTAGTCTCACAGAGCCACCAGCTGATTTTATAGAAATACCCATTTTGCTTTTGTGGATTAGGTTTCCATCAGATCAGCTTGTTGAGCCAAATCACCCCATGGGAGTGCCTGAGGAAACAACAGGAGCAGATTGTTTGAGGATGCCCTTCTATATAGGCAACCCCCAGCTACAGCAGACAACGTGAAAAAGTAGAGCCACAAGTGCAGTAAATTGAACCGTCAAACTGCCATGTTGTTGAAAAAGAGATAAATCCTGGGAGCCACATCTAATGTGTGGCTAGCTGAAATGTTGAAAATAACATGCACAGCTAACTCCAGCTGTTTAACACTTCTGAGGGAAAAAACAAACAAACAAACAAAAAACCCCACACAAACAAACAACAACAACAAAACCACCACAGCCCAAAATAGCTTTGGTTTGAGGTTACCTGTAGAAGTCTTACAGGGTGATTTAAAGTATAGTTGCATTGGCACCTGTTCCTACAGTAAGCAGGTAAGGTAAACAAAACCAGTTAGTTCAGTCTATGGCCATCAAACACACTTTGCTCTTCAGGCCTGTGGTTCACTGTGCTTTGGGTTGGACTGGCAGTGTTTAAATACCATCATGCTGCTGGGGCTGTAATTAAGCAGAGATTGAGTGTAGCTGTTGAAAAGCAAAAATCATGTTCTGACTTGTATTCTGAAAACCACCATTGCTCGGAAAGTGATTTTGGATTCCTGATGCATTCCTGCTTTTCTCTTTGGAGCTTCAGCCACGCATAGCTAAGGGGATTGGTTGCCCCCCCACACACACTTATTTTCTTCTTGTTTTTATTTAAATTTAATGCAGGTGGTGTGCTTCGTCCATACAGAGTCCATTATCTGTCTCAAGTGTAGGGTGAAGCTTTCTCCATTCTGACTGGAAGACCCTGATTTTCAGGGATATTTATCCACTTAGTGTCATTCCTAAGGCAGTGGCCCTTTTTATGATTCAGATTGCAGCTGAATAACTGCAGAGCTGGTGATAAAAAAGGGCTAGTTACTGAAATGAAATACAGTAATAGTAAAGCCATTACTTAATGTCTTGGTATTAAGTAGAGGCTGCATGAATATGCAAAGCCTCTGGAGTTCTACAGGTAATAATGGATGCTAGAAACAGCTGAAATACAATTACCAGGGACCCAGACTCACTCAGGCAGCAGGAAATGACTGGACATAAATGTTTCTTCATAATCTTTGGGTCATATTAAAGTAATAATAGCCCTGCTGGTGGTGGCTACTGACATCAATATTCTGTCTAGGCTGGCAGACATGCTTCCTGGTTTTGAACATTGTCCCTCTCAGTTGCCTACCTCAGCTGCCTACCAGCAGGCAAATGTCTCAAGGCAAATGTCTCTCCAGCTGCAACAGAGAGAAAAGTTGACTGAACATCTTTGCATTCGTCAGAGGAGCATGGTATACGACAGTTCCCCCCGCCCAGAAATTTATCTTAAAAAGTTATAGTCAGTTAAATAATATCTGGGTGTACCAAACTAGACTTGAAAAGGTAAATTTAATCACAGGGCTGAAAAGGAATTATTTCATACAACTGAACTCCTTTAAGTGGGGAAATGAGGATCAACTCTTCTTTTCATAGGCATGTCAGGGAAAAGAAACACTGCATTTGGTCTGGCAGGCTGTTCCTGCGCAGTCCATGGAGGTCCACGCCAGAGCAGGGGGATGGCCAAAGGAGCTGTGACCCCATGGGAAGCCCATGCTGGAGCAGGCTCCTGGCAGGACCTGTGGCCCCATGGAGAGAGGAGCCCCCTGGAGCAGTTTTGCTGGCAGGACCTGTGAGCCCGTGGGGGACCCAGGCTGGAGCAGTCTGTTCCTGAAGGGCTGCAACCCATGGAAGGACCCACGCTGGAACAGTTTGTGAAGAACTGCAGCCTGTGGGAAGGACCCACATTGGAGAAGTTCATGGAGGACTGTCTGCTGGGGGGGGACCCCAAGCTGGAGCAGGGGAAGAGGGTGAGGAGGAAGGAGCAGCAGAGACAACGTATGATTAACTGACCACAAACCCACATTCCCATCCCCCTGTACTGCTTGAGGGGAGGAGGCAGAGAAATTGGCAGTGAAGCTGAGCCTGGGAAGAAGGGAGGGGTGGGGGGAAGGTGTTTTTAAGATTTGCTCTTTTTTCTCATTATCCTACTCCGATGTTAATTGGCAATAAATTAAATTAATTTCCCCAAGTTGAGTCTGTTTTGGCTGTAATGGTAATTCTTGAGTGATCTCCCTGTCCCTATCTCGACCTATGACCCTTTTGTTGTATTTTGTACCCCTGCCCTGCTGATGAAGGGGAGTGATAGAGCAGCTTGGTGGGCACCTGGCAGCCGGCCAAGGTCAACCCACCACAAACACTTCCATAGTTGCACCATTTAACGGCATCTGTTTGGCTGTATGAGTTTCTGGAAAGCTTTTATGGTGGGATTTTCACTGCCTTTAGGTATGGCTGAGTTTTAAAGGTGTAGAAAATATATTTTATGCATCTATATTAGATTTTGTTCTATTTAACTATTCGCTACCCAGACGGGTACACTTGCAGGAAGATCTTGCTCAGTTAAAATCACCCACCAATTCATATTTCCCAGGCCTCCTGAAGGTCCCCCTGGGCCTGCTGTGAGAAGGTACACATTTCATTAATAAGCGAGTAATCTCAGCTTGGCTATCACCAACTCCTCACTGCTGAGCTATGGAACTCTAAGCAGTCTGTTCTGCGTTGGGGCAAGCGATAGCTGCCTAACAGCTCATCAGTAACTCCATTGTATCAATTAGATTTTGAGATATACTCAGTGGTGAGGAGCATGAAATGTGTTGCTCTATGGAGAACTGTTAGGAGAAGCATCACAGAAGAGCTCGTGGGTACGGTGCTAGCTTTAAGAGCTGTGTTTAAAGAAACTGCCTCTAGTTGTTTGATTTATACTGTGCTTAAAGAATCATGGCTGTATATTTTTGTAAATAAATTAAACTGCATCAAAGATGCTTTATTCCTAACTGGAGTAGCGCGTTGGACTCTGAGCTGGCCTACTGCCCAGATCAAGAAAGATCTCTTCCTGCAGAAGGGAAACTGGCAGATGGAGCAGAATGAGAAATTTTGATCATTTTTTTTTAATTGTTGTCAGCTGCATTGAAGTAAAAAAGTCTACTTTGAAGTAGTTTTATCTATGTGTTTTCAAATGTCACAATTATTTATACGCTACAATATCCTTCCAATATGGTCTTGCCAATGGAAAGTGGTAAAAATAGCATCTTCTTTCCTGAACAGTTTTGGTCCTCCTGTATGTTCCACGCCATATTTCCTCATGATAACGGCAAAATTAAGTCCCTGCTACTGTCAGCTTGGAGTACACCTTCATAAAAATTATTTGCTGAAGTTTTTAGTTCCGTTGCAGTAGTATAGCTAAGAGCAAAGTGGCCTTGTACAGCATCAAAAATAGCTCATTGGAAAACAGAATGTTAAAATCACTTAGCACCTTGTATTTGCTTTATATTAACAATGCCTAACAAACATGTAGTCAAACATGACATTAATATCTGAAGCCAATTTACAATCCTGGCACTGTGCAGATATAACTACTGCTTTGGTTTTGGCTGCAGGATGTTTATGACTGATGGTGAAATGCCAAGTTGGTTCCCCAGTTCCAGGCTGAGTTTGCAGCTAGAAAAACAGCCCATTTGATTTAAAGAAGAGGGAAAGTCCTAAAATTGTTGGTTTGGGTTTTTTTGTGTGTATTTATTTATTTATTTATTTTATTGCAGAGCTGTGCTTCGGAGTGGGACCGTGCTTCCAGGATAGGGAGTGCTTTCTTTGCTTTGGCGTGGCGCCTGGTCCTGCTCTCCTACTGTAAGCAGTGAGAGATCACCTCACTGGATTTCAGCCACAGGTACATTTTGATGCTTAAGGCCAGTAAAAGCTTAAATCTTTTCTGCTTGTGTGTTTGTTCTGCAGAAACACAAGAGTTGCATCTGCTGCTCCACAATGTAGGATATGAACAATGAGACTAGTTTTAGTTTGGGGTAATTTTTAAATGAAATTTTTTTTATTTCTCTCTGAAGGACTTACTGTGTAGTAAATAGCTGCTAGGTAAAATCATTGTTTTATCCTTTGGCAAAGACAATTAAGCTGATGGCCCAGTAAACATTAAGGAAAACATTTAGTGACAAAAGGCCATATGTACCAAAGCAGGACACCCTAATACAGACTCATCAGTGTGACATATTCTGTGTTAAGTATGAAAAGCTCAGATGCCACTTGTTGTATCTCAGCACGAGCAGAAAGAGATTTATTTTTTCTTCCAAA
Organism: Caloenas nicobarica; assembly: GCF_036013445.1. Lineage (NCBI taxonomy): Eukaryota > Metazoa > Chordata > Aves > Columbiformes > Columbidae > Caloenas > Caloenas nicobarica. Next base: position 19,263,049 of record NC_088284.1, on the reverse strand, counting down.
GATGACTTATGAACCAGAGAGAGATCTTGACTCACTGCCTATGCAGGTGAAAATACTGTTCTGCTGTACAGCTTCTCTCATTCCCTGCTGCAGCCATGGGCCTCCTTTGCAGATGCATCAGTATTATCTGGAGGTTCCTGCACCGTGCCAGGGCGACCTTCTTAGCCTGCAGGATGTGTTTCTATGACCAGTCATCAGCTGTGTTTCTCCAATAAGTTTTTGTTTCTAACTTCCATCTGAATTTGCAACTGGTGATAATTTAGCTCCTAATCCTATTTTTCTCTCCTCCCTGGGGAGTCATTTGAGCACTGAAGGTCTAATCGTGTGTTCAGTGACATAGTTTATTGCTGTGAGCAGCAGATCACTTCTGGTAGCTGTGGGAGGCAGATTTTGGGAAGAACCAAAAGGCAGGCTGTTTTGTATCCAGTCCTGCCACTGCCTGCATCACCATGCGAAAGTGATCTGATGGTCACTTGCCACACATGGCTGTTGCTGTGTGAGGCTTTGAGGCATCAATGTCATGGCTTGAAGCTGCAGTTTAATGGTAGATGGATTCAAGAGAAAAGGAAAGCTGCTTCTGCCCTGTTCAAAGCTAACTTTTGAAACAACTTAGTACCCTTAAAAATAATAAAAAGACAATGCAAAAGTAAGCAACCATCAGCAAGACAGCAGTCCATACAACTGAACAAGTGATGCAAGCACTTTTTTACACTTTTTTTCCTTTTCCTCTCAGGTATAGAAAAGTATTTTGGGGAACTCATGCCAAGTTTTTAAACGCTATTTTTGTCAGGCTCATTGGCTTTCTCCCAGTGCTGCTGCATGTCTGGGCATGCAGAGAAATGTACTCAGCTGCTGGTTCACTCTGGAGTCAGTGAGGCATTTTTCTAGTGAGTCCCCCTTCCGCATTCCAGGATCCCTAGAAAAAAAGTCATATAGCTTTTCCAACTATACTGCGTATTTCTGGTGCTGTTTTAGCTTTTTTTTTACTTCAAGAGTGAAGCCCCAAATCCCTTCACTTATTCCTCGACCTACTCTTCAGGGAGAAAAAAATGTACTAAAAGGCAGAAACATTGGCATGCTATAAATGTACAAGTCTGACTGTAAAATTATTGCTTTACCATGAGTTTTCTGATTACTAGTCAGGTTTCTGCTCTGTTTGAATCCACTGTGATTGCTACAAATACCCATATTAAAAAACAGAGACACTCTAGAATTACACCCCACTGTATCTCATGGTAGGATATTGTACATCATCTTTAGTTACTCATGTGCAGGTAGTCTAGTGTTTGGTGCTACATGAGTACATAGCAGAAGTTTTTACATATTTGTAGATCATTAATGAACTCTGAAATGCAATCAGTACTTATGAAATGTCCTCATTCAGCTGAACAGAAACAATTTTTTAAATAACTGGCTAACCTCAGAGACAATGTGTTTAATGCTCACGTGCTCATCAATCTGTACTATGCAAGTAACATCCTAAATGGCCTTTTCCCCAACCATTCAAATTATTACTCTAATTTGAACTAAGAATGTGTTCTGCAGTGTAAATTTAAATCAAAAATCCTTTGCATATCCCCTATGAAGAGACTTGTGTTTGAACAGATCTTTTGCATAAAATGTAATTGATTTATTAGTTGTAATTGTAATTGATTTATTAATAGAAATGTTTTCCTGGATGGTGAAGTGTTTGCCAGTGGAATCTCTTTAAAAGCCATCACATAGAAATGATCTAGCGATAATATAGTTTTACGGTCCCAAAGATAGATGGTGTTGCATAGATATAATCCAGTGCAGAATAATGGGAAAATGTTCATGGGATAATATTCTTAAGCTTTCTGCCTTACATTCGATGAGATACTGGGAATACAGGTGAAAACAGAAAAATGGCAGCGCCGTTGGGGTACTCCGCTGCTGAGAGAGCAGTCTCACTTCTGAACTCCCCCGGTTAAGAGCAAGTACATCCCCTCCAAAAAACATCTTCTGGAATTTTCTCACTCCGTCATAATCAAATTTGTGTTTAGTGTCTAGCCAGTCATGATGGCAGCAACTGTGCAAAGATGTTTTCTCATGATGAGAGTGGTGAGGCACTGAAACAGGCTGCCCAGAGAACTTGTAGATGCCCTATCCATGGAAGGGTTCAAGGCCAGGTTAGATGGGGCTTTGAGTAACCTGGTCTAGCAGAAGGTGTCCCTGCCCACGGCAGAGGGTTTGGACTAGATGATCTTTAAGGTTCCTTCCTACCCAAATCATTCCATGATTCTAAGCTCAAAGCAAGATATTAAGACATAGTGCTCTCTAATACTTAGCCCACACAAGATTTTATTCTTCCCTGTTTTCAAAGCCAACATTAAATCACAGCATCACAGACTGGTTGGTGTTGGAAGGGAACTCTGGAGATCATCCAGTCCAACCCACCTGCTAAAGCAGGGTCACCCAGAGCAGATCGCACAGGAATGTGTCCAGGCGGGTTTTGAATGTCTCCAGAGAAGGAGACTCCACAGCCTCTCTGGGCAGCCTGTTCCAGGGCTCTGGCACCCTCAAAGTGAAGGGGTTTCTCCTCGTGTTTAGATGGAACCTCCTAATGGAACCTCCTAATTCCTTATGCAAAATTAGTCTTGGTGGGGTTTTTTGTTCGTTTTTTTGTCTGTTCTAATACTGCCAATTAATAAAATGTCAGCACCTTTTTCTGTAAAATTAGGAGCAATGATGAAGTCACTGAACTATATGTCTTTGTCAGATGGACATACTGTCCACAATTACTCTGTTTGACTCACTGGAGGATGCCTGATCCTCTAAATTAGCAAACCTCAAACATGCTGAAATCATATTCTTCAGAACTTTATAAAGTGCTTGACAGTTAAATCTTTGGCTACTGAAAGCATTTGATTAATAACAAAGATTAGACTAGATCAAATCAAAGGTGCGTTTGGTAGCATTTTTATATTTACTAGCCCTTCATCAGCTTCACTTCCTTCTTCATGAGGTTTAAGAAAAGACTTGAAAACCATGAATCAGCTCTTAAAAATTTCAAGAATAAATGCTGTAGATGCCATGAAGTGCCAGTACGTTGTCAAGCAAACACAGCCAGACGAGACAATCTGACCAAAACATTATGAATCCACTGTTCTACATTACAGGTACTGGCTGTACCGAACGAATGGTGATATCATTTATTGCATTTGCAGTGTATAGGTACTACACTTGCAGCACAGTGCAAAAGAAATACATGTTAATGTTAAGCAACTGAGAATTAAATACATCTATTCTTGGACAAAGCAATTGTTTCTATAATAATCTGCACTCCAAGGCAGACAATATAGCAAACTAATTCCACTTGCTTTCATCCTGTTTTGGCTCTTGAATGAATCAGGGAGAAGTGTAACCCAGAGATGTCTGCATGTTTAATCTACAAATGTTTATCACATGTTTTTTGCTCCCTGGGTAGAAGGTATTATGGAAGATATGTGCCAAACTTAAAAACCTTTTGGCTTTCACTGTGATCACAACCTCTTGGCTGCCATCAAAAGAACAAACATCCAGCACAGGCAGGGTGTGCAACCTCTGCCGGGGGCACAACAGACATTGCAATGCACTTGGATGATTTCTCAGGAACAAGGTAACTCAAAAATGCAGCTTTTCCTCCTTTACAACAGTCTTTATAGAGGCTCAGAGATGTTGGCTGCCAAATATTTCTAGATTTTTCTTCCATTTCCCCTTGTCCCAGCTGCTCACACACCTTTGCTGAGTTCATACAACCACTACTTCCTGGAATCCTTATTTTTCTCCCTGACTGACCCCAAGGCTCTGTTTGTCTCACATTTACTGTGCTCTGAAATTACCACTCATTATTTGATTCTCTTTGCATGGGTCTTCGGTCATTACAAGAGGGTGTAAACCTACCAAAAGTAATCAACATTTCTTCTACACACACTTCTGAATGAACACAAGTACTCTCTAATTAGACAACAAGAATACTGCTCTAATCATTTTTTATCTTACAAATTACAACTCCATGGAAATATTTTCTTTGTGCCATCTGGATTTAGGATTTTTTTAATGAGTACTTATATACTTTACAAGGAACAGATAAGTACTTTAATGAGTACTTATATACTTTACAAGGAACAGATACATTTGTTACGTTAGGAAATGAAATGAAGATTTTTCAAAACTGAATTTATATAAAATTCATTGTATTGATCTTTTTCAATTTTGCAAAAATACTAATGACAGTCAGGTTTTGTGGAGGCTTCATGGGACTCATTTTACTCAATGAACATCTGTGAAGAAAGCCACACATATTTCCTAGTGGTGCTGGTTGAACTGGACCCCTGTGTAGAAACAAAAGCACATCTTCATTACAAACAGCACCTTGACAGATACTTTCATCCTTATGATTTCAGTACTATAATTGTAATATTAAAATAAGCAGTATAGATTCTTCCTGCTGAGGAATACCACTCAGATACAAGGAGGAAGATGCTAGGAAAATACAAAAATTTCAGGAACTAGCAATCATTTGAACTCCGCAGGTGATAAGAAAGAAAATGAGCGGATCTGGAAATGCTTGAAATAAAAAAAAACTTTTTGAGATGAGCAAATATGAATAGCACCTTTCCATGTCTACCTTTAGTCTTCCTAAAATGCCTGTCACTCTGTCTCTAAAAAATCACGTTATTTTTTATTTTTTAATATACACAAAAATTAAAAGCACCACTATGTTTTTAACTCAAAGCCCTGTGAAGTTAAAAGAAATCTATTACTGACCTAGTGGCTGCATCTGATTTTATATGAACTAGGTTTTAACAGCTGGCACTATACCACTGAAAGTGGTAATTCTTCATATTTTTGAGAAACCTAAAACATCATCCTTAAATCATCTGAAGGGAAAGGCTTAAAAAGAAGCTTACCAGAAAAAGACACATAGGCAAATTTTGATTTTGTAAACTCATAATTTAAATGATGTGTAATTATTGGGCACTGAAAGCTGTCAAAGCAAGAGTTTGTTGTATGGAAGGAAGGAGCCGTATCAGTAGATGCTTTTTACTTTTAAAAATTTTCTACTAGTGGTGGAAAGTTCATTCTTAAAAACAACAAGAAAATTCTAGCTGGTCTGAACTGGCTAGTGAAGGATTTACTTAGTACCCAGAACAACAGTACGAGTAAACAGGTGCAGCTGAAAACAAAAGAGAGAATAGTACATGACCGCTGTGTACTAGACATGGTTTCTATGCTCAGTTTATGACTGACTCTAGTTTCTTCCCACTTAAAGTATCACGTTAGTCTGCTCAATTCTCTTGTCCCATATCTTTGAACTCCTTGCGTCACCCTGTGCCTTTCAGGGATGGTGGTAGTGCCTCTAGGATAACATAGTTAAGAAGGGAAAAAAAACCCCCACACCTGCTGTGCAAGAGCAGCTGGGGGAGTGAGAATATGTGAAACAACTCTGCAAGACACCAAGGTCAGTGGAGAAGGAGGACGAGGTGCTCCAGGCTCTGGAGAAGTTCATGGAGGACTGTCTGCTGTGGGGGTGACCCCATGCTGGAGCAGGGGAAGAGGGTGAGGAGGAAGGAGCAGCAGAGACAATGTGTGATGAACTGATCAGAACCCTGATTCTCTGTCCCACTGTGCCACTCAGGGGGAGGAGGTAGAGAAATTGTGAGTGAAGCCGAGCCGAGAAAGATGTGAGTTGTGGAGGGAAGGTGTTTTTAAGATTTGCTCTTTTTTCTCATTACCCTACTCCAATTTCATTCGTAATAAATTAAACTAATGTCCCTGAGTCGAGTCTGTTTTGCCCATGACAGTAATTGCTAGGTGATCTCCTTGTCTTTTTCTTGATCCATGAGCCTTTTGTTATATTTTCCTCCTCTGTCCAGATGAGGTGGGAGTGATAGAGCAGCTTGGTGGGCACCAGGCATCCAGCCAAGGTCAACCCACCACACTGCCTTCGTTCCTGGCCACAGGTTTACCCAGTTTGCACACCAGCCCAGTGCTCCTTCAGCAAAGATACAGTCCCTATTTGTGAGGCTGCCCTGCCAATAGATCCCTGAAATGATACAGGTAGGTAAACATGACCTTTTTTTTGATTGTTGTTTCCAAGTCAGATCCTTACAGAGAGATTCAGGGCACAGTTCCACCTGACATTTGTTTTCAGTGGCATACTTGGGAGTGGCAAACTTTCGCTGGGAGAGAATGGAAAACACAGGCAGGAATGTAAACAAGCTTGACTGGTGAAACCACAGGATGGTGAAACTGTACCAGAATCAGCAGCCTTCTTCTAGAAAACTATTTCTGTATTCTTGCTATCAACTTCAAATCATGCACATGCTATTATCTAATCATCCTCCAAGAGAAAAATCTGCCCCTGAGTACCTTGTGATGCTGTGACAGTAGCACTAGGATTTGTCCACTACATCTTAAGTTTCAGTGTCTGGCATGTCTGTTAGGTCGAGGCTTTTACAACTTCTAGTTTTAATAAGCTGTATGTCATACTCATGACATTCAAGGTACAATACATTTCTCAATAGTTAATAGCAGGTGACCTGTTGCTTCAGGTGTTAAATAAAGTTACGCTTTGCTTGACCTGCTGTCCCAAGAGACATTTGCACTCATTTTTTTAATCACTTTTTCTGCTGACATCACTGAGGTAAGCCCTGCTCCTACAGTGAAGTAAATCACAGCAACTGCAACTAGTGCAATGCAAGACAAGAGTCTACAATTCATGCCTTTGCTGTTTTCCCTTTTATTTCAACTTCCCAGTCGGCTAGCAGCAGTTGAAAAAACCTAGCTACTTTTGAAGTCTACTGCATTTAGTGAAGATAACCTATACTCATCAGCAACTGCTAATAGAAATTCTGCCAGATATTGGCTTAAGAATAAAAAAGGATGTGTTACAAGGTCCATTTACTGCAAGCCAAACAAAATTATTTATAGACTACTTGCTTTTGCATTATTGCTTTTTAACAGAAGGTTTCAATGATTTAGGCCCCCTGCTCTCAGGCTGGATGCCACTGGCATTGGGATGGATGGAAGAAGAGAAGTCTGTACCCAGTGAGGTACCCACTGACAGCCCAAATTACATGAACCACCTGTTGCACCAGCCTGTGCCAAACGCACTGTTGGGGGATACAGCCTTCTGAGCTCCTGATAAAGCCACATATGACTCAAAATATTTTTCAGATGCAGGTTGGTACTGTAAAATAAATTGCAGGTAAAAAGGTTGCGACACAGTACTTCAGGATCTCCTAGGTGGAGATCCAACAAGCCGAGTGGTCCCCACTGACACACAGACTCTCTGTTGTGTAGAAGGAGTCAACAACACTGAAAAATTGGTGCTGGAATGTGTCTTGTTTGCTACCCTTTTCATTCAAATTTTGGTTTTGTCCACCAGCATTACACTGGTGTGAAAAAGAATAATTTAATTGGCTCAAAATTAAATTACAGCCATTTGTAATTTGGTTAACACCAAGCTTATTAGTTTTAGGTTCATGATAAAGAGTCAGAACTGAAATTAGTGATGAAAACCAATATTTGTTTGAAACGACACCATTCAATTTGTGCAAATACCTGACTTTCTAAGTCAGAAAAGTGACTGTCAAATATAAGAAAATTCATAGTACACCTCATCCTAATAAAAAATTAATCAATCACCAAAATTAAAAATTCTTATTAACCTACAAGTTATCCTAATTTGACCACCTTTTTTTTTCTTTCTTTCTTTTTTTTTTTTTTTTTTTAAAGTTAGCTGCTGCTTTTAAGAAGTTATTTTCACAAAACTGAAAATAACAATGAGTGCTTTGGGTCCCTTGAGGAAAGAATCCAAATCAAAGAAACATAAACTGGGAGCTGGTAATGAACATTCAATCAGTTAACCCTTAAAATGCAATCAGGACAAAACCCAAACATAGTTAAAATGCCTTAGTAGTGTAGTGGGAAAGTGAAAATAATTGTAAGAGCCTGAACAGTGCATTCAATTGATAAGAAAAGAGAAGATCATATTGCTTTGTTAATTCAATCTAGGATTTAAAGAAAATGTAAGTGAAGTTGAGCAATTTTTGCCTACAGAGAGAATTGCATGTAGGTGCAAGGCAAATTCTAACAATGATATTACTAAAGGGAAATATGATAATTGTTATCAGTGCTTTAAAAAAAATATGTTCAATAAATAACTTTGTATTTTGGGGAAATATGTAAATGTTATCATAGAGGACAAAGGTTAAATACTTTCCACTAAAAGTGTACTTCAAGAAAAATTTAAACAGCAGTAGTAAAGCTAGGTCATTTGTATTAGTAAGCCAGGTTAACTTGCATACAGTTTTTCAAAAGAGCTTTTGGAACCTCTTTTGGATCTCTAATTATGATTCTCAATAAATATCGAGAGTTTCAAAGAAGAAAGCTAACATAGCGACTGTGTTAAAAAAGGTAAAAGGGATGACCCAGCTTAATTACATGCCTGTCATCTTGATTGTAATTCTCAGCAAAATATCCAAGTGGCTCATATAGGACTAAATTAATAAATATTTGAGGATAATTACTACTCAGAAAATACATTTCCAGAAAACAGATCTTGTAATGCTATTGTGGTATCCCTTCTTTAGGCAAAGTAATAAGCTTTAGTTTGGTATTTGACCCGGTATAGCAAAACATTTTAATTAAAAAAAACTAGAAACATAAAAAAAATCAGAATGTCAGAAAGTGGACTGTGAACACTAGCAGGCCTCAAAACACAGAAGAGGAACGGTCAGCAAACACTTGCGCGAGTGATTCAGATCATCCAGGGATCGGTTTTGTCCATCTACTGTTCTTTTTAATCAGTGATCTTGAGGAAGCTGTACCGAATTATCACCAAGTCACAACAGCACATCATGTAAGAACTGAGGGTGTGGGAAACAACTAAGGCTAAAGTCACTTAGAAAGGGACTCGGAGCTCTTGGTTAACAGGCTGCACCTAAAAAAACTCCAACAACTGAAAAATAATTCTATATTTATATATGTATTTTATTTATATCTTAAGAGACACATTTGATATATGTTTATATACCGCAATATGGCTGAATGCAATATCCTGTGGACCAAAAAGCAGAGGCCACCCTTGCATAAAAACATTTATTTTGCAATAAAACACACTACCTGGAAACACGTATGGGACTTAGCCTTGATAAGAACTTTTCTGAGCTTTTGGCGTGCCACGTTCAGAAGGACTAAAGGTCTGAAAAGATGCTCATCAACAGCAGAGCCGAAGGACTCCATAGCCTCAGTTTGAAGTCAAGACTGTTGAGAACTCACCTGAGTTTAGTTGATGGGTATATGTATACGTGTGTATATATTATGTATGGAGGTATACCCTGTTTCCCAGAAAATAGGACCTACTCTGAAAGCATGATTTTTCAGGATTTTTGAGGATTCTCGAAATACAAGCCCTAGTCCAAAAATAAGCTCTAGTCACAGTTCACTAAAAAGTCAATTTAAATAGTGTCCAGGCAGCTATACATGTTAAAAAGCAGTAAGTTTTGGAGCAAAAATTAATATCAGGCTCTTATTTTGGGGGAAACACGGTATTCCTGGGGGGATGCCAAAGAAGTTGGGCACGGTCTTTTGGCTAAAAATGAAATAAAGTGGATTTAAGGCTATAAATAAGGCACTTTTTAAAGAAACAAAAAAAACAAACAGGGAAACGCAGCGGGCTGTGGCACGGCGGGCACCGCTGGATCACCCGCTCTCCACAGCCGCGGGTAACGGCCGGTAACGGTCGCTAACGCCAGCCAACGGCCGCCGCCGCGCTCCTCGCGCTCCTCGCGCCCCGCCCCGCCCCGCCCCCTGCCCCGCGGGGCCCCTCCCGCCCAAGGCCCTTTCCGGTGCCCCCCCGCCCGGCGCTGCCACATCCTCCGCTGACATCAGCCCGCGCCGCCATATTGGAGGAGAAGCCGCCTCCGCCAGCTCGGCCGCCGCAGGGGGGGACGCCGGGCCCCGCTGCCTCCGCCTCCCGCGCCGCGGCCGAGCCCCGCTTCCCATGACTCCCCCCGGCCGGCCGCTGCCTCGGTGCGGATAGGGCGGAGGCTGGAGCGGCGCCTGTCCCTTCTCCTCCCCCTTCCCGAGCTGTCTCCGAGCCCGTGTCCCCGCGGCCCTCTCACCTCCCCCAGCCATGACTTCCCTGACCCAGCGCAGCTCCGGCCTGGTGCAGCGCCGGACCGAGGCCTCCCGCAGCGCCGCCGCCGACAAGGAGCGGGGAGCGGGGGGTGGCTCGGACGACGAAGGCCGCCGGGACGAGTCCGGCGACGACGAGAAGGGGGACTCCAAGGAAACGCGGCTCACCCTCATGGAGGAGGTGCTGCTCCTGGGCCTCAAGGACCGTGAGGTGCGGCCGGGGCCATGGCAGCGGGGCTGGGGCGGGCCGAGGTGAGGGGCGCTGGGCCGGGTGGCTGGGGAGGCCTGGCGGTGCTTGAGGGCGGCAGCAGTGGGGTGCCCGAGGGGACACCGGTTATTCGGGGGCTGATGGAGGCTGTTGTTGGGAAAGGGGAGCTTAAGTGGTGCCAGGGTGTGGGTGAGATGGGGGGAGTGTTGCTGCGGGTTTGGGGCAGAGGCGTAACTGAGGATGGGGACTGATGCTCCTGGGGGTGAGCGGCACAAGCGGGAGCAGGTTCTGTGGTTTGGAGGAGCTGGGCAGGGTGCTTGGATTTTGGGGAGGGGGAGCCTGGCAGAGAGTTTGGGTCGCCCTTTGGATGCAGGGTTCACAAAGGGACTCTCACATTACTTGCATTTCGAGGGATTGGGGCAAGACAGGCATCTGGAGGTGAAGCCAGGGTTTCTAATCGCTGTTGGTGGTTGGCTCGGAGGCCTGGGTAGATCTGTGATGTTTATAGTCATTCTCCTGCAACCTACCCATGACTCTAATGTGAGAGACTTGTCTATTCCTATGTATTTTGTCAGACACAGTTCTCTGGTACTTATGGGGTTCTCAGGTGCTATATGATCTTAGCAGCCCTTTCTATTAAGGCTTTCCAGGCAAATGCGTGTGAAAAATATCTTAAAATTGGAGGAGATACATATGACAAAAATGAGAGTAATGAGAGGTCTCTCAAAATGCGGAAATGGCATTATTTTATAATTCCTTATTTTTACTGAATTTATAGCTTAATTATTTGTCATGATACTGTGAATAACAGTCATTGAGGAAGATAACACATCTACCAGTGTGGTGGATTTTTGTTTTCTGTGAAAGAGGTAATCAATATAAAAAGCATACACACTGCAGAAAATCAGTCCTGTTGGGGAAACAGTTTAGTTTAATGTGGTATATGGTGAAGCTTAATATGCCTTTATTTTAGATATGAGTTATAATACGAATTTAATTAAGAAACCAGCTTTTTTCTTTTTTAGTGGTAAGTAAATTAATCAAGTTAGTTCATTGATTTGGATGGAAGTCTCTTAAAGCTGTGTGTGTTCATGAGGACGGAATAGTGGGGGAGGGAACCTGATAAGCTTTATGTTCTTTGACAGTGCATTGCATCTAAAATAAAATTGCCGGTTGATAACGAATAGGTTAAAGAGTAGTTTTCATGGTTAACATTTATTTATTAATGCACACAGATATATCTGTATATATATCTACTACAATAACATTTTATTTCTTTCTCAGACTGTGTATTTTAGGCTATATTGCTGTAACCCCATTTTTTTAGGTGGACTTTGCCATGACATCCTGATACACTCAGTGGATGCTCATGGTCATCTGTGCTTCCATCTGCTGAATTGGAGACTTATGCATTTCTCTTTCTGCACATCTGAATAGTTGCAGGAAAGTGAGTTAGGTGTGACAAGACAGATATCTGGCAGAATTGCATGGGATGTCATGCCTTGAGGAAGGTGGCATAAACAAGGTGATTTTTCAGCTCACTTCTTTTTCAGGATTGTGTGGTAAATCTGCCAAATTTATGAGTCTTAGTCTATAAAGATTTCAAAGTAAGGAGTGTTCTGTCTGCCTAGAAAGAACATACGGTCCAAGTCTTTCTAGTATATCAAAAGTTAATAGTTAACATTGGGCCTAAAAATCCAGCTTTGCACTGGTGTGTATCAAAATTATAAATCATCTAGCAGCTGTGGCACAAACTGCAGATAATCTAGTATTCCTTTATATGGAAAAACGAACTGAGTGGTTACAGTGGCATGGATATCTATAGCTCCCTTGGGAATTTTCAAGTTGAGATGTCAGACGAAAAGAATGATAATGTCATCGGTAGGGTAGGGGGCTTATGTGCAGAAGCTGTAGGATACATCGTTTCTGAGCTTTGTTAGGCATGAATCACTAGGTTTTGTATTTTGGTTTGGGGTCTGCCTGTACCCCTATGGACAAGCTGCACTATGTGAACTGCTTTGTCACATTTGTTTCCTTTTAGAACTGGAAATAAAACTATAGGCTCATTTGCAAATATTTTTTTTCCTCTAGTTTTCTAACGGTAAGTAAGCAAAACTCATTTACTTATTTACGCATCTGGAAGTGCTTTTTGTAAAGGTTTTTATCTCCAATGTAATTGATTTCCCATGACATTGATGTGAGACTTCCTCGTGACAGCAGTCAGGGGAAAGCAATGTAAAGTCTGTAAAGTATTATTGTGAAACGACACAAAGTGTAAGAAAACGGCAAAGGCAGGTGTGTGAGCTATAAGCTCAGTTGAAAGCCAGTAGATTTAAAGCTGAGAATGTCCTTCCTGAACACTCCAACAGGACAAAATAACCTAATGTTGAGTTAAAATTTAAAAAAGGCGGGGTCTGAATTGGCCAAAGAACATCTTTCCCTAAAAATAACTTCTCTCTCAGGAAAGTCACTCATAACTGCATTGATAAGTTTCAGGTCTTGGGATTTTTTTTTTTCTGATGTTAAATACTGGTGAATATGGATTGACACCATGTAGATTGTATACAAAATGCCTTGCATGTAAGGAAGTATTATCTATAGCTTGTGATTGTAGGTGGCAGAGTCTTTACTCTTAGGAGAGAGTTTTTCAGGGATATCCAGGCAGTGATGGATTAATGAGTTCAATGTTTCTAGGAGATCATTAGATATTTATGCAAATCCTGCCTTCAGGATAGCACAGGGATTGTAGCAACCAGAGCAAAACTTTTGAGTGGTTGCCTGGTTGTAGCTGAATATGGCTTCAGTGATGGGAATGTCTGACTGCCCTAAAACAAACACAGTACACCTCCATCCCTTTCTTAATGGTTGAACACAACTTCATTCACACGTGCTTCCTGGACATGGGGTTTTTTTGTTTTCCCATCTGTTTGGCCTAATTAAATTGTGCTTGATGTGTTGGTACTGGTTGCTCTTTTCTGCCAGTGGTTCATCTTCCTTTTGTATCTTGTGTGTATACATAATTATTTCTGTATTTCAAGGTCAAGATAGGTTATATGGGATATGTGCTGAAGTATGTGCATGCTTGCATAACATAAGACACGTGGTGACCTTAGAGGAGCAGGTAATATATGGGAACAAAATACATTACTATAATTCTTCAGGGAATATCACAAGAACACCTACACTTATTTGGAAACTCTTCAGAAACATGGCTAAGAAACGGAGTCATGTGCATCCATTTAGAGTAGAGCCATAGCTTGTTGCTATAGGAATAAAAAATACTCACTGTAATAAAATGCGTTGCTGTATTAGGTTAAAAATAGTTTTGTAGTAGGATAGGTCAAAGCCACAGAAAGAAGGAGGTTATTCAGCAGAACTGCTGAAGCATTTGAGGTCATCACTCCCAAAAGAAGGGAGTGATAAATATGAAAAGTTAGCTTATTTTAAAAAGGCAGGTAAGAGGTGAGTACAGGCCAGTTTGTTCATTATAGCTCTTCTAGACATCTTGTAACTCAGTTCCACAGAAAATTGAAAGGTTGCTAGGTTGTGGTGCTCTATAACTGTTGCTCCATTTAAGTTAAGATTTTTGTACTTTTTTTTCCCTTTTTGGAAATTGTTAAAGTACAGCAATGCACACAGCTGTTCCTTTCCTCTATAACCCAGTGTCAGGGGGCCCCATCAGCCTTGTGGTTGCCTTCAAAAGGCCGAATGTAATTTTAGGACTGTATAAGTACAAATACTCCATTTATATAGTCTGAAAATTACATTTGTCCCTTTGAAGGCAACCATGAGGCTGATGGGGCCCTGGGTGAAAATGAGTTTGACACCCCTGATCTATACAACCTGCCACAACTAAACAAATTGAAGCAGCTACGGAGACATGACATCTGCTAAGATATTTGATCTGTAACTAATTCCTTATTTACTGAAAGAAAACTAATGTAAAGGATGCTGAAATAACGGTCCTGTATTGTAGTCAACTGCAACAATAAATATTTCTCGTTTTATTTAGCTTTTATTTGGTGAAGACTGAGATCTCATTTGTGAGAGAGAAGTAATGTTAAATCACTTTGTTAGGTACAGAAATTATCTTGGATCTTTGCTACTCATATTTAGCCTTCTGAAACTTAATTTACTGCTGAAGATTTAGTGTTGCAGCATTGCTTTTTGTCCAAATAGTTCCTGTGAAGGTTTCCAGCATAGGATATTTTTCATTGTATTGAAATGAGTTATTAAGGAGCTAGTTTGCCTGCTCCAGATACGCTGTTTTGTGTCGTCTTCAAGTCTTTTTAGTATTTTTCCTCCCCCCATTAAAAAAGTTTCAGCAGCAACCTGAATGTCAACTCAAAACCTCTCAATTTTGCTGGAGAATTTCTGAGACAAATGAGTGAAACATGAAGAGGCGTCTACTGGGAATTCAAATTTCAGTTGAAGAATGATGTATGACTGTGTTGAAACTTTGACAAAGACGTGCTTTTTCTGAAATGTTCAGGGCCTAATAACAACAAAGTGTGTAATATCTGTGATGAAAAATTCTTTCTTTCATAGTGGCCTACCTTTCTGATCTTTTTAAGTTTCATGTCCGTACATAAATTACAGGCTAGGAGAAGATATGAGGTGTGGGAGGAGGAGTACGCAAATTCTGTGTGCTACAAGATGCAGTAAAGCACCTCTTTACTGTGCTGCTGAGTAAATCCTACTTACAGGATCTTTGGAGGACATGCTGATTTGGTAGCAGTATTTTGTTTACGAGTTGAGTTTGTGTTGAAATGGTATTTATATTCTGTGGTTCTGCATGCAGCTGGGCTGGTTATCCCTGCTCTTATAGCATGGCTAATGTGTAATCTGTATTATTTATTAATGGATAACTTCAAGTGTAGTGTAGTCCCTTCTTTCATGTCCAGCTGTCTACTGTACGACAAACCAAAAACATTGTCAAAGCCTTTCTAGTGATGCTTCTCAGTTTTATGAAGTGCTCTTAAATAAACAAAGCTATAACTCTTCTTCCTCTCCCTGTAGCAAGATGTTTCTATTAAAAAAATTGCATGAAAAAGTATTGCTGTTAATTGTTAACTGGAACTGAAAACTAACATTTTATATTGGAAAAAAAAGTGCTATTATTTCAGATGTTCTTTGATCCTAAAGTAGTTCAAGTACTGCAGCATTTGTCTGAATCAGTTAAGCTACATAGAACTTGCCTTTGCAAGGCCGAATTGAGCAGGCTGTGTTCCAGAGAAAAATTCAAGAATTACTTTCTTACTCACAGGACAAATAATTACTACAGCACATATTCACCTCTGTGTTGCATTACAGGGGGAGGGGGAAGCTACCTTGGAGTAAATGTGTAGATTGTTTTCCTTTCTGTAGACAACATTGTCTATCTGTTTTCTCATAACATTTAGGAAAGACAGAAAAAATAATAGTCAGCTTACCATGTGCCACTTTCAACTGGGTTTCCCAGCTTGCAAACAGGTCCTGGATCAATTTCAGTAACTTATTTTCTTTCAGAAATATTCGTAAAACATTACTGCAGAATGACTTCACATGCACTTTTCAGACTTCAAAATTACAAGGTTACACATAACATGATGCACAACTGTTCCCTTCCTCTAAGGGCACTGTATGTAAGCCTGGATGAGTAGGAGCACATAAGTGTGTGGTACTATGACTAAGCTGTTAGTCTGAGTGCAAACCAGTATTATGCATGCCAAGTCTTTCCCACCTACCCCCTACTGTATTTCAACCATTTTTTCAATTTATTTATTTATTTATTTATTTATTCTTCCTCACCTTCCTCAGTTTTTGATGGACCATTATGATAATAAAATAGTATGCCTTGTAAGCTAGATCTTCATAATTGTTACACTCATAGCTCTTTTATTATTTGTGGATGTTACAGGATTTATTCATCACACTGGGAAATTAGTCTGTCAGGTTTTTTCCATGTCTTTCTGTTGCTGATATTCTTTTAAGCACTTGTAAGCTACTTATTGCTATACACTTTCTAGTCATCTGCCGTTATGGTCTTAGTAGATAGCATCATGTGGTTGTATAACTGCCACGCTAGGTGTCTTTTGTGCATGGACTGTATGAGTTTTCTACTTAGCCAGTCGTTCTTGTATAGCACAGCAAATTGCACTTCCATTTTTTTACCTCAGCAGATGCTTGATTTTGCTTCAGCACTTCCACATTCAACAGTTTCTACCACAAGAGCAGCATACTGTGCATATTATGTTGTGGTTTTGGTATGCCCTTGACATTGCACAGTGAAGAAGGCAGGTATAACATTTATTTGCTAGGTTGAAGTAAATGCCAGATGGATGTTCGATCTATACTAATCACTTAGCGCTTACTACAACTGCTTTGCCTATGCTGGATATGTAAATGTGACTACTGCTTATTAAGCATCTGCAGACTATGGCTGAGACTTTCAGTTTATAGTTAACACGTTAAGTACTAAATGGAAGAACTTGTGCTTTTTGGTGTGAGAACAGTGCAATGAAAATATTCACGTGGCATTACTATGAGATAGTCTGTTTCTTGAAAACTGTTTGCACCTGGATAAGTGAAATATGAGAGATCTGTTCTGACAAGAACAAACTGAAAGGAAACTAGGGGAAGTTTAGAAAAAGGAGGAATCCCTATCCCTTATGCATGCTTTGAAAACACTCGAAACATGACTCTGGAAATCCATCCACATTAATGACCTGATCCAGATCTCTAAAAATGAAACGTTGTACAGGTAATGAATTTGAAATAACACAGTGCTTTATATAGTGTTTTAAATTGTGACCACTGTAGAAGAAAAGGTAGAAGAGAGGAGTAGCTGTGGTATTTGGGGACAGATACAGTATATTTATAAGCCTGGAGGAGGGATCTGTAGTTTTAATGTGCCCTAGTTAGTCAAAGTTAGTGAAACTTCCACCTGTTGTTTAGTTAGCCAATATTAGACCTGCTTTGTCTGTATTAGAAAGACCTACCGAGTTTAGGTTTCTCTTACTGTTTTAAGAAGAAGTGTACTGGACCTCACTGGGGTAGAGTTAATTTCCTCCATAGCAGCCAGGGTGGTGCTATGTGGTTTTGTTTTGTTTTTGACCAAAACAGTGTGGATAATGTAAAGGGTGAGTGTCATGAGGATGGAACCAGGCTCTTCTTGGTGATGAGCAATGATAAGACAAGGGCCAATGGGTGCAAACTGGAACACAGGAGGTTCCACTTAAATATGAGAAGAAACTTCTTCACAGTGAGTGTGACAGAACGTTGGACCAGGCTGCTCAGGGGGGTTGTGGAGTCTCCTTCTCTGGAGACATTTAAAACCTGCCTGGACACATTCCTGGGTAACCTCATCTAGGTGTTCTTGCTTCCAGCAGGGGGATTGGACTAGATGAGCTTTCGAGGTACCTTCCGGTCCCTGACATTCTGTGAACACACCCGTTTTATCTGTTGCTGAACAGTGTTTGCACAGCGTTGAGACTGCCCATTTCTCACTCAGCCCACCCCACAGTGAGTAGGTTGGGGTGCGAAGAGGCTGGGAGAGGGCAAGAGAGCTGACTCTGATGTACCGGTGGGGTACACCATGCTCTGTAGTGTCATGGTCAGCAATGAAAAGGGAGGGGAGGGAGTGGATGAGTCGGTGGTGGTTGTTCAGGGACTGGCTGGGCATCAGTCTGCTTGTGGGAGGTGGTTACTGGGTGTTTTGCATCACTTAGTTTTGTGTTTTCACTTTCCCTAGTCTATTCCCTCATCCTGCTGAGGGGATTGGGAGAGTGGTTGTGTGTGACTTAGCTGCCAGCCAGGGTCAGCCCACCACTAGGAGACACTAAATGTGTGCAAAGTTTGTTTTGTTAGCTTTTGGTTGTTACATCAAGGCAGGATGCAAGCTATTTTTTCTGATCTTGCTATATTTACTTGCTGCCATGGGAAGACGTGTTTTTTAAGTGAAATATCTGATGCAGAGGATTTAAGCAGCAGTTCTAATTAAAGATTTATTTCAAATAAATGTCAGATCTTATGCTCAGTGACAATAGCTGGTAGTGTAGAAATGAATTTGCAGGCTGTGGAACAAGTTATATCTATCTTTTGCATGAAGTATGGAGAACAGAGATTGGACCCTGATGGAAGGTGGCTTTGCAAGAGCCATGCAAATATTTGAAGTAATTATCTGCATGTGTATACACTTAATCATGTTGAAAGTTAGGCTTCTAAGTTTGCTTTTTCATTCCTAAATGAACAGTCAGACTCTTAAGTGTTGATTTGTTCAGGGGTCTCGTAAAGGTTCAGCAGTGTGTGTTAGTTGCCTCCTCTTTGACACAGCTACAATTTTTCATTGTCTTCATTTTAGTGAATAGATCTGTCTGTGTAATGTACACCTGTGTATGTGCTTGAAGAGCTGGGCAACAGCATTCGTCTTTAATGCTTCCAGTAGTTGTTAGCAGTTGCCATTTGTTATTTCTTCTTACGTGCAGTGACAGGTTAATCAAGTACCTGACAAGTTTCTTGTCACCCATACTGTGCCTTGTAGAATATGTATGTTTGCTTTCCTAAATTATTTCTAGTGTTTGGCTGTCAGGACACTTCAGAGGTTTTCCTCACTAACTTATCTTCTCTTTATAACTAGACAATAATTTATGCTTGAGTAAAATGGCTAATTATTTCAATTACATCAAAAGAGGAAGTCAAGAGGGACCACAGTCAGACATCAGAGTCCTCACATTGTAGCCTTTCAGTAATAAACACCCCTACACTCTGGCTTGCCTTTCTTTCTTAAACATATATTAATTTTCAAAGGTTTTGTAGGTCAGGTTGTATCATTAGATGTTCCTGCAGCCCTCCAGGTTGAGAAGGTGATGGTTTACTTGAGAGCTAAGATTTGCAGTGAAGAGCTGGCTGGGTATGGGTTGGCATAGACTCTTAACCTAATATGAAGAGGATGAAGAGGAATCCATTTTATTTTAATTGCAAATGACTTGAAGTGTGAATATTTTGTCCTTGACACATGCGGAAATCCAGAGTATTCCTCTAGTAGTTGTTTTATTTGAATATTTTTAATGTTCACAGTTTCTGGACATGTTGTTTTTATCTTTATTATTATTATTATTGAGGGTTTTGACTGGTAAAAGAGATGAATGTTTCCTAAAATTATCTTCAGAAATGCATTTTTGTTTTTTCCAGTTATGTAGATAGAACTGTATTTCTTCACTGGATCTGAAATTCCTTTGTACCCATTTAAGAACTACCTGAAAAATGAACCTATCCATTTTGGTTATTGCATATATTATTTATCTGTTTAATATCTACAAAGTAAAATTCTCTGAATGCATTCCTGTCAAGTGAGGCTGGGCCATGTCTTTAACCAAATATATTTTAAAACATATTGGTCTATAGAAGGAGTGAAAATCAAAATTCAGCAGACAGTACATGTGAAAACAATCCTGTAAGAAAAATGGAGGGTTTGTTTTTTTTATAATATTCTAGATAATAGTAAATGTTACTGAATCTTATTACTGTCAAAACCAAAAATCAATTTTGCATTTCAGGGTTGCTTGTTGTCTTAGGACTTAAACATGAGAAAAAAATTTTGAGCATGTTCGCAGCTTACCATTGGTCTTGTATTCCAGAATTGTGGAGGTTTTTCTTCTCTCTGGTCTTATAGATCCATAGAAGGGGGAAAAGATTGAAGCTATCATGGAAGAGTTAGTTAAACAATATCCTAACCATGAACATATTTTCAGCTGAGTGTGAATAGTTTGAGGTAGGACTATGGAGTTTTTTGCCAAAGGAAATTGATTTTGGTCTTGACAGAGAGTGCTGCCACAGAAGCTGAATTTGGTTTTGTGTTTTAATTGTCTGGTATTGCGCAGTACTGTAGTGTCACGGAGTATGAGATTTTCTCAGAGGTAATAAATCAATAGCTATTAGGCATAATAAATTGATATATGTGTATTAGGAAGTAACAGAGAATCTCTAGATGCATAATTTGACCATGTCTGCTTTTGTTTGAGACATACTTGCTGTCAGCTGCAGCTTCCATGCTGTGGTTTCACTCATCTTCAGGTAGATTAAATTACGATAACCTGCTCTGGAAAGAAAATAACAGATCTTTTAGATCCCCTGAAAGTGAAGACGGATCAGTTCATATAATAAGATAGCTGTGGTGAGAGCAGCCTAATTTTACCTTGAGAGTTTGGATAATTTTGGACATTCCAACCTATCTCTGATAGGTGTTACAATGAAGTTTTTCCTTTTTCTCTTCTTCCATCATTGTTTTCTATTGTTTGCATTTTCCCCCAGCTTCTTATAAGTATGTTTAGGTATGCTGGTAAAAAGACTTTTAACTGGTTCTCATTGGAGTTCAAAGTGCTTTTTACGTTTACCATCAGTCTGAGAGTACTTGAATAGCAGAATTGAAGCTTTACAGAAATGTGTATAGGGACCTAGTTGATGTCTGGCTGCACAAGAGGGTCTAAAGGCTTCAAATTATCAGAATAAATATAAAGTTAGTTCACCTAGTATTGACTAGCTTTTCTATTTGTCATTGAGAACCTGGAGAAGTTTGTGCATTTTTTAAAAATTATTTTTTTGTCCATTTTTACAAGACCTGTTTGCTTATTTTCATGTTGAGAAGCTTCTTCCAGCAGCATGATCGAAGAAGAAACTTAGATTAACTTTTTTTAAAGTGTACCTTATTTCTAATATAAGAATTTCCTGCTCTGAAAAAGGATATGGTAGAAGTTTTTAGGTTTGACTGAAAAAGTCAGGTGTCAGATTTGTTGGACAAATACTTTATAAAATATGCTCGATATTAAGCATATATACCATCAGTCTTGCTGACTTCCACCCCCTTGAAGAGATTCAGAAATTCTACTCGTTGTTCAGTGTAGAATGATGTTCCTAAATAAAATACTAGCTTTTAACAGTTTTTAATATGTAAAGAATCCATAAACTAACTTATTACAGTAACTCGGTTACTGACTTTGATCTGCCTGCTATTTCTTCTTACGTTATCACAAAGAAGATATTTACTTACCTGCAACAATGGCAGGCAATTTTTATTTCTTCTTAATCAGCTATTTTACTTTCAGCTGAAAGGGTAGGAATCACAGAATCATGCATAGGTATCAGAGGCTGACATTCACTTGTTCGTCTTTGTCCGCTCCTACCGCTGTCTGCTAGTATCTCCATTTCATTGTATGACTTTACGTGAATATTGTAGTGTTTCTCTTGTAGAAGAATACTGGTGATAGATGCATTTGGAATTCATAAAATCAAGCTTTTGGGCCAACAGGAAGCAATTCCATGCTAAAACATAAATTTCCAATAAACCAGGTAGTTTCATTATTGTTTCTGTACACATACTTCTTATATTTTGTATTTTACCTCTTTGGATTTAGGAGCAGCTTTAAGGAGATGTGTTGTAGAAGATCTTTAGGTGATTCCAACTGTTTTCAAAAATTCAAAGTAGTATTAGTACTTGTGGAGCAACTACACAAAGGAAACAGCATATTAAGATGGTTCTCATCTTTTTTGGGAATATGATGGCCCTGTGCTTCTCAGTCTGGTGGTACTGTTCATTAAAATCCAAATACTTAACAGTCATAGCTGTGAAGCAGATAAAAGTTATAAAGTTGCTTGCAATGGATTGTTGTGTTGTAGATAGGATGCAAGGGGAAGGAAACAGCCATCCTTGCCATGAAAACTGTGGCAGATCAAAATTCCTGTTAACCTGCTACAGTGCATCTGGCTAGTGCATGCTGTTACTCTTTTCCCTCTGCCCCCTAGCTGTCTTTCTGTAGATGCCAAAATTGCTACTTCAGAGAGGAACTCCTTGACTAGAAAAGTGAGAGTTCTGTCACAGTCGTGATCAAGTCCATTATGAAATACAACTCACCACAGCTTATATTTCAAGAGGAATTGTCTGTGCCTGTCTTTTGCAGTAGGTTTCAAATGGGTGAGAAATGATGATTTGGGGTTATTATGTTCTGTCTGTGCTTTGTGCTGGCTAATAATAGGCTTGTGAAGAAAGAAATTGCAAAGAACTTGCTATTGCTTTGGAGAATTGGAAGGGGATGCTATTGCTGTCTTTTCAGATTTAAATAATATAACTTCAAATGTATAATGATCAGGGTCCAAAATAGGGAGATGAAGGTAGTGGTGAATATGGTGCATAACACCTTAAGCATTAAGTGTTTTATATTTTCTGAGCAGATTGTGCTCACAAATGGCTTCAGTATAGATAGCCCAATAATGTATGATTTCTTTTTTAAATTTTGAGCTCTTTATCCCAATGACTAAGTGAATAGTTCTAGCCATAACTATTCAGGTTGTGAAAACTATTCAGGTTTTCAAAGGAGTTTATCCATTGAAGTGTGGGTTGACACTGAAGGAGATGCTATCGCCTTTCACTGTCTGTCCCAACCATGTTCCTTTTCCATGCTGCCTCTGATATTTTTTCACCTGCTTGTTGAATCAGATGAGATGACCATTAGCTTTTGTACAGACCACTTTCCCATCTAGCTGAGTACACCAATGCTACTGTGGGCTCAAGAGAGAAATGACAGTGATGTGCTTCAGTGCAGTGAAAAAAAAGGAAAAAAAAACAACAAAAAAACCTTTTGTGTTCAGCAGCAGTTCAGGCTTTGGACTTCACTCTTGGATTTGACCCTCAAATGGCTAAAAACTAAGACATGGGGGAGGATTTACCTTCTCAAGTTACATGGTTTTGTGCAAGGTTAAAATGAGATGCTGTGATGTAGATTTGAAAGGTCAGTAAAACTGAAATGAATGTCTTGAAGGAAAAATAATTGAAGTGATGTGCAGAAAGTAGTAGTTCAAAAGAGATGCTAATGCTGGGAAGGTAGTTAAACACTGGGATGTCATTTTGTCCTAAGTTTCTTTTCCTGCATTTTTTCCCCTGGTGTTTCTCTCTGCCACTTTAAGTAACTCCAAGAAAAGATACCTGAATTTACATATATAAAAACATGAGTCTGTTAGTATTGATATAACTACTCAAAGTGATCATGCAGGTAATATTGCTTTATGACGCAGGCTGTGTAAATGTTGGAAGTGTAGCCTCTTTGCTAATTGTGCTATGCAACATGGAGATCAGTCTTACATATAATTTATACAGGCAGACTACTCAATTTGTTTTGCCTAATCCTACAGTGACCTAAACTGACTTAAGGAATTCTTTTTTTTCCAAGTTCCACATTTACTTTAGTTAGTTCATCTCGGGCTATACATCTGTTCGCAACTGTTTCTTTTTACTCTTATCTTAAAAGTAGAACTGAATCTTCTATGTTTTACAGGTCTCCAAACTGTGTTTTTATTATACTGGCATGTAAATTTAGTGAGGATGACTAATTGGACCTGAAGACAAATGCCCTCAATAACTTCCCATGATGCCAGCAAGCACAGAATGTTTTCCAGTGTGTTTTTCATCTGTTATTTCTGAGAACATACCATAAAAATAGTCTGCCACATATCAGAAGGCATAGATGGCAAGGAAGAAACCCTTGTTTGGCAAAGCTAGATGCTTGTTTGTATATAAACAAAACAACAGTTTTATGTCTTGGAGCTTTTAGAATGCTGCCACGAACACAGTATTTGAATGCCATCCACGCAGAAGCATTAAAAGTAATAGCAAACTCCAGCAGAGTTTGGGTTGGGAAATCTAATTTTTCTATCTTTCAGCATCCAAGTAGAGCTGTTTGAAATTTTTCCTCTGAAATATTCTTCCAATAGAAAACAGGCTAGCTGTAAATTGAGAATTTACTATTTGCTAAAGTAAAAGCATTCTTTAACCTAGATCAGGGATGTCAAACTCATTTTCACTGGGGGCCACATCAGCCTCGTGGTTGCTTTCAAAGGGTCGAATGTAATTTTAAGGCTGTATAAATGTAGCAGTAGTTACATGTAATACAGTCCTAAAATTATATTTGTCCCTTTGAAGGCAACAACAAGGCTGATGTGGCCCCTGGTGAAAATGAGCTTGACACCCCTGACCTAGATTGTGCCTCCTAGCTGTGAAACTCTGAAATTAGTGGGAACTAACTTCTTGATGGACTGTCAGATGTATTGCCTCGGTGTTAGAACTTCCAAACTCCTCAGGAGCTGTAATTGTTGTTTATCTTGGCTTTTTGTTACTTTTCAAGTTGGCCGGTTCCCCCTTTTGATGAGGCTACCATGTCTGGAAAGGGTTAAACCAACATTTTATGTCTGCTATCTCTACATGAAGTTCCAGAAATCGCATTCTTTACTTAATTTTGGGGGTTTTGTGTGGTGGGTGTGTGTGTGTGTGTATTTCATAAAATAAGAATCTGGAATTTTCAGAGAACAGGAATTGAGGGGTTTGGGTAGGTCTAGTGATGTTTCTCCTTCAGAAGGTTCCCTTTTAATTGTTTGGTGTATTTCAGTTTGATTACGATTGATTTTAAGTAGAGGGTGCTAAGTGAGGGTTTAAGGAATACTATGAAGTCTGAATGTAAAATGAAAAGGTTTTTAGTATGAGAAGTATACACTGGGCAGTGTTACATGCACTATCCCAGGGAAGCTTTGCTGTTCTCGTTCTTTATAAATGTAAATTGAATCTGAGTCAGCACCAAAACTTTGAGCTGACGCTGACCTGTAGTACTGAATATGAGTCTGTGGAGCTGAGGATGGGCCAGAGGGGCATGTTGTTTCTAAAATAAATAAATATTTTATTTTTAGTTCAGTAGGCTGTTGTAACCCTCAGTTATCTTCACAGACTATTACATGGCTTTATGATGCTTTTGTAAAAGACATATAAAGCTGATTTCTACTTGCCATGGCTCTGTGACTGCAAAGTAATCTTGAGACTCACTGGGTTAGATCAGGGAATGCACTAGTGGCTACCTAGGTTGCACTGTACAACATTTTGTAAACAAGTGGCCATAACCAATTAAGTTAAACACATCAAATTTTTATATTACTGTGTGTATCTTGAAGCATCAGGGAACTGCTTCTTTCATATTCTGAATTAACTGAAGAATTGGGGAGAGAATGTATGTTTTTGCAGTGGCAAGAACTCTTACATGTAAACCAAAGCATTCTGAGTAAAAGATTACGTGGTCTCCTATGAGACTTTTGTGCTCAATTTTATGAGTGGGTTTGTGTTTGTTGTGTGTTTTGGTTTGGTTTTTTTAAACTTCATTCTGTAATCATTCAAGGTAATTTCTCCATCAATATTTTGAGGTAATGTCTACAAATGTAGACTTGTGTATATTAACATATGGATTTTAAATATGCAGAAATGTAAATTTTGAGTGCCTTGAAAAACTGGTAATGAGTGTGTTCTGTGGAAGTGTACTTTAATACCTCTGCAGCAGCTCTTATTGTGTAATATTTGGTACCGAATACCTCAACAAAACATATAAATAATCACTGAATTCAGAATACTTTGATGTTGTCAGAGTTAATGTGTATGTGTTTTCTCTGTATATATAGTTTGCTCATCTACATAGCCATTGCTACGGCTTTGTTATAGCATAAATAGATGATCCCATTAGGGTTTTCACAGCTGGGCTGATAAAGTTTGAGCTGCTCAATGACATTATTTCCTTGTCTGTGCAGGAATTCTCATAATTTCTAGCAATCCTTGTAAACGCTGTTTTGCAAGTCCTACAACCCTATTCCGTTTTAAGTATAGCTTTGTGAACTTTGAAAGTCAGGGATCTTGGAGGCAAACTGGGAAAGGATGAAATAACGTAAGTTAAAGTTTTAAGGGAAATTGTTAGGACGTTTCTACTCAGGGTCTCTTCGCTGTCCCTTCCTTCCCTGCAGCGTATGTATATGAACCATGAATCCTTCCTTCTGTTGCACTCTGCGTGCCAGCATTTGTAGGAGACTGGGTCCTAGTATGTGTTTTACACTTTTTAATGCAGATCTGAGCTGGGGTACTCCTGCAGTAAGCAGGAAGACGCTGCAAGAGCTAGTGCTTTGCTCAGCGAAGATAGACCCAGCATATTCTTAACGATTACTTGTTTGTACATATGCTAATATAATCTTACGTTTTCTCCCTCCCTCAGAGAGAAGAATAAGATGGCTACTCACTACATATAATGTAAATACATTGCTATCTTGTCTGTACCACCTGTGTGAACAGGTCTAAGGAAATCCATGAGGGTCACAGAAATTCAGATCTTTATAAACCTGGAAGTGGTGTAATAGGTTAGTTTATTACATGTTGCAGTAAGTTGAAGTGAGGAAGGAAGGAGGTTGCCACAGTTTGGTGGTAGGGAAGTGCAGCTAAAGAGGCAAGCTAAAAGCAGGGAATTGAAGATGAGGTAGGCTGGATAACACCGAGGCACATGGCCATTGTTAGGAGATGGACTATCTAATAAGTGACAGTTTCAAGTGGTTAATGGCTGACTGAAAAGGAACACCTGTGTGAGCTGGAAGTCAGGTAAGAGGTATGGAAAGAGGAGAAAGCAAATAAATGCTGCAGGACAAGTAAATGCTGCAGGAGGTGGGTGGAACATGGATTTTAGATAACTTGTTATTTAAGCAGAAAGAGAATCTTGGTCTTATCTCTGTGCTTTACCATACCTGAGTGGAAAGTCTGAGCTTTCAAAGTTAATATGTTAACAAGTTTCTGTTATAGACTATTCTCATTTCCCTTTATGCTTTTATAGTGAAACTAGTTTTTACCTTAAAATTTCTAGGTCAGCTCTGACAAAAAAATGCTTTTGTGCTGTGTTTATATAAATAAACATGATGGTTGTAAACATTCTTTTGATCTTCGAATCACCGTAGAATTAAAATATTGTGTTGCAAGCTATTCATACCTTAAAGTGCTATTCTGGTGTGATTGCTGTCAGATAAAAATAATTCCTTGCCTTATAAGACTTTTTTTTTCCCTGTGCTGCTTAGCAACCTTAATGAAATAAGTATTTCATTGAGTTAGGTTGTTTATAAAGTTATAAAAGACTTGTAGGAAGATAGATGAAGTGAAAATACCTGGTGGTGTATTTGTGAGAAGGCTATTGTTGTTTTAAGAGCATTAAACAGTGGAATGACTTGCTTCTGTGAACAGTTGTCTTTGATGTTCAAAGTGTTTTGAGACTGCTAGGTATTTGGAATGACAGCAGAGAATAGTGTTGGCAAGTCAAACCAAATCCCCATATTGTTCCATAAGCTGCAATGAGTGATGTCCAGGCTGTGTTCAGGGAATGAGCGCACACAGAATGACCGCTCCAGTGTACACTGACTTCAACTGGGTTGGAGCTTCCCAGACCATGCATGGTTTACAGGTCCATTGCTGCCTGTCAAACTTCATTAGCAATCTCCTATGAATTTAACTATTTTTTAAAGGATTTTTTTAAAAAACTTCTGCCTTCCTGTAAAAACAGTTGGAATAGAAACAGAAAAGAAGTTGGCCTTTGAATTTTCTAACCTGTGAGCTAGCTTCGTTTACCACCTTTTAGTTCTTGTCTGTAGAAAAAGAAAAATAATTATTTCCTGTGCAAATAGTACATTATTCTATATTGCTATTCTCCCTCTCTGTATATTATTATTATTCTCTCTG
Organism: Caloenas nicobarica; assembly: GCF_036013445.1. Classification (NCBI taxonomy): domain Eukaryota; kingdom Metazoa; phylum Chordata; class Aves; order Columbiformes; family Columbidae; genus Caloenas; species Caloenas nicobarica. Next base: position 19,235,153 of record NC_088284.1, on the reverse strand, counting down.
CCCCTTTCACTCTTCCTCACTGACCATCTGTAGCCTCTTTAATAGGCAGTAGTTCTATAATGCTGAGCATTATTGTTTCTCTTTTATGCACCTTTTTCTAGTTATGCCTTATGCTATTTAAAGTACGTGTCAAGAAGCTGTTTCCAATATTGGAGATAAACGTTGTCTTCTACTGATTTTCAGTTACACCAGGAAGTTTGAGTTAAAGGATTATTTAGTTAGATTGTTGTGTGCTAAACTGACCTTCTGTGAAGGTTCCTTCCATTGTCTGAGGTCTTTGCAGTTAAGTGCCAGAAACAGCCAGTCCATCTGCCTGAACTATCTGGAAAGATAGTTTAATGGATTGAAAAATATTCAGGATGACACTGACTGTTCTAAATATCTCCTTCACTGTGTTAATAGCAGTATAATCTGTATATTGAAATATCATGTTCCTGTTCTAGTGGATCACTTGCAAACGCTGAGCCTGGGAAAAAAACAAACAAAAAACCAACCACTACAAACCAGTGGTGACACAGTATACATTTTCAATGTCATCTAACCTACTGGAGCAAATAGTTCCATTTATGAAGAATAAAATATTTTTGAATTGTCTTCAGAATTACTTGATTAAAAGCTGTTGGATGGTTGTACAGTCTCCATCCTTGGAGGTTTTCAAGACTTGACTGTATAGAACCCTGAGCAACTTGATCTGATTTCATAGCTGAACCCGCTTTCAGCAGGAGTTTGGACTAGAGGTCTCCTGTGGTTCCCTCCAACCTGAATTATCCTATGATCTTGTATTTCTCTGCATCTCACAGCCTGTGGCTTATATGTTGAATAACTGCTGGAGCAGAGGAGTTTACATCTGGTAATTGCTGCCAGGAGTGGTGAAGTTAACGTCACTTCATTGAAAAATACTCACTTAAAAATAAATTCAGTTTTCATTACTCAATAAATGGGAAAACTTTAGCTCTTTAATTGTTTGCATAATAATATAACACATTTTGTGAATATAAAGAAGTGTATATGCATTATGCCACAGCTGTAAATTTATGCAATAGATTTTTAGTTTGCATATGTGTTGTCTGATTTCAAAAATTATTATATAAAGAGGCTATTTGATTGGACATAGTAGAATGTAGTAGGTTTTTTCTTTTAATCAAGCAAATGCTTGCACCTTATCTTGTATGTTTTTTGGCAAAGAAATGTCTGGTGCCAACAAAAATCTTTACAGAATGGCTGACTCACAAGTGTACCTGATACTCACAAATAAGATAACTTGCTGATTAGATAACTTCTCAAATCCCTTTCCAACCTTAAATTTATGACCTTTTAAGATAAATACCTGACATTTTGGTAATTACTTTCTAGAAATTCAGAGCTTTTGTAGACTTTTTGGAAGTATTGTTCATCTGTATAATGCAGCTCTTGAAAATAGATCTAAATGCTAAAAGGAAACAAATATTCTTGTGTTCCTGGAAACCTACATTTATTGGCATGCATTAGTTAAGGACTGGTTTGTAACTTTAGTAGACTTCAAATGTATGCATCTTGTATCTCTATACATTGGCAACTTTTAGTTGTGATTAGAATAAAGTTGAATTTGCTCTTGATTTAAGCTAGTCTTTGTTATTGGTTAAGATGAATTTCATGAAAGGGAGTGCACTCTTCTTATTGCAAAAGTCGTTTTAGTGCAAAAGTGTTTCCAACACTTTTCTCTAAAGTGTCCCAAAGCGAATATTCTCAGAGATGCATCACTAGAGAGGTTTTGGGAGGTCTTTGTGGATCGTACCAAGTGTTTCTCTTGTCATTTCTCAAAAGCAAAACATTTCTTAGAAAGATTTTGTTCTGTCTTAGGTACTCAAATATTTAAAAATACGCAAGAACTGTGTTGACTACTCTCTAGGTAAAATAGAATCCTTTTTTTGGATCATAATTGTTAAGCAATGGAGTATGAAAGTCAATACATGTATTTCTAGATATTAAGTAAATGTATTGGGTCAAATACTTCTGCTGTTTAAGCAAACAGCTATCAATGAAGAAATACAGATGAAAAAGCATGGTAGATGTGGTATGGTTCATTGAATGAATGTGGTTCACACAGTTTTGCAGTACATATAAGAACAATATGCATCAAGCTTTAAAAAGACATGTTTACAGGGGATTTAAGTGACAAAATAGATCCTGTTCCAAATATTTACTTGACAACTTCTGTCCGATGTTTTACTATGTTAAAGCTGAAAAGTCTGCTTTGTGGTTTGTGCCGGTTGCCACATTTGTGTTTCCACTGTCCTCCATAGTTTACTTAGTATTGATTTTCAGGTGGTTGTGATTTCATCAGTGCCATATTATTTGTGGATGTGAAATGATGTTAATGTTTCTCAGAAAACTTGGATAAGCCTGTGTGATGTTGGTAATGCCAAATGCTTCATGTATTAAAAATATACTATGTTTATTTTGACTGTATATAAACTACACCTTATATCTCAGAGTTCTCAATATCTTGCTGGTTCATTTTGTGTTGCTTTCATGAGATTTCACTGTTCTTCAAAGAGCAGAGACTGTCAAAACTAATAGGGGATAAGTTGGTTTCTTTCTCCTGTTTTCGGTACAGGAATGGTAGTTGACTAGTGATGCTACTTCAAAAGTGTATGAAGGCAGGCGAACTGCTTAGAGAAGGCAGTAAGCCTGTTTTCCTGTCTGCTTTCAGGTGTGGAGATGGCAGTATCTTACTGTCTTTCATTCTTCCCAGGGTTACACATCGTTCTGGAATGATTGCATCTCCTCAGGATTGCGTGGCTGTATGTTAATCGAATTGGCATTGCGAGGGCGTCTTCAGCTAGAGGCTTGTGGAATGAGGCGCAAAAGTCTATTAACAAGAAAGGTAAGTGGAGGGAAATGGTCACATTCACTTTTGTGTCACACTTCAGGCAATATAGTAGCTATAAATTACAACAGGTTGCAAGAAAAAGACTACTTTTTTTTTTTCTTTACATGGGGATGGGGACTCTGAGTACTGACCTAAGGTAAATGCATAGAGATAAAGGTCTTTAAATGGTGAGCTGAAGTACCTTGGAAGATGTTCTGTACGTGTCCTGTGTTCCTGTTGGTTCTCTTGACATGTTCCTGCTGCTGTTGGGAACCTTGCAGAAACAGCTGGCCACCTCTGGCCAGGGTGCGGTGGCAGCACTTCCTGTTGAGAGCCAGTAGCACCAGTTCTAATCTCCCGAAGGAACTGGCTTTTGCAATGTTGGTGAGATGTGGGCTGGAACTCAAAGGAATGGCTAACAGACAGCCTGCCAGATGTATCCTGCAAGCTGTTTAATTCTTTTGTACACAGTGTGGCAGTTTGTGCTTGCAATGCATGGGAAGGAAATGATCCATGTACCTTGGGCCCCTGAGAACACAAAACTATCCCGCTTAAGCATGTGACCGGTGTGTTTAATTTGTTGTGCTCACTGGCATTTTAAGATGGGCGAGTTTTTAAGGTTCTGTGTTGAATTGGGCTGAAGATATGAGGCCTTAATTTACTAGTTTTTATGCTGGATTTTTTCCTTAGTACAAAATGTGCAAAGTCATGCTGTTTGAAGAATTTTTATTTCGTCAGCACTAGAGGATACTTGTAAAATAAACTTACTGAAAACATAGTCAAATGTTGTCTATCCACCACAAATGAATTCTCTTTTATGGCAAATTTCCCTGTCAATATTATCTTTCGCTAAATTTTTCAAAGGAAAGCTGACAGATTTCCCAACTTTCTGCCAGCTTCCCCCTTGTCTGAAGAATCGAACCTCTGTTCAGACAAACAGCTCCTACTTCTCTTAGCTTCATGTAAGCACATTCAACATTGATTAGTCTGCACAATTTTTTTTCCTCCAAAGGTTTTGGCTCTATAGGCATTCAGGAATATTCCTTAGCAGTTATTTTAATTCTGTGCAAACCTTGTCAGCTCTATCTACCTGAAATTTTAACTGTGTTTTTATTTAGGAAAATGGAAAAATAACCGTTGCATATGTTCAGTAAAGAATACAAGCAAAATTATCGAATTATTGTCATCCTTTGTGGGTTTTATTTTGGTTGGTTATGGGGTCAGGTTTTTTTTGTGTATGTGTCTTTTTCTTTTGTGGGGTTTTTTGTGTATATGTTTTGTTTCGTTTGGTGTGTGGGTTTTTTATGTTATGTGGCTTTGGGAGTGGGCAAGTGTGCTTTGTTTCTTCTCACTCCCACCTTTGCTTAAGGAGATAGAAGAGCTGCCCAATATTAAAGGTTTTGTTCTTTCTGCTCTTAATGAGGCAATAGAGGGAATTCTTTATGCAGAGAGGAGCATTCTATGGAAAAGGCTTTAATTTAAAATTCAAATGAAGATTCACTTCTGCTTAAGTAATTTTTTGCAAATAAAATCCATGACTGCTGATGTGTATGAGGTTTCTTCTCCCTCTGCACCACCTCTCTCAATTTAGAAATGGCTCTCATGAATGACTTGTGGTGTTTTGTACCTTATCTGAAGCTTTTCTTTAACAGTAAGTTTCAGGCTTGTTCCTGTGTTGGCTGGATGCAAGTCTTCCAACTCTACCAAGTGCCCTTCTTGTCCCCCTTTTGCAGGCTTTTCTCCCCTTGCTCTCAGTTTTCACTTTGAATTAAATACTGTGCCTAGTGTGTGGAATGAACTGTGTAGTTGCATCGAAGGTTGTGATTCAGTGGCAATACCATTATCTGTGGCTTCTGCCTCTCAGGCTGGCCCTCCTTTCTCCTCACCCCAGGTCCATCCTCAGATTTTGTGGGAAGGTAAAACATCCTTAAAACTCAAAACTTTGATTTGTGAATCAAGACCCTCTATCTTCAAGCCATGGTCCAAAGGGAGTTTTGGCCTGTGTTGCAGCTGAGAAGGGTAGTCCTGTCTTTGTGAAGAGGCTTATTGGAGTCTCTCTTGGGTTGTTACTTGAATTTGTGTATCTGTGTCGGATAACGCCTCTGGCTGAAAACTAATTCACTTTTTTGATAGTTTAGTTTTCACTTGAATTACTTTCTTGATCTTGTCTTTAGGCGGGGCACAAAGTGAGACTGCTGGCACAAGCAATAAAGTGAGAACAAGAAGAGGGCAGAACTAGTTCTTTAGGCAGTAGTACGGATTTATAACCAGCTAACTGTAGCCTTAGTCATACAGCTGACTTAAAAGATTGCTAGCTGCAGTGATTTCTACTTCAAGCCTTAATTCAGGTAGATCTTTCATATTTTTTTGTGGTTTTGTGGAACTTAAGAATGGATCAGGATGCATTAAAACCATGCTTGAATGCCACAGACACACAAATGAGACTGAGAAATGGGTAGACAAGGACTTGGTGGACGTTAGTGAAACTTTGAAAGTCAATATGACATTCTATATGCTGCAACATCCTCGTAAATTTGGTTTAAGAGTATGTAATTATTGCATCATTTTTGAGCTCTATCTGCTGGTATCAATTTTAGAAACAAGTGAATATTGAAGTTTATATATAAATAAAGTAATTTCTAAGGCTAGCGGTTATTGATGATATAAAATGGTACTCTGTGCTGCCTTACAGCCTCAGAAAGCAAACCAAATCCCTACAGTTCTTGAAAACAAAAGAAATCCCAACAAATCCATGGTGGATTTACTTCAGTATTTTATAGCTGACAATTCTGAGTGATTCATGCACGAGTGAATTTTTGTATTAAAAGTAAATTATGAAGTGTTTTACTTAAAAATCAATGCAAGAAGTGCCTAATCTTTAGCATTGTTTAATTGCAAAACTACATTGTGGAAAATGCAAATTAAATATTCTGTATAATTGAAATTTCATCGGTAGTTGGATGCAAAGCAGATCTAGTACCTGATAAGTCACTGAAAAATTTGAATAAAGAAAGACTTTTTTGCAGTAAGGCTAAGGACCATAATCTCTAAAGAAGGAGGATCTTAGCTTCTTTCTCTACCTTAGTTCTTTTGTTAAAGAGAGGAAAAAAAATTCCCCTTTGTGGATGGTTAATCTTCTGTGATGATTCAATTCACAATTTCGCCAAACCACTCGATTTCCCACTCTTCTCGTGCTGTTCTGATTCTGAAGAGAGTTAGCCAAGAAGCATTTATCAGTAAGTCCTTCAAGAAGGAGCAGATCCATGGAGACAGGAGAGAGGTGGCTGGGCTTCCGCTATTGCTTATCTCCACATGCTGGAGAGGGCAACATAAATACCGTGGGAGTGTGAACCGGAATACTTTTGTTTAAGGGCAAGGGTAATCAGAAGAAACTGTGCGGTAAATATTCAGTGTGGCAGAGAAATGAGAAGAAACAGTGCTGTATGCCTGGCTACAGAGAAGGGTAAACTTTGAAACAAAATCATAATGCCTTGTGGCTTCGCAAGAGCCTATGGAGTCTTGACTGAGTTGAATGGGGCATGTTATGCACCTTACAGCTCTTCCCTTAAGCACCTGTGTGTTTAGGTGTGTACTGTCACAGTGCATTATATTTACACTGACTTAAACTTCTTTGCAGTGTAGAAAAAAGCATCTTAACCCCAAATAAGCAAGGAAAGCTGTTTCTAAACTCCAAAACAAAACAAAAATAAAAACCACCCAACCAAAACCACCAAACAAACCGCAACCCCCAAAAAACCCACCTTATATCCTAGACTTAAAAGCACTTCATTTATCTCTTCAGTGAGGTTTGTTTTGATTGTGTGTGCGTTATGATCTCTTTTTTTTAATAATAAAACAGGTCAAAAAGAACTTCACATCTTATCTGTTAAAGTGAGATGGTGAGTAGTAGGTTACCAACTGCAGCAGGCTGGAGTGATCCAGTGTAACTCGCGTTACTGTGAAACTGATCATATGGGAACTTGAAAGAAATTTAAATACTGCTGGAATGTCAGTTTTAAAAAGAAGTAAAGATAATAAATAAGTTGGGTGTTTTTAGGTTAAGTATTAAAGGAAAGTCTGAAAGGTGCCAATTATAGCCACAATACTGCAGCTTAAAAACCCATCTTGAAGGATGCTTCTGTATAATTAGAGAACAGAAACTTCGAAAACTTCAAAATCTTGATATAGAACTGGAAAGTATTTAATATCACTATATTTTCAGTAAGGGTTTTGAGTGACACTGTGGTGCAAGCTTGTAAATCAGAAAGATAAGTACACATTGTTATATGTTTAGTTTCAAATAGGAATTGTCTGGATTGAAATGTAGTTGTGTTCTTAAAACCCAATATCTGAGCTTTATGGTTGGAGTAATATCCAGCTCCCAAAAATGGAGACCTGGACAGTATCTCAAGTGACCATTTAATCTTGATGCAGTAACAGATAATGAGGTTTCTCTGGACTCTCCCTGCTAGATGTTTAGTTTTAAAATTCTCCATTGACTGCAATTCGGCAGCTCCCTGCATGTTTAATTTACCTGTTGAAATTTTTGACAATACATCCTGCGTTTTTCTTATTTCCAGAATAAGCTGGTATATTTTATTTTTCGCAAAGTAGGGACCCTAACCTACTGTTTGATACCTTCTTTGGAAAGTATCTTACATGCTTTCTCTTTAGATCTAAACAAACTTTGTTCTTTTTAGCCTGGCATTATGGACTGGTTCATTCTTGCCTATTTTATTAAAAGTCTTAGTTTCGGTGCTTTGTATATATGATCTAAATTGGAAATAATATTTCAGCTATGATCTGATCACAAATCTCTCCAGCAGTTCTCCTTTCCATTTCATTGACTTTCTATGCACCTGCAATTTGGGATCATCTTGCCAGTACTGAAGCTGTCTTACCATTGTGGTGTCGTGTCTAGACACTATGAAAATGTACTGGACTCCTCTGTTGTTTGCAGTAAGGATTATTAGAACTAAGGAACAGAACTAAACTTGGAATGTATTTCATTAGGACACTTAAAGCTTTTCCAGGACACCTTTCTGATGACTGTGAAGCTTTACGAAAAATAAGAGCTTTCACTAGCTTCTTCTCTTGTATATGTGCAGTTGTGTTGATGTGAGTTTTTCTGTCAATTGCCTGTATCTCCTTACCTGATGCTTATAAACACTAACTTGTAAAACTGTTTAAGTTACCAGATTTGTTATTTTCATAGCTAGCTTTGAAACTGTAGTAATTCTTCTTTTCTCAAGGAAAGACAGATTTTTATTGTTATCTGGTTTTTATTCAAGCATATTGACTTAGGCTAGTTTAATCTGTATGTTTTTGTTTGGTGCATATGTTTTTCTAACCAGAAAAAATGGCATTTGTATTGGTTTATATAACTACTTGTAAACAAGCATTTACTCAAATACTTAAATTTTATTATGTCACTGTGACTGTTTTGGTTTTTTTGTAGTTGTTGTTTTTCTCCTGTACTCTCTTGAGGGAAGAATTCAAATAATTGTCGAAGTTATTAAAGAACAAACTTAAATGATACAACATTTACTGTTGCATATTAAGGGGTTTACTGGTATATACATATTTTGCCTGGTATATGTGTTTTAACTATTGGTGAATGGAACATAGTGCTGCTGTTCAACATGTTTTTCAGGGCTGTAAAACTCACAGATGTTGTCTGGAACCTGTTTTTGTCCATCAGTACATGGAAGAAGAAAACCAGTTTTCCTGCTTTTTCAATTTGTAACTTATTTCTCTGTTTCACATGGCCTAACAGTTTTGCAGTATTTTGAATAAATTGATGTGAAGCAGTAAATAGACTGCCATCAGAGAGTAATGTAACACTGTAGTATACTTTGGTTTGGGGGGAAAGCGAAGGACCTGGCTTGGTTAGTGGATTGTCTTCCTTAACAAAATAGCTATTAAGCATGTTATTAATACTATAGTTTTAGTCAGTTAAGGTTAATTTAAGTTATAGATAACTTATGACTTAACATAGTTTTATAATTAAAATCTGAGATACTTGGGTTGGTTTCTTTGTTTGTTTTTGACTAGGTATGTTTTTTTAAACTTGCTTATTCCTAGAGATGACTCCTTATTTTTTTTAAATATGCTTGGTTTTGATAATAGGCAGATTTTTCCATTTTTTTGTTGGTGGATGTTTATGGCATATGCATTAAGGCAGAATACTGACTGCATTTTATTCTGTCCTAGGTGATTTGCAAGTCAGATGCTCCCACAGGGGATGTTCTGCTTGATGAAGCTCTGAAACACATAAAAGAGACCCAACCTCCTGAAACAGTACAAAATTGGATTGAACTGCTTAGTGGTAAGCCTTGGACATAATGTATTTGCTCCCCACCCTGTAAAGCTAATTATGTTATGTGGCATCACTAGATCTTACGCTGTAAGGTTTTCTGGGAGAAAGTATGCAAATAAGTTAATTAGCCTGTTGTCCAGGGTAGTCTCTTGTTGATTGTAGCCTTTACTCAAATATAAGTAACTTACTTTTGACTTGGTATAGAAAAGATCTAGGTGTGTCAGAGGACATCACCACTCTCTGGAAGAAATGCCTTCCACTGACTCTAAAGTAAATTAGGACTGCACCCTGGAGATACAAGCACCTTTCTCTGTAATGGGAAATGAGAGTTAGTGGAAGTATGGAGTACAGGTGTATGTATTCAGTATTTGGATCTTTTGATAAAGCAAGCAGGTAAGAAGCTCACCACTCAGATGTAAAAATTGAGGATGATTTGGCCATTAATCACAACGAAATAATAAACAGTTAAGAGTTCTATTTTTCCGTTAACTGGGGAAATGTAAAATATATTTTCAAATATTAGATACTCCATGTTGTTCAAAGCAAAGTTTTCAAGATAAGTACTCTGCACACAGCTCTTCCTGTAAAGGGAGTAAGTTGTTGCCAAAAAATGAAATGTCAATCAGATTTCATCTTTACAGTTGCAGATAACATTTTTCATATGGTCTCACGTTGTACCAGGGGAGGTTTAGATTGAACATTAGGAAAAAACCTCTTCACAGAAAGGGTTGTCAGGCATTGGAACAGGCTGCCCAGGGAAGTGCTGGAGTCACTGTCCCTGGAGGTGTTTAAAAGGCGTTTAGACGAGGTTCTTAGAGACATGGTTTAGTGCTAGATTTAGGTTGTGGTTGGACTCAATGATCCTGAGGGTCTCTTCCAACTGAAATGATTCTATGATTCTATATGTCTTGCCAACAGGTGTATCCCCAGGATGCATAAATTAACCTGAAATGAACAATGACCATCTTTTAACATGTAATACTTCTGTTGGTTTGGGTGTTTTTTGTTTTGTTTTTTCTGTAGCCAAAACTCATCACCAGGGTTAGTCTGTTTTTACAGAACACAAAATGCAGCTTCTCTGGAGTAGATCAGATCTGTACTTGAGTTGTGCAAACAGTGCAGGAGGAAAACTCGCTGTTTTGTCAACAACATGACTCTGCGAGGTAGAGGGTAATGGGACTTGAATTTGTCCATCTAAATCTATTTGTTATTGTAACAACCTGTAAGTAAGAGTTTCAAAAGTGAGCAAAATCTCTCAAGCTTTCTCTGCCTTCTTGTTTTCTTTATGGTCTTTTCATTTGTCCGTAGCAACTTAAACTGCCTTCCTTGCACATCAGTTTGCACTCCTGTCCTTGCCATCCCTCTGCTCTTGCTCCTTGGCTGCGAGGAGGGAGGAGAACAGCAGGGGACATAGCTGCTGCCTGGCCTGGCAGTTCAGCTCTTGCTCAGCTCTCTTTCATTTTTACAGCCTGCAAAAACAATTCATTTTTCTTGTCCCAGATACATAATTTGTGCTGACATTTCACCTTCTCTCCCAGTGCGGAGCACATCAAGTTAGTACTGATTCAAAAAAGGTCAACTAATGAATGAACAATGTTGTAGGTTTTTGTTTTCAGCTAAGCTAAGGTTTTCCTGACCCTGCTAAGTTTGGCTCTGGGTAGATAGTTATCGTCAGAGCTGTGGCTAAGACTTGGATCAATCATTTTTATGTACGTATGGTTATTAATTACTAGTTCTTGGATGGCATTAGCATTCTTTGCATGTCCCATGGTTTAGTTGACTGCTCTTTGGAAAAAAAGTATTTTGGTGGTTTTTGGTTTTGTTTTTATTTTTTATAAACTCTTTTATAATTTTGTTTTAGGGCCTGATCCTGGAAAAATAGCTCCTCTCTGTAGTTATCAGCAATGTGAAGAATGCTGCTTGAATTTACAGTACATATGGGTTCAAAGCTATTATGGAAATATTTATATGGATGTGTAAGGTGATGTGTGCCAGGCTGATGTTGTTTATCAGATAGCCTCTAAGGGAAGCAAGTGTAGGGAATACAGAAGATTGGATCAAAATGCCAGGTCTTCCTGTAGATGTAACAAATATCTGTCCATGTTTGGACAAGCAAGTGTGTGTAATTGAGGAGATTGGTCACAAGGTGTCACCACAGTACCGATTTTTGTCACCGTATAGCCACATCCACTTAACAAATGTAGCAACATTTGGAAATAGCCTTTGCTCTGTGAAATGCTGTAAGGAGAGTGCTCGTGTGTGTGTGTGTGTGTGACACTTTCATTCGTGGTCAAGGTGGGGAATCACATTCAATGAGGTGTGGGACCCTACAGAGACTTGTGTAATTCAGGCTTGAGTGGGATCTCTGCCTTTCACTGTGCAGTTGGTGTTGCTTCATTTGTTTATATTACTTGGCTGTTACTTGCATACAGTGTACATCACCTTCTGTCACAGTGGGAGGAACTTTAAAGTCATGTGTGGTTTTTATTATTATTATTGTATGTTAACCAATTAATTTTTAGGAAGCTTTCTGATATAGAAATGAATTGATACAGAAATTCTCGTATCATTTATAGAAAAGCCTCGTCTGAGTAAGAAATACTTAATGATGTTGCTTCCCTCACCTCTTCAAATGCATAGACTCTTTTATAGCAGAAGGATATCTTCATACTTATGATAAATACTTCAGTAGGGTGGACCTAAACTTTCTAGCTTGTTAAGTAAACTCTTAAGCAAAGGTGGAGTTCTCGGTGCTTAACAACTTTAGCATTATCAGTAGCTGTTTTGCTGATCTTGTGTCTTAAATTCCCTCTTGTATGCACACACAGTCACTCACTCTGTTAAGGCGGGAGAATCTGGCCTTTCAAAAAGCATTAGAAATAACTTCTGTGGAAACATTAAAGCTTGTGACCAATATGTGCTCTTGTGTACACACACCCACACACACACTCAGTGCATGGTCACTGTTTTGCCTGGGTGGGGCAGGAGGGTAGAGAAGAATTAAAACCTGAAGAAACTGAGAAATGCACAGGGTGGGTGTGCATTAGATTGTCTCTGTGGCAGAAAGAAAGGCATTGACACTTCTTCCAGTCTCTGAAATGGCAAAAGGCTGGAAGCAGAAAGCCGGCAAAAGGCTGGAAGCAGCCAGCAAAGGCACAAAATTGGAGGAGGCACTTTTAAAATTTTTATTAAATTCTTTCTTCATGACTGGCTTGGTTGGTTTTGTTTGGGTTTGGGGGTGGGTTGTTTGTTTGTTTTCTTCAGTATGTCTACTTGTCATATCCTTAATCAAGACATGGCTTAGCTAGCATTTTGTCCAAACTTTAAATGTACACAGAAGCTCTTCCAAGGAGGCTCATGTAGTTTCTGTCTCTGTGCCTATATCTGGGTAGGTCAGAGATCAGAGAAATGCTGACATTAGAATCATAGAGTCATTTTGGTTGGAAGAGACCCTCAAGATGATTGAGTCCAACCGTAATGTAACTCTGGCACTGAACCACGTCCCTAAGAGCCACATCTGTACGTCTTTTAAACAGCTCCAGGGATGGTGACTCCACTGCTTCCCTGGGCAGCCTGTTCTAGTGTCTGACAACCCTTTCTGTGAAGAAATTGTTCCCAGTATCCAATCTGAACCTCCTCTGGCACAACCCAAGGACATTTCATCTCATATGACCACCTGCCACTTGGGAGAAGAGACTAGCACCCTCTATGCTGCAACCTCCTTTCAGATAGCTTCAGAGAGTGATAGGGTTTCCCCTCAGCCACCTCCTCTCCAGGCCGAACAGCCCCACAATATCTTGTTGTAATAGTCAGCTATATGAATTTGACAGCTCATTTTGCACCACAGGGTGGGGTGGAGGACACGGTGAGAGTACAGCTTAAACTTTGCCTGACTGTTGGGGTTTTTTTCTTGCTTTTTTAGGTGAAACATGGAACCCATTGAAGTTGCACTACCAACTACGAAATGTCCGTGAACGGTTAGCTAAAAATCTAGTGGAAAAAGGTGTACTGACAACAGAGAAACAGAACTTCCTTCTTTTTGACATGACTACACACCCTCTCACCAACAACAATATCAAGCAGCGCCTCATCAAGAAGGTTCAGGAAGCAGTTCTTGACAAATGGGTGAATGACCCTCACCGCATGGACAAGCGCTTGCTGGCACTGGTTTATTTAGCCCATGCTTCAGATGTTCTGGAGAACGCTTTTGCCCCTCTTTTGGATGAGCAGTATGATTTAGCCACAAAGAGAGTGCGGCAGCTTCTGGATTTAGACCCTGAGGTTGAATGTATGAAAGCCAACACGAATGAGGTTCTGTGGGCTGTTGTAGCAGCTTTCACAAAATAACTGCATTCAGACTGAAGTATTCTCCTTTCATGTAAACCAGTTGTTTCTCTTCTATTGACTATTCATGTTTTTCTGTAATTTGTACCTTCTTACATGATGAATCGGCTCTTGTTTAATGGGAATTATAAGTGGCGTATTCACTCCTTCTCTGTGTATCTGTATACAGCATTCTCCTAGTACAAGAGACCTTCCTGTTTAAAAACAACAGAAAAAACTTTTACTGCCATATTGGCATTCCATTTCCTATTAAGTTTGAGTTATCTGAAATACTTTGTTTAATCTATTTTTCATCTCACTGTTATTGAAGTGGTTTAACATGGAAAGAACCTCACGGAGAGAATGTGCATGCAGTTGGGACCACTAGTCTCAGCCGACACAGATGTGTGCATGCATCAATGCTTCTGCAGTACAATTCATAACAGATTAAAAAGGGCCTTTTAAAATCACCAAAGCTACATGTTGGAAGTGTCTGTCAGGACATTTTATACACAGATGTTGTTTCAATTATATCTAACAGAATTACTTAAAAAGCGAAAATGCCATTAAGCAGCTTTGTCAATAGTTCCTGTAAAATGCCCTGTAAATTTTACTTTCCGTGCAAGTCTCTTGTGTACTTATATTTTCATTAGAACGATAGCTGAGTCATAAGGCTAGTATAGAAAGGTCCAATTGTTTCATAAACCAGTTTTGGGAGGGGATACATTCCGTTATACTGTATATATAGTTCAAATTGTATATTAACAATATACATCCCCATCTTAGTATTTTGCAAGATCTACTTAGTTGTACACCTGGTGCCCCTTATTTGCTGTCAGCCATTGCCATTCGATGCAAAGAAAGGCGTCCTGTAACGAGCATGTATGTGAAAGCTGTTTTGTTCCCAGTGTCCACAGAGTTTGCCATCCAGGTATTCTCAGTCTATGTATTGCCTTTAGTAATTAGTGTACGGAAAGAGACTGCTTTCTATCATTGTTTATAGTATTTCCGCACCCCCCTCTTCATCGAAGAGGCTCATGACCAGTACAATTCTTAGGTGCAGTTTTAAATTTTGTACACAAATTAATGTTTGTCTCTTAAACCTTATAACCTGTTTTACACTTTAAAAACAAAAAGTCAGTCCTAGCAGGTGTTGCATGTAAATGGTTAGCAAGTAATGACTGCAGTTCAGATGACAAAAGATTTCTGTATGGGACGCTCTGCTATATTTCAATTTTTTACGTACAATTATGCCGATTAGCACACTATTGTAAAAAAATATATAAAGAACTTGGCCTTTTTAAGATTTATTGCCTCTTTGCCACTGCTTGTTATCTCCCATTGGTTTCACGGTATAAATATTCTGCATTGAAAAAATTGAGCATCGATTTGTATTTTTTCTTTCCTCATAACAATGCAGATTTATAGTGGGGCTTACCGGTGTTTAGAAACTTCTTTGGTTAATATTCAGAGCAAGAATACTAGATGGTGTATAACTGTAGAGTTGAAATTTAAGGGAACCCTTAATCTGTATACTAGCTTTTTACCTACAGTAAATAAACTATGATCTTGAAAGTGCCTGAAACAGAGCAAGCATGTCATTTTTATTTTTTTGTTGCTAATTAGAAAGGTTTAATTGCTTAACTCAAAGCTTTAGTGAATATTCTTCTTATTAGAAAGGGAGAGTTTATATTAAGTAGATCAAACTGACCTAATCATTGGTGTGGCTCAGACCTGCAGGATTCATGGCTGAGTCAGTGAGTTTGTCAGAGAGCAGCTGTGCCTGCCCTGGGGAGACCTCTTGTCTTGAGCACAACTCCACAGCCTCATCTGTGACTGGACTTACAGTTTTGCTCTTCATTTTCTATCATTTAGATGCTTAAGTAGCTGACTTTAAAATACAACCTAAATTCATCATACCTATATAACCTTTTTTAAATAAAGGGTTTTTTAATGGTCCTTAACATTTAATGGCACACTGTTCTTTCAGTTCTTAAATGCTGTTTCTTTAGAAAAATGGAATTAAAAGTATATTGTAAGATATTTCAAACTGGTTTACAAATAAAAAGACAGTGTTCTGTCAGTTGTAAGATGCCGTGTTTAAAACTTTGAGGAGCTTGGGCATGAACTTCGGATGTTTTCTTTTAAACATTTCAAAATGTGACTGCTTTAAGTGGAGGAAAAATGAAAGTTGCCATCTTGCTCTCATATTTCACAGCTTATAAAATACTTGCTGTACTTGATAGTATATGCTAACTCTGCTTTCATTGTCTCGTGCTGCTGTGATCTGTTTTCTCATTTTCTGTTGCTCTTTGAGAGGAGAGAAAAGTAATTAGGTGGAAAGGTCAGAAAAATAGTGACGTATTCAGGAGCAAGTTAAGTGCACAAAACTCTTAAAATTACTTTGAAAATTTAAGCTACTTGAAACATGCTTCAGGCTGAAAGTATCTTTCATAGTCCCTTTTCTGTCCTCTCAGCTCCATTCTGTATATTCTGTGTTCCTGCTGTTTTCGTGTTAGGTTGTGGAGGATATTGGAGTTTTGTCACCCTTGCAGCCAACATGGTTTCAAAGAAATCACCCTTTAATCCCCTCTGGAAAGAGGCTGGGTTCATTTTCTTTTTTTTCCTTTTTTAAATTTCATTTTATTTTTTCCACAGAGAAAATAACTGCCTACAGTATTTACCAGATTTATTTTGCTTAGAGATAGAACCTCTTTCTGTGATGGGGATAGTTTCTACTGGGGGTGGCAAAGCACTTTGATGCAAGTAATGAAGGTTTTGTGAAGAGCGACTGTCTTTTGCTGGACTACCTGGTAGAAGCCCGAATGTGCCAGGGAAATAGATGAGCTTTTGGAGTCTTGAGTCCTATATTGTGCTTTAAAAAGCCCAAAGCTTCACCAGAGCTACCAGACCTTGCATCTAACAAGGAAGGTAAGTTTAGTAGGATTTAGCAAACATCCCCGCTTTTGTTGCTGTTTCAGGTTCTAATAAAATGGTTAAGCATGGGAGACAGCTTTGTTGTGATAAGATTCAGGTACCCTTCTTCCCATTAGCTGCTGCTGCAGCTCACGAACACCTGGAGACCTGGGTTTAAGACACTTTTGGCTGCTCCGAGTCCTCAGCTCTCAATGTCTGCTTAAAGTGAAGATGGCTGTCCATAGCCTGAACTTGAACGCGTGCCTCAAGGAAGAACATACGCTATTCAGGGATCCATTCTTTTAAAACAAACTTTCAAGTTAATGTCAAAACCAAGACTTTGGAAGTTAAATGCCCAAGCAGTAAATATATATATGTGTGTGTATATATATACACACGTGTGTGTGTGTATATATATATTTACAGTCCTTGAGATTTACATCCTTTCCTGTGTTTCTAGAGGTGATGCTACAGTGCTGTATGGGATGCTAGTGGAACCTGTGTGCTATACAAGATGCTTTTGAGGTGAAAGGTTTCATCTGTTTTTCTATGAAATTGGCTATAAAAGGCTGGTGACTGAGTGCTCATGTGTTCATGCCCATTTCTCCTGCAAAGTGAAGATGCATATAAACTGATGTGTTCTCTGTGAACTGAACTGAATCTGTACTGAAACAAAATAAAGCACCCTTTCAACTGTCAGCTGCAAGTGGTTACTGTGTATCACATGCATGCAATACCTAAATGATTTTTTTTTAAAAATTTGCTAAGTAATTTCCAGTTTTTTTCTGAGGCTCTGGTCTTTACCAGTTTGGGAAATAGAAGATTTCCATCAAAGCCTCAGTTCTGCCTCAGCTGGGCTTCAGGCACTTCAGGTAGTCAAAGCCTCTTATGTCCTGGTTTCCACTGTTGTCCATCTCTATATCGAAGGGGGTTTCCACCTTCAGAGAAGTACAAAATTCTTAGAAAAGTAACTAACTTATTATATGGTAATGATGTATACAACACTTTAATTACTCAGGAAATGAGATGCTGTCAACTGCTTTGGAAGTGTGGAATATAAAGTGTGACTTCAGGTGTTTGTAGGAGGTGGCCTTCTTGGGCGGGAGGGGAGGCTCTTTGGATGGGGAAGAAGCATGGTCAGACATGCTGCCTATGTTAATCTTTGAAAAAGATCTGGACTTTCCTCCTGTTGGGTCTTGTTTTCTCCTGCCTACAAAGCAGCAGCAGGAAGCCTGTGAAAAGCTGGCGGTAGGAAATGCCTTCTGACTCGGGAGGGAAAAGCTTCTGTAGGAAAGGAGAAGAAAGGGTGCTTCCTAAGGCAGCAGAAATTAATAGGGGAAGAAATGCTGATGAGCAGTAGCTTTTTGGGTCTTTGTCCCCACTACCTTTCTGTATTGAAAAACAATTTGCTGTTTTGGCTTTTTTCTCTCTCGATTTTGGCCCCTGGTTTTATCTCTTTCTTCCCTTTTCCCTGTTGCTCGATGACTTCCTCTGTCATGCTCATGGAGTTGTCCTGATCTCCAGCATTAGGTGTTTCCAGTCTTGCCTTTTTATTACTAACATTTGTTTTGGCTTTCAATTTTACAGTCAACTTGAGCTTGACTCTCCTGTATGCTATCCTCAGAGTCACTTTCCCCTCTGCTTCAATTCCTTGCTGATGCCTTCTTCAACAAATGCTACCTGCTTCAGTGACTGAACTGAAGCAGCTGGGCACCTGCTACAGTTTATAACAAGTGTTTTGTTAAGGTGAACGAAGTCTGATGTTAATTTACCTTGAAACTGCTCTTTGCCTCCTTCAAAAGCCAGCTGTTGTCCATGTAGCAGGGAGGACTTTGCAGCCAAGGGTGGTGATTTCGCCAGTTCTCTAATGTGAGTAGATCTTGTTCCTGAGCCAGTGCTCTAAGAACTTCCTTTCTCTTCCTCAAGCTTTTGCTACAGTGAGGGTGTTATATTCAAGAGTGATTTTTCCCTTTAGGGCTCTCTGTTTGTTAAAAAAAAAAAAAAAGAAAAAGTTTGTTTTGCAACTCAAAAAAGCATCTTCATTTGACCATTTTTTAAATGGAATTTGTAGATGCTTAAATTATTCGGAGGGTTCTTTACTTCTATTTAATTTGATTTAAAGAACTAAGTAGGAGTAGAAAGAGGCACAGATGTGATCACACAAGCTGCTTTCCTGGCAAAATAGACTCAAATATTTTAGTTTTTTATTTTTGCTTTCTTGACTCCCAATACATGATTCACTTCGTTCCCATCTAGTGGATCTGATGTCTGCTCAGAAAGGATTTGCCATCATGTCGTGCACTAGTTCTTTAGGATTTATCATGTGTTGACCTTTCCTTTTATACATTTATTCAAATCTTGGGTGTTGGGGTTTTTGGTTTGAGGTTGTTGTGGTGGGGTGTTTTTGTTTGGTTTTTTTTGTTTGGGTTGTTTGGTTTGTTTGTGGTTTTGTGTTGTTTTATTTCCTCCCTTTGCCCTGGGATTGATCTCATGGGTAGGTGTTAGGAGAAAGTTTTGGTGGTTGTAAAGTGAAATGACAGGCAGTTCATGAGCTTGCTTTGCCATTGCCAGGACATCTTTATAGGTCCTTCCTTATTTTGTGTCTGTTTAAATGAAACCAAAGTATGTCTCAAACAGCTTTTGTTATAAAATCCTGCTCTGACCCCTTAAGCTCCGGGGAACTCAGTTACTTCTGAAAACATAATAAGATTTAGCTAAGTCATGTATGTTTTGCAGTGCTAAACAGAACAATGCCTACACACCATTAAAAATCTCAGACCCTGTATTCAGAGGACTTGCGGAAATAATTTAGCAAAACCAGTTTCTTTCTCCAAGCAGCAACCTTTCAGTAACCCACCTCAGGTATGACACTAAGCAGAGCCCCTGATGGAGAAATGCTGGTCCCTGAACAAAAACTGGTCCAAGGGAGCTTCCTCTCCTGGAAAGGTCTGAGATTTCTGAGGCCGTTAATCTTATGCAATGTTCTTAATGAGCTTTTTGAAAATATCTTGTATGGATACTCTTTTCCCCCTGGTCAAAGTGGGGTTAGCGGTGGGCCAGGGGCTGGGAAGACTTGCTGCCCACCGGGCAAGGTGGGAGCTGCTCTCCATCCAGGCAGGCCATGAACTGTAGTAGCCATGATAGACCGGAGCATCTTCTCCCAGAGGGTGCTCTCTCAGTGATCCCACCCTGTGTGTGTGCCAAGGACACCTTTGGAGGCCTAAGACTTAATCTGAGCATGGCGAAGGGGACTGGGGAGCTGTGTGTTGAGGGGTCTGGCTGGTGCCCACCAGTCAGCACCCTGCAGATGTGTCTGGGGCTGTGCTTGTGCCTGCGTGGGAGAGGAACAGCCGGCTGTTCACGAGGGTTTCAGTCATCCAGGAAAACACCACGTCATGCGGGTGAGCGGTTGTGCTTGGAACAAGGGAGTGCGTGTGACCTTCTTTAAACTCGAATATGTACAAATAAAACAGGCCTGAAATAAAATGCAATTGTAAACACATTTGGAGTAAAAGCTGAGGTCTGTTTGTTGGATACGTTGCAAACAGGAAATGGAGCTAAATTCACTGCATTAATAAATGCCTTGCTGCAAATATGCTGCCTGATGTTAGGCACTAGATATTGAGAGCTTCCTTCTGAGATCCAGCTGAAGATTTAAAGGCATTTTAATATAGCCAAAGCTGAGACACTCAGCCAAAGACATGCAGAATCCCTTCTGTATGACCAGCAGAATTTGTACACTGAACTTATAGACATTTAAACTAACTTCTTACATTTTTCTTTAAGAGGAAACAAAGTCATTTTTTGGTCATACTAAAGTATCCCCTTTTTTTTTTTTTTTTTTCCCCTTCTGTGGAGAATGGACAGGACCTGCTGTCAGGATCACATATGAGTGACAGTCAGCACAAGGGTTAAGGATTTGTGAGCCGTGAACAGCAGAAATGTCTGGCACTTTTTCATTTACTCTGCACAGTGATGGAGAGACATGACCATTACTGCAGCCTTAATTGAAGCATATCTTCAGAAGGCGATTGCTTAGAAGATAACTAGATTTACAAGCAGGTTGGTGACGATCTTGCTTGTAGCATGTCTTGCAGGTTATGTTCATCAGTGCACAGAAAGGAGTCAGAAAGCTGAGAGCTCACCCCATGGGCTTACAGTAATGAACAGGGTTTGAGTCTGCTTGGTCCTCAGCCCTTTGGTTGTACAGTCAAATGAGTCTCGGCTCTCCCACATCAGTGTCTCTGAGCTGCTTGGGGCTTTGCAGATTTGCCTCTTGCCATTTCAGGTGTGCAGCCAACTCTCAAGGCTGCCCTGGCAGCTTGTCTCTTCTCCAAAGGCTGGGAGCCCCATGCCCTGGAGCTTCCTGAGCTCAGCTCTTGAGATCTAAAGGTTCACTAAGGAGCTGCACAGATGCTGTTGCCAGATGAGGCAGCCCGTACTGAGCACCGTGGGTCCATTGATGAGTGAGGGAGACAACCAAGTGACAGCAAATATGGAAAATGCCGATGTACTCTCCTTTCCCTGAAATGAAGCTTGGTGTGTGACCCGGCAGCTTGGGCTGGTGGGAGGTGGCAGGAGCAGAGACTGCTCAGAGAGGCTGGATGTACACAGATCCACAGAGCTGGATGGGATTCACCCCAAGGGGCTGAGAGTAATAGCGAGATTCAGCTAGGAAAGATCACAGTGGCTCGGGGAAGTCATGAAGACTGCGCCAGTGTTGTGCCCATCTTTGACATATACAACAGGATAAAATCAGCCTTGTCTCACGTCCTGGGCAAGTGCAGGAAGCACAACTTCTTGAGACCACTTCCAGACGTGTAACAGGGCAGGATGGTACTAGGAAATGTTCAAAGATTTATGAAGCACAAATTGGGCCATGGCAAATATGCTGCCTTCTGTGATGAAACGTCTGGCTCTGGGGATAGGAGGTGCAGTGGATATAAGACTACTTGGCTTCAGGAAGGCTTTCAACACCATCTCTACAGCACTTGTGGAAAGAAGCTGTGGAAGTATGGGCTGGAAGACTGGACTGTTGGATGAAGTGAAAATTGGATGGACCACTGGGCTCCAGTAGTAGACCAAGGCTAATATTGTTCAGTAGCATCACCAGCTACCTACATGAAAAGAGAAGGTTCATCCTCGTTGTGGATAATAATAAGTAAAAGGAAAGTGGCTGGCATGTCAAATGGAAGAGCCTCAATTCAGAGGGCCGCAGAAAAACTGGAAACAGGGACAACAGGCATCTGAGGAAATTAAGTAAGAAATGCAGAGTCTAGTGCCCAGGGTGGAAAAAACCAATGTACTGGTGCAAGCTGGAAGCCAAGTGGAAGTGGCGCTGCTGGAAAGGACATGGACCATGTCGAATATAAGCCACTGTGACACTTTCATCACAATAAGAAGATAAGCAGTAGTTAGAGAGAAGATTTTAGCCACTTCTTCCCTCCACTGGAGATCTTGTCTACATCTGGAATACCATGTCCAGCTTTGTGTCTCTTGGTTCAAAAGAATGTTCAGAAAATAGGGTCCAGCAAAGGGTTCCCATCAGGATGGTCATGGATCTGGGGGACACGGACTACAAGAAGAGGTAGAGGGAGTTCGGTTTGTTTAATTCGGGGAAGAGAAGGCCTAGTGCTCCATAACTACTTGGTGGGGGGATGAGTTACAAAAATAACAGGGACTGACTGTTCTTGGTAGCAGTAGATAATATACCAGTTGGCAAAAGCATCAAACTGCACCTTTGGAGTTTCAAATCAGACTTCAGGAAAACTTCCTCGCTAGTAGCGTAGTGCAGCCCTGGGGCAGACTAACCTGAGGTGTTGTGGTATCTCCATCCTTGGAGGTCTTACACACTTGTCTAGACAAAGCCCCAGCTGACCGGATCCAGTGTTGGCAAAAACCCCACTCCAAGTGGGAGGTTGAGCTAGATGACCTCCAAAGGTCTTCCTCAGCTAACATTTCTGTAATGCTGCAATCAGCTTCATTGCTTTGACTGAGACAGCTAAGTTAGATACTCCAACAAGCTTCCCGCACAACAGGCTGGTCGAACAAGAGAGGGGAGAGACTGGGAAATAGAGGGGTGGTCTGCTCTTTTTGTATTTGAGCAGAAGGGAAGCAGTCCTTCCAATATTATTCAGCTTTGTCCTGAATGCCCCAAAATTTTACACGATAGAAACATTCGGTTCTTTCGTGGGAGTGGGTTTAGATGCAGATTTTTAATGTCTAATTTAACTGACAGACTGGAGATATTGCCAGCCGAGCTGCCAGAATCAACATTTCTTTTGCAAGACAATGTCAGTATCAGGCAGATAATGCACCAAGGTTGTCTCATCCAGGCAGCAAACCCCAAGGAAGGCACCAGACCTGCCTGTAGTATGGGATTGGGGTGAGATGGGGAGGGGGAGAAGCTCTGCACCTCTGACCACTGCTGTCAAAATAGCTCAGGCTGAGAGGGTTTTTTTGAGCTCCTGCAAAGTCATGCAAGTCCACGAGTGCTATTTATAAAGTTGTTTCATGACTTTAAGCATTAAGGAAAAGCTCCTTATTACGAATAGTTCTGTTAAACAAAAAGAGGAGAGAAACTATTTTGCAAACTCATTAATTTCTGAGATATTTTCAGAAAACACGTATACCTGTCACTTTCTTCAAAGACAGGATTACATATCTGCACCGGTGAAATACTTGCCTTTCCTAATTAATACCTATCCATATTTATGAATGAATATCAAGGAACTTTTTGGTGCAGCATGAACTTGTGTTCCCTGCAGGGATCTCTCCTGCTCTACCAGTCTGTACAGTAGGAAACTCTCTCATTTGCACTGTGGTGTTCAGCATAGGTTCTTGTAATCTCTTATTTTTCAGTTCAACCTCATTTATGTCCAATAAACAAACTGCCACCTCCATCCAGCCTCCCTCAGGAAGAGAAGAAAACTAATGTCGCTCCAGAAATGAACAGCCAGAGCATCCACGAAAAACTGCCTTTTGTTATTCCACTGTGAGGAGAAACAGCAGCTGGGATCATTTACAGAGAATCAACAAAAAAAGGAGTAAAAAAGAAAACTCAGCTGCAACCCCAGTTTGCTAAATAGTTTGATTCATATTATAAATTGTGGTAATTTTTTTTTAGTTCAAGTAAGTGTGCACATAGCTATGTAATTAAAAAGCATGTAGGCGTTCTAGATTTCTTTAGAAACTACCCACCACTTTCAGTCTCGCGGTCTGTGTGCTTTGAGTCACAGAGGATGTGAAGCAGCCTTTCTGGAGAGCATTAAAATCTTTGGAAAAAGAAAGGGGAAGTTTTAAAGCAGGTGTCCCATGCTAAAGTAGAGCATGATTTACAGCTGCCACCAGAAACTGAAAGAGCTCCCTGCCAGCCAGGGTCTGTGGGTGCATGGGGGGATGTGCCAGGGACAGGACAGCGCAGAAGGAAAGGGATGGAGCTGCAAGCTGAACCCTCTGAAAGCACAGACCGACCTCAGCGCCCAGGGAAATCAATGTCTCTGCAAGTGCTTGTTGCCTTCGAAATTATTTTGTTGTTCCTTCGCTGCCTTTATGTGGATGTGAGGTCTCTTAAACTGGACAGCTCTTATCACAGGACAGACCATGTGTGTGTTTCAGTAAGCACTGCAAGTTATTGTGTTGTCTGATGCATGCGCTGGACATCTTAAGTTTTTACATAAAATACACCTTACTTTTGTGCCTCTTGCTTCTAGGACTGAAGGGACAATTCTTTGTCCATGTTTTCTCTAAATAAGTGGCTGCTTTCTTGTTAGCTTTCCTTCATGACCTGTTATATTGCACAGTTCTCAGGGGGGAAAAAAAAAAGGCAAACCTAAAAAAGCTAAAATGCATAGTGTACCATGCAAGTCAAGTATTCAAATTTGTGGAGAGTCGTCGGGATATTTCCACATACCTACATCTTCACTCACCTTGGTCTGAAATGGCCAAGTTTCTCCTTGAAGCTGCAGCATCTTGTGAAGTGGCTGTTAATGAAGGTGACTTTGAAAGTGAGGAGAGACTGCTAGTAAATCTAGTCTAGGGTCCTGAACAAAAGCTGTGTCTGTTTCCCACTGTGCATCAGGGGTTTTGGCTAAATCAGATTTTCTGGTGAGACATGCTGTCTTAATGTGAGAACAAGAGACTGGGAGCCTTACGCTTCTTTTTCATGCTTCGATAGCTTTATTTGGATAAGATGCTGGTATTGTGCAAGTATCCTGCATTTCTAAGGCTCGTATTCTGACTGTAACTCTTAGTTGTTCTATTGTGATATTTTTCCCCCGAAGATGCATCTTAATTGTAATTAAGTCTTCAAAGGCAGATTGAACCGCTTAATCTCCTTGAGGACATATCAGTACAGAAGATCAGACACGTTCTCCTGGCACAGTTATACCAGTAAATTGAAGTGCCAGGCACCAAGATAGCTCCCCTCAAGGACACTGTTGTTTTGGGTTTGAAGTGGGTTTTCTTTTCCTTTTCTTTTAAACTCCTTCCAAAGGGATCTTGGAAGGTCTCCCGGTGCTTTCTTTTGCTCAGGGGAGGACTTGGAGGTGGGTGAGAAACAACCAAGCCTTTGCAGCAGCTTCACCCCAACTGCCACGTGTAAATCAGGAGATGCTCAGGGTTTGTGACCCTCTTGGATGTGGGACATGATCTTCCAGGAGAGCTAACAAATGCTCACAACAGCCCCCAGCTTTTCTTATCCTTCCAGGCAAGCCCAGCACCCCGAGCCCAGCCGAGACCCCACTTGGCCCTCATAGCCCACAAAACTCATGAATCGAACAGAAATAACATTTTTACTATCACGTATACAGAGTAGCCATTTCTGATTTAAAACTCAAGGATAGAGTTGCCTCAAAGGTTTGTTCATATCTTTTTGTTTGTTTTGTTTGTTTGGTGGGGTGAGGTTTTTTTTTTGGTAAGTTAAGAGCAACCCGAATACGAAGGCGTGAATGCTCACTGGAGCCTGTTTTAGCCTGTAAGTGGGTCACAAGATGCAAAAGCGCTGAGTGAAATAACACCCACACAAATCAAATAAAAGAGTAGCTAACCTGTATTTAAAAATAATAATCTTTCTGGATGCCTTAGTCATAGATGTCTTAGCCATGAAAAATTCAAGACACTAAGCGCTTAGTAGGGAAACGGTTGCACAGGATGCCTCCAAACCTGGGCACAAAATTATCAGGCTGACATTAGTAGTTAAATCCCTTCCCCTCGATGCTCCAGGGACCTGGGATGAATGCAATTTCCATTGGAAATAATGAAATTCATGGATATGAGCCTTGGAAAGGTTGTCTAGTGAGCGCTTAAGGGGAGGAAATCTTACCAAAATATCTCATACAGAAATGGGCCTTAAAACCCCAAACAAACCCTCAAACAAACAAAAAACTTGAAGAACTGGGGAGCAGGTAAAACTGCGTGAAACCCTGCACAGTGACCAGCTGGTGTTGCTGAAAGATGCTGCTGCAGAGAGCACTGCTAAGCTGAGCGGAGCTCTAATCTAAATAGCTTGAGAGCCTGCTCGGAAGTTTTATCTTCGCTGCTGGTAATTACAGCATAGTCCCAACCAGCACCACAGTTTGTCTGTAATTACCGTGGGCCTACAGGGTTCCTGCAGGAAGTTTTACATATTCTGGTGGCTGGGTCTGACTGTTAAGAGGCTGCCGGCGGATAGACAGCCGTGGGTGTGCGAGGCTGAGGAGCGTGGAAGGATGGAGATTCATCTCCTGAGCGTGTCTGCTTGCAGGAGTCAGACATGAAAGAGGAGGCTGGCTGGGAAGGGAGAGATAAAAGGTGGCGTGCCCTGCCCCAAATGCCCAGAGAGGTTAGCTGATACACTAACAGACCCTTCGGCCTCCCCCTTGCTGGGGATGGCAACCGGTAAACCCTTGGCACACGTGGCCCAGCCTTGCACCCTTTGCTTTCTGCCCTTCTCGTGGGTTTGCCCTGCAGATGCCTGTGATGTCCCCAGGTGTATTTTCCTCGGCCTGAGGGGGACCGGCTGTCTCCAGCTGTTAGGCTGCAGTACAGATGTTGGGTTGGGACTTCCCTTTGTTACTGCTCTTAATTTTAAGCAACAGAGATGGGACTGTGCCATAGAGGTCCATCTGGGCTCTGGCTACCACAGCAGCCTCCGGAGTGAGCTCTCCTTCTTGAGCAGAGTTTGGCTTTCTCTTGGCAGACCTGCTGAGCCCCTGTTTACCTGTGCAGCAGTGGAACGAAGGATAACGCAGTGGGATGTGAATCAGGGCAGTGAGTCACCTGGTTTTAACTTACCTCTGCTTCTTTCCTGGGAAACAGTGATAACTGGAGATAATGCAGCTCTGGGCTTGCCCTGTCACTGTCCTGTGGTTTCCTACTGCAAGAGAGAAAACAAGGGTATGTCTCCTCCTGTACAAATGCATTGTACCTGGGCACATCTATGGGATTCTGGGTGTTTGACAGAGAGGAATACTGTCCTCCCACCAGCAGTACCTCTGATTTTTTTTTTTTTAAATTGGCAGTAAAAACCAGAATGGAATAATTTCCGAGTGAAAATGGTAAAAACTCACACATAAGATGCAGGGATCTAAGGTTATTTGCACCTATTTTAATGTTCTGCATGTGATGTCCTGGCAACAGAAGTGGACCTTCCTCAGAGAGCTGTTTTCCAGCCATCTGTTTGAGCCTGAATTTCAGTGGGCCCTGATGCCCCAGCCCATGAGCAAACTGAAGATGAAGGCCCTCACCTGCACCAGCTAATCCAGACCCCCACACACTGATGGCATAAATGACCAGGGTAGACTGGCTTAAAAGGAGGATGCTTTATATACAAAATTGGGACACCAAAAGGAAAACCAACGACAACATTACAGAAATGTTTTCTTTGTTTGTCAAAATAGCCTCATGTTTGGCATCAGCTTAGGGCCAATGCTTTCATGGTTCCACAATGCATGAAGGATGGGTGACTGTGGAAGTGCAATTAGTGGGGCTTTTCTCATCAAGCTGTGGTTCAGCTCTGGTTTTGGATGCTGATGAGAGCGAAAAATACCTTTATTGCATATAAACCATGAAATCTGCAGGAAGCCCACTTTATCAGCTGAAAACCTACTTTAGAAAGAAAACTAAACCTCTTGACCTTGAAATATCTTCCAAATTCTGAAAGCAGCACATCTAGCTAGCCTTAGTTACAGACATTAATCACTGCCATATTTTACACAGCATGTGAAATTTAAGTAATAGAATCACTGTCCCCATTGCCATATTTGCAACTAAAAGCTGATAAATAGAAGCACTGACCTCAGCTGGTCGATTTAACCTGATGAGTCATGGTCTTAGGGCCACATATGCTTCCTCCGCTAATATTCTTGTTCCTATTTATTTTTTAAAGTGTGCTGGCATGCTGTGTACC
This sequence comes from Caloenas nicobarica, assembly GCF_036013445.1. NCBI lineage: Eukaryota > Metazoa > Chordata > Aves > Columbiformes > Columbidae > Caloenas > Caloenas nicobarica. The sequence continues at coordinate 19,207,358 of NC_088284.1, read as the reverse complement.
ACAGAATAGCTTCTCTAATGGGCAATTCCAGAAATAGAAATATCCCATTAGTTCCCTCTCCTTTGTCAGGGTTTCACAGTCACCGCTTATTCTATACAGAGCTGCAGCATCTCAAAGGGACGAGGGCAGGAGCGCTGCTGGGAGAGAAGGAGGATGGGCAGTCAGGCTGTCGAGCAGTGAATTCCTCTTGAAGTTCTACATCTAAGAGGCACCCTGGTATCTTCTTGCTTTTTGCATTACAGGGAGCTAAGCTGTAGAGAAAGATGCAGCAGGTGCCATCTCCTCCACTTGAGCTGCTCTGGGTTGCTACGTATGTGCCACAGGAAAGGGAACTGCCCACAGCAGTAGCTTTGGTGTTGCTCTCAATGAGATTTTCTCTGCGTTTTCTGGCTTCTCCATCACAGCTGAAACACAGAGAGGACAGAAGGGCAGTCAGTACGGTGTTTGAGTTGGGGTGGTGGTCCACAGCAGACCACATGCCTTGGACTGGGGTCCCCCAGGGCTGGGGGCTGTGCAGAAATATGGAGCAGAAAAGCCCTCTTAGTCTTCCAGCCAGATATCATTTGCAACTCAGCTTACTAACTTTGAAATGTTCACATGTATAATATATTAAATGTGTGCCAGCTGACCTCATCACCGAATCTGTGTTGATTTGAGCATGTGAATCATGGTCTTGGGGCCATGTGTGCTTTCTCCAGCACCGTTCAGATGGGTACAGGCAAGAGTGACTGTACAGGGGCAGGATGAGATGAGGTTGGGTAGAGATGGGTGCTCAGCACCCCTGGCTGCACAGGTTCCCCACAGCAGATGGGATGCCAGGGTAAGAAGGGATGTGAAGGAGGACTATGGCACTTTGCAGGTCACTAGGCATTAAGGAACATCAAGGGGAGAAGTACCAAAGTGACTGATGGAAGATGCCAGAAGTGAGTCGACTAGTATGTCATCTGGCACTATCAGAAATGACATTTGCTCAATGACCTTCCACCAAGCATGTAATCACAACCTCAAAAATACTGCAATCAATATCGTTATCATACGTTGTATCTGTATCCAGACATGGACCATGGTCCAGTGGCCTCTGTGCAGGCAGGAACCTGTCTGGTTTACAAGAGAAAGACTTTGCAGAGCCCAGGCTGTCACACAAGGCCTCAAAGGCCATGACTTTCATCAGCCTCCCATGCAGATCTGACTCCCTGCAATAAATACCCGACGGGGATCATTTCTCTCTTGGCCTCCAGATGAGAAACCAAGCGAGAGGCAGGTGGCTCCCATGTCTCTGCTCCATCCCCAGCTCACAAAGTGGTACGTGGGATGTAGCCTGGGAGTGTACATTGATGTGTTGTCTTTTTCTTTCCTGTGGGCAGATCCCCAGTGCTGCAGCTCCCTAAAGGAGTGAAGAAAAAGCAGCTACTTGCTGAGCAGGACCATGCTGTGGGAAGCGGTGGGTTTGCATATAGGCGTCCCTGCAGCTCTTTGGCCTCGGGTACCTGTTCAGATTGCAAATTGGCAATGAAGCATTAAAAAAAAAAAAAAAAAAAAAAGGCAAAAGCCTTTGGCTGCCTGCATAACAGCCCCTTGTATTACATAAGTGTCACTTAGACCCCTTTGATATTCATGGTGCTCATGGCACTTAGACTTCTTTGCTCCAAGCAAATTAACTCAAAATCAGGCTAGGCCTTCCATTAAACCTGACAGACTCAAGGACAGGGCTCGTTCATTTACCGCTCTCAGAAAGAAATAGGAGTATAAACAGCTGTTGTGCTGATTCACTTCCATGTGCGAATTCACCAGGCTGGCGAGTGTGATGAGCTGTGAATTCTAGTCCTTACCTGGATCCTCCTCTCTTCATGTAAATCTCCATTCCCCCCCTCCTTGCTCGGCTCTCTGGATGGTAACACTCCGACTTCTGACTCTTTAATGTCACTGAAAGGAGTTTTATGTGGGGGATATTTAGCAGAATTGCATTAGTATTCGACATTTCAGCTCTTGGAAGTTTTCAGTTACGTTATTTGCAAGGACGTTTTTTTATCGCTGTAAATCGCAGTTCTTCAAGAACAATGTAGCAGTTTAATTTTCTAGGTCTATCTCTTTGTCTCTCCCTCTCTATCAGGATTTCTGGTGATTTATTTGATTCACTGGGGTCCTTTGGATTTCTTATGCTTGTTACATTGCACCTGTGTCTCAATGACAGCGAAAAATGTTCATTTGAAGTAAGAGCTTTGGCTTGCAGTGCTTTGGACTTGGTACAAAAATAGAACTGTGTAGAAAACTTCTTTTATTAGCTTTTTCAGAATTCTAGACCCCAGGTAGTTCAAGCTGAATAACAGCATGTTTTACTTAAAAAAGGAAACCAGATATTGGTTACTTGAAACGGCTACTGAAGGAAGATATGGGAGCACTTATGAGAGACTTTTGCTGCTTCACAAGACTTCACATCATATGCTCTGAGGACTAAAATATTCAAGTGTGTAGCTTATTGCATTAGCCAGGTTGTCTTTTGTTAGTCTTGGATCTCACTCTCTTTTTTTCTTTTTTTTAAGTACAAGAAACACAAAAAGAAAAAAGCCCAAGTGAAAAGATGTTCAGAAGAGGCTGCTACGGCTGTGCAATGGGGGTGTGACAAAGAAATACTAACTGCAGCCAGACAGTTAGTGTGGGTTTGGGTTTTTTTCTAGAAAATTCTTCTGATGAAGGATTTCCAACTGTAACAAATGTAATTTAGGGAGAAACTCAGACAATTCTAGGAACAAAGAAAAGGATGCTGCACATACTGTAGTGGTAAAAACTGACAGATTAAACTAAGAATTCTCTCCTAAATATCATATCTCTGTATGCAATATTACACAGACCTTCATGATCCACAAAGACATTCTGACAGTACACTTCATTTCTGCCTTGCCCTCATTTAACAGGATTATTTTGCCTTTCTTTAGCACTTTGCATCTGAGATTCCAAATGTCTTGGAAAGCACATGCCATATGGACCTTGGGTAAATGAAGATGTATTGTTTGTCCTTGTTTGACATGGTAGAATATTAAGACATTGAGTTACGAAGGATTCTAAAACATGTTGAGTGAGAGCTGTATTTGGAAACAGCACATCCCTTTCAAAGCTGCTTGAATTTCCAGAGAAATCACTGCTGTTATGAGTAAAAGGATTAAAATATCTCTTCCTTTCTTTTTTTTCCAAGTCTAGAAATACAGTTACTGGCAGATGGCCTGTGGTGCTCAGCATTCATTTAAACAGTACTGAAATATTAGGATTTTCTGTCCATGTGTACAGACACACACAGACCCACATGCACACACAGAAACAATTCTAGGCAGAGTTTGAACGTAATTTTCAAATCAAAGCACATTTCAAGGAGGATGCTAGACCAGATTCAAGCTAAATTTGCAGGCTGAGCTCATCCGATGAATGGTACTATCCGACTGCATAGATTGTGATGATTAACACGTGTGACAAGTATTTTATCGAACAAGTTGACTGTTTACAGGCTTTGTCGGGGGCCAGCGCTTCCCACCTCTGCCAGGCGAGGACATCAGTGGGTTGCACTGGGAAATCAGGCTGATCCCTTTGGTGTGGTCAGACTGTGATCGTGGCCGTGTTGGGGAAAGTGGGAGCGATGCCGGGCCCAGCGTGGTGCTGGCTACCTCTGGGGCAGCGCTTCTCCAAGACTTGGCTAATCTCTTAAAATCTCTTTGCAGGGCCCTTGGTGAACGTAACACTGATTAGATACCGACTCTGCTATTTGTGCATTAAAGATGCGGACATTTCCCTGGCGGCAGATTGCTCTGGCAATGCTTAAGCAGGAGTTGGTATCTATTGCACAGTTATTTTATAACTCCCTGGTGCCAGTTCTGAAAGGGTTTGATCAGTGCTTTTCATACTATGCTGTCAAGACAGCACATAACCAACAACTATTGTAAATAAAATATTCTGGTTTCTCCAACAGGTATATGCATATATAGATTTTTCTTGTGCAAAGTTGATGTTCAAATTGAAGGAGGTGCTTTGTAACAGTGCTTTGTAACAGCTGCCTTGGTTGCAGCGACCATGAGATGGTGGAGTTCAGAATCTCATGTGGCGGGAGCAGAATACCGAGCAGAATTGCAACCCTGGACTTCAGCAGGGCCGACTTTGGCCTGTTCAGACAATTGCTGGGGGAAATCCCGTGGGCAAGGCTGCTTGAAGGTAAAGGGGCCCAAGATAGTTGGTTAACATTCAGGGACTGCTTCTACCAAGCTCAAGATCAGAGCATCCCAACACATAGGAAGTCAAGGAAGGGAGCCAGGAGACCTGCGTGGTTAAACAGGGAACTGCTGGGCAAACTCAAGTGGAAGAGGAGAGTTTACAGATCATGGAAGGAGGGGCTGGCCACTTGGGAAGAATATAAGGCTGTTGTTAAAGGATGTAGAGAGGCAACTAGGAAAGCTAAGGCCTCCTTAGAGTTAAACCTGGCGAGAGGGGTCAAGGACAACAGAAAGAGCTTCTTCAAATACATGGCAGATAAAACTAACACCAGAGGCAATGTAGGCCCACTGATGAACGGGGTGGGTGCCCTGGTGACAGAAGATACAGAGAAGGCAGAGTTACTGAATGCCTTCTTTGTCTCTGTCTACTCTGCTGGAGGCTGTCCTGAGGAGCCCCGTGCCCCTGAGGCCCCAGAGGAAGTCAGGGCAATGGAGGAGTCTGCCTCAGTTGATGAGGACTGGGTTAGGGACCAGTTAACCAATCTGGACATCCATAAATCCATGGGTCCAGATGGGATGCACCCGCGGGTGCTGAGGGAGCTGGCTGAAGTCATTGCTGGACCACTCTCCATCATCTTTGCCAAGTCTTGGGAAACGGGAGAGGTGCCTGAGGACTGGAGGAAAGCAAATGTCACTCCGGTCTTCAAAAAGGGCAAGAAGGAGGACCCGGGCAACTATAGACTGGTCAGCCTCACCTCCATCCCTGGGAAAGTGATGGAACACCTTATCCTTGGTGCCATCTTCAGAAATATCAAGGATAAGAGGGTCATCGGGGCAGTCAACATGGCTTCACCAAGGGGAAGTCGTGCTTGACCAATCTCATAGCCTTATATGAGGACATAACAAGGTGGACTGATGAAGGCAGAGCGGTGGATGTGGTCGACCTTGACTTCAGTAAAGCATTTGACACCATCTCCTACAGCATCCTCACGGCTAAACTGAAGAAGTGTGGACTGGACGATCGGGTAGTGAGGTGGACCGCAAACTGGCTGAAGGAAAGAAGCCAGAGAGTCGTGGTCAATGAGGCGGAGTCTGGTTGGAGGCCTGTATCTGGTGGAGTCCCTCAAGGGTCGGTACTGGGACCAGTATTATTCAATATATTCATCAACGACTGGGATGAGGGAATTGAGTGTACTATCAGCAAGTTTGCTGATGACACCAAGCTGGGAGGAGTGGCTGACACGCCAGAGGGCTGTGCTGCCATCCAGCGAGATCTGGACAGGCTGGAGAGTTGGGCAGGGAAAAATTTAATGAAATATAATAAGGGAAAATGTAGAGTCTTACATCTGGGCAGGAACAACCCCAGGTTCCAGTATAGGTTGGGGAATGACCTATTAGAGAGCAGTGTAGGGGAAAGGGACCTGGGGGTCCTGGTGGACAGCAGGGTGACCATGAGCCAGCACTGTGCCCTTGTGGCCAAGAAGGCCAATGGCATCCTGGGGTGTATTGGAAGTGGGGTGGTTAGTAGGTCGAGAGAGGTTCTCCTTCCCCTCTACTCTGCCCTGGTGAGACCTCATCTGGAATATTGTGTCCAGTTCTGGGCCCCTCAGTTCCAGAAGGACAGGGAACTGCTGGAGAGAGTCCAGCGCAGGGCCACAAAGATGATGAAGGGAGTGGAGCATCTCCCTTATGAGGAAAGGCTGAGGGAGCTGGGTCTCTTTAGCTTGGAGAAGAGGAGACTGAGGGGAGACCTCATTAATGTTTATAAATATATAAAGGATGGGTGTCACGAGGATGGAGCCAGGCTCTTCTCGGTGACAACCAATGATAGGACAAGGGGTAATGGGTTCAAGCTGGAACACAAGATGTTCCTCTTAAATTTGAGAAGAAACTTCTTCTCAGTGAGGGTGACGGAACACTGGAACAGGCTGCCCAGGGAGGTTGTGGATTCTCCTTCTCTGGAGACATTCAAAACCCGCCTGGACGCCTTCCTGTGTAACCTCATCTGGGTGTTCCTGCTCCGGCAGGGGGATTGGACTAGATGATCTTTTGAGGTCCCTTCCAACCCGTAACATTCTGTGATTCTGTGATTCTGTGATTCTGCGAAATGACTCTATATGTGTCTACATCTTTAACAAGGAAATATGATAAATCCTAAAACACACAGAAGCACTGCTATAGACAAAGGGAGGAAAGAAGAGTTGATCACCTAATAATAGAAATCAAAGAAGTTAAAACTTTATCACTTCAAAGAAAAAAAACCACACAGCTTCAGAGCAGCTGTGATAACCACTGCACAATAATAAAGAGGAAGATGACCAATTTGCTAAAGAAATCAGCAAAAAATCTTATCTTGATGAGAAGCTCTAAGTAGCTGATTTTTTTTAACCTTAGGCACTTTGTATCTACTTCTTTGGTCTCGGAAAATATTCTATCTACAGTCAAGTTCATCCAATGGATGAGATTGGCCTCAGATATCTTATATGACTGAAATCAAAGCAAGCGTTGATCTTGGAATTATATGGAAGAAAGTCTTTAGAGAGCTGTATCATATATATTGCAAAACAATCTTAGAAAGGCTTTTACCCTCAGGAGCTTGGAAAATGATTGTTTCTATGAAGATTTGTCAATGAGTATTTGAATCTGAGACACTTTGACCCTTACTATTGACTTATTTTGGTCATAAAGTACATATCTTAGACTTTTGCAGCAAATGAATAATTTAATGGTTGGTATCCACAATTTATAACAAACGTATATCAGTGTATATTTTCTCACTTAAAAGTCTAGATCTTCTTGATAGTGCTAGTTTTGTTCCCTGCCTTCACTCCCTAGTATATTGGAGGCAGTTATGCTTCCATGTTTCATGCTAATTTAAACTAAGCACTTCTTAAGGGTTGCCCACTTTTGTGCTCTGGGGGAAACTCATTGTATCTGGAGAACTTTACATCCCAATAAGGCTTGTAGTTAGTCTATGAAAATACAGGGCGAAGACATAAAGGGACAAAAATTGCTGATGGTGGATTCACAGCTATTAGCTTATTTTTTCCCCTTGCTGTAAAGAAGTAGCAGGTTTCAAAAGGCAGTAAAAAAGTATTGGATCAGGACAATTTTGTTGTTGTTGCTGTTCTCATTTGTAGCTGGTGATGCAAATTAAAGCTGGGACAAAGTGTAGTGTCATTATTACAGATGATATAAGGCTGAGCAGAGCCAAATTGTGACTGTGGCTCTGAGTCTGGCGTGACTGTTCACTCTCCATGCGTGGCTCCATTCAACTTCCAAGATTTCTCTTATTCAGCCCTTTTAGTCTCATATTTACTGCAGCATGTTACAGAGGAGACATAGGTAATGTGTTCCCTCTCTTGGGCTTTGCTTAAGCAAAGCAAATCACTGTCACTGCTTCTGCACTGAAAGCCATACGGATACACTCTTTAAGAGTAAGATACAATCCTGGAAAAAAATCGCTCTGCTTTTGAAGTAATTATTTCCAAATAAAATTGGAACAGTGTGCCCACCTGAGGACCAAGATAACTCTAGGTTATTACTGTAATCATGATGGTTAATTTTTCCATGTAGACAAGAAAATCAACAGGATAGTTCATTTTAGTCTCCTGGTGAATGGAAATTATAATAGCACAGCCAGTGGTGGCTTGTCCTTGGTCTATTTTATACCAGCTATATACATGGGAGTGTGTGTGTGGGTGTCTGTGTAAAGAGCAGAGAAGACCGAGGAGCAATATTAAAGATGAAGGGTCACATTTTTTTTTTTTTCCACAAACACAGGAAAACAGAAGTCTTGCTCGTGGAGCTCACAACATTGTCAGGAGTCACGCTGCGGTTTTAAAATCTCAGCCTGAATTTTGGAAGGTGCTGGGTAAAGTCACAATTCAGGTTAATCAGCCCCAGATACTTATTGTCCCACTTTTTCCTGTCAGTGGTGGCTGCATTACGTACACCCCACCTGGATATGAAGATGTCATGCTTTTTCATTTGCAGTTTCTTCTCTGCATACTGCCAGACAGTCTGTCCCTATGCCACTAAGACAGACCCAAGTAGCACCAAATCAGCTACAGAAAAACTTCAGAATTATGTGAATCCCCACATCTGGGGATTTCAGGGGGAGCTGAGGGCAGGTGATAGCTCAGCAGATCTGCCCAGATTGCTGAATGTTGTCCAGCTGTCCCCAGAGCATAGCAGAAGATGGATACTGTCAGGGTGGCACAGGTCAGGGCAGAAAATCCTGCTTGCACTTGGAAAATGTGACAAAATTACTGATTGCTGAAGTTGGCATTGGATAAAATGTTGTTAGGGTGACTAAAATCTGCTGTGTAGCAACTCTGAAAGTACTCCATGTTTCTGCAAATATGCTACTGAAATTTGGTCCTGCTGATACAGCCACAGGAGGTTATATGATCTAAGCAGCATTTGAATCCCAAAAGGTGAATATTACACCATTTAATTAATCTGATATTTCTCCCTGCTTTCTCATTTTCCCCCCTTTCCTTGGGGTCTAGCTCCTCTTCCAGGTTCCTCTGGGGTCCAGATAACTGCTTTACTTCTGGCATACTTGCCTTATCTAAAGCAAAATAAAATGAGATTTTGGGCGCTCTCTGGGAGGTGAAGTGTGGAAAACACTAAGGGATATACCTAATCTCTTCTCAGCTGGTGTCTGAGAAAAACACAGAATGCTACTGATGCTATCGACATCTGACCGGGTTGCAAAATGCAAGTATTGCAAATCCTATATATCAATGTTGGGAGATCCATACACATGAAACCACATGTAATTAGGATTTTGATGTTCACGTTGCAGAAGAAGTGCATAACCTTCAGGAAGAGCAGTAGAAAAATAATATTTCTTAGATGTGTATGAGAAGAATCTAAAATATTGCTGGTAGCCTCCAGAATTACTGATTCCAGCCGTAGATAAAGTTGACCTTTCCATAGAGATCTGCAGAATAAACCCAACACACATATAGCACAGTATCTTTTCTACCTTTCGGCCTGGTATCGGAAGATATAAGCAAAGACTGATTTACATTACAAAATTGAATGCCGACAGCTGCCTATGAAAGTGCTTAGCAAAAGGCATTGTTTACGAGCAACAGCTTTGCTTCCATGGTATAAACCTGCCAGAAGCCAAACGCTCTGCAGCAGGACCACCAAACATTCAGTGCTTTATAACATTATCTTACAATTGATGTAGAAAATGGGGGAAATGTATATGACTGGCTTTATAGAGATTTAAATGATATTGTTATGTGGGGAGATAAGAAAGATAAAGCAAAGTCCCTTTTCATGCCAATTTCTACATTGGCGCAGTCGCTGAAATGAATAGAATTTTTCTGATTTGAATGAGAAGGGGTTCAAACATAATCTGCTCTGTTGTCTTAGCGGCGAGCTGTACAAATAGGCTGGACTGTGGATGTTTAAAAGTGAAGATAACAGATAACCCAGAGTTAGTGCATGTATATTTTGGTGATTTTGATCCATATGCTGCTGCCTCTGAAGTTAATCATCACATTTGCATGGTAACCAGCTATCATTTCCTGCCAGAACTGATCACAGGGGACAGCTGTGCTCTGAAATAAGGGCTCAGCACTCTATCCTGAGGTGCTGTGGGACCTCTAGGAATTCTTCATGTCCTGCTGGGAGAGAACTTTTTTGAACTTGAGAGTCAAAGGGGATAATTCTCAGGGTTTCTCTTACTTCACCCCATCATCCATCTTGCTCTTGTGAGCCAGCACCATTTCCAGAGAGCTACCTGGCAGCACGGAGGAATCATTTGCACGCATGGCTGTTCTCACTCAGATAAATAATGAACAGAGCATTGTTCAAAGGCAGGTCCCTAGGAAGTATCAGTCTGATACTGCAGTACTTTTGGAGGGGCCTCAATCCCCTGTGACCTGGCACTGGCAGGGACACAGGGCAGCGTTAGCCACACAGTATCTTCAGTAGTGGCAGAACTTCATATACCTCCAGATCTCTTTTCATTGAAATTTCATGGAATCACGGATGAAACCTGTTCCTGCCACCTGATGGGATTGCACTACAGCACGAGGATGCAGGGTATAAAACATGGTGGGACATGGTGCTCCTGAGGGCTGCTTGGTTACCTGTGACCTGGCAGGGTGTCAGCGTGTCTGCCAGCAGTGCTGGTGGAAAACTTGGCCTGCTGCTTGCCAGGAGCTGCTCTGCCACCAGCCCCAGCAGTTATGACTTGCTTAGTGTGCCTGGAATTTCCACACCTAAACATTGTCACTGGCAGGAATCACACACCTTTATGCTTTATCTTCTTTATGCTTTATCCCAGAGTTCAGCAGCACGGAAGGGGTGTTGTGTGGTTTGGTGTTTCGTTTTTGTTTTGTTTTGTTTTGTTTTTCCCCCTCCTTGCATGCTATGACCTGGCCGACACCACTGAAAACCTCCCTGCTCTGCATGGAGGGTGGTCGAAAATGTGATACTATTTTGTTTGCATGGAAGTATTCCACATTTGTAGAACATGTTAACTCAACTAACAGCGTCCTTTGCATGTTGAAGAGTCCTAACACACTGCCTGATGCCTTGTGCTGAGCCTGTCACTGCAACAAGTACCTCTATACAGCCCTCCGGTTTAAACACTGGGCTTGATTTAGTTATCATCCTAGACATTGCAGTCATGAGCAATCATCTTCAAAGGAGTGATAGGCAGAGCATCTGGGCCAAATTGTAACGTGATTACCTGACAGAGTCTTTAATAAAGACAATACTTTAGAGACACTTCGGTTGATCTGAATTATTTTTTTTTAGATTTAATTTTAGAACAGCAGTACTGGAAACACGCTCCCTGAGTCATGTATGGGGGCATGAGCAAGAAAGGGACTCTGGTTTGAAAGAAAACAGAACCGCTGACCATTTCCTTTGGCAGTGCCTAGGAAAAGTGAGCCCAAAAGAGCAACCAAACAATTTAGAATAGGCTTTCATTTAAGTAATCTTAAGTTTCTAGTAAAAAAGGGAACTTTAAAAAAAATTTTAAAAGGATTCTTTCAGCTCCTTCCTTAAAAAAAACGGAAATTTTGCCGTGCATTTAAATCCTCCTTGGAACTAGCATTGCCTGCTGAGTGAGAACAGAAGATAAAAGCGCTACAAGAAAAATATTTAAAGGACTTTAAAAAATCCCGACGTGCCCCCAAATACTAAAAGCCTGCACGGAACAACGCCTGCTCCTCAGGGGTCAGAGACTTCAAGCAACTCTTCGAGCGCCAGCCGACCCCCGCAGCACGGTCCCTGACCCCTCGGCTCGCCATCAGCCCGAGGCGACACCGGGCACTGCGGCCCGGCGGGTCCCCCCGTGTCCCGGGGAGGGTGGGGAACCCCGCCCGGGCGCCGCCCCGCGAAGGGCTTCCGCGCCGCCCGCCCCGCCGGGGCCGCCCCTCGCGGGATCCCCGCGCTCCCGCCCCGTCGAGGCCGCCCCCGCCGCTCCCCGGGCCGGGTCGGGCCGGACCGGGCGGGCAGCGCGGCGGCGCGGCAGGCAGCGAGGGCGCGGCGCCGGGCCGGGGGCCGCCCTGACCCGGGGACGCTGGGCAGGTGTCGGGGTGTCGGGGTGCCGGGTGCCCCCGACCCCGCCGAGGTGAGTGGGGAGAGCGGCGGCGGCGCGGGGCTGCGGGCCGGGGGAGCGGCGGGCGGCTGGTGCCTGCCCCGCTGGCGGCTTCGCTCCCGCGGGAACGGGGCTGGCCCGGGGGCGGCGGGGCTGGGCAGTGCTCTGCGCCCCGCTCCGCGCTGCCGCAGCGGACCGGGCGGGCTCCATGCTCCGGCGGTCGGTGGCAGACATCCGCCCCGCCGCCGGCACCGCGGGGACTTCATTCTCCGGCGGCCGGTGCGGTGCAGCCTCCACGCCGGTGCCAGCGAAGGCTCCATCTCCCGGGGGCGGGTGGGTGCCTCCTCATTTACCCCCTGGCTGTATCTCCTGGGGTTGGCAGCGTGCATCACTACTCCCTGTGGTGCTTCAACCCGACCCCCCCGCCCCGCCCCACCCCGTCCCCGTCCCCGGGTGTCAGTGGGGTGCTCCCCCTGTGACCTTTGAGGCTCCATCTCCAGGGGCTTGAGTGGTGCACCCCCCTGGAAGAAGTCTGTGGGACGTGTGCTCCCATCGCCATGGGGGCTCCGTTCTTAGGGGCCAGCGGGGTGCATCCCTTTGTAGGTCAATGGGGCAGGTGTCAGTAGGGTCCATCCCTGCAGGGCTGGTGGGGTTTCTTTCTCCTGGGGGTCAGTGGGGTGCATCCCCTGCTCAGGGGTTGCTTGCAGGGTCTCTGCCCTGACCTTGGTCTGCTGACCCTGGTGTGCCTGCATGGAAGGCTAAGGGCAGCCCTATTGCCTGCTGTGACACTTGGTGCTATCTCCCCGTGCTGTGGATTAGGTCATGTCATGACAGTGCGTGTTACTGTCTTGCAGTGCAGCAGGGCCCAGGGATATGAGGAAGAGGGGTGGTAGTCACAGAAAAACAACCACACACTGCCCTTCCCTGTACGCAGCAGTCTAATAAAATCAGACAGCATGAAGCATCTGGCTGATTTTTTTTTTTTTCCCCTAATCATCAGAAAGTAGTTCTCTGTGTCATTAAATACTCTTGTCCGCACAAAGCAACCTGTGATATATGCAGTGTTGTGAGCCCGGGAACGGTTGTGGATGAGATACGTAAGAGGAAAACATCAAGAGCTGTCCTCAAACTCTGAAGTTAAGTGTGCTGCCTTTCCTTTGGGTGGCCTGGGGTAGTCTCTTAAACCTGTCTCAGTTTGTAACTATCAGACCATTACACTCAGCTGCAGAAAGCTCTGATGCCCCTTTGAAGGTGCCATAAAGCTATAAATGGGCTTAATATAGCCTGTCCTGTTAACCTTGGTGCTTTCCCTTGGCAGCCTTTTAATGAACTGCAATGCTCATGAATTTCTCTCAATGGGCTGTCAGATCTTCTCTGGTTCTGTCTGGAGAAAGCGTGGTGGGGCCGTGCGGGAGGAGATGTCCCTGAGCCGCCTTTGGTCCCTTGTCCTGGGGGCTGTGGGCGTTGGTGTGGGACTGACACAAGTGGTGGACGGGCTCTGGCCAGCGCAGTGACAGCAAGTTCAAGCACTGTCCCTGGCATCCCTGTGTTAGCCTCCTGGTTCCAGTGGAGCTATCAGGGCTTGGGCTTCATTTTGCTCCTGGTATAAAGGCATCAGTAATGGCTGTGGGCATATCTTCTTGTTAGAGTGCTCAATCACTTTGGTCCAAGTTCCTCTGTCTTTATCTTAAGGCAAACGGCGATGCCTGTACTCCCTCTGCAATACTCACTTTCACGTCCAGGATGCACATCATTGCAGATATTGCCCTAATCCCTTGACTCACAAACTTTGCCATTTGTAGAGTGGCTTCTCCCTCTCTTGCATGGGTCTTGCACTGGACAAATGATCTTCTGGGTAGCCAAAGTTCACAGCGCATGAAAGAATAGCCTGCACTATTACCAAGGTAATAATTTTCTGAAAAACAAAATGCCTGGATGCAAATAGAATTTAAAATGTGTCTTTGAAGTCTTTCTTCTTTAAAATTATTCATTGCATAGCCTGGAGGAAGCCTATTTTTTTCGCTTTTGTAAAGCTCACGAACATTTCACAGAAGCAGGATATGATTTTTTTGTTTTGTTTTTTAAAATTTATTTTAAAGAGCTAAAAATCTTTCCGGTTTTATGATGTGAGGTCTTTTTTGTGTTCCCTTTGCAATGTTGACAGGGGACTGCTAGTCTTAAAAACTTGAGATGTGAGTAGATGTGTGGTTTAGTGGCTCCTGAGCTGGCAAAGGCAGCCGGCAGCAGCTCTGCCAGGGGCACAGCAGGGCTGAGTGCAGCCGGGGATGCTCAGGAGTCTCAGGGCAGGAATCAAGACCCTGGTTCTCTCAGCTGAGACGAACTGGGGGGAGTAGGTCGAAGTCCGAGCGATGTTGTAAAGGCTTTTCTAGGAATGCAGAGAGCTGCAGCTGTCTCACGTGGCAGGTGTCTACAGCAGGGCTCATTTGGCAATGCCCGTGACATCAAATCTCTGTGTTGTAAGGGCCAAATTTAGAAGTTGTTGCATTTCTTCATGATATTGCCATGAGTGTCTTGCTAACTTTTAAGTAGCTTTGTGGAATAAAGAACCGGCTCTGGGCAGGAGTCCGGCTGGGTGCAAGAGTGCACATTGTGTGTTGGGAGGTGGGAAGAGGCTTTAATGTGAGGTCTGTGTGCCTTAGCTCATCTGCATAAATGTTGTGAAATGTTTTGTTCAATTCAAGTGAAACTCTCCTCCACTTCCTGCCTTTACAATCCATGCCGTGACATCTGTGAAAAAAAACCTTTTTTTTTTTTTTTTTGGGTCACTGTTTCAACTATAGTTCTTGTACACATCACACTCTGTCTCTTGAAAGGTCACTTGAGTTGCCCTAAATGAAAAGCTGAGGATTTTATCTGTGGAATCATATGGAAAGGTCTTATAATGCAGGCAAATTTCTATTTTTTTTCTGAGTGTTATTTCTAAAAGTACCTTTCGTTACTGTATTCGTACACATTTCTATACTAAATAACATTTCTATACTAAATAACATTTCTGAATGTTGTTCCTGTCTTCCGTACAGGGCACGTTCTTTTACCAGCTTTCATGCAGGTGTTGATAAGTGCTCTACATAGCAGTCTTACCTTAAATGGGTTCAAACCTCTAATAAACTCCATTAGACAAATGCAGAATTAAAAAAAAAAAAAAGTTTTAACTGGGCAGTGTTAAATCAGGAAATGCAGAGACTGAGGCTCCAACAGCAATATTAACTTGGCTGCAATGCACATCCTGTAAGCTCTTTTATGGCATACATCTCATAGTGTAAACAGGAATAAGCACGCAGATTAACGTATGCAGAGAGAGTAGAAAAACGTATTTTTCTGAATTTGACCCCCTTCTCTGTGTGACAGCTGGCTCTTGCGTGGAGCCGGGAAAAGCCTGGCACTGCCTTATGCCGTCCTGGGCAGCGTGTCCAGCACTGACTCAGACATACCCCATTGCTGATGGAGTGAAAATAACAGCAGCGAATGAGTAATTCGGGTTTTGTTTCTGTTGAAACAACAGCATTGTAATGAACTGCATTTTATTCCTCAAGGTCTGTGAGTTGTACTATGTATGATCCTTAAGCATCCCCTCTTTTTGTTATTCCCAAATGGCATGGCTGACTCTGCTGAGGCTGCTGGGGCTGTAATGAAGTGCAATTGCTTTGCTTTGGTGAGTCTCAGCTTTCTACTCCTATTACCCATGTGTTATAGTAACAGCTCTCCTGGCTAATTTTAACTAGATCATGTACAAAAGTGATTACATGAATATCGTATTTTAACAGAGATCCGCAATGGACCAAGCAGTATTGCTCTTTGTATTATGTTGTCTTAGTAAAAACTGTGATATTAATATATTTTGCTAAATTGGTAAATTTAGCCTGAAGGTCAGATAGTCTAATCTGACCTTCGCCATGTCACAAGACATTGTATCTCACACAGTTACCACTGTGCTGAGATGGAGATTTGCATGCAATGTGGTGTCATCTAGGGCAGTCTGTGGTCCTTCAGCAGCAGCTTCCAGCAATGACAAAGGTAGTCTGGGTGAATAAAATTAATTTGTAGTTACTCTCTGGGATAAAATAATTACCCTTTTCTGTTTAAAAAGGGCTCCTAATCTAGTATCAATACACTGATATTGCTGCCTTGCTTTGACATTGTAAAGCTCTGCAAGGGAGATGGGAGCAGCTCTAATTCTGCAATCTAATACTCCTCCTGTTGTACCTGCCTAATTGCAATGGCTCCTCTTTGGTGCAGTCTCCCAAAGATGCTGCTAGAGCATTGCGGTAAGTCATGCCAATTGTGTTTTAATTTAATTACTGTTTGATTTGGCCAGCATTCTATTAACTTTCTCTGCAGTGTTAGACAGTTTGCAAAGGGAATTAGTACCTGGGTGGGTTACAGCATTTATTGTGTGAGCTTAATCTAAATTCCTTTTGAAATGGAATTGTATTAAACTAATTTAGCAAAACTTTGAAATTGCAGTAAGGCTGCTTTTGATAAATTTTTTATTTATCTTTTTTTCCCAACTAACTGTGCTTATTAAAATTGTTGTGATTCACAGTCAGAATGGTTCAAATTAGAGTGTCTGGATCCCACTGGGTTTTGTTTTGGGCCATTTTTGCTTTGTGAGAAGCAAAGGTAGACACCACTTCGGGGTCCCACTGCAGTGAACGGCCAGCTGTCCCCTGTCAGCTCTCAGAAATGGAGCAGCCCCTGTCAGGATTTCTGCTGGAGGAGTTACCAGAAAGAACAGCATCGAAAAATGAAAAAAGCGTAGAAAACGGTCTCTAACTACATTAAAGACTTGTGAAACTTCCGCCATTCTGGAAAAAAAACCTTGTAATTTTACAGAGTGGAGCCATCCTCCCTGTCTCAGACTGGGAAAAAGATCTATTCAATGTTACATTTTAATCATACACAACACAAAGACTTTCCGTCTGCTGTTTAAAATCCAGCCTTCTTTCAGCCTGTGTTCTGCCGGGATGTTTTCATCCAAAACAGGCTGCTGAGGCTGACGGGAACACTCTGAAAAAGCAGCTCTAACCTTCCTTCCTGACACTTCAGTAGTGACATCCACTGTGGGAAACTGGGGCATAAATGCATTAACACTTGTCACTGGGAAGAAAATTCTCTCTGTGATGGGGACCAGAAGAGAGTGATTCTTAGATTCATGATGCAAATTGGTTCATTATTTATTTCAATCAAAGTCTGTAGGTGCTGTTATAATGAAAAATTAAAGCGCACTTAGCAGAATATATGTGAGCTGACACTGTGCCAGCCCCAAAGCCTTCCTGACCTACAAAACAGAGGAGAGCTTTGATGCTCATTTCACTCTTTTCGAAGTCTCACACAAACAAACTTCGCCCAGAAGTTTGACAGAGGTAGGATCTATTAAAACAGATGCTGAGCCCACTCTGCTTGCTGTTGCCTTCCAGGGAAAACATCCTGCCATCGCCTCCTGGGTGTTACACATCTGCACAAGAGCAGCCCAGCTGCTTGGTCTTCTGTAAATAATTTGCAGTTCACTAGATATCATCTTACCAGTGCCACTATACCATTGCAAGTTGTCTCTAAGTTTAGCAATGCTCTTGTCTTCTCAGCCTCAGCAGATGGGTAAAATACAGCCTGTGCCTTGCTGGAGAAGGGTTTCTCCATGCCTCCCTCTGTGCGCAAATGTAACAGCTGTATAAATCAGTAATCACGATCTGAAGGGGTTAACAAACTGCTGCTTCTCTCTCTGCTCCCAGAACAAAAGCGATTGTCCAGTATCATGGGGTAATTCTGGCTTTAATAAGGAGCTATATATTTTACTGGCTGTGGTGGTCTTGGGATGACCAAGGAGTGATCTGTTGGGATATTTATGTATTTCTGAATACAATCAAAGGTCAAGAAAATACTTCAAAATGGTATGTGTTTCGAGAGGGCTCCTCTCCAAAGTGTGTACCAAAACACAAACCCTGAAGGCTTCATGCAAGCCTAACACTCTGGGGCAGCCCCAGCAGCTCCCCTGCGCTGGTGGAGGAGGGTGGAGGGGACCCATGGCAGCCACCTCAGCTCATTGTGGTGCCTGGCTGTCAGCCCATTAGCTTTATTCGGGGCTGGCAGGAGCTCTGATGGCAACTGACCTCATATTAAAGACTGAAATCCCTGTCTCATCTGAACTCAGTTCTCATCACGAAGGATGTCAGATGACGAGTGGGACAGGTATTAAACATTAAACATTAACCAGCTGTTCAGCTTTAAAATATTAATCCTGGTCTTATGCTTTTACCTGTTTTACTCAGGGTGCCTGGGTTTGAAGGACCTGAGACTTTCATGAGTGATGACTACCTGTCTCATGGTCATCTGTATCCCAAATCTGCAGTTCCAGTTTCCAGCTTTCAGGCCCTCCTTGCAGGTATTTCTGCTGGGGACATGCTTGCCACATTTATTTGGGAATACAAACATGACTTCAGGCTAGTTTCCAGTTTGCCTTCCAGGCTCCCAGCAGCACAGATTGTGTTACCCTTCTTTAATCATCTTCCCCACCCTTGACTCTTTGTAGCAGAAGAGCAAAACATCTCATCCATACCACTGAGCAGCGTTCCTCCATAAGGGTTAGATTTTGGTCCTCTCTTTCTTGGGGTGAGGAGCTGAGCAGGGAGATGTCTTCATTGGTATGATGGGGCTTAGGCTGTGGGATGAGATTTGGCATGTCCTATTCCAGCAGCAATCCATCTCCCCTCTTGCCTGGAGTAACAGACCTCCTCCTCTTTCTCCGCTGAATAAAACTACAAGCATTTCTACATGGCAAATCTGTCCCATAGCTCAGCTGGAAATAAATGCAGCAAACAAATAGGTGGCACCACTCCAAAATGTACAGTTATTCCAGCTGGTGGGCTGACGCTTCTGTCAGGTGCAAAGCTGTGGAGAGCTGGGTGCGATGGGCTTGTTGTGCCCCGCAGCCTTGCCTTTCAATCCACGTCCGCATGCTTATCAAAGGATTTAAACCTCTATACAGTGAGTAGTCTTCAGTGCGGGGAATCACAGCTCCTGGATAGCGAGGATGGAGAGGACCGGCTGGGTCGCCTAGCCCTCTGCTTTGCTTTCAGAAGGATCCTTCCTAATTAAAGCACAACTGGTGATTGGAAGATGTCTTGTTTGGTTGGTTTAATAAATTGTCATCCTCTCTACAAGCAGTAAAAGTCTATTTACTGATGAGGCTGTAAATGTCTTAGCTGTGGGGTGGTTATTTACTGCACTATTCTGATGCAAATGTTTGTGGTTATGTTTGCATTGATCATACAGACAGTGCACACAAATTTTACTTCTTGGTGCATTTAGCCTGATTTTATTTTCTCCTTCCTGCTGTCTCTGTTCCACTATACACTGTGTAACAGAAATCGCTTGATGTGTAATTGGCTGTCACTCAAGTGCCATTTTACAACATACAGATATATCAATTAAAATATTCTTCCTCTTCCAATTAGCTTTGACTCTTGGGGGTGAGATATTAGTGTTTGCCTGGAGAACGCTCCACTAAATCATTTGGTACTTTATACATTTATTTACTTTTAAATGCGTTCTAAGTGAACGGTAATGGCCTGTAGTTGTAACTGAAGAAAGGAGCGTTCATTGTCAGAGCCGTGTGGCTGGCTGACCGTGATGCTACTGGCGCGGGTGCAGCTTGAGTGCTCCCATCTGGCAGATGTGAAATCACTGGTTGAACACCACCGAAGAGGCAAAACCTGCCCTCTTGTAATGTGCGTCTTGGGGCATGAGGTAGGGAAGGATTTAGCTATCACAGTTGCAATTTGCCCAGATGAACTATTTCTGGAAGTATTTGCTAGTCCTAAGCCCCATACCTCCTAGCTGGTTCTTTGGTGGATGTGGACAAGCATAAAAATGGTGATTCAGCTTGAGAAACATGGAAACTCTTTAGAATTGATATTTCTTGTTTGAAGTGGTCCTCTAATATGATAGCAGCTTTTCAGTGTGTACAGAGACTTTGGAAAAATGGAGTCTGTGAGTTGGAAGTCTTGCCTTGAAACAGCCTGCTTTGTGATTAATGATTTTGTCTGTAGCCTTTTAATACTTCTGTAGATGGGAAGATAGCTCAGAGGTAATTGCTCTGATGGGGTGCAGGAAGTGTTACTTGTTGGAAGATATGCTGTGGAATCTTTTCATGTCCCTCCTCAGTGTTCATTGAGGATAATCCTGCCTGAGAGGAGGCATAGGCTAAAATCTGATGGAGCTGGAATTAGATGCCAACTGATTTAGGTACCTAATCTGCAGCGAGTAAAACTATTAGTTTGGATCTTGTAAACATGCAAAGAAATGTAGAAAAAAGTGAAGAGGCTTTTTGAACTTTATGTACTATTAGATAGTCGAGACAATGGACATTATTTTAGCTGCTGGCAATGATACCGCCATGGTCTCATAGTCGTAGGACTATGTCTGAATCCATTGATTTCTGTTGTGGGTGGGAGGGCGAGAAGGGGCTGCATCTTGTTCTAAAAACTACTGTAAACTGGTAAGACCAATTACTTTTTTTTTTTTAAATTGTTAGTTGAAACTTTAACTCAATGAAGCCTGGAAACACAACACAAATGACTATTAGTTTGTCAAAACTGAACCTGAGCTTTTCTGTGGAAGACGTAATAGTTACCTTAGGAACACCTGGTTCATTTTGGTCTGTAATTGCCTGAAGTTTGCCTGGCTGCACAGACCGCTGAAAGTGGTTGGTACCGTCAAGTCTATTGTGTAAGCCGTGAATGTCAATGCTTGTGTAGGGTGTGTTAAGTGTCAACAGTCTTTATTTGTGGAAAAAAAAAGATCCATTGGGGCCCATTTCTGCTCAAGCCAGAGCAAACCTGGAACAAAAAGCCATGGGTTTTACAGTAATCTTTTTCTTTCAGCTCCCACTTCTATTTATTTAATGAAGCTGTTGGCACTGCAGGGATGGTTCGCCCTTCCTCTGCCACAGACGGAGACTTTCTGTTTGCTGGGAGGTGCATCTGCAACCTGTATTAGACTGTTTAATTTGAGGGGCAAATTGCAATTCTAGTTGAAATGAACACTGTTTTTTTCTTAAATAAGAACTTGTTTAAATTGAATCAGGTTAAAAAACAACTAAGAGTCTTTATGGAAGAGTTTCGAGTTTATACATAGCCTGGCAGGGATGTACAGAAGCTCGCCAGCATTTGGGAGAGGCGACCCTTCTCAATGACATCCCTGTCTCCTTCCCGAAGCTGCCCAGGAGAGAGCAGATTCTCAGTTCCTCTTAAATCTGGCCAAATTTTGAAGCGAGGGTGAGGAAAGCTTGTGTTGATGCAAAGTGAACCTCGATTTTTCCCAAGACCTGTTTGTTCCAGTGAGGAAGATGTAGGGATAGTCTCATCTGGCATGTTGGGAAAGGCTTATAAAAGCATTCAGGACAATAAGCAGCTGCTTCTTCTGTCTGCTGGCTACTTGGTGTATCAGGTATAAGCTGCTGCTGAGTCCAGGCCATTGTCTAAAGGGATGTCCTAGAGGACTTGTGTGTCCACAGGTGATGGGCACAAGCCTGGAGGAATAAACCTTCTCCCTCCGCCAGCAGTCCTCTTGCTATGTTGTGCTGTGCGCTGCAGGAGCCAAAGCTGCTATCCAAAATACGAGTTTAAAGGTGATCTCAGGAGCTCTACCCACCTCTTATAGTTTTCCTGATCACTTTTGTATTTGTAATCCCTACCCCTTTTTCTCCTGTTGCTGTGAAGAAAAGCAAAACAGACAGGAGACACTGATGTGCTTGAGAAACAATGAAAGTTTATGGTATTGGAAATGCTGCCAAAACATGAAAAGGAAAGGGAAAGGAAGAATGAAGGGGGCAGGAGGGGGGCAATTTTTCCGTTTCTTACATTGTGTGTATCAGTAATGGATGGAAAATAATTTCAGACAAAGCTGTGAATTTTGTTTGTCCTTATAAAAACACTGATTTTTTTTTTAAATCTTCCCTTTGAGTATTATAGCCAACCTCACTTCACGGCTAGATATATTCATCTCAGTTAAATGCAACGGACAAAATCTACACAAAACAACTGCTTAACATTATAAGCAGCTTGCATAAACATGAATTATTGAGGTCACAAAAGCTCCTAGAAACCAGCAGAAGTGAGTGCACAGTTGCTTTTTTTTTTTTTTTTCCAAAACATGCATTAATTAATGAGGGGCTTAGAGCCCAGTGTGTTTCTCTCCCCCCGTCTCCATCAGATTTTGCTTTCATCAAGTGGAGGAAGAAAGTGTCACTTCTCCCTCTTTTCCCCCCTCCTTTTCTTTGGCCTGAAGCACAGAAAGGTGCCAGACGTCAGCCTATGCAAGTGCATCACTCGCATTTACTAAAATGCTCAGGCGGGTTGTGCTGGGGGTATCACAACAGCAACGCACCCTCCAAAATGGCCAGAGGTTTCATTTCGTGTCCCGCCTGGACTGCCTGCCTGCCTGCTGGGGTAGGAGCAGGAGACTGAAGTTGAGTTGCCAGGAGCTAAAGAGCAGTCACCTTCACAGGTTTGGGCGGTGCAGAGAGGGCAAGGTGCTCACAGGAGGAGCGTGGAAGAAGAGAAGATGATGAAGGGGATGTGGTAGTAGCTAGAGGTCCCACCCTTGCTCTGGGACTGCCGCACACCCCAGTTGGTGTAGGTGTGGACATAGTGTCTCCTGTTGGTCCCCTCCACTTGATATGGGCGTAGGCAGCATGTGGTAGCCACAATGCTCCTGGCTGTCGGAGCTGTGGGAGCATTTGGAGGGTTCCTTTCCAGCACAGGAAAGAATAACAGGGGTTTTGTTCGGAAATGGGATATGTGGACTGCTGTGATTGAGGTGCCGAATCCTGTTTGTGCGCAGAGTAAAGTCAGAGGGCATGTAAAGGTATGTCAAGGTCAAGGGAGATGTTTGCAGCAATGAGTTGAAGAAGAAAAACACAGGAATAAAGTATTGTTAATTTTTTAAATTTATTGTTTCAGTTGTGGTGCTGGCTGGAGTGGAAGCAAATCAGACCATCTGTGAGGAGGGACAGGCTACAGTGGCCAAGGTAGGAGACGAGAAGGACCACGATGGTGGGTGCTGGTAGTGTGGGTGGTGAGGGAAGGCTGAATCTCAGCAAGCTTGTATAGGAAGAAGCAGCTCAAATGACAGAGCTTATTCATGGGAGCCTGTGTCTGGGAGAGAGGATGTCCTCAGATGTGGTCCAAAAATGTAAAAAATATTAAGAGACAGGAAGCAAACTTGTATATAAGGTGGTTGAGTCTTGGTAGCCCGGAGAGAACAAATGGCTTGCCTGGTTTGTATTGTAAGTAAAGCCTCTGAGGCAGACATCTCTCTGTGTTTGTCATGAGTCAGTGTGGAGAAGATGAGGACAAAGGCCAGTGGTTGGTTTCTCTCCTGTCTGGGGTTGTGGCATCTGCAGAAGAAACTCAGATATCCAAGATCTGGATTACTGAGCCCCAGAAAGACAAAATCGGTATTTTTTTGGCCTGGCTGGTTTTTAGTGATTCCGCTTTACTTTGTGTCCTAATGAAATATAACACAAATGTCAAGACATCAAATGCGGTCTTTTAAAAATCTTCCTTGGTACCACACCTCTTCTTCATCTGCGAGGAATCTAATTTCTGCAGCCACTAGAGAAACAGTTCAAGGAGAGACAAATATTAAAGCCATTATTCAAATGCTTCTGGTCTGGGGCCGGTACCTAGTTTTAACCTACCAAACAGCAAAGAGGTTCTTTGGAATGAGTTTGAAGGGAGGAGCTGCCTCCGCCGTGCTGCGTGATGGGACACAAAGGCCATGGTGCAGTTACCCTGTAGTGTATCACTTGTGGGGACAGCAGGAAAAATGCTTCTCCCGTGCTTGATTCCACCATGGTTTCTGAATATAACTAGTCAGGGGCTGCTTTTGATATATAATAAAAAACCTCTAAGCAACAAAGGGGCTTTAAAACAAGCAAAGACTTGATGTATTTGTTAATATGCAGGGTAGCAGTGCATTAATTTTAAGGCATGCTTTTTAGGTTTTTTTTAAATGAAATGAGGACACTAATTAAAATTAATCCATTTACAAATGTTTCCGCATCCAATTTTAAAGCTTAAATAAAACATTCGCCATGTCTGTCTCTTTTCTTATCCTGAGACAATACAGACCATGTAACCTTTAACTCTTTAAGGTAATGAGCAGAGAAAGCTGTCTTAAATGATTTACTAAAAGATGTAAAAATTGCTTGTACAGTGGAGATGGCTTTTAAAGAGCAGGGAAGATGGCAGCAGGAATGTTGGGAGTGCCTCAAGATGGTTTTTAATGCTTGCCTTTGGGAACAAAACTTAAGTGAATTCATCGCTGTGTATTTTATAATGCAAATTATCACTTTGAGAAATGCACATCAAGGAAGGTGGCCAACAGACAGCTCATTTTCATGAGAGGGGTGGGAATGAAGGGCAGGGAGGCAGCTGGGGCTGCAACTCCCACAGTCAGGAAGGGTTTGCACTAGTAGTGTTGGGGAACCACAGAGGTGGCCAAGTGGATCAGATAGACCACTCCACTAAGGTGCTTTATTAGATTAATTTCTGTGATTCAAAAAAAAAAAAAAGAAAAAAAGGGGTTTATGGCAAAGAAACTCTTTGAAGTTTTAGTTCTGTGACTGCAGCATTGTCAACACTGAAGATATTCTGTGCCTTGTTTAAAAAGGAAGCTAAACATGACCTTAGGTCTGTGATTGTTGGTACCTCCTCAATGTATGTTAATTAGCAAAGACCGTGAGAAAAGTAGTACAGCTGCTGAGGGAACTACATATTCTAATTTTTTAATGTGTTCCAGATATTATCAATTGTGCGTACAGATCTTTTGTGCAGTGTGGATGTTGACAGTGTGTGTGCAGTCATGCACCACGTTAAGGCACTTGCACATATAGTGGTGCAAAAACTCTTAAAAAAGCCAAAGAAAAGCCCCAAACAACTAAAAAACTCCTATAGGTGATATTTTAAACTGTAACGTAAGCTGTGTGTCTCTGCTGTGTTTCAGGCCACGCAGAAGGGAAGAGATAGCACGGGGCAGGTCTGTTGTGTGTGAGGATGTTCCTCTCTGCTTTAAGATGCAGATTTTTAATAAGAAACGTATGCATCTCTGCTTCTTGTCACTCCTATCCCTGGAATGTTTTGCTTCTCTCGCTGTCTTTTCTATCAGTTTCCTGTGCTTTGGTCTTGATGTCTGTTCTTTATAAGCCTTCCAGCCTGAAATCTGCCCAGCACTGACCCCACCTTGTCTCCCAGCCCTCTTTGCTCCAACTAAAGCTCAGCAGCTTCAGATGAAGTGAAGGAAGGAGGAGAAGAATTGGAAATCCCCATAGCAAAATGTGCAAATCAAAGCTGTCCTGGCTTGGGAAGGAGTGGCTTGTTGTGGCTGTCCTACAGACACAAGTGGGCAAGAAGTTTCTGTTTGGTGAATTAGCAGATTGAGAGTTTAGACAGCGGGTTGTTTGCACTCTAAATGTTCATCCATAGTGAGGGGATATATTGTTCCACCTTTCCGAGAGAAGTCATGCCAAGGTAGGAGATTTGAGCCCTCTTTAAAGAATCACAGAATGATTGGGGTCGGAAGGGACCTCTGGAGATCATCCAGTCCAACCCACCTGCTAAAGCAGGGTCACCAGAGCAGATCATGCAGGAATGCGTCCAGGTGGGTTTTGAATGTGTCCAGAGAAGGAGACTCCACAACCTCTATGGGCAGCCTGTTCCAGGGCTCTGGCACCCTCAAAGTAAAGAAGTTTCTCCTCATATTCAGACGGAACCTCCTGTGCTTCAGTTGCCCGTTTCCCTTCATCCCATCACTGGGCACCACTGAAAAGAGTCTGGTCCATCCTCTTGACACCCACACTTGAGATATTTATAAACATTGATAAGATCCCCTCTCAGCTTCTCTTCTCCAGGCTGAACAGACCCAGCTCCCTCAGTCTCTCCTCATCAGAAAGGTGCTTTAGGTCCCATTAGGGGACTTCCTCCAGTAACTCCTTGTCCTTCTCAAACTGGGGAGCCCAGAACTGGACACAGTACTCCAGATGTGGCCTGACCGGGACAGAATAGAGGAGAAGGACAACCTCCATCGAACTGCTGGTCACACTTTTCCTGATGCACCCCAGGATACCGTTGGCCTTCTTGGCCACAAGGGCACATTGTTGGCTCATGGTCAACCTGTTGTTGACCAGAACTCCCAGGTCCTTACCTGCAGCACTGCTTTCCAGCAGGTCTGCTCCTAACCTGTACTGGTGCCTGGGGTTATTCCTCCCCAGGTGCAGGACCCTACACTTGCCCTTGTTGAACTTCATCAGGTTCTTCTCTGCCCAGCCTTCCAGCCTGTCCAGGTCTCACTGAACAGCATGACAGCAAGTTTGTGGCTCTTAAAGAAGTTGCTGGGACCTGCTGTTTTAAGATGTGCTTCTGGTAGTTGATCTCCTTTTGGGAAGACATGAAGAGATAAATATTGCAGTTGCAGGAGTTAAGGCTTCACTGTGTGTTTGCTGGGGGTGTTCCTTCTCCCTGGGTGCAGCCACGGGAGGCGGGGAGCACAGGAGGACATGGCTGGGGACTCACCCTCCACCTCGCCAGCAAGTGGGAGGATTTCTTGTTGCAGAAAGCAACTTCTGCATGGGGCTACGATGGGGTTTTTGTCCTGTGTGCTCTGTTTCCTGTCTCAAAGTGCTGTGCAAAATGACTCTGCGTCCAACTGCAGATTCAAAACTGCTAACCACCCACCATACAGCTGCTAATGCACAGATTAGCTCCACAGCCAACAGCTTTAAGTAATCAAACAGAGATAATTTTACCTTTGTGACACAACAAATAAACACCAGAATCAGGAAAAATCCTCTCGCCCACACAATCCTACCCAGGTTTTCAAGGACAGGATAAAGGATTTCATCAAACCAGCAGCAGTGACAAGGTCACCAGGCTTGTCCCATCTTGGGTTGATGGTGAGATACGGCTGTGTGGTGGTGTGGGGTGCTGTCAGGAGGTCACGATGCTCCATAACCTGATGAGACCATGGCCAGCTGCTGCTGCTGCAGAAGACATTAAATGAGTAGAGCGTACACTGAAGGTTGTGTATTCACTCCTGCTTTTACAGGAAAAATTGTGGCTTGGAATGGCTTTCATTAATGACTTCAGCCTTTAACTTTCTGTTCTTCTGAAGAACAGGCGTTTCTCACATCTATCAGGATTTTAGTGCCATTAAGGAAATACAACTGTTACATATCTTAGCATTTCATCTGTGGCTTCCTCCTCACTGACCAATCTCCACCAATGTTGAGAAAGAAAAGAATTCTAGCGCAAAAAATTGTTTCAGAAAACATATCTTTATCTAGTTGAAAAGTCTTTTTCTTTTTAGTTTTATTTCCCAGCCGATCACGACTATTTTATTGAAAATGAAGTCTCAGCTTTTGTTTGTTTGTTTGGGTTTTTTTTGGGTTTTGGGGGTTTTTTTTTGGTTACTGCATCCTAGCTGCTTGGAGCTTCTCTCATTTTCCCTGCCCTTTTCCCCTTTGTTCTAGGAAACTCATTTCCTTATTCCTGCTATTAAGGATACTTAGCATGTTGTCATTGGGAAGCAGCACTCATTTATTCATGGAAAGAAGCTGCTTAATGTTTCATGCACTACAGTGAATAATTAAATAAAGAAAAATATCTAAGCCCACAAAACTAGCTGGCAGCTGAAAGGAAGAAAGCATTTGCAGTCCGCTGGGGAAAAGTGACACTCCTGGCCTGGTGTCCTAAACCACAAGGGTAAGGTTTAAAAATGAATACTTCTGGTGTGACATTAAAAAAATCTGGATTTTTCAACTTTCCATGCATTTATAACATTAATCTTTAATTGTCATACTCTTGAGCTACTGGCTGCAAGAACAGAGCTGAAATTGATGGGGCTAAGGAAAACCAGGCTGGTAAGTGGAATGAAGTGTCTGCAGGGAGGACGACCTTGCGAACTGCCAGGGATGGAAAGGCTGTCAGCACTCAGGCAGGCAGGGAGCTTGGCAGCCTGAGAGTGTGTGGCACTAGCGGTCATCATGTAGGATGTCTAAATAAGGGGCTTTATTGGCCTTTATAGTTCTTTTCACCATTTCGGGGCTGCTACAGTTGTCGCCCCTTTTATTTTGGTTTTATAATAAATCTTAAAACGCAAGTGTTGGGCTCTATGGAAATGAGATGAAAAACTGAGGAGATGGGACTTCTGTGCAGGGAGCTGGGAGAGGGGTGACTGCTCCCAAAATTATCTAAATAGACCATGGAATTTTTTCCTTTTCAAGTAAAACTGGAACTGAGCTGTAATTTTGCAGTGACTTTTGCTATTTTACAAAATGAGATCAGACACCTGCCATTCTCATGGCATAGGAAGCATCATTCTAACAGTAATTCAGGGCCCAACTACAAATGGGCAAGTGTGTTGCATGCTGCTTTTTTTTTTTTTCCCCTATCTAGTTTTTCCCTTCACTGCACATACCATCTCAAACTGATAACGTGCTTTAGCAGAATTTGCTGACACCAGTGACAGATCAAGGCTTGCACAGAGCAATAGCTCCCTGTGCCACCAGACTTCCCTTTGAGTTTGGTTAGTGTTAATTCCGTTATCTGAGGTAGGAGCCTTTGCATTCTCCTTTTTCTGTGCCTATGCACTGAGGTGTATAGGCTGGATCACATAATTTGTGCCTTTATTTTTCCACTGCCTTTTGCATTTTCCTCTCTGCCTGTGATCCGCAGCCCTAGCAGCAGCGGGGACACAGTGATCAGGACTGTGGTCATGCCCTATACCACTGTAAGAATTATTTATGTGGATCTGGTGTGCTTGATACACACCAGACGGACTACTGTAATAACCAGAGGACATCTCACAGCCCTACAGCTTTCACGTGCTTCGCTGCACTGCCAGCACAGCTCTGGCCTGACCTCTGCTCAGAGTGAGAGATTAGGTCCAATTTGTCTTCTAGCAAAACAGGGTGAGGCTTAGGGAGCTGTTGCAGCATCCCAGACTATCCAAAACAAGGAGAAAGAGGACTTTTTGGTTCCAAAAATGCTGTCAAAAATTGTCGTTGAGGGTTGGGCTGCATCAATGCTCTTAACTCTTCTGCTGGCTTATCGGTGTGCTGCCGCAGTAGTGGCCGTTGAGATCACGTCCACCAACTCTTCCCTAGATCGACAGAATCTGCACTGAATGGCTCATTCTTGATAGGACAGATATAGAAAAGATGAGAGGTTTGAGAGGAAATGTGGGTTTTAATTACTGCCTCCTGCACCTTGTTGGTGCTAGCTCACCGGTTTGTTGGTGGACTGTATGGCAGAAAGGATAGTGGCATTTTAAATGTGCTGTTTATACCACTGCCTTAGACTTTTCCTGTAGACTTGATTCAGCAAGGTACCTAACCACACATCTAGTTTGAATTTCGTGAATACTACTAGGGAAATTAGTGACATTCTTCCTGCAGTTCATTTAAGATGCATGGTTGTAGTGTGACCCAATTCCCGATGAAATAGGCGAAGGAATTTCCCACTGTTCTGATAAACCCAGATCAGGTCCTAAATCCAATTAACCCTTCAGGTGCCTGCACTGATGTCTGCTTATCATGGTACCGTGGTCTGGGAGCAGTACAAACACTGGCATGCACTGCACTGATCAAAATGCTTTCCATATGGTGTACTGAAAGAGAAGCTCTCCCAGGCTCCTGATTCTCTGCAGTTCATCTTCTGATGCTGCTCTATGTTACTACTTGATTAGTGGCCCTGCTTTGGCCACTCTTGATTTTATTTAGGAGAAACCGCATTTTCTCTGTGCATGAGTAATAGGTAAAAGGAGTCGCTGTGCTCGAGAGCTCTGGTGTCGCTAAGAGGGCAACAGCAGCCAGACCTGGGAATCTAGTAGCTCTCGTACCACTGACCTGAGGATTAAACCGTTCTCACCGAAACGTGAGCCCAGACTGCCAAATTGCCCATGATAGACTTCAAAGAACTAGGAATAAAACCATGCATGCATCTATTTCCTTTGCAGCAACTTTTTAGCTGGAGGCTATTAAATGGCTGCAGCAATGCACAGAAAGCCCCCGCCAGAGACCTGGCAGTGCTCAGCCATGCTCCGGAATCTCGTTCTTGGGGTTTTGTTTGTTTGTCGTCTGGATTAAAGGGATTAAAGACTTAACCTTTGTACAGCCTTTCAAATAATAGCATGTTTGTGCTCGTACTGCATGTCAGAGAAGCATTTTCTCCCCACTCCTGATTTTCATGATATAAGTAAAGATTTGAGAGTGAACAGGCTTATGTAAAGTCAAGTCTTGTGCTTTGAATCCCTCTAAATTTAGCTCAGTGCCCCTGTTCGTCTCTGCCCAGGGGTGTTGCTGGGACCAGGACAGTGCACCCACTTCAGCCACCCATCCTGAGAACTGGGGGGGGTCTGTGTCGGTGGGGGCTGCAGGCTGAGCTGACAGCTCCTCATCCTGCCCCCACACCTCTCAGCTGTGTTTTTCATGATCAGAAATAAAATTTATGCTGCCAGACGGGACCCTGCTGCATGTCAGTCTGCCGCATGCCAGCCGGCTGTGGGAGTTCTTCACCTCCTAGAGCGGCTTTT
The DNA here is from genome assembly GCF_036013445.1 of Caloenas nicobarica. Lineage (NCBI taxonomy): Eukaryota > Metazoa > Chordata > Aves > Columbiformes > Columbidae > Caloenas > Caloenas nicobarica. Next base: position 19,176,980 of record NC_088284.1, on the reverse strand, counting down.
TTTAAAGAGGTTTCAGAGATTTACAGTTGGTAGCATAGCCCTTTGAGCGAGTGGCAGTGGCTTTCTCCCCCCACCTCCCCTTTCTTTTGGGATTATTTCAACAGTGACTAAAGTTTTCAAAAGCATCCAAGTGATTTAATGACTTTATTGTCATCTGCAAAAATAGGACTAAACTCTTATTGGCTTTAAGAGGGACTTGAAAGCTGTCTTTAGCTTGAACATTTTATCTCATCCCTGTGCATATTCACCATGTGATTAAGAGAAGACCCAAGGCCACGTTTGGGACCAGCATGGGTAAAAGCAGTTCACTAAGGGATACACAGTTTTGGTAGTGCTGTTTTTGGACAGCTGGCAGTGAAAAAAGTCCTTTTGACTCTTTCTGTTCACAGCTGACTGGATGTAACAAAGAAGATAGGACTTTATTATCTGGATTAGATAACAGCTTTACCATCTGGACTGTCATCACGTTCAGTAACTGTTACCCTCTCCATCACACTACAGTTCTTTTCTAGATAGAACAGCCAAAATAAATAGTAATTCAAAAACTACTGTACATAGAAAACCCACAGATCAACAAATCTACAACCAAGAAGCTGTTGGATCCAGCCATGCTCAGGACCTGAGTGACAACTCCTTTCCCTCCAAAGATAGCACATGCAGGGTCAGCATCTAACGAAGCTTAGAGGACTTTCCTCTGTGAAGATATATTTTTAAAGAACTATCTGAATATTACCTAAAAATGTACTTTAAAGGGAATCCGTAATCAAAGTGATGTAACAACAGGAGTATTTACTTTTCTACTTGAGCCTGGAAGTGGTAAGTCACAGCTAGTTAACCATTCTCTGCATCTTAGAGAGGATTTTATCTTGGAAGAAATTTGCCCTACCCTCCCTGAATTTATTATAGAAGACACAAGTGCCCTTGTGTCTCCTTTGCACGAAAGGGAATACACACTGAGCTTGAGCAATGTATGTTAAATTTGCCAACAGTTCTCCACTGCAATAAATACCTCTTGCAACACAACACTGAAATCTGTGTATTGCAAGCCTGTGCTTTCTGGAGTATAATATACTTCATCCACTCTGCCAAATGCTCATAAGGAAATCGTAGGTGAAATTGTGAAATTAAACCACTATATTTGAGAGTGAACTTGCACAGACAGTTTGGACACAAGGACCTCATTTGGGCTCTTGACCATACCATTTTCTGAGGTAATTAACAGCAAGTATGTGACAGTCAAACAAGTTGGGTCAAACATTGAGCTGTGTCCTGGCTAATGTGAAGAAATAGATGGAAATATGGTTACAGATTTGAAACTTTGGAAACTGTGTAGCATTTCTGAGAGCTCCACTTGACCTACAACTTCTGGATAAAGGTAGCAAAAGAGATGTGAATTAATTTAAAAAGTCTAAGTGAATATTAATAGGACCTGCTATATTCAACAATTTACAAGTATATCTGGCATTTATAGATGAACTCTGCTGTTTGTTACATATTACATTAAAGAAGAATCCTGAACCAACATATCAAAATGTCAAGCTAACACAGCATTTTTCTTTGATCTCCTATTTTGTTAAAATGAATTATTGATAGTCTTTTGCATGGCTGGCAGGAGAGGTTTCTGATTTTTATTTGTGTATTAGATCAAATCTCGTATTCCTTCTGTAGGTAGATCTCTTTACAACAATATCTAGATGTGATATGTGCAATTGCAAAGCTCAGATTCTTTCTCGCGGGGAGTGTTTTCACCACCCACCCCTTGTTGCTGTGATTTCTTAGGCTGACATTTTCATTGGAAGTCTTTAAGCACATATATAGCCCACCCTGGAGCCTGTGGTCAGGTCGAGGGTGTGATGGTTTTCTGTGGGCCAACAGACCACACTGGTGGGTCTCTAGGTACAGAGAGAAATCTGAGCTAGCCTGCTTGGCTTCCAGCGATGTGGCTTGGGAAGGCATTTTGCCAGAGCAAGGTCAGTTTTATGCTAGATTTCAGAAAGGCCAGGTGGGGAGAGGGTGTGCACAGGTTTTTGGTGGCACTGGGGGATTACTGGGTCTCCATTAGCCACCATCACCTGCCCTGGACATAAGCAAAGCCTTGGTCCCCTCAAGGGCTCTGAGCTGCTCCAAGTTTCATGGTTTGCAAAACTCTTTTACTTTTCAAACACCACCCCAGTTACAGTTCTGGCAGTCATGTGTTTCTTAAGGGTCTGCCCCTACTCCTGGAACTTGGCAGCCCCTATCCCATTTGCTGTGCTTTGCCTACAAATGCAGAGGTGGTTTTGGCTTGTTATATTTTAAGGTCACAGGTCTTCATTAGAGTGGAGAAAACAAGGCTTCCTCCTCAGGGTCTCCTGTTCATCCTGTTTAGCATTTTTAATTCCTTCCAAAAGGTGCTGCCTGAGTTTGGCAGTTGTTGTTGGGGCTGTTCCTCTGATGTCTCTGGGTTTGCCCCGGCACAAGGAAGAAGAGTGCAAGGATGTGGCCATTAGGCTCATGAAGGGTTTTAAATACGGATGGATGGATTAAAATTGTCTCACTCAGTTTTAGTCAGAATAAACTGACTGGGAGGGTGGGTGAGGGTGGCCTTAGGCAGGCTGCCATATGAAGGACAGATGAACACGCTTATCTTCTTATACTCCCCCATTCCCAAATGTGCTTCTGTTACCTGCGTCCCATCACAGATTTGGGGAGTGCAGTTCCCTCCGTGTGATTTTGGGAAGGGGGAACCAGCGGTCCCTGCTTTTCTGTGCCTCCATGGAGACGCAGAGCCTGCCTTCTGCTGTCTGTCTCTCAGCTAGCAGGTCCGCTCGTTTTCTTCATGTGAAAATCAGATTTTCTCTCTCCGTTCCGCTGACCCACTTTAGGCTCTTTGAAGGCACGGTGGAGGTCCCCGGCGGCTGCAGCTTTGCCTTTGGGGAACATGGCTGGGTGGTGGAGCTGAGCGGACAAAACAGCAGCAGCACTCCCAAAACCCACGGCGGGAGGGTGGTTTTGGAGGTGCAGGCCCCCTTCATTTGCTCCCCTGTATTTGGTTGCATGTTTTTCTGTCTTTGCTGTTGCTTAGGGTGTGCTTTTTTTTTTTTTAGAGGTTTTATTTCAAAGCTGCTGGAGCAGCCTGCAGTGGGATTTCAGACACAGACGCTCACGCTTCATGCCTTAATAGCACCTGACATAACCTGGTCATAGACGCGAGCAAGGCACAGATCATCCATCCCCCACCACCACTTTGTCCCTGCTCCCATCCCCTGTATGTAGGGCATACTATATCCCAGGCAGCATCCCTGCCTGAATCTCTGCAGGAGCCCCAGGGGAGCCCTCCCCACCTTCCCCGCCTTGTCCTGGGCTCTCAGTTTCATGTTCAGCTGCTGAATTTGGGGCAAGTGCAGCTCTTTCTCAAGTGCGTGGGTATGGGGATGCGGCTTTGCTCTGACTGCACGGGGATGATTGCAGTTCTGCGGTAGTAATTATGTGAGCCCGGCCAAGGAATGATGGTAAGGGAGAGGAGCTGCGTGGTGAGATGACTCAGGGGTGGGATGATGCAAGTCTGGGGCCTGACTTTCTCTTTGCAGACTGCAGAAACATCCCTCCGAAAGCTGGCGTCTAGGACAGGGAATGATTTACCACATGGCTGCAAGTCTCCATTCTTTCTGCTTGGCACTGGCCCTGCTTCCTGCTGCAAAGGTCTCTAGAAAGAGTGTGAGACCTTTTTCCTTTTTCTTTTTCCCCCCACTGTTTTTGTTGGTTTTTGGTGATTTCCCGCCTGGCTGGAGGATCTCAGGTGGTGTAGGGGGAAAGTAAGGACATGTGTTCATGAGATGCTGTTCATGATGATTTAGCTGTCAGTTGGCCTTTGGGAACTTTTATTACAAATTATTTGATTTCCTTCCTTGTCCCTTTAACCAAGAACAGCAATTTTGTTTATCATCCAAATTTACTTTAACTCGGATGAATCTTCCTGTGCAGACGTGCTTTGGGGTGTCAGAGGATCTGTGTCTGCGCAAAGCTGGTCTGGTGCTGTAGCAGCAAAGCTGCCTTTGACTGACCTTCCCTGACCCTTCAGTGCAGGAGTCAGCAGCTTGTATTTCGTTGCCATACTGATGACTTTTGCGTGGCTGGTGAATTCAGCCATGTGGGCAGGAGGTCACCCAAATGGGGATTCCTTGCATCTGCCCTTCTGGTGTGTGGAGTTGCACACCGTTGCTTGGTCTGTGGTCACGCTGCAGAGATGTTCATAGCCCATCCCTCCTTCTCCTAAATGCTTCTTTAGATCTAACCACTCAACCCTGTAAGGAAGGGCATGGCAAGATGGATTTATGGATTATCTGCCTGCTGACTGGCCAGTAGAGACCAGCTCCTTCTGGCCTGGGGGCATTTCCCACACGTGTGCTTTGCTCTTCAAGTTCTGCGTAAAGACAGTTTGATGCCCATTTTGCCCTGTAGGAGATGCCGTCACTGTGTATTAAATCAAAAAGTGCTTCAATATCTGTTCTACATATAAGATGTGTTTTATTTTTATAACCTCTCTTGTTGCCTGTTGCTTTTCTCCTTGTACATCTTCATGGGTGCTACTCTTAGCACTGAAACTCTTTCCTCTGAATCCCGTTGCTGGTTTCCTCATGTAGGTTTATTATTTACCAAAGAAAACAGGGAACTTCTGAAAATTAGTATGAATTGTATTTGGCAGAGTAAAAGTGGGTATATAATGGCTCTGAAAGTTTTCCCACCCTGGTTATTTTGGTCCTGGCTCTCTGGAGCAGAGCTGCTGATGGGGCGGAACCGTGCCAGGGCTCCTGACACTTTGTGGTGCACACAGACAGGCTCTGCAGCAGACCCCTGGTTTCATTTTTCTGTTGAGATCGCTCCAAGATTTAAGCTCTGCAATGAAGGCAAGTGCAAAAAACCCTTCTCCACACACACGGTACTAATACTTCATGTGTATTTATAGAAAGGGCTGGTATTTTTTGCTGTTGGTATTAAATTATTGGAAGAGGGGTGGAAGAGTTACTAAAATGCAGTTCTTCCTATCATCTGTGCATTTCTCCTCTGCCATCTAATAACTCTGTGTGATGCTGAGGCTGGACGGTCATTTTTGGATCGTCATGCTCCTGTGGGTTAGGCACAGATCCTGGAAACCCCTCTGCACCATCATGTTGCTGTGTTTGCAGGATTGTCTATGGGGTTTTTGTGTTTCTTGGACTCTGGTTTGAGAGTTTTTGCTTGCTGTGTGGGGCTAAGGCTGAACATCAAAGGTAAGACATTGCATCATTTCTGGACTGATCCTGGACTAACTCCAGCAGAGCCAAGCCCTGAGACCAGGAGCTTTGCAATGCCTCCACAGCAGGAAGAGAATAGTAGGAGCAGCACAGCATTTATGCTGGTAATATACTGGTTTAATTTTTAGTAGTAGCTCCAGGAATTAGCTGTGTATATTTTTTTCCCTGTGCAATAGCTGTCTTGTTGGAGGCAGAGGCTAGATTTCTTGCAGGGTGTGTTTTTTGTGTTTTTATTAATTTAATCAGTATACAGGTGTCCAGGTTTGGGCTCATCTGATCGAATACAAATGCTCTCAGAGCTTTTGCTCTTGTATTCAGTGCATAAAAACTGGCAATGCTTTGGGCAGCTCAGGTAGCCCTCAAATAGATGTCTAGAAAAATCTGATGAATTGTTCCTTAAAAAAACCAGTTTTGCTCTGCTGGCTAGAACGTGCATTCAGATATATATTAACAATATAGGTGATGGAAGTGAGCTGAAATTAATCCAGTCTGTAGTTCCTATAATGACAAAATATCTATATAACTGAATACCAGGTTGCCCCAAGATGGCACTCTGGGTGCACATCCCACTAAAGTAATATTACGGTTGCAAAATACCATCTTTGCTATCTAAACACCTCCTGGGGGAGATGAAGAAGGAGTAAGCCAGAGGTGACAGGTGGGCATGTGAGTATTGCTACATAGCCCTTAAGTCATGGTCAATGAAGGCAGCAAGAGCGTTGTCAGAGGTGACAGGTAAAGCTCAGAGGTTCGTGGCTGAAAGCAAACTAGTGGTTGGTGCCCAAAACATGACCTAATATGTTACTATCCTTTTACATGCTTTTCATGTATTGATAAGGTGGTGTAATTCCCAGATAGATATGATATTTTATGCAATTATTTTGCTATTCCTTTACTTCCTCCCAAAAAATATTAGCTGTGCAGGGTGTACTCCTCCAACAGGGAAGAGAGCAAAATCTGACTGCTGAGGAAGCAGAGTTTCCAAGGAGTAGGTCCAAAATAATAAAAACCTTCCCCTTCCTCTGTTAGAGGAAAAAAGGTGGAAATACTCAAAAAAATGACAGGATAGAGGGAAAAAATATGGTACCTTGACTTCACATTACAGATACATTTTGGAAATTCTTAAGCCTAAAGGGGCTAAACAAATCTGTATTTTAATGAATAAAAGAGTGTCAAATATATGTTTAACTTTATTTGGTGTCTTAAGTTGCATGTGAGGGTCTTTTTCTCTCCTTCCAAAATAATCTTTGTGAGTCTACTTTAATGATTTTTCTCTTCTGGCTGGAAAACTGAAAAAGAAAATTTTAAAATAATTAAACTTTTCTCCTTATCAGCTTTCTCTGTAGCTGTGATCTATAATTCTTTAATAATGTACATGCTTTGAATAAACCATATATTTTTTAATGGTTTGCAGAAGGAAAAAAACCCTTCCTATTTTTGCGCTGTATTTTTATAATAACTTTTATCAGCCTATGTCTGAAAATTTTTCTCCATTTTAGAACTTTCTGTAATAGAATGAGACGAAATCTAATTCTGCACTTCACATACTCTGTGGGCCGAATCGATCCTTCATTTAATGCCATTAAGCGAGTTTTGCAGAGAAAGGAGTAATTTACGGGAAGCACTTTTTGGAGAAGCGGGTGTTAGCCAGAGGCGCCGGTGCTCTGTCGCGTGCCGTCGGTTTGCTCGGGATGCTCGCCCGCCTCTGCCTTCGCGTGTCACCCGCAGGACGCCGGCTGCGCTGATGCAGACACGGATCGTGTCGCTCCTTGGCTTCGACAGGGTGCACTAACCTGAAACGTGATGTGGCACGACAACACACCAACTTCTGCTCCGGCAGTAACACTGCTCACGTGTGGCGCAGTCTGCAATAGTCTCCTAGGATGGCCGCGTTGCATCTGTGTGTGATGGCCTTGTGCAGTTAAGCAGAGCACGCTGTCTTAAGATGAAAGCCAACTTTAAGAACAGGCTTGTCTTCCTCCCCTCCCTCCCCCTCCACCATTGCTGTTTTCACCACCACAACGGGACGTCTTCCTGCTTCCCCATCGCTCCCCAAAACACACAAGCCCTCCTCCCTGTGTGGTGTAACTAATCTGGTTTGCTGACTGAGCTCTGCTGGGGCCTTTAAAGTGATGCCAGCTACTACGTACTAAATGTAGCATGGCAGCGTTTCAGAGTGAAGCTAAAAACCCAAATCCAATAAGCAAGGAAATAACCGTAAATATGAAGCCTTGGTTTCCATTCTGTCCATCAGCTTGCTGCCTGATGGGGCAGCTTTGCACTAAAAGTTGGCCGTGGACCATATGTTAGAAGTATGAAGACTTATTTTTTTCTTCTTTAAGCTCAAATCTATGGATAGATGCATTTTTTTAATCTTATAGGAAAATCACATTATTTTCAGGGATGAGCTTTCAGGGGGTTTGGATTCTTTTTTCTCTCTGCTGGGATTAGCAAACAGCAGCAAAACTTACACTTCTTGTTCTAAATCCCTGTTCAAAATGGAAGGGGGGGTTGCCCAAGCTCAGGTTTTGTTCTTTTGAGGTTTAACTGAAAGAGAGTTTCAGGGAGGGGGTTCAGATCGTGCAAGGTACTGGCTTTCATGAAAATTAGCAGAACGATTTTGTAAAAAATATTTGCATTTCAAGCGAGCGTAGATTAGTAAGACTTTTATGGTGAAATTTTTTCGTGAAAAAAACAGGTTAAATGTTTCTTCTTTGTTTAGTTCATGGGGAGAAGAGGACTTCACAAAAAAAAAAAGAGGCAAAAGAACCCCCAAAACATGGCTACTGAACATCATGTGGGGGCACATGTGGGGGCACATGATGTGACCTAAAGAAAAAAAAAGGCACGGAGGGATCCGTCCACAGTGGTGGGAATGGGTGCTGGAAGCAAGGGGGTGCTTGCTTTTGGAGAAGAAGGGAATGGCTGCTGGAAGCTCTGTGGTCTTCTGAAACTGCAGAGTGACACTTCTCTTCTGCCAGGGCATCCCAAGGGAAAACTGTTCCTACAAGGTTTCATCAGGCCAATTTTGATTTTATTTTATTTTTATTGAACAAAAAATCAGGAAATTCACCAGTGTGAGGAGGATTAAGTGTGGATAATCCATTTTTGTGACTTATTCTGATAAGAAAAGAGCTCATCAGCTCCCTGTAGCCTTGCATCTGAAGACAGTTGCTGACAGATTGCACAAAATATGCTTCTGCATTTTTAGGATCCCAAGACAGCATCTTGCAAGCAGATAAAACCAAATAAAACCTGACAAACCATCTTTGTACTGGAGAGATGAGAAGGAAGATGCAGATAGTTTCTGTTGGAGGATTCAAATGTGAAGTTATGGGTAAAGGCATTGACTTGTAACTTAAACTCTTGGAATTTTGTCTTAAACATGAAGGATCTCAGTTAATTAAAAGTTATTGCAGAACTGCTGCTGGGGAGCGAAAAGTTTATTTTTAATTTTACTGCCTTACATAATGGTTACATGATGACAGAATCAGCCTGATGAAGCGATAGAAACTTAAGTATACCTTTTTTATTACTCCACAATTAAAAAGTGAGGTGTTGATGCTTTCTTTCATCCTTGACTTGTACTGCCCACTTGGATCTGTTTCATGGCCTGTGTTTCAGCTCTCACCTTTTGAGGACAGTATCAGTTTGTTCTGTACTTGGACAGCCCATGGCTGTGGTGACGACTTCTTGAACATGGTGTTCGTCAAGATAATAAATATTCTAGTCCACTTGCAGTTTCTCCTTTGGTCTTAAAGTGTTCTGGCCGGCAGACTGGTACACACTCATCTGTAACTAATGTGTCAACAAATCACTTCTATAATTTATCATAATTATGGAAAACCTATTTAAGCTGGATAATTTTTTAAGTAATTTATGTAACAGTGGTTATAGAACTGTATTTTCTGCCTTGATACAAGGAACTGTTGGTTTTAAAAGCTGAGCGTGCAACAGGACAATTAAGTCTGTTGTTTTTACCTGAAGAGAGCATCTACAGAAGAGTTGCTAACACAAAAAAAGGAAGGTGAGATGGATGGGAAAAAAATTTTTGATTATAAGTAAAAGGCAAACCACTTCTTTTTTGTCTCACTTAAAAATATCTCATATGAAATGCTCCCTTCCCTCCTTACTTTGAAGTTTCTGTGTGTCTACTCTGTGTTTACCAGCATTAGAGGGATGTCAGTTTGGTGCTTTGGGTCATCAGAAACGCTGCCCACCTCCTGCATGCTCAGGGACGGGGACTGCTGGTGGCCGCCTGGCTCTGCGTGGGTCCTCAGCCCCATCATCCACCCCCCGGTGAGGTCACGTTGGGACCCTGGTGGCTGCAATGGTGTGTTCTGAAGTGTGATGTTCAACGTATCTAGACAGAACATTGATCTGAGGGAGCCACCACCAGCTGATCCAGCCGAACAGAAAACCAGCCAGCAAAACAGCAGCTCATAGAGTGGTCCTGGCTTGACCCTTTTTAGGCTTAAAAAGGCTTGTTTCTAGCCACGGGCAAACTACTGTCCCTTTGCTTTTGCTTTGACAAGCAGCTTTCCTACAAAAGGACCGATGATGACCATGATTATTGCTGAGCTGGCCTGTATTGTGAAGGGTTTTTAAGCTAAATGATGATAGACACTTGTAATAGCTCCAAGGAAATCTGGTGTGAGACTCCTTTGCTTTGTGGCCTCGGTCTGCCCTTCCTCCTCTCTAAATTCTGTAATTTCTGTGAGTACCGGAGACTTTCTTGAGTTACAGAGGAAAGGCTGGAATTGATTTACAAGCTAACTTAATGCAGCTTTCATCAGACACTCTTAGCTATTGAGTATTTCTGGCTAAGTCTTTTTAGAGGTTTAGAGCTTGCTTTATGAATGTGTTTATTAATTAATGTCTGCCTCTCTTTCATGGCTTTGATTTTTTTTCCAGTCGAAACGATCCCAAAGGATTTAATTGTAGTGATTTTTAATTGGTTTGTCTTAAAAGTATTTGTCAGCAAAAGAATATGAAATGGAATGTATATAAAGATTAACAACGTCAGATCCTTCCAATAACAGGGAATTAGTGCAAAGAAGATCTGCAATATCAGGTTCTATCTGCAGAGTCAGACATGCAGAGATCCCTGTCTGAGGTATATGAAATCTTATAGTTGAATTTATTGGCAACGATGTGGCTTTCAGACAGCGAGTTTGGTGCACTGCCCTTCCTTTTCGTGTTTGTCTGTATGCCTTTGACTGTCATGTCAGTATGATAAACAGAAAAGCGGTACTTTAAATGTTAATTTGTGAGCTTCTTATGTGAGTGTGTGCTTTGTATGTCCTTTTGAAGGACTTTTTTTCAGCTACCTGGAAAAAAGAGGGACAGAAAGGCAGGCTGTCAAGTACTGTCTAAAGCAGCTGGACTTGCCACGGCCAGGGTAGGTACTGGGAATCTTTAACTGATTGAGATGCCTGTACCTGGTATGCTACAACTCTGTACCCTTGTATTGGCAAGGAGTGTATTGTAGTATCAAGGCTACACGGTGTACTGTTTATCTATATTATTTTTCTGAAATATCATGGGGAAGCAGTACCGATCGTAAAACTGAAAGCAGAGGCTTAATGGAGAGGTGTTGAGGCCAGCAATGGTGTGGTGGCGGCGGCAGGACTTGGTGGGAGGAATGGTTCAGCTCCATATCCTCAAACTCCAGAAATATGTTAGAAGGGAAAAGGACAAGGAGGAGCTGCAGCAGGCAGCAAATAACCCCATCCAGCTACGTTCCCCTAGGAGTGCCTAACCACGTGCATTTGGCTGTGATGTTAGATGCAGTCTGTAGCCACAGAATACTTACAGGACAGGGTTGCAGTAAAAGACTGCAAAAGGTAAACAGCACTTAGCCCTGGCAAACCCCGTCAGTTGGCCAGCGCACCAGAATCATCACCTCCTCAAAGGTACTTAAACTTTTCCTTCTTCTTTGTGAATTAGTTGACTTTCCCCAGCAGCGAGAAAATAATAAACCTCCATTTTAAACTCTGGCTTACTGAGCTCAGCCCTGAAAATTGAAGTCTGGCTGTAACTGGGACTCATTGGTTTTTGCTGTGTGCTTCTTTAGGGGAAGAGACGTTCAGTGTCGTGGCTGGTTGGTCTGGCTGAAAACACGCTGTTGCCTTGTATGTTTGTGTGTATTCCTGGGGTGGGTAGTGCTTTGTGTCCTGCGTTGCACCCTGTCTTGCTGGCATTTTACATGGAAAGTTTAGAAGTTTAAGATCAGTTAAAAACCAAGACAGGATAGAACTTTGCTTCACCTGAGAGCTTTTGTCAGGGTCCCTTGCTGATCTTTAGTGTTCTGTTTTAGCATTTGAAAGCCATTTTTCTCAAGGGTAAGAGACCTTTTGTGGGATGGGAGTGACCAGTGATTTATTCATTTGGTTTTTTAACTCATGAGTTTCCTCCTCCCACCCCGTAAATGTAACCAAAAAGGAGGTGGCATCATTTGGCAAAGGAACATTTAGTTTAAGTTTCATTTTGCTGGAAATGTTTTTCCTTAGTTGTTAAAAACAGATCGAGGTTTTTGACAGCACAATGTGGTGTCCAGCCCAGTGTGGGTGGCAGGGAAGACTTTGTAGGGGGGGTGCCAGATGTTTTCCTCTGCCTTGGGGAACTTTGGAAATACTCAACCTTTGGGTGTAATTTGCTGTTGTAGAAACTGCAGAAACTTTGTGGATCCCAAACATAGGTGCTGCCTGTAGACACTGAGCCAGTGCTCATATACATCAGGAGCTCAGTAGGAAGCCAGGAGATCTTCCCACTTGATTTGAAGCTCCAGGACCATCTGGGTCTCTGAGTCATTGTCTCCAGTGCATTGCTACCACAGATGATTTGAGTTCGATGTGGGTCTGTAACCAAGGTATTGTGGTCTCTGGTGGTGCTGGCTGTCATGTTTTGCTTGTGGATTTTCCTGCCTCCCACTGTACTATGGGAATGGTTGTCTCTGAACGATATGATGCCTCCCAAGCCTGTTTGCTTGAGGGTTGGAAGTGTCTGCTTTGCCCTTGAAGTCAGAGCAGAAACTTCTCTTCCATTGATGTTTGTGTTACCGGTGTTTACCTGCCTTCAGATGGGTATGGGGTGCAACTATGTGAATATCTGTTTTCCTGCAATGGGCTTCAGAGTCTGTAAAGAAAAAGTATTTCAATGTTCTTGGTGAGAACATGTCATTCAGTATCAGTGTGCTTGGCCACTGGGGAGGAATTGTGTGTGTTTTCTGCTGGATATCTGGTTTTGCTCCAAGGAGGCATATGGACCAGAAAGTCAACAAGATGTAGGACCAGAGGGATATTGGGAGTTGTGGAATCCAACTACCCATCCTGGAGAAGGACCAATATACTCAGGCCGTTTCTCATGGATGAATAGATCCCAGCTTACTTAGCCTGCTTTTTTAAGAAACAAAGGGGAGGACATTATGCAATATCTTTTAGTAGCTTGTTCCTATGCACTCTGTCCTTGCAGGTTTTTTTTCTAACGTGTAGCCTAAACGTTCATTGCTGGAAATTAAGCTGATTAATTTTTGGTTTGTTCTCAATGGGTATCGAGTACAATTGACTGCTGTCCTTTTTATAACCCTACATAGCTTTGAAGACTGTTACTATGTTCAGACCTCTCTTAATGAGAAGGATTTTTTTTCTTGCCTTTCCTCAGAGGGACACACATCCTTGCAGTAAAATATCCAAAATCTGGAATATTTATTTTGGTCACCTAGTAGGTCATCTTGGAAGCTTTCCTACTGTATGTAGTGGAGATGCTTCATGGTAAAATGCCGGTTATAATCTGTGATGGCTATCTTTATTTCAAATAAGTTCATTCTTTCTGAACCTCATTAGAAAGATGACTTTACCAGATATGAGTATACATGTAAGCAAAAAAAAAAATCTTGTCTGAGACAAAACATTACTGAAGATCCTTTTCATACAATAGCAATTAAAGTTCTTTGATTTTCCTTTCAGAATCTAAAATGCAAAGATTCAGGGAATCATGGACATTTTTCTCCCTTCATACCTCAGATCCCTGCTGCAGAAATTGTTCATCTTCCAGAATACCACAGGCCAACTTTCCAAATGGTGGGGCAACCAGAGCTGGTGTTGCCTTATGGATTTGTGGGACTTCAGTCTATTTCCTTGCAGCTGAATATTTGTCTGTGTGGGTGGGTTTTCTAGTTACTCTCTCCTAAAAGCAATGAAAATGCAAGGGGAAAAAAAAATCACTAAGTAAATTCTAGTTCCAAATTTATTCAACAGATCACAGCTTCCATACCATGGATACAGACTATCTCACTAATATTTCCAACAAAGAAAGGAGGCAGCACCACAGGCCTGCAATTAATATTTCACTTCAACAAAATATTATGATGTAGCTGTCCCGGTTCTCCATATGTACGAAATCAGCATTTTTCGAGCATCATTTTGTATTCTGCTTTAGTTTCTTGGGAGAAACGTTGCAGCAGAAACTCATACTTAGTTTATAAAAAGCGCAATTGGTACCACATGGTGAGCGATTTGTGCTGTGTGATGTGGTGTGGCGTATCCTCTCTTCAAATTCCAGGCAGTCAAAGTTAATTGCAAGCGCGGTGCCAGTCTGAAGCCAGCTCGATGGCTGCATGGCCTGGCCTTTTGGTCGGCTTCCCATGCTACACACCCCAAATGCTTGGGTTGCCGATATGAAGAATTAGGAGTGAGCATCTGCCTGGGCTGCTGCTGCTGCTCCCTGTGGAGGGGATCTGGGCACCACCATGGAAGGATGTGCCGTTCCCCTCATGGATGCCTGTGTCAGCAGGATGGAAAGGCTCTGAGCAGCAGTGCAAGGAAGAGCAAAGGCTCTGGGACTGGCCATTGTGAAGGTGTGCGGGCAGGACCTTCTCCGGCTAAGACGGGTTTAACTGACTTGGGTATAATGAACTGAAGCCTGACCTGAGGATGTGTGGAGGGAAGGGGCTTTTTCTTTTTTGATCACTTTTCCCCAGAATCTTTTAAGTGGTTTGTTGCAGGCAATAAATACATAGTTGAAGAAGGCTGACAGGCACTGCCTTGCTTGATACAAGTGCCTGTCATAGCAATACAGTTGGGCTAATAGCTCTTATGCAAAGAATACTGTACCTGAGCCAAAGTGCTTTGTATATTAGGGTTTCTCCTCCCCAGAGATTCTGGGAGAAAGCTTCACAGAATCACAGAATGTTAGGGATTGGAAGGGACCTCAAAAGATCATCTAGTCCAATCCCCCTGCCAGAGCAGGAAAACTTAGGTGAGGTTACACAGGAAGGCGTCCAGGCGGGTTTTGAATGTCTCCAGAGAAGGAGAATCCACAACCCCCCTGGGCAGCCTGTTCCAGTGCTCTGTCACCCTCACTGAGAAGAAGTTTCTTCTCACATTTAAGTGGAACCTCTTGTGTTCCAGCTTGAACCCATTACCCCTTGTCTTACTGTTGGTTGTCACTGAGAAGAGCCTAGCTCCATCCTCGTGACACCCACCCTTTATATATTTATAAACATTAATGAGGTCACCCCTCAGTCTCCTCTTCTGCAAGCTAAAGAGACCCAGCTCCCTCAGCCTTTCCTCATAAGGGAGATGCTCCACTCCCTTAATCATCTTTGTGGCCCTGCGCTGGACTCTCTCCAGCAGTTCCCTGTCCTTCTTGAACTGAGGGGCCCAGAACTGGACACAATATTCCAGATGAGGTCTCACCAGGGCAGAGTAGAGGGGAAGGAGAACCTCTCTGGACCTACTAACCACCCCCCTTCTAATACACCCCAGGATGCCATTGGCCTTCTTGGCCACAAGGGCACAGTGCTGGCTCATGGTCATCCTGCTGTCCACCAGGACCCCCAGGTCTCTTTCCCCTACACTGCTCTCTAATAGGTCATTCCCCAACCTGTACTGGAACCTGGGGTTGTTCCTGCCCAGATGCAAGACTCTACATTTCCCCTTGTTATATTTCATTAAATTTTTCCCTGCCCAACTCTCTAGCCTGTCCAGATCTCGCTGGATGGCAGCACAGCCTTCTGGCGTGTCAGCCACTCCTCCCAGCTTGGTGTCATCAGCAAACTTGCTGATAGTACACTCAATTCCCTCATCCAAGTCATTGATGAATATATTGAACAGTATTGGTCCCAGAACTGACCCTTGAGGCACTCCACTAGATACAGGCCTCCAACCAGACTCCGCCCCATTGATCACAACTCTCTGGCTTCTCTCCTTCAGCCAGTTTGCAGTCCACCTCACTACCCGATCATCCAGTCCACACTTCCTCAGTTTTGCCGTGAGGATGCTGTGGGAGACGGTGTCAAATGCTTTGCTGAAGTCAAGGTAGACCACATCCACCGCTCTGCCATCGTCAATCCACCTTGTTACGTCTTCATAAAAGGCTATGAGGTTGGTCAAACACGACTTCCCCTTGGTGAAGCCATGTTGACTGTCCCTGATGACCCTCTTATCCTTGATATGTCTTAAGATGGCACCAAGGATAAGGTGTTCCATCACTTTCCCAGGGATGGAGGTGAGGCTGACCGGTCTATAGTTGCCCGGGTCCTCCTTCTTGCCCTTTTTGAAGACCGGAGTGACATTTGCTTTCCTCCAGTCCTCAGGCACCTCTCCCGTTTCCCAAGACTTGGCAAAGATGATGGAGAGCGGTCCAGCAATGACTTCAGCCAGCTCCCTCAGCACCCGCGGGTGCATCCCATCTGGACCCATGGATTTATGGATGTCCAGATTGCTTAATTGCTCCCTAACCCAGTCCTCATCAACTGAGGCAGACTCCTCCATTGCCCTGCCTTCCTCTGGGGCCTCAGGGGTACGGGGCTCCTCAGGACAGCCTCCGGCAGAGTAGACAGAGACAAAGAAGGCATTCAGTAATTCTGCCTTCTCTGTATCTTCTGTCACCAGGGCACCCACCCCGTTCATCAGTGGGCCTACATTGCCTCTGGTGTTAGTTTTATCTGCCATGTATTTGAAGAACCTCTTCCTGTTGTCCTTGACCCCTCTCGCCAGGTTTAAAGCTTCGTAACAGCTGGGGTGCTCACAGTTTTGGGTGAGGGCTTCTGTTAAATATGAGGTCTGAACTTGGGATAATAAAAACAGAAAACCCTCAATATCCAGTGAGAGGTGCTTGGTGCATTTAATTAGCTTTGCATTCTCACCTCTTTAGAAAACTGAAATTGTACTTTATAAATCAGAGTGGGTTTTTTTTCCTTTCTAGCTCTACCTCTTTCCATCACCACCATATCAGGGATGCCACCAGGTGCAGTTGATTATCAAACCACCATCACATCCACATCTGCGCAGCAATGCACCCTCCTGTGTGTCACAGGTGCCCAAGGGGGATGTTTCACATGCATGCAGCTCATTTAGGGAAGTACCTGTGATTTGCAGACCTACTGGGAACTGAAGTTTGTTTTCTCTCCCATGCTAACCACTGGTTTCTGTCAGCTAACTCAGTGCAAATCACTTTCTTTCATACAAAGACAAATTTTTATGGAGAAATAACTGGTAAAAAAGCAGAGCTGCTGTGCCTTTAGAGACAAGATGTACCTGAACTAAATAATTACTTCTAGAGGAGTCATTTACTCAAGCTGGCACCCAGGCTGCCTTTGCTCTGGCCAGCATATTGTTTGCCTGTTTCTGTGTTCCTTGTACCTCAGCAAATTCCTTATGCTCTAATCTTTAATCCTGAGGTTGTTTTTTCTTTAGCCTGCATTCTTGCATTAGTTGGTTTATCTTGCAGTACAATTTTAATTTTGATCAAGAGTGAGCATACTGTTGCTTCTGCTGAATTAGCGCAGGTGCTATGTAAGTTGTTCTCTGGCAGTCTGCGAGAGGACAGCTCTTGTGTGCTCTGCCCTGGCACCCAACGTACTCTGAGTTGCCCAGTTATTGTCTTCTCCAACAGTGAGAGCATGACGATGGGGAATTGCAGCCTGGTGCAATTCAGGAGAGTTCAGAAATTCTCTGAAATCGTGTTGGGAAATTGGCTGGATTGAACTTGGCACGGAAGAGCACCCAGTGGATGAGCAAGGGGCTTTGCCCGGTGCCGCTGAGGAGCCCACTGGGTAATGCTTAAGAGAATTATTTTGTTTGTGTGTTCATATATAATATTTTCAGCGAGTGCCCAGGCAGTCCACCAAATTCTGTTAACAGTGTGACCCTAAGGGGATTAGCTAATGACTTTTCATACTGATTGGGTAATGACTTTTTGGAAAGTGAGAGCTCAGCAGAAAACAATCCTGGCAATTACTGTCTGCTCATGTCAATACTGCAAATGCTGCAGAGCAGCTCCATGAATGAAATGGCTTAACTTCGCAAATTAAGTCTGTCTCTGTTACCTCCCTACAGAGTCTCTTACTCTTGTCTGCTACAAGAATATCTTCTGTGCTCCACACTCTCTGAGGGCGGGAGTGGTTCTAACCTCTCTGGATGGTCTCTTGCTCTGTCTGCTGCAAGAGCCTTTTGGTGGCATACCCTGGAACCTATTGGCATTTTGGGCACAGTCCCATGACACAGCCAAGCCCTCCAATGGCTGGTGGCACAGTCATGTCCTCCCAAAGCTGTGCAGAGCTGTCCCTGCTTGTGCACCAGCCGTGATGCTCAGTATGCTACCGAAAACAGCTGTCAGGCTTTTTGGCTTTGGAGGTCTGAATTTTGCCCTGGGCAGCTTACCCTGGGGCTGCGGAGGCAGTGCCGCTGGCAGGGAAGTGGCTGGGATAGAATCATATAATAGTTTGGGTTGGAAGGGACCTTCAAAGGTCATCTAGTCCAAACCCCTGCAATGAGCAGAGACATCTTCAACCAGACCAGGTTGCTCAGAGCTCCATCCAGCCTGGTCTTCAATGTCTCCAGGGATGGGGCATCTACCACCTCTCTGGGGTGTCCCCTTTGCAGGCAGGCCCTGGTGGAGCTGTGTTCCTGTTATGCTCTTCACTCAGCTGAAGCCCCTCTGCCCTGAAGGCAGGTTCACGTGGGCAGTGGTGGCCTCAGTGCCCTGGGAAGGAGGGTGATGCTGTCCTCTGGGTTAGCGTGGAGGAACAGAGGCAGCAGAGTGTTGGGGGGTGAATCCAGCCTTGCTCTAGTGCTTTCCTTTAAACTCCTGCTGTTGAGGGTGCAACCCAGTGCCCAGATTTGGGGGGACGCTGCTGGAGGGGATGCAGAGCAGCCCAGCTTTTGTGCTGGATGCATGAAGATGCTGGCACAATTAAATTCACCTGTTGGCCCTTCTGTTTTTCAAAAGTAAAGTCTCAAAGTGCCCAAATCCCAATAAAAGAATGGCTTTTAGTCATCCAAACCAAGTACAGTACACTGGTGGTGTAAATGCTCTCTTGAAGATGTGTGATCAAGTTGTGAGGAAGTCTCTAAGCAGGTCTCTGAATGAAGGACTGGAAGCAAGGAGAGAAATAGTTGCATATGTAGACCCTCTCAGCTCTGAATGGGGCAAAAAGAGGGCAGGTTTCCAACCAGACTTCTGATCTCTCATCCAGAATGATAGAGCCTAACCTCACGTTGGCCCTTAGTGTATGCAAAGGGGAACATTTATGCTACAAGAACAATTCAAAGGAAAAACAAAAATACACCCAAGAAGAAACTTGAACCATACCAACACCTAGGGCTTTCTTCTGTCATGGAGGCAAGGAAGCATGTCCAGCCCAAACTTGCATTTACATTTGCAGTAATTTGTACTTTTTCTAAGGACCCATTTTTCCAACAAGATGACAGCTGAAAGATGTGTTTGGAGCTGCATCTACAACTGCATCCTTCGGTCATTGTTATTCATAATTACTCAGTATTTTACCTCTTATGCTCCCAGTAGTCTGTTTTGAGAGCCAAAGTACATCATTGAGGTGTCTTCTTGAGTCCCATCTGAGGTGCTGAAACTTGGCTAACTGCTTTGTGCTGTTTGTTTTACCCTTTTTGCTTGCCAAAAAAACCCATCTAACCTGTAAATGGTATAGCAAAGTTTGTAAGAAACAATAGTGGCCTGCATGCCACAGTTTGCCTGTGGAGTTATAACATACATCTTTAACAAATAGTGAGGAAGAGGAAGAATTGCAGATATGCAGTATATTCGAAGTCATCTCTGAGTGTGTTTCCAATTAGTGTTGTACACAGTCTTAAGCAGTGTTGGTAAGCTTGGTTATAAAGAACAGCTTAAAATTGAAAGCATTGGGTAGATCCTGATGGTGAGCTCTGAGAATCACAGGATTAAGAAAATTCTTCTTATGCTTGTTTGTACTGATACATATTGCTTTGGAGAGTTATTTGGGGTATGAACAAGTATGTCCTTCAAGTGGGTGGAAGCTCACCTCTCCCATTGCTGCTTGCATCCCCCTTCCCTGCTGTCACAGACCCCCTTCCTTTGGGAGGATCATGCCCTTCCCAGGTTTCAGGGGGATTTGTTCAGCTGAAATGCAATTATATTTATTCTTTGCTTTGGCAACTAAACTTTTCCCACTCATCTTCACTCACAATACAAAAGTCAAGAGCTTTTTATGGAAATGATTTCTTCCTCCACAAAAATTAATATAAAAAAATAGTGGCAGATTGTTCTCTGGAGACCAAATATGAGATGTTGTGAGCATGGTAACCCAGGAGATTATAATGCAAGCTGATTTGCAACCTTTGAGTGTAGCAGCCATTGCCAGCTGTTGGCTGCAATAAAGTGCTATTGTGCCCCTCCCTTGGGAGCCTTCTGTCATCTCCAGCAATGCTGTGAATGGTGCCAGGCGCATCCCCTCACACCCTCCCTCCGAGGGGGGACACCCGTGCAGGGTGTCCCCAGGAGCAAGTACCCACCACAGCCACTCATCTTCCTGCAGCCCTTGCTAGGCAGAGACGCCTCGCAGGCTGCCGCTTTCCCTGTGCGCCTTGTCACTCAGCTGCTTTTGTGCCCCCACTGGTCCAGGGGCAGGCTCTGCTGCCTTGCAGCTTTCAGTGTGGCGTGTATTCCTCCATCTGGTTTGGTTGCATGCCTCTCTGCCATCCCACGTGTTTATCAGGCTGTGAGTCACCACCGGTGCTCCCGAGCTCTCCTGCACCCTCAGCATTTTGGAATCTTGGTCTAAATCTTACTACTTGGGCCAATTTCTGCTATTTTCCTTCTTCGTCCTGATTTAAAGGAGGGGAGGCTCTGATTTTCCACTCTTCGCTGCTCCCAGGCCTGTGCTGCATAGTAAGCGAGCAGCTGACAAACACCGCATGTAACATCATGAATATTCCTGCTGACATTGTTGACAGCAGAGCTCATGCATAAAAAAAAAAAATATGCCATAAAGCAGAGGTAGCTCTGCAGACTTCTGCTCTATTTAATGCCCCAGTCAGAACATTGGTCAAAGCTCCTCTAAGAACGAGAGATGACATTTCCCCATCTGCTCATGCGAGGGGAGGAGTTTGTCCTTTGAAAAGCAGAATAATTGTTAGTAGACAAATGAGCAGCCCAAAATGCAATATGCTACATGGGTAATTGCTTCGGAGTTGCAAATGTGTTCAGTGAGTAAGGGCTGTGTAGCAACACTGTTGTGAACACGTGTGAAAGCTTTCTAATGCTGCTGGCAAAGCAGAATGGTTCTTCTTTCTGACCATGAAGCAAAATAATACAAGGATTTAGTAATAATTTTAAAATAAGAAGTGAGAAGAAACTGTTCATACTTCTTATCTAATCTATCTTCTTCTGAACCATTCCCATTTATAAAACCAGAGACCCAAGGGTGGAGTCTACAGCCATGATGATCCCGTTCCACATAGCTGTCTTTCTGCTATTTGTTGGCAAATCATAGAATAGCTTGGGTTGGAAGGCACCTTTAAAGATCATCTAATTCCACCCTGCTCCCTTGCCATGAGCAGGGACATCTCCAACTAGATCAGGTTGCTCAGAGCCCCATCTGACCTGACCTTGAATGTTTCCAGGGATGGGGCATCAACCACCTCTCTGGGCGACCCATGCCAATGTTTCACCACCCTCATCATAAAAAATTTATTTCTTATATCTAGTCCAAATCTCCCCTATCTTTTAGTTTAAAACCGTTACCTCTTGTCCTGTCACAGCAGGTCCTAGTAAAAAGTCTGTCCCAGTCTTCCTTGTAGACCCCTTTTAAGCATGGAAAGGCCACAATAAGTTCTCCCTGGAGCCTTCTCTTCTCCAGGCTGAACAACCCCAACTCCCTCAGCCTGTCCTCACAGCAGAGCTGTTCCAGCCCTCTGATCATTTCTGTGGCTCCTCTGGCCCCTCTCCACCAGGTCCATGTCTTTCCTGTACTGAGGGCTCCAGAGCTGGACACAGGACTCCAGGTGGGGTCTCACCAGAGCAGGGCAGAGGGGCAGAATCACCTCCCTCGACCTGCTGGACGCGCTGCTTTTGATGCAGCCCAAGACACGATTGGCCTCCTGGGCTGTGAGTGCACATTGCTCGCTCACGTCCCGCTTTTCATCAACCAGTATCCCCAAGTCCTTATCGGACCCCGAGGGGCACCGCTTGTCACTGATCTCCATCTGGACATTGAGCCATTTATCCATTGCAAGATGTGACTTTAGGAGGAGAGCTGCCTCTCAGTTTGTTAAACCATCCTCCTGCATTCAGGGTGGAGGATCTGCAGTCACGCCATCAGTTGGAATCGGCACTCTCTCCCCCCTAACTTTATGGTGAGACCATTCACCCAGTTTCCTCTTCTCCCTGTAGGGCCTCTCCTAGGTGGGCAGAATTATGATGTTCCTTTCAATCTCGAAGGTTCACTTTTCTATACTGTGCTGCAGTGCTCAGTGCAGCAGGGACCTGCAGCCCAAGTCTCGCCTTCATGTACCTTGCAGAATCATCCATACTGAATATTGAAAGTATCTGATAAAAAATGTAAGATGTTAATGGGATCTATCCAAAAGGCAGGTGGCCATGGTGCAATCCCCCTCCCTATAAGGGATTTGAAAGAAGTATGACAAATATGTCATATTGCATCTTGAGAATGGCCCTTTTCACTACATATCTAGGTGAAAGACTGGCAGTTTTGTGCTGATTTTGTGAACTAAGTCTAAACCCAGTCTTCCTGTCCCATTGCTTTGCTTATGCTAAAAACATTCCCAAAGAGAATCAATGTGGGGGTTTGGGGTCATGTGTTAACACATGAATGAAAAACCACATGCACAAAACTTTTTAGCATTTTATTTTGGCAAAGACAGACAAAATAATCTCTAATAATATCTTTTGTTGTTGTTGTTGTTCAAATCTGCATGTGAGTTTTCATGTGTTTATTACACATTTCTGGGTTAGGGTTGTAAGCAAAAAATCCTTTGTTTCTCTGGCTTTGCTGTCACTTGACAGGTTTGTTTAAATTTGATAATGCGTGATGTTAGACCTGTGGCTAATCTGGGCATTGCAGCTGCCTTAGACCACATGCAATGTCAAACCTAAGTGTTGAGTGATGTGTTGCTTCATCTGAAGAATCATAATCTTTTTACATGAAGGTGCAGAACATCATTTAGTGGGAAGGTGTGGGCTGCATGTCCTGCAACCCTGTCCATTTGTGAAGGTTTGGGTGTTTTGTGACTTCATGACTCAGGTTACACAGAGGAGTTGTCAGTCAACCATCTGTGGTCACATCTTTCCATCGCTCACCGTCACAGATTCTTTCCAGATGTTCGTTTTATGTAAGACACATGTTTGAGGGTGTTGATAACACTAGTATTTAATATTTCCTAATATCTAATGATACTTTGGGCCAAGCTATTTCAAACGCACTTGTAAAAAGACGATGGATTGCACCCTGTTAGATCTGCAGAAGGGTTATACCTGTGGGTTTGGCTTATTAATGCTTGCACTGGCTCCTCTGGGTATCCAGGCACCTGGCAGTGGTGCCTTTTTCAGCAGAAAATGTTCAAAGCAGGGATTTAAAATATTCCGGTATGGTGTTTTTTTTCTGGACAGAAGATATTTGTACTGACCTGTCTCTGTGCATCTATAGACTGCTGTTTGTGCTGTCGAAATGCCAGCTGGCTTTGGGCATCTGCATTCAATCCCGCACCATGAATGAACAAGCGCCGTTTGGTTTGATCCCATAAATAGCTTTTGTTCATTCATGGAAAATACAGCAATTATAAACATGCTAGTTTAATAACTGTGTTTAATTAATGGTGGGTTAGTAAACGATGCGTGGAGGAGAGGTTAAAATTTACTAGAGGCTGTTGCTGTGTAGCTCTTAATTGAATTAAGTGTGTATTAAACCAGACCTCTTCCCTGACCCTAGAGGAACAAGCTCAGTGCACTGGAGCATATGGATGCTATTGATTTCGGAAAGCTCTGGTTAAAGGCAGTACAAAAATGGTCTGTGGCCAAAGTCCAGATTCTTTTGCATATTTAATAAGGCCAAGGCAGTGTTGGAATAAAAAGTTAGGGAATATGCTGTTTACTTAAGGAATTAACATACCTGTATTTATTATTAGGAGTCATTTCCCAAGCAGTGCTATTAAAAACAAAACAAAACAAAACAAACCCCCCAAAACCAAAACAAACCAAACAGCAACAACAAAAAAACACAACAAAAAACATTGCCCTACACTCACAATTTTAGCCTTATTTTGGAACCATTAGTTCTTTTTATAGTTTTTCTCTGGTAGAATATGTTGTCCTGTGTGTGTTTTTTCTTCGCATACGTATGTTAAAGCACATATATGTTTAGACTTGCTGTCAAAAGTTGGTTTTTTAACTAGCTGCCTGAGGCTGTTTCTTCATACTACTCTTAGAATATAGACTAAAATTTTCCCATCCCCAAACCCATTTATCTACCAAAAGAATTTTTGCAGCAGTCTGTGTCCAGCATGACAGTTTTGAGCAAGGAGGAAAAATAATCCTCAGGGAAGGTTTGTAACACAGGAGAATCGAGGCAGGGCCTGCTGTGTCCTAGGCATTTCATGCTCGTGCCCTGTTTATTTTATAGAAACTTATTTCATGTTTGCAGCACTTGTGTCCTTAGCACACGAAAGTCACACACGTATGTGGAGTGAAGGTTGTCTCAGTTTGCAAATAGGAAAATTAAGGAGAAGCTGCTATTGAGTTTGCTGGAAGCTTTGGATAAACACTACCACTTAATGTTATGGAGTAATTTTTAGAAAACTTTTGGAATAAAAGCGTCTAATGGACTTTTTACTTTATCTTGAGGGTCAGCATTAAATAAACACGAAGAGACCTTTTCATGTTTTATGTGTTCCCACCATGTTCATGTGCCCTCTTTCTGCAGTGTCCTCTGAACGTTGCTCTACCTTTCCAAGTAGTTACTTTGGAGTCAGCTTGAGTTTCATCCACATGACAAACCAGGGCTTGAGTTTGCATTTTTTTTTTTTTTTGGTCAAGATGCACAACTTGTGCGGTCAGGAAAAAACAGTTTGTATGAACCAAATGGGTCAATAGCCCAAGTAAAACTTCATAGAGGAAGAACTTGCTGGTTATTTGTTTCATAGATCCACAGCATTGGAGTACAAAGTCTTTTCAGAAATGTTGGATAACTGAATCCCAAAATGCAGGCAGCTTATGCTTGAGTGTTTTTTCTCCTATTGCATAGGTTGCAGAATCAAAATTAATATGAGAAGACCATTAGGACAAAGCTAGGTAGCTCTCTTTGTGTTTGATGTTTCCCATTTGACCAAGCCTTCAGTTACAACGTTTTGTCAGAAAAATACTGTTTTCCCACAAGTCCTCAGAAAAATTATTTTTGAACTTAGAAAGGCAGATATGCAGAATTTATTTTCCACGTTTGTTAAAAACTTTTTTTTTTAGTTTTACACAAAAGTAGGTCACACTAGGGTTCACTGTTTCTTTTTGTGGCTTACAAACAAGAGTGTAATCATAGAAGTTGGTTGGACTCCATGATCTTAAGGATGTTTTCCAATCAAGATGATTCTATGATTCTATAAGTATGCATTTTAGTGAAATGATTAACAGGGAGATTTGTAAAAGCATTTGATGAATGTCAGGTTTCCAGGAAGTTTGGGCAAGGACCAGACTTTCAGGAGATTGAGTTACCTGTAAGAATATTTGACATGCATGAATTGTCAACAAGAAAGATTAAGGTAACCTGAAAGGTCATTTACAAAAACATGTGAAGAAATTTAGTGGGTTTGGAGGTCTGAAAAGATTCAAGAAGCAGTAGAAGAAGTGTTTAACAACAACTTCTGAAAAAGGGTAAGGCAACAGAATACAAAGATCATTGGTTTCAGTGATGTTTGTGCTCTCTGGATGCTCTTGGTTCTGGTGCTGCTCATGCTGGGCTGAAAGTTAAAGTTCCAGCCCATGTGAAGTCTCTGCAAGTTCTTGAAGCATTTGCATGTCTGGATTTTAGGGGTGTTCTCTGCAGGGCTCTGTGCAGGACCCATGCACTAGTTCTGTGGAGTAAACAGTTGCTCTAAAAATTAGTGCTAAGGCTTATGACACTGTGGCACAGTACAACATGACAACATGCTTCTGTTTGGTTTTGTGTTGTAGGTGAGTATTTTGCCTCTGGTGTTTTCCCAGGAGAAATATGCCTGGCGAGAAACAGAGCAAGCTAAAACTGCTTACATGGTTATGTTAATCTCTTTGGTGGACTCTCGAATTAATACTATTACTCTCCCACAATATAGTGCAGTTGAATGTAAATCGCTTCAAAGAAATCCTGCTGGTGTTGCTGCTTGTTACCTTACAACATTTGGGTTAAAATAGTAGGAAAAAAAAGGTGACTTAGTTTTGTTGTCTGATACTGTTAGGAGTGAGTTGCTCTTTCCTGCTTCAGAGAGCTGCTCACAGCTGTTGAGAGAAGTACTTAGCCCCAAAATGCAAGACTTGTATTCCCCAGGGCCGGCGGAGAAGAGGTTGTGAATAATTTGACTTGAAGTCAAGGTGGTGCTCGGTGGAGCAGGAAATTAGGAGTGCTATTTTTAAATGCTGAAGAACTTATTAAAAAGCAGTAATAGTTTTCATTAGACAAAGAGCTTTGAGTTTGGGAGGCTTGTGATTTCAGGTAGCATCGTTCATCAGGTAAGTGTTTTCTGAAGAGTGCCAAGTAAATCTGTCTTTCTGTAAGGGTTGGTGACTATCAGAAGAATTAAGTAAGGGATGTGAATCTTACAGACATAAATCTTGGCATGCCAAGTATGTGTCTCTAAATTGGCAGCTGGTGTTGCCACACATTAGCATTTAGAATAAAAGAAAAATGACAAATATATCTAATGTGAGAATAAAACCAACACAGGAATTTTGCCCAGTTTTGGTCCTCTCTCTCCTTTGCTCTAGCCTGCGATTTTCCAAGAATTTTGAAGATGAGGAAGACGCACGCTCTCATACCCCTCCTTTTCTAACACCAGATAGAAAATAGCCCAAGGACATAGGCTTGAAGCAAAGGAGCAATAATTCAGACATTAGAGAAGAAAATGGTGACCATAAGGGTGGGAGTCACCAGGAGAAGCTACCTAGAGAGGCTGGAAAATCTACATCAGTGGAGATTTTTAAAAAGTTGTCGTGGAGGAATCTGCAGGGATGCGCTGGCTCCATTCAACCCTATTTCATGCCACGAGATGTGCAGAGCCCCATTGAAGTACCTTCCAAACTAGGCTAGTATGCTTTCTCTGACAGAAAAAGGGTAGTCAGCCTTTGAAGGTAGTTGTACTAGGTTAAAATCAATAAAGCAGAAGTCTTACCTCCCTTTGTCCTTGCCTAAGACAGAAAAGCATGCTAATGCAAAGAATATATGACATTAAAAAATTATGTACAGCCAGAGCAGAATAAGGTCCAGATCCCCATGGCTGCAAAGAGTCGCTTTGATTTTTTTCCAGACCTTTGGGTTTCTTCGCAGCAAGTTCCCCGCCTAAGGGCTTTTCAGAAAATGGGAAGTCTAAAGCTGGCAGGTCTTGAGATTAATTTCATATTTTCCTGCTGAATGTAAGTGCAGGAAAATTGCTTGCAAGACGTACAGTAATCATGATAAAACATACACAGCTCCACTGAAACGCACTGGCTGTAAGCAGGTCATAAGTTTCAAAAAGTAATTGTTTTCCGTGATGTTAAAATAGCATTTATTCTTTCGCTTTGTAATACTTTTGAGTTTCCTAGCATGGGAATGAAATCTTCATATCTGGTGCTTCAAGAAGATTGAACATCTGTTAGTGCCAAGATGTCTCATCTCTCCAAAACAAGGATGATTTTTGAGGTACCATACTCTTCAGCACCTGGTAATACAAGTTTGCCCAGGTCCATAAGCGAGATATTTCCTTGTGCTGTTCAGTTAATCTTGTTCAAGGAGTGGTATATGTGTAAGTAAAACTATGGAAGGTTTTTTCACTGTTTATTCAATAGGAAGGTGATTAGGGAGACCTTTAAACCTGATCTCCCCAACAGACCATTCGCATCACTGCCCGAAACCAGGTTTGCAGCAGGCAATAAAAAGTAGAGGTGACTTGAAAGCAAGCCGTTATAATATGTTTGGAGGGGAAGTTCAGGCTGAGGCACACAGTGGAGTTTGCATCAGATACCAACTCAAGGGGCTCAGTGACTACCTCTGATGACCCAAGAGAGGTCAACCAGTCTATCAGAGAGCACATGAGGACATGGTGCATTCTCAAAGCTGCAGCAAGGAGCTCGTTCAGCCATTGGTGGCCTGGTTGAGCTCTGAACTTTTTCTGTAGCTAGATTGTCAGGTTTTAAATTTCTATCTCTCACCACTGTCATGACAGTAAATGTTTTGTGTAGCTTCCAAGAGACAAAAGAAAAAAACAAAAAAAACCCAACCAACCAAACCCCAAAAACTTAAATTTGCTTCCCAGTGCCAGATGAGGTTTGTTGCTAGTCTAGTGACTTGCAAAGTATGTCTGAAGTTTGCTGAGGCTGCCTATGGCTTTTAGAAAGCATTGCTTTTAAAGTGAGCAGCTTGGGGATCTAAATGCCCTTTTGAAAGGGTTGAAAATCCTACCCTGGGCCTCCTGAGCTGCTGCTGTGGTTCGAATTGGTGGGGCTTTTCAGTGATGGAAAGCATTTGGTGCAGGGTAGGTTTTGATCACAACATCCCAAAGCAATGATGGTGGGAAGAGAGGGTGGAAGAAGGAAGGCGAGTGGCTGGGAACACCGTGCCTGTTGTGTGCCGGGGGGAGGCTGGGGATTGTTTGCTGGAGGAAGAAAGCAAAAATCCCTCTCTCTTGACACGGTCCTGATCTTGATTCACTGTGTGCTGGTTGAAAAGGGCAGCCTGGCTGGGTTTCTGCCCAGTCTCTCAAATAAATCTCTGCCCTCCGAAACCTTTACTGCGCTAAATATAAAGATAGCATTGCAGCTAACACCCCCAAGGTGTATGAAGCAGTCTCAGACTGGTGCTTGCTCACTTGATCTTCAGTAAGGTGCATTGCAATCATTTTTGCCTGAATGCACGGTAGCTGCTTTGGGCTGCAACCAAGCTGTTGTCCCTCGTATGGGTCACGAGTCCCCGAGCTGAGGGCTGAGGGTGGTCAGCAAGCTGGGGAAGGAGATTGCTCTGCTGCAACCCACGCCCCCGGGGCTGCTTAAGGCACATGGGATGGGTTGATGTCCTAGTGATCTGTGTCCATGTGGATAATGAGGCTAAAACTAGACCTTGCACCTCTCCTTCCTTCTTAAAATTATGAACCGCAACATAATGTATACAGGCAACCTTATTTTCAGCATTTTTTTCTCCTTTTCCTCTCCAAGTGTTGTACTTCTGCTTTGGAAGCTGGTCTGCCTTATTTTTACCCCTCTCATGTGACAGTCCAGAAAGCTTGCTTGCATCCTGGTTTTTGTTTTTGTTTGTTTGGTTTGTTTGTTAAGAAAACTAATTTTTTATGGAAGATGAGCAGTTTTAAGATGCAAATGGACAAATATGCTGTTTCAATGCAAGGGGAGAAGTTGTGAGCAACCTGCCTATCCCTAGGAGGGCTCGGAAGGGCTGCAAGCTTGGAAACCCTGGGGATGAATAGCTCAGATGGGTTAAACAAGGGCTTAATTTTTTTTTTAACTATTGTTACATAGTATATCAAATCTATTCAAAGAAAAGTAATCCAAACTATCTTTTGGCAGGTTATGGTTTTAAGAAATTCTATTCTAATTCTCCTTCTTTCCTTATTGAATTCCTGCTATGGTTTGCGCTTACAAGCTTTTTGTAGAAGTAGGTAAAATTTCTGTCAGTGTGTTCTGTTGGTGGAGAATAGAGTCCATAAAATAGGCGTGACAGGCAACACCTCCTGTTCTGGGTTGCCTCCTGCCATATACGTTGGGCTATTTCCATTGGAGCGAGGACTGGCAGGATGAGGATGTGTGATCATCAGCCTTGTCTGCAAGAACAGTATCGGGCACTCAAACTCTTCAGCTTTGTAAGGCTGAATGCAGGGAAAAGGGAAAAAAAAGAGAAAAAAAAAAAAAAAAAAGGAAATATTTCGAGATTTCTTAGTATAGTTCTCTGGAACTTTCAGAGCTGTACAGGTGTTTTAATCCGATTCTCCAGTGAATACATCTCCTTAAAATACTGAGTTTTACCAGTGGATGAGAATTCCAATTTTTTAATAACTCTGTTTTATTTTTTGGGTTTTCCATCTTGAGGCTGGGCATCTGGCTTCAATTTTCCTTTTCTGAGAAAAGCACTGGGGCCTCTAAATAATTCAAGGGAGAAATTATATGCACTCAGCACATAGATGTCAAAAAAAATGAAAGAAACTTAAAATCTAGGCCTCCAAAGTCAGTTCCATATATCTCCTTTTTAAAGAATGTATTTTTAATTAGCTTTTAGAAACAAAGTGCCATGCTGACATAGACATACTTGCCCAGTGTTTCATCAGGGGACAGAACAAAGAAAGTGAAACCAAAGTTACAAACTATAATGTGCTATAATGTGTAAAAGAGATGCTGTGATACTGAATCAGTTCACCTGATAAAGCTTGGAGTTACAATACTGTCATGTTGCTGTTTTCCAGATGATATGAAGATAATTTAATGAGTTTCTATGCTTTCTAACAACAGAAGTTCATAGAAGAGCTCTTGTGGCTCTAATAAAAGTAAAAATAAAACAGAGAATTAAAGGAAAATTCCTTTTTCCAGGTAGTAAGCACTGTTCTAATTGTAATTTGTAATTATAATTTCTGATTTGTCTTTTGTAGTATCATTCAGCATGTTTTCCTACGGAATAATTTCCGGGGTAAAGTTTGGATTGTGGTGTGTCTCTGCCCCTCTCCACGCAGCACAGCTGCAGGATGGCTCCTGCCCTGGGTATCATACGAGTTGTCAGCCAAATTATGAAGCAGTGCAGTAATTTGAAGGGAGTCTTGTATATTTTAGTAGAATTAATGGAAGAAAAGCAGGTGAAGACAGACAGAAGAGGACCCTGCCCTGCTGATGTTGGTGGTGGACGGGTCAGCCCAGCTTATTTGGAGGCTGCTGATAAAGCGCTGTTGCCGCATGGTTTATTGGTGCTGCCGTGTCACTAGTTCAAGTTTCAGGAGTGACAGTCCTTCTTTAGCACCTGGGTGGAGCTGTGAGACAGACTGATGCCCGGCAGCTGCAGATGTGCTTGGTGCCCCTGGTAAGACAGTGGAGTCTCCATGGTGCTCTCCCCTCTCCTCCTTGGGGAAATCCCTCCACGTGTTGGGATTTCTGCTGGGTTTTGAGTCAGTTTAGGGAGATCTTTGGAGGTGATCGAATAATCCAGTGAGGGACGGAGGTTGCTACGCCTTCCATCTGCACCTGCAAGGGTGGATCATGCTCAGTGGAGCAAAGTCGTCTTCTGCCACTCGTTGCTATCAATGTGCAGGTGATTGTTTCCGAGTTTGTCACTTGTCCTTTTTTTCATTTTGAAGGAAGGTGTTGCTTAGGGGTCTTTATGGGGTCTTTTTAAGGTTGTGTGTGACACTCTGCTCCTCCTTTCCTTACCCACCATGCCCTAACTGGACCATGCCAGCAACAATTTGAAAAGAACTGCTTATTTAATCAGGTCCATACTTGCTTTTTGGCAGAACAGCAGAACGTGGAGCTAGCAAAGCAGGGAAGGGTGCACCTACTCTTCCTGGTGCTAGGTGGAAAGAACAAGACTTTATCGTGCTCTGGCTTTCCTGGATGCTGGGTTGTCAGCGCTTGCTGGCAACTCCTCATGAGCCTTCCTGCTTGGGAAGAGTGGTTCTTGCTGCAATTTTCAGAGTAATTCTCTGTCTACTGTTTTTCTTGTTGATGCTGGGTCTTTCCTGCCTGGGGGTTGCTAATAATGAAATGTTAATCATCACAGTACTAAAACGGATTTTTTTGCTTAAATAAATAGTGCAGTGATGTGGCTATTAAATCAGTCTTTTTGGCAGGATCTTAATGTCTTGGGATGCTGTGGTGGCTTCGAAGCTGAAAGTGTTTAAGAAAAGTGTTTTTGAATATGAAGATGTGGGATGGATTTTCTTGTGCTGAAATGCAGGTGTGTTATTGAATATATATCATAGAGGGAATATTCTGGGGACAACATATACATATTTTAGCTCCCGATACCAAGTGTGTTTCTAAGAACATGATAAAACAGATGCATTGTAAATCTGCTGATATGAGCAATATTACTTAGCTGCTTAAGTGTTTGAAGGATTAGTGCTTTAGTTTTCAATATCTGGATTTTTGCCTATGCTACTCTTGTTTTTTTATTAAAAAAGGAAGTGTATTTCATTTATAATATTTGAGTCTGATATTGCGGTAGCACTTTCTGAGTTTTAAAAACTCTGGTTTTAATGAGGCTGACTTTGAAGCTTGAGCTTAATGGTGGAAAGTTTTGGAGGAAAACAGGGGTGTGTGGTGGTTCTGTTTTGTGTCTTTTAGTAGTTATATCCCGTTATGGAGAATTATTATGAAGAGGACTTAGATGGTGGAGTTGGCTTGTCACATGTTCTTAAAACTATGGCATGTCTCAGAAAGCCTGCCTGTCTTCTTTCATATATCTGCTGTGACACACATCTGAACAGCATAATACATGAAAGTGCCTATGATGCTTCTTTAAGTCCAGTGTATGGTTACCAATAGTATATGGCATGGTAAAGATTATCACGTGTGTTTGCTCCAAATGGACTTGCTCTTTTGTTCTTTTGGACCAATAAGAACACTGGCTCAGAAACGTGAATATTTAAAATGCCTGAAGGCAAGACTTTGCTTCTTGTCTTTGCAGAGATGATGACTGCATAAAAACACGTGGTTAAGTAAAGCATTGAATCATTATTTATAGACCATAACATTTTAAAATGTATTTTTAATTGAGGCTCAATTCAGCACTGAAGTATTTTAAAGCACCAAAGGTTTCCATTGGAACTACCATGCATCAGCTTCTGTGCTGGAAACATTTTCACCAGACTGCGTGAAGATTTAGTGAGACTGTATGCAGTGTGAATGAGTAAAAAATAAGTCTCCTCACCAAAACGCGGTGTAACATGGGTCCCTGACGAGTGAAGCTGCATAGCTGTCTGCACAATGTGTCTCTGGGTTGTGGCATCTGGACTCTGCTGAAGCTCGTATGGAGACTTCCAGGAGGCATGTGTCTCCTGAAGTTATCCTGAGAGCACAGGCTCTACTGGTTGGGTGTAGGTCCTACAGTCTTGGCAGAAGATAACTAACTGCCAAATGCTTGAAAAAAAACATTGCATTCTAACAACCTGAACTTGCTCTATCTCTAGGCTGCATTCCCCCCTCCTTTATCTTATAGATAATTTTCAATAAGCCAAAAAACCATGTTTGAGAGTATCTGGACCTAAGGCTGCAGTCTTTTATCCTGTCCAGAATAATCAGAAGACCATCCTAGGCCTGGCTGTTTGAAACCTCAGAAGCAGCCACAAAATTTGGCTGCCTCAAAAAGCACGATTGCACATTGCCTGAGGAAGGTCAGAGGAGGCTTGTGCTGGGGTCACACAGGCTTTCTTGGTGTTGTTCAGCTGTCGTTAAGGCAGCTGAACACAGCGTGTTTGCTCCCAATGACCGTGTTGTGGTTTGAGGCTCCGAATCCTCGGTCCGAGAGGTCTGGCTGCAGAAGGAGATGGATGCTGTGGTCAGCATCAGCATCAGCAGTATCTTGTCTCCGAGAGGTGACAGCTCATTGCTTCCAGCGAGTTTCTACCAGCAGGGTTAACCTTCAGTTTGGGAAAGAAAAACACAGTCTGACATGAATGCTTTGGGAAGCTGCTGTAGTTCAGCTGGAGGTTAAGAGGACAGAGGGAGGAATGGCAGGGTTATGGTTTAGTGGCTTGTGTCCTTCAGAGGTCACGGATGAGCCCTTTTGCCACAAAAAACCTCTCCATTCACTTGAGAGCGGGAAGAGGAGCTAAACTAAAACTACAGAGTGCAGAGACTGACCGTCCAGCTGTGGAAATCCTGCATTTCAGGTGCACCATGCTGCTGGCTGTGGTCAGAGTGATCTCCTGGTCTCAGAGATGCACTCCTGAAGATAGTGATGGGTAGTTGGCTTCACGCATGCTCTTTCTTGTCTGCCAGGGCTGTGTGGGGGAAAGCTGAGCTCTGCCTGTGTGTTGAAGGGCTTCATACAGCTAAACTGACCCTTCGTGGAGAACGAGTGATGTGTGACTATGAAGTGTTGAAGGCAAATGCCATTATTGCCTCTAGGTAGATATTGGTGATAGAGATGTAAACTGTTATCTGAACATCCGCAGGTTTCAAGGAGATAAAGTTTACTGGGAAGTGAAAGAGGCCATTGGTGATGGTAAGTAAGGGAGAAGTGTTATGTGATCTGGCAAAGCCGAGATAGGAAGGATCCTCTCTGAAAGTCCCTTCTTAAGCTTTACTTGGCACAGTTGCTTGGGAGCACTCACAGGCTGATAATTATTTCTAATGCTCAGGTCAGATTAGAGTTGATTAATGGATTTGGGGAATAGTGATATGGAAATATCTCTTGTTAAATCTGTTAATAGTAATAATTTTGCTGGTCTTAATTCAGAGTTAAGAGATAATAGAAAATAGCTTCTTTTTTCTTTCATGCTTTTTTTTTTCTTTTTATTTTAATTGTTGGCTTTCCGGTAAGACAGTAAACTTACATCAGTCCATCTTCCAACTGTATTCAGTTTGCAGGGTTTTACATTTTCTTGGTGCTTATCAAAAATTAATTTAAACAATTTCTTAGGCACTTTTTAAAAAATACAGAGTTGCAGTATTAGAACATCAGATGTTCGTGGTTTGTTTGTAATTCTGGATTCATGACTCCTGCAGACAATGCGGTCCAAACTTAACATGTTATTTGCATTTTCTTGTTTTATGAATAATGATCGCAGAGGTCTTTCCCACAGGAAGGTCCTGAGAAGAGTGGAAGCATTTAAAAATAATTACAGACCTACAAAGCCTTTTTTGTCTCTTATTTTTTGTAAATTTTGTTTTCAGAAAGGATGGGGGTGTGCAGTAAATTCCTATAGGACTGTTCAAAATGTTACATGGAAGCCCAGTCCTTTTCTTCAAAAGCCTTGCAACTGAGAAATTTGGGGTTGTGGCTATCAAGGTGTAGGTAGGTGAGTGCTTATTTCAAGGTCATATAGGAGTAAGTGACATCAGTTAGCGCTTTTGAAAACTGGGTCACTTATTTAAGTGCCTAAATGTAAATTTGAAGTCTAACTCTGTTATTTATATGTCTGTAGTTCTGACTAGTTCTCTGTGTGTGTGTGAGAGAGAGAGAGCTGTGCTATTTTAAAACTTGGTAAGGGGATGTTTCTAGGAATCTACATTCTTAAAGTTAGATTTCCACTGTGGTTACACAACTATAAAGTAAATCCAGAAAAGCGTCACTGACTTTAATTATGTTACTCCAGCTTTTTGCTTCTATAAATGATGTCAGAAACAAATTCTGAATACTCTGAAAAGTCACAGTGGTGCTTCCCAGCAGCAGCTCTGAACTGTTCAGCAAGTGGAAGAGATCCAAAGGATGATTAGGCATGTTGGCATACAGAGGATACTGAACAATTGCAGAATCGAATGGGCGCCATTCTTCAAGAAACTCTTTAAATAGAGCTCTTCCGTCATTCAACAAGCTTGCAATAAGCAAGCTTTTTCTGTTCTGCTACGAAATTGAGTAGTCTTCAAGGGGCACATAGGTAGACAGATATTTTTAACTATCTGACAGCTATATAAGTTTGCTTTGATATATTGTCTGGGACATTAGATTATGTGAGAATTAGCTGATTTTAAGTCTTGTCTTTGAAATAAGTCATTTCATTTTGGTTTAAAAGAATGCATAAAGGCAAGCCTATCTTCCTTCAATACTCAAAATACATTCAGCCTAAAAAAATATTGGAAAGATTTAAAAAGTCATTTAGAGATTGCAAAGCTTTTCCATTGTCCCACCTGACCTGGACCTGGAGAAGAGGCTGGCTGCTGGAGATGGTTTGTGTAAAAAGAGGGTGAGGACTGAAGCGAATAATTTGATTGTACTAAAGGGCTTCTGTGTCGGTGTCAGAAAGAGTTTTAGATTTGATCCTCTCATTAATAATGGATGGCCAGATGGATGCTTCCTCCCCTGCTGTCTTCTTTTTAATTTATCTGAATGATGTTGGAAAATACAGCCCATTGGTTAGAGCCAGGCAGTCTCTCCAGTTTAAAAGCTCACTGTGTCTGTCCCTGTATCTCCTCTCGCACCACAGCAGTTTTGGCAGGTCGAAAAGTATGCTTGGAAGGTTTCCTTACTAAGCTGAGTAGGTCAAACAACCCAGTCGTTGTTTAATGTATGAAAGACCTAAAACTGTGAATCTGCGTCATCGTGGCCCTGGCTTGGCATTTTCTTACCTTGTCCAACACAACTGGCTTTGGTTTTCCCAGCTTTCGGACTGGAGCTACCTGCATGGTTGCCTCACCGTCCCCAAAGACATGGCACTTGCTCTATCCAGGGGACACCAGCCACTTGAATGTGGGCAAGATTGCAGCAACATGCAGCAAGAGATGGGCTTGTGCTGCCAGACTTTGGTGTGGCAGCCGGAGGCTTCGACCAACGCCACGCTTCCAAGTTTGACTGTTACCTGCTGACAGATGTATTTTTCAGCGTTCACCTATTCATAATGTTCAGTAAAAATGTATCAGTAAAATCCCATCATGTTCCTGGTTCAGTGGAACTACTTTCCAGGATACCATGAACCCTGAATTCTGGTATCATTTCACACAATATGTTTTGGAAATGCATCTCTCTGTACAACCTGTTTAAGTCTGGGCTCTGTGTAAAGCTGAGATTAAAGCCTTGTGGGGACTTCTGAGTAGAAGGGAAATGTCTTCAGGTAGTGTGGGAAAGAAGAAGGTGGGAAAGCAGTGATATGGAGTTGTATAGACATGGAAATAAAGATGAAGGAGGTAGGGGATGGCTTCAGGGCCCTAGGAGTAACAAGCAGCTCCTGCCAAGGGGCAGTGGTGGGTTTTGTGAGAACTGAGGCAACATCTCCTGAGCAATGCTGCTAAAGAAGACATACCCCTTTAATTGTGTAAGATTTCCTGCACAAATTTTGTATTTCTACACTTGGCTATTTCAGTGTCTTTTTGGTGAAATGTTCTTTGTTCTCAGGCCTTGCTTGGGCTGATACTATAAAAATCTTGGCAATTACTGGGTTTGATTTAGATCTTTGCACGTCTTCTGATTTTTATGTAGTCAACACAAATACTTGAAAATCAAAGCAGTTAGGAAAGCGTTGCAGGGAACCTTTCTGCAAGAGTTGACAGAGAGTTTGCCACTGCCTTTATTTAGCTATGCTATGTTAGATTTCTTTTATTCTGTGCCCAATTTGTCTGGTTAACTACATGTTTTAGAGTAGGATCCATCTAATCATATTCAGATATCTTTATTTGACTTAGCTACACATTTTTCAGGCAATGGAGCAGAAAGTGTGCTCGAAAGATGTCATGCATCTAGTCTGAAAATAAAGATCTATAACAGGTCAGATAACCATTTCCTAAAAGTGCCCATTCCTCTCCTTCAGCCAGAAAGGGAGCCCATGGTGACAAGCTCAGATAAGGATTCAGATGAAGTTAAGGAAAAGAAATCCCAGTTTTCATTATTTTCATGTACCTATATTCCTCTTGGTTACTTGTGTTGAGGTCAAAACTGACGCCGTGGTTTGACAATGCAGTAAATCCAGCTTTAGGGCTCCTACAGCTGGGTTAAAAGCATTGAGGCCATGAGATAAAACATGCTGACTGCTATAAAACTCACTGTCAATTCAAATTTGTTCAAAATCTCTCAAAGCCTGCCAGCATAAGATTTAAATTTTTATTGCCAGGTCAAATATCAGTAGTCTTCCTACAGCTGGCATAAAGCTGACCTGTAAATGTGCAGTCTGGCTAGTTCAGCAGAAACATAACTGTGTGCCCAGATCTCATTTGCACCACTGAGTAATCCAGAATAAAACAGTTTCACTACTGTCCTGAAGAATTTCAGACCTCAGACTGTTACAGCAAAACCATCTTTCAGCAATAGCATGTCTTCTAGTGAAAAACCTCAGTTCAGCTCCTGGGTGTTTTTTATTTGGTTTGGTTTGCCTTTTTTCTCCCCTATTGTTACTTTTTTGCTATTAGTTGCTAACCAAAATATAGAAGAAATGAAAGCTACACTTGAATAGATATTAGTAAATGAACATCTTTTGTTGGTAGTGGATATATTTCTCTGGTGCTGAAAACACACACAATGCCTTCATCTATATATAAAAGATTAACAGTGTCTGTCAAATATAACCTTAAAGCAATTATAAAGTGATCTCACTCAGGATGAAAGAAATCTTTGGAATAACTGTATGTATGTTTTTCTGGAGTTTTAGACTAGTCTGGAAATGCCAGAGGGGTTATCCTGGAGGACTGCACATGGACTGTTTTCATAAATCACCTTTTAAAAATCAATAATGGGGCATTTTAATGACTCTCTGTATTTCCTTTTCCCCCTATGAGAAAGTAATTTTGGAGCTCTTTACATCACTCCTTTGAGGATAATGTAGGAAGAAAAAGCTCAGCTTGTCAGGAAAAAAAAAAAAGAAGAAGTTGTGTTTATGCCCTGAGTATCCATATATGCTTTTTCACAGTTCCAGCCTCAACACACTTAAAGAAAATACTCATATTCTCCTGTAAGCAATCATTTAAAGTAGTTCTTCCTTAAGAAACCCTAAAAGAAGCAACTTCTCTTCACCTACACCACCTATGTTTAACTTGGTATTTTGAACGGAAAGGCTGGAGATGAAGAAAAAAGTGTGTTACTTCCTGAGCTATAACTAAAAACTTTGATGCAGGAAGGTAGAAGGAGATATCCAGCTCAGTTATGCGAGTGGTATTTCAGCCTTTGAGAGCACATCTTATGTGAGAGTGCTGGGTGGAAGAAGGGCAGGTAAAGGCTGATTTTTCTGGCTGTAAATACTCCAGGGATGAAGGTGAGAAGAGCTGATAAACACTAAGAACAGCAGAGAGCTGTAGAAGCTACACGTCTGTGGGTATAAACTGATTATGAATGCATTCAAGCTGGAATACAGACCATTTCCAGCTATGCAGTGTGGTGGGACAGCAAAAGAGAAGAGATGTAAATCCTCTTTACTTTGCATTAAAATTTGATGAGTTTTATTGAGTAGAGGGTGAAAAGGTTGCTGTGATAGCTGGGGACCAGACTGGGTGATGCCCAATGTGATCCTTGTGGCTGGTGGCTGTTTGGAGAGGGACCAGGCTGCTCCGCTCGCTGGGTGGTGGTAGCACATCTTTGGGAAGAGGCACGTAGCTGGGCTGAGCAGGCTTCAGCCATGCAGGATGGCTGGTTGTTTCTGTGGTCGAACGGAGAGGAGTGGTACTTGGGCTGTTGGCATTGCTGGTAAGAAGGGACCGTGTTTTTTCAAGGTGTTTGCTTCAGCATCTTTTTGATCCTCTTGAGAACATCTGACCCAAAAGCTTCATCTTCCTGCAAAGGAGGGTGCCTGCCCTATGCTGTGGTTGTCCGTGGGTGCAGCCTGTGGGCTTCTGCAGCAGAGGAGGGTAAATCTGAGCCCTGAAACCAACACTCAGCATGGTGTGGGTCTTTCTAAACTGAGAGACCACTAAGGGTTAAACCCCTTTGAGGGTCCTCCTCAAACTGAGTGGTCATACTGTCTCTGCACCATTATGACCCTACTATTTGAACAAGACTAACATTCGTGTCCATATCACACCCAGTCAATTAAGCAGGACTTCCCACACCAGTATCTTTCCAGTTGGGATGTTCTGAGTCTGCAAAATTTTAGTCCACTTACTTTATCAGCAGACCCCACTGAGACCCAGGTAGGCTGTGAGATTAAATCACTGGCCAGAGAGTGGGAATCAGTAGCCTCAGAGGCATTCAGAGCAACGAGGGCAAAATCTCTTTGGTGGAAAGTTGTCCTCAAGAACAGGGACTCCTGTTCCCAGGACATGGGACTTGTGTCCCTGCAGGGCTGCCCATTCTTAGTGCTGGCCTGGTTTGCTCCAGCCAAATGTCAGTGCCAGGGTAGACAGAAAATTAGAGCCTTTTGTAAAACATCGTGTACTCCGTGTGAGGCAGTGAGATGGTTTGGCAGGTATGTCACCTACAGAAAGTAAGCAAGGTAGTGGCAGCTCCAGTAAATTTTCTCATGTGGGTCTTGAGTCTGTTTTGGTGGAAGTCAAGGGCAAAAATCAATTTCATCTTAGCAAGGAGTTTGCCATTTTTATCAGGCAGATCTATTTTTTCCCTTGATGAACAATTTGCCACCTTTCTATTTTTTGCTCCCATTGGCTTTGGACAGGCTGAGCTTCTCTTCTCACCAGCACAGAGGTGTTCAGCTCCGTTCTGCACCTCTTGTTTCATCTGAAAGGAATATTTCCTATTTATGCTTGTCAAGAGTCTTTTTTTCTGAAGACAGACGGTTTTGTTAGAGAAAATAAAATCCCTTGAAAGTACTGTGTAATTATCTACGTGATTATCCTAAGTGTCTGTCATGGCTCTGCAGTGAGCTCAGGGGCACAGACAGGCAACCCACAGGGTATTGATGCCTGCAGTTTTTCCTGTGGGAAGGAGGAATGGGGTTTTGAAGACTGCCTGCCTCTGGTGGGGTGGAGCGGGCCATCATCCTCTGTCTCTGGAGGGACGTGTGTGCATGGAGGGGGAGAGCCCTCCAGCAATGTCACTAAATGAATGATGGATGAGTTTTGCGTGCGATGCAGATGCTTCTGAATGCCCCATCCTGCCCAGCTGACTGCAGGATTGAAGCTGGAGTCAACACCAAGTTGTGCCTTTAGCCAGTGCAGAGGAGATTTGGAGACTCTGGAGCTAAAACTGTGAGCTGCTTTGAAGGAGCCCCAAGTCCTCCAGGATGGAGACTGGGGCATCGCGTTTGCTCTGTTTGCAAAGGGCAGTCCTTAACATGTCTACCCAATGTCAAAACTGACCAGATAAGAGCAAAACTCCTTAAATTATTAGGCCAAAAGGGGCCTCGAAGGGTGATCTGGTCTGATCATCTCTAGAGCTTGAATTGTTTTGAACCCTATGTCGTTACTGGGAGCCATACCAATGTTTGCTGTTGAGGCTACAATAAGGGTGTCTTTGTTATGACTCAGTGGATGTTGCTCATTATATGACTTCTCACTGTGCTCTCACTAAGACAGAAAATGATACTGAAGGAAAAAATTAAGAGGGATTGAAATAGTGAGATCTACTCTCTCCTACAGCCCAAGAGAGGTTGGCTTCAGTCATTGCTCCTGGCAGGTGTTTGTCCAACCCACTGCAGAGACCATGGGCGATGGAGACTCCAGTCACCCAAGACAGTGTCCTCCAGTGCTTTGGTATTCTTTATTATTGTTTCCTGACTGCTAACATAAACCTACCCCAATGTGATTCACATCCATCACTCCACCGTGGGCAAGGGTAATAGACTGCTCTTTTCCTCCTGGTAACTGTGGGCATTCTGAAGTACATAAGGATCCTCAGCTTGTGTTCTCACAACCCACCTGCAATGCTTTCTCCTTTTTAGACTAGCAGGCCCTAATTTCTAGAATATATCTGAATAAGTCACCTTTTCTAGACCAGTAGTAATGTCAGAGCTCTGCTTCAAGTGGGCAGTTTTGCTGCTGAGACCTTCCCAGCCCTGTGTGAGCCTGGTAGGCTTTGTCCCTCTTGACACATCCTGGGACAATTATGCTCTTTTCCCCCCCAGCAGCCAGACTTTATTGACAGGAATGATTCACTACAAACCCTGCCTCTTTTCCTGAAGATTTGCCACCTAGTCAACCCTACCTACATGTTATTTTCCTTTTGAGTACTCTGCACTTGTCCTTGCTGAACTTTATCCTAGTTTCTACAAAATGTTGGGTTTTTTTAAATTTTTGCCAGGATGATTTTAGATGCTAATCTTGTTCTCCAGTGTGTTTGCAATCACTCTCAGCTTCGTTTAATCTGCAGATTTAATAAGTGCTCTCTTTCATCGTCCAGGTCACTAATGAATGTGCTGAGCAGAACTAGACTATATAGATCCAGCAGAGTTCTGGTCATAGTGTCCCTCTGTTGTTGCAGAATATAATTAATAACTACTCCCTGGGTATGGCTTTATAGTAGTCTCATTTAATCATGTTTCTCTAGTTTATTTGTGAGCAAGTTGTTTGAAACGGTGTCAAAAGCTATAATAAAGCCCAGATAAATGACGTCTAACAACTTCTCCGTTATGAAAATAATTTGATTTGATACATCTTTTTTCTAGTCTCGTCTATATCTGTTGCTTATATTTTTGTTATCTACTACAAACTGTTTCTTTGTTTGCTTTAGAGTTTTTCAAAGGATTGAAGCTAGATTGACTGATGTAGTCTCCTTTTATTGCTTCTCTTTCTGCCCTTGAAGACAGGCACTGTGCTTGCCTTTGTCCTGGCTTCTGGCACCTTACCTGTCTGAGCTCTCATGGGTGACCAGGAGGGAAGTACCTGAGATGGCTTCAGCTGGTTTTGTAGGGAATTTAAAAGGTGTTTTGTCCCACCCTACTCGTCTGCAAATACTTGATTTGGACAGAGGACTGATCTCACCCTAGAACAGGCAGAGAAGAGGACAGTATACCTTTGTAGTGATAATGTGTCGTAGTATTAACTGTACCAATCCTCTGTGCATAGTACCCAAATTTAACAAAGACTAAAGCAAAAATCAAACCAGTGTTACCTCTTTCAGTGTCATTTTTCAATAACTTTCTCTCTATTTGAGCAACAGCTTCCCAGACTTGATATTAATATACATATAAAGGGTAACATTTTTTTATCTTCTGCAAGTTTCACTTCATTTTTATGCCCTCATGTTTCTGTGTGTTCACACTATTTTTTAACTCCTGCTCAGTAACCTTTTTGTGTTCTTTCTTCTTGTCTTTGAGGTAAATGAAAAGCTCATGATGCTGCCAAGTCTTCTGATCCTTCTTCTGCATTGAAATGTTATTGTGCCTGTGCCTTTTAAGCACGAAATATTGTTTCTTCGAGAAACTACATTTCACCTTGATTTCTTTTTCCTTTAAAGTTTTATCCATGAATTCTTGCCTAGCATTTTTTTAATGTACTGAATCCAGACATTTCTGGTTTGCTCTCCCCAATCCCTTGCATATGGCAGAGTTCATCATTTCACAGGCACTCTTACATGAGTTTCCTTCCACATTCTTACCCCAAACACATCCCTCTCTGAAGGCACTTCCCTACTGATTACTTGGCCTATCAGTTATGTGAGGATGTTGCTCTGAAGGCACCAGGACTCTCTGTCTCCTGCTGCTTTCATTTCTTAGCGGATATCTCATGCTTGTACCCTCCCATTACCATTGAATCAGTTGTTATCAGGCAGCCTGATCCATTTAATCTTCTTGGTTTGGGGTTTGTTGTACTCTCCCCCATGGCTTTTTTTTTCTTCTTGTATTATTAAACAGAAAATTTAGCAGTTCTTCCTCCTGTGTTCTGGACCTCAGAGCAAGTATATGCATCATCCTTGGTATACCAAGAGATGCTGCCTCTGCTTTTTCTCTGCCAGTCCATATATAAGTTACGTATCTTTATATCAGTATTCCAGATCTATGTCTTACTACAGCAAGTTCCAGTTACGTCAGTTAAATCATCACTTTAGTCTTAAATGAAATCTGAGATCTCAAATAAGACCTGAGTCCTATGTTAAAAGCAATATATTCACCAATGCTGCGTTAGATATCTAAAATATTAACAGAATTTAACCCTATTTCCTGGTCAATCTGTTGTACTATTACCCCTTCTTTTTAGACCTATGCCCAGGTGGCTTCTGTTTTTGTGCTTTCCTCTGGCTTTGTCCCCTGTGTCTCCTACCCTGAGCCTAACTCAGAAGTCCCTCTCACTGAGAAAAATGCCGGTTCTTCCTTTCCTGAGCTGATGTCCATCCCTGTTCAGCCGCTGGTGTAACGTCACTCTGTTTGTGAAGACACTGGACATCTCCTAGGAGCATCATGCATGGCCCTGATGTGTTGTCCCTCTCCCTGTTTGAGCTCCCTTGGGGTCACTCCTGTCCATCTAGGCAGTGCCACACAGCCAGGGAAGTGGCAGAGCACTTTGGATCCAGCTTCTGGGCAGCAGCAGTTTGCAAGAGTCTCCCTTTGTAATCATGCTCTCAGGGTTGTGGGCTGTTGCTACACACTCTTCTGCTTAACTCAAACCTTGCATCATGTCTGCAGGAGCAGATGCGCAGGCTGTTAAGCTCGAAGTTATTGCCTTCGTCTGCCTTCCTGGTGCACAGGTCACTGAGCAGCATCTCCTGTTAGAAAATAACTCCCCAAGTGAAATGGGTCAACCAGACTTGACTCGCATCAGGGTTTTCCCTTCTTTCATAGATCCTAATGATCCTAGAAAGCAAACCCTTTGTCACCCTCTCTGCTTGCTAACCCCCCAGCTCTCGCTGCCTCCTGGCTCCCTGTGAGTCTCCCTCTTCAAACAGCAGGAAACTAGGGAATTCACCTGCACAACTCTTGTCCTGTGAACTAGGTAGCCACCTCCCTTAGGTGCTTTACCTGCAGTGGGGGGTTTAGTCTGCTGTAAGCCACTGCTGCCAGTAAGAGGAGGGACCCCATTGCCTGTCCTCACCCTTCATGTTTGCTGCTGCCCATCCTTTGTGCAGCTTGGTGGGGGGCTAAATCAGAGAAGTAACCAGATTAAGCCTATCCCAGCCTGAAGATGCCGGCATGGAGGAGGGCAGAGCTGCCCTTAGCAATGGCATCAGCCAGCTTCAGTTGCTGATGAGACCAGCATCACACCGTGCCCCATCAATGGTCCTTGGAGTGGATTAGGTTGGACCGAATTTGGCTGGAGCATCTCCTTTGCCCTGGTGACAGACCTGGAGCTGTGGCAGGAGCATCCCCACGGCTCATCAATTCCCCGTTTCACCGGGGAGGTCAGGAGCTAATCATGACCTTTTATTCCCTTGCTGAGAAGAGCAGCTGGTGCCCTCAAGTGGTAAATCACAGAAGGAGAGCGGCTCCCGCCGTGCAAGCTCGGCTTTGGGCTCCT
The DNA here is from genome assembly GCF_036013445.1 of Caloenas nicobarica. NCBI lineage: Eukaryota > Metazoa > Chordata > Aves > Columbiformes > Columbidae > Caloenas > Caloenas nicobarica. The sequence goes on along the minus strand of NC_088284.1, from coordinate 19,132,281 downwards.
GCCCCGGCGGGATCCTGGGCTGGGGCTGTTGGACACCTGCAGTGTTTTTGGCACTCCTAACCATGCTGTTTCCCCCTTGCAGGACAAGACGGCGTGGTGACCGTGGTGGGAAGGAGCCCTCGTTCCCAGCAGAGTGGGGACTCTGACAGCAGGTGTACCTGGATAGCCACAAACGCTCCCCACTGTTTCATCCACTGACCTTTCCATCGGGCCAGCTGCGGCTTGCTCACACCAAATATCCTGCCTTGACCGTGCTTTTGGCCATCTGGAGCCCCAAAAATATCCCTGTGAGATTAGATGGGGCTTGCCTTGTGTCTGCAGCCCCATTCCAGCATGGCTTCAGGGGCTGCAGGGGGCCACGGTGGGCAGCAGAGCCAAGGTCCAGGGAGCCGGCTGGGAACAGAGCTGCCATGAGGTGATGCACAGGGACGGCGATGCCCATCACGCAGGACAACGCAGGGGTCTTCCTGCCCCTCCTGTGCCAGTGGCTGCAGAACAGCCGTCGGGAGGGGGACGAGGGTGCCGAGCAGCGTCTTTGCCGCTCAGCTGTCCAGAAGCTGAGTGAATACATCCAGCTCAACTTCTCTGTGGATGAGAGCAAACTGCAACCAGGGAGCTGCGGGACTTCGGATACAGAGATCTGCACCATGTACCTGGCCCAGGAGATGCGAAAAACTGAGGTTCTTGGGCTGAGCTTTGGGAACATCCCTGCTCTGGGGGACTACGGGGAGAAGCGTCGGGGAGGGAAGAAGAGGAAGGGACATAAAGGGCCGGTGCTCGATGTTGGGTGCATCTGGGTGACAGACTTGAAGAAGAACAGCCCGGCCGGGAAATGTGGGAGAGTGCGCCTGAAGGATGAGATCCTTTCTCTGAACGGCCAGTTGATGGTTGGTGTGGATGTCACCGGTGCGAGGTAAGGGTGGAAGAGCAGCCGTCGCAGCCGCCTGTCGTGACGCGTGATGCAGGTTGCAGTCGGTACCGATTTATGTCCAGCTCCTGGGTGAGCCCTGGGTTCCTTCTTAAGGTCTGTAGAAAATAAGTAACAAAAACAAATAGATAATTAACCTGCATCTGGTACTTGCACATCTACTGGAAAATTTTGAGGGGTCTTTGTGTCAAAAAAGAGTATGTCATACGCATCAGAGGGTCTGTGCTAAAACAGGAGTCTTCTTGGGTTTGGTTAAAACTGCTCTCTAAAGTAAAAATGAACACAGACTCAGCAACACTGGAAGGTTTTTTTACAGGTGCATCTTATTTTTGTTGACTCATTTGAGTTGAGAGATGCATTTTTGACAGCTAAATGTTGTCTGGGAATTTTTCAAAGCAAAACATTTTTGTGTTTTCCAGATCGAAACAACTTCATTTTAATAAATTCCCTTTGATTTTATTGCATTTGCTCTCTTGTGCTGTCTCCTGTCCCAGAAAACTTGAAACCTTTAAGAGTTCAAATCAGAGATGAAGGCTCTTGCAGTGATATAGATTATTCTTGCTTTTTAATTTCAGCTGCTGTATGCTGTAAAATCAGTTACTGGCCCTGCTTTGCTCTTTGTGGGCTGGCAGACTTGCTCACATTTCCCTTTGCAAAGGCAAAAAGACTTTTTTCTGCTAAAGATGAGGATGCAAATGTTCATTCATACCTAAGGTTGCAATGAACCAGAGGCCATGAAATGCTCTCTTTCATGCCAAAGGGGGTTCATCTTGGGGACGGACAGTTTTGGAAACTCTGTTGATCCGCAGCCTGGGTAATCCAGCACGTTTTATGGACCTGGGGAGTAACATGCTGTTTTAGACCAGCTGAGAAAGTGCTCCAGCAAGTGAGATTTGCAATAGGGGCAAATAATAATAATTTTTAACTGAAATAACCTGTATACTGAAACAAAACAACAACCAACCAACCAAACCAAACCAACCAAACAAAAAAGAGTTGAATCTTTACAGATTCATCCAGTGAGAATATAGCATTGATGGGAAGACTCATTGGTTATTTATCTGCTGCTTTAGTTGTCAGGCTTGCAAAGCCATGATGGCCTTGGGGGTAACACTTGCGAGTTATAATCATGCAAAGTGCATGACCTATGCTCCCAATGGGTAGTGAATGAGGCAGCAGTTTGGGGGGACGGTCGCTCCCAATTCTGCCACGTGGCAGAATAAAAGCAGCAGCTCACAGAATCACAGAATCACAGAATGTCAGGGATTGGAAGGGACCTCAAAAGATCTAGTCCAATCCCCCTGCCGGAGCAGGAACACCCAGATGAGGTTACACAGGAATGTGTCCAGGCGGGTTTTGAATGTCTCCAGAGAAGGAGACTCCACAACCTCCCTGGGCAGCCTGTTCCAGTCTCTGTCACCCTCACTGAGAAGAAGTTTCTTCTCAAATTTAAGTGGAACCTCTTGTGTTCCAGTTTGAACCCATTACCCCTTGTCCTATCATTGGTTGTCACCGAGAAGAGCCTGGCTCCATCCTCGTGACACTCACCCTTTATATATTTATATATTTATAAACATTAATGAGGTCTCCCCTCAGTCTCCTCTTCTCCAAACTAAAGAGCCCCAGCTCCCTCAGCCTTTCCTCATAAGGGAGATGCTCCACTCTCTTAATCATCTTTGTTGCCCTGCGCTGGACTCTCTCCAGCAGTTCCCTGTCCTTCTTGAACTTCAGAACTGGACACAATATTCCAGATGCAGTCTCACCAGGACAGAGTAGAGGGGAAGGGGAACCTCTCTCGACCTACTAACCACCTCCCTTCTAATACACCCCAGGATGCCATTGGCCTTCTTGGCCACAAGGGCACAGTGCTGGCTCATGGTCATCCTGCTGTCCACCAGGACCCCCAGGTCCCTTTCCCCTACACTGCTCTCTAATAGGTCATTCCCCAACCTATACTGGAACCTGGAGTTGTTCCTACCCAGATGCAAGACTCCGCACTTTCCCTTGTTATATTTCATTAAATTTTTCCCTGCCCAACTCTGCAGCCTGTCCAGGTCTCACTGGATGGCAGCACAGCCTTCTGGCGTGTCAGCCACTCCTCCCAGCTTGGTGTCATCAGCAAACTTGCTGACAGTGCACTCGATTCCCTCATCCAAGTCATTGATGAATATATTGAATAATACTGGTCCCAGTACCGACCCTTGAGGCACTCCACCAGATACAGGCCTCCAACCAAACTCTGCCCCATTGACCACGACTCTCTGGCTTCTTTCCTTCAGCCAGTTCAGAGTCCACATCACTACCCAATTGTCCAGACCACAGTTCCTCAGTTTAGCTGTGAGGATGCTGTGGGAGACGATGTCAAATACTTTACTGAAGTCAAGGTAGACCACATCCACCTCTCTGCCATCATCTATCCACCTGGTTATGTCCTCATAAAAGGCTATGAGGTTGGTCAAGCATGACTTCCCCTTGGTGAAGCCATGTCGGCTGCCCCTAATGACCCTCTTATCCTTGATATGCCTTGAGATGGCACCAAGGATAAGGTGTTCCATCACTTTCCCAGGGATGGAGGTGAGGCTGACCGGTCTATAGTTGCCCGGGTCCTCCTTCTTGCCCTTTTTGAAGACAGGAGTGACATTTGCTTTCCTCCAGTCCTCAGGCACCTCTCCCATTTCCCAAGACTTGGCAAAGATGATGGAGAGTGGTCCAGCAATGACTTCAGCCAGCTCCCTCAGCACCCACGGGTGCATCCCATCTGGACCCATGGATTTATGGATGTCCAGATTGCTTAACTGGTCCCTAACCCAGTCCTCATCAACTAAGGCAGACTCCTCCATTGCCCTGCCTTCCTCTGGGGCCTCAGGGGTACGGGGCTCCTCAGGACAGCCTCCGGCAGAGTAGACAGAGACAAAGAAGGCATTCAGTAACTCTGCCTTCTCTGTATCTTCTGTCACCAGGGCACCCACCCCGTTCATCAGTGGGCCTACATTGCCTCTGGTGTTAGTTTTATCTGCCATGTATTTGAAGAAGCTCTTTCTGTTGTCCTTGAAACTCCTTGATCTGTGGATGCTGGGCAGGTCAACCTGGCTGTGGTTTTGCAGGTGTGACAACAACCCTCTGTAATTTCAAGCCTGTAATTCAATGAGTGTATAAATGTTGGTGCTGTGGCAGTATCAGTAAGTGACACTCCCAAATTTGAGAGGTTTTGTGCCAAAAAGCAGTTAGTTTGCTGTTCCCCCTTTGCCAGATGTCACTGTTCTAAAATCTAAGGGAATTGCTTGCAGTGGCCAGCAACAATGTTATCTTATTATTAAGGCAAAATGAAAGATAATACCCAATGGAGTCCAAAGTGTTTGGGTAAGTGTTCTTTTTATCCTATTCCTGAAGGCTTCATTTTGGGCTTGTTCCTTTTGGAAAGCTCTGTTATTAGACCAGCAAGCTGAGACTGCTGCTAATGAGAACCAAGTGCTCCATTTTCCTTAGCTGAGATATTTTTTTGGCCATTATGAAGACAGAGGTTTGGTGGTGCGGGGCCAGTGTTGTTCTTCATAAAATCCTGGTTTAGAATATTCATCCAATTTAGGCCAAAATTTAGGACATCTCTGAGTCAAAACCTGATTTATTTTCAGCATCCAAAGCATCCTTGCCTAACTTACTGTCAGCTGCTATTTGACAAGGGTCATGTCGATGGATGACAGTTTGGGACCTCGGAGTGCTTGGTTTTGGCTCTCAGGGAGCTGGCTGGTAGCTCCAACCCCATTTTACCACCTTGTTCATCTGATCTGCTCCAGAATGCATTGAGAGTCCTTCAGTAGGTTTCTGCATTGGGGTGCTCAGAAGGGACATAATTCTGTTTAGGTTTATAACAGGCTGAAAGGCAACGCCACCTTGACTTCTGGGAAGACTTGTTTCAAAGAAGATTTCCTGGAGTATTTCCATATTGCTGCTACAGTGGCAGTAGCAGAGCCCTTTCCCCTTGGCTGTTCAAGGTGTCGGGGCAGCACACCACACTGAATAGTAGCCTTGGCTTGATTTCTGTCCGCCTAATTATTCTCTGGCTGGATGAAAAACTCTTCCAGGTTGATACAAAGGGGTATGAGTGCTGTGATTTGTGGTGTGATGTACTAATGTAGCCTGTGCACAGTCAGTGAAATTAAAATACTGCCTGAGCTCCTGTAACACCAGGATGGATTGGGCAAGCAAAATCACTGCTTGCATGTTTATTCCTTGCCCACCAAGTGTGCCAGGGCAGCCCCAACTTGCCTGGTGAGCATGTTGTCCAGACTGGTGTTTTAGGGAATCTCCTGATTTATTTCCATAACAGTGGGGAATCGGGCATGATCAGATCATATATCATGTATCATAGATCATAGAATGTCCTGAGTTGGAAGGGACCCACAAAGATCATCGAATCCAACTCCTGTCCCTGCATGTGACAACCCCACAGTTCACACCATGTGTCTGAGGGTGTTGTCCAGTCTCTTCTTAAACACTGTCAGGCTTGGGGCCGTGACACCTCCCTGGGGAGACTGTCCCAGTGTCCACCACTCTCTGGGTGAAGAACCTTTTCCTAATGTCCAACCTAAACCTCCCCTGGCACATCTTCCTGCCATTCCCTCGGGTTCTGTCATTGGTCACCAGAGAGAAGAGATCAGCGCCTGCCCCTCCTCCTCCCCTTGTGAGGAAGCTGTAGCTGTGATGAGGTCTCCCCTCAGTCTCCTCCAGGCTGAACAAACCCAGTGACTTTAACTGCTCCTCATACGGCTTCCCCTTCCTTCACCAACTTCGTAGCCCTCTTCTGGACACTCTCCAGCAGCTTTATATCCTGTTTATCCTGTGTTGCCCAGACCTGCACCCAGTGCTCCAGGTGAGGCCGCACCAGTGCAGAGCAGAGCGGGACAATCCCCTCCCTGCCCGGCTGGCCATGCTGTGCTGGATGCACCCAGGACACGGTTGCCCTCTCGGCTGCCAGGGACACTGTTGGCTCATGTTCAACTTGCCGTTGACCAGAGCCCCCAGATCCTTCACCACAGAGCTGCTCTCCAGGCTCTCTTCCCCCAGTCTGTATGTACAGCCAGGGTTGCTGTGTTCCAGGTGCAAAATCCAGCACTTGTCCTTGTTGAACTTCATGTGGTTGGTGATTGCCCAGTTCTCCAATTTGTCCAGACCCCTCTGCAGGGCCTCTCTGCCCTTGAGAGTGTTGACAGCTCCTCTCAATTTTGTGTCATCAGCAAACTCACTAAGTAATCCCTCAAGTCCTGAGTCTAAGTCATTTATGAAAACATTGAAGAGTGCTGGCCCTAAGATGGATCCCCGTGGAATCCCACTGGTGCCTGGTCACCAGCCCAACATAACTCCGTTTACTAGAACCCTTTGAGCCCATCAGCCAATTGCTCACCCATTGTGTGTTTACCCTGCTGTGTGCTGGACATCTTGTCCAGGAGGATACTGTGAGAGACAGTATCAAAGGCTTTACTGAAATCCAAAAGGATCACATCGACAGGCTTCCCTTGGTCAACTAGGTGGGTAACCTTGTTGTAGAATGAAATTTTGTCAAGCAAGACTTTCTCCTCATGAACCTGTGCTGGCTGGGACCAATGACTGTGTTGTCATTCAGATGTTTTTCAACAACTCCCAGAACAACCTTCTTCATGATTTTGCCAGGCACAAAAGTGAGGCTGATAGGCCTGTAGTTGCCAGGGTCATCCCTGTTGCCCTTCTTGTAGATTTGGACAATGCTTGCCAGATTCCAGTCTTCCAGAACCTCTTCAGATTCCTAAGAGCATTGAGGTTCTCACAATTCTCACAACTCTCAGAACAGCCACTTTGCTGGGGGTTACCACCTCTGCAGCAGGGTTGGCAGAAGAGTGCTCAGGTACCCTGGGCTTTGTGTCACCTCACCTCCAACTCCATCCCACCATGCAAACCCTCCCTGTTCCAAGGGGCTAAAGCTGACACACTGGACAACAGGAGAGGAGAGGGAGGGGCACGTGGTCCCTTCTGCCAGCTCTCCTATGGATGTGGTCAGCCTCTAGAGAACGCAGAGGCCGATGGCTGGAGCCGTAACACATTGGGCAGCCCTGGACAGATTGCGCTCTTTTGGCACCTGCCTGGTGCAGGTCCCGTGCATACAGGTCCTCAGGTCTTGGAGTGGCGATGGGGTCAGACACAGCGCAGAAAAGCACCACACTGCTTCTTGGAGAAGCCAGCTGTGGTCATCACTCATCTGTCTCTCCCTGCTTCCTATGGAGAGGGTTGAATGTGACTTCTTTATATAAAAGTTATTTATTTAAATTCCATCTGATGGCCATGTAAATAGCAGAAACAGATTGATTATTGCTGAGCTTTTAAAAAAATTATTATTATTTTTATTTTTTATTATTTTTTTCTTTCTTTTCATTTAGAGAAACATTATGCAGTAATATAATCATCAAAGCTCTTTGCTTAACAGGATATTATTACATTAGAGGGGAATGATGTAGGTGGTGGCATTTTTGGTGATGTTAGTGACTGAGGGAAAATTATGGCTCTCTTCAGAGTTAGCAAATTGTGTGTGTCTATCAAACACAATCGCAGGGAAATTAGCTGTATTGGAGTACTGAATAAAGGTTAGTCAAAACTCTGCATGTTTATTTATCTTCTGTCTATACAGCTGTATCTCTAAAACACATGGGTTATGTTCCCCCAGACAACAACTTCCTATGTATTTTGGAACTACTCCTCTCATTTTGGGCTATTACTCATTTACTGGAGGGAAGCTTTTAGTATTTCTGCAGATGACAGATGAATCCTTCATTTCTTGAGCATGACTGAATGGGGCTTCATTGAGCAAGTCCTGGGAGGATTGCAAAAGAATTATTTTGTCATGAATATCATTCAGTTTGAAATATTTGATTAAGAATTTCATCAAGCATAGCTGCAGTGCTTGGACACAGCTACTATGTACATCTAATCTTCAAAATCAGTGCTGAATAGATTTCCAAATTCAAACTTTTTGAAGAAAGCAGAGTAAGATACATTACAAGTGATGACAGTGTGGTATAAACATGAGATATTACTATAATTTTGTCATTGAGGAAACCCAACCACTACTTCAAAATATCATATTTCTCGTCACAAAAAATGGCTAAGCATCACCATGTGTGGACATACAGTCAGAGAACTGGCCAGCTTCTTTTTAACCCACAACCTGGAGTCCCACTTCAAAAAATGAACAGAGAAGTGTTTTGACAGCCATACCTTTGCACAGCATTTTCTTAGTCTCTCCTCTTCAACCAGTATCCTGGGGCAGTTGCTAGGACTCCTCCCCAGCACAAGATTTGGCATGCCGAATATCAGGGAAATCAGTTGTATTTTTAAAGATGCTGAGAAAGACCTTCAGAAATCATATGTGCAATGGAGAGTGAGCATCAAATGCCACCACTCAAGCTGAAGCTTTGACCTTACCTGAAGCTGGGGGTTTGCAGCAGAGTCAAGGTCTTTCCTGAGTGTTTGCTGCTGCTGTACCTCACATCTACATGCTCCAGGACAGCTGGAAGTACAAATGTAATGTCCTGGTCCTCCTAACAGGTCAATGCTATTAGTAGTCGTGTGATATATGGACATTCTAAACACAGCTCTGCTTCTCTGTAAGTGCTAGCAGCTGATTACAGAGCACAATACTGAACGTCTAACCAAATTACAGGTCTCAAAATGTGCAAAGCACTTTCTGCTGCTTGCCTGCGGCAGTCAATAACAGTCCTGGGCTCAGCTGGATGAAATCTTGAGGTTCTGTATCAAAACAGTCCTTGCTGGTGCTAGAAAGCCAATATGCAGTCCCTGTCTGTATTGGGAGCCAAATTCTGCTTTGAACAGTGGTCTTCAGGAGGGTGCTCTTCTTCTTTGCCCCCGTGTTGAGAGGCCTGCATGCAAGGAGATGCAGAGCAGTACATCTGCTGAGGGGATGGGAACAAAGAACGGGGACCTTTGCTGTGTCTGAGTAGAGCTGCTCAAAAATCTGACAGTGTGGTTTGAAAATGGACGTTTCAGAAGAGCACACCTTTCAAGGCACTTCTTATTGACTTCCCTCTTCTTCAGAAGTTTGAACTGAATATTTTTTTATCATAAACTACTTTGTCCCTACCCCTGCAACAGAACAATTTTCTTACTGGGAAGAAAAACCCCCCGAATGTGGTCACTCTTCGATATCAAAGTGCAGTGCTCCACTTTCGCATCTTCCATGGGGCACCGCTTCCTGCTGTGCTGTGGTGAGACATGGGCTGCCCTCACTGTGGCCACTTTGTCCCTGCGCTGGTGGCCACAGTTGTCTGTGGAGCATCTGCAGGATTTTGTAGCACCGTGTTCCTCAGCAGTGTGTTTAAAAGGCTTCCAGGTGCTCCAAGGGGCATGTGGGGTTGGCATGCTGTGGGAACAGGGAGCAAGGGCTGTGTTCCCTCTGCTCAACTTCTGGGGCCCTCAGGTGAAGTTTCTGGTAGCAAATCTATTATTTAGTAGGGTTGGGCATTAGGGTGTATGAATGCCTGTGTTATGGTGGAAGGGAAAGTTTTTAGGTTTCTGTACCTGTGATGGAGTCCTGTTTCTCTGGAAGTTATTGTGGATTTATTTTCCATTTGACAGAGCAATCTCCTTTATACATCCTTTTTCTTAGGGAAATATTAGCCCAAGAAAACTATGCCTGGTCATCACAGAAAGCTTTATCTCACCACAACCCCACCTCCTGGGCATGTCAGGTTGCATGGATCGATTGCTTTACTGTGTTTCCTCACCTCCTTCCTAAAGCAGAAGTGCTGCCAACACAAAGTGCTGCTCAGTATAAGCAGCTGCTTTGCCTGGTGTTAGTAGGGCCTTCTCTTGGTTATGTTCATAAGAAAATATTTTTGTTTTAATAGGAAAACAAATGGAAATGTATCCTGGCCCTTTGCCCTTGGCCAAGGGGCAAACATTTCTGTGGGAGCTCCTTGTTAAAATATTAACAGCACTGACTACACAGAGAAAAACAAACACACTGGTCCTGGAGACTGCAGCCTCCAAATACAATCTCAGGGAACAGATTTTGCATAACTGACCTAAAAAATAGCCCCATCCAATTGTGCAGTTGGATTTGTTTCTTTTTTTTCATATCATATTACCAATCTTCATGCTGCTAAGTGAGGCCACAGAGGCTGGGACCTGGGGCTTGCTATCACGGGCATGGATGGAAAGTGTATGCTGACATGCCCTCCGAGCTGCCTGGCACGTGAGTCCTGAGGATGGAAAATAAGCAGCATGCAGGGATCTTGGCTGAGGGTTTTCTCCTCCAGTTGAGCTGCTGTGGGCAGGGAGACAGTGCATGTGTTACCAACCTGTGCAAAATCAGAGGAAGCCTAAGGATGTCTAACATTTCTCAGACACAGTGCAAGCCTCACTGTGCTCCTAAAGTCTTGTAGACTGGAGCACGGAGCCTTCCCTGAAGCATGGCTTCCATATTTTATGCTGAAGGGGGATATCAATTCCCCACCTTAAAATATAACAGGATTAAGAAACCAAGAAAGAAATGTTTTTCTTCCCTTTTTTATGTCTTCAGGAATGGTATGAGCAGACTTAGCCACACATGTTGAGAAATAAATTACTCTGAAGAAATGAGCTTTATCCCAAATCCTCTCTCAAGAGCCAAAGACTTAAGCAGAAGGTCACTAATCCCCAGACTCAGCAGAGATCATTTAGCTTGTTTGTCCTATTTGCTTTATTAATCTGAGTGTGGGTTCCCTCAGTTTCCCCTCTGCACCCTCTGGTTCCTGCCTTTCCTCTCAACCCCCAGTGCTGAGTCTCTGCAGAGGCAAAACCCATTCCTTTGTAGCAATGGTTATTTGCAGCATCCTACCACTACAACTGCCTCTTAAAAGTATTTTCCAAGTCCCTCTTCCTCCTCAACTTTGCATCTTATTGATCTTCTTGCTCAGCTCAGTTTTATCTAAAAAACATAAAAGACAATGAAGATACTTCCACCGATTTAAATGGCTCATCCTGTATCTGTTTCCGTGTTTGTCCCAAAATTTTGGGAGCGATACGCTTGTTGCTGCCTTCTACACGCTGTTGCCACTGAACAACATAGCTGGCCTCTCTTGGTCAAAAGCGTGATCCCGAGAGGGCATGCATGTATAATTAGGCAACATCCCCAGAGTCATCTGCAGCAAATGCTCCCCAGCCCTGGCTCTAAATGTTTTCTTTTCAGAGGGATTGCATCAGGCTTGAAAAGACTTGGACAGAGGCTGGTGGTGTTGCCTCAGGAGGTGTAAGAGCTTCAGAGGTTATAAAGTGGCTGTCCTGAACATTTTTGGTGTGCTTTTGCTTTGTTTCATTGAGCTATGAAAGCTCTGCTTAGAGTGCTATACTTTGTTGCCAAGATGCTGTGCATCTCCATTTAATTTGCTGTTCTGACCACACTGTAATTACAAGAGAACAAGCCCACTGTTTGGGAGAGAGCTCTGTGGGAACAGCCTGGTTTGGTGAATCAGCCTCGTGCCTCGTCATTTATCCCCGATGCCAAAGTGCCAGCACGAGCCCCTTTACATCCTGAGTGGGATTTTCAGCCTTGGCACATAGCAAGCATCCCATGGTCTCAGGTCATCTGGAAGCACAGTCAGGATGCAGCAGAACTTAACTAATTGGCAAATGACTGGAATGCGCAAAATAGGGTCACTTTTTTTCCACCACCCAGCCAAGGAGCAGGTGAGGCCTTCAGCCACAGCAGCAGTTATTTTCACAGCCTCTCCAGCAGTGGATTTGCTAGCACAGCACAGTGTTTTAGCCATCAATAATTAAAAGGAGAGATGTTCAAAAGCACGAGAAAGGAACATTTTGTGCCCATTATTCTTGCTCTTTCTATAATGCTTGTGCCCTTACACACCAATTTGCAATGTGCAGTCATTCGCAGTGTCTCTTCTAATCTGTAAATGTGAATTTCTCTTCATACTCTGGAAGTCCAAAGTTTTCCGAAAAGTAGGCTTTGGGCTAAAGACTGATTTCCGTGAGGCAGGAGCACTGAGCTGCTGCAGGAGAAGAAGGCAACTGGGGCCAGGTTACTGTGTTGATGTGAGGTACATGGCAGGTTGTCCTTTCCCACCTGTACCGACTGATGGGCCATGAGTCCTGGAAGGGCTCAGCTTATCCAGTCTTCACTGAAATGTTTTTTTCTCTTAGCATTGGGCTAAGCAGAGCAGTGTTCCCATTCTCAGAAGGGTTTTGGAGCTGTTCTGTGAGGAAGTGGCAACCATATCTTCTTGGCAACCTCACGTGTGTGATGGTTGTTGTCCTAGGACAACACTAGGACTGAGCCATGACCCTCTAGAGCTTAAAAGCATTAACAGTGGTGGCATCTTAAAACCTGCTTATCCCCTGTCACTGGGAATCAGGTCCGGCTTGGAAAGGACAGGAGCGGGGAGGGTTAAAGATAATGAACAGGAGATGGTTCCACACATAGAGGCTGTGCTCAACATCAGCCTCAGAGAGACAGCTTGTCAGCATGAACCTGCCATCTGTGGCCATGAGTGAGAGGATAAATATAAGAAATGTAGGTGTGATCAGCAGAGAGGCAGGTATATAACTCCAGAGAGAGCTGCTGCGGTGAATGGCTTTGGGGCTGGGCTTTTTTTTTTTTTCCTGTGGAAAGCTCATTGCTCTTCTTATCTGATGTGACACTTGTCTCCAGCTCAGAGCAGTATCACATGCTCCTCAAAACTTATTTTTCTGTCTCCTTTCTGTCAGGTGTAGGCTAAGATGGGAAGGGCCTATATATCAATCGCAGGCTCTGCAGCGTCACTCACCATTCTTACTTCTTTCTCTGGATGAAATGTACGACAAGATCATCTGGGCCTTCAAAGGAAAACACTTTTAACAGACCAGTTCCAGTAAAAAGATAAGTTGGCAGGCACTGCCAGAAGGTTTGGGGCAGCTCAGGAAGACTGGTACCTACTGAGACAGGATAAGAGTAGGGCAAATGTGACTATTAGCAGCAAACTTCACCCTAGAGCATCCAAGACTCAGGAAGCCCTGCTACAGTGAAGGCTCTTTAAAGAGACTGTGAGAAACCAGGGGTGGATGGAAAACGGGTTCAAGCTTTTTCAAAATGCAACAGAACTGCTGAAATCTGACTGAAGGAGAGCATCGATTCTGCTCATGCCTAAGACTCTTTTTCTGTCATTTAAAAAGCTGCTGAAGCCTGGTTTTTCCCCTTTCCTTACCAGGTATTATAGACAGCTGGATGATCTTCTAAAAAATAACAAAAAAAAACCCCAACAACGAACTGACAAAATTAAAAGTTGCTAAATAGAGCACCTATTTTGACTGCATTTTCTTGGTCTGTTACTTGACCATTGGGATGGGTTTAGGCTAGCAGAGTAACTATTTGATGAAACAAAGGGCCTCCAACTCATCCTCATACATATGCACCAGTGGCTCTTTCTGCCATGATAACTGAAGAATTACAAAGTGGTTGCAAATTTTTCACAGGCTGGGTTATTTTTGTTCTGGTAGTGAAGAGAAAAACACGGACATGTTGTAACCAGTAAACTTTGTGGTACCATCTGTCTGAACACTGAGCCCAGATGAGGAAAATGAACGAGAGACTGGGGAACTCCTTGAAAACTCACAGATGATTAATGGAGCCAAACTCCTATGTGATGTTCTCACTGAAAATGGATTCTAACAAACACCCTAATTGTTCTGCTGAAAATGATGTTTCATATTTTCATTTGTAGAGAAGTTCTGCTAAAAGACAGATTTTTCATGGTTTCCTCTAGAGGGCAATGTCTTATAAATATTTTAAGCAATTTTTGGGTTATGTCAACCGGGAATTTAGCCTGCCTTATGTAAGAATTCATAAGACAGCAGAGAAAAGTGTTTCTATATGTCCTGTTTAGGATGCATATATATGTAATATAATTACTCTAGTTGTTTCTTGGGCTTGTTCAGTGCATTCACTAATCCCTTGAAGAAGCATAGAAATATGTTTTATATTTTGGGCAGATTTGCCTACATTGGAATGCAGAGAGGGAACTGCTCATGAAGACCTCACTCTTATACCTGTGTAGCTTGAAGGACTTTCAGCAGCTGCTCCTTATTTAATCTATTGTAAAAGAGATTACAGTAGAGTCCTTTGAGAATGAAGTTAGCAGTTGATGTAGCTTGTGTTGGTAGCTGGAACTTCAGTGTAAAGAATAAATCTAAATACCAAGTCAAAGTGGTCCACAGGACCTGGGAAACAGAAGGGTTTGTGCTAATACTCATCTCTGTAATAACTTGGGTATTTCCAACTTTTTCAATTGTATTAGTTGTTTGATAGATGTTAGTAACACCCCAGTTTTCAAATTAATTGTCCAGATAAACAGCTGCTAAAATTAGTATATCTTGAAGGTGCCCAGTCTGGTCCTTAATAATTGGTCTTAAGGGATATTGTCTCCTTGTAGTGTAAAAAATGTCATTGTCATTGTAGTGTAAAAAATGCCAAATATGGATAAAGGTTGTTTTGTTCTCCTTAAAGGTCAGATGTATAATTTGAAACACACTTACATAGGCTCAAACTTATTTTTTGTTGTCTCTGTCATTATCTTCTCCCCTTCTGCCAAGCCAACGCAGATAAAAGGGAAATTTGCTCTTGACTTCCCAACATCAAAATGGCTTTGGGGAAATCCTTTTAGAATTAGTCTCCTTTCCCCTCCTGATGGTGACTAGTCCTCTGGAGCATCACCATAATGGCCTTATTGGATTAACTTGCAAATCCCATATGTTTACTGAATTTGTGAGTTAACGTTCTTTGTAAATATCTCTTCCAAAAAAGTAATAGTTGATCTCCAGTTGCCAAGTTCTCTAAATGAATAAACCTGTTTGTTTGTTTTTCCCCAAACAGGAAAAACAGTTAATTAAAGTAAAATACTTATTCTCCAAAGTGCTCTATTTGAAATCAAGGGCATGTGAATAAAAACAGCAGTTGTTGCATTGGCTTCAGAGCCAGCAGTCATTAAGTAGCAAAGCCGGACTTGCCCTCTACTTTCGAGTAATAGGAGCTCCAAGAAAAATCTGAGGACACAGCTCTTTTGTAGCCTTTATAAGTTAAATAGGTGAGACCTGCTTTTTCATTATGGTTGCTGGCCAGGCAGGATGTTCTCATGGTTTTAAACCCTGTCTTAGAGGAAATATGATAAGCAGTTTGTAAATTTTTAGTGGAAAAAATTTTTGAGACGCTAGTGGCAACTGAATATTTTTGGTTTCATTTCTCATGCCACATGGATCCAATAAGTAGATTTGTGTTTGAACCATATATTCATCTGCACCTTGGTGTAAAGCTTGTGTTTGCTTCTCGCTCTCAGGTATCTGACACCTTATTGCTTAATCACTGGGGATTATTCTTCACCTTCGGCTGGAAGGAGCTATGTTTGGGTCTGTAGGTTGATTCACCCTCAGCTGGGATCTCTGGACCTGGGTGGCCTGGGCAATGTCATGCTCGCATGGCTGCAGGTACTGAAGGAACCACCAGGGTTCATGACCTTGTATCCTCTTGCTCACGCTCTCTGCTGTCCTTGCTGGTGAGTGGTCTGAGGCACAGTTTTCTTGCACAGAAAAACAAAGCTGTGCCCGAGGTCTCTGACAATGCCAAAACGCTGTGGGCTTCGGTGGCATTGCTTCCCATTTGCCTCCATGGAAATGAGAAAACTCTGCCTTCCAAATTTCCTCCTGCCACTCCATATCTGACCCAGCAATACACAAAATTGTCTCCTCTGTGATCGGTTTTTCGATCATTGCCTGCAATCGGAAAGTAAGTGGTATGTACAACAGAGCAGAAAATTATTTAGTAAACTAGCCAATTTCATGAGGATGAACTGTGTGGTTAAAATAAATCGGATTTCAATAATTCACCAGTTACGCTGTGGAGAAAGAAATAATAACAGTTAAAAAACCATGTATGGATGCCAAATGGATCAGATGTTAATGGCTGGTGTGTGGAATTCAAAGTCAACAAGGGCTTACTGCAGGGCTCTGCCTTTAAATGGACTCCGTTTTAAATAGTGTATGAGAAAGGCAGAATCTCAGTGCTTTATTAGAATTATTTTGTGACTCATGTGCTTTCTCTGATGACCCAATAATAAAATTATAAACTGTGGAAATGAACTTAAGGGGTATCATTATAAAAAAAAATCATGGAAGTTAGTAGAGAAGTAAACATCTGTTTTGAGAGAAGTGCATTTCAGAAGAGGGTGGAAAACAAAAGAGGTAAAAGAGAAGAGAGTATAAAAAATTTAGGTTGGAAGAAGGACTTAGAAATTCATTAATTCTGGCTGGATGAATAATAATCAAGAATGTTTTGGTTAATATGTAATTAAATTACATATCATTATCTATTAAAACACTTCAGCCAGCTCTAATAACCAAGGAAACCAATCCTGAGTCCAGGTGTCAGCTCCCAGACTCCCTGAGGTTTTCCCAGCCTCGAGGATATTCTCTCATTTAATGATAGTATCAATAATACTGTTAAAGAATACGAGGAGGCATATTCTCCCATTTTATATAATTTTCAAAGTGCACAGCAGCACACTTGGGACCCATTGGCCACGTATTACGTTGGAGGAGTCACGTGTAAGTTGGCCAAGCCAACTCAAGATCTCCTTTAGATTAAAAAATGTCACATATCTTTCTGTATACTGAGTTATGAGGTGGTGTAAAAGTCCAGTATGAACTCAATGTAAATAACTAGTTTAAATTCCATGTAAAGTTCTGTCTTCTTCACATGTTAATGGCATTTGTGACTTGCTTGTATTTTGTCTTGCTTTCTGTAGTGACCCCATGCCAGTTGCCTGCTTTACCTTTCGTTTCTCTACTGCATGCTTTATTTTAAATCATTTACTTGTAAGTTATGTTTGCATAAACCGTATATGACTTAGAGCTATGTATCTAACTCCTGTTAGGATCTTGGAGCCTAATGGATAGCACGTGTGGACTTAAGAAGTGTTGGGTCCTGGTCAAAACTTTTCCCCCCACTGTGAAAAAGTCGCGGCACTGGTGACAGGGAGGTGATGACAGCAGCTCGCTTTCTGCAGGTGCCTGAGCTCTCCGGGGGAAAAGCACTTTATTAAATGCTGGGTTTTACTGCAGAGCACTTCTTTCCAGGTACCTGCTGGTCTGTTGAAGGGTTATAGAGTCAGAGCAGCTTCATAAGGGCTAAAATTTTTGAAATACCTGTTTGTGCAGAAGTACATTTGAGAAATACAAATAAGCCCGGGCTTATGAGATACCTGCTTGGTTATGAATTTAGCCACTATCCAGTCTTCCCAAATGTCTCCAAGAGGCGTCAGTGCAAACAAGTGAAACTTATTTACCTGTAGGGTTTTGCTAGAATAATGACAAATGGAAAAACTGAATTATGTTTTTCCAAGGCCTCGAAGCCAAAACACTGTCCTTTTCAGTGCCTAGTGCAGGCTTTGAGAAAAACAAAACAAAACAAAACAATCCTTTTGCTGTCGTGGTGCTCCAGCCAACATGCAGCTGAAGTTTGCTTTCCAGATACGGTATTTGAGGTTTGTTGTGAAGTGAGAAGGCTCAAAGCCAAGTCTGCTGGAGCTGCCAGTTTTCTGGTTGGAGCGAACACAACAGTTTATAAAACTTTGCATGTTATACCCACACAGAGTTATCTTTTAGAGCTGAAAAAGTCTAGCAGGGCAGCTCTGGATGCGGGATGTGTGTTTGTTGGGGAAAAAGAGTCAGTTTGGGGCCTTACCAGGGAAAATATGATGAAATACTTTCCTGTTCAATGCAACTCTTATTTGATGAGAACTTCCTTGCAAGTATAAAAAGGCTCCTTGGGAAGCAACAGAGCTGAGGAGGAACCAGTATTAGTGTCAAGATAAGCATACAAGAAAAAAGAAAAATAGGATTAAATATAACCATAAAATTCATCTGGTGGCTGCATGGCCACATAACAGAAACAGCCTGGTAATGCTGGGAGCATCTTCCTGCCCTGGCCCCCAAACATTCTGCCCTCTCATGGTCACCTCACACAGGTCCACCTTGTTTTATGGTCTCCAGTTTGCCACTCAGGGAGCCCATGGGAGATGTGGAGGGGCAGTGTGGCAGTTTCAGGCGTGGACATAGGACGTTTGTGCTCCCACTCATGTTGTCCAGGGACTCCTGTTTCTGAGGTTCCCCAGACTCCTGAGCACTACCTTCTTGCAGAGAATGGGACAAAAAAGTGAACGTGAAGTGAGGCTGAGGGTTTCCATCTTGGTCATGTTCTGCCACCTGCTCTTTCAGCAACATTCATCAAAGTAGCCTGAAAATTGTGTCCTGGAAAAATAGCTTGATTGAATATTTACATTTTAAACTTATCGTTGCTCTTATTTTTCCCCAGGTCACCTGAAGACTGGAGCTTTTAACCTTTAGATTGTGCCGATTGATCAAAATGTTCCTGTGTAGTTACTGAGGCCTCATTTTTTTTCCTTTCAACTGAGGGCAAAATCTGCTCTTGACTTGCGAGAAAGGCTTGGGAACTTATTAAATGAAAGCCTGAAACCACAGAAGAGCAGTTGTTCATAATACCCCTTTTCTTCAGGTGCAATCAAACAGCAAATTATTTTTTGGCCCTTATAATATTACTTCACTTTTTTTCGCAGACATTTTACGTTATCATTGAGGGGAAGGAGTTGAATCCAAATATTAGGGGGTAGAGGAGTGGTTCCTGAAGCATTACACCAGGATAACTTGATTAACTGAAGAGGTGACTCTTGGTTTATGACCAATAAGAATTGGACCTGCAGGATGTGTTCTCAAATACAGTCAGCTGCCACAAATTTGTTCCATCACAGCTCCAAAAAATTAACACAAAGCTAAGGACCAGTCATAAATCTCCGATCCAACAAGATACAGGGATATCCTAGTGAAAAATCCAAACCAGATCAGAAATCCAAGAAAGATTGTGCACATGGAGCCCATAAGCATGATGCCTGAGATCTGCAATCAGTACCAGATGCTACTGACACATGGTATGGAACCTTTAACAAAGACACGCTGGACCCATCCAGCCCAAGCAAGAAGTCTTGCAGATTAAATTTGTATTAGTTGGAACCTGTAGATTGTTTTAGCAAGCAAAATTGAGCCTGGGTGTTAAGATGATCTGGATGAAGAAATCCAAATTAGGTTTCCTCCTTAAAGAGAAAGGAGCACACTTTGGCATTGGTTTTCTTAACAGTTTTAGAAAGAAAATATTTGGAAACAGATGCGGTATGTTTCTGTATATTAAATCCAATCTGTGAAATAAAACTATTCTCTCTGACTGCACAGAATGGTCAGAAGACTCTTGGAACAAAATCCTCCCTAAATCTCATGTATGTTTTAAGGAAAACTCTTGAAACATTAATAAGTGGCAGGCGGATGGCACGTTCTGACAAGCGCTGGGAAGTACGCACAGATAAAATGCAGGATGGCTGGTGATGTTTAAAAAGCAAACGCGATCTGGGCTTCCACTCTATATATCATAAGGTACGGAGAACAGCAGATTGCATTAATGGAGGCTATTCTAGCATAAAATGAAAGACACATTTGGAACAATCTCTGCAGCCCTGGTTTAGGACACTGGGGAGAATAATATAAAACGACTCCAGGGTGGACACAGGTTGCTGGAGGGGGCAGCCTCTGCTGTAACCTACATTATTTTTGTAGTCAAAGAGAAGGGAAAAATGTTGCTTTTATAGGAAATCCTAGTGAGCAGGCACATATGGGCAGTGTATTTGCCAGGGAGGAGTTAACCCCTGAAGAGAGAGCTTGTATGACCCTACCTGCTCCACAAGTCCCGCTAGCTGGGGTGCTGGCAGTGCAAGTAGTGCCGAAGCATCCTGCTGGGTGTTTGCAGAGGGCTAAAATGCTCTGTTCCCTTGGCTGCTCTTAAAATGCACCATGCCAAGCTTGCATTACTTCCCGTGGAGGTGAGTTTAAATCTCAGCGTGCTTCTGGCAGCTTTCATCAGCAGAGGGTCTGACCTTGCTCCCCCATCCCAGCATCATCGTGCAGTCGAAGTGGTAGCTGAGGCTGGGAACCGGCGCCAGGTGTCCTCTCCTCTGACCCTTTGCTCTCTCACCTGTACCTTATCTCCCCCGTGCTTTTTTCTGGAGTCCGTGTTCTCGTCCCATTTCATGTCACGGGTAAATCACTGCCATTACTGCAAGTGGGGAAAGGCAGGGAGAGCACCTGGAGGCACCATCCTGGAGCAGATTGCCAGCAACATCCTGATGTGATAGTTGATCTCTTGACCAAATAGATCTTCTCTGGTAGATTTGGAAATCTCAGTATGAGACATGGGCAGTAGTGGGCTTGCAGAGCCCTCCTAACCCACAGCAGCACCTTGCTGCCTCTAGCCAGCGACTGGTGGGTCTCAGGTACATTTTTTCCCCTATCTGTTGACCCTTTAGGTTTATAATGAGATGTACATCGTGTACTGTTTGTATGGAGTCTTGTTACTGGAAGATTCAGCTTGCTGTTCTCATGCAAAGAAAACAAACCTTGTCGATAGCTGTGTTCCCCTAGGCTGCTGAGCACCCCGTGCAACATTTTACACTCAGCAGAGCTTAGCAGAGTTAAAAATAGTCCTTGTTGTCAAAATGTTTCTTGGTAGTAAAAATGTCCTTAGGATACTTTGTGAAATGGTAACCTTTGGACCAAACAGAGCGAGCTAAAAATCAGAACATAGTCTTCGACTCTGCAAAAAAAGTTTGTCTTAATTGCACAATACGGGAGAAAGGTTAAGGGCAGAGAAAACTGGCATCACCTTGGGGAGGGAAAGAATGGAATTTAAATAGAGATCTAAGGGTGAGTACATAATGTAAGATATTATATCTTTGTGAAGTATTTTTTCCCTCGGTGCCTGAAAGATTATCTGGGAGAAAATGTCTGGCTCTGTGTAGTGGATGGAGGTATTGCTGAGAGTCTTTGAATTCAAGGCAGGGTAAAATCTGGCCTTTCACTTTTGTTATTGTCATTGTTGTTGTTGTTGTTGTTCTTGTCATCGTCGTTAAAAAAAATCTTAGTGATAACAGATTGATTTGAGCAAATGCATGTTCCTGTGCAGAGTCTCAAACCTGGGCCATACATTGTAAAGAAGTGAAAGTATTAAGTGAACAGAAATTAAAATTAAACAGAGGACATGACTAAGATAAACGCAAACAGTACATAAGGATTGAGATGCGAAAGACAGCTTGATGATTTTTTTCATTTTAATAACTGTACCTGGTGTTAAATGTAGCAGATAAAGCAAATTGCTTTAAGACCGTGTGATTTCTAGGTTATTACTCTCTGTTTTATTTCAGCAGTACTGGTACATTTCCTTATATCTGTTTTCTACTCTCTGGTCTTGAGTTACTGCTTTGTATTTTGAAGTTAAATACAGTATACTTAATGCCATATAAATTTCCACTGTTGGGTAGTAATTGATGTAGTATTATTCTGGTAATACATACCTACCTGAATTAGAGAACTGCTGGGTCAGAAGGCTGCATCCCCTATAGATTTGTAGTAACCTCTAAATAAATTCTATGAGCACATAAAGAAATTAAATAAAAAGTGAGGTCAGAGCTATAAAATGTAGATACATTGGATCACAATTTGGAGTTTAATGGAATATTCTCTAAAAGTGGGATTTTTTTCATGTATATAATTGGTTTTTAAAATGATCAGCTTATAAATAAACTGTAAATGCATAAAATGAGCTCATCACCCTCTGGCTAATGGGATATATTTGGAAGACATATTCCAGAAAAGGGCTTGTAGGGAGCAGTTTTACCTCACCCTCCTGCAAGAAAACCCCCAAGAAAACAAAAAAACCCCACAAGAGTCCACTGGAGAGATTTTCTTAAAATTTCTGTTTCAAAGATTAGGGAGCTTTCATATTTTAAGCATCGATTACCCTTAACGTAGGAAGTTACAATGTAAGCTCTCTGGGACAAAGACCTTATATCCATATTTTCATTACAAATTATTGACTGTATTTTGACTGCTATAAAAATAATAATTATGGATAAACGAATCTATTAATAAAATTGAGAGGTTCGATTTCCCAACACCTCTCAATACTGCTTCTTATGATTTGTTTTCCATATTTTGCCTAAGAAACCCTGCCTTCTATAAAAGGAGAAAACATCTCTGACTATAGCCCATGTAAGTAAGGTGCACAGCTGAAGAGCTTGTTGACACACAGGGACAAGACATCAGAATGCACCCCCTCAATCACTGAAAAACATCTAATTTCCAACTGTTTGTATGGTGGGAGGAATAAGCAAGTGTTTACAAATAATTCTAGTATAGCTCTTTCAAAGGCCTGCCTACCTGCAATTTGCATATAGAACCGTACTAAAGATTAAGGACTGGGGTGTTTTCAGCCTGACTCGGAGCTGTTTGGAATTTTTCCGAACAGGCCATGAACTTGTGGCAGGTGTGCAGGCAGCACGAAAGAAGGAGCATGTAACTCCCAGGTGAGCCCTGGGTGGCTCTGGGGGGATGCTGGCTGTGCGCTGAGGTATTCTCTCCAGGGTTGTTTATAGCAGTTGTGTGCTGGAGCTATTAAACTTGCCTTTTTTTTTTTTTTAAATGACTTTTTGTTGTGCTTGCGTGCAGAAGAAACGGTATGGGAAAGGTTTACTCATCAGCATTAATCTTATAGTGTAATAGCATGTGGTGCAGAAATGGGCCTTTCTGGAGGTGGTGTTTGCAGAGACTTAGGGAACACGGTGTCCTGAATGCACTGAATGCACTGAATCGACCGAGCAAACTGTGGGGAGATCCACATGGAGGTCAGGGAAGGAATTTTTGTATTTACACTGGCATGGCTGGGAGCAGAATGTGGCCTTTGCAGCCCTTGTCTCTGCCTTGGCACACTGGACTCCTATGTAGTGTTAACCCTCTTTTGTGTCATTTTTGTGGTTTCTGGCTGAGTTTTGAAGTTTGCTGTTTTCTTTTAGGAAAAAAATGGAACATCATATTGTTGTTCTGGGTTATACATAGTCCTGGATGTAGCTACTTATTGTGTTTTCAGAGGAATTTCATTTAAAACTGCATATTCATTTTGCTGCCCATCAGAGCCACAAAAGTCTTAGGTCCTGGGAATGTGTACCATGTAATTGACTTCATCTCTGTGTTGTGTGTCAGGGTGCGAGACATCTGGTGCCCAGGACGCAGCAGTGATGGGAGAATGTAGATGTCTGTGCCTGTTGTAAAGAACAAATGTTTCTAGTGGTTCCAGCTTCTGAAGGTAATGTTTAAGATAAGTCTTAAATGTAATGCAGTTTTAGGTACTCAGGAACAGACATAGCACTTACAAACTGTCCTCCATTGCTTCCTCAAAGTGTTAACTTCTAATACTGACATGTTTGTGGAGCTGATTTCAGTGACCTTTAGTTTGTACCAGTGTGGCTCTGAGGTGATTTGTGTTCGTTGTTGTTTTTCTGAATGTGAATTAAGAACTTGCATGTGCAAAGAAGACCACAAGTAAAGAACCAAAAATAATGGTAGTTCAAAAAAATGAAACGTAGCATTTCCCTGTGCAGTGGCATGGGATGCAACTGCAACTTTATTAGCTAAGTACTAAACTGTTTTTTTCTGCAGCCTTCTTTCGACTGCAACCTGAAATAGTTTCACCAGTCCACCTTTCCTCCATCCTTAATTTTCTCCATCCTAATTTTGTACTCCTGAAATTCAAGCTAGAAAGGAATTTGATGCCCTGTTCTGTGGGGCAGTAGAAGATGGTCTGGTCTAAGTAGTTCTCCTTGTTGTTTGCATATATATGTGGCGTTTTCTTTTGGATAGACTTGCTCTATGCATTTATAAAATCAATGCTTTATCTGTGAGAAACCGTATGACTCAAATCCTGTTTTGGCTTATATCACAACAAATTACTTTGAAACGCACACCTGCATGTGTGTGTATAAAATATCTTAATGCTATCAATATTCTCCAAAACAAGAGCTGGGAAGCTTTAGGGCCAAATCCCCCCAAATTTAAATGGGATGTTGCCTCCTAAATCAACCTAGAAAAGTCTTGTGCAGGTGTCACCGAGCTGGGAAGTGGCCAACAGTTTTGGACTATTCTGATGCCTGTTTCTGTGCGCTGGTCCAGGGCCCTTTGGTCTGGCCTAGGCCTGGACGGTTCACCCATCTCCCTGTCCCACAGGGACCCCCTGTGCTGTGTTCCTGCCCACTGTGTCTCCTCAGGCCAGCTGGGAGGGGAAACCACTTTTCACACCCTCAGGCCGCTTCTGCCTAGTTTTTACCAAGCAGGACTTTGCATTTCACTTTGCACCTGAATGGGAATTTAGGTCATATTTTGTGGCCCACGGGATAAACATTTCATGGACGTTTCTGGACTTCCAATATCACAGGAGATTGTGCGGGATAACCCCTGTGGTCTCTTTTCTCTTCATGACTGTAGCCTAAACAGTTAGGGAGACAAAAGGAGGCATACTAGGGTATGATTCCTGCTCCAGAACGCTTTTATATTATTATAATATCCAGGTTGTGGGCACAACACAGTTTTTAGGGCAGGGACTCGGGACAACCTCACCTCCTACATGAATGTCCCGAATTTCGGATTCTTTTTTGCACAGGGGAATACAGTTAAAAGAGGTGATGGAGCGAGCTTATGCAGGAGCTGTGTGGAAGCTACTTATTTTCCTAGGAAAATAACGCTAGTGTGCATTTCTCTCCTCTTGAGCAGAGGCTGCTGAACTTGCTGTCCATATCCTGGATGAACTCCCCAGCCCCTGTGCTGCTCAGAGGACGGTCGCAGCCATCACACCCTCCTCCCTCTGTGCTCAGAATCTGATCTCCACTTTTAAAATGAAGGGGCTTATGAGTTTTTTTCCTCAGGAGATGTCAGGCCATGAATCATGGTTGGAACGGAGGCATTTCCTGGTTAGCAGTGTTGAGCCCCAGAAAGAGGCACATCCCAGGGATTGAGAGCTTCCCTTTGGGTTAGCTCTAGGTATGTAAACTATTGGTGTGTTCAGTTTTGGCACCTAATTAACTACCTGTGCTCCCTGGGAGCTGAGGCACTGACACCAGGCTATGGATTTTGCTCCAAGGAACAAAGCTCAGAGTATCTTCTGTCTGCCTCTGAACTCCAGTCTCTCTGTAAACCCCTGGAAGGATGAAATGCATGCTGAAAATCCTGAAAAACGGGAGGGACGGTTTTTTCTGTGTAGTGTATGTGAGAGCCAGGACTCTTGTGATCGAAGCTAAGCTGTTAAAGACAGCTTGAATACGGCATGGGACTGAGTGGAAGAGTTTAATCCTTGTCCATCTTTATTACAGCCTGATCTGCTCACTCCTTGGGCATTTTTTTTTCTTTTACAATTATAGTGGCAGTTTTGTTCCCAGTGTATGGTCAAAACTTACGCCATCAAAATATGACTGTGAGCACAGTTATATAGTTTAGAAGTAAAAGATGCAGTATTGGATATAACCTGACTGCTGTTAGGCCTGCTGGGAACTGGCTGCCACATACCTGAAAAATGTCCATCAGATGTTAAATGACAGCCTGTGTTAAAGCCACTTGGCTTTGGCACATCAGGCCATGCCCTGGGGAAGAAAACAACCCCTGGGAGTTATGTGGAGGCAGCGGTGGGGATTTTAATCAAGATGCGCCGAGCGGAAATATTTTCCAAGGGGAGAAAGCGTGCAGGGTGGCTTTCAGCAGTGCTTGGATGGAGCAAGTGTGCAGAAAGGAAAAACGGCTGGTCTCACTGGGAGACCTGTTAAGGCTTCCTAACGCAGCGCGGGGCTGCCCTGCGCGTCCCCCCGGCTGGGACGGGCTGTGCAAGGGAGCTCCGGGGAGGGCGCGGGCACCGCGGTGGGGTGCAGAGCCAGGCAGCCGAGGCTGGCACCGGGCACCGAGTGCAGGGGGGGACGCTCCGGTGATGTCCGCGGCTGCGCTCTCTGCGCACCGCAGCGCTGTGGGACGCTGCGCGCCCCCAGGGGCTCCGTGCGCGCCCCGCGGTCGGCGTTCCCGCCTGCGCGGCGCGGAGGCCGGTGCGCGGCGGGGCGCGGAGCGGGGCGGGGCGGCGGCGCGGGGGCCGTGCGTGGCCGCCTGCAGCCGCGCCCCGCGCCCGGGAGGCGGCGGCGCCGCCGAAGGTGCCTCCCCGCCGGCAGCAGCAGCGGCAGCGGCAGCAGCAGCCGCCGCCGCCGCCGGCGCGCAGCGGCTCCGCGGCTCGGTGGCGGCAGGTGATTGAGCGGATGAGCGGGATGCAGGGGGCGGCCGGCGGGGATTAGCCGCGGCCGGCAGCTGCTGCGAGGAGGCTGAGCCCGGCGGAGGGACGAGAGGTGCGCGGGGCGCGGCGGCCGGAGCCGCAAGTTGTGTCGGCGGCCGGAGCGGGGCGGGTGCGCGGCGGCCCCGCGGGGTCCGCGCTGCGGCTGCCGCGGGTCCGGCCGGGCGGCGGGGGCCGGGGGCGCCCGCGGGACCCGCCGATGCCGCGCGGCCGGCGCTGGGCGGTCGTCGGGTCCGGAGCTGCGCGGGGGCGACGGGTGCGGGGCGTCCCCCAGCCCGGGCTTGGGGCTCCGGGCTCGGGGCTGGGCAGGAACTTTAGTTACAGCCTGGCGGGAGGGCACGCTTTCCCGTGGGGACAGGGCTCTGTCCAAAACCACTAAACAGTTCGTTTAGAGGAAACCTTTACAACTCAAGTCACAAAATGCTCTCCTGTAGGACACATGAATACCAGATTTTTAAAATGAAAGCACCGCTGAAAGCCTTGCAGAGGAGCTTTGCTTGGCCAGCTTGCATACTGAAGGCTTTTAATAAAGAAAATATATTGTCTTCCAACTGGATGCAAAAAATAGAGCTGAATTATCACTTCCTAAATCTATCATGATTTCTGGCTTTCAGTTAGGAAAGCTTTTGGTGGCATTCAAGTGCCACAGCCATCATATTCTGCTAATGTCTTCTAATCCTCAAGCAAAGAAAAGTCTGTTGGTGTTTAGTGGGTTTTGTACATGTAGGGCATAGGCGTACTTCATTCTTACTTCCTGTGTACTTTATGCTGATACAAATCCAATGCTTATGCTCAGCGCTGCATTTTGGCAGGGTCCTCTCTTGCAGCGGAACTGGGGGGACCTTCTAAATGAAGCTAACAAGTAAAATATGCTTTGAAATGGAGTGCAGATGGGAAGTGTCTTAAGTATTGTGTTGCACAACAGTAAGCTCTCTGTGTGTGCCATTCAGCTCACAAAACTCTAGGTTTTATGAACGCATCCGCAATCTGAACTGGACTTTGCGCTGTTCAGAAATATCACGCACTAATGTCTGGAACAGCAGCAGTTCTGATGAGAAAGGTTAACTTATCTCTCTCCTGACAGTACTTTTGATGCCTGGCACCTGACCAGCATATTTGTTAGAAACGAGTATGTGTCATAAGTTTTTAATTCCAAAATATTCTCAGATTGTTGAATAAGAAGAGTAACTGGAGTTTGCTGGCTGAGCTGGTTGGTGTCTTAACTTTCTTAGGGCTGGTTTGTGAGTTATGGAGCTGTCTATCACATCCTAAAGCATTATTGTGGATTTCCATTTCGTACTGACTGACAGTAACAGACTGATAGTAGCACCCTTGATAGTAGAAATTGAGGTTCTCTACCCCAGCTTCTTTACCCCCACATCTCACCCTTTCTTCACGGCAGGGAGCGTCTCTTTGGCTCCATCTCCTGGCTCAAAAAGAGGATCCCCTTTCACGTAGGGGGTCTGGAGAGATGGGAAGCCTGTGGGGCGCATTGGTAAGAGGTGGGTGAGAAAGGTGGTGAAGGCTTCTTTTTGTACTTGAACTGTGACCTTGGGAGCTGTGAAAGCGGGGTACATCCAACTTGCAAATGGAGTGGGAATTAGGTCCTCACTTTTTTTTCCTGGGAAGAGAGCATGTCTCTTATGTTACTTTTTCTTATATCTTGGAAGGATTTTTGATGTGGTGACTAAATATTATAATGGTATTTAGAAAATCATAATTTAGTATTTCATTCCTTGCATGGATGTGCTGGAAGAGTTAGTCATCTTGCCTGATATATCTCTGTGCATGATCTTTTGGTGGAGATGTGTTAATGTTATCCTTTATGTCATGATTTTTCTGCATGGTCAGGAAAGTGTGTTGCCTGCAAATTATTAATACACTTGAAATATAAAACCTGTGGCAGTAGGGAAGGATCTGGCAGTGATTTAGAAGATCTGTGACTATGCGTGGACTTTGAGTGTGAGTAGAGGGAATCCCATTCTTTAAGCACAGTGAGATGGGCAGGATCATTCCTTTGTGGAAGATCTTCTGTATGCCGTGTCTTTAGTGGAGATGAACTTTTTTCAAGTGCAAAAGAGAGGAGGAAAAGAGCCTTAACCAGGCTGTAGAATCAGGGTACCTGGCCTACCTGTGACAGCCAGACCTCTGTATTTAGCCACCATACCCCGAAGCGAAAGGAGAAGGTGGCAGACTTTCTTCTGAAACTGATCATCAGTCTTCGAGATGCCGTTGCAGGGAGCAAAGCAATGAGGTATAACTCTTAGAAGCTGGCAGGTATGTGAACTTGCAAAGATCTCTTTTGTTTCTGCATAGATGTCCAGCAAATGCCAAACAGACCTACGTGTGTCAGTGCCACTTAATGCTTCATTGTTATTGTTTAAAGTATTATAAATTATGTGGGTTTAAGGGTGAGAACTGGAAAAGCCATGATGTGGTGTGGTTGTTACCTATTTTTTTTATTTGTGTGGCACTCTCAGTCAAAGTAGATATAACCCTCTCTATGAACACATTTTTCCTGCCCTAGTGCAGAGTGTCCCCTGCTTGTATGCAGAGATGTTTCTCCCTACACAAGCAGTCCGGCAGCAGGGAAGCCCTGGGAAGAGGACAGTCTCTGGTGGGCTGTGGTGGCCCAGGGCTTCTCTCCGGTCATCCAGAGCTTTTCCCTTGAGGCTGAGCATTGGTGAGCCTCTGAAAGCCTGTTATGTCCACAGAGTTCACCGCAGAGGGAAAAAAAGATGCTTCTCAGCAGATTTGCTCTGTATGTCTTGTGAAGTTTGTG
Organism: Caloenas nicobarica; assembly: GCF_036013445.1. Classification (NCBI taxonomy): domain Eukaryota; kingdom Metazoa; phylum Chordata; class Aves; order Columbiformes; family Columbidae; genus Caloenas; species Caloenas nicobarica. Next base: position 19,103,301 of record NC_088284.1, on the reverse strand, counting down.
CCTAGCTTTTTGCCATGCTTTGTGCCTGCTTACAACCACAGAGCCACCACCAGCAGCCCTCCAAGACTGAGCTGAATTATTTACGTATCACCACGAGAAGCATCATCTACAAGAGATTCCAGCTGCAGAACGTGTGTGCGGCGTGTCTTGCTCAGATGTTATTTCCTTAATAAAACTGCTTGTTTGGTGTGAAGAGTTGTTGGCTGTTTTGGGTGCTGTTATGTTTCTCCCCCCTCCTTCTAGCCCTGTAATACAACAGCCAAGTTGTGTTCTCTCAAGCTTGTTTTGTAAGTCAAGGCACAGTCCACAGTCCTGGTAGATCTGTGATTGCAGAGAACTTCAGGTGGTAGCCCGTGTGTCACTTGTGGGTAGAAACGGATGCTTTTGTGGGTGCTGTGCGTTGCGAAGGACAGCAGAAAGACGGCAACCCTTAAAAAACGCTTCACAGGGTTTAACTGGCGACCTGCCTACAGCCAGCTTCGTGAACATGCTGGCTGCAGGGTCTCTAGTGAGGTCTGAGTTACCTGAATGTGACACGACTCCTCACACGAACTCATGCACACCGGCTTTCATTCACTGTAGGCCCAGACACATTTCTCGTCACTTTTTTTCTTCCCTGTTCTTCCTCCTCCTCCAGACCTTGCCCTGTGGTGGCTGTCACTCCGTCTGAGAGGTCTGGTTCGCAGCAAAGCCTGCACTGCCTGCGAGGTGGTGTAAAACCCATGGAGCAGGGTTTGGTACCTCTGCTCTACCCGATGGGTGGGAAACGTTGTGCTCATTGTGGGAATGTTGTCGCTTCTGGAGTAAATGCACTCAGTGTTTTGTTAGGGTAAGAACTTGTAACAGCCTGAGACTGCTAATGAGGAATAATACATTCAGTTAAAATACACAGTGGAATTCCATTATTGTGGGCCAAAATGTAGTAAATGAGTGAGAGCTTAAGCCAAGATTCAGGGAAAATGTTGCCATTTCTGCAGAGTGCTCTGTGGATGTTGTTAGTGGTCAGTGACTGAAGTCACTTGGTACTTGAGCCAAAAACTGGCACAGTTCCTGGTCCATTTTTCAGAGTTGTAGAGAACTGGGGTGTGTAGAAGCACTTTGGCATCAGGGCCCAGCCTTGGTCCATCTTCAGAGCTTCTGCTTGTGGGAAGGTGGTTGTAGCAGTCTGGGTTGTCTCAGCGCAGGGCCAGCTCAGGTCGCGTAGATCCCTAGAGCAGCAGGAGAAGGTGGCTCTGCTGCTCCTCAGCCTGGATGGGATGCAGTGTGGGTTTGTTTGCGTAGCCCTGTGCTGGAGTGAGCTGGCCCAGGTGTGCTGGCTTTGGACCACGTCATGCCACGTTTTAACAGTTCACATACAACTCTCTTCCTGACAATGGATGATGGACTAAATCTGATGTAAATCTGAAACAGAAGTTGAACGCTGCAAGGGGAAGGCTGTTTGCGTAGCTGCCAGCATTACTTTCTGTATATTTAGGTTCACATTGACATAGTTTACTTGGTTTGTCCCACACCATCTCAAGCACTTCCTACAACATGGAGAAGCTCTTGGCAGCAGATGAAGTCTACTGGAGCTGAAGATTTGCAGTAACTTGCAGAATTTGACCTTTTGTCTCAAGAAATTGTGGTGTGGCTTCCAAGTACTACTGTGAATATGTACAAAATAGACAGGGAATGTATCCTTAAATCCCCACAGCTGCTGGTGGGCTGGGAGAGCAGCAGGGCAGTGTTGATGTTGCTGACACAGGAGTTGCAGAGAGGAGCAGGAATCTCGCCCTACTGAACAGGAAGGAAACACATTTTCCCGTTCTTGTCTGTAATCCAGGATGGTCAAGAATGCCTTGGTGGGGTCAAACTTCTGTGCTATCTCGCAGTCTGAGGAGGGAGTAACGATACCAGGTAAAAAGATCTTTGTCGTATGTCTTTGAACACTGACCTTCCTCTTTTGGGTACAGGATGTTTTGCGATGCGGGCTGATGCTGTTATAGCTCTTGTGCTCTTCTCGGTCAAAGCTGAAAGAAAAGCGGGGGGGGGGAGGATGCAACAGCCGCAGCAAAAAGTTATGGAGATCCTTAAACACACTGACATGTAGGAAACAGCTTTTAAAAGAGCTGTTTAAAATATGAATGAGCACGAGATGTAAATGACTTGCTAAGAGGCCAGCTTCCAGAGACAGGGTAACCATAGGGGACTGCTTGGCTTCTGCTGGATATTCATCTGACTGGCTGAAGTCTCTGGCTCTTTCCCAGATTCTTTAATGTGAAAATATTTATTGAACATGACTTCTTGATTCTGTGGGTCTCGACCAGTGACCTAGGGATAAGTGTGATTTGCTGAGCCTTTTTGGGTTTGAGTGCCGGATGGACTTGTTTGTTGACTAAGTGGTATCTCTAGTGTAAATTCTCCATTACTTTATTGGTGATAAGCCAACTGATAAGAAACTGGGGAAAGTTGCTTTCTTCAGCAAAGGGAAGTTACTTCTTATAGATCTCCTGTTAAGACGGCTGCGAAGGATGTAGAAATGCTTTCTGTTTGAAGTCACCTTGGCTTTTTCATATTTTCATGAAATAAATGTGAAAGAAGTAAAATTGTTTTGGTAGGAACCACCAGGCACCAGGTACCTAACAAGACCCAGCAGTGATGCAAGAGGTCTTGAAGACTGAAAACTGTGGTGCCTTGCTGAATTCCCCACACTGATGCCTGAACAGCAGAGTTAGGGAGGAAAGAGTGAGAAAGGGCCTGCGGGTGGGATGGAGGAATTCTTCTCTGGGGAGGTGGATGCGCCTGTGAGCGGCAAGGGAAGAACTCCGCAAAGTGCCTGCTGGACAGGGCAGTGAGCTGAGGTAGGTGGGTTGCTCTTTGTAGAGAAAATGTGTGTGTGTCCATGCAGCAGTGTCTCCTGGCTGCATGAGGTGTCGCTGGGCTCTTCTAGGGGAGCTCAGAAGTTATGGGGCTTCAAAGGGAGACCTCTCTTCAGGCCACTCTCTCCAGCTGGACTTAAATGACATTGTGATTTACACCGGTCTACAGGAAGATGCCTCTTTTCTCCTAGCTGTACGCTCTGTTTTAAACTTTGGATAAAGGCAGATAGTATCTCATGTCTTCTCAAGTCCAGCTGCTGCAATCCTTTTAAAGTGTTGCTTTCACTTAAAAACCATGAAGCGCCTTCCTGTGCAGCTTCGAAGGCAGAAGTTTAGATTGGCCAGGATGGTTTCTGTAGTTGTCCTCTGGGGAAGAAACTTGTAAAGAAGCCGCCACTCAGCCGTGGTACTTGAGCAGCCTTCCGGAAACAGCTGTTGGGGATGCAGAAAGCTGAACTGGAATCTGGTTCATGGCTGACAAGTTAGTTTTGCCATTAAAACTAAAATTTAAGAGAGTCCAGCTGCCTGCAAAGTGCAGCAGCTGGCTTGAGCAGCCGGGGCACTCCTGGAGGAACAGAGGAAAATATGTTTTATATTGTCTTCTATGAGCTCAGCTGCCCTTTAAAAACAAACACAAAGTTGGCCAAAGGCAGCTGTTTGCATTGCAGGTGAATTGCAAAGGAGTACTTGGGGGACACATGCTGTTAATTTTAAGGACACTTCACAGATCTGCTTATAATTTAATTCAGATCTCAAAAACTGTAATGTAAGAACAGTTTTTCACTATGTGATCGCATTGCTTAGCAAAGCCTTCTGCCAGTATTTGGCTAAGAGTAGGAAAATGTTGTCTTTGGTGTTGCAACGAGGACTTCTCCGAATTCTACCTAAAGAAGGTGGTGTCGGGTGCACTAGTCCCAAAGTTGCAGCGGAGTGAAAGGAACAGATTGTGGTCAAGGAATAGAGGGAAACTGAGCATTTCTGTTTCTATAAACTTTTGACTAGTGACTCATTTTCTTCTCGTGACCGGAGAGTTTAAGTCTCACCTAACGACCTAAAAATACTGTACATTTTATTGTAAGGTTTGAAGCTCGAGTGGAATACAGCGACCGCAAAAAAAAAAGTACGTGTGAAGCCCATCTGTGAGCAAAATAACTGGGTGGCAGAGGGGGGAACCTGGAATGAGCTGGTAGCACTGTTTGTGGCTCTTCTAAATATAAGGTGGTAGTGGGATGATGGATTCATGGAAGAAAAGCTCGTAGGGGTAGTCCTGCTTCCTTGCGGATATAGCCTATTGGTAGCAGTTGTGCATTTGGAGTCTAGTTTCTGTTTATCCTGCTACACAGGCATTTTAAGCTGCTGTCGAGGTGGTACATAGGTCTCCACAGCAACATCTGGAAAAGCTATTTGTATATAAATATCTGAGCAAGATGGTTTGGTGTTGTGTGGGTATCCCCCTCCTTCTGATGCAGCACTCTCGCACTCATCACACGCTCACTGGCTGTCTGCAGAAACGCTGTCTGGAAGGGTCGTGTCAAAAGCATCAGTCATGGGGTTTTATAGTGATTGACATTAATTAGCCTCTATGTTTTCCTTCTCTCCCCTCATCCCCTTTTTAACTTCGTGTTTTTCCTTTGAAACAGGGATTAATTTGGAGGAGCAAGATTGTAAACTTCCCTTATTTGAACCTGCTTGCACTGTTAATTTTATTGAGCAATGTTGGGGGATAGCGAGGGAATTCAGGCATGATAGTGGATCGCTTGCTATCACAGTGATGGTTTCTAAAGCCTCCAGCCGTAACTATCTCATTTCTTCCCTCTGAAGCATCAACCTACTCCTTGCCTTCAGCAGTATTTCTCTTCTGCCTCTAGTAATTTTGAGTGAACTGCCTTGCTCTTCACCAGCCTCCCTTCGTCCTCCTCCTTGGACTTGACTTGGGCATAACCTCAAGTTTTCTGGGGAAAAATGATCCCCTTTTCATGGTGTAGTGACTAGGGAAGCCTATTCATATCCCTGGTAGCCTTTACTGTGTATTAGTAGCACATGTCTGGGCTCTCCATATGCTTAAACACTCTGTCCCTCTGGTGACAGCACAAGTCCCAGTGGCAGGTGAGGGAGGTCGAGGAGGTTCTGGGGTAGTGGTGCAGCTCCTGCACCTTGGTTGATGGACTTCTTGGGCTGTATATGGTGAGGAGTGTGTTACTGGGACCAGCTTTGGACCTCCTGTGTGGTTGGCCTTGTTTTGGGCTATCTCAGGCAACCATGCTGTAGATCTTCGTGCACTGAACAACGAGCCTCCTGCCTAATTTCTTCTTTTTGCAAGCTTTGCTCGAACAGTATTCTTCTGGTGGATATAAGCCTCAAGTCCAGCCTAAACCTCTTTATGGGCGGTTCATACTTCTTCATCTTTCCCTTTTTCCTCCAAAGAGAACCTTCGTTTTGCTCTAGTTGCAAAGCCAACGTCTTTTTGTCTCATGAGAGAGGTCATCCTGCTGACCTTTTCCTGCACTATTCCAATTTCAGTTAACCTTTCATGAACTCAATAACGTGAAATTGCACATTGTTCCAGCTGAGACCTTACTGATGTCTTACGTATTTTCCAATTCCTCACTGAGACCTTGGGCAACATCTGGCTCTTTTACACGCTCACCATGAGCCACTAAACCACCGAAGACTTTCTCATTCTATGTCACTTCCAACTGTTGAGCTCTCAAGCTGCAGAACAGATTTCTTTAATCCCAGAGTGCATGACTGCACTTGGCTTTATTATAAGCTGTGCGTCCTGTCAGTTGTTTTAGTCCTCAGATGTTCTGAATAAACTTCTGCCCATCCTCTGAGTTGACAGACTTTCCCAGCTATCTGTTGTCTGCAGATTTCATTCGCGCTCCTCTACTTTCCCTATCAAGGGAATTAGCGGAACTGCTGGATGAGACTGTCCCAAGGCAGATCTTTTAGGAAATCTGTTTATAATATGTCTTTCTCACCAGAACTTCAACATCTGCATAAGATGCTCTTCTGGCTTTTGGGAGGTGGAGCTTGGTTTGGCTCTAATGTCTGTCTTAAATAGTAAACAGGATGGATGGTGGAGCTGGGCTGGTGGGTGAGCCACATGCAGGCCAGCACTGCGTGTGCAGGGTGTTGGCAGCAATACATGTGTCAGAGCCGTGATGTTAAATATTTCCTCTTGGAGGGTGAAAAATGGCTTTTATTCCAGTCTGTTATTATCAACACTTAACAGTTCCTGAAGAAGGTTTTTGTTCATCTAAAAAAAAAAAAACATATGTGGAAAAAATTATAGATACATGAAACCAGTGATGTGAATGTAAAGTGAGGATGGCATTTTTAATTTATGCTCTTATTAACTGTAGGAATGACTGGACCGGAAAATTATCAGTTCTGTCAGCTCTAAGTATTGAAGTAATTACTGAAATAGTATTGTCACTATCTCACTTGCTTACATGAGTGTGTTATCTGGCAGAATTGGTCTTGAAAACCTTCATCTGTGGCTACTGCCAAAAGGCCAGAATAGATCATCTCCATGGGCCTTGTCCAAGCCGAGTTTCAGGTGGGAGAAGAGTACTATGGTCTCCCAGCTCTTCTAAAAACAACAAATACACCAAGTGGGCCATTAAAGAAAAAAAAGGCTAGATTTTGAAGCATATATGCAATATGCCTAAAATGGCCAGTAATCTGAATTATTAATAGAGAATGCGACAGATCTAGGGCATTAGCTTTACACGTTTCATGGACACATGTATCAGGGAGAAAGATGGCTGTACTTGTATGACGTTTGCTAAAATCGGTGTTTGAAGAAGGTGAAGTACTCCAAATCCCCTCTTAACTGCCATGTTTCCTTTGTTCAGCAGCTTTAAAGCTCACCTGGAGAATTCTAGCAGGTAAAATGAGCAAACAAGCCGTTCCTGATGGCTCAGTGGGAGATCAGAAACTCAGTGGCATCTGTGAGATGTTCAGCTCAGGCAGTGAGTCCAGACTACGATGATGTGAAAATGAAAAGCATTTGCTGTCCAGCCACAAAAATCCACATGTGACAATTCGGTCTGTGTTTGTGTACTTGAAGAGACAATTTGGAGTTTTGTCCTTTTATTAGTACGTGGAGGAGTCTGTATTCAGCTGATCTTTTTCTTTTAAAGAATCATCTAAAGGTAGGATTTTTATTTTTCTTAATGCCTGGTGTCTGTTCCCTGCTGCTTGTCTGCACGTTTGTTTGTTGGGATGCCAACACTGGGTTCACAGGATCTCTGTTGAAGTAATGGAAAAACCAGATTATTGGGTCATTACTATTTAGTTGTTTGTGTATCAGTCCTTTCAGTACATGGTTCTCTTCTTTTTTTTTTCTTTTTTTTAATGGCTCTGAGCTTCTGAGCACTGTGGAGGCTGAGCCATTTAAGTTGCATGGTAGAGGGTTTTTATCACTTAGTTAATTTTTTCTGCTTGAAGTCCAATTACTTTCCACAAAGGTGTGGAAAACCCCAGTTCTCAAGAAGGGTTATTTTAGGGAACATTTGTACTTTGGGTGGCCGGTGTAAGAGGCTTTGACCCACAGCTTTAGATCTGCTGAACTGTGAAGCTTCTGCAAAACATCCTTCCCAAGCAGCAAGCCAGTTTTTGTCCTGCTGCCTGCTTGCAGCTGGGGTTTAAATGGTGATGGGAAAAGGAACAGCTGGACGGGGATGATTGCACCAGTCTGTGAGAGCTCTGGCATTGTCCTCATTTGTGGTTCTGGTGCTTTCTGCTCTCCATTGGAGTAGATTTTTGAGACCTCACTACTGCAGCTGTGGCGTTGCGTGGGTTGCATAGCTGCATACCAGCCCAGGAATGTTAAACGGAGGATTCTCATTTTGGCCCCGTGATTTAAAACAAACCGTCTTAACATGTGGTTGTGGCTCGCGTGTTGGCACTTTACAGCACTTGCAGTTTCAAAACAGATGACTGAAATCGCGGTGGTTTTTAAGAGCGCACTTGCTTTCTCCCCGAGGTCTCCCTCCTCGCGACGCGGTTCCCTTCCCCGGTGACTCCTGCCCCCCAGGGACCTGCGTGGTCTCTCTGCACGTGCGGTGCCTCCGTTCCCCAGCGTCTCCAGCTGCTGCCCAAGGATCAAATATTTCAGATATTTACATTGCTGCAAATGAGTTTCCCGTGTCGCTTCAGCTGAAGTTAGCGGATCTGGTGCAGCACATGTGGAAGAGGCGGCAAAGCTGAAGACGAGCAGCAGAAACAACGAATTTGTCTTATCGTACTGAGATTTATAGTGTTCGCTGTCTTGTATCTTAGCCTCATTTAAAGTACACGCTTATGCATGGCTCGTTAATACAAAGCATGCCAAATCTCCATCACTGAATTTATGGGCGAGACACAGGGCTAAAGTCCTGTCTTAGCTCCCGTGTAGGATTTTCCTTTAATAAGGTTGGTGGAGCAATAGCTTATTGGGACTTTGGGGCCAGATCCTCTCCTGGAATAAATAAAGCTAAGCTCATTTACAGCAATTGAGCATTAATCTCTATAAGACTTTTCTGAAGATTTATTGCAGTGAATGTAACAAGGAAGAGGGCTCATTATTTTCCAAGAGAAGTGACGGATGAGAGTGCATTTCCACTGCACAATTACCATTGGTCTTTATTTTTAATCACATTGCTGAAAACATCTAGTGGCCACTGCAAGGGCAGTATTTGTGAATGGAAGATGCATATATTCAAAACAGTATGAGTCGGGCAGTTTTCCTTTCTTACAATAAATCTGGCCAAGTACATACTTTTCAAAGATTAGACTCCTGAAGCACAGAGCTGAGGTTATGATTGGCAGGAGGACATTCATGGCTCAGTAATGAAACACTGATGTATAAAATGGTAATTGATCCCGGGAGCACTGCGAGCGCCGAGCCAGATCACGTTATGTGCAGATTCCAGTGTGGCAACGGAAACTATACAAATGTTGGCAGAGAGGGTTAAATGTGGGATTAACTAACTACATTCTGCAGAGATGGTACTAAAATGAAATACACTCAAATTTTTGGGGGTGATTTGTTACAGAAGTGGTTTGCCATGCGGCTCTAAACTCTATGCATTTGTCTCACAGATGTGACTAGAGGTGGTTTATTTCTTAGAGGGGATTGCTGCGATTTATTGATAAGTCTAAGCCTGATCGGTCCCAAAAAGTCACTTTGGAAGTTAATGGTATTTTTATGCACCTATATATGTTATTTTAGTTGTGCAGACCCTTTTAAGCATATAGCTGTCTGAGGAAAACGTATTTTTTCTGTGTCAAAATGGCTGATACAGCACCTCAGTTCCAAAATAATAACAAAAAAAATAATCCCCACCCTGCTGCTGTTTTTAGACATTTGCCTTTGGCTTGGTTGACTCCACTCTCCATGAAAGCCTAACAAAACTGGTTCTGTGTGAGTAGTTAAGCAAGCAAGACACAGCAGTTGTGACAATAGATTTCATGCCCCTGGGTACACAGGGGGGCTGTGCTGGAGCTCTTCTGCTTCTGATCTACCTGGAGCGATGGTGGCTCTCTGTCCCCATGGGCAGATGTAATTGCAGGTTTGGGGCTTCCCATGTTTATTGGCTTGTTTGGAGACTATCCAGTCCTTTCTGCTGCACTGGGAGTGGAAGGGTGCCTTGAAAAGACTATTTTCTTTTTTTGGGGTGGGTGAGGAGGGATAGCGTCAGTGGGGCTTATATGGAGGCATCTAAACTCTGCATATCTTAATCCTAATAGAGGCTGTAGGAGAGTGTGCTTACTGCAGACTAGACCCCACCATACCTCTGCAGTGTTTCCCTTCAGGTGTATGTGATCGGTGGTGCTTACAAAATAGTTCTTCAGCTTTTCCAAGGCAGTAAAAATCACCAGTGTGGATGGGACACATACCCTTCATCAAAACCTCTGAGAAGTTGAAGCTGGGGCAGTAGCCAGCCCCTGTTGCAGGAGGAGGCAGAGCGCCTGGGGCAATTAGCTAATTAGCTCGTCTTTGCTCCACCGATTCCCTGTGCCACTTTGGAGAAAACAAAATGTAGCAAAACTCTCTTTGCCTGCAGAATGTCTGACTGAAAGTGGTCTCCTTGTAATGGTAATTTTGGAAAATGTGCAGGTAAATCGGTCACTTTGGAGGGTTGAAGCCGCTCAGTTCCTAGAAAACGGAGGCATCAGTCCCAGTCATGGTGTCCACCAGCTGGGGTCACATTCTTGCCAGTTGAGCAGTAGAAATTCCTGATGGATGAAGCCACGGACTATTTTCAAAGCTGGTGTGTAGTCTCCAAGGTGGGCTGCAGGGTCTTCTTCTCTTAATTTCTTTCAACAATTGCCTATTGTGTCTGAAAACAATTACTCAGTTCTTCATTTTAACCATGGCAAGATTGTAAATTAGACTACTTTTTTTTTTTTTTTTTTTTTTTTCCTCCTGCATCGCTGAATCTTATATCTGGTGGAAGTTGACATTTCTGCCTCCCATGCTGGGATTGGGAGCCTCTACTTGAATCTGCGTTGGGTTTGGGAAATGAGTTGATGCAGGTGAGCATTGGTCTGGGAGGCTGGGTGAAGGTGTGACGAGGTGGCATGAACACGCTTGTCCGCTCACTCAAGGTCCTGCAAACTCCAGTGGCACGGATTGACAGCAAGGACACAGAGTCTTCATCCACTTTAAGTTGTGCTTGCTGGAGTCTGCACGTACTTGTGGACATCTTGGGAAGTCATCAGGTGGTGCTGCTGCTGAGCATGTGTCTGTCCTGCGTGTAACACAACCCACAAACACAGCATCCTGAGGTCCCGTCAGTTTGGGGAGTAGCAGTAAAGTGCTGCTGCCAAGTTTCATGGTGGTCTGGGTGTTGCTTGTATCGTTTTAGCCTAATCTTGTAGGGCAACAGGAGTTTTAAACATGCCGCAAGTACTGCCAGTGTCCTGTGAAGCTGTTTGATAATGGATATTTATGAGCACAATTGGAAGCACAATTGTTACAGTAAGCACCATAGATCTTCAGCTAATCAGCGTGCCTTCAGCCAGCCCTGGGAGCCGACGGGTGATGACGCAAATTAAAATCCCGCTCTCGAAGGCAGATGGGGATGCAGCCGCACAGTTGGGCAGGTTGGTAGAGCTCTACCTGTTTTCCGACCTGCTGGAGCTGCAAGAGGATTGCCACCCCTGTTAAAAAATGCAGATGGCAAGAAGTGTTCGTTTTGGTTTGATTCTTAATCCCCCTGTATTTGTCATTGCAGGTGCTGGCTGTGGGTTTTGCATTACTTGGTTTGGAGAGGAGTTAGCCAAATGAGTGCCTCACTGACTCTCTCCCATTCTGCCTCACTACATTGTGCTGTTTGCATTGTAAGCATCCCAGGATGATGTTTAAATCCAAATAAAACAGAGTCGTCATGGCAATTAAAATTGGGGAAGTGTTTTTGTTGTTCTTGTAAAATGCCTTGTATGATGTTGTATTCATAGAAACTTCAACTATGGGTGGGCTAATACAATTTTTTTGGAAGAAATAATGAAATCTGAATTTGGTGGATAACCGTCTAGCGGTGATGGAGTAAAATCATTGCACGTCATACTTGGAGCCTTTAGGTACCTTGGAGCCTCCAGGAGCCCTGAGTGCACCGTGCAGGGCAGACCGGGCTCTGGGGTTTCCTTGTATGTTTGTTTTGGGTTGTTGTTCTTGTTGTGTTTGGGTTTTGTTTGTTTGTTTGTTTTCCCCTTGAGACTGTGCCACTTGCTGTGTGGTTTGTTTCTGGTCGCTTCCAGTCTCTCGGATTGCCGTGTGGTAAATGAGGAAAGAGTCGCTGTTTTTTCCTGACAGCACCGTGGCCGTCACCAGCTGACAGATGCTCGTGAAGTTAGGTCAGTGGTGCTCCGCTGCCAGATGATTGTAGTTAAAAAAGTATTTATATCTGGATAGAGCATTTTTTAAAATTTTATTCTTTGGGTATTGATTGATTGACTTTTAGCTGAAGCCAGTACATTTTTGGACAGATGAGAAACAGATTTTTTGTTAAGGATTCTTCTTGTGTCTGTTTGCTTTAAAAATGCTTTTAATACTTGGCTCAAAGGAATTTGATCCTTTTTTTTCTTTAGAAGAGGATCATTTAATAGCATGTTGTACATTAAAGCTAATACAGGTATTTGGAGTGTATGAAAGCTTTTTTCTATGTATGTTTTTAACACAAAAATACCTTGCATGCCAACAATGCCATCAGCTCATTCTCTCCCTTTATTCTCATATAATTTCAGTTCTTTAATGTTTTACAGACGTACTTTCTTAAAAGCAGGATTGTAGGTCTATGTTTTATGTTATAGTTCTATTTTCCTGAACAAATCTTAGCACATGTACATTAAATATAAACTGGGTAAATGCAAAGTACAATAAGTAACTAGTGACAACTGTTTTCGTGCAGACATTGTAAAAATAAGATACATGTGTATTTTAGAATGTCTCCTAAAATTTGAACGGGCTAATTTCTGAAAGTATTGGAAAGATTTTAATATGAAGGAGAGAAACACTAAATACGCAGCTGAACTAGGCAAAATGCAAAATAAAAATGGTGTGGTCATCATCATCTGTTAGCAGTGTACCTCTACGAGGATTATCAGGGGCTTAATGCAGAAGTCACTTGATGAAATTTGTCATGTGGTATGCAAAAGGTCAGACTAGATAATTGCAGTGGTCTCTTCTGTCCTTAAAAGCTATGAATCAGGTAGTGCCAGCCACGTTTCCAGCAGTATAGGGCACAAAAAGCAGGAAGGTCCTTATTCTGATGAGTTTGCAATCCAAACAAGATAGATACAGAATAAGCAGGATACGCCAGAGAACTCCAGAAAGGAAATTACTGGGATGTGGTTGTTTGTGAAAATACAGCCTTTGAGAGAGCACCGTAGATTTATAACCTCTGGGCGTCATGTAAGAAATGAGCAGAGAGGAGGACTCTGAATGGACAGAGTAGTGCGTAGAAGGAAAAATGACGAAAGGCATTTTATACATTGAGAGAAGAAGGGAATGGAAAAAGACCACAAGGATGAGCCAGTTGGTGTCCTTGCTAGTGGAGGGGAGAAAAATGTCTAAAGGCTGCCTGGACCTTAAACAGAGCTGACTCAGTCTGGGCTTTCAAGGCAGGACTGTTGAGTAAGAGTTATTTGCACCTTGTACTACATCCCTCTGAAAGTGTTGGTGGTCCCATGGTGTCTGGTATCCAGGATGGTGGTGTGGCTGAGCTTTGCTCCTCTGCTCAACTCAGCTCCAGCGGGCAGGGCTAAGTGTGGGTTCAGGCTCTGGAAGTACTAAAGTCCTCTTATCTGTTAGCAAAGGGAAACGGAGGAAGGGACAACCACGTTGCCCTGGCAATTTAAGTAGGTTAGGGACTGGGTTCTTAGCTCTCTTGAGCCTGAGCGTATGAGATTGTGGCCGCAAACATAGGCTGTGGCAGCCAGCTCTAGGAATCCCCACTCAAACAATTACATCTCAGGCCCTTTTAATATTAAGGATGTAAACTGAGGAAAATACGTGGCCTCTTCTAAGTGATTAAGGATCTATTCTGACAGCTGCTGCGTGCGAGCAGTGCATTAATAATGGCATGCCTTCTGTCTCTCGGCAGCATGTGTCCCGCAGGTACACATGAATGGGTACCTGCTTTGTAGATGCAGCCATGGGTTTGTGTGCAAAGATCCATGTGCACGTGTAAATTTAGCAGGCATCACTTGCCTCACAGGGACCTCTGGACAGAATCACCACCTGAATCCAGTCTATATTGTTCTGTTTAAAGTATCTTTTAAATGGCAGGTATTCCACATGATAGATTCTTTTTTTCCATGTGCACTGAAAACATTTTAAAACCATTTAAAAAAAATCATCCATGTTAATATAACTGTATGGATGCATTTTAAGAAAGTATTGGGAGCAGAGACAGGAGACTTTGGGAGCATGCCATTTGCTGCCTCCCATCAAATGCCAAAATTTGCTAGCAGATGAGGCTTTTGGATGTCTTCTCAGCGGTCAGGGGGTTCAGAGCAGTTTCTGCCTTGTGATGCAGGATGTGGGATTCCTCTGGAGTGCTGTAAATCTTCTACAATTGAAGAGGGATGGATTGCTTTAGCTGGGAGAGATGAGCAGAAACACAGGCGTGCCTCTGGTCCTCTCTTTTTCTCCGGGTGTTGATGACCTGCATGCTGCAGGTGACCTGTGGAGATGGAAGAAATTGCAGGAGTAGCCCGGAGTGGGCTGTGACGGGAGGCTGGTGAGAGCTCAATGGGATGATGGCCAGAAGCTAATTTTCAGACACCATAATAGTGAGGATATTGGGCCGCTTAGCAAATACTCCTGAGAAGCCATTCAAAAAATGTCCGTGTGTTTGTGTGCAGGCAGGGAGGTTTAGGTAAGTAGCTCCTGAGGGTGGTCCGTGAAGTCTGCTTTGCATCTCCAGTAACAGTCTCTGGTTGAGGTGAATCACTGGGATTAAAAATGGTATGATCTGTGTGGTGACGTTTCGTCTGCTCTCCTCTCTTGCTGCTTTTTGGCATCAGGAGAAGGACCCTATCCACGTAGCATTTATTTGGTTGCTGGCCTGTACCAAAACTGATTAAATTCCAGCCATTATTGATCATGAGTACTACATTAATTTTCCTAGATACTTTTTTCATCCATTCAAATAAATGAAATACTGCATTATTCATGTTTTTTTTCCCTCATTGCATGGGACAGTATGGTTATCTAGTATCTGCTGATCTTTTAAAGTCCTGCATCCTGAAAGACCTCACAGTTGAAGTGCTAACTTGATCTTAGCACAGAATTATGGATCAAAGTCCCGTTGCATTGCTCTGTTGTGCGTGGGTTGGAACCTGTGTTTCTGTGTAGCCTGGGGTGAGTACATGGTGTGGATGCTGCTAACAGTGAGAGCAACGAGGGATCCCCTGCTCCTCTGGCTGCCAGCTGCTCGGCAGAAGAAGCAGAAGTGAAGGAGTAAGCTAAAACAGGGCCTAAATTGTCATCAAAGCACTAGAGAAGACGGTTGGCCTGGTTAGTGATCCTTAGCTAAAGAGAGGGCATTTGTCTGTTGGCAAGGCAAAAGTCCAATGAAGCTGGCCAGATCAATCTGTCTGCTTTTTGCTAGAAAAGCAAAATTCAAATGAGACTCGATATCTGCATGGTTTGTATATTTAGGAGTTGTGTTAATTATCCTCATTAACTTAATTTCTTAAAAGAAATGCTCTTGGTCTTACCCCTTGTACAGTCTGGAAGGAGTCTGTGAAAATAAATAACACGTCGATAAGGTTCAGGGAGCAACTTCTGAGTACTCTGGGTCAAAAGCATCTGTTACTGTGACCATTCCTGTTTTGCCTGGTTGGGACCCTTCAGATGATCTTTCTTGGACTTCTGCTGGTAGAGGCTACCATTTTAAAAAGCAGTCCACATGATTAAGGGGTATTGCTCTCTCTGATAATATTCAGCACAGCTTACACTTGTCAGACACTGGAATCTATTTACTGAATTCTTTTCAGACGAGTCGTTCTTGGCACTTCACAAAGTTTCTTTCCATGTGTCCTCACTGGCTGAATGCTAATTTATTCAGAAAGGCTCAGCTCCAAATACACGAGACAGTATTTTCAGTGTTTCCTACTGTCTGGACAGCACTGCATTTGGAGAATTCCTGCCTCCTCTCTCCTTAGTGCCCTTAATTTCCTTTGGTAAACGTGTGATGATGTGACACAGACAGCCTATATAGTTACATTAAATGACATTGAATTGTAACAGGAAAACAGATCTCCATTGATAGCCTCGCTGTTGGGAAACACTTGATAAGCTCTTGGTATCACTACAATAAATACAGTTGAAGTGCCTTTGACAAATGACATCTCTGAATTTTCTAGTCCTTAGTGATTCCTCTAGCCCAGAGGATACAATGAATTAGCTGATGTAAGCTGAATTGTCCTAAATATCCTGATTATTTCTAGTGTCTGAACCAGTAGCAGGAACAGAGGAAAACTGTAAGAAGAACGAGACGGAAAATTATAGGGTATGCAAAAAGAGAGACTATCAGGTCTGAAGGGCAGTTGTTTCCATTTAGTCTGACCTCGTGTCTAGAAAGAAGCTGTAGACCTTCTTGAATGACGTTTAAAACATGTAATCACTTAGTCCAAGCTTTGGGGAGGATTTTGTTCACCTTTAGTCCAAACACTGTAAGCAGCTCGGATATCCATCTCTGTGGCTCTCAGTATCACAGTACCTGATTGCTCATGGTGGATTAACAAGATGTAGAAGTTAAACTAAGGAAGTGCTTTTGATCTCTTTTACGATCTAGTAAGACGCAGTGTCCCCAGCTCCTCTCCCCATGAAAGTGCTTAGTTGGAGCGAGAATCATGTTAAAACATTCGTAAGCACCAAAAAGTCCTTCTGTGCTCTGCCAGCATGGAGCTCTGTCCTGTCCTAGCACCAGGCATCCCTTGCAGTATGACTTACTCATATAAGCCCAGAAGCAGTCTCTGTTTTCCAGGGCATCTCGGCTGCTTTGCAGCACACGCCCGGTGCCCTCGTGGTTGTGTCAGTAACCTCGGTGCTGATCTCATGCCTGGACCTGCTGTTGTAATTCACAAACCGCGTGTTCTTAGACCTAATTCCCCACAGGTCTGTTTGGGGAGGTGATCTTTGGGTGTGCCAACCAGTCATGCATACATGCACAACAGGGACTGCGTGCAGGTGAGCTCCTGTGGCCACTCTTTAATTAAAAAAAAAAAAAAAATTTGGAGGCGATCATGCCTGGCGTTCTCTGTAGTAGGCCTGTGGTCAGTGCAGTTGCTCATGGACAATCACATGGAAGGATGTTGTTAGCCTGAATCCAAATATTTTCTGTTTCGTAGTATAGGTTTTGCTTTTTTATGAGCGGGAAGCTAGATGCATCCTGTTAATTAGCTGTTGATGTTCCTTTGTTGCATCTATCTGATTCATGCCTCCTCAGCCTATTTTGAGACCTTTGGCAGTAAAGATTTTCTTGGCAAAGACAATATATTATTTCTTGGGAATCAGGTCATTTGAATCAGATAGGAAAGGGAGCAAACCAAAGCTTTGGAATTTAAGGAAGTCATCCATAGATGTTTTGTTTTTTCACTGGGTGATGTCTGCATAACATGTGTTACTAAATCTGTCTTTTGGGTTTGGTAATCCTTGTGAGATCCTACTAGTCAACCAGGTTTGCGTTTGAAGAAAAACACGCAATTAAGTGAGGAGGCATTGGTTTCACCTGCCTACTACAAAAAGCCTGTTGATGTCCTCCCAGTAAATTACAACTTTCGGGAGGCAGTGATTCATCTTTGCAAGCACAAGTGGGAGAACACTTGTTTGGCAAAAGCAATATTCAGACCTGTTTGCACACTTAGTATTTTCCTGTAGAAACTCAGGAACGGATTAGCACGTGGTGTTTCTCCTGAAGCCTTCAGAGAACCCTTTCAGAGGAAAACAGGAATGTTGTGTTTCCCCTCCCTTTCCCTTAGTTGTGGCCATGCTTTTTCACCCTACCCTTGTGCTGCCACCAGCACTTGCATGAGCACATGGTTGAACAGGTCAAGGCCACAATGCCATTGAAAACAAATCCTCCTTGCTGCACTCTGAGGTGGGTTTTTCATGGAAGAATCCAGGTTGGAAGAGACATAGAAAGATCATCTGGTCCAACCTTTCATGGGAAAGGGAGCTTAGATGAGATTATCTAGCACCCTTCCCAGTCACCTCTTGAAAACATCCCGGGATGAGGACTCCACCATGTCGCTGGGAGGGTGTAATTTTTAATTGCATAACTTCCCTGGTTTGCTGGTGGAGTGGCTGCGTGTACCCTGGTCCTGCCATGTGGGCGGGAGTGCAAAAGCACGTAGGCACAGCACTGTGGTGGTGCCTGATACAGGTTATCCTAATCCTACTTCTGCTCTCAGCTCTGCCATGGATTTGCTGTATGGCCTCAGGCAGGTATTTTAATCCCATCTCAGGTTTCTCCATGGCACAACAGGGATAATGCTGGTGACCTGTGTGGTGCACGGGGATGCATCAGAGCTTTAGGTAATCTGGTTTAGCACGTGGATTAATAAGAGATGCCAACTGCCCAGTTTCTTGGAGAAGTACTTGTTTCTCATCTGCTTGTGGCTCTGGCGGTGTTGGGGACCCTGTGTACATGTGGGAAATGTGCTCGCATCGCTTCCCAGTGTAGCGACTGGTGAAACAGGGAGCAGCGTGGGCTGTGAATTACGTCCTGATGGGGGGAATGGTATGCACTGGTGAGAAGGACATCACAGAAACCCTACATGACCGTGAAAGTAAGTGTGGCCGCTATAAAAATAGCCACAGCAAATTGGATTAAACTTAAGAGGGAACTGCTCTCATTCACTGCTGAGTGATGAGCAAAGTGAATTTTGGCCTGTGAATATCATGATGTGATTTATTAGTAATCACTTCCATAGTGTTTCTCATCTATAGATCTTAAGTGGCAATTAGTATGAAGGCGAGAAAGTATTATTCTTATTTTATTGAGGCACAAAGACATCAAATGACCTGCTGCAGGGCATTTCGTGAGTCAGTGGTAGGGGTTGGGCATAATGCGTGCTTTGAGGAGGATAATTTTTGTATGATTGGTTTGTGTCAGCCTGTGCAAGTTGTGTATGTGATTTGGTTAATAATTGTGAACATGACTTGAAATTTTATGGAGTAGTTCACTGATGGTGAATCGGAGCATTGCCAGGACTTGCTGACAGTAGTGGCTAATTCATGCTAATCTGTAGACTTGGTACAGTTTAATCCAATTCAATTTGAGTAACATGTTTTAAATTCCAGTGCCCATTTCTTTTGCTGAATTTAATGAAAAGATACCTGCACGTTGTAATGGGAAGTACGAAAAACCTTTCAACCCTTAACAGCTCTGTAGGTGTCCTAGCTGTTGCTAAAGTAGTTTGCTGCCTTCTTGGAGTACACAGCTTATATGGGAGCTGGCTTTCCTCCTTGTCCAATTAAGCTAGATAATTAAATCTCCCTTTTTAGTCATAGCCCACATTTTTAATCCTGTAACTGAGCTTGGCCTACCAGAGGAGGTTCTCTGTATTTCTCAACACAGCGGATCCCTAGTAAACATGGCATTAAATCCAGTCCCATGCTGCTTCTCTGTATTCATCTGTCTTTTCTTGACCTGGTACTTTTATGCTGGGTGTTTCCTGTGCTAATGGTTATTTTATTTAAATGCCAGCTGCACTGTGATTATACTTTTAGCACAAAGTATAGGGAGGTTTTTTTGAAGTGTTAGATTTAGTTACATGTACTTGATATTTAGAGTACAAGCACAAAGCATGTTTTGACAGAAGCTGCACAGACCCAATTTGACAATCAAATAAAAAGCTGGAGGTTTCAGGAGTGAAATGGCAACATCTCTTCAGCAATACTAATTGGTTCCCTGCTTCTGTATTCATTGCGTGTCCTTTGTTTGATGGTGCAAGCTTTTAAGTCAGCCATTGTGTCTTACCTGAAGGATGTTTTGCAGTTGCTGAGTGTAGGTGTAGGGGATGATGTGACAAGGAGCTGAGCTGAAGAACTTGCAGCCCTGTGGGGCTTTACATGGTGATGCTTGATGACTTTGGTATACCAAACAAAATTTGAAGGAACTACAAATAATCCTTCACTTCATAGGTAAAGAAGTTACAGATATCTCTTCCCATTGAGTGTGTGCCTTGAACTCTGATACAGAAATCGGGAAGAGCAAGGCCTTCTGAACTGGTTCCTCCTCCATACCTGTAGCATCTCCTTGTGGGAGCTGCTTTTGGAACTAGATTCAAATAGTTCTTTACTGGTTTCATTTTCAGCTGGATTTTCTCTGTGAGAGGGGCAAAGCTGTACACAAGAGACTAGTTAAATGGAGATGTGCAAAAAAACCCGTGCAATATTTGGATTACTTTCTAACACTTGAAATGAAGACTCAGATTCCTTAGTTCTTACTTGGGCTCTTTGCTCAGGTCAAACTGAGGCCATGAATGAACTATGTTGGTAGGATTTTTCCATGTCTGTACAAAAGAGACAGTGCTGTCAGGAGAGCACATGTTTAGCAGCAGTGGTTCTTCGTCTTGCATTGGATTGTTATATGTAACCTCTGGCATTTATGTCGTTCCTGGAGCATCTAGAGACCGCATCTGGAGTTATTGTTATTTGTGCTGCAAAAATGCTTTGGTACGTGCGTAAATCCTGACATTAAGGCTGTGGGAGACCTGTCTGTGGGCAGGTGTTGCTGATCAGTAACACTGGATCTGTGCATGCCTCCAATTTCATGCAAGTCAGGCATCATGGGCATTTGTTAGACTAGCCAGTGTACATTATTTACACTGGATTTGTACTGTATGCAGAAGGACAGATCATGGCCTTGTGTCTCTCAGCGTATAGCTAACCTTTCAGCTTTTTGGGGTGGATGTTAGCCTGGCAGGAGCTGCAGCAGTTTGGCCCTTTGCATCATGTGGTTGGCACAAAATCGACCCCATTTTATGGGATCTAAGACCAGGTTTCCTTTCTTGCTGCACCATGGCCTGAAGGACAGAGTGAATTAGGCTTTAGGCAAGTCCGTATACTTGTGGTTAGAGTGCACAAAGCCAGCTTGGACGCTTCAGCCTGCAACATAGGCGCATCTGAGATCTTCACAGAAGAGTGCTCCCAGCTCCCATTGGTGTCATCAGGAGCCCTTTTGCTGTGTCGGTATGACAATGGCTGTGATATATGGGGTTTGTGTATGTTTATTAGGTCTCATTGATTACTGTCTGTTCTGAAGACAGATTATTAATTAGCACAACAAATTGCTGGAGAGGAGGTGTATGTAGGGAGTGGTGCTGGCACTGTCTGCTGTCACATCTGGAAGAGATTCAACAAGGGATGCAGCTCTCTGCCATGTAGTTAAGAATTAGGTCGGGTCAACGGTGCAGAGCGAGACTTCTTATGTAGTAAAGGAAAAAAAAAATCAGAGTTTAGAGCAAGGAGAGAAGTACAAACAAGAAAGCCAAAAAATCCCCCAATTTTTAGGTCGTTGTTCCAAATGGGCAGTGCTGTTAAAAGTAAGAGTTGGCTCCCGCGTTATGTGTATTGGGAGAGAGCTTTCAAACAACTGCATCGGTATCTCACGCTGTTCCTTTCCAGGCTTTTTTTTTTTTTAAAGAATGCTGTCTTCTCCCTCTCCACCTATTAACTGTTTTCTGCGAGGAAGAACCTCAGTCAAAACCAGTAGCTCAAAAAAACCCACCTTTGCCAAACCACAAATTTAAGGGATTGGATGCTGAGGATTAGTTTTTGCTTCCCACCTATGGTGATTTCAGCGCTGCTGTAGGCTGGGGGTGCAGCTTGGAGTTATTGTGGTCCTCCAGCTGAGGGAGGCCCTGATGCCAGGTTGTTCAAGGATGCAGGGGGGAAGGCACCTGGGAAAGCGTTGTCTGCACGTGTGCCCAGGAGTGACACAGCACTGGTGAGGGATTATTTGGGTTATAGAAATCAAAATTTCTGGGACTGGACTGTATTGTGGAGAAGGGAGAAGATGGGGAGCTCCATAGAGAGTTTTTTTCCACCCTGTATTTTCTGCAAGAGAAAGGCAGACCCAAAGCATAGCTCGGACTAATGGGATCCTAAGCTGAACTTTGCAGCTTTCCCCCACATCTGCGACAGGCTGCTCTTGGATTTGCCTGATTTCAGGGTGTGTCATTGATTTGTTCTGGATGGTGGCAGTTCCTCTGACTTCACTGCAGTTTTTAAGAAAGGAGGGAGGATTTCTGTTTTTCATCCGTTGCAAAATTGTGTTGACGACATTATCACTGAATATCCTTTCCTGATTTTTGTTGAGGAGAAGGCTAATCCGACTCTTCTTTAATTCAGGCACTGGTGACTTGCTCTCTTTTTATTCCTCCACAAAAATTCATGAGTTCTGATTTTACAGAATTGGAACTAAAATTCAGCTCTAATTTTTAGAGCTAAAATTCTACCATTTTAGTTGTACAGGCACTGTTCATGTCATACTGCAAAGAAAATGGAAGAATTTGAGGCTGTCCCTGTAGCTACTAAACGTTTGCCGTTGTGGATAAAATTGGAGGGAGGAGAAAAAGCCAGACGTAGCCGGAAGATGATCAAAAGTCCAAAAGGTCTCAGAAGCCTGTGTGCCTTGGAGAGTTTAAAAATGGGACACCGATGTCAAAGTCACTTTGCTGCTTTCAGATATGCCATCCCCAGAGTTCAAAGGACCCTGGAGCCACAGGTGGAGCAGACTGGACCTGGGAATGGCGTGGGTTGGGAGCAGTTTATAACTGCAAATTTTCACTTAATTTTCTTGTTGTTATTGTAATGCAATTGAAGTCATGGCCATTGAGCTAAAAGATGAGGGTGTTTGATTGGATTTTGGGGTCTGTAATTGCTGCTGTGATGTTGCTGCCTGGAGGTAGGGACTTGCAAACTGATCTTTCCAATAGGAGGATTATAGCTGAGGAGGGAGTGCTGGGTTTAAAGACAGAAAAGTTTAAAGCTGTCATATAGTGGTTTCCGCTCAGATGAAAAAGCAGAGGATTATAAAGCTTTTGTGAAAAATAGTGGAAAAAAAATAGCATTGTTAGAGGACTGACAGTGGCAAAGTCGCTCTCGGGGAAAAAAAGCCCTTGGGACTTGTGAAAGAATGAGTCCCCACGAGTACGGGGTGAATCCAGCTCCCAAAAGGCACGGCAGGCAGCTCTCAGGGCTGTGCATCTCTGAAATTTTGCTCCCGAGAGGGGTTTTCTCAGCTAAGCCAGTGGCTGAGTTACTGCAGCGGGGGCTGCTCTCGGGACCCCCAAACTCCTCTGGGCTCAGTCTGAGGCCAGGGACTTTGTGCACTTTGCGGGTTGTTTTTTATTTCTTGAAGACCCTCGTGAATTGTGTTTTGGACTCTCGTGCTTTATGGAAAAAGGTCTCTCCTTCCATCCTTGTTGAGATATTTTTGCAGCTGGAGGGGAAGCCAGGCTGCCTTTGGGTGGGCACTGAGGACAAGGGAGGAGAAGCCAGAAAATGAAGTGGAGAATATGGAAACTTCGAGATGTTTGAAAAGTGAGGGAAAATAACATCCTTCTCTCCATATTCCCCTGATGCTGCCTTAATGCATTATGTTGGGAAGGAACTTGGATGCTCAATTCAGACCCTTTCTATGCTCCTGTGCATCGAACTTGTGCTGTAAGGTGCTAGCCAAGTAGCAGTGTGCTCATGTGAGACAGGGAAACCCAGATACGTTTTCTTGCCCTGTCAGAGCCTTTTTGTGTGATTTACCCAGGATCATTTGAGGCCTTACTTTTTACAAAATCATGGTATTAAGGCATCTGAAGGATTTTCACTGTTGCGCTACTTTGGGTCTCTTTGACGGAGTAGCCCGTGTTTGACTTAGATCAAAACACGAAGCAGCGTTAGGGGCTCCAATACTCCCTCATAAGGGCTGATGCATTTAGTCATGCTAACTGTAAACCATCTCCATTTTGTGATTAAATTTAGTTTCTGTTCATGGTAGGATTTTAAAATAACACCTTCATGAACACAGCTTCTTTCAGGAGCACATGTGCCTCATGAGATAAGGATTTAAGGATGCCTGTAGAGCATTGTGGACTGGAAGGGTAACAGCTGTGAGTATTAATTGTTACAGAAAGAAATGTTTTTTTCACTAATTGCCAGAAATGGGTTTAGCAAGATAAAGCTGGGTCAGACTACTGCGTAGCACATACCAAGCCGAGCGATAACCCCCACCATGAAACACACACATGGGTACATCTGTTTTCGAGATGCAAAACTAGAAGTTGATGCTTTGCTCGATCTTTTTGCAATGCTAATTGAATTACTGGGGACGGTGAAAACCTGTTGAAAGACTATTGAGGAGCAGTAAGAGCAGCATTGGCTCAAGGACCAGCATTGCCAGGCGTTGGTGTTTCCGAAGAAGCTGAAGTTGCTGGGGGTTTATGGGGGCTGTGCTGAGCACAGCTGGGGACCAGGCGAGCGCGGGGGTCCTGCCAGGCTGGCAGCCACTGGTACCCGCAGGATGCTCGCTGGGCCAGGTTGCTAAAATCTTTGAGGGTGCAGGAACGGTTCAGGCGATACCTGTCTTTGTGCTGCTGGCAAGGCAGCAGCAACGCTGACCCGAGCAAACCCAAACCCTGCGCTTTGCTTTAGACCAGAGATTGCTGCTGGGCAGCCGGCTGTGGCGTTTTGTCTTGGTATTCGGCTTTTAAAATTCAAACACTTTGGACAGAAACATTACAGCACAAGTCTGTATCTCCGAGGACATTAGTCTGTTGAGACACTTGGCAGGAGTGCAGAATATCTGAATGTAGAGTAACTTGCTTTTTCATTTCATAAACTCTTCTGTAAACACATTGTTTGCATCATTGGGAGTTGATTGTTTAACTTTTCTCTCCATGGTTTGAAAAATAACAAAGAAAAAAAAAAAGCCCGAAAGGAAAAAGAAACAAAACACTACTTATTTTCCTGGTGTGTCCCTGTAGCACTTTCCAAATGTAAAAGCCTCTTAAGATATGGAAAAGTAGCAATACTATTTATATTTCCTCTATGAAAAGACTGATCAAAGGAGCACAACTTAGCATCGATAACTGCATTAATGTCAGGGTCCTTATTATTTTATTGAATTCAAAAGTTGCGGGCTCTGCAAAGCGTAAAGCCAGCTCAGACTCTAGTGTGTGCTCAATTTATATCGTATTATGTGCCATGCTATCACAACACATTTTGTCCTCTGGCTGCATTTCTTTGCTGGTCATTTGGAAGGTCTACTTTGTGTTAGGTGCTTGTCTGTCTTTTTTGTTTGTTTGGTTGGTTGGTTTTGTTTGTTTTGTTTTGTTTTAGCCCTGCTGAAGGGTGCTGAGGATTGTGAAGGTTTGACCTTGATGGGAATGCCTAAATTTTTCTCCACAGGGGAGAGCTAATCCCAGCTGCACTCAGCTGACCAGCCAATATGCCCAGTGCACAGGTGGAAAGGGGTTAAAAGACATTAATGTGCCCTGACTCATCATGCCCAGCTGCTACGGTCAGACAGATTTCTTGGCCACTGACAAGGCTGTGAAGAGGCCAAGGAAAAACAGACCCACGGAAAAGCCTGAACAGATGAGGTTTGGGCAGTTTCTGCTGATTCCCATACAGACATTATACTTTATACCAGAATGTTTTGATGTGTACACATGTATGGGGGAGAAAGAGGGGTCAGCACCGCTCTGCCTGGGGATGGGAGAAGGATGCAGCAAGTGTGCTCAGACTGATGATTTAAAGGGTTAATATTAAAATGATAGTATGCCAACAAACTACGCAGCTGGTTAAAGCTTGACTTTAAGGGGCTGATCAGATCAGATATCTCACTGAAAAGCTTTACATGGGTTTTTGTGAGCGCTATTGTCTCTCTTTCTGCAGACACAGTGGGGACACAGCTTTTGTTGTCCTGCGAGCAGCGGCTGTGAATGGGAACGGGCAGCACGGTCCAGCTCTGAATGTCGCTGGCGTGGAGCAGCAGCCTTTTGACATGGCACAGTTCAGCATTTTATTGTTGAGATTTCTCCTTTTGTGACTGCTGGTCACGTTGGTGGTGAAAGCAATGCTGCTTTTAAAGCAGAAAAAAAGCAATTCTTATGCACTAGGCAAGTTTGAAATAGTTGGGTTTTCCCACATTCTCTGGACTTTAGAAACTGGCTGCAATTTCCCTACCCCCAGATGGTCACCCTTCTTACTTTATGCATCAGGTGATGTTTTTATTACTTTGTTTACCAGGCAGGGTGTCTCTCTCTTTTTTTTTGCTTTCATCTTTTGCCTGGTCATGGTTTGACCTTACCACCTGCTTTGGAAGTAAAGATGCCATGTGAGCCTGAAAATGAAAGGTGATTGATTCTTTCCTCGCCCCCTCTTGCACAGGCAGATTTAAGCAGCAGTGGGCATGGTGGGTCTCCTGCCTGCAGTCAGTGGCTGGTGTTGGCTGCTTTGCAGAGATCTCCTGCCGTTGGTGCTGGCTTTGGTTGATCCACAGCCCACCTACATCAGCCCTGGTCATATGATCTGGAGATGCTTAAGAGCTTTTCATTTCCAAACACTGAAAAGGTTGATCTGAGCAAAACTGGCAGATATTTCCAGTAACGCTTCCTGTAGCTGGTGGGATACCGGAGTTTTACCGGAGGAGCAGAGCTGGCAGTCAGGACCACAGCAGAGCTGCAGATGTCGCTGCATTTTTCGTGTCCCATCTCTGCAGTGGCCCTTTGAGACTAGGGCTCTTCATGGTGCCATACTCACACCTCGCTTGCCCTCCTGCAAGAGGATTAAAGGGCGGGTCAGGAGCCTGGTGCTCCTCAGAGAGTGTCACAGCTGGAAGTTGGAGCTGAATTTCGGGGATGCAGGTTGGACATGGTCCAGGCTGCTGTGGGGTGGAGCATGACCAAAAGCTGGGCTTGCCCTTGATGTCTGCAGTTGGGCACTCAGCAGCAAGTGCCTGGAGAGGCTCTGGATTTCCAGCTTTATCCTCCTTGTACTGCTTGGTGTAAGAGATTAATTCCCTGTCGATGCTGTTGGAATGTGGATCAATTTATTTCACATTGAACTCATTAAGTGCTCTCTGTCATGCATATCTTTGACCAGCAGTGAGAAACCTCTGTGATGTTGGTGCCAAGGATGTGTTAGCAGACACTGAGTAGTGTGGAACAGGGTACAATGGGACGAGGAGGGAGACCCTTGCCAGCTCCTGACTTCCTATGAGTTTCCACTGCAGGCTTCATTGCTCATTTGGGGATGAAATGCAGGGTCTGGCACACAAGTCTGCAGGGGTGGTCGACCCGACTTGGAGGTGTCATCAATGATACAGAGGAAGCATTCAACTGCAGTCATCATTTCCAGAGGTTAAGGACCTCGTTTTCAAATCTACTGTGATGGGGTCAGTAAATGTACTAAAGAAATGAGTAAACTGAGTAAATTATTAAGTCAGTAAATCTAATGGGGATTTAGGGTCTGCCCTCCCACCATTGAGTTTGAATAATTATGATTATATACGAGTTTAAACTTGTATCCAGACTGCTACATCAAGCCTCATGTCTTGCCTTGTAGCTTCTTGTCCAGATCCAATATGTTACAATTAATATGTGTATATTGGAGAGGCTAAATAGACCTTAACATATGATAGATATTAGTGAGATATCGGTGTGTTCCGTTAACAGCTCTGTTTCGTATATATGCTTAGAGATCTCAATTTTTAGATAAAATTTAGTAAAGCAGAGGAGGTAGCAAGCTTTTATGGTTTTTGTGACCCATTTCAGAGAGGAATGGAAGTTCGTGCTGGGGGCTGCTTGGCATTACTGCTGAGGCTCCATCTCTGCCTTCATGTCCAAAGAACTGACTTAGGAGGGCACAGAAAGAAAATATGAAGAAGATACTAACTAGGTTGAAACGTGAAATTGAAATGGCATGAAATAAATGAATAGATTTGGTGTGATAGCTGTTTATAGGAGTTTGACTATTTGGTAAGTCAGCCGACTGTTGCTTCGCTGAAGGCAAGTCTCGCTAGGTGGTAAATTCGTCCTCAGTCCCTCCAGGGTTTATGTCTTTTATTTCTCAAATGGTGAAAGTAATCCCTCTTGCAAACTGAATTTTGCCTGTGGCGGCTCTTCTAAGGCATTGACTTTGAACATTGTCCAAATCTAATTAAATCAAAGAGTATTGATCAAATAGTTGGCTTCATGCTTTGGCTTTCTGTTCTCCTCGCTTGAACAAGGAGCTGCCTCACTTGCCCAACATCCGCTCATGTATTTAGGAGAAACAGAGGGAAAGAAGAAATTGTGCCTCTCTTCACCTGCAAAAAATGTGAAAGAGATTCAGGGAAAAAAGTTTGGAGCGGATGGGTAACCTCTGAACTGGAAGACACGTTGGGATTTTCAAGGAGCAGGAACGTCTGGAGAGCTGACAACATCTCGCTCTGCTGTTTGCCAGCACATTTCTCTAGGGTCTTGCCAAAAACTTCCCCAAAGTGAGGGGCTTCAGTTGGAGTCACTACAAGGAAGGCTTTATGAGGACAGTGCTGCCCCTTGTCCCCTCTTGCCTTCTGGTGACACAGGCCGCTTAGGCCAGCTCTGGTTTTGGGAACATGCAATGTCTTGAATTAAAAATGCAGCAACTGCATTAGCAGGGCGATTATGCTTTGTCAAATAAAACGAGAATTTGCAAACAACGCGATGAGATGACCAATCTGGTACTGGCTCCGTCCCATCGAGGTGATAAAAGGCTTTATGTTGTACTGCATGGAGCGTACGTGTTTTATATGTGCAAAAGATAGGTGCAAAACCCAGTAGGATGCAGCAGATTTAATCAATCTTCTGGAGTTTGATAACCATTTTGTTGGATTTTTAACTATCTTGTAACTTCTATTAATATGTCATTGTCCTGCACTAAATGCCAAGTCTTTACATCCTCTAGTATCTTAGATTTAACAGCTGTGCTGTTAAGCATCTCCAGACCCCAGACTTTGACCTGACACCCGAATTGATAGGTAACCAAAACCAGTCCCCCAGCACATGGCAGAATTTTGTCCATTAAGATTGCATAGTGTTTGCTTCTAATATATGTTACATATGTGTTGCTGCTGTAGTATCTCAGTCATGTTTATGACTTCATCCCGGCCTGATGCATAAAACGTATGGTACTTGTATGACATCCATATGAGGAGAGTTTATGCATTGTATCTGTTTGTGTATATGTTTCTATATTTGATCAGTGTGAGCGCATATATCCCAGCCAAAGAAAAATTGTTCATGGCAGAATAAATGCTACCATATTTCAGAGTAAAGGCTGTAGCAGGCTAATTTTAAGGTTTTGCATATAGCAGATGAAGCTCTTAATAGTGCTTTGACATCAAGATAGCACCAAATAAAAAGGTGAGTATCGACAGATACCCATCCTGTGGTTTTGATATTTTTCTGGTTTTGTTTGTAATACTTCAGTCCTAATGCATAATGTGTGTGTGGGGGGGTCATCATTGTCATGGAAACAGGACATGATGGTGATAAAGATGGATATGGGTCTTTTGTTTCTGGGGTGCATGTGGCTGCTGAAGTGTCTGTTATTGTTGTGCTCGGCAGCAATTTATTGAGATTATCTGCTGTGCGTGACTTCCATGAGCATGGCAAATGGAGACAGTGTGTGTCAACACTTCTCATCTGAGTAAACAGGATCCATAAATTGGCTTTATCATTGAATACAAGTGCCTCCAGGTAGAGGTGGGGCAGGAGGGGTATTTCCATCTTCAAAAAAGTGAATTGCTTTAATTTTGGTTTTTGGTGGGGGGCAAGCCTGTCTGCTGCAGAAGGTTGCTGTTTAGCCAGAAGTGGAAGCTGGAAGTCCCTGGGGCAGTTGTTGCCATGCTGGGTGTTGGGGTTGAGGGCTCCTGTCCTGGCTGGTGGCGGGGACAGTCTTGTGCCTCCTGGTGAATGGCAGCATGCATCCAAAAAAATAACCTGTGCTCTTCTCGGCAAATCTTCCTGAAGGGCTGTGAAGGAGCAGTTGTGACTCCGAGCCATCACTGCGCTCCAGGAAGGAAATCCTGGTCTTGCAGGGAAGGTGGTAAAGTGCCCATTGATTTTTTTTTTTTTTTTTCCTTAATGGTTGAGAGGCTCTCTAGATTTTGCTGCTGGAGTTTTTGGATCTGTAGGGCATAGCCTTAGGGCTGCTCTAGAGTATGGTGGGTTGCAATGGCTGTTTTTGGGAAGACTGAGAATAGCACCACGTCAAAGTGCCCATGGCAGAGTTGCTTGGCACATTCATGCACAGCTAATATTTCTCTGGCACTGCATGTGGGCTGTCGAACGCCCTTGTGTCTTGCTTAGAGGAGCAGAAATGTCCTGCCACAGGGATGTGATCCAGCCCCCTGCTTGTCTAACAAAGAAGTTGTTGTTGCTAAACAAAAGGCTTTGTTAAGGAATATATAGATGCCCCGAGTCTGAATTTATGCTTCTCTCCATGGAATGAGTCACTGTGCTGGTTTTTAATAGAGCCCCTCTGGATTTATGTGTTTGCTGCTCAGATTAAACTCTGATCCAGTGCGGGAAATAAGATTCAGTAGTTGTGCTCTGCTGCTGTCCTGCCACTCGCAGGCAGTTGCTGGTTAAAGTCTACTTCTGGCTTTTTCTGTGCAGATAGCAGTGACAAAATACATTGCAGAGCATCCTCGTTTTGCGTTAATACTGACTACGTGTGCGTGTTGCTACTTGTTATTTTTAAGCAGAGATCCAATACCTGCTATCTTGTTGGTTGTGTTTCGTTTAATTGAATTCAGTTTTATGTGAGAACATGCTGACAAGTCCAATTAATACCTTCAGTGAAAGTTTAGCAAGGGTACGGAAGGAAATTAGCTATACGACATGTTATAAGCTAATAATGAAGTAGTTGTGATGATTTGTAATGGGAATTTTCAGTGTCCTCCTTCTGTCGGGACTTGAATCTTCTTTTTTCCCTGCAGTCGGTGCCAGGTTCTGCTCTGAACTACAGAAATGTGATTTGTAACACCTTTGGAGCAAGAGACGGCAGTCCCCTTGGGGAGGGAGGTGTGCTGGAGGAGCTGGAATTGCTCGTGGAAGAGCTGGGGTGCTGTGGGTGGGGCAGGAGAGGAAGATGGAGCCGGTTTGGAGGCAGCAGGAGCGGCACTGAACCCTCGGATGTGTACCTGCTGGTCTCTGCTGTAAGTAAACCTGCACGTAAAACAGATGAATGGAAGTCAAAAGGGGAAAGGAAATTTCTTTTCCTGTGATGCTGTTGCCTTTGATTTTTTTTTTTTTAAGTAGCAAAGGCTTATCTACCGAATAAACGTAATCCGTAAGAAGCAGGGATGGGCAGAAACTCTTGGAATTAAAATTTCTGAGCCTTGCAGTCTGCTTCTCTGGGCTTTGCATATCATGTGGGGGGTTGTAAACTTTGTTTTGCTTGACAGCCTATCTGCATCTTTGAGAAAGGGTTTGCCTCTGGCTAGTGTGCCCTTTGCATTAAATTAAACACGCCACGCCACCCCCTGTCCTGTAAAAGTTAATCTGGAACAGCTGTACAACTCATCTGTAATACAGCAACTATTTTTTTACCTTCTTTATTTTTTTTACTGCAGCTTTTGTTTTTGTTTTTGGTGTCGTTTGCGTGCCTGTCTTCCATCCCCTCGTGCTGTCTCTCACTGTTGAATATTCAAACTTTATCTGCACATGGGCTAAAAATTATTATTGCTTTGAACTTACACATGAATTAAGTGAATTCCCACATCCACCACAGGAAAGGAAAATACTCAGTTTGAAATATAATTTGGAGCCTATAGGAAAATGCGTCTGGTGAAGTTTGTGCTAATTCTATAGCTTGGCACCAAAGCACCAGCTCTGTTATTGTCAAGAGTATTGCATGTAAGCTCTGTATTTTAATAGTAACTCAATATGGCTAATTAGTTGGAAAGCTCTTTGAAGCAGCCGATGCACTGACTAAATAAGCTCTTATTTTTCAAAGCAACTAAAGGTTCTCTTAATTTACAGAGCAGATAGTTGTAAAACTGCCTTTGGTTTGCATGCTAGGAGCCAGTGTGAAGTCTGAGCGTGCTTACAGTCAAGTTTACTCCAACGCTGCCTGCTAGGATTGGTGTCAGTGTGCTCAAGGGAGGTTTCTGGGTTTTTGGCACAGTAGCACAGCATGAATTTGTGCCACTGGGCTTGATGTGTCCGGGAGGAGAATGTCATGTAATGAATGCTCCTGCACCATTGAAATCAGTGGCAGTTTTATCAATCTCTTTGCTGCTTGCAGGCAAGTTCAATCCAATAATGAAGAGCAGCTTTGAGTTTCTAACCAGATGACATGGCTAATCCTGGAGCATGTATAAAGCGGCCATAGTTGTTAGGAGATTTGTGGCTTTGAAAGTTCGGATTCCCTCAGTGCAGTTTCTTAATGGCAAGGATTTGCGGTGAGTGAATAATAGATGAAAGTCATCAAAAGGCCTACAGGGGATTTCTTGTGACGTGATGCTGGTCTGTCTCATGCCAGAGCTGAAGATTTCTGGGCGGATCCTGAAAATAAAAATTAAAAATAAAAACTAAAGAAGGGCAGGGTGAGGGAGGGAGAGAAGGACAATGGTTCCACTTTTTGGGTTGCTCTGGGAAATCGGGTCAATGGTGTGATGTATTGGCAACTACAGCCACAGTGCAGAGCAATGTGTGTTTTTTTCCCCTGCCTTTGGATTTCTTGTGTGCCGGCAGTGCCCGGGCAGCAAGCAAACGCTTCATAGCCCCAGGGGCTGGCAGGCAGAGGGGAGAGGGTGCCCATGGCCACCTTCTCCTCTGCACCACACAAGGTGAGCGGGGCTGGTGCTCCACCTCCTCCCCACCCAGGTGTTTTTTTGCAGGGACACACACTCGGCTTTGCTCCCAGGGCTGTTTCCACCTGCAGAATCTGGAGGCTGCCAGCCCCCAGGGCCACAGCACCAAGCGTTTCTGCAAGCCAGGAGCTGCTGGGCAACAAACCCGATCACTCTCTAATTCTGGCTGGGATCCCTTCCCCAACATGTCCCTCCTGCAGGACTGCGCCACCCTCAGCAGGAGGGTCCCCCGATGTTGATGGCAGGGTCTCCTCTCAACCAGGTTGGTGTGCGGCGATGTGTGCCCTTACCTGTTTACAGGTTCAGTTGGGTTGGGGCACCAGCGGTCACCTTTTGGGTGGCAGCATCAGTCCCTGCTTGGAGGCTGGGTCTGAGCTGGGGGCTGTATTTGGGTGGCAGCATCAGAGGCCGTGTCAGGGCTGCGGGAAGCTCCTTCCCGAGCCTGTGGGGAGGAGAGATCAATGAGTAACTCTCACTGGTGTGATGGAGGTGTGAGGGCTCTCAGGGCCATTCTTAGGCAGAAAAGTTGTGGAGTGGTTTCTTGACGTGGGATGGAAGGTGAGAGCTTGAAATCTACATTTGTTTTTTAATTAGAAAAAAAATCAGTGTACATTTTTCAACTCTGCTGACGTGTCCCAAGTTGGATTTTATCTGTGTTAAGTTTGGCAACATCTAATGAAGCTCTAACTTGGGGCAAATCCCGATGAATTTTGGCTGCAGCAGCAGCTTGATGGGGCTGACTTGCTGCTGTGAAAAGCTGGTTATGTGAGTAGGTGCAGAATGCAGAGTCCCATCTGTTCTCCTGACTGTTAAAACAATGTTCACTTTGGGGGCTGCTGCTGGGGGCTGTCCTGCCCACCCAAGACAGATTCTGGGGTTGGATCCCCCGTCCTGGCCTACCAGCGGGGTGCTTGTATCTTTTGTAGCTGTTGGAGTGGTTACAGCAGCCTGCAAAATCTGTGTTAAATCCAGAAACTTCACTATGTGCAAAGTGTCGGTTGGGAAGTTGAAAAAATCTGCAAGCACTAATCCATTGGCCCTCTGCGGAGGGCATGTCTGTCTTGTTTGTGTTGCAAAACTGAGTGAAAGTTAGGAAATGTTTATGGCTCCTGCCATGCGCGTTCTTTAATTTTTTTCCTTTTTGGCCTCGTTCAAACTCACTGTGGTAAAAACAGAAAGTGAGGATGTAATTAGAAGCTGGTTTGTAATGTGAGCATCCAAGTAAAGAGGCAAACGTACTACAGACAGGCACATGTATATCTGGCATTGCCCAACTCCTGCCTTTGCAAACTGTTTTGTTGCAGAGTCCTGGCTGTACTTCCTAAATTTACTTGAGCAATGGTGTTTGGGGGCATGCGGTGACATTGGGGGTGTCATCTTGGGCGAGGTTGTCGCCTGACTGGGGTTGATTTTATCTGCCTGGGTTGGCGGCAGCCTCAGCAAGTTGGTAGTTGCTCGTGTTTTGCTGGTGATCTGCCTCTACCTGGGAATCCATAACATCCGTGAGCAAAGTGCTTGAATTCAAAGCAATGCACTTGCCTGGGCAAAAATAACCCCAGCCCCATCACCAGGGAGCTCGGATGGGAAATATTTGTTCTCATGGGGAACTGTAAAACTGAATGAGTATCGGCACGGTTTGCTTGTTTTAGTGAGGGCGAGTCCTTTATTCTGGCCAAATGTCAGGAATATCAAAGGTGTATTTAGGCAGTGGGAGAGGAAGGGTTTGGTGTGACTGACGGAGACTGTTGAGCAAGAGAGATGGTGCTTTGTGTGCGGTTATTATGGTTAGAAACCTGTCGCAGCATGCAGAGGAAGCACGGTTCAGCAAGCCCATAGTCAGAGCCGAAAACAGTTCATCCCCGGGATTTACTGTATGTGCAGCCTGTCATCACAGCCAAGAACAAAGTAGTGATGTTAAATAGCTAAATAAACGTCCTGTCCCCACAGGCAATGGTCCTCAAAAGACAAAAAGGTCCTTTTTGAGAGTGACCGCAGTGAAATGACCACAGCTGGCCTCGCTGGGGGGGCAGAGGCTGGAGTTGGGTTGGGTTGGTCTCCTGCGGTCCATGAGCACAGCGATGGGGAATGGCATCATGTGGACTTGTGCAAAATTAACTTCTTCTCCCTCTGCCTTGGGCCTCGTGCAGTCCGAAATCCATCCTGAATTCACAAGTAGTAACCTACATGGGGTTACGTTTTTGTGCATGAGTTTAGGCTCTTTCTCCCCTTTATTAAGTTTTCTTTTTAACGTTTTTTAAGGCATAGTCAGATCACACTTCAGGTTTTTCCTCTGCTCTGATGGAGGGTTAAGGTTTATTTTTTGCTATTAGTAAAAAGCTGAATTTCTCATCTCAAATACATGTTTCTGGCTTTGTGAGCTTCGTGGTCAAATCGCAAGATCTGAGGTTACTGAATGACAGGCGTTGCTCCCCCTTGGTAAGGAGGGAACAGCCGATGAAGTATAGCTACCATTTCCAGTACGAGGAAGACTCCTGGAAAATACCCAAAACCGAACAGTCCTTTGAACGCAAATAGCCCTTGCTGCTAAAATGGGCCCCTTCAAATAAATCTGAGCGCTGTGAATTTGTTCCTTCCCTATCTGCCCCCCAGCAGTTGTGGAGTTATTTGAAGCCTGGCCTCTCACTTTTAATAGGGCTCCTCTCAAGAGCGCAAGTAAGCTTTGCAAAAGCATTGGAAATAAGTCTCTTCTACCCCAGTATACTGCTTCCTGCTGTAAAATAGACTTGATTAAATTTTCTGGCTCTCCCTTTCGTTGCTTTAAAGACATCCAAAACCTTAACTTCTCAGTGGAAAGAAGTACTTTGGGAATTAAAACTAATGTTGAAATCTAAAGAATGTGGTTTGCCAAAACAATGTTGCAGAGATTTTAACTTTTTTTTTTTTTCATTTAAAATGTAATTGCAAAACTTTGCTACTGGAATAAAAGCTCTTTCAGTGGGGTGTGTTTTTTCTCCTCTCTTTTGGGCATTTATAATAATTCCTGTGTAGGGAAAAATAGGAAGTTTTATCCCAGGGGAGTGACCTCACCTCCCAGAAGTAACCTGGACCTGCCACTAGTACTGGCCTGCGCTGCAGCACCGGCGTTCCCTGGGCACGATCCAGCCCCATGGGCTCGCAGACCTCTCATCAGCAAGCTTTGCACCAGGGGGTTATCACATTCACCCCTGCAATTTTTCATGGCACCCTCCCCAGGTACTGTGTCTGTGCAAAAAGCCTGGATTATGATAAAGAACATCTCCCACGCTGAACTTCTCATCCAATTTTGAGTACAAATCACTTATCTCAAGTTAAATCTACTCCTGGCTGTCACTGCTGCCTGGTGGGATTGGAAATCAAGGCCAGAATTAGATAAAAGATTTGCGGGGGGAAAGAGAGAAGGATGCAAGCTGGATGCTTAGAAAGAAGTTGTTTTAGAGGGGTGATCCTGAAGTAGCCTGGCAGAAAGGTGGAGAGCACTGGAAATAGGGTGGTGAGGTGTGAAACACAGTGACAGGATTTGAGCACTCGGGGTGAAGTGGGAGAAGCATTACACCCTGTAAATCGTTTGTACATGGGCCACACGTGCATGGCTTCTGACCCCTTCCTTGTTTCTTGATGTGAGGTACATGCGCTTTCTGGTTGGGTGATTTACTGAATGTTTTGCAAATGTGAACTTGTTTGGGTATCCCAGTATGTTAGAACAGTGCAGTGAAGGAAAGCTGCTACCATGCAAGACTGAAGATTTTCGAACAGATAGCTCTCAACACAAATCAATCTACAATAAAGTAAAATCTTTATTTTGACATATTCTCTCACTTCGAAAGTCAAAGCTCAAGTGCCTCTTCATTCACATTTCTGAGTTATGTTGTCTAGTTCAGAAGTATTGTTTTTAAAAGAGCCAAACATCTGAACTAATGATAACAAGCTGCATCTCTGCAATTAACAGCAGCAGTGAAAACACTTCCAGTGCTGCTCTGTCTGTAACTTAGAGTAACTACTGCAAAAAGTAAACAGGAATTTATTTGTGTTGCAGTGTGTGTGCTGGGCACGCCCGCAAGCAAGTCTTGTCTGGCTCAGTTCTTGCACTTCTTGTGAAGCAGAAAATCATGCGCGGACCTAATATTTGTCCCAGTCTTTGCAAAATTCTTTCAGATGAATACACTGGAGAGTACTCTTGTTAGGAGCACGAAGCACTTACCCCATGTCTGCGTTAGGCAGTAGTATAGCCCAAAGTGGTAAGATCAAACTGTTGAGCTGAGACCTGGCCTTCACACCCTGGTTATTTGTGGGGTTACTTCAGATTAGCACTAGTGCCGATCCCATGAACCAAATGCTGATGGCCATTCAACTGGAGTGCACTGAGCGTGCTCCCGGCGCACATCTGCCACTTGAATTTCATCTGAGAAGAACCTGGTGGGAGCTTGGAGATTACCTGAACATGCAAAGCAAAGCACAATAATAGGGGAAATAGTAATAGGGAAAATGAAATTTCCTTCAAAACTGGTCTTAATTTGTTCTGAAGTGCTACACCTAGATCCTGTTGATGGCAGCTCTTGAGGAGGGCATTGGCATGGACAGTGGCTAGCAGGCTCCCTGCACATTGAACATCCCCCTTCATTTGCAGTTTTTGGGCATTTTTTCCCCTCTGTGCATCCTGCACTAACAAGGCTATACACTAACTGCCCCATGGCACATTAGAGTCCAGTAAAGCCTTGCTTGAGGAGGGCAGACAAACCCAAATCAAGACGTTTTGGAAAATGTATTTGGTAAAAATGGAGTAAGGGGAAAGGACAGTGGTGGTGTTTGGATGTGCATTTAGGGGTGTGACTGTAGTCACTCACCCCTGTGTTGCCGTGGCATTACCAAGAGGCATGAATCAACCGCGTGTGTCTGGCCTTGCCCTGTTCTCCGGGAGAGGGCATGTCCACCCTGGCCTCCAAGAGGAAAATGAGTTGACACCTTCTTTGGCAAAAGTGTAGAAGAGGTGTAGAAGTCGACCTGTCTCCAAGTCCTCAAGAAGAGATCAATTTCACAGAGAGCAATTGGGAATGAAGAGCAATTGCATAGGGTGCCAAACAAAAAGCTTGTGCCTGTGTCGCCTGGAGCTTCAGGAGCCTTAAGAAGGGCAGGAAGTTGCTGTGGCAGGAGACATGGCATCAGAACAGCAGTAACACAGCATGGAACAAGGAGCAATTCCGGGTGCTAGTACCCACTTGTAACTTGATATAATTTTGGCCTGTTGCAGCAAAGGTAGAAAGCAAGTATTTATCATTTTTAAACTGATAACTAGTAATTTTAAATTGCTCAGTTTTCTTGTAACTGGAAATGATATTTTTGAGTGTGGCCATGTATCCAGATAAATGTCTGCTTGCAGCAGAGGTATAAACTAACAAATTGGAGCATTCAGTGCTGTGATGGTTTGACTGGGTTAGACCACTTCTGTTTGTACACTCTGCTGCTTACCGGGGAACAAATAGAATTTGTCTCCTTAATACCCATTAGCCTTTTGCTAGGCCCCAAACAGCACCATGTATGTCTGTCTTTCAGGGCTTTTAGATGCAGTTGTGGGAGTTGCATGTTTAGTGAGATCAGGTCCTTTGTAAAGCTTGAGTCCAAAATCTCTGCAGTCTAAATGCAATATCACTGCTCCGTTCTGCTAGCACAGCCAATAAATTAGCAAATCCCAGTGGGTTTCATGATGACTATAGTTGCATAATCTATTAGGTTCAGGATGTTTGTCAGAGCTTGGGGGGTTCCTTAGGTGTGGAGAATCCTAAAATAGTTTGGGTTGGAAAGGACCTTCAGAGGTCATCTAGTCCAACTCCCCTGCAATGAGCAAGAACATCTTCAACTCGATCAGGTTGCTCAGAGCCCTGTCCAGTCTGGCCTTGCATTTCTCCAGGGATGGGGCATCCACCACCTCTCTGGGCAACCTGGGCCAGTGTTTCACCACCCTCATTGTAAAAAATTTCTTCTCCGTGAATCTCCCTCTTCAGATGTTTGTTCTAGGAGGGGAGAGGGATCAGTGTGGCCATTCATGTCCTTCATCCATGTGCTGGGTGTTTTGGAGGTGCCTGCTCTGCTTGTCACTTTCCCAAAGCCCTGGAGGTGTTTCTGAGGCACCTCTACAGCACGCAGGGCAGAAATGTGTGTTTTGTGCTGTGCCAGCATAATCTGCAATGATCTGGCCTGTCTTGTTCCCACACCTGTGATGGGCATGTGATTCAGCACGGCTTCCTTGTCTGTGAGTGGGGGATGCCTATCCTTTCAGTTTTGGAAACCGGAGGTGTGAATGCCGTTCAGCCGAAGCCAGCCAGTACTTCTGTCTGCACCGTGTGTGCAACTCCCTTCCTTCAGGCTGCGGCCACACGTGTCCCTCGGCCATACGCAAATGGGAGCTGTGGTGGGTGCAGAAGCGTGGTCCCCTGCCACCACCAGCCTCTTCTGTCTCTGCGCTGCTGTGACCAGATCAGGGCGCTGGGCTGCATCTAAACTCCCTGTCTTGAGGTCTGAGTTTTGGAAAGTTTGCTTTGGCTGGGTTAATTTAAAGCTAGATCAGTTCCCTGATCGGATTCATTTGTAGTCTTGCTCAAATGACTGTGCCAGCACCTGAGCAGGATATGGGATAGGAGGAAAGTTATGGTGTTGTTTGGTGTTGTCTGATCCCAGGTATAACATGTTTGTGAAACTGTAATACTTAAAGCCAGTAGCTTTACCACCTGAGACCTTGCAGCAACTCTGTGGGATAAGACATGTTGTTGACCATATTTGCCTGGGGTGCTGTGAGGGATCTGTAGCACAGCAAGGGGAGAGGAATTCAGTCTTCCAAATTCGTAGCTGCATCATCATGTCAATACCAGGTAGAGTGAGGTGTCTCACCAGGCTTTAGTCATGGTCCTGTGTCACAAGAGTGAGCTCAGTCTCATCTTCCAGCAGAAGTCACAAGCAGGTGGTGGGTCCATGAATACACACCAGCAATCCCCCCCTTGACTCCCTTTTCACCTTTCCTGAGAGTTCAGGATTTCATGGTGGACAAAGAGGTCCTGCCTGGGGCCTCCTGCCAGCCTTGCCAGAGGTGTTTTTGCCCAGGGGCTCTTGCGGACATGAGTGCCGGAACATTTCTTCCCATTGGTCTTAAATTCCTGGTGGTTTACTTTCTCTGATGAGCAGTGAAGATCAGACCTTGCCCCATTTACTTGCTGCTACCATTACTTCTCCGAGATGTTGGTGTGGCGTGGTGTTGTGCAGACTGACAGCAGCTAGCCTGCAAACAGCTTGAGTGTTGCTGCAGTGAGCACCAACCATGTGATGCCCAAAGCTACAGAGGGTTTTAATCCAGTGGAAGATTGTGTCTAATCATCACCAAACATGCTTGTACTGGCTTGTAATATGCCACAAAAGTATATCTTGAAGTTTGATTTTCAAATTCATTCTTCCTTCAAGATTTCAGTGAGTCTAGTTGCGTTCCTTGCTATAAATTTAATAGTAAGAAATACGCAAAAAAGGCAAAAAAACCCCTGCATTCAGAGTTTTGTTCCCCAGAAAGCTACCAGTTTGGCTATCCTGAGAAAAGCCCAATATGGCGTAGAGAGCCACAGCCTCTGTGAGACTTGGGGAGGTGCTGCTTAGCCTTGGGCACAAGCCGAGGCCTGGTGGTTGTTCGTCCTTGAAAGAGAGGTGGGAGAGCTCCTGTGTACCCAGGGCCGTTTGAATGTACTCCCTGAGTGTTATTAGTCTCTCAGCTCCGTGACTGACTTTTCCGTTGCTCTTTCTGCCTTTTCTTCTGTTTATTAAGGCAGGCAGAGAACATCGTGTCCCTTGCCATCACCTGCAGGGCCTGGGGCAGGAAAGGGCTTGTTGGTGACGAGATGCTGGATTGAGCTCATTCCTGGTGTTCTGTAGCTCCGTGCCTACAAAAGTATGCTGAAGTAACAGCCAGGTTTACCAACACCATGGCTTTCTGCTGAGATAAATTATGTCTAGAGAGCTTAGTCTTCTGGGGAGGTGGAGGAAAGGGCTGGCCATGGGGTGTCTCTGCAGCCCTGAGGAGGTTAAACCTCTTGCAAGCTCGGCTGCGGCAAGGTTTGCCCAAGACTTTGTAGCTCAGTGTCTTCCTTTACCAGACTTGATTCCTGCCTGAAGACACGGAAATCTGTGAAAAGTACTCCCCAGTGCTTGCCAAAATCTGTCCTCACTGGGCTGGGTGTTCTTGCACAGTGAGGATTTCATGAGGAACCATTTGCCCTTCCATCAGTCGCTATCTGTTAGTCGTTAGTTTGCCCTGCCTTACCCG
This sequence comes from Caloenas nicobarica, assembly GCF_036013445.1. NCBI lineage: Eukaryota > Metazoa > Chordata > Aves > Columbiformes > Columbidae > Caloenas > Caloenas nicobarica. Next base: position 19,062,799 of record NC_088284.1, on the reverse strand, counting down.
AAAAGCAAGTTAGCTCATTTGCCGGTGTCATGGAGAGATAGTTTGTTAAGTTTAGCTTTTAAATCCCCCTTGGAGCTCGAGGTTTCAGTTCTGCAAGGATCCACACTGCCCTTCATCTTTCCAGCCTGAAGAAGATTGAGTTTCAAGATGTTTTACCATGCCAGAGTCTTTCAGAGAAAAGCATAAAAATCAGTGGTCTGTCTGTCGTTCTAAGGACATTACAGGTCCTGGTGGGATTAGGTGGGGTCTCAGAAAGTGGTCGTCTTGGCTGAAGTTTCTCCTCCGTGCCCTGGTGAGCTGCACGATGGGCTGGCTGGTGAGACATCAGCAATGCTCGGTGTGTATCATTTCCAAAGCACTTTCTGATCTATCAGGATGAAAGGTTCTGGAGAAATTGCTAAATAGTATTCTTAGCGTAAAATAAACATACTTCTTTAATATCTCTGATCCTAAAGTGAATCCAGATGCTTTCTTATGGCTGCTGGGTCGTCTTTGGTTTTTCTGTAGCTCAGTGTGGCTGTCTATGTTTGTTAAAGAGAGATGGGTATGACAGAAAGCTCGTCACAGCATGCTCTTTGTCAGGTCCGTAAACCTTTGTATTTATACATGCAAGCACACAAATACATATATCTAAATGAAAAAACGACTTGCTTATTCTAAAACACCATTTCCGAGTCTGACACTTAACACACATGCCAAGGAACCTGGAGTAAACTCAGCGAGTTTATCAGTTTTTATGATCTCAGCAATCAGTTCAGCTGTGTAGGGGAGAAGTAGGATTTGGCTGTGCAACTGAAAATAGTCTCCGAAATAAGTGGATGTGTCCATCTCTTCATGGCTCTGATACAAAAAGAGTATTAAATGCCCCTTGATACCAGCACCAGCCTGTGGTTGAGCTTTGCAAGAGGTAAATTTCTAGCACGGTTTCAAGTGTAAAATAATTTTCCCCAGGTTTTAAGGATTATTAGCATTTTTGAATCATAGAATCATTTTGGCTGGAAGAGACCCCCAAGGTCATGGAGTCCAACCATAACCTAAATCTAGCACTAAACCATATCCGTAAGAGCCTCATTTACACATCTTTTAAACACCTAATGATAGTTTCTCTCCTACAGAGGAGAACAAGTCTGCTTCGCTGTTTCCGGGTGACATTTTATATGGGCTGGGGTTTTACCAGAGCTGTTGCCAGGGTGAGATCAAAGCAGCAGGAGCAGCTGGGTGGTCCTTCCCTCTGAGCACACTGGTGGGAAGTGTGTCAAGGTGACGTTTTAGACCCTGCTTGGGGAGATGATGCTGCAGCATCCGAGGGGACTCCCAGCTCTGCCGAGGGGACTTGACACTACCTTGCAGACTGGCAAATACATAAAGTGTGGATGGGTCTTTTGCTGGTAAAACGTTTTGTTTTCATAACTAATATTAATAGATGTGTGGTCAGCTGGTAAAATCTCTTGCATTCTTCAAATTAGTGATAACAGGATTTGTTACATGTTGTCATTCACTGCCCAAGGTTTCTTAGCTGGTGTACGAGATCCAGGGATTTTGCTGAATCCTACTCCATCCCCTGCCAACCAAAGCAGGGAATAGGAAGTTTTGCAGTCTCAGTTTTCAATAGATTTGGATCAATCAGAGCTGCATTAGGAATACTTCTGCTCTATGCACCTTTTCCATCCAAGCTGAAGACCGTGTTCAGATTAAGCGACAACTCGGAGGTTGCAGCTGATTCCCCACATCTGTGCCAAGGGCTATGTACGCTTATCAGCTCTGATCCTACCCTACCTGAGACGCGGTTGGTGTATTGATTGCTAAAATCTCTGTGAATGCTCTACAGGGACCAAATCTAAAAAAAGGAGTGTCTGCGTTGCAAACATTAAACCCCCTGAGAAGTGGGATTTTGGTTCCTGTTTAGCTTTTGCAGTTTTCTACAGTCTAGAGGCTGTATAATTACATTTTATTGAATCCATCCTGTTATTTCCTTCTGGCATAGGATGCTTCTGGATTGATAGAAAGTAATTAAAAATCTGGAGGTTGTCACTCGTTTAATACAATCTTTCCTGTCTTTTGTCCAGTGTTGAGAGCTTGCTGTGCTTCTTTGGGGTTTTTTGGTCTTCTTATTTAAACAGTGGAAGAAATGGCAAGGAAAAGGAAACCAGCTAAGTAGGCAGCATGTACTTAGCAAAACTTAAGGGTTGCTCAAGACCTGTCTTGGGAGGGCAATACAGCAAGTGACCACAAGTCCTTGGTGTATTATTTTCCCATCTTGTTTTATGACTTTGGTGTTACACCAGTGCTGGTTTTCAAGCTCCGAATGCCTGGTCTTTGGTTGGAAACAAACTCTGAGATAATGATGCCGCTTAGTGCATCACTGGTACCAGCCGAATTTACTCTGTCTGAAAATACCTGACATCATGTGGTATATGCAGTCATTTGCTGTCGTGCAAAGGTAATTGCTCACTGACCCAGAGAAGACACTGCTTTTGTTTTCTCTTGGAAACTTACCATGTGCTTTGAAATGCCGAGAAGCACTGAAGACGACATAAACTCATGAGTTACTACAGGCTGCATGCCTGGAACGTGCAGGCCATCTCAACATATGGAGTAAATCAGCACAGCTCCACATAACTCCAGTACAGCTGCGTCTGTTACCGCTCGCTTCAGCCCTGCTCCAGACTGTAGGGATGGTTGTCTCTGGACAGTGGATAGAAAAAAAACACCCTTCTTTCTTCCCTTTTCGTAGCTTTACACTTTATGAACAGAATACATGTGCTACAAGTGGAGGTGAAACAATAAATTATTTTTGCCTCTATAAAATTACTTTATTTGGACATATGCTAAGTTCCCTCTCCTTCCCTTTAGTTTCTAAATCAAGTAGTTGATTAATGCATGCACTTGGTTACTGGCACTCAAAAATACATCAGTGATTAGTTCAGAGATAGAGATCGATGCTCTTAAAAAAGCCCACATATGTGCACCTGCACAAAAACAAGTCAAGCAGAACTGACTGCATAAAAAATGGGTGGGCAGCACCCACATAAGCCACAGGACTATGAGAAGAGGAGCTGCTTTTCTCTTTCCTTGTGCCAGGAGAAGCAATGCTATCAGGCTTATGTATGATGGATCAGAGTGCAGTGGTATTGCTGCAAGCAAAAGTCATGAATTTTAATCAACTTTACTGGCTGCCTTGAAATTTGAGTTGAAAGATAAATGTGAAAAACAGGCAGCCCATATTGTTTCTGGAACAAAACTACCCCTTTTTCTGTTGATTAAAAGAATTTTTCTTTTAACTTGATAATCAAAAATACTTCCATCTTAATTCTGGATGTTTTTTAGGAGGGGAGTTAACCTGTTGGGTTCTGCCAGCCCTGAGTGCTTCCCTGAGCCAAGTGTCACCTTATGGCCACCCAGATGGCTGACCTTGGTTGCAGGGATTTTCCACCCAGTGGGGCTCGTTGGCTGAAGATGGTTTTAGGGCTTTTCTTAAATATTCTTACTGTTAAAAAAAAAAAAAAAAAAGGAAGGAAAAAAATACTTGCATGGTGAAAACTGCTGAATGGACTGTACAGGGAGTTGGAGTCCAGTTTATATTCATTGGGGAAATTTGGTACAGCCAACATTGTTGTCCTTCCCCTCTTGCTCCAGGGCTGCTTTTAAGGTTGTGGAGTTTGTGTTTGTTTGGGCATTGGTCTTCCTAATTAAATCTAAGTGATTTTAATGCCAACATTGTTTGGGGGAACATCTAAGCTATGGGAAGAAGTGGACTGAAACTACCAGCTCATGTCCCTGGACAGAAACACACACCCGTAGTGTTATTTCCAGCCACTGCCAGGCTGGTCCAGATTACTTCGAGTAACTGAGAGTGCTTTCCTCGCTCCTCTGTACAGAAGTTTGCTACAGAGGTTGTCATAGCTGTTTTTCCTGTTTTGCCATTAAGTCACCTCTGTGCAGGAATAACTTGAAGTGTTGTATTTAAGACCAAACAACTTTTAAGAAAGGGAAGGGGAAAATTAGCCTACATGCACCGAGGAGGGAAAAAAAGGGTGAAAGACTTTTGATACGCTTCTCCTCTCTCAACAACATTTTCTCTTAGGATCTTCTATGGTTCATCTCCACACCTACTTTTTCATCTCCCCTGATAGCTGTAGGTTCAACAACTGCTTCATATTAGTGAATAGTTCATTGCAGCTGCAGCAGAGGCTTATTTGATGCTCTGGGAAATTCTTGCTGCTTTCACTAGTGAGAAAGGCAATATATTTTTGGGACCTAAATTGGTGTGAAAGGGCACATACCAACCTGCTAAGTACAAATTCCAGCTTGTTTGTACTCTCAAGTTGGTTACACCCTTGGCTCAGGACACAAATATTTTAAGAATTTGGGTTGAGGTATATATCCTTTCCCAAAAGAGGCATGAAGTTAGATTCCTCTTTTGCATCAATGGGTACAATTTCTGTAAGGACACCAAGTACTTGCTTGAGACAGAAATGTCAATTCCTTCAAGGCATGTCCAGGGACTTCGGGAGAGGAGGTGATGCTTGGACTGGAAAACACTTTCTGAAAAGGAAACCCGCCTTATTTCCATGTTCCTTTACAGGAGCCGGGATACCTTATGGTGCCACGCTTTGCTGTTCTGAGGCCATTGGCACTATGCCTGCTTACCCCCACGGCTGATTTTGTTTTTCCCTTGGGCCTTCAAAGCATGTGTATACACAGAAGGAGAAGATTAAGTTCACCAAGGAGGCTCATTTCAGATGCAGATGCTCTATGGGCTGCTGCACAAAAGAAACCTGCCTGATTTTTAATAGATATATTTTAAAAAAGAAAATGTATTTATTTATTTTAATGCCCCACTGGAAACAATCTCTGCTTTGATTTGCTTGCTCCACGTTTCCATGTTGCTGTGCTGCAGTTCTGGAGGTTGGGGTAGCAGCAACCTGTTTTGGTGGCATTTACCAACTGTCATGTTACGCTGTGATGGGATCGGCCTGGATGGCTGGTAGGGCTGTTATAATTCCAGATATTATTCCTGATATTATTTTCCCTCTAATATTGAAGGAAAAGAACATTTGTCAATGCCTCAAGGTGTCCTAACGTATTCACACACCTTCTCAGCTGCCTGAGAAAAGGTGCATGAACATCACAGGGCGCAGTATGTTGGGGTGCCGGGCTGGGATGCGGGCGCTGCGGGGCAAGCAGTTGATAATCCCTGCGCATCCCTTTCCTTGCAGTTACCTGGCCGAGCAGTGCTGGAATGGCGGCTTTGTCTACCTGATCATGTTGCGCCGCATCAAGCGCAAAGCCCCTCTTCCTCCCTCCAACGGCAACAACAGCAACAGCTGCGACCCCAAAGCCAAGCCCAGCCCCGAACCCAGTGACAGAGCCACTCAAAATGGGAAAAGGACCAGGAAATTTGGGGTCATCACCAGAACACCGGGCAGCAAGGACAGCAAGGAAAAGCCGGGCTCGGAGCATGGGAACGGGCACTGCACCCCGATGGAGGTGGAGGTTGCTCAGCCGGAGACCTCCGAAGCAGAAAGTAATGGGGAAGAGCAGCTTCGGGGCACGGGGGAACAGTACCGGTGCCGGCTGTCGGATGGCGGTGTACCAGACATTGGTGACCAGTCTGCCCAGGTATGTTTGCTTTGGGTTTTTCTACAGAAGAGAGCAGCAGGGGTGCAAGCAAATTAAGGGAATTTCTCATGCAGTTTCCCTGGTTTCAAAGCTCCGTCCTTGGCCTGAGCCTCTGAGTGACAACCCACGCTGTCAGGGCACCAAACTGTGGGATGGAGTGCAGAAAGTTTAGAGTATTTAATAATAATTGTGAGAAACCTCCATCATACTCCATCTGTGATGCAGGAAAGGTCCTTATGTCTTCGTCAGGGTTGGCCTTAGGATTTCTTTTGTTGAAACAACTGATGACCTTGTGACACTGGGACAGGAGGTGTTAGTGGAAGATGGTGATTTTGTCCTTTGAGGCTTCATGTTTAACTCTGAGCTCAATAGCATCTTAAAGCTCATGTTAAAATTGGAATTGAAGCTTCCTTTTTTGATGCACCAGACCATGGTGCATTCACTTGTGTTAAAAAACTTGTTTGGCCAGCACTTGGAGGCCACATGGAAGTTATTGCGAGTTTTTCTCTGAGTTGTTGAGATGGACGATTTGCTAATGTTTGGGACAACAGTGGGATTGGGGCTTTCATTGTTTCTCTGTTCATCCTAATAGAGATCTTGGGGTTTGTTGCCTGGCTAGAATTGCAGCATTGCTGGATGGAGAAAAATAACCTCAGCCTTGATCAGGTTTCAGTATGCATCTATCACCAGAAGAGCTGTCTGCCAATCTTTCCAGAGACGCTGATAGTATAAACAGATGAACGCTACTTTGTTAGGCTTGGGGCTTGCTGCAGCAGCTGGTTTTGGTTTTAAGGCTTTAAAGCTGGTAACAGAGCAGTATGAGTGGACATCTCATCACTAAATTCTGTTCAGGAAAGCATGGGTTTAAAAGTATCCTCTCAATTAGTGCTCCCCAATTCTATTGCAGGGTGGTGGTGACGGTGCTTGTGAACTAATTTTGTTTAAAGTACACTGAAGGGGCTAAAACCAATTTTTAAAAAACGCTGGTCTTAAGAAGCGTAATTGAGAAAACCTGCTCTTCCCATCAGTGAGACATTTGATTTCGTGGTGCAACAGGAAAGGAAGGATGTTTGTGTACTGTTCTTCCAAGCCTTATAACTGCAGTCTTTCTGAAAGAAAACACTGAAGGTGCAAAAATAAATAAATAAATCCTTTTGTATTTTGAAAGCTCTGGTCCATATAAAAACCTCTTAAATCTGTTCTGAAGATGTCTAATTAAACACGTTATAAATGAAGATGATCAGGGTTTGTTGTGAGGAAGTGGAAAGCCAAAATATTTTTTTATATAAAAAAACCCTCTTGATCCAGAGCCATCTCATACTAGTATTACCTTGATGTTCTGAGTCATTTTGGTTCTAAGAAGTAAATTGTTAAATTCAGAATACATATGTATCAATGTAAGCAATAAATAAATTTGTAATGCAATGCACATACAAGGTGGCTTTGTAAAATGTAAAAGTGTAGTTGGGTCACTGGAAATTTAAGAGCTATAATCTGTTCATTTGTGGTGTATCTGTCATGGAGCCTATTGGGAGGCACAGTTGTTTAGTAAAATTGCTTGCTTCTCTCTCTTTTAATTTTTTTATGCCCCTTAATATTTTGCTTAGAGATATGACCTCTGTGTGTGTCAGTATTAATTACATCTTCCTGACATCTCAATGAGGAGAAATGTGAATAGCTGGAGACTGAATAGCATGCCTTGCTCATCCTTTGCTTTTTAAAGATGAAGGGGGCCTTACTGAAGCCTTTCACTTAACCATCCATGGGATAGCTGCTGTCAGGGTAATGAATGGCTTAATTCGTTTTCTTAGTAGCTATTGAATAGTGACAGTGAATAAAATTTTCTAAGTTATTTCAGTCCTGTTTAAAAAATAAATTTTTGAAAGGCAGGGAATAAGGACACTTGGGAGCCTCAAATCTCACTCCCAGCTCTGTTTTCAAAGCGTGACCTGACACTCAGGCGTGTGAGACCCAGTCGTGTCAGGAGCCTTTTGAAAACAGCATCCAGGACACCGTGTCTGAAGTTGCAGCCTCCTTCCAGGCTTCAAAGCGTGAGCCAAACCTCTCGTAGCCGCGGGATGAGTTATCTCCTCCTGAGCAGGGTCGGGGTGCATTGGCAGGGCACCTTCTCCGTGGGGAAAGCTGCTCCGTCCCCGCTGCCCGCTCTGCGCTCGCCGTCTCCTCCGTGCCGTGGCTAATTGAATATCCAGGCTGTCAGCCCTGTGCCTTCAGGGAGCACTACATTCACTTCGAGAGGACAGGAGCCAGCCTGCGGGCTGGAGGTCGGCTGTGGGTGGGATGAAAGGCTTGAGAAACTGCTTGGCGACCAGCGTGACTGCTGGAGGACCTCACTGGTCCTCCCCGCTTCGCTGGTCCTCCTCCCTACCCTGGTCCTCCCCACCCCTTCTTCCTCTGCCCCAGGACACAGATTGGAGAATTACTGAAATTGGAATATGGAGTCCAGGAACATCTCTTTTTCTCCCTGTAAGAAGTTAGTTTGAAGTTACCATTAAGGAAGACAGGAGAGAGGAGTTTGGGTTGAATCCGTGTGTCTTCAGCCGCTGAATCCGCTGAACCCAGCAGCCAGCTCACGGCCGATGCCTTGGGGATGTTGTGCTGGGAGTGCTTTTGAGGCATCCACGTGCCTTCGGTGTCGTTTGCTTTCAGGGTACCACCTCTCCCACGAGCGTGGGGTTGTCCTCCTGTTGTCTTGCTGCATGCTGCTATTAACAGCAATGCTGAGTTGTGAAATGAGAGGCGAGACGAATACTGTTTGTCAAGTGAACCTGGCAGGAGATTCCTGTGATACTGGTTTTTGTGCATGTGTCAGTCCCCTTCTTCAGGCTTGCTTTCATCTCCCAGATCTTGGTCTGTCTCTCCTGTGCACTTGGCATTGCTACCACTATGTATAAACAAATCTGCCAAGCTGTTTGCTGGTGTGTAACCCTCAGTAAATATTGTACCTGTCAATTAGCAGGTAGCGTTTAATGTTTACAGGTGGTTAAGTTATGCTGCAATATTTTTAGGATCAACCTAAATGCCCTTTTAAATGTGGGGATTCAAAGCAGCAATGCTGTATCTGCCTGGCAGGAAGATCTTGAAGCTCTGGAAACCAAACCTGACCTTGGAGAGGACCCAGGCTGGCTGCAGTGGGAGTCATGGGCGGTGATTTAACACCAGGCAATCTCTGAGCCACACTAATGATCCATCACATCCTGGGAAGATTGGGCAGCTTAAATACAGAAATTAAAGTTTACTTAATTTATTCAGTGGCCTGAGACAGGATGTTGTTTTGTAGGCTGGTAATTATAAGGGCACAGATGAAAGAGGAGTATGGGGAGGGGCTGCTGGAGTCGGCTGAAAAATGATAAAGAAAAGGAAACTGTGAAGTTTCCTCACAATATTCCAATGTTGTGATTTCACTGTGTTTACCAGTAGGACAGAATCCCTCTGGTTTGTTCTCAGTTTCTCGGCCAGGGTGTTTTTGGAAGAGCTGTGGACCGCTTCCTTGGCTGTTCATCCCCTAAGGAGTGCCCAGAGGTGGCTAGGTACAGCTGGCACAGGCAGGGATCAGAGGTAGAAATGTGAGGGTTGCAAGGAACAGGGTTACCAGTGTGACAGGTGGGAGTGTAGTTTTCAAAGGGAACTTGAACTGATCCAGGTCTGGCTGGTGTGATGAGAGGCTTTCATTGATGAAGCCAGAAGCAGCTTGACTGGAGATGAAGTGTACCAGAGCAGACCAGCCACCTTTGCTTCCTCCAGCCCCAGCAGGATGCTCTGAAAAGTCCTTAAAACACAAATCATTAAAAGAAAAAACAAGACACCTCCAGAATCCCCTTGAATCTTCTTGCTTCTGTATAAGCATCCAGATTAGTAAGGGATTAAAATCCACATCCAAATTTAGCAGTCACCAGTGGAAACTGCATAAAGGAGATTGGGCAGAGTAAAAGTTCTTGAATAGTGGAGGGAGGCGGGTGATAGAGGCTGAGGCTCTGCATTTGGGCATTTCTCCAGGTGGAGAAGTATGTGGCACAGGAGGAGTACAGGGTGTGCACCAGCTCTCCCAGGCTGATCATGGCACTGCCGTGTGGGTCTGTGGTGGGACGGGTTGGAAACAAGTCAGCATCTGGTGGCCCCGTGAGGTGTGTCTGGTGGTTTTCTGAAGTTGGTGTGCCATCTATTAAAAGAAGGGAGCGGGGAAGGCAAGTGGATATTAATTCCTTGCCTCACAGCGGTTTCTGGGGGATGTCTGGGTTGTAGTAGTGCTTCAAGATCTTGCCTCCGTGTTGTTAACCCCAATTACTCTGCAGTGGTCACTGCTGCCAGAGCAGTGTGCCTAGCCAGCTTTGCTCTCTTACGGACTAACTGAGCCCAGCTTTTGCTGACCACAACCCATCTCCAGGCTCCTGAGTGTGCACACAGGTGCACATGGACATGTGTGTAAGTAAAAAGACCAGTTGGGTCTTCGCCAGCTGGGATTTGCTGTCGTATCGCTGCAACTGCTCGATGCTTGGTTTCGTTTTATTGACAGCTCTCTTAGTTTGGGCCCATTATTGCTTTCTTATTAAGATAACTTGTCTCACAAAAGGCTGAATGCTTTTGAATTGTGGTTTGCTTTGTAGTTAGGAAAGGCTGACAGCATTTATATAACAATATTTAAGTATTAGCGTGGCTAAATGCCCGCCCTACCTTGCATTTTGGTTAATGGAAAATGTTCCTTATCTTGCCAAGCAGAAGAGGAAGGCTAATGACACATTACAGGAATCAAAACATGAAACTTGAAAAAACGTACTGGCTTTAAGCATTTTACTATTTTTTTAAACGTGATGGAAAAAAAAAAGTCATATTCACTTGCTGTACCAAAATGAAAACCTTGCTGTGAGCAAGGTACTTATAAGGTTAAGTACTCACAGTTCCACTGAAGCTACTGGAGCTAAGTTACTTTATATCAACTTTTTATGGCAACCTAAGCAGTAATTATTGTTTCATTACGGCTTTTTATGTGACTCTTACATGATGCATGTTTTAGACATAAATAACTCTTATTTCTAGTTTTTAATGTAGATACCTTTAGTTATGTAAAGGCCTTCCTCAGAATCTGTTTCTGTTCCTAACATCTTTTTATCTGTTGTGTTTGCTTTGAACTTTCATTAACACAAATCCTGGGGCTGTCTGCTATCTTGAAGTTTTAACGTACACTGTGATAAGCACGTCTTCCCTCTCTCTTGTCTGTTTTGGGTTGTAAACTCTCTTAAGGACAAGGGCTGTATTTTAATTGTAGTTGTGCAGCACCGACAAATCTTGGCCTTGCTTTTACATGGGGTTTTAGGAAGTGCTTTGATGTGACTAGTCATGAAATTACATTCAATTTTTTTTTGCTGCCAGTTATGTTCCACCTTGCCGTAAAACAATCATCATCACGACTTTCTGGGGTTAGTTCTCACTCAATGCCAATTTTTTTTAACTGACTTAAGGTTTTGCCTTTCTTTGCTGTGATTTAGAGCAATAGCTACAGCTGTGGTAGCTGTTATTTTAAATTTGAATAGCAGTCCATCCTTTTATTCTGTTTTCGGATTGAATTTTCTAAGTGTGTGATGGGTAGTGTGGTGCATAGAGAGAGCCTGGTAATTAACAAGTTCTAATGAGTTAAGGTGTCATCTTGAAAGGGGGTCCTGACTCTTGGAAATTATCTACCCCCAAAGGCAGCAGAGATGTGCATGAGGTTGTGTTACAGGAGGTCTCAGCCGTGCTCAGCTATCACAAACTGTAGGTGAGAGCACCAGCATGAAAGCATTTCCCACCTACGCAGAAAGTGGGTTTTTTTCATTTTACATATGGTATTAAAGATACAGCAAACCCACAACTGGGATGCAAAGGACTGGCTCTGGCTGAAATGTAAGTTCACACTATTTTGTGTTTCAATCATTAAGTGTGAATGCTTGAAACTAAGTCGACATGCCTAAAAATAGAGTATGCTTAGGTGCTGTAATGTTTCAGCGTTAGTCGAGGTTATAAAGATAGATGTGCTTAATTTTTGAGGCAGGGTGCTGAAAACGTTGAGCAAACCCAAAGGATTCCTGGCACCAACAAATGTAACACCAGTCCTCACAAGAGATCACTTTTCAGCTGCCACAGGAGCGGGCTGACTTACTCTAGGATGGGCTTTAATCTACTGCAAGCATCAAGGGTATTTTCGAAGAAACTTAGACTAACCAACCAAGCATTCCCAATAGCCTAGCAAGAGAATGATACTGGACAAGATACCTGAGGGAATGCAAACAGCTTGTAACCCTTAAAAGCCTGAGCTCCACAGGGGCAATTGCTGGGCAGAAAACCCCCAGGGTCAGAGATGGCTGAGAAATCCTTTGGCTGATCTTGCAATAAAGCTTCAGTTGACGGCAAGAGAGAAGCAGCCCGGAGAGGTGCAATCCAGATGGTGATGGCTCTGGATGACAAATGACTCCAGCAGATTTTTGTAAGGGGTGACGATGTGGTTCAGGTGCTTGCAATGGCTGATAGAATGTTTAAAGCCCTTGCCAAGGAAATGATGTCAACAAGCAGTCTGTCTCGGGAGATGGATCCCTGGGGGACAGTCTGCTTTAAGTTGCAGGATTTTCATCCCCTCTGCTGTTATGCCTGTTTTGTGTATTTTAATTATGTGTTTCTGTTTGGGGGAGGATATGTTTTTTCCTTTTGACTGTTCCCCAGACTCTATCCCCTAAGACACTTCTCTTTCCATGGGGAAAGTATTTGCATTTCAGTGAAAGGATGCCAAGTGTCTGGCGACCGTTTGTCCAAACAAGGGGACTTGTTAAGTCAGCAGTGGACACTTGAATGCAATTGCAGTTGTATCTGTGCTGCTGGCTCTTGCCTGTTTCGAGGACATGGAAAGTTCACACAGTCAACTCTGTGTAACTCATTTCAAGGCGTACTTGGGTTTCAATTTTTTTTTCCCCTCTTTCAAGTGCTGTATGAGGTAGCCACTGCAGGACTTGCATCATCTGGAGGTAAAAGTCAAAGGCTTCTTAGCCTGATTTACTGCTAAGAAACTTTCGTAGACATTAGAGGTGGACAAGGAGTTCTTGTATTAGAATAATTTGTTGATAGAGGAATTTAGACTTCTTTCTTTTTTCCCCTGTTTTTGGTTTGTCTCGCAGTTGTTTATCTTGCTTGTACAATGAAAACAAAACCCAAGGTAGCAGATGAAATCAGGAGTCCTGCTGTCAGGTTGACCTTGAAAATAACCTGGTTAAGACCAGATGAAAAATATATCCTTTATCCACTAATGAAATAATTGCTTTGTTAAGAATCTGCAAAAATCAGATATAGGCATGATTTTCTGACAGTGAGTCATTCACACTAATATCTGTGATGTGAAGAGTAGTGGCTTTGACCGTGTCTTGAGATTGACATGTTTGAGCTGCTCACCTGGGTTGTGATCATGCAAGTTAATTGCCCAGCTACCCATCGGTCTCTCCCACCTGCCTGCTGGGGAATGGGGATAGTGGGAGGAGGTATGATTTGACCCCGGGTGGGGCAGGCAGCTGGGAGCAGTGCTTTTAATTTATCCCACATCAGTGAAGGATGGGGGGTGGTGTGCTGGTTTGGCCACCCCTGTCGAGGAGGATGCTGTACTGGTCGTTGCTTTAAGGTGATCACTTATACGCTCGTCAGAATGTGCTGCATTTCTGTTTGGGGGATTTTGTGGTGGTTGTGAGCTGCTTTTCAGCTGCATGTGGTCAGCACGTTGGCTGCCAGCTCCTATCAAGCCTATTGTGGTCTTTTTTTTAATGCATGAAACTTACAACTTTTTCTTAAGTGTCACGTTTCCAAAGCAGCTTCATGGCTGATGAGGAGGAGTTCGCTGTTTGCTTCTGCTGCTCCTATGGGGAAAAACCTGTGAAGTTTCTAAAGGGGAACCAGACCATGCAAACAGGCAGTAAAATCCACTTTTAAATGCGGAGGGAGGGACACATCCAATAGCCCATGTTAGGGCCCGTGGCAGTCAGTGAGTGCATTCAGACCTTGCATGGTTATTGGTATTCTCATCAGGGCTTATCTCTGTTTTTATTTGAAAAATGTTACATATTTATACCAGGTTTGGCTGAATTACTATTGTGACAGAAAGTGCTTTTTTTGTAGACAACTATTTTACATTTTCCATTTTACTGTCTGGCTTTTTAACTACTTACTGTGTTTCTGTTTTCCATTTGTTTACACCTTGCTCCTGCCAAGCTTTTCTTTAATACAAGATTTCAAAGCAATTTTGCCTTTGTATACATAGATTTGCAGCTTCTCAAACACAGCACAGTCAAAATCAGTCAAACCCCTTTAAACTCCCCTGCAATTAGCTGGTGAAAGGAAAGGGAGGAAGAACAGCTCTGGCGTCTTTCATTTATTTATTTATTTATTTTCCTCAACACTTGGAGGAAAAACGTTCCTTTTTGTTTTATTAATGATGTGCTTATGAAATTGAGCGTTTGATGGTATGCACTTGGAGCAGGCAGAAGGCAAGCTTCCCCACGTCGCGCTGGCAGCCTGCTCTCTTTCTGATCTGCAGCACGCTAGTTTATTCCAGATGTAGGCTCCCTCTGAACAGAGGCTGCCTGATGTACAGTGGCTTCATGGTGGAGAAAGATGTCAGGGGGGGTGGACCCACTTGGAGCTGCCAGCTGTATTCTCTATTCTTGTGGCTGGTTACGTAAGATGGTGCTTTTTTTTTTTTTTTTTTTTTTTTTTTTTTTTTTTTTTTTTTGTTGGTGTGTGTGTGTGTTGCGATTAATCTGAGTAGAATATTTATACTGCCTTTAAAAACATTTTAATTATTCCTAGCTTAGGCACTTTGAAGTTGATCAACTTCAAGTGGAAAAATCTGTTCCAAAGGTCTGCCTGCTTGAAAGAGCCAAGTTAGGAGGAAAGTTGAGTCACCTAAGAGTGATGTAACTGCAGAGAACAAAAATTAGCCATTAGTCCAACGACAGCCTGACTTGACCACTTGTTTTTCTTATTGCTGTAGGAGTGTTAACAGAAGTGAAGTCAAAATATGTAGGGCTGCAATGGGCTTCAAGAGGCGACTTGGTCTCATAGAGTCGTAGAATAGTTTGGGTTGGGAGGGACCTTCAAAGCTCATCTAGTCCAACCCCCCTGCAATGAGCAGGAACATCTTCATGCAGATCAGGTTGCTCAGAGCCCCATCCTGCCTGGCCTTGAATGTCTCCAGGGATGGGGCATCGACCATGTCTTTGGGCCAGTGTTTTACCAGCCGCATTATTAAAAAATTTCTTCCTCATGTCCAGATTGAATCTCCGCTCTTTCAGTTTGAAACTATTACCCCTTGCCCTTTCACAATAGGCCCTGCTAAAAAGTCTGTCCCCGTCTTTCTTATAGGCCCCTTTTAAGCACTGAAAGGCCGCAATAAGTTCTCCCTGGAGCCTTCTCTTCTCCAGGCTGAACAACCCCAACTCCCTCAGCCTGTCCTCACAGCAGAGCTGTTCCAGCCCTCTGATCATTTCTGTGGCTCCTCTGGCCCCTCTCCAACAGGTCCATGTCTTTCCTGTACCGAGGGCTCCAGAGCTGGACACAGGACTCCAGGTGGGGTCTCACCAGAGCAGGGCAGAGACGCGGAAGGGTTGTCCTCTCCTCTGAGTCCAGCTTCAACAAATATTCATCCATCATGTCCGTGAAACCCTTTCACAGAGGGCAGTCTACAGTCCCTTTGTGCAGGCAGGTCTGCTGCTGCTCTGCGTTAACAAGGAAAGTCCATGGGTTGAATCTGAGCAGAATTAACATTTTCTCCCAGGAGATGGGGAACAGATCTCTGAACGGAAATTTTGGTTTCTTATTCTGTTGACACTCACAAAGCAAGAATGGATGTCATTCTGAGTGTCCATCTTGGCCAGATCTCATGGGGAATGCATGAAGTTTTGTGGACTGTGATACACAGGTAGTCAGCCCTAGTGAGCCCTTTGCATGTAGGTTCTCCAGTGCTGAGCTTTGTTATTGTGACGTGCCTTTGTTTAAGGGATATATGTTGGTCTCCTTACTTTTAAGAGTGACCAGAGCTGGATATTGCCTAGTCACTGCCTGGAACAGGAGCTGGTAGTGCCCTTCTCTCTGTCCTTGCCAAGTATGCATGGAGTTTGAGATACCTGGCTGGACCAGCATCAGCCCACCTCTGTGCTTTAGGTGTGAAAGGCTTTTGCAGTGAGAGCTGTGGGTGCACATGTGCGGATTTATTGTGTCATTTGTGAACGAAGCCAGGGGGATTATTCTGAGTCATTTATAAATGGAGCTATGAGAATTATTCTGAGAGGATGGAAAAGTTCAGACGTTAATAGGAATAAGAAATTGACAGCGGTCAAGCAGCAACCAGAATTGTGCAGCTGATCAGGGGAGAGCGGTCAGTGGTTAAACTCGTCCTCCTCTGGGCAGGGATTGTGCAGGCCCCAGGGACAGTGACATCAGTCCTGCAAACTGCCAAATCTAACTACACTTGGAGTTTCCCTTGGGTACTCTAAGTCTCTGGAGGGGAGTGAATACACCAGAATCCTAGCTTTCATTTAAAGACTAAGTGATCTTGTAATCTTCTTGTTTATGAATGAGAAGAAGTTTGAGAATATGTTTATGTAAGTTTATGAAGTTTGAGAATATGATCCTTTAAAAAATTTCAAAATTAAGGACATGCATCACTCTGCCTTTTTTTCATTTCTTATTTTAAAATGTGTTGTCAAACCTGGGAATCTCCAGTAACTCAAGGAAACTCATTTTAAGTTAAATTTAAATACATTTACAAATCCTTGGAATTGGCATAGAGCTTTACTATTAAAGCTCTCCTATGATGGAGTTGCATAAGAGGCACACTCAAAGCAGCAGCATTTCCTAGCTGGCTGTGGAGTATCCTGTGCTGCTCTGTGCAACAGAGATAGCAGCTTTGTGGGGAGGGGAAGGGGCTTCTGCCGAGCACATCCTTTCTCCAAGAGGCCTCAAGCAAAGGATAGCAATCTACTTTTCACAGAATCACAGAATGTCAGGGATTGGAAGGGACCTCGAAAGATCATCTAGTCCAATCCCCCTGCTGGAGCAGGAACACCCAGATGAGGTTACACAGGAAGGCGTCCAGGCGGGTTTTAAATGTCTCCAGAGAAGGAGACTCCACAACCCCCCTGGGCAGCCTGTTCCAGTGTCTGTCACCCTCACTGAGAAGAAGTTTCTTCTCCAATTTAAGTGCAACTTGTGTTCCAGCTTGAACCCATTACCCCTTGTCTTACTGTTGGTTGTCACTGAGAAGAGCCTGGCTCCATCCTCGTGACACTCACCCTTTATGTATTTATGAACATTAATTAGCTTTCAAAATCTTGGGGTGACGTGCCTTGGAGGTAGGTGTGTATTGGTGGGGGGCATTTGCTTTGCAGCACGTGGTTAAATGAAGAGCTATGAATGTTTTATGGAAAAGAGGCAAAGAACAGTGAGGAGATCTGATTTCCGGTCAACACCAAATTGCTTATTCCCAGTGAAATACATGGCCAGTGGGGACTCGAGGGACAGCCTTTTCTTACACAGGAGATGGTGACCGTGTCATTTGAAAATGAGCAAAAGAAATACATGTTTGGGTGTGTGCCAAATGGTTTCCTTGTCTTTATTGTGGCTGTGTTCTGCTGTCTGTGTTCAGACTGAGTAACGCTTTACTTTGCAAGTGCTTTTGATTTCAGTGGGAGTTCAAGGGGAATAAGATGGTGCTTGCATTGACAGCAGAGAGTCTTGCCATTTGGTACCATTAAGTGTTTCGCTGTGTAATTGAATATTTGAGAGCAGGTCAGTTAAGAATAGATTTGGGATTTTTTTTTTTTTTAATAATAAGATGCGTGATAGTGAGGAGCGCTGAGAAATGCAAGTTGGGCAGTGCACATTGTGGGCCTTTGCATAACCGCATTCCAAAAAGCTTTTGCAAATCATTAAATGCAATTTTGTGACTGCATTGTTAAACTTTATTGGAGGGACTGCTTCCAGACTGGATTTAACAATGGGAGGCTCAGAGTAGCATCTTGTGAGGAGAATGGATGGTCATCATTTCAGCCTGGGCTTGGTTGGGGGCAGCAGAGAGATTATATTTCTCTGTTATACTGTTTTCATTATGGGTGCAAGGTACTCGATAGCAATAAAACCTCTCTGGAGCATTTTCATGTAGTAGGTCAGTTCTGGTTTTTAAGTAGATAAATATAGTTGCCTCCTGCCCCTGCATTTAACATGGCATCTCATGTATCACTCTAATTTAATCTCAAAGTATTCTCTGTCCTGACATGTCCTGTTATTCAGCAGGAGACTGGGCTTTTATCAATGCATGAGGATCCCAGTTAAACCTGTTGGGATGTTGCCCATGTCCATGACTTTCAAGTTAACAAATTACCCACAGGTGTATAGGTTTTCAGGCCCAGACTTTTGGGTTACCTCTTAAGACACCTGGTTTGGTTTTCCTGTTTCTCCTACCTTTGGTCTAGGGGCTGTGTAATATTATTATTCTTATTTTTCACTTTGTTCTTAAGATGTTGGTGCAGATACTGACCTCTTTGTTCCTGTATCTGAAAAACTCCTCTTGCATTGCGTTTGAAAGCTTCAGGGTATGGTGCCAGTGATCTTATAAAGAAAGCACATTTTCTTCACTTAATAAAGGCTTTGATAAACAATGTTTGCCTAAAATCCTCAGGTTGCTGCCACAACCCTTGGGTTCGCCAATATATTTAGTGGTTCCCCTTCTCAGAAACAAGCAGCAATTTCTACATGCTCTTCACAGTTTGGCATGAAATTTTAACCATCTTTGCTACTTGGGTGTTTGTGTACTGTGAGAATGTTTCTGTGCACAGAACAGACCAGGTCAGAAATAGCTGAACTGGTGCCTGGTGACTACAACACATGGCCTAAAAATTGCCTCCAAATATTGCATTTTGCTGCCTTGCAAGCTTGAAAACTTCTAGGGTTTCTTGTAATTCTGTTGTCTTGGTTCTTCCCCTCTCTGAGGGAGTCCTGGCAATCACCTTACATGCCTTGCTTGCTTGTTTTTCTCTTACCTTTTTTGCTCTACTGGTATCTGCCACATTTGTGTTTCCTTGTGCCTAGTCCTTGCAGTAGGACTTATGGGAAGCAGTGTTTATTTTGCATTTTTGTATTGCTCTGGAGTTTGTAAAGCACTTTTTGGATTAATATTTATAATAATAAAAAAGGTGTCCTAAACATCACTTATTACCTTGCTTATATTGAAACGTTATTCTCTGCAGTGGGTAAATTATTATTTACAGTCTGTACAACAGCTGTGCAATAAGAAATATTTGATTGGCAGCTGATAATTTGAAGCTGGTGTTTTCTTTCCTGTGTCTCAAATCCTTCAAAGCCCTCCGGAGAGGGAAAACGCTGCTGTGTGATGCCAGTCTGGTCTCTGCTGCAATAGCAGCTGCGCTACCTGGTGTTCAAGGTCCCCCTTGAACAAGGTCTTGCTCCTCCGCAGCCCCGCATGGCTCACCCTTGAGTTTTGGAGAAGGGGTTTGAGGCCGCTGGTTGCTTCAGGAAGGATCAGGGTGTCGGGAGCAGCACCTCTATGTGGCTCAGAAACGCTGCAAACAGCCCTGCAAGGAAACCTCCACGTGCTGACCCTGCTCTGTCCTGCCTCCTCCTCTCTGCCTCTTTCACTTGGACCACAACTAACACAGCAAAGCTCAGCAAAAACACCTGTATAGCTTGAGCTATACAGATGTGTGGTGACGGGCAGCAAGCTGCTAAATAGCTCCTTCCTGTACCCTCCCAGCCCTCTCTCGGTGTCCAAATCAAAATTCAAGGACTCTCTGCACATTTTCTCTCAGCGAGAAGGTTGCCGCATATGGAGGATGCACATCATGAAGGGGACGGACGGGCTGGGAATCCAGATAACAGGAGGCAGAGGGTCGAAGCGGTCTCCTCACAGCATCATTGTCACACACGTGGAGGAAGGCGGCTCCGCACACAGGTGAGGTGACAGCAGTGCCTTCGGGAGTGGGTGTGATGGAGCATCCATGGCCATCTCTGTTAGCCAGACCCAGGAGACAGCCGTGGGGGTTTTGCCCTTTCCTTCTGTGAGGGTGGGAATGAGGCATTTTTAGCTTAAAAACTTGTCTTTTTGATGGGTCACTGAAGTCCCTTTCAGCATCTTTAGCCCAAAGTACAGACAGATCAAATGCTTGTTTGGTGGTGGAGTGTAACTCAAGGAGCCCGATGGCTTGTGGGGCTTTTTCCCCAAGTCCCTTTTCAGAAAATGGGACTTTCCCATGGGATTGGCAGTGGGTGAGTGTGGGTTGTGCACCCTGGGGTTCTTACTGCCAGCCCTGGCCCTGCTCCTCGATAGGGGAGAGCTGGGGCTCACTCCTGCTCCATGGTCATCTTTAGTGGGGCACAGAGAAAGTTTGAGGGGTCTCAACCCTGCAAAGAGGGTGAAATGGCTCTGGTTATCACAATGATTTCCTGGGGCACCTTTCCGAGCCACATTTTTGGGCAAATGACACTGCACCAATCAACGCAAGCTTAGCATCAGCTAGGTCACGTGTTGTCCATGCCTCCGCATCCCACCGCATGCCACCGGAGCCCAGCACCAGGGAAGGACCACCCTACAGCTCTGTGTTGCCTCTGTGTTTCTGCAGGGACGGCAGGCTGACAGCAGGCGACGAGCTCCTCATGATCAATGGCCAGTCACTGGTTGGGCTGTCCCACCAGGACGCCGTGTCCCTCCTCCGCTCAGCCGCTGGCCTGGTGCAGCTGGTGGTTGCTAGCAAGGTACGGTCCTCTCCTTGGTGGTCTCCTGAACATACACCCACAAGAGTTCATGCACGTGCTGCGTGGAAAGGGCATATTTTTTAGAGGGAGTCACATGTGTATGTTTGCTCTCCTAAATTTAACACACAGCTATGGGAAATATATCAGTAGCTGCCATAAATCTGTGGCAAATCAGCAGGGTATAGACCAACTTAATGATTTGCTTGTATTTGCTTGTGTTTGTTCAGTGTGCAAATGAGTCTGTATTTATTCATGCAGACATTACTTAAGTTTTGGCCAAAACCATTTTCTTAAAATGTATGCTAAATAAAGCAGGCTGTTCTCAGCCTCTTCTGCTTCCTGCCTGCATACCCTCCATAGCTCTCATCTCATGTTGTATCTGTGTGCCTGAGGTCTCTTGATGGTGATCTCTTGGCTTGAGTTCCTTATTTTGTCCTTGTTAATAGCTTGGAGTGGAGCTCTTGCAGATAAAGGAGCATGAAATTTCAGGGAAATGAGAGTGGAACTCATTTATCAGTTGGGTTCTTCATTCTGCGTTCATCACAGGAGAGATGGAGGGGATATTACACAAGATGTTTTTTCTTCTGTTTAAGAAAATCCTGCCCACCCCTGTTTGCTCTCCTCCCTGGACCACAGCATGCAGGTCCCCTGCTTGGGTTGCTGCAGCATTTGGTGAGCAGCTGCATGGCTCCCAGAAGTGCCTGGGGTCTCAAAGAAGGACCTGCCTGCAGATGGGGACCATCAGTGCCATTAGAGTGGTGGCAGGAACATCTTGGGCCAAAGGAACTGCTCATAAAACTGCATTCCCAGGTGGAGCATGCTGTTTGAGCAGGCCACAGTATCAGTATTTTAAAAATTTTTCTTAGGTTCATCTTCAGGTTCCCTCAGCCAACCTGAGACAGGTTTCTGTGGGTTTCATCTCTGGATGCTCTTATGGCTTCGTGGGATGCTCTATGCTCATGTTTTTCAAGCAGAGGCTCTATCCCACCATATTCAAAGCGAAGAGTCTTCCTATACTTCTCTAATGTTTCAGTCAGACAGTGAAGTTCATTGAAGACCTTCCATAGGCTCACAGCCTGGTGTTAGCCCCACCAGTGTTTAATCTGGAAACAGCAGGCTTTGACCTGAAGTAGGTACATTTAGTGTTTTGTTTAGACAGTTGGACTCTCTGCCAAACCCCAAGGCCGTAGCCTGCATAAATTTCTCCTTGAAATTATTCGCTTGTTCATGTGATGACTGCATCAAAATAATCATTGTGAATAAGCTTACAGCATAAAACTTCACGTTCCTCATCAGACTTTGAATCTGTCTGTCCTGCACTGTGTGCGTTGGGACAGTTTTCATGTCCCCGGGAGAGGGACTTGGAAAGGCAAGCGGTGGGGAGCCCAGCCTGAGCCGTGTTTCAGGCAGTCTCAGAAAAGGTGTAAATCGCTGAAGTGTTCCCCAGCAGCTCTTGTTGGAATGGAAATGCAGCCTCACAATTTGGCCAGGTGAGCACTCTGAGCGCAGGATTCGTTCTGAAAGCAATAAAATGTGAGTCTGTCTGGCCACTGCTTTTGGTTGATGCACGTTTGCCTCATGAAAATTGTGCCAAAGACTGGAAACAGATTCTGAAATTGGTAGAGGATTGAAATTGAGTTGGTAGAGGATTGGTGGGTCAGTTTTCATTTTGTTCTCCCAAGTAAGGTTGTCAGTGTTTTATTCTTCCACATGTAGATAGATAAACACGTGAAGGGAACATCCACAGGGAGGGACCAGGAGCATGGAGTGTGATTTGGGATGCAATAAAATGAGTAATGAGGTCTGTAAACTCTTGAGTCTGCTTGCAGTGGCATTTAATGAACTCAAAGAGGAGAGGAGTGGGCTGCTGGGGAAGCGTTTATTTGAAATTCCCTTTTATGAAATCTAAATGTTTTAGATGTGTGTTGGCCTGTGTTTAACCAGGTCTGCTTTTTGTAACTGGACAATTAAAATTGGAGCGCATGAAAGTCTGTAATGAGGGGAGCCTTCACTGGGCAGGTGAAATAGAGAAATTTCACCATGACTTCGGTGGTTTTCTGCATGCAAAGTAACATATTTTGTTGTCTCTTGGGTAGGAATCTGCTGAAGGGGATTTTCTGAAGTACCCATCTACCAGTTTGCCAGACTTGCTTAGCACGTGCTCAGTCCAAGACTCTGTCTCTTGCACTGACAATAAAGAAAATGAAGAGCCAGAAGAAGAAGATGTGAAGGGAGTGAATGTGTCTCCTGAAAAACTGGTTGCTGTAAGTGTGGCTTTGGTGTGACGTTTTTACTCTCCCCCTTGGTGCCTGTTTGCGTCTCTCACGTTCTCCTACAGCCTGGCATCGAGAAGGTCCTTGGGGTGGGGCAAGCAAAGCAGCAGCACAGGGAACAGGAGCTCTTGTGTCCTCCAAGCAATCACGGTTTTGTTTTTCTCTCTGCCGTTGGATTGTTTTCCACCCACTTCCACTGCTTTTGTTGGATATGGTGCAAAGCGTCTCTCAGTGCTTATGCGGTAACACGCTCTTCTTTCCCCTCCTTTTGTAACTAAACTTCTTTAACTGTTTATGATCCAAGTCTCCAAGTTTTTATTTGCTGTGTTGAAGTCAACAGACACTTTTAGGGGGAGGGATATGAATTTCTGGCTGTGAACCATAGCTAAAGTTCTGCTGAATAAATGCTGCCAGTTGATAATCTCACTTGCATTCCCTTCGGGGCTACATTAAGCAGAGATTTAAGTGGATTATTTGTTTGTAATATAGCATCTCTCTGAAATGTCATTGGTGTTCTGAGCGTGTGTTGTATTGTACAGACAAAGAATAAAACGATGTTTGCTACTCTAAAGAGCTTGGAGGCTGATTTTCCAGCAAGGAAAAGCAGGTAGATTCGCTCGAAGCTTTTATTTTTTTTATTTTCTCTTCTTGTCTTTTTTTCCCCTGTTTTCTGCAGCAATTATAATAAATCTCTTAAACCTTTGGATGGCTCAGATGTGATACTGGTTTGGTGATTTTATTTATTTTTTTTTATTATTTTGTATTCTTATACTTCATCTTTTCTGGGCAAAAGACAAGTCTCACACTGTAGTCCAGCTGATGCTGTTCTTCATACCTGCCTGTTATCTCTGACTTTCTTTGAGTCTATGCTTATGACAGTCCTCACTCTCACGCATCTCTTTACTGTGACAAGTTTTGTTATTTCTGCATTGTCTTCTCTTCTGTGTGCCACGGTGCCTTTCTTCGGGGGGGAGGAAGGGAAAAACAAATAAAAGAGGGATGCTTAGCGTGCTGATGATGGTGTAGTGTTTGTTTGCTAACTTGAGTGGGCACCTAAGCATTCTTTTGGCTATCAAAATACTTTACATTCTGTATATCATGTTTCAAATTCTGGTAATTTTTCATAAGGCTGTAGGTGAGCAGCGCTTAAACATAAAAATCAATTTTGCCCAAACTTAATTTTGTGTGGCTTCAGGATGCATCTCCCCAGCATTCCAGTGATTCTTTTGGCACACATCAGGGGCTATTTGCCACCGGTTTTCTCATGACTTGCCAGCAAGGCTCTGCCTGCTTTTCAGTGATGGCTTTTTTTTTTTTAATCAGGTATTTCCTTTTCAGATTAATATAATGCTAGGGAAAACTCGAGGTAGCTGAAGTTCACACCACCATGAAGACCCAGCTCCACGAGCCTGCCCAGAGTCCCTCAGCGTGGACCTGGGTTTGGAGCCTGCCCCGATGTCCATCCCAGTGCTGCCCAGTGGTGACGGCTTGATGGAGACCCAGTTTGATGTGCTGGCCTGTGTGGCACTCTCACCCCTGACGGCAATAGCTCTGTGCTTTCATAGTGCATCCCTGGGGGATAGAGGGGAAATCACAGAAATCTTAGTACAATAAACACATTAGAAGAATAGTAAGAAGATTTTTTTCTTCTTCTTCTTTTCTCTGTTTCTATTAACTTTTTGTTGGAGGGGCTGTAATTCAGAGGGATTTAATAAGTTTCTGGTGATTCTCAGGACCTCTTCTTTTTTCACTTGAGATGCTCATGAAATCCTTCCCCTTCTAAACCAAATTGTAGGATGTTTTTGCATTCCTCACGTAATTGCCGTCTCAGCCTCAGGAGTGCAGACAGAGCTCTCTGCAACTTGATGCGGGCAGTCTGTACCATGTAGGCTCCTCGTCTGCCCCCACAGCCCGATCCATCTTCATCAGATCAGGGCAGCTTGAGCTGAGCTGGGCTGTACAAATCCTGTGTGCCACCAGGCAGGACAGGTATGGTAAATGTGTGGAAAAGATAAGCTTCACACATGGCTTTTTTCCACCTGGCAAGATGAGGGGGATTTTTCATAGCAAAGCTTAGAAGCTGATTTCAAGGTCACTATGGACATGAAATATGACGTGATTTTATTTTTTTAAGAGTGTGTGTGTGTATATATATATGCAGCTATATAGTCATATAGATTACTACAAATTGCTTTGGAAAATACTGGGTTTTTGCTGCTCCCATTCTGTTGATGATACTCACTTGCCTTCTCTTTCTCTTGCGTATATTCTATTATATTTGTACTGTAGATAAGGGATGACAGTGTGTCTGATGCTTAAAGCAAGAACTAAGCTGGGCCATTTTTAACCAATACAAATATAATTGTTTTAGACTTCCAGGGTGGGTCGTACTCCGCATCTGGACCAGGTAACTGAAACTGTCGTCTCAGTTTAAGCATCAGACCTCTTAGATTTGAAACTGATTTTCAACCCAGCTCTGGCCAGGAGTTACCTTTCTCACCAGTTTCTCTCCTCTGACAAGAGATAAATGAATTTTCTTGTTGACTGTGCAGGACCTTATAGAGACTTAGGGATGCTGTCCGGTGCAGGGTGGTTAGGTAACAAAAAGTAATTCAGAGTGATTTATCATCTGCTGAGGTTTCACTGTCCCTTTGCTGACCAGCACACTGCATATCTAATTCTCAAGCAAGTGTAGAAGATACTACAAAACTTGCAGGAGCTCTTAGGGTTTTTTGAGGTCTTCTTTCATCAGCTTTGCTGTGAATCTATTTCAGTGCTGCATGTTCTGAACCATTATTTGTAGACTTGATGGACTTGCTGTTAGTGTCTTAGCATCTGGTTGCTTAAAGGCTGAACCAGGCACAAAACATAATCACTTTGAACTAGGGTATATATTCAAATCTCCATCTTTGCAGTGTTTCAGAACTCAGCTGGACCAGGCCTTGAGCAACCTGATCTAAGTTGTCTCTGCTTTGAGATGGTGGCTGGACCTGGGATTCCCAAAGGTCCCTTCCAACCTGGCTTACTCTACAGAAAAGATGTTAAAAAAAAAAAAAATAAATCTCTAGGGGATGTATGTTAAAAATTTTCCCTGTGAGAAAGTTCTTTAAAACTCTTAAATTCTGCTCCAGCATTTCCAGCCAGGGAAATATAATCTGAGCTAATCAGCTTCCCCAGGACACAACAGGAGAGTTCATTGACACTTGAAAACTATAATTTAAGAGAAGTATCACTTATAACTCTTATTGAAAAGTCCACTTGTTGTGCTTCATTAATAAAAATTATGTAATAGAATTAAATTGGAGCTCTGTTTTTACACAATCTCCTCATGTAAAGCTCCGTTTAACATGAAACATCACTTAAAGTTGTGACTTCAGTAAAACTTGTGCTGCCAGGCAGGAAAAGGATTACCTTAATATCCTTAAAGTGCGTTTCTTTTAGAGCTAGTTTGCCCAAAATGTTCCTTAACTTCAGATACAAAATACTGGGCCACAGAGCCATATTGTGTTAAATTGCCCTAAGGCACTTTGGGGGTTTTAAACTCCCCCCGCCCCAATCCATATTTTTGCCATGTGCTATTTTAAAGTGTCATTATTTATGTGCAAGTGAAATAGGATATGATAGTATTTTCCTTTGACAATTTATTTTTATTTCTAATTCACTCTTCCTAGTATTTCTGTTGCTTGAAGTTGAATCTGTCACTGCATCGCTGGCTGGCTGGCTGAGCAACCTGGGAATTGAACTCTAAAGAGAAAGCAGGTCGGCCAAGAATTTGCAAAGTGGTTGATTTGGGGCATTTGGCGTCCCCAGACAGAGGCATGTACTGTTCTTAGTTGCTTCAGAATTTTTTGCCTTTGGTTCTCTTGGTGCTGTGTTGTTCAATATATGATGATCTGAGTACTTTATTTTTGAAGTGTTCGACTTCAGTGACCAGCTTCATGTTAATGGGCTGAAATTCCAAAAAGTTACTAAATACAAGAAAAGGATGTTAGCCTCAGCGGGTCTGGATCTGTAGTTGCTGGAGGCAGGGAGGAAAGCCTGGGGACCGTTCCTTTATACTTTGCTTAATCTCATGCTCTCCTCTGGGTATCTGCTGCTCGTGATGCCAGAGGCAGGACCCTGAGCCAAGTCTATTCCATGCGGAATAGAATTTTACAAAAGAGGATTTTCTCATTTGGGAAAGGAGGTCATTGTTATCCCTAACTGTTGGGGGCAAACTGGGAAGGGAGGCGATTTGCCTCCTCATGCCCAAACTGACCACACAGGTGAGCCCTGGAGATGCAACTTCTGGCAGCATCCCCACCTGCATGACCCTCTGCTCTGAGACAGCAAAACCCTTTCCTCGTGTTTAACCATTTTGTGTTGACCTGGTGTTCTTGATGTGTACCTTCACATGAGCTGTGGCCATGACCTGCAAAGGCCTTGATCATCCTAGAAGTAACAGAAACAAGATGTCTCTGGTTAAAGGTTTCTTGCATGAGCTGGATTTCTTTATCCCTTCCCAAAACTACTTGTGTTTTTTGCAAGGCGTGCAGCTGTAAGTGAATAAATAAGCCTGTTCTGTGAATATGCAGAAAAGCATGTTTACCCCCCCCTTCCTCCCCGTTTTTATATTTTATCTGAGCCATAGGACTGCTTAGTTATTTTCTGTCATGAGTCTTTCTATCTTACTAGGGAATCCATATGTAATTACCTGTAGCCATGCAAGCATAATAAGGAAGAGGATAACAATACCATAAGTTTAAAAACACTCTTGGGGTCAAAAGTTCTTCTGGAAACACTGGGAGAGAATTTCAGAGAAAGCATTAGCATTGAGAAGGAACAGGAAGCATAACTCAACAATTAAGTGTGTGCTGAGTGCAGAGAGAAACGCTCATTACTTGGAGGACTTGAGCATTCATTCCCATTAGGGCGCTGTAGTCTCAAAAGAGTTTGCTGAAACCCGGCTCACTCCTCAAACTGCACTGCATGGCCAGAAGAAAAAAAGCAAGAAAGAGCTTTTGCTGTCAGAAATCTGCTCTGCCCTGAAACACTTTACTTGATGGGGAAGGAAGACGAAGAGGCTGCTGTGAGGTGAGGTTGTGGCCAGCCCTTGACCTGGAGGAAGGTTTAATAACTCCTCTTCATGGTGAGGGCTGGAATAGTTTGCAGATCCTGCCTCTTGCCACATCGCCCATGGAAGGGGCAGGTGAGGGCAGGGTCCAGCCACACAACTGGAGCTGCTGCTTGTCTGTAGATGCTGCATTTGATGGAAGTCTGGCAGCGCGGTACCTTCCTGAGATACAGTCTTGTCCAGCGTATCTGTGGGTCTGTGCCTATGCAGTGCCCTTCACTTGTGCTGTAGCCAAGCAAACATACGGGGTCCTACAGTGACTCCAGAGAACCGGGGAAATGCAAGATTTTAGACTAAATGTAGTTAGGAATTTGGGCAAGGCAAAATGACAAAATATTTGGGGACCAAACCTTGTTCACCTAATGTGGCTGTTCTTCTTGTGTTGTTTCCAGAATCTGAATCACATAAAATTAAGCAATTGCGATTCATCTTACTGCTGGGGGGATGTTCAGTGGTGGGCTGATGGTGGTGGTGTGACACTGACAAGGGCTTGGGGAAGGTGTGGGCACGCATCGCATGAGTTTGGGGAGGAGGAAGAGTGATGAAAGGCTCCTAGTGGGGCAGTGTCATTGAATTACTGTTTTTCACACGTTCTGAAATTCGCTTGCCAAGGAGACATTAGTGTGAATGTGTTCTTCAGGTCAGGAGAGAGTTTCTCAGCAGCAGTTGCATCCTTCCCTGTGCCTGGCTCCCAGCCCTTCTGGGACACTTTCTGCTGCCTCTGGATTAAAGGCAAGCCCAGAGAAAACTGTTTCACCTGGAGGCCAGTACTCTGAAGCGTTCCCTGTAGATGTGATGCAGGCTACAAACTATGAAATATCTCCTCTCGCTCGGGCTGGTGGAAGATAACCTTTTTGACTTGACCATAAATACCAGTGTAGACAATGCCCAGGGTTATAATTTTTGCTTTTCTGTGTGATCTATTTGAAAGCCAAGTCAGCAGAGTAATAGAAACACAAGTTTATCTACAGTACAGGTTCTTCATGGTCTTTGTTTTTGTGAATGAGGGTTTTTCCCATAAAGCAACAGATACAGTACAGCCTGTCTCTCCTTTGGCTGTTTGGATAACTGCCCAGTTTTGAAGGAGATGAACTGCCTTTAACAGGCTAAAAATAACCCCCTCATGGCACTGGAACAAGAGAGATACTGTCACAGCCATGCAGTTCACATACATTAACAGAAGGATGATAAAAGCTGTAGGATTTGAAAGTTAGTGTGTGTGTCGTATCATCACATCTGCAGTTTGTTTATCTGCAAATTCTTGAGTGTGTACACAGTCCAGTCTTGGCTGGGCTTAGTTAAAACTCATTCTAGATGAGCTGTGCTTTAATAAATATGGCCTATATAATGTATGAGGCTTTATATCCTTGATTCAGGTATGAAAGACACTTAATGCTTATGTATTCCGTATCTTCTCATGTACTTAGGATGATATAAAATGTAGTTTTGGAGCTGAAATCCAAAACTGTCCACCAGCTGTGTCATGGGAACACTGCAGCTGTGGGTTGACTTCGATATTAGGAAGGTCTTGTTTCATTCTCAGGAGAGTTGTTTATTTTGAGGATTGTTTATTGCTTGCTTTGTCTTTCGCTGTGAGCAAAAAGGTTGTCATTAAAAAAAAAAAAAAAGAAAAAAAAGGCCAAAGAAATTTATTGTTTGTCATCATGCGTAGGCTCTGGATTTGTGCTAAGCCATGAGCTGAGCATTTATTAAAGAAAATAACAGAGGAGCTGGACCGGCTTTCACACAACCTGAGTTCCATGTTTGTCTCCTCTGTTTATAAGGACTGATCTTCTGGGACCTCTCTGCAGCCCATGGAGACATCTCGTGGGCAATGACTAAACTGCATGCAAACGTGTGCTTTTTGATGTTTGGGGAGGAAAAAGGACGAAGCATGAAAAAGAAAACAGCAGTGATCTGTTTGTGCACCATTTCAGAAATGTATGCAATTTGATTTCCTTTAGCTTAGAAGCTGTTTCTAGTGAAAATCATAATATATTGCAGAAGAAGAGTAATCTGGTCCAAAGAGGGCTGGGAACTGTTTAGCTGGGAGCATCTTACTATTTCCAAGGCATGTGTTGTCTGTGCTATCTGTTTGTTGGAGAACTTAGCTGCATTAGCCGTTTCCTGTATTTCTTCCTATTTAAAAGGACCTTTTAAAAGAAGTTTTATCTCTTTAACGTGATTATTAATTTTAGCAACTGTTTGGAAACCTGTAAATGAAATCAACTTTACTTAGCTGCAGCCCTGACCCTAAATATAACATTGCACTAGTGAGTCTTTGGAGCCAGCCCAGCTGAGATCCTGCTGCATCGAGAACCTGCCAGCATCCTCTGAGCCATGGTCAGCATGTTGGGGCTTCTGTTATCAAACACATTGAAGAAGGTTTTGAGGTGTGTCTTGTACAAAATAAGTAGAGTGTTTTGGAAGATGAGAGCAACTCAGCTCTTCCACAGTGCTTTTCCAGTCTGTTTGCTGAGTACATGGGCAGGCATTGCTGCTGCCTCAGTGTTGGTGAGTGCCAGGTTGTGTTTCATGTGCAGGTTTGTGTGTGTCTACTCAGTAAAAAGCAATAAAAATAACCACTGGGGTTTTGTACCTCCTGAAGTTGACAGTAGTGCCCTTTCGAGCACTTACTGTGTTAGAGTGAAGGCTTAGGGTGGCTTTTGAGTGCAGGCATTTGGTAGAGTGATAGACCAGGCATTCTTAGACACCACTTTAAAGGCTTTTTGTTTTGTTTATTTGGCATTTCCACCTATTCAGAAAATAGGGCAGCTCCAGTTCTTGACTCTTTATCAGACTTCCTGATCTCTTTGCTACACATGAACTGGGAGTTTTACAACACTTTCTTTATAATTAGATAATGGAGGCCTCATGTTCCCATCCCCTTCCCCCACGCTGGAGGAAGCACAGGCTGGACCCAGTGGTACCAGCACGGGTAATTCCCAGATGAGCTACTGGGGGAGGTGGCTGGTGCTTTGTTTCCCCAGTGGTGCTAAATATACCCCAAGTCTGAGCCCTCCTGGGGCCTCGCTGATGGAGCCTGCCCTGGCCAGCGTGCGTAGCTGCTCTCTGCCTTGGCAACCTCACACTTGGGGATCTAAGATTCCAGTTAAGGTACTGAATTAGTTCTGACATGGAGGTGATATTCCTCCTCTTTTCCTCCATCCCTGGCTCCACTTGGATCTCTGTGTTTGTTCCATGACAGAGGGGAGCGGCAATGCAATACTCTTTGGAAGAGGGAGTCCTGTAGCTTGCTGCAGAAACAATTAGATCTGGGTTTAATTTGGATTTGTGAGCCCCGTGGTTCAGCTGAGGGTGCTACCTGGGTGTTGAGAGGTGCTGTGTTTCAGAAAGACCTCCCAAGGTGCTGCAGCCCCTGATGCTGTGTGTGCTTGCTTGTCCAGCTCTTTCCAGCATCCCGGCAGCTTTGTGTGTGCCCTAAAACAGAGCAGTAAGCCATGGAAGACTCAGTGCTGGCCAAGATTAGAAAATCCATGTCCTCTGCATTGTTTGTAGTGTTAATTCTGGTGAATTATAGTGCTGCGCTTTGTAATTTATCTGGGAGATAGGCTCAGTTAAATTGAAAAAGAGCTAATTTAAAAGTGTGGGTATTTTACTTCTGTGCAAGGTAGAGGGGTCCGTGGAGCTCTCTGCCTACCAGATGCATTTAAGGCTTAAGACATGCTGTGCCCCAGAAAGCAATAAATAATCATACAAATAACTGGGACAACCAGAATTATAACAGATCTTCAAAGAATATCTCCAAGACGTTTGGTAAGGCTAAAGCTTTTAAGACATCGGCTAGTCTTGAGGGACTAAGAAGAAGGACGTTGTGTAGAGCTCAGCTAAAGCCAGGTTTCCATGGGGCATTTTGCACCTTTCTATGAGGGGCTGGTGCTGGCTGCTCTTGGAGACTCATTGGGTCTATCCTGCCAGCTGTCCTACAGACAGCAGCATTTGAGTGTTCTGTGGTAAATATGTTTGGGGTCACACTGCTTAAGGAAAAACTGTCCTGGCTTTGTCGGGACCGAAGAAGATGAGGAATTACCCCATGGAGGGTTTCCATGTGCAGGGGCATGGCTGTTCCACTTTCACATTGCTGTTTTAAAGAAGAGCAGTGGACTTGTCGGTGGACTCGAGGCAGTTGTGGCCCCAAGCCTGACAGTGTTCAAGAAGAGACTGGACAACACCCTCAGACACATGGTGTGAACCGTGGGGTTGTCACATACAGGGACAGGAGTTGGACTCGATGATCTTTGTGGGTCCCTTCCAACTCAGGACATTCTATGATTCTATGACTTGCTTTGCCAGTGCAGGTAGGGCTGAATTTGGTGTGCCACAGACAGCTCAGCCTAATTCTCACTTGTTTTGCCCCCAAACTATCCGGTTAAACTTATCTATGTGCTGCTGGCATTCCTGAGCAGGGGAAGCCGTCAGGCTGTGCTGTGGGGAGTCAGACGGGCTCGCCGATGGGAAAGGCAGCAGCTTCGCAGTGCCACAATGGCAGCAGAAAAGCAGTTTTGCTTACTAAATTGTGTCATCCCTTGCGTGACGCCTTGTTTTCGTAGATCAGCGGCGATTGCCAAGCAGTTCGTGGTTAAACAATGCAGACTCTCATAATCCTGCTCCTCATCTTGCCTAATTAAGGGCCTGGTGATGCTGGAGCTTTGCCCAAGCGAGGGCTCCAGGGGCAGTTGTTCGTGCTGGTGCAGTGCCAGGACTGCGTGTCCCTGATAGTGCCGGTTCCTTTGAAATCAATTGAGATGTCACCATCGCTTGATCCCGCAGCTACTTAATGAACTGGCAAAATGGGCTCTATTTTTAGATCTCCCTTCAAACTACTGTGCATGTTAAAGCTCCCCTTGTCCTTAAGGCCAGGACGGCGTTGGGCAGGATTTATTGGTTTAGTTTAATAAGAGGCATACAGAACTGGAATAATAAGCTCTGTTTCCTTGAAAGTGAGGAAAATTAAAATGGCATGGTTAAATCCGAGCAGCCGCCTCAAGACAGTAAAGCGATACCTTCACGTGTGGCCAGCAGGATAAGGTGGAGCTCGGTTTTTCTTCTTGTCTGAGTTACAGCAGAGCCAAAGATTATAGACGAATGACTTCAGGGAGTTCTCACAAGCTTCGCGGATTGGATTTCTAAGTGTTTTCTGAATAGGATAAAGCTCTCGTTGGTTTATTAGTAGACAGGCTCAACAACTTAAAGAATATCTACTTCGTTGCAAATGCTGGAGTGTCTTTTCCTATATGTTTATAATTAGTGTCAGGAAAGTATTTTTGCTAAAATAAGAAATAAACACAGACATAGGTAATTTAGATGTTTTTACTTCTTAGTGTAGTCTGAAGCCAAGCTGGATAAAATGTAATTTCAGGAAGCTGCTGAGAATGCCTTGAGGCTTTCCCCAGTTATGATGTTTGCACTCACGTGCCTTTCTGTGGATGATTCGTGGGTTTTGCTGCCTGTAGGCTTACAGCCTCCAAGATTGTGCATCAATGAGGTGAAGGAATGGAGTGCACAGTTTTAATGTGAGTGGCAATTGTCTCCTATTTCTCCTCTCACTCCGCTGTGTTACTGCAGAACACATCTGTATTTTGCTTCTGTTGTACATTCAAAATAAATAAAAGCTAAAAAAATAAAAAGCTCCAAACCGAATCCCATGTAGCAAGCACATAAGATGTGTCGAATGGATCACCCTTGAGCCTGAGCTTGGAGTGGAAGTTGACAGTGATGATTTCAGCATCTCTCTGTACACGGCTGCAAACTAACTCAAGTTTTTCCCCAGTGCTCTGAGCTGAAGGAAGCAATCCAGCTTCGGACTGGGAGTTGTGTGGTCTCATCTGGTGTAACTGCCCAGGTCCGTGCATGCCACAAAAACAAACCGGCTCTACAGCTCCGTACCCAAGCTGGGTTGTGCTTAGCTCCAGAAAAATCAGATCAGATCCCTGGCTGTTAGGGTAAGCAGCATGCTGACAGAACTGGCTGCTCTGGGGAGGCGTCCCTCTTGTTTTTCTTCATCCCTATGCTTCAAGTATTTCTCTGCCACAGTGTTGACACTGCTTCAGGGTGCTGATTGTTTTGCACAGCTTTAAAACCACCATCTACGGTGACTTTTGTGTGTTGGTGCAAATGATTTCTACCTTTCTACAAGGGAGACATTTTCACTTAATAAAGAGTATTTTCACTTGTATGGTAAATTCCAACGTAACTTTGTGTGAGCCACAAAGTCCTGGCTCTCTTCCAAACACTTCTCTTGTCTTCTGGGTAACCCCCTCTCTCATAGGGATTGTTGGTGATGCTTTGGTTGTAGCCTAATCGCTGATGGTTTGGATCTCTTGGGTGGGATTTTGGACCTAATTTCTTTTCTGGACTGAGTCCCTCATTAGGGTGGCCAAAGCACAGGTACCTTTTTTTTTTTCAGGCCGATGTAATTATTTTCTTCTTCAGATGAATTTGATTACATGGAGTTGTGAGCTGCAAAGCATTTGATACTAAAGTGGACTCTGAAGTATTTGCTGCAATGCCTTGAAAAATGAACAAGAACTACCTAGGACATGCAAACTATGTATAAACTATGTGTAGCTGTTCATGTCGAAGGAGGAGGAATAAAAACCAGTTTCTATTCTAGGTTCCTTTTATCTGCCAGTTTTATATTTTGCTGAAGCTTTTTCCCTTTGAACTGAAATCACGAAGTCTAGATTCCGAGTAAAAGATGAACTTTGGCTTTCTTGGTTTGGAGAGAAGAGGAACTGGGGGATAGGAACCAGGTTCTTGGGAAGATTCTACCATTTTTAAGCTTGAATAACAGAAGTAGAAATTATTTTAACAGTGAGAGTGTTTGGTCATTTGGGTGACTTTTTAAAATTTTTTTTAAAACTAACTTCCAGCAGATTATATAGTACATGAAAAGCATAATGCAACCAGTAAATGATTGTATTGGAAATTCTGTTGTCCTTGCTGTGAGCTGTCTGAATAATCATGCAGAGGATGCATGGTGGGTGATGGGGTGAAAATGTGAAATAATTAGTGAGTGCATGGGGAGCATGTTGGGGACCAGTGTGTCCTGGCACATCTAGGAAAATGTGACTGTTGTAGCTTGGTAGAGAAAGCACCAAATGGAGGAGGCGGCCAGCAGGGTCTTCCACAGGAGATGTTTTGAGGGGTGTTTGCACGTGGGCAGCTCTGCTCATCCTGGACCATGTGGGAGCGGGACGCTGGGTACGTGTGGCCATGCTGCTCTACGTTGTCACATTGCCTTGTCACCTGCGTCTGGAAAAACAGCCGGTACATGGACTCCTCCTGTCCTGGCGCATTTACTCAGGGTGGCGGAGTTGCGATTCCACCTGTAAATTTAAGTTGAGCGTTTCCAGGCTTTTAACTACTCAGCTGTATAATCTTCCGAGCTTTCTGTTACATTCCCTGTTTTCATCCATTGTGCATCGGCATTCAGCTCTGGACACTAATAATAAAATAAC
Organism: Caloenas nicobarica; assembly: GCF_036013445.1. NCBI lineage: Eukaryota > Metazoa > Chordata > Aves > Columbiformes > Columbidae > Caloenas > Caloenas nicobarica. The sequence goes on along the minus strand of NC_088284.1, from coordinate 19,027,520 downwards.
GCTTTATTTTAAAGTGGTTTTCTCTATAAAGATGTGATTGGGGGGGGAGGCGGTTCATTCTGTTTTGTAAAGTAGAAAAAAGGTGCAAATGTGTTACACAAGATCTCTTAAACTGGTGAAAATGTGCACATGCACATGAGGGGGTGTGTGTATCCACGCGTGTGGATTAAGCAGCTCACAGGGGCGCCCGTCATTGGGCTCTCTTGCAGAAGAAGTTCTGTTCCCATGCACAGTTGTGTTTAATACTGCTGAGCAGCTCGGTGGCTCTTGTCATCTTCCCAGGAGCTGATAAATCTGCCCTGGGGATTGAAATCTAAATGGGTGGTGAACTTGGCACTGTGGGGTTAACCGTTGGACTCTATGATCTTAGAGTCTTTTCTAACCAAAAATGATTCTATGATTCTGTGATTCTATGTCTCTGAACATACTGCTGAGCTGAACAAATTGCAATAAGAGCTACATTAAAAATTCGTTAAAATGCACGCGGAAGCGCCTGAATAAGGTCCTGTGGATGTGGGAGACACTCTGGGGGCATTAGTGTGGCAGGCTGCAGAGGATCCCTGGCTGTACTGAGCTGTATGTGTACTCATCGGTAAGATCTGCAATAATGTTGAAAGGCATTGCTGAAAATGACTTAGAGAAATGTGTGCTGGCTTAAAACAATGACATGCTCTGGAAAAAAAAGAGGATGTGCAATGGAATCTTTGTCCCTTAGTAACATTGAGAGGAATTCCATCAACTTCTCTGGTTTACAAATAAGTAAGTTTTTATTTTTTAAATAATTCTTTTTAGGCAGTGGAAACTGAGAAGTCTCAAGATCTACCTTGTGGAGAAGTGTCCAAAGGAAACAACCAGAGTCCAACTCTTGGAAGTGGTATACTGAAATACAGAAGTCGATCCCAAGGTAAAATTGGGTAGATAAAAGATAGCAATACTAGAATTTTTATGTTGTATACTTGCTTTAGCTTTCTAAAAATGAGATAGGTTTTGTTTCCTTTGGAAATCATATTAGTTTAATTTGGAAGGAAAATCCAAGCTGTAAGACTTGAACTACTGTGTGGACAGAAAGATGAAGCAACATTTTGGAAGCTTTTCTCTCTTCTTTTTTTGTTCTTTCTTTCTTCTCTCACTCTTCTTTAACATGTACATTCCCTGTATATTTTAGTGTGCTCTAACATTGAGGTGAGGAACATCTTTCAATGTGCTGTCACCAAAATACTCATTATGGTGAATACTCCCCAAATTTTCTATTGCTTTTTTCTCAAGTCCTAACAGTAACCTGTCTGCAGAGCACAAACACATTCTCATCCCTGATGCTCTCCAAGTCTCCCTCCGTCCTGTATTCACCTTAATTTTCATTTAGTCAGACATTTTTAGTGTGTTCCAGGGAGCTGCTCTGCCCGTAGCTCCTGTGGCTGTGTGCTGGTGGCTCACTGGGGATCCAGCTCCGGTGAGGGCTGATGCCCCTGGGCTGTGGGTGAGGCTGAAGCATCCCCAGGCCTGGGATGCAGCATGGGAAGGGAAGCTGCATTCAGAGATGGGCAGAAATGCCTTTCTGTGGCAGCTCCAACTTAACGTTAGTTTAATCTTAAAACCACGTCATGAAGTCCAGCTTGCATGAATATGGCCTGGCTGCATCTTGGATTTTCATCTGTAAAATAGGGGTTAATTGCCCTTCCCTGCATGGTGGGGAAATAGCAAGCATAAATACGTGGGAGCTGCTGTGACTGAGGGTCCTGTGGAGACCTGGGAGAAAACGACAATTGGAGGATCCCCGGTGCGAGGAGCGGGATACCCTGTGGCTACTTACAGGATGTCCTTCAAGACAAATAATTCTGTTTCTTATGTGAACTCTGCACTCTTCTCCTACTTAGGACTACTAGGATCATTCCCAGAAGGAAAGAAAACAGCACTGATTTGGCACATTTTTCCTTTTTCCATTCCAGAAAAATTTCCCTCAAAGTGACATGACACCTCCAGAAATGAATACTGCTACAGTGTTAGGTCTTTTAATTTTAAATAAATGAAGCTTGAGAGCTTAGTGCACTGGCAAGTGCCATTGGGTGAGAACAGCTGAATTTCTTTTCTGTCCCTGAGCTACCGGCTCAATTATCTTCCCTTTTTCCTTACTACCATGAGCGACAGCATTGAGGAGTTCAGCATCACTAAAATATCATAGAACACCTATGACAGCAAGAAAAGTTTTTAGTTGAAGATGATCAAAACTACCTTCTGACTGCCCGGTTGGGAACTGTGAAGCTTTTTTAAGGCACTCTTTAAGTTGGGATTTGCAGGAGGCAATTATTGTGTGCTGGCGAGAGGATAAGGCAGCTCTGAGATGTTTGCGGGATGTTGTTTCTGTGGTTTTGCCCAGGTGCTGCGTCCCGCTTGGAGTCTGTGGGAGAAGACGATGAGCTGACAGTGGAAAATGGCGAATCAAGTTACGAAATAGCAGTGAAATATTCCCGGGGTGGAAGAAAGCACTCTCTGCCCCAGCAGTTGGAGTCGGCGGGAGCCAGACAGGTGGGTGGAAAGGCAGGGCTGGCTCTGAGCGCCTGGCTGTGCTCAGTCCTTTGGGATCTGCTTGGAGCTCGTAGAGGTCAGAGTACTGAAACAAGTCCACGTAGGTACATCATAGGGACTGAAATCAGGCCTGGACACCAAAATGGGAATGCTTGGCCACCTGTGGAGAACTTCTACTCTGAGTGTGGTGTGGAGAGTATTTCTTGCTGTGGCCAGGAGGTTGATCTTACGAGTTGCAGTTCTAGAGATGTGAGGACTTCAACAAAAAATTCTTGCTTCTCTTTATTTTAATGATGATGTAAGCTTTTTATGTTTGGGTGTTGTCTTTTGTTTTGTTTCGGTTTTTAAGCAGATAAGGACTTCAGTGTATCATGAGGCTACCCTTAATCTTTTTAATTTAAATTGTGGCTGGTACATTACAAAATGATCATACTGTGCAAAAAGCAGGAAAATTACTGTGGCAAGATTCACTTTGACTGTAATGAGCTAGTATTTCATCCCTTGAGCATTCTTTTGAATATATCTGTAAGATCCTTCCCCCTCTTCCCCAACACACACGATTTTGCTGGTATGAGATCTCAGTGCCTGTGCCAAGCAACCAGAGCAACTTCCCTTCTTTGCTGATGTCTGTTAGGACTACCATATCGTGAAGAAATCTACCCGTTCCTTCAGCGCTGCCCAAGTGGAATCTCCATGGAGACTGACCCAGCCATCCATCATTTCCAACATCGTCCTGATGAAAGGGCAGGGCAAGGTGAGAATTTCTGCGTGTGGCTGCTTTCTCACATGTAGCAAGAGCTGGTGTTTAAGAGTTGTCTCACACACCCAGGACTTCCAGCAGCTCTCAAGTTAGCCAATAATAACAATAATGATAAACAAATCTCATTTTCGGAGGTAAATGCCAAAGTTACACTTGCAAAATATGGGGGAAGCGATGTTCGTGTCACACACTTGGTGCCCGGTGGCTTTCATTCTAATTTGATGCACCTGGTCATTACTGAGATATCAAATATCAATAATAGATCTATAAATATGTATGCTTATGCAAAGTTGGTGCAGTTACGGAAGAGTACCTGTTTGCCCGCATATTTATGGACAAGAATGTTTTATCTCTGTGGAATCTGGATACATTAAAAAAAATGACTGCAAGTTAAGCATTAAACCCAAAGAAAAATTCCTGGTTGATTGCTTATCCAAGAGCACTCAGTTCTCTGGGTCATGGAGTCCTCTTTTTTTCCCTCCAATGATGTGTTTGCATTTGCATGGTAGCAGCTGACTGAATGCTAAAGGAAAATAGACAAGCATTAACCTAGGTGTCTATTGTTTCCCCTAATCCAATGCACACTAGGATTGGAGCTGTCATTTAAATATGCTAAAAATATGCATGTCTTCTTCTGAAATACTCTTGAAATTCATCAGGTGGATATGTCTTGGACTAAAAAGACTCGTTTTGACTTTCAAACTCAAATAGAAAACAAATTCCTTGTTGTGCTTTAGGTTTAGCAAAGAGTTACAAGTAGTGACTTCTCTGGGTAGATCGACTCACGGTTGCTATAACTCACTTTGTTTTGGGAGCTTCAGGTCTTTCATGACATTTCCAAGCGAATATTTCATTTTTCACTTGCTTATTTTTTTGACCTCATTTTTCTCATAAGAATTAGCATATTTCTCCCCATGGGATAAGCTGCCCGCTCCTGCCTTTCTGCAGTTTGCTCCAAGGCATTACAAAGCAGTTGGGAGCATGCAGACTCTAGTAATCATAAACCACCTCAAACAGCTGCACTTTGAGGTGCCTTCCACCCACTTTTTGAGCGATTACCTCTGTTAGGAATTGCACTGCGTACAGTTTGTACCGTAGCATTTGCTTTATTATTTCTATGCAGACCTGGGACTTGAAAAGTATTTCCACAAGCCAAGTGTGTGCCCTTGGTTCTTCATCTGTAGGTAGATCTGCAAGGGGTGGTTTTCTGCTTTGGTGTGGCAGTGCTTCTCCAGGAAGGCGAGCTGATGTGGGAACCACAGTGCTTTGAAGCCGTATTTCTCCCAACCCACCCCACAGAGCTGTGAGAAGAGCTGCTGAGTCCATGCAGGCGAATGCCAGGAGCCTTCTGTTTTCCATAGCTTGCTTTGCAGTTGATAATGCAGAGGGATCTGGACAGGCTCATGCGAACCTCATGAGGTTCCACAAGGCCAAGTGCAAGGTCCTGCACCTGGGTTGGGGCAACCCCCAGTATCAATCCAGGCTGGGGGATGAAGGGATTGAGAGCAGCCCTGCAGAGAAGGACTTGGGGATAGCGGTGGATGAAAAATTGAACACGAGCTGGCAATGTGCATTCACAGCCCAGGAGGCCAATCGTGTCTTGGGCTGCATCAAAAGCAGGTGGAAGGAGGTGATTCTGCCCCTCTGCTCTGCTCTGGTGAGACCCCACCTGGAGTCCTGTGTCCAGCTCTGGAGCCCTCAGTACAGGAAAGACATGGACCTGTTGGAGAGGGGCCAGAGGAGCCACAGAAATGATCAGAGGGCTGGAACAGCTCTGCTGTGAGGACAGGCTGAGGGAGTTGGGGTTGTTCAGCCTGGAGAAGAGAAGGCTCCAGGGAGACCTTACTGTGGCCTTTCAGTACATAAAGGGGGCTTATAAGAAAGATGCGAACAGACGTTTTAGCAGGACCTGTTGTGATAGGACAAGGAGTAATAGTTTTAAACTGAGAGAGATTCAGGCTAGATTCAGGCTAGACTTGAGGAAGAAATTTTATACAATGAGGATGATAGAATACTGGCCCAGGTTTCCCAGAGAGGTGGTCAATGCCCCATCCCTGGAGACATTCAAGGCCAGGCTGGATGGGGCTCTGAGCAACCTGATCTAGTTGGAGATGTCCCTGCCCATTGCAGGGGGGTTGAACTAGATGAGGTTTGAAGGCTCCTTCCAACCCAAACTGTTCTATGATTCTGTGATTCTAGTTGCCCAGTAAACAGTTATTTTCTGTTGCACGTGGAGTCTAGGATGCTTTCTTTCTAGAGATCGGTAATGTCTTATCAAATTAGTAGAAGCTCATAAGAACTGTAGTCTGTTTCATATTCACAGAGTAAAACAAAAGAGCTGGCTGTCGTGTTGGCTTGTAAACACAGTGTTAGTGCCTGCCCTGGCAGCTTCTCTCAGCTGGAGAGCTCTGCCCGAGGCGCTGATAATAACCATGGCTTCTGGTCACTGAAGCACAACAGTTTTCCACTTCCCTTGTTCACCTGGTCGGTGACTTTCCTCTTTATTCTGTAAAATACATGTACAACGGTGACAAGAGGAGAAATATGGTGTGGAACGGATCAAGAAAGTGATTTGACTGGGAAATGGCTCAGCAGGAGGGGGAGAGGTTTGTTCTGCTGTGCTCATCCATCCCCTGATCAGCTTTGCGAGACAGTCTTGCGGCCAGCCAGGGCAGCGCAGGGGCAAGAGCTAACAGATGGAGCCCTGGGGAACGTATTGATCTAGATTTATTTAAATACAACGTGGTACATATCTCCAGAATGATTAAAAATATACATGTGCATGGCAGCCCCCGACGCCAGCCCCCTTCCAGCTACATTCCTGACATTACAGCACTGACCTTATGTCATCTTCTTAAGCTTTTCTTTTTCCTGAGGAAATGCAGGATCTGTGACAGCACAGAAAACTGCAGTTACTCCTGGATATAGATCTCAACGGTAGGAATCTAGTGTCAATTTAAAAGCAATGCGTTACAGTTTTTAAAATGGTGAAAAGGTAACATAAAGCCATTGACACAGTGTTTAAAACAGATGAATCTTGAAATAGCATTTTCGCCTTTCAGCTTAAGGTGCCTGCTGCTGTTTTTTGGACTGATGAGTGTGTTGATACTAGAGTGAAAGTAAATCAGGAAATACAAGCAGAGGGTACGGTGGCAGTGCAATTCAGCAGCAGCTGTTCGATTTGCATCTTTCCTATGTCTTGTATGTTATCGGCATTCTTTGTCACGCAGGTGATAATCAAGTAAGTTGTCAGCTGGGTGTCTTCTTCTCCCTTTTCTGTAGGGTCTTGGATTCAGCATCGTGGGAGGCCAGGATTCTGCTCGCGGACGCATGGGGATTTTCGTGAAGACTATATTCCCAAATGGAGCGGCAGCTGCTGATGGAAGGCTTAAAGAAGGTATGGTAGAGAGAATCCAACTGCATATAAAGGACCACAGTGAGGTATTATTTCAGACCAGCAAAAAAATTCAAGTACAGCTTTATTTAGGCGCCCGGCCATCAGCAAGATGTAGTGCAGGATGTGACACACCCTGTTTGTCCATCCTGGGGAAGACCATTCATAGCAGTTAATTTGATTATAGTTTATATTGAGAAGGGGAAACTACAGCATAAGGGAGGAGGTTTTTTTCCCTTTCTCTTCAGTGAACTTTCTTTGCCCAAACTGTTAGCTGCAATTCTTCATTTGGAAAGGGTCACTGATAGCAGTGAAATGTATCTATCCAGCTAACATCTGGCTTAAAGGTGCTGGTCCAAGAAGGCGTTATACAGAGGGACATGCTTGGGAGAGGCTGTTTTGGGCCCTTGTGCTCTCTGAGACTCTTGATACGATTCTGACATGAATCAACAAGTAAGAGTCATAACCAGAAAAAGAAAAGAGGAAGGATGGGATTGGCAGTAAGATCACACAGATGGTTAGAGAAGTAGATATATCCTGATTTTCTTACTGGTTTTCCAGTCTTGATCTCTGAGCTGGACATCTAGCCTGCTCTGTTTGTGTCTGCACCCTGGTCCCAGTGCTCCTATGCCAGCCAGCCAGCCAGACTCTTACTGCTGAAAGCGCAAAGTGGCCGCATGTTAAGATGGGTGGTTTACAGCTCTTCTGCAGGGGCTGGGTTACTTCTCATCCGCAGAAAGCTGCTCCTGTGTTACTTCTCTCAAGCTGCTCCTGTGTTACTTCTCTCCTTCTCATATCATCATTCTCCCCACCACATTTCATCACACTTGTTGTATTTGAGGCTGCTTTTGGTGCCAGCTCTCACACTTCCTGCCAGAGGGAAGCTCGCATCCCTGCAGCATGGGTTGTGCACTCACCATGGGAAGCCAGTAAGTAGCAGCCGTCCCAGAAGCCCAGCAAGCCTTTGCAGGCTATTCAGAGCTTGCATGGCCTTTTTTTTTGAAACTGGGGCAAGGAAAGGAGAGAAGGGGTAGACTTGTCTGATGCCATCACCCCGTTTGATTTTGCACACATGAAAGTAAGATTGAAGAAAGTGGGTCTGGATTGTACTTACCTGCCGTCCTTTAACAAAATGAAGATATATCAGTGCAGGTGGGTAAGGTAGATCAGCACAGATGGGCGTAAGTAGTAAGACAAAGAACCGGGAAGCAGGTAGAAATGTGACAAGATGTGTTCTTTGGGGTGAGAAGGGCATCGCAGCATGTGGACTACTCGCCTGTCCACAGGCATTTAGTAAGAGGACACATTTGCTTTCTGCAGCAAGGCCAGTTTTCTCTAAACAGGCTTTGGAGTGATGTGCTGTAGTGTTTGACTTGGATTCTTGTTTCTCCTGTTGATACACACAAAAGAAAGGGAGTTTTGTAGTCCTTTTGAGCTTCATGTTGTGAGCATCTATTTTCAGACTTAAGTTAAAATCCATAGTGTTTACATCCTATTGTTAGTAGGAGAATGCCAAGCTAAGCGTATCTGCTGAAGAATGGTCTTTACTCTGCTAATTCCTCACTATTAACTTGTAAAGGCATTAAGAGAAGTGAAGATAAACTGAGAACAGTAAAAGGCTTTTTACTGAGCAGTTAATTGGAATCCTTATAGTAGTGGGTCGGCTTATGTATAGGAAGGGGTTTTTGCATCTCTGTGGTCCGTATATTGCTGACTTCATTTTTTTGTATCTAATTACCAGGGGATGAAATCCTAGAAGTTAATGGAGAGTCTCTACAAGGGCTGACCCATCAGGAAGCCATTCAGAGGTTTAAGGTAACACAGATGTACTAGAGCAGAGATTGATGCCATTTAGCACCCTGGGCTTTATATTTTGCTGCCACAAATTACTCCACGCAGGTTTACTGGCAAATGTTAGTGTATCGTGTCACCTTACTGGGCTTCTCTGGTGTCTCTCCAGCAACTCAAGAAAGGAGTGGTGACCCTGACGGTGCGGACGCGGTTGCGCAGCCCCAGCCTCACGCCCAGCACGGCTCCCACGTTGCTGAGCCGCTCCAGCTCCCCTAGTTCCAGCGCCAGTGGTGGCACACCGGTCCCTGGCCCCGATGAGGCAGATGGTTCCTCCTCCAGCCGCAAAGGACCTGGCCCAAAGGACAGGATCGTCATGGATGTGACGCTCAATAAAGGTGAGAGTCCACTGAAATGGACTTGGAGACTCCAATGGCTTGGAGAATGAAACCCTGCTTCTTAAGGGAGTTTTTGGAAATAGGCTAGAAGCTCTGGTGTCCAGGCCACCTACCCATGTCCATCTGATCTTGAACCACAGAATGGAGGAGAAAAACATCCTCTAATGCAAAAAACAATGAAGAGTTCTCTCTTCCACATTTTGCTGCTCCAGAGTGAGGAGACTTCCAGGTAGCAGTCAGTGCCTGTGCTGGTGAAAGAGGGAGGTTGTGAGATACCAGGCAAAATGTGAGTCAGCCTCTGGGCTGACCAAATGGCCATGGCCTTCCTGTTAAGGGCGGCTCTGGAGAAGGCAAAGCCACGCAGCATGCTCAAAATTGCCTGGATGAGCTGGTGGAACTGCTGCCTCAGGGTTGCTCTCATCAGTAATTGTGCAAGACAAACTCAGAGCATGTGCTATAAAAATTTGGAGGAGGTAAGATGTCCAGCAATTCCTACTTTAGGAATGCTGTTACCTGAAGGAAAAGAGAGGTGAAAGGGGACAGAGGAGATGACTGAACCAGAGATAATGCCTCACCTTTCTTTGTGCTTCTTTGCTGAGAGATATTTAAGAAAAGAGAGCAGTACAGTTGGCGGCATCATCTGTGCTCACATTTTCTGCAATAATTTTCACTGACATCTTTGTTGGATTGCTGCCCCCACTCCTTTGTGCTGTGGAGCAGATCAGAACTTGTGTGACATTTGCAGGAGGTTCCCACGGCACGCAGAAAATTTGCTGGGAGTGGAGCTGGTTCCTCTCAATGATGGATCTCAGAAAACAGTCAGGATCAGATATTTTCAATCCTGATTTCCAGTGTTGGTCTTGGCTTCCTGACTGACTGCACCTTAGGCCAGTCCTGAAACAATACATGAGCCTTGGTCTGAAATGGGATGTGGGAACACCAGCACTTGTGTGTCCTGTGTGATTACAATCTGTGGGGAGTAACAGTACTTTTCTTTGTACCTTTTGTTTTGCACAGAGCCAGGGGTTGGGCTCGGCATTGGCGCCTGTTGTCTCACGCTGGAAAACAGTTCTCCGGGGATCTACATTCACAGCCTGGCCCCAGGATCAGTGGCTAAAATGGATGGCAGGTTAAGGTTAGTTAAAGCAGAAACATGCTGGAGTGGTTTCATAATAAAATTGATCGAGACTTTGTTTTCACTAATTGGTTGGTGTAACAGGAAGGGGATTTATACCTACGAGTTCACCACAAAGAAAATATTTAAATAAAGACATTCCAAAGAGGTATCAAATACCGAGGAACCATTATTCTGTGTGCTGGAAGCAGCATAATCATTAGGGGTTTTTTTTAATTCTCTATACAGAAAACTGAGCCTAATAGCACCCTTTGAGAAAGGGGAGCAGCAAGAAGTGCAGCCTCACGTCTTTTTATAAGAGCTGCAGCCAGAGACCCCAGATTGGGAGGGAATTTGCAGAGCTCTGCTAAAAGCTCAGTCACCTGAAACTCTCTTAAAAAGAGCTGGAGGAGATGTTCTTGCAGCTGACTGTGCCCATGGGTGCAGCAGCACTTTTCTGCCCTTAGTATCTGTCTGGCAGGATCGCTGCTGGCCGACCTGCCCGTCTCATTTACTCTGTCATGGAGTTTGGATGTCGTTAAGGAACCACAAGAGACAAGCAATCATTCCGAGGGTTCCCCTGTGCTTTACATTGGATTAAGTGACAGGAAGTTATTTGCTGGTCCTCTCCTGGAGGCCTCATTTTTAAAAACCATCTTCTGCCTGTGTCCCTGCATAAATGCTGGTGGGTGCTCCAAGCATCACTCAGGAGGGGAAACTGCGCTGAAGACCTGTTGGGACTGCGTGACCCACATCAATCGTGTGGGCACTGGTACAGAGAGGCTGAGCAAATGCCTTGCTTTGACATTGATAGAGAGTGCCTTCTGTTTCCTTGCTCACCAGGAAAACTGTGATAGAGCAGTTTGATTTTTTGGAATAAGGAAAGAAAATAATTTTATGGTGGCATCCCTACCAAAACCCTTTGAAGTTCCTACTATATAGGAATGTCTATAGGAGACAGTATTTAATGCTAACTTGATTTTTTGTAAGCCTCTTCGGAAAAGATTGCAGTGTTGGTTGCGTCTGTATGTAACAGCTGTATTTTTTATTAGGCTTAGGTGATTGATTATATCCAGGCGTGCTTCCCAGATTTCTAGCTTGCTTCTTTGAGACTTTGCTTCTGTTGTCCCGTCAGCAGTTTATGGCTCCATAAGCCAGAACTTGCAGGATGGTTTTGATTTTTGGAAAACTTTGTTAATCAAATACTGGCTTTGCAATACCAGAATGGGGTTGAGTCCAGCTCCTCCATATCTGAGCTCCCCTTCTCAATCATGCACCTATCGAAGTGACTCCATTTGTTTTGTTTCTAATAGTTGTGTAAATCTAAAAGATGGGCAGAGCAGAAGCATGATTACACAACCGATAGGTCACCCGTTGCTTTCTTGCGCCTGTACCAGAAGTACAGGTTACTGAGGGCTGCCATGTGTAATTGCCATTTTGCCTTTGGCGTGTGGACTCACAGTGGAAACTCATTTCCATTGTCACAAGTAGCCAAACATAAATCAGCAGTAGTAGATTGTTTGAGAGTGTCTGCTTAAAGCAAATGCTTTAGTAATTATGGAGATTGCTTTAATGGTATCCCTAGTTGATGATCTTTTCTTTTGAATAGTTCCAGATGTCCCAGCACAATAAGCAAGAGTTAAGAAACTGGGAAAACAAAACTAAATAATCTCTGCTTTCCTCTCAGAAGAGTTGTTTTTCCGTTGTGTGGGGTTTTTTTGTTTTGGTTTGGTTTGGGTTTGTTTTGTGGGTTTGGTTTTGGGGGATTTGTTTTGTTTTGTTTTTGCTTTGTTTGGGTTTTTTGTTGTTCTTTGTTTTTTCCTTTTAAATGGTTCTGATGTTAATTTGAAGAAAATACAGGCTTATCAGGCTCGTTTTTTTTTCCTGGAGTCATTTCATAAACTCATATCTAAATCATTAATTTCTTATCAGTGTTTGTGTTAAGAAATTCAATGTGATGGGAAGGAACAACTCCTCTGAATCTAATTTTTCCTCTTCTGTGCTCAACTAATATCTGAATGCAAAACTGGAATTGAAGTTTGCTTTCAACGTGGTCCAAATGCAGCTAGTTTTCTCTGTTGATTTAATAGGGTTTGTAGCATGGATGGTATGTGCAAAAGAGATCGCTGGACCTCCCTCCCAAAGTCAACAGGACTTAAAGCATTCACATCATTGGGAGCAAGTGCAAGACTGGCTTCTTCACAAGTCAGATCTTTTCCAGATACTTACATCCTTGAAAAATCTCAGCCATCAGTTGAAAGCACAAATGTTTTTGTAAAAGGCAGATGTTACTGACTGGCTCTATGTCTCTTTGCAGTCGCGGTGACCAGATCCTGGAGGCAGATTCAGTGAGCCTGCGTCACGCAGCGTTAAGTGAAGCCTATGCCATCCTGAGCGAATGCGGTCCAGGTCCTGTTAGCCTCATCATTAGTCGGCATCCTAACCCAAAGGTGAGGAGAAAATGTGTTAGTGTATCTGGGTCATTTTCATTTGGCACTGCAATTGGAGTCTTGCTGTTGGGAAGGCAGCAAATGAAGAACGTTGGATTTTTCTCTCTGTGGCCTGTGTTGTGCAAGAAGTCAGGGTTGTAATGATGCCTTCCAGTTTTGTAAGGTGTAGCAATGCTGGGCTGTCCCTGCTGCTTTGTACTTAGTCAGCCACTGATTTTTTCTGGAACTATTTGAGTGAAGTGTTTCCACCTTTCGTGGTACTTGCACCAAGTGACAACACAAATGTGACACTCGTCCTCTTCTTGAAGTTATTTTGCAGTTAGTTTGTCTTGGAGTAGAATATAATTTAGAGCCAGGAATATACGTATCAACAGATTGAACTAATCAACTGTAATAAAGTAGTAGGAATACTGTTTAAAAGAAACCCTAAAATCTGTCCAAAGATCAAAGTTTTCCTTCAGGAATTAAAGCGTGAGAATCTGGAATGTACTGCCACTGTGAAATCTGTGCAAGGGCAATTTGGAAATAAAGCTGTGTTTACAAAGTGAGTATTTCCAAGCAATTTTAAAAAATTGATGATAGAAGATAAAAGCCTTTTAACCAAGCTATAGGGAATAATAACTTCTTTTATTTCAGTATTTCAAAGAATTTCATGAGTGTACAAAACCTTCCTGTTTAAACAGGAATAAAGCTGTAAAAATATTAGTGTGAGTGGGAGCAGAGAGCTCTGACTTTTGAACTCATAGCAACAAATGGGGGCCTTAATAAATGCGTAGCTAGGAGAACTCAGGTTTCTTATTTTATAATTAATTGCGTATTTTCTGCTAAATCAAATACACAAACAATAGACAAAGAGAAGTCTACTGCCTCATTGCTGTGAGGCCTTGTGCTGCTAAAAGAAAGAGGCTACGGTTCTGTTAGTTAAAGGTAAGCATGGAAGGGGTAAGAATTGGGCTTATAGCCTAAGATAACAGTATTTCTAGGGATTCTGTATGCTGTGCTGAACCGGCACGATGGTTCAATTTGATTTCATTATTAAGGCATATAGACTTTTTGGAGAGTCGGTAAGTAGCATGAAATGAAAACTCCATGGAGTGAAGCCTGTCCTCTCTCCTCCATCCTTCATCTGGCTGTGGTGGTGGCTTGGAAGCCGCTGAGTGACCTAACCAAGTATCTGCTGAGAAGATGAACTGAGTTAAGCTAATTGCTTGCTATTACTCAGTAACAGAGGGAAACTATTAAGTGGCTCCTATTACAGTTTTCCATAAGTGATATTTAAAATGACAACAAACCCTTTGCCAAGAAATGCTAAGGAAAGCTAAAAGTTGAGCTGGAGAGACCCTAAAGCATTTTTCCCCCCAGGCAGTATTGAATCCACAATCTCTCATAGTTGGATCTTTGAAGGAGTGTCCATATGGGGACCCGTATTTATCATTATGTCACCGTTACCCTTTTTCTGACAGTGCTGGGAGATCTACAGGAGTGTGTGGGGTATTTTATTTTATTAGGTCTTAATAATACGCCAGGCTTCAGACTGTAGTTAGGAATGAGCTTGTCCCTCTACATTTTGCTCTGCATGAGTGGTACAGGATGCTAAAAATCAACACTGGCAGAGCTTGCAGAAGTGTGGATTTTTGGTTGGATTCAAACAAATACTGTAGTCTGCCCAGCACCTAGTTTTACTCCTGGGACATCTTGTACCCAAGTTTGTGTAAAGGTCCTGGAACATACTCTCAGGAGCTTGGTCCGTGTCCTGGAGGAAGCCTCTGTGCCCCAGGAGCCTGGAGACCTTTGGTTTGCTGTAAGGTCATGCCACAGGCTGAAAACAGAGATGTATTTCTACAAAGGCTCATGTTGTTTTAAACAGTTTTATACTTAATGTCTTGTTTTATGGCACAAAAGCTCCACAGTACATTTGGTTGCTGAATATGTTCACTTCAGTGTTTTCATGTACTTCCAAGAGAAATACCACAAAATTTTCTTTCTTCTTGTTATTCTGAGTGAATGTGGCATTTAAACTATGTTTAAACTGCTGAGTTTGCTTAGGAATCTTTCAAATCTGCATGGTTCAGAAAGATACAGGTTTCTAGTCTCTATTTGTGCTGAATTTTAATTAATGAAAAGCAATATGTATAGAAATTATTTTTGACAGAACTAACTGCTTTTGATTTTTAAACATATACTCCTGCAGATTAGTTGTTCCTGTTATAAAATCATATGGTGTTTTCCAGTAATAAGAATTAAGTGCATGGCAGTAATTCAGGACAAAACTAGCAAATATTGTAAGCCAGTATTTATTCTTGAACCAGAGAAACATTAATTACCCATTACCCATTTAGGTTTTCTTTTTAAAGGCAAGAAGAGAAATGAGGATTAAAAAGACAGCTAACATCTTGGGAAGTCTAGTATTCACCCAGTAGGTTAAGCATGGAATATCTTCTGTTGCTGATGTATGCTTGTACAAAGCGGTCTTTGTCTGTTTAAGGTGATATTTTCTCAATAAATCAATGTACAGCACTTAATTGAGTTAAAATTGTGCTGTAATGGCTTCATTTCATTTCCTTACTTCTGGTGCTGTTTTATTTGTTTGCACAATGTGGCAGTTCGATGTGGTCTTCATGAAGTCAGCAGGCTTCTGCCTCCTGGCCTCTGCAAGAGAGTAGCAGGGAGAGGATCTGAATCAGGGGACTGGACTTAGGAGCTCCCAACTAGGTCGCCTTTACTGCATCTTTAAAAACAATAGCATATCTGAAATGAATCATGTATTTGTAGTGATAAGCGGTCAGACTTCTATCTTCATTACATCTACCCTGTTTGAGCTCTATCTTCCACCTCACTTCAGGTTTCTGAGCAGGAGATGGATGAAGCGATCGCACGTACTACCCACCGAGACAGTAAGGACGCCAGCTCCTCTCATGTCACAGGTAGCAGCGTGTTTTCTCCTAGCGTGTTCTTTTCGAGATGCAGGAGGGCTTAAGGACATGCTCTTGGGCTCCCAACATCAATATTTTGAGGGCACTCAAAATAGCAGAACCGTTTGGGGCATGTAGTCACTCTGTCCACTGCAGAAAGTTTAGCAAAAACACCCAGTTCACATGGATCAACTCTGTAGCTCATGTTAGAAGCACAGAATCGTAGAATGTCCTGACTTGGAAGGGACCCACAAGGATCATTGAATCCAACTCCCATCCTTGCATATGACAACTCCACAGTTGACACCATGTGTCTGAGGGTGTTGTCCAGTCTCTTCTTGAACACTGTCAGGCTTGGGGCTGTGACACCTCCCTGGGGATCCTGTTCATTGCTTGATTCGCTAGGCTGCCATGATCTGAAAGTAGGATTGCCAAGAGGTGGTTGCTCATCCTCTCTTCAGGATGAATGAGAAGGACAATGTCCCGGTAGGGAAAGGACAGGAGGAATCAACTCCGTCTGTGTACACTTTTCCACGTAGGTGGCCAAAAAAAAAGAAGTATTGATGCGTCCATCTGAAAAAGTCCAGATAATGCATTTTAATCTTTGGGGTCATGCCAAAATCTGTGATCTGGCATTTGTCTGATGTTTTTCATCTCCAGACTTAGCACTTCCTCAAATCGTACGGGTCGAAGCAAACTCTTAGCAATGGCAGAGTGACTAATAAGGTGATTTTTAGACATAAATGTTAGATTTGTAATTATCCCCTTTGTATCTATGTCAGCTGGTTTTTTTTGAAGTAGACCTTGCCAGTGGCTGCTCAATTGTCTTTTGAGGTTGCACCTACTCACCAGCATACTCCAACAGGGCGGGGAGACCATGTCCTGCTCATCTCTTGTTCATAGCTCTGTCCTGGACCTGGCTGGCGTAAAGTGTCTCTGTCATAGTGTTTCCTCTGATCTGAGAGTGAGCTTGTTAGATGTTAATTAAATCTCACTTTACGAAAGTAAGTGAGATAATAAGTGGGATTAAATGCAGCCTCCAGCTCAAGAAGGTGAATGAGGAGCTTGTTTGAATATATGGACCACAACTTTAATTTTTGGCATCTAACTAAGCTGTGTTTAACAGGGGCTGTACAAAAAACCCCGTCTCCTAATGCGAAGGCCAAGCAAGGAGAGACCTCATCTCCCCTCAGCTGGACTATGAAACGCTTTCTGGAGCCAGCAAGCCGGGTAAAAGGATTTAGATGCAATAAATACAGCGTGCACTTCAAATTCAGCCTTTACTGAAGCTCTTAGTTGATCAAGGAGATCCAAACCACACCTTGATGCTCCTTCCCTGTCACATGGGCTCCATAAAAGAGTTGGTTCCTTACGCCACACATTTAAATCGTGAACAGCAGCAAGCTCTTGTTCATCTATGTGGCTGTAGCCCTTGGGAGCCATGTGCAGAGCATGGCAGAGAAAGCCGTGGGCCCCCACCTCCTGCCAGCTCAAAGGCACCCTTGCTCTGTGGGACACAGAGGTGAAATTAGCAGGAGGGACCTGAGCCTGAGTGCAAAAGGCTGAGCGCTTGGTCTCTATATAGCCATTGTAGTGGAAAGTCTCTAGTTTTCTTGGGAAAGCCAAAGCAGCCATACAAACTGTGTCCAGAGTTACTAACCCTTCCCTCTCTCAGTGCAGAGGGTGTATAAAGGGAACTACGTAAGTGAATAGTTTCATCCCTTGTTTCTATGTTGAACCACATCTGCAAAGCAGCGGGATTTGGAATCCTTTTTTATTCATTATACTGGCTAAAAATGTATTGATGTGCAGCATTTTCAGCCATGCAGATTTGACAGTTTGGCTCTCAATATGCTGAAAAGTCCTCTGTTTTAATAATTAGCTTTAAACTTCCATTATTGACACGGCAATATGAGTGGAATTCATGGTGCTTGCATGCAGACAGGGGCTTTAAGCATCGACGATGGCCAGTCACCAGGCTCACTTCTTTTCAGCAGGGATCTGTCAGCTCCGAGGCAGAGCTCTCCCAGTACTTCTCTCAAGACAGCATGACCCAGCTCCCCTTCTCTGATGCTGTAACCAGCTCGAGCGACGAAGAGCAGCTTCGTCAGAAGAACAGAAACAGTTTGTTGGATGATGGCTCTCTTCTTCCTGGCAACCTGAGTAAGCGGCGGAAATGTGTCTGGTCATTTGGCTAATGGGGGGAGAATGAGCACTGGTTTGTTTTACAGGAGAGTTTACCATACTGCCTGGTAAGAAATGCGTGGTTGCGTGCTGCAAGCCAGTGCTGATCAGACAAAATTCTGGAAAATGGCTTTACAAGATTGCTCATAAATGCCTGTTTCCATGGTGTTTTGTCCAAATTGCTGCTCTGATTAGGTGGAAATGACTTTATTTGATTGGTTTGGCTAAAACTAGATTGACAGCACTGCAAGTTTTTTTTTTTCAAATGACAGATGATCATCTGATTGATTACATTTAAATGAAAGTGTTCATAGCAACCTTAAATAGACAGTTTCAAAATGTCACATATAGCAGTGTAAAAACAATCAAATGGTAAATTTGACATAGATATTTTGCATGTATATCTTTCTCCACAGAGTAATTGACTGAAAGAATCTTACATTGCCTTACTGACGTGCGGCTGATCTCAAATTCAAAGGATATTACATTGTTTCTCCCTTCCCTGTGCTTCTCAAGTAATGTCTTTGTCTACAGCTTATTTTTCTCTGGAAAGTCATTATTTAATGCTGAAAAGCATTTTTACATTAAAAACAAACAAAAAAAAACCCTCAACAAACAAACAAAACAAAAACCAAACAATTCCCCCCCCAAAAAAAAAAACAAAACAAAAAAAACTCCCAAAAAACAAACTGAACCAACCAACCCAAAAAAACCAACAAAAAACCCCCACAACAGCAAACCAAAAAACTTTCTACAAAATAAGATGCAATTCTTTTTAAGAAGGATATGGGAAGGGTTCTCAGTTTTGTTACTCTTTAACTTGAAACTGATTGTTGTATGCTTGTGTCTCTGTTCAGGAAAGCATTTCTCAGTCACTGTGAATTGATGCAGGCAGTCCTGAGCATAGATGTATGCAAGATGTGAAATAAATTCTGTTGTTTCAAGTAAAATGCACATGTGAATTTGCATCTCTTTCTTCTTTGGGTTATAGTCATAATTTAGAAATAAGCTGAGAATAGAACCAGATGTGCCATGAACAGATTTCAGGAATTACCCATAAGTTGTGGCACTATCTGCCATCCCTCTTCCTGTTTACTGTAATTAGGGGAAGGACATGAAAAACCTGCTTTTTGGTTTGTGAGGAGAGCTTAAGCTTCCTCTGCAAACAGAGCCATATGTCCTCTACTGCAGTCAGATGCATGGTATTAAAAATCACCCATAAATGAAATTAAATGTATCTTTTTTTTTTTCTCCCCGTAGCTACTAGAGAAGCAGGAATGGCAAAAGCAAATGGTCTGGCTTCTCCAACCAGTGGGAGATCATCTAGCCCTCACAACAAGCACGTGGAGTCTGTCCGACCCGGCATCCTCAGCGACAGCCCCAAATCTGCCCGTAGCCCCTTTCATCGACAGAGAAGGGTTGTTTTCTATGATGGTGACGTTAGTGATGACGATGAAAGTTCCCACTCGCAAAGAAGCCAGAGGACCAAGAGCCAGGAGGATGCTGGCATTGTCGTTTCAACCTCATCTGTTGAAATCGATGATGAGAGCCAGGACAGCGAGTCACCTAGATATAGTGGCATGGAGACATCTTCCCCTGTCTTCACTAACTCTGTGGAGTCTGCAGACAGCACGCTGGGGCAAAGTGACTCTCCTTTCTTCCCCATCATAGCATTCGATTACTCAAGTGTGCCTGAAGTTCGTCTTGGCAGCCTGAGTCTGAGGGAGCTCCGCGAAGCACAACTCGAATCTAAGAGGTCGCCAAAACTTGAGCACAGAGCAGTCACGCGAGTGAAAAGCATGATGAGCACTGAGTGTCGAAGCCTTCAGAGACAGAGGACAGAGGAGCATGGCTCTTACAACAGGCCTGTTGCAAGGACACTCCCTCACAGCAAGAAGTGTGAAGCACTCGACGAGGCCGGGCAGAGCCAGGGTGAAATAGTCACTCTGGTTCGCAATGAGCATGAGTCATTCGGCCTGGATTTGGAAATCCAGGCCATGCCCTTAAAGGTTGTTGTCACGGGTCTGCGGCCAGGTGGACCAGCAGAAACGGTAATATTCTCATTTGAGTTGCTTTATTGTGACTTGCTATCACTTTGCAAGGATTAGTAATAGTATTAAGCAAGTGATCTGTTGAGAGTAAGTGCAAAGGAGCTGTTTGTCCCTGCTTGGCAAATCGTCTCATCCCATATTGTTCTGAAGCTACTGTTAAATGAAGTGTTTCTGATTCAGAAGTGCACCCTTGGCTTATTCAAAACTAAGAAAGTCAAGAAGCAGATTCACTGAGATGGACCGATACCCATTCACAGTCACCGTTTTGAGGGAATACTGTTCTTTTGTTTCCTTTCTTTTTAGCAGAGGCAAAGACAAAATAAGTAAATCTTGGTGGTAAAAATATTTATTCTTTTATGTGCCCGTATTCCTGTGTTATACAACTCTAGTACCAAGAGGCCTTAGATGTTGGCCATGCTTGCCAAGCACCATGGTGGTACCAGTAATGCATTGCTCTTCTGCACTTACTGATGTGGATGCTAGCTTTATGCTGGATGTGGAATTGCTGACCTAGATGCAAAGGTGAAGAAGGAGGAGGGAGGATACTCTGGTGTACAAAGCTGGATGTTGCGTTTTTAATCTAGTTAGCAGCAGCTAGGGTAAAAGGGGATATGTTGTATCCGTTTGAATTGGGCTGCGAGAGCTGGGGATTTTGGTTCTGTTCCTCCCTTCTTCTCTGACCTATTGTGCAGTGTTTAGAAACATACTTATGCTTTTACCTTAAAAGCTCAGTCTCTGCCCAATTTAGTTATTTAGGAGAATCCCATTGGTCCAATGGGAGGTTTTGACCAGGAATATAATTCCTACATGAAATGCAAAAATGATAGAGAGTGTTCCAGTCCTGAAGAAGCTAGGGCTGATTCATCCCAGTTCATTTAAATGAAGAGGGCTATGTCCTCCATCCTGATACTGATCTCTCGGAGAACCGAGCAGCTCTTTTGACCTTCCTGTTTTAGACTGATCATTAATTTCTCTCCTGGCAAAAGCACAGTCTGCTCTTTATTTACATTTTGACAGACTGACAGCAGTGGTACCTGTGACCTGCGGTTATGTGAAACAGGGAATGTCGCTTATAAGCCATTAGTTGCTTCCCTGCAATCTTTGCCCTGTGACAGCGTTTCTGAGGTGTATTTATAATTTCCTTGGATCTGTCATTGCATCAGGGATCAATGGGCAAGATGGCTGTAGGAGATGAGATTACTACCATCAACAGTATCCCAGTCAGTAAGATGACGTATGAGGAAATCTGCTTGCTTATGCAGTGTCTTCCCACATCTGTAACCCTGGAGATCCAGAAAGCATCATCAGGTGAGAGAGTAGTTTCACTTTCATACCATTTATTACAAGTACTAGTGAAAAAAATTCCACTGGACCAGCTGTGTCTGATCTTCTGCTGCCCCAGCTTCCCTCATGGATTCAGAGAAGAAACAGAGGGTACATTGCATCTGCATTGGTGAGCCAGGCAAAGCGCTTCATCACCAAACCAGGTTTCAGGGTCCTCCTGAGCACTGTGATGAGGGGAGCAAACCTATTCCTGTGTGGAGCATTCAGAGCTCCTGCTCGCAGCATGTCCCGCCTGACAGTGTTTGCTGAGGTCCGAGTCATTTCATGCAGATCTGGAGTGAACTCAGCAGCAACCCTGTCCTGACAACTCAGTTTACTGCTGTGCCTGTTCAGTAAACATATTGATCCTTTATAATCACATCTGTCTCTCTTAAATCTGAATTTTAAGTAATGTTTTTATGAATGGGCAATAAGATAAGCAAAGCTTGCTTTCTCTTCTTTCTTTTCTCTTTCTCGCTCTCTTTCTCGCTCTCTTTCTCGCTCTCTTTCTCGCTCTCTTTCTCGCTCTCTTTCTCGCTCTCTTTCTCGCTCTCTTTCTCGCTCTCTTTCTCGCTCTCTCTCTCTCTCTTTCTCTCTCTCTTTCTCTCTCTCTTTCTCTCTCTCTTTCTCTCTCTCTTTCTCTCTCTCTTTCTCTCTCTCTTTCTCTCTCTCTTTCTCTCTTTCTCTCTCTCTCTTTCTCTCTCTCTTTCTCTCTTTCTCTCTCTCTCTCTCTTTCTCTCTCTTTCTCTCTCTTTCTCTCCTTCCCTCCTGCCCTCCTGCCCTCCTGCCCTCTTTCTCCCTTTCTCCCTTTCTCTCTCTTTTGCTCACTTTCTCGCTTTCTCTCTCGCTTTCTCTCTCGCTTTCTCTCTCGCTTTCTCTCTCGCTTTCTCTCTCGCTTTCTCTCTCGCTTTCTCTCTCGCTTTCTCTCTCGCTTTCTCTCTCGCTTTCTCTCTCGATTTCTCTGTCTCTGCCTCTCTCTCTCTCTCTGCCCCTCTCTCTCTCTGCCTCTCTCTCTCTGCTTCTCTCTCTTTGTCTCTCTCTCTCTTTGTCTCTCTCTCTCTTTGTCTCTCTCTCTCTTTGTCTCTCTCTTTCTTGTTTAAATGGAAATATTTGATGCCTCCTTAGTTTCTCGTCAGGGCTGATTTATGTTGCTACAGCAATATACTTATCTCCAATGACTGTACAAATCATGTGGTGTGGAAATGAATGTTTGCAAAAGAAAACCATACTTTTCAAATTCAGGAATAACATAATATTTTGCTTTGTTTTAGCTTATGATCTTCTTCATGTACCTATTAATACCTGGGAGCCTAAAGTGCTTCCAGATGCTTCAGTTCCAGTTGTTCTTTAAGGAATTCCTGGCTTGACAGAGTCCTGTTCTTGTTTCCTCAGATTGCTGTGGCTTTTGCAAACTAATAGCATTGATGTAGGGGCATATTAGCACTCCTTTATCAGGCAACTCTTCTGCTTTACCCTTCCCCTCGCCCTACCCCACTGGCAGAGAAGAGGGTCTCTTCAGTGTGTGAACCAGCACGCTGATGCAGGACAGTACTTCAAATTCCAACCTGCCTACTTGAAACTGCTCTGTCATCTCCCCCTTTGTTGACTCCAGGGGGAACCTGCTCTCATTAACATGGGTACCTAAATTAAATGTTATGGATAATCCCGCAGAGTTGTGCATGGATTAGGGAGATGTGCTGGCACGTTGGAGTGAGCAGGAAAGCATGCTGACTCTGTGAATACACCCTTCCTTCTCCATGTACTTTCTGGGCCTCATCTGGTAGTAACTCGCCTCTAGAAAGCATCTGGAGTGGGGATGCCTGTCCCAAAAGTAGTGTAGAAAGGTGTGAGCAGATGCCTAGGGCAAATTGCTGGAAATTTAAGAACTGGAGAAGTGGGTGAGCTGGAATGTGTTGGAGTGCAGCAGTGACAAGGAGCTCAGCATGTTGCCCAAGAGTGGATTAAACGTGTATTGGAAGCAAGGAAAGGTCTGTGCCAGAAATCCTGTAAAGCCCATATGCTTAATGCATGTAGAACACCACCCATGCATGTCACATTAAACACCTGCAGAAGTGCCGAGATGATCAGAGTCAAGTTGTTTATGCACAGCTTGTCACTGTGTTGTTATCTGTTCACCTTTGTTTGTTATGCCAGAGCTTTGTGTACTCTCTGCAATCTATTGGAGATATCTTCGATCAGACAAATGATGAGAAGCGCTACCACTCAGCCTGACTTACTGCTTCCTGACAGTTTGGTAGCTGGCTGCTTGACTGCTGAAATTTCAAAGATGAGAATTAAGCAGGTCATGACTACTCACCTTGGCTGAGTGGATTGCTCCCTCCTGTGTGCCACTCAAGTACACAGGGTTGTGATTAATTTGAGTTGTTGCAAACATCATTACAGAAGAGGAGGAGTGCAGAGCAAAAGGAAAACATGTAGTCTGAATGCATGGGTGTCTATTTTTGGTAATAAAACCTGGTGTATTGTGTATCACTTCCCATATCTGACAGGATTTTGCTTCTTTTTTGTTTATTTTTCTCCTGATGCAGCTGTCAGCAGATATACAAACCTCATCCTGTCTCCAGGGATAGACAGTCAAAATCAGGCTGATGTCAACAGCATCCTCACAACTGAGGAAGAACTGAGTGCTGGGAAGCAAGAAGGGGCAGGTTTGCAAGGTGCCAGTGGCGGATGCACGGTGGAGAGAACAACACTGCCACCTGATGCCACCAGCAAAGGTGTGCAGAAAGATACTGTGAAAAGCGGCCACGCCGAGGACTGCGCTACCATCCCCATCACTGACATTGATGACTTGCTCAGGCAAATGGGCGCTCCCGAGAGCAGGGCCTCGCGCACCCCGTCGCGAGCAGAAAGCCCCCTCCGAGATGGGTACACCACGATGTGCTGCTGTGGAACTGATGAAGGCTGTCCTGGTTCTGAGCCACGGCCAGCCAAGGAGGAGCTGCTGGAAAAAACTAGGAATTGTGAAGCTAATGCACAGGGAGTTTTGGGGCTGTCTGTTTTGGACTCCATTAACACAGGCAAACTTTTTACTGTGAATAAAAACTCTTTAAATAACTATTCTAGGAATTTTAGCAGTTTAAATGAGGATGAGCTTCCTGCAGCAAGCTCTCTGCAAGGTAAGAGAAGTGACCCGTTTCCAAAATCTATGTACGGAGCTGCAGAGGATTCTCACTCAGATGCAGAGTCTGTCACGGAAAACTTTGATAGCGGTAATGAGGTGTTGCTTGGGCCGTGCACTCCTGCTAATGCCCCCACAGTCTGTACTGTAATGGAGTCAGATGAGGAGCAAATTGAGATTTGTTGCATGAACGATGAGCCACAAAAGCCTGCAGAGGAACAGCATCTCACATCTGCAACAAGCTCATTCTCTCTGTCCCTGCTGCACCCTTATGGCAGCAAAGTTTTGCAAACCAAGGGCTGTGCAATGTGTGGGTCACTGGAGACAAGCATCAACAAACTTGGCTTGGAGGATGACGGTGGTCCCACTCCATGTCCCTCACAGTGTTTGGATGTGTCCTCTGCAGCGTTGTGTACTCCTTCCTCAGTTTTCCTGCCAGAAAAAGACATCCTAAAGACTTCAGTCAGTATCACTGAAGTTTACTCTTCCTGTAACAATGGTGCCTTAAGTACAGAAGATCAGATGGATGCAGGGAACAGTGATGAACATATGAAATGCTGTGAATCCATTGAAGAAGGAGGGTCTCTGCACTGCAAAAAGATAAGCTTTTGCTCTGCTGGAAATGTCAATGGCTTGGAGAATGACTTGCCTGAGAAAGAAGGATGTCATGATGAGCAGAGATCCAAATCTGAAAGTGAAACGGCAGTTGATGACTGTAGTCATGCTGTTAGTTATTGCTTAGTGAAGAAAGAAACCAACAGTTTGTCCAACTTGTCTAAAACAGGCAGCAATCATGTGAATGCATCATCACCAAGAGCAATATCACTCAGGTCTCCCTTTCCCGCTAGATCTAAAGATCCAAAGGCTAACACAACTCACGACTTGCCAGGGAAAAATGAGAAAATTAACTCTGTGACTTCAGGAAGGACTTCAAATGGAAAAGTCCAAAGCTTGGGCACAAATCACTGCAAAGGAGCTGCAGTACCGCACAGCCCATCCTTACAGAAAAAAACCTGTCAGGAGTCTAAGGGGATTGCACAAAAAAGTATAATGGACACCCTTTTAAATAACCAGAAGACCAAAGCAGGACCAAAACTGAAAGGGTTCACTATCAAAAGCAAAGCAAAGGCAAATTCAGATTCTTCTGGCATTAATCCTACCAAAGTCAGTGGGGCTGATCAGAAAAGGATTTCTGTTTCCCCACAGCTGTCCCCGAAACTCCTTGGGAAGAAAACACCATTGTCCAATAATTCACCTACAAGCCCAGATCCTGGCAAGAGCATTTCAGCAGCCTCAAGGACTCTGAAGTCAGAGCTAGAAATTAAACCACCACTAGTCGTTTCTGGAGATTCACTTCTGCCTCTCCTAAATGGCACTGGCAGCCCAACAGTGAGCGGTGAAATGAAGTGTGGCTGTGAGGAGCTAACAGACCTGCAGCAGGCATGGGGAAAGCCAAAAGAAAAGCAATTTTCTGTGCAGCCTGTGGTGTGTCAGGGTAAGGGTGCTAAGCTGGATGATTTCAGAGCCAGGGATGGTCAGTTCAAAGTCACTTTATCTCCTCAGGGGATACAAAAAGTTGAATATGTGAAAGGGAGGACTGAGAACCCTGGAATAGGCCTGAACACGATCAAGAGCATCTACAGTGCAGACGACCTTAAGCAATTACATCTGCAAAATGTAGGACCATCTGCTGGAGGCTCTTCTTCATTGAAGTCCCGCTCAGTTCAGCAGGAACAGGTGGAAGGGCAGGAGATCCAGCGCACTTTCATTGAGGTGAAGCTTTCCTCTTCATCATCCTCTTCTTCCTCCTCCTCTGCCTCTTCCTCACCAGCATCGTTTTTGCAGCTGCCATTGCTGGAGAAAACAGAAGAGGTGAATGCAGAAGTGCCTCGTCTCACTGAGGAGATGAGGACCATGCAGTATTTCTCAAAAGGGGACACTGCCAGAGACAGAAATCTCTGTGGCTTATCGAAACCAGTGACAAGAACTTACTCAATGCCAGCCCAGTTATCTGGTCACTTGATTGAGGAATGCCGTGTTGCAGAGGGTCACCCTGTGCGAGGACCCCAGGATGACGCTGCAGAGGAGAAATACTCCCAGGCAGCAACAGGGATGTTAAAGATGGTCCATCTCAACCTGCCGAATGGCCAGAGAGGGAAGGAGCAGGCAAACGCCTCCAAAAGCACCCAGAGGGTCCATGACACGTCCCCCTCAGCGGGTGACATTGGCTACCCTGTCACCGATAGGCTGAGGATTTTCAAGAGGAATTACTACTACTACGAGCTGAACTGGCCACATGAACCTACCTCATCCTTCTCCGTCAAACAGAGGATCAAATCCTTTGAAAACCTGGCAAATTTTGACCGGCCCATCGTGAAGACAATTGATACTCACTCGGCCATGAGGTCTCCCCTCTCCAGGAGATCATGCGGTGCAATGACCGCCGCAGCCAGCCCTGCTGAGACATCGCGGGCCTTGCGGCGCAGCTTGAGCTCCTATGGCGGCAGTCTGAGCCCGGCCAGCGCCACGGCCAAGGCTCCCACCAGCGCAGAGCCCACACGAGCGGTGGAGGGCAGCAAGGGGGAAGGAAAGCCCCAGAGGAGCGAGGAGGGCAGTGCTGGGGCAGATGCAGCCGCCTTTCCCCCCTCCGCCTCACAGACACGCCGCAGCCGGGGCCTGGGGCGGCCACCGCTGTCCCGCTCCCGGCTGCGGGAGCTAAGGGCGCTCAGCATGCCCGACCTGGACAAGTTGTGCGCAGAGGGCTTCTCAGGGCCGCCGCCGCCTGCCTGCTTCAAGACGGAGCTGGAAATCACACCCCGCAGAGCCCTTGGCTCACCTGCCCAGAGCGATGCAGCCCCGTCCGCCCGCGGCAGCCCCGCTGAGGTGGGTGCGAGAGGGACGCAGGACAGCAGCCCTCGGGACAGCGGCTCGGGGACTCCAGGCTCCACCTCGGATGACGACATGTCCCATGGCGGCTCTCCAGATGGGGAGCACTCAGAAAAGAGCTGGTCCATCAGGTTGGTGTCGGCTTTGCGATCGCGGTTTTGTTTTGATCTGATAAGCCTCCCCTGAGGTGAAACTTCATCAGTGCCCCATGTCCACCCCACAGCACCTTTCAGCTTTGCCCCAGCCGCCGTTCCCCTCATGATTCAGGGTGCCGTCCTTCATGCTCTTTTACTGCGTGATGGCACCCACATTTCAGTACAGGATCATAGAATCGTAGAACAGTTTGGGTTGGGGAGGGACCTTCGAAGGTCATCTAGTCCGGCCCCCTGCAATGAGCAGGGACATCTTCAACTAGATCAGATTGCTCAGAGCCCCATCCAGCCTGGTCTTGAATGCCTCCCAGGATGGGGCATCCACCACCTCTCTGGACAACCTGGGCCAATGTGTCACCACCCTCATTGTAAAAAATTTCTTCCTTATGTCCAGCCTGAATCTCCGTTCCATTAGTTTAAACCTGCTACCCCTTGTCCTATCAATGAAATGCTTTATCCTGGCAAGGCCAGGCTCCGTTTCTGTGTCCTTTCTTTCTGGTTTTGGTCAGTTTTTGGCCACGTTGTGGTGCAGCAGCTGCTGCGGAGAGAAGGCTGCACAGCGCTGGCTGCCAGCACAGCCTGCGGTGATAAACGAGCTTGTTGTCCTGCCAGAAGCGGTCCTCAGATGTAGCTGTCTCTGTGTTTTTGTTAGTGTCTGTTGCTAAAACCATTGGGACGGAGGAGGGGAACAGAATAGGGACTGATTTTCAAAGTTATTCTTCAATTGTTGTATCTTCGCCTTCCCATTCTACACCATTTTTGACCTGCTTTTGAGATTTCTGCTTTTAAATGAGCTAGCATCATTTACCCTAATGCAGACTACATTGTGTACCTGAAATGTACATGGTCTAGGAATTTAAAGCTGCCTTTTACGTTTTTCTACTCATTTTAGCTTTGATCAGCTGCTCATCTCAAGCCTGGACCAGCAAAAACTGCAATCTGTTTTATCAGCAGTCATACCAAAACGTGATGTTGCTGCTCTGCTCCAAGAAGTCAAAACACAAGTAAAGGTAAAATCCAGAAGATAAAAGTAGGTTATTGGTGATATTTTTAAGGGTTTTCATACTGGAAGATAAAATCTCTTCCAAACAATTTCGAGCTCCTCCAGTACTCCTGTGGTATGTTACAGTTGATGGTGGTTTTAATAATACTGGTTTTTGAATGCCTGCTATAAACCCCTAATACATTTAAATGGCTTTTGTGTGACAAAGGGTATTGTTTGTCCAGCGCAAAAGCAGTTTTGAGCCACAATAAATAGACACAGTTTAAGTGTAGAAGTACGCCTCCATTTGAGTCATTATTATAACTGAGAAACTCCTAGATTTACCAATAACTGCACATCAGAATTTTAGCTTTCCACCAGCCATCTGGGTCAGGCTCAGTTTCCCCACCGTGCAGGAGCAGCTCGGCTCCTCTCTGTGCCTGGAAGTACCCATGTTTTGCTAGAAGCTGTAATCGTGGAAATGAAATTCATTTTGTTTAGTGCTGAACTGATGGCTTGCAACAGCAGAAAGCAGCTGCTGAGGGTTTGTAAGAGACTCCTGTGCCCTTTTTGCTCTCTCTGTGGAAAGTGGTTAGTGCATTAGGGTAACCTGCTTCATTGTGCAGGTGTTCAAAGGAGGCCTCCAAAGTGAAATGATTGCCAGAGCACTACTTCCCTGTGTGCAGTGTTTGTGTTTTTGGGATACCTCCATATCCTTTTAAAATCAGAACAGGAGTTGATAAAATAATGGCAGCACTGGAGGGGAAACTGACATCTGGTCTGCATCACTGCTGGCTGAGTTGCATTTAGAGCGTTCCTGAGTCTTACTCACAAAGGTTGTTATTTCAGACATTAAACATGGGGGGAACAGGACCTCCCCAAAAACCCCAGCTTTATCTCATTCCAGGGACAGCGTAGCTAAGCCTTGCAAGTCCCAAGGGGCTGGTGAGCCAAGAGGCTTTGGTAGGTTTACTGATCAAATTAGGATTGGATTGTACTTCTGACCAAAGGTAATTAAGTGTTCATTGAAGTATTTTGCATGGGGTCTTGGAGAGATTGTTTATTTACACCACCTTTCGAAGTCTGAGAACTCAAATATTTATAAAGCTGAATGCTTCCTGGAATGCCCTCCTTGTCTGCATAGTTTCTTAACCATATTTAAGCCCAGTATGGCATGTACGCTGGAAAATTTTACACTAGTCAAACACTGGATTTAAATGTACAATAGGACAGTTCCTCATAGTTGTGCAATTTCTGAAAAATGAAATGAACTGCCTGATTCAGGCTGGGACCTTCCCCGGATAGAGTTTGTCATCATCTTTTGCTCTGAACAGTGCTGAGTTCACTGGTAACATTTAGTAAGTTCTCCTAATATTAAAAATAGATATACAGGCATTTTATTGTTTAAATTTGTATGACTGATGATCTTTGGCTAACAGGCTAAACAGAGGTGATCACTGGAGGCCTTGTGTGTCCACTCTGTGGCCGAGTAAAGCAATAAGCATCCACAGCCCGGTCTCTGTGCCCCATAGTACAGGTGCTGGCTGAGGACAGCAGTGAGATGTGGGGAGGAAGGAAATGCACGACCTTGGTAATGGGAAGCCAGGGTTCAGACTGTGTTGCTGACTGGCCCAGGACATGTGGTCCTCGCACAACCCTCTTGCATCTGGGCCTCTGATATTCTTATTTTTTTCCACCCCCAGTGTAAGCAGATGAAGTCGTGGTGGCAAGGGTTGGAATGAAGCTGACCTGTTAAACACAAAGAGTTGCTATAGTACTTAACGGTCAAAGATAGGTATATGTTTCCATTACGCTCACTGCACCTGAAAGAGGCTAGCCTAGATAGTTAACGTATTTTATTACTTCTGGCCTAACATAAAACTGTTCACACCTGAGTACAGGTGAGAAGGGTCTTCACATCTACAGAAGAGTGTGGACTGAGATGTTGAGCCCTGACTGCTCTTTCCTCCTTGAACGCTGATGGATCAGTGACATGCAGCAGGGTGGCACTGGTTTCTGACACGGGCTTTGGGAATTGCAGGGATGATTCTAATGCAGAAAATCTTCCAGGGTCCCTGTTTGGCAAAAATGCAGAAAGTGAGGGCAAGAATTTGATTGTTGTTTCATCAAAAAATGACATTTGTGGTTTCCTGTGTCTTTTGAAATGAAATTAAAAGGCAAATGCTGAGTTAAAATGTTGAGTTTAATGAACTCAATGTGTCATTTAATGCTAAATAGATTAGGAGGTTGATTTCTAATGATGTGCCATTAATTTCAGTGTTGACAGTTTCTGGAAATGACTAATGTTGGATGGGATCCCGGGGAAAAGCTGAGAGACCTGCTTTCTACTCCCCACTTCTGCTGCTCTGCCCCGCAGTCAGTTACTATCCCCTTACTCCACCAAATACCTGCTTATAGTCCCCTTACACCACAAAATGTGGTCTCTGTAAGAGTGTCTAGTTTTGTCCTGATAACCATGCAGAAGACAGCACCAGACTTGCTGGACCGGATGGCTTCTCTCTCATGGCAAATTCTGTATTTTGGCAGCAGGCCATCACTTCAAAGAAATCAGCTTTAGACCTATGTCTGGAGGCACGTTCAGCCCTGGTGCAGACCTGCGCCAGTCCCTTTCCTTTGCTGGATGCTTCCATTTCTACGGTAGCACGTTTAGACCTGTTTGGATCACTAACAAGCTCCTTACTTTCGTCTCCCAAGTAAAAGTTAGTCCTGCTGTCCCATCTAACCTTCCCAAGCTTCAGTTTGTAGTCAGTGCTACTTGCAAGGTTGTCCAGCACTGCTGAGAAGAGGCTGCCTTTCAAGGGGAAGGAGAAGGGGGATAAGAAAAGTGTTTGTAATTCCCTGGAAAGTACAGTGCTTGCTCTAGAAAGGCGTATGGGAACTGCTGAGTTTTGACTGCAAAATGTCAAGCAATGCAAAATTGATTACAGGCTGTGAAAATTAGGCTGCTGAAGGTTTAATACCCTTCCACTGTCCTAATTTTGGTTTTCCTTTCTAGCCTCAGACTGAGAAACGTTTGCTGTCACAGGAGTTCTTCAGTATGGCTGCTAGTCATTTGTATCATGAACAGAAATGCATTTAATGACTCTGTTTTAATTCCTCGAGTTGTTGGTTTTTTCACCTGCCATAATCTGAGGGTACTGGGGATTTGTCATTTGTGTGGGAACTTGATCTTGATCTTTGGTTTGGTTTTTCTTCTCCTTCCTCTTCCTCTCCACCTCCGTTTTTCTGCTAGAGCAAAGAAGACACATACTTTGTAGTCTTGCACAAAGAAGAAGGAGCTGGCCTGGGATTCAGTGTTGCTGGAGGAACAGATCTGGAACAGAAATCAGTCACAGTAAGTGATAATTGCAAGTCATTATTTTGCAAACCTCACTTTAAAGCAGGGCGGTGAATAGATCAAGTGGTCATTTATCGAGACTCACTGCAAGTCATTCAACGGTCACAAAACAGTCTCTCTCAGAGGCGGCTGCATACCATCTGCTACTGAAATCACAGAGCATCTGGGAAGCATAATTTTTTTTATTGTAGATGGGTGCCAATTATGTTTTCAGTCTTTAAAAGTCTGTTACTGGAGAGGATTGGCTAGATCTAAATCGTCTGTGTGTACATAAAATTCTGCATGCAGTTGCAGTGCATGTAGCCTTTTAGGGGAGATTTTCACTCCCCAGCCCTTGAAGGTAAACTCCGTGCAGCAAAGTCTTTCAAGGATTTTGCAAATCCTGAGAATGACAGTTTTGCACCTCAGCAAACATTCTGAGTTTCACGTCACAAATTTGTTCTGGTGTTAGTAAGACCTGTGGGTGGTAGGTAAGTGAGGATTGCTGATTTGGTTGTCGTTTTTGTTGGTTTGTTTTTTAAAGTGTTACACAGCATTCTAAACCAAAGATATTGTTTGCCATTAAATGATGTTGGTATGTAAACAGTAATACCAAGTAACTTGTATACTGTTAAAAAATAGATCATTCAGACAGAAGAATCCAAGACACCGGTGTCTCATATGACTATTCCTTTACACAGGCTATGCATTTAAATTCTGCCCCGAAAGAGAGAGATCCGTTAAGTGCTGAGATGAGAAGAAGGGTATGTCTTCAGTCTTTGTGGTCTGCAGCAGCCATTGCAGGAATCTTCTGGTTTTTGCCCTTAGACAAGACCAATACAAGTAAATGTCTTACATGGAACAGTCATTCAGTTATAACATGGTCACAGTCTAGGGAATGAACTCTGCTTCTCTCGCTACAAAGGTTGTGTTCCCTGTCTCTGGCCCAAATACTCTCAGTGTCAGCTGTGAGCAAGAGGAGGGCTCAACAGTGTCCCACCCAGAGAGCTCCTCACTTAGATACTGGGACACTACCTAAATATATGATCTTGAGCTCTCTCAGGGTGAGTAGCTGATGAAGTCTTTCTGCTGAATGCTGTTAGCCATGAGAACAAAAGAGCATCAGCTCCTGCTCTTTCCAGATCCTCTTTGTTCAGTGTGTGTAAAGCATGCTTCTCAGGTGGGGAACCTTTTAATGTCCTTGACCTACTGGGATTCTGGATCCCAACTGCATTTAGGGTTGTCGTTGGGTGCTGGGTTACTTAGATGGGCTGTTCTGCTCACACTTGGGTGCAGAAATAGAAATGCCCAGTGAGCTTCAAGGTATGGAGGAGTCAAGCAGGTGAGAGAAGGCAGCAGATGTTTCAGACATGACCGCTCTATCCAACTTACCTCTTGCATTTGGGTGTCTATATCTGTTGTTGAGGCTGTTATTCCAGTTTTGAATGCCTGCTTACTGGCTGGAAATTTATGTCCTTGGATCTGTAAGTTTGTGGCAGGTGCCCATCTCAGCGTGGCCCTGCAATGAGACATAGAAGGAGCCAAAAGACTTCTGACACCTTGCTGTTGTCTGGGTATCGGGAGAAATACCTGGAGAAAATGCCATGCAGAATTGTGTCCACAGATTTGCTGCCTTGAACCTTTGCCCAGTGGACCTAGAACTGTGTGCATGGTAAGCCATACTCTGGCTGGTACAATTACAGTGCCTCATAGGCAAGTCTTTAAATACTGGGTCTTGAGTCTTTTAGTCAGTTTCTTTTACGTAAATGGCACACAACTAAGTCTTACTTGCACTTGTTGGAATTTACTCAAAGTTTAATCGACTCTGAATGGAGTACTTCTTTCTGTAGAAAAAAAAGCATTTCAAGCCACTAATTCATCCATTTGCATCTATTTATGTGGTATTTGATCAGCCAAATTGAGATGGACAATTAAATACTTGTACAGCTGCAGTAAGTCAGAGCCTTTCTTTGCACAGATGCTGTGCACCACTTAGAAGTGTGTGTTTGAAAACAGCACAGGATGCATGTCCCAGACAGTGGGAATTTGAGGAGTGAGTATCGCACACCACAGTGTTATTCTTGGTGTTCAATGTAGCAAGGGCGTGGATTCAATCTGCTGTTGCTTGGAAGTATGTTAATTGAAGACCTTTGAGGAATTCAGTGAAAGCATGAGTGATTTGTGATATTACATGCTTTAGTTGATTTTGGTTGTCTTTGGCTTGGAAATGGCTGTGCAATAATAGCACCTTTTCCTCTGCTTGTACCCCCATCTCTAACTACAGTTCTTGTCCAGTCACGTAGGCCTTAGTATAATACTTGAGGGTGATCATTGGAGCAAATGTTGTGTGCTTGATTTTCAGGCAGTGGACACTGATTGCAAACTTTGTAGGGTCTCCATTCTCTCCTTGGCCTGTAGAACACCATGTGTAGTCATGAGGTTACTGCATCCTGAAGTTAAATTTTTTCTTGTAGGTGCACAGAGTGTTTTCAAAGGGAGTGGCATCTCAAGAAGGAACTATTCATCGAGGAGATCTTGTTCTGTCAATCAATGGCAAGTCTCTTGCAAGCTCAGTCCACGGGGATGTCCTGAATGCTCTTCATCAGGCAAGACTATACAAATATGCAGTCATTGTCATCCAGAAGGAAAAAGACAAAGCAAACAACTTCTCCAGACTTGAGATATCAGCTACTGGCAAAACATGTGTGGGGTCTGGAAAGGATGTTTCCATGGCAATAGGAACAGGTATGATCTTTGTCCAAGAACAGTTGGAAGGATTCACTTGCAGAGCAGACTGAAGGGAAAATGTCCATGATGTCCATGTGTTTTAGATTAGAAGTGTCTGTGCCTTATGCAATTGAAGGGAGCAAATGAAATTACCTTTATATTTTATTTGTTCTCTTTGGAGCCTAAACGCAGTTTGGGTTTGGTTTGTTTTGGTTTGGTTTTTTAAAATATCATAACTAGGCAGAAACTTAGAAGGACATTTAGGGCCCAATCCCATTTCTACTAAAGTTAGTGATTCCACATATTCTTCCAATCCAGGATAAATTTATTTTAAGTAATAAGAGTAGTCGGTGAAAGAAAGCAAACGACCAAAAAAAAAAAAGAAAGACAAAAGCAAATAAATAAAACCAACCTCAAAGAAAACCCCAGACCATGCAGTTTGTTATGCATAGGGACTGAACTTGCTCCTTTGTAGCAGCAGTTTTCATACCATTTCTACTAAAAACATAGAAAAAAATATTTTCGTATTACAGTAGATGGAGCTAAGCCAAATCCAAGTCAGCCATTCCACAGGAAACTAGGAATAAATGGTTTAAGCGCAAACCTGTGAGTGGAATGGTAAGTTCCTGTTTGGGAACAAGACAGCGTGTCAGCATGAAGGCTGCACTTGGGGTGTTACAAACAGATCTCTCCAATTTTTGTAGAATTAGGAGGCGAACCGCTTTGTTACCTGTCAGCATATGCTGCTTCGGGAACAGGGGATGAGCCGCTTCAGTCCTGCAGGGTCCCTGGGAGGGGGCGGGCAGTGGTTACGGTAACTGCTGGCAGATTTGGTGTTGTGGTTCCCCAGCCTTCCAGGGCAATACCAGGCACTCAGCTGAGACCAGCCCAAAATGAGGACATGGAGCTGCCACTCACCCACTTTTAACCTGTTGGCCATAATCATTACTGGTTTGCGTTTTTTCCTGTAGCATTTCTATTGTTTTACGCTTTCACCAAGATTTATAGTACAGCTTTGTAATATAGCCTAAAAGAAATAGGAAGCACTCTGTAAATGAATGGATCAGTCTTTCTGACATAGCTCCCATGTAATTACTTCAGAAGGCGTTTGTACCCTCAACTTGCTGCGTCCTGCACGTTGACAGATGCAAAACATCTGCTGGGTGCAGGCACTAGAGGGCAACATAATTTCATAAACAACAGTATTGGGTTATTATTAACCTAGTTCCATCTTGAAGGCAAAGCACAGCTTCAAATGTTTTAGATAACATTTAAAGTTGTTTGAGATAACAGTAGCAGTAACTTGTGATAGTTCAGACTGCATAATTTTTACGTTCAGACAGGGCAAAGAAGGTCCTGTTTTCCAAAACTGTAGATTTATTTCCTCTGAAGCAAAATCATGTTTTATGTCAGCTACAGCAATATTGCATTCTAAAAATATCTGCTACATAGGAGGCAGGATGCACCTACAGGTAATTATGGTTATTTCCATAGACATGAGACCAGAAACGGTTATTCACTCTAGTGGTGATTACAGACTTTTCCTTAAGAGGATGTAACATGTTTGTTTAATGTAATGTTTCATTCATTACTGCTTTTTTTAAAGATGTGGCTCATTGAGTATGCAAGTGGGAACAACTGAAAGAAAAAGAAATGCTCGTCACTCACTATTTTTGCAATTTTTCAGTTATTTTGTTCATGTTTAGAGTCTTTACTAAGTTTGCTAAGCTTTAATTTTCCCAAAAAAATGCCCTGGCAAGTTTTTGTTGAACATGCAAAATGAAAATGTCTCTACATGTGAATGTATTTTGTACTGTCTCCCCTTCGCAGCTGCAATAATACACATTCCCTTCTGAGAAACTGGGTGACAACATGTTCTAGTTTGAATACAGACTGAACTCTGAATTGCTTTGTCACTGCAGCAAAACCAAACCAAACACGACTTGCAGTTTTCTGTTAACTGTGTAACAGTATGCTGTGTATATTGTGTCATAGATCCAAACCTGGATATGAATGATGTCATCTGTGTTGAATTATTGAAAACCTCTGCTGGCTTGGGATTCAGTCTTGATGGTGGAAAAGCTTCCATTGCTGGAGACAGACCCTTACTTGTGAAAAGAATATTTAAAGGTACTACAAGCATGCAAATACAGTGGATATTATTCCGGTTACCCTTTTGTGCATTGTACAGACATTTTAATTCTGGACTTGACGTTTTTTGAAGCAAGCTTGGTTTTGTGACCTTCGTTTTTTACCCCTTACTAGCCAAAGTGGTCATTAAAACAAACAGTCCTGGGAATGGCTACAGGTTGCATCTGCTTGTAAAAGTTTGTGGAGCGATCAGATTTACTAAATATGATTCAGTTGCTACCTGATCTTACCAGCTGTTCTAGACATTAAATTACAGCAGCAATATTGTATGTAACAGTTTGAGAAGTTCACGCCTTTTATCTGATTCTCTTTCCGAGAGAAGTACAGTGCAGATAATCAGTGTGGTTCCAAAGCACCATCCGGCATTATGCTCAATTAGTAGTTTTACCTTTTTCTTCTGAGATATCAGTATTGGCTTTCGCCAAGAATATGTGGTGTTCGTATTCAAAAACTGCCACTCTTGGATGCTCTGTTTGTCGGCAGGTAAAGTTAAATGAACCGTGTATAGAAAGGAAACCAATCCCAGAACTATGCTGTGATTTTAATGTCTTACTGTCAAGGTTTGATTGCAGGGCGCCAATAAACCATGGCAGATGCTTTGTTAGCCCCCTCTCCCCCCCCCTAGCTCCCCCTATCCCCCTTCTCCCCACTAAGTACAGGCGATTGGAAGGCAAAGAAGGACAGAGAGAGAGAGGTGGAAGAGAGTTGGAAAAAATTTAAAAATGTTTTACTAATGTTACTAATAAAAATAGAGAAAATAATACAAAATATACAAAACCAGTCTTGAAAATCCCGGCAAAGAACTGCTCCGGCAACAGCAGGAGACACCCAGAAGTCCTGAGCTGGACTCTGCAGCAAACTGGAACTGGATTCAGTCTGTCACTACACCTCAGTTTGCAGGAACAATTCGCAAGGTCCTCTTCTAATGTCGGCCATAGTCCAAGAGGAAAAAGGGACAAGATCCTCGTGATCTCCCACTTTTATATGAAGTATCATGTGAATAGCATGGAATACTTAGTTGGTCAGTTTGAGTCACCTGTTTCAGTTCGCTCCTCCTTGCCCCTCTCACTTATGGGATGTGCATCCTTATCAGCGACCTTGCATTCCATTGCTATGTCTACCAAAACATGTATCCTACTTCAAAAAAGAGCAGTTACTAAGAAGACTTTAGCTGAAAGGAAAATTCACTAAAAGAGAAATTTGTCTTGTTTTTAACAAAACTAGGACATTCCACCCCTTATAACATACCATTCATGGCATGCTTAGGCCTTATCAATACAATCTAATTAATTACTACTACCATATACATATGTATACACATATGTACATATATACACAGGTGTAATTCATCATTCTCTTAGTCCATGGACCATCCTTTTGAAAAGTTCATTAAGTTTATTTATCATAACAGCCTTCCAGGGCAGGAAAAATGGTGTATCTAGTGCATCTCGTGACCACTGTTTGTGGGTTAAAGACACCAGCTTTGAAGAAGTTGTCAGGTGCCACTCGAAGAAGCTAGCTCTGGTTCCATCACCACTGTCTTGATCTGAAAGACACTTATTAAACACTGTTAGTATGGCATATAGCATCATGTAGTTCAGTATTGAATATTTTCACCTAAAATCAAATCCCTCTGAGGTACACACTGAACTTCTCCATCCTTAAGCATCACCCACCAAGTGCTGCCAGGTCCTTGGGTAAAAACAATACCACGAATGGACTTGCCTTTGCCTGAGGCAGGAGTAACCCAGACTGCCTTTCCTAACATATTTTTCCTGTGTACTACAGGGACCTTAACTCCTTCTACAGTATGTAGAATTTCTCATTGGGCAAGCCCAGCTCGATTGTTTGATCCTCTAGTGTTGACCAACCAAGTGGCTTTTGCTAAATGTGAATCCCAGTTTTTAAAGGTTCCACCGCCTTTAGTGTAGTTTTTAACAAACCATTGTACCTTTCAGTTTTCCCAGAGGCTGTTGCGTGATATGGAATATGATATACCCACTCAATACCATGTTCTTTGGCCCAATTGTCTATAAGACTGTTTTTCAAATGAGTGCCATTGTCTGACTCAATTCTTTCTGGTGTGTCGTGTCGCCAAAGGACGTGCTTTTCAAGGCCCAAGATCGTATTTCAGGCTGTAGCATGGGGTACGACATATGTTTCCAACCATCCAGAGGTTGCTTCCACCATTGTAAGCACATAGGGCTTACCATGATGGGTTTGTGGAAGTGTAATCTAATCAATCTGCCAAGCCTCTTCATTCTTATACTTTACCCATCGCCCCCACATACCATACAGGCTTTAACCGTTTGGTTTGTTTGATTTCGGCGCATGTTTCACATTCATGAATAACCTGTGAAATAGTGTCCAAAGTTAAATCTATCCCTTGATTGTGAGCCCATTTATATGTTGCATCTCTGCCTTGATGCCCTGAAGCATCATGGGCCCACCGAGCTAAGAAAAGTTCACCTTTATGTTGCCAGTCCAAATTCACCTCAGCTACTTTAATCTTAGCAGCCTGATCTGCTTGCTGGTTGTTTTGATGTTCCTCAGTGGCTCAACTTTTAGGCACATGAGCATCTACATGAAGAACTTTCACAGGCAGTCTCTCTAGCCGAGCAGCAATGTCTTGCCACAGTGTGGCAGCCCAGATGAGTTTACCTCTGCGTTGCCAGTTGCTTTTCTTCCATTGTTGTAACCACCCCCACAAGGCATTTGCCACCATCCATGAGTCACTATAGAGATAAAGTATTGGCCACTTTTGTCATTCAGCAATGTCCAAAGCCAGCTGGATGGCTTTCACTTCTGCAAATTGACTAGATTAACCTTGTCATTCAGTGGCTTCTTTAACTTCATGTGGGACTCCACACAGCAGCTTTCCACCTTCGATGTTTTCCTACAAGACAGCAGGATCCATCTGTGAACAGGGCATACTGCTTTTCAGTCTCTGAAAGTTTATTATATGGTGGTGCTTCTTCAGCACGTGCTACTTCCTCCTCATCTGACAACATCCCAAAGTCTTTACTTTCTGGCCAGTCGGTAATCACTTCTAAGATCCCTGGGCGACTGGGGCTTCAATTCGAGCTCGTTGTGTGATCAATGCAATCCACTTACTCCACGTAGCCTTGGTTGCATGATGCATAGAGGGAACCTTCCCTTTGAACATCCAGCTCAGTACTGGCAGTCAAGGTGCCAGGAGAAGCTGTGCTTCAGTACCAATCACTTCTGAAGCAGCTCAGACCCCTTCATATGCTGCTATCCTTTTTCAGTTAGAGTATAGTTGGCCTCTGATCCCTTGTATCCTCGACTCCAAAAACCTAGGGGTCGACCTCAGGTTTCTCCTGATGCTCTCTGCCAGAGGCTCCAGGTAGGGCCATTATCTCCGGCTGCAGTGTAGAGCACATTTTTAACATCTAGTCCAGTCCGAATTGGCCCAAGGGACACTGCATGAGTTATCTCACGCTTAATTTGTTCAAAGGCTTGTTGTTGTTCAAGGCCCTACTCAAAATGGTTCTTTTTACGAATCACTCGATAGAGAGGGCTCACAATCTGGCTGTAGTCAGGAATATGCATTCTCCAAAACCCCACAGTGCTCAAGAAAGTCTGTGTCTCCTTTTTATTAGTAGGTGGAGACATAGCTGCAATCTTATTGATCACATCCGTTGGGATCTGACAATGCCCATCTTGCCATTTTATTCCTAAAATCTGGATCTCTCATACAGGTCCCTTGACCTTGCTTCATTTTATGGCAAAACCGGCATTCAAAAGAATCGGAATTATTCTCTGACCTTTCTCAAAGACTTCTTTCACTGTGTCACCCCATACGATGATGTCACACTGCAAGTGTTCTGGAGCTTTACCTTCTTCCAGCGTGGTTTGGATCCGTCCATGGCAGGTGGTAGGACTGTGTTTCCACCACTGGGGCAAGCGATTCCACGTGTACTGGATGCCCCTCCAGGTGAAAGCAAACTGCGACCTGCGTTCTGCTGCTAAAGGGATAGAGAAAAATGCATTAGCAATGTCAGTGGTGGCATACCACTTGGCTGCCTTTGACTCCAGTTCAAATTACAGTTCTAACATATGAGGCACAGCAGCACTCAGTGGTGGCGTAACTTCATTCAGGCCACAATAGTCTACTGTTAGTCTCCACTCGTCACTAGACTTACGCACTGGCCAAATTGGGCTGTTAAAAGCTGAGCAAGTCTTACTGATCACACTCTGGCTTTCCAGTTGACAAATCAACTTCTGAATAGGAATCGAAGAGTCTCGATTGGTGCGATATTGTCAGCAATGCACTGTTGTTGGTAGCAATTGGCACCTGCTGATCATCAACCATCAGCAGTCCTACAACAGAAGGGTCACCTGAGAGACCAGGCAAATCAGACAGCTGTTCAATATTCTCAGTGTCCACAGGTGCTATACCAAATGCCCACCAATACCCTTTTGGGTCCTTAAAATACCCTCTCCTGAGGTAGTCTATGCCAAGGATGCACGGAGCATCTGGGCCAGTCACAATGGGATGCTTTTGCCAGTTTTTCCCAGTTAGGCTCATTTCAGCCTCTACAACAGTCAGTTCCTGGGATCCCCCAGTCACTCCAACAATATTGATGGATTGTGTTCCTTTATAGTTGGAAGGAATTATCGTGCACTGAGCACCAGTGTCCACCAAAGCTTTGTACTCCTGGGGGTGTGTTGTACCAGGCCATTGTATCTGCACAGTCCAATAAACTCTGTTGTCCCTTTCCTCCTCCTGGCTGGAGGCAGGGCCCCTCTAATTTCTGTTTTGCACAATCTCTGGGTGTGAATTAGAGGTTCCTTCAAGAGGATCAGAATCTCTTCTGCCCCTTCTGTAAACTGGAGCAGCCATTTTCCTAGGAGTTTTTCCTTTTAACTCACATACTCACTCTTGAAGTTCTGAGGTAGGTCTTCCATGCCACATCCTCATGTTTTCTCCCTGGTCATGTAGGAAGAACCACAGTGAGCCTCTTTTTGTGGACTGCCTCCGTCCTCTCTCTTGAGATTGGAAATGCCTTCTCCTAACAGCTGAAACATAGGTTTGTACAGGTACCTGGCTTCTCTGAGTGCTTTGATTTCTTGCAACATCTTTTCAAACCGGTCATCAGATTTTTCACACAGTTTCTCCACAGCAGAGACACAAGCCTGTAGAGAGCCAGCAAGGCTGTCCTCAAAGTCCTGAAGCTGCTCAATCACGATAGAAACACTTTGTGTACCAGGTGTCCAGACCATTGCTGCCAATGACTTAGCATATGCAGGTGGTGCGCTTTGTACAAATCTGTGCCCCATAGGTCGTGTACAATTGATTATGTATGGGTCTGTCCCCTCTTGGCTGTTTGGCTCAAAATAGATGATCTCCCGCACAGCTAATTCTCTCAGGAACTGGATACCTCTCTCCATAGTATTCTGTTTCCCTGGTTTATGTATACAATCTTCCTTGTAGGGAAACCTTACTTTCACAGCTGTCAGGAGTCGGGTCCAGAGAGTGGTGGAGTTGTTCTGCCTTGAAATTGCCCTATCAAGGGTGGAATCCCTTGACAGAGATCCCAGCTGCCTGGCTTCCCCACCTTCTAGATCCATACTTTCAGCTCCGTTATCCCAGCATCGGAGCAGCCAGGTTACAACATTCTTGCCTTCACGATGAAGTCTTTTCGCATATCTCTCAGGTCACTTGGAGAAAAGGGTCGAGTGGTCGCTTCCTCTCCTTGTGTTGACGACGCTGCCCCTTGGGTTGATGCTGGCCCTTTGCCATCATCTGCTGGCCCTTTGCCATCATCTGCAGCAGGAGTAATCTTTCTTGTGACTTTCTTACAACCGGCAACTGATGCTGATATGGGCTCACCATGTTTTGATTTATTTCCAGAGTCTGAATGACTGTCCCTGGCACTGGCATAATCACAGTGGTTGTTATGGTTACAACAACAACAGTGCCCAGTGTCAGGGGGGGCAGCTGCCTTGTTAGTCTTTGGGGCTGGAGAAGTAACAGTGTCTGTGGTCGAGGAGGCAGTGACCTTGGCAGCCTGGCTCTCCGTAGGAGCTGGAGCTTGGGAAGCTGCAGTGTCTGTGGCTGGGGGGGCAGCGGGGGCTGCGGCCATAGCCGTAACCTTGGCTGCCTTGCTCCGTCTAGTGTGACCAACGCTTCAGCAGACGCAACACAAGTCTCAGGACTCAAAAATATGCAAACCTCCTATTTAACCTAATTTCTCTTAACACTAGGACAAACTGACACACATTCAGCAAGCCAGATACTGCTAACAAGGTTCTATCAAAGCTCCAAGGATATTCAAAGCTCTCAAAAACATCTGTAATCTGTCTTAGCAAAAAAGCGAAAGTATCATTAGTCAGCCTTTCTAAAGATTCGCTCATACAGTTAGCAAACATGTAGCTGTATTTCTCTTTAATCTCTACCGGAGGTTTCTCTAAGTACAACAGTAACAAGTAGAGATTCATTATCGGCTGCAGTATAATGAAATAAACCAGTGCCAAACCACACAGTAGAATCATAACCATCGTCCCGTTTCCAGATGTAATAAAATGTACAACCCTATTAGTGAAGTACACCCAACACAGATAAGGTACAGCAGAACACGATGTAGAAAGTAGCTGATACAACTTATGCCACAGCATTTTTAAACCAATGCAATTCAGTCATCTTTAATACTACTAGATAATGTCCAAAGCACACAAACCCATGAGTATCACAGCTCTATGAGTTGGCACCATGCCAAGGAAATTGAAAGGCATGTCAGGGCAGCAGGAAAACCAGAAATCTCCGAATTTTACCCCTTTTTAGTGCCAAATTCTAACACTTTCTCTGCCCCACATTGGGTGCCAATAAATCTGTCAAGGTCTGATTGCAGGGCGACAATAAACTGCCCTTGTGGTGAGGTAATTGAAATTGCTGGACACAATTTACTCTTTTTTCAGCACTTTTATGTGCTGTGCATAAAGCTTCTCTGTTGTTCTCAGTGTATATGAGTCAACTCAGGACAAGTGACAGGTATCATTCAGTGCAGTCAAATCAAAGCCAAGATTGATTTGAGGTGGGTTGTGGAGCTTTCATTGGTCCACAAGCACCACAAGCGGCAGATGCTTTGTTATCCCCCTCTCCCCTCTTAGCCCCCACTTAGTCTGGGATTCAGTTTAGTGAAAAATATAGCACTTTCTAAAGAAGATGAAGCTCTCACTGAAGCTGCCAGTTTGCAGCATTTTTACAGGATTCGTTTTCAGAGGTATATTCTCTCATCAAGGAAAAAAGGCTGATATTTTCTGAATGTCGTATCATTTCAGCTGTGTGTACATTTTCCCCTCTTTAGAAAGTGATTCAGAGGGTAAAGGGCATGTTTAATTTTTGAGCTCACTAATTTCTCTCCTTAGATACAGTCCTTTTCTCCTCCCCTCCCCATGGTGACTGATGTTGTCAATTAGCATCACAGAAAACACACTTTCATCAGCAGTGAAGGGTGTTTCCCTCCCTAGGAGCTGTTTCTCTCACTGTCATGT
Organism: Caloenas nicobarica; assembly: GCF_036013445.1. NCBI lineage: Eukaryota > Metazoa > Chordata > Aves > Columbiformes > Columbidae > Caloenas > Caloenas nicobarica. The sequence continues at coordinate 18,983,728 of NC_088284.1, read as the reverse complement.
TTGTCCTGACTTTGCTACCCGTATTTGGTTTGTTCATCCCTGTTATCCAGGTTTGAAAATCTAGTGCATTATCTGCTTATTGCCATATTAAAATTCTGTTTGAGAAAATACATCCATGCCACACACAACCTGTAGGTTTACTTTATCAATCAGGTTTTCTTACAGCTTCAGGGGCAAAGTACAGCATATTTCATGCCCTCGTGCTGCTTCCTTCAAAGGCAGACATTTTTGCTGAGAACAAGGATTTATCTTGGTTAAAATAACATTTTCTGTGAGATACAGCATGAGTTAGATTGCTAGGGCTGAGCGGAACGTAAGTGACTTGTACTGAAACTGCCACTGTTGGAAAAAAGGTTTATTTGCTGTTCATCACAGTGGAAAGCGAATTTTTGTGGGTTTACTTTTTTTTTTTCCACACTGACTTTTTCTCCATTTGCTCCTAGGTGGTGCTGCAGAGCAATCTGGAAACATAGAAACTGGAGATGAAATTCTTGCTGTTAGTGGAAAATCATTACTTGGCCTCATGCATTACGATGCCTGGAACATTATTAAATCTGTACCAGAAGGCCCTGTACAGTTACTGATCAGAAAACGCAGAACTTCAATGTGATGGAAGCATTACATCTAATGACACTTACTAAGAGAAAATATTTAAAACTGGCTGGAAGCTGTCTTTTGTTTCTAAAACCAACACAGAAGTGTCTTAATACTCTACGGAGAGGTGCTAAGAGCCTTGGAGAACCACTGAGCAAGCATGTGAAGAGCATCATAAAATCTCACCTAATTATCAAGGATGAAGGAAGCCAAATGTTAGAGACATTTTTGTATTATGTGGCAGTTTTAATGGAACTTCAAGACCTCTTCTGGGTTTGATTTTAAGTATTTTGACTGAGATAAATAACACTGTGCCTGTCCCTGCTAGTTCTAGTATCTGCAGAGGGAGTATGACTTGTTGGTTGCCATCCTGTTGACAAGGATGGGTATTTAGACTGTACTGTATAACGCAGCTGTAAGAAGACTTCAGAACACTTACTAAGGGTCTGGTCCTTTTCTGTTGTAATAAGAGAATGTCTGGAACAATCTCACTTTATTCTTCTAAGTGCAGTTTTACTAAAAATGCATGACACAAGAGTATAACTTTGCACAATTTTAATGCCTAAAGCATCAGCATTTTGTTGCAAAACTGAAAAATCCTTCCATTGTGGTGGATGCCAAGTCAGTTCGTCAGTTTTAAGAACTGATGAACTGACTCAGCATCTGCCACAATTGAACTGAATTTTAGATGTAACTTGTATCTGAAAGCACTTGGCAGTAATGCGGTAGAAATCTGTGAGCAAGAGCACCATGGCCACCAAGGTGTAGACGGAGCTGTTAGTTATGATTAAAATGGGAGCAATAAAAATCGGGGTCTGAATTTTCATATTTAAGGCTTGTAATGTTAGAGACCTTAAAAATACATATATTTTTTTAAAAGAGGGATAAGTTTGGGTGCTGAGCTCTTGCAGATCTCACAGACTTCAGCGATCGCTAAGTACATCTGAAAGCCAGGCTGTTTTTATTTGGCTGCAGGAGGGATTTTAACATATTAAGTCTGAACTGGCTATATTTGTGGTGGCTTTTAATTGCTCTTTTTTGTCTTCTCTTGTCCAATACTTATTTTTGCTTGTGTGAGAGTGGGTGAGGGTGTGCGTGTAAGATACAAGTACAGCTGGCTGTGTCAGGAAGGTGCTGACGCTGAGCATTCTGGATGGTGAAACTGAAGACTGTTTGTGTAGACAGGAGAAAATGTGGTGTTAGATACAGCAAAACTGACAAGGTTGCAGTGCCGTGAGCGTTTCTTTTTGGTTTTCTCACCTCTACTCACGGTAGAGGCATCAGTAGCAGGCTGTGCTGCTGAGTGTTACTTACAGTCTGCTGTGCTGGGAGCAGAGTGTGTGGGTGCAAGAGATTAGACTCTTACTTCTCTTTCTGCATCTGGGATAGCTAAACACTGTAAAAGAGATACAGGAGGAAAGGGGCCAGTGTCCTTATCAGCTGAGGACAAGTTGTTGGTTCCAGAGTGCTCAGGTTGTGTGTCGCATTAGGCTGGAGACTGCTCACAGCCAGCATGCCCAGGGTGAAGAGCTCTCAGCCTGGAGATGGTCCAGATCTAAAGTGCCGCCTATGTTTCTAGTGAGCCGAGGCACTGCGTAGCTGTTGCACAAAGGTCTGGGCTTGTCGCTTGGCCCTGCCCCAAGATCATACTGTAGTTCAGTTTATTTACATTTATTCAGCAGTGCTTGGAGCAATTGCTTCCGGGTTAGTGGAGCGCTCGCTTTGCTTCATTTCTGTGACAGCTTCATTAGACGGCAACTCATGACGTGCAGAGGAGAATCCAGTTCTGCGAAGCAACCCGAGACCAGGCGAGCAGAAAAGCTGTGTGATATTTCCCTGAAAATGAATAAATGTAATTCTTTTTCAGTGACACATTAGCACGTGAATCCAGGGAGAGATGCAGCTTTTGGTTACAGGAAAGGCAATTCTGTGCGTAGTGCCACAGCTGCTTTGCCTGCAGGATTTCTGTGGAAACCGATTCCGGTTCAGTGCTGTGAAAGGACAGAGGAGCTGGGTCCCCTGTGAGCCCAAAGCTCAGCCACTCCATCGGGACTGGTCCTTGCCTCCGGTCACCTCCATGGTGGGAGAGGCTTCAGGAGGATGCAGCTTTTGGGGTCAGAGGACCACAATGAGGTTGTCAGCCTGTGCTAGGATACAAGAGGTTACCCCTGCATAGTTGCTGAAAAACAGAGAGAAGACATTTGGCAATGACAATTAAACGGCAAGGCTTTCTTCAGGAGTGACCCAAATCTGATTGTAATAGCGTGTATAATAGATACATAAAATGCATGTGGAATTTAATGCAGCGTAGTGAATACATACCTGTATACACATAATACGTACAAGTGCAGTACTGACTTTTGCTGCTTTAATGTGGTAAGTCACTGTTGTGTTTTAGAAAATGGCTTATTTTTTTTCAGTACACAGTTTGAAATTTTGGAGGTTCCAATGCAGAGAGGCGTATGTCTCTCTTGCTTCTAAACTGGTGTGAGCTCAAAGGTAAAGTCTTCATTTTGTAAATTAAACTTAATTTGAGATGTTTTAAGATGATAGGTGGTAAATATTTTCAGATGCTTATTTGCAGGTACTGTTTATTGTGAGTGATTTAGAAGGCTTTCATTTTTCAATAATTGAATACTGTTTGGTGTTTTATTTTACATGCACGTAGATATGTGTTGGCTGAGTAACAGCAAAAAGGGGGAGATTTTTGTGTGTGATTCCGTAGTGGCTATAATTTAAAAGTTAGGTTTAGTGTTTTAAGTCAGATAGTTACTATGGTTAGAATGATAGACTTTTCTACTAACATTACAGCAAGAAAAAGAAGAATATTTAACCCTGATTGTTTCTATTCCTGAAAATAGTTTTGTTTGTTTCTTTGTTTTGTGAAAGAACAAGAAACATCTTTACTGATGGTACCAGTGTTGATATGATTACAGTTGCATTTCCTGACGTCTCTGTTGGGGTGACTTTCCCCACAAAAGCGCCAGGATTTAGGCAGTCTGGGTCTGCTGTATTACAGACAGGATGGACAGACCAAACAGATTTGGTGAACCTTTGGTTATGCACCTGGCAAAGTAAAAGTTCTTTTTCTAAGAGCCTGGTTACACCAAAATGACAGAGGACATTGCATTAGTTCATCACTACTCAGTAGGTTCACAAGCATTTTTGGCCTTGCTGTTTGCATATGGGTCCCCATAGTGATTCTTTGCCATGCTGCAGGGTTGGCCAAGCTCTAGGAGAGCAGTGACTCTCCAGAGACTGGAAGTTGCATCTTGGAAGACCAAAAACTCAGGATGAAGTTACAGACTTGGTCCACAACTCTTCACCAGGGACCTGAAGTCCTGGGGCAGCTCAGGGTGCACATCCTGGATATGAGAGTGGGCTCTGGTGCGATACTGCCATTGCGTGTTTTGCAGCCTTTTGTATCTGGAAGCTCCTTCCAGCTTCTGTGGGGATTTGCATCTGTATTAAAAACTGTGAGATTAGGCCTAAATTAGGGAGGGAGCAACATCTGATCATTTTCTTGCTTAAAAAAAAAAAAAAAGGAGAAAATATGAGGGCAGGTAAGTATTAATAAACAATTGAGTGATTAATATTTTCTCATGATCTTCACTAAACTCTCGTTAATGTTCTGCAGTGGTTCTTGTCAAAATCTGAAGAAACTATTCCCAGATGGGAATGTTTACCTGGTTCTACATTTAGGGGATATAAATGTATACGTGGAACTATTGATAAGCAGTAGACTAGATTATATGAGAAATGGGGATCCCACTGTAGTTAGGTTTTGAGTGTTAGGCTGATACACTTATTGTATGATATTGTATATTTACACTTTTATTTATATAAATAAAACTTCTTTTAATGAAAACTGTTTAATATGCCTTGTATATTACAAAAAAGTGAGTGCAATAACATGAAATAGATTGTACATTTTTCAATTTGCTGTCTCTGTTATGTAAATCTGTATTGCCATAAACTGTTTTGTTTCAGGTTTTTAGTGATTTTGAAAATAAATGGTATCCTTAGTACTTGTCTGGATATTTATTTCAGTACACAGTTTGAAGTTTTGGAGGTTCCAATGCAGAGGCATATGTCTCTCTTGCTTCTAAACTGGTGTGAGCTCAAAGGTAAAGTCTTCATTTTGTAAATTAAACTTAATTTGAAGTCTTTTAAGATGACAGGTGGTAAATATTTTCCCCAGCCACTTCCCCGTTCAGAAGCTCGCTGACTCTTAGCTCCTTTGAGACTTTAAGCTCATCCTTCACATCACTTGCCCTGCAGAAGGATGGAGCTTGGGCAAGCGAAGGCAGAAGACCTTGTTCCTCCTCCACGGCACACTTTACAGGAGGAGAGTTATCTGCGGTGATGAGAACAATTCATACAGATGCAGACAGAGGCGCACAGGCACAGAGTTCTTGTTAGCAGCGAGAGCAGAGCCAGGCAGAGCTGAGCTCTCTTTTATTAACAGTTCTCAATTTATACGTTTACAGATACAGGGCTGGACCAAGAGATTAGACAGTTTTTTCAAAAAATGTTATTCTAAACACACTGTTGTGTATTGATAAGGATCATGGCTGAAACATTGTGGTGAAACTAGTTCATCCAGCCACAGGAGATGACACATTCTGTATAGGGTGAACTGCGATTTACATATCAATGACAAGCTAACGAGCCACAGCCCAGGCGAGCTGGCCCATACCGGAGGTGGGGGATGTGCCGGAGGGCACATGGCTCCATCTTCTGATATGCCCAGCTTGGCACACAAAGGGGAAAAGCTGAGACCCTTCAACATGGCCCAAGACTTGTCGATCTTTCGCAATCACCCCTTCCCCCAGACTTCTGATATGCCCAGCATGGCACAAAGGAGAAATGCTGAGACCCTTCAACATGGTGCGGGACTTGTCGAGACTTGTCGATCTTTCACAGTCATGCCTTCCCCCCCAGACTTTCCTCTACTCAGAGGGCTATAAAAAAGCTCACCTAAAAGAGCATAGGTAGGGAACTTATCACCCTGAGGATGCTCCATCCATCAGCCTCGCCCTGGGAACTGGAGGACGCTGCGCTCCTGAACTACAAACCCCAGCATCCTCACCATGGGACACCGGAGGCCATACATCATCATACAAGTCTTCTCATCCACGCTGCGGAGCCGTAAGAGTGGCTGGATCCCTCACCCTTTTCTTTCTTCCTTTCTCTCTGCTCTTTCCTTCTCTCTTTTTTCTTCTATACCCCTATTTCTTTATATCTTTCTCTATCTCTTATACCTTAGTTTTCCTTCCCTCTCTACCACTCTCTCTCTTTTCCTTTTGAACATATAAGAGTAACATTATCTTAAGCTCTGCTGTTGGATTCTTGTTAAGTTTTGTATTATAGCTACTAATGGTTGCCAATACATTGCTTGTAGAAGGACTTTTGCCATTATACTTTTGCCAAACCACTATTCGCTGTAACTAGTATTCCAACACGTACTTTTAGTAAAACTCATAATTGAATTGGACCCCTGGAGTGATTGTCTGTCATTCACTTCACATAACCGTGCAGAATTAACCCAGAGTTAACTCACACCTGATCTCATCTGTTGAGTCAGGGCGTGTGTCGCGTTCAGAGTTAACTCATCACTCATCCCATCTGTTGGGATGGGACACACACCACACTCATGTTGTAACTGTTTTCAGTCACGTTCCCATGCATATCTTGTGGGCGGCATTCCGACCCACTCAATCACATACTCAGGCCCAACATTCACGCATCATACATATGGGGGTAGTTTTCCGACCTGAGATATCCTTCTTACTGGCCTGGGCTATCACTTCTTACACTCATAAAAAACATACTTCTGTATAATCTGTCCAAGGCCCTTTAGCTGGAACTGCACATCCTGCCATTCCCACATCTCGCCCTTTTTTGTTTTTGAACATCTGGTTCACAGTGAGCGCAGCAAGGACCCTGGCTTTATTCTTCTTTGCATTCTGTATCATTCTCCAGATGATTCGGAAGACTACAAGAAAAAATATTACACGAGCACATCCAATTCCCACAAAAACTCACACATGCAGATTGAGGCCTGAAAACCATGTTTTTGGGTCTAATCACTTTATGCTATTAGATAATATTAGCTATTATGTCTTGCAGTGTTAACTCTTGCAAATCATGCAATTGTTTTTTGCAGGGCACTGGCTAAATCCTGAACCAGGCCTTGCACATCAGCTGAGAGTGCTCTCTGGAGATGCTGTTTCACTTGTGTCCATTCATGAACACTATCATTTCATTTCAACAGTGTTACACATAAATTCTTTTGAGTATATTCCCAATCACAATGCAGTTTTATTCTGGTAGCCAAAGTGTTCTTTCCATCTCCTATCCACAACAGGGCTGCTTCACATACATTTGTTGCAGATGTGTGAATAGTTGTCGAGTTTTATTCTTCCTCTTAGATGACTGCTCTCCAGTCTCTGCAGAAATTGTCTTTATAGAAAGAAGTTTGACTCCTTTATCTGTGTCACAGAGGCACTCGAAAGTCAGTTTTAGGTGGACAAGTACCAAAACAGACTTAATTCTAGCTGGAAAAGTGTAGCCAGTAAACTGACTAGAGACAGTGTTTATACAATAATTTAGCACTCCAACAACAGAAAATACATGTTCAGATATCAGTTGAGGAGATTATTGGGGTAAAACAACATACGAATAATGAGGAACCACAACGTGCATTTAGTCACTCACAAGAAGCAAAACTACAGGCCTCTCACTTCAGGGTACTCACAAGAAATAATCACTCGCCTGGGTTAGGTGAAGACTCATTCAAGGATATATCCAGTAAATAACCACTCACTCAAATGAGGAGGTGAGGTGTTCTCAATCCCGGGAAGTCTCCTTAGACGGTGTTCCTGTCTAAGGAAAGGGCTCCAGTTTATAGACCTGCAGCTCTGAGAAGACCACTCAAAGGGTGTCTTCAGTGGGAACCCCGTTTTATAGTCTGGTCAGATGTGGCTGTGGGCATTACAACATAGTCCAGAAGCTTTGCAGTTGCTCTGGGCACCTCCTTTGTTAAGGACCCTGTAAAGTGAGTGCAGGTCCCACCCCTCCTACCCCGCAGCTGGTGGAGGTGAAGTCACCCTGCCCCGGGGCAGGGGAGGATGTGACTGACAGTGCCTTGGCACCACCCTGGGTGTGCATGTGGGGACAGGCACAGCGGGGCACAAAAGGTGCTAAAGAAACATCAACTGCCCCGCTGAAGGCTCCAGATCTCAGGGGGTTGTGCAACTGCCACACAATCCACCCTGTGACCACAGTCAGCTGACAGGCTACTTTGGAGTGGTGGTGCAGTCACCTCTTGTCTCCAAAGTCAAAAGGGGGCATTCCGTTGGTGAGTTCGAATGCCCATTGTGGATCATCATACCTTATATGTAATTTTCCTGTTATACATTATCATTACAAATCAACCTACTATAGAATAGAATAATACAAATTACAACAATTACCGTCATCCTGATAAGGAAAACAAATGCATTGGAAGTTTTTTCACCGGCTAGTCCCCAGTCCAAATAATGTAAATCTGTACCATTCTGCTATGCTAGTGCCTCTAATTTACAGGGGACCCAGTACAAACTCAAAACATCTTCTGTGCTTACTTTAGATACCTTGCATGTTAAGCCCCAAAATGGAAACAAAATCCAGATTGCTTTGAACCACCCCTCCATCCCCCCATCACTGCTAAAACAAGTGAAACTTCTCTGACAAACAATTGTTAACTGGTTTCTTAGAAATACATACAGAAGAGGTCTCAACAAAATACTGTTGTATTTGATTAAATTTAATCCAATCCTTGTTTTCCAGTAACTGACCTTCTGGTGGTATCCATGCACCACCTACCCAGTGTGTGTCATTGTTACTGCACTGTTGCAGGAGATGATAGCCAAATAGGCTAAGGAAGTGTTAATTGGAGCGAGGGGCCTGCTGCTGCCATCATAGTACTTGCATTTTGTTGTAACTTCTTTAGCTGCCTCCAGGTAACATCACTGGCCTCTTACTTCCGTCTCTTCTGCTTCTTTGTTGCCCTCTGCTACAAGGATAGACATTGCATCTCTATCATTAGGTCCTGTGTGGTGTTTGTCCAACTCATAGTAAGGTTTAATGTATTTCACAGGAAGCCACTCCAGTCCTGTTGGAATAAGAACATACACATATCGCCTTCTCCAGGTGGTTAATTCTACTCACCCTTGCTATTGACTGTTGTGCAAGGGATCCTGATACAAAACCTTTGGTCTCTGAGACAGTGGATCTGGAGCACAGAAGTGTTTTTCCACTGCTGTGGTAGAGGAGGGAGGCATAGCATGATTCAAAAGGTTTAAAGTATATATTGCATTGTTTAATTGTTCCTGAGGCATCATATTCCCCCTTTATTGTTTTAACAACATTTGTTTCAGTGTGGAATGTGCCTGTTCAATAATAGCCTGTCCAGTGGGAGAATGTGGAACACCTGTGTCATGCGAACCACTCCATTGCTATAAAAAATATTGCGTGGATCTGGCAGTGGTCAGTTTTAATCTGTTGTGGCACACCCAGCATAGCAAAGTAGTCCGTCTGTTCAGTGGCACTGAACATCCTTGCTTTTCTCACTAGTATAAGCAGATGCACAAAGCATACCTGGAAAAGTATCTATACAAATGTGTACATATTTCAAATTACAAAAAGATGAGACATACGTAATGTCAGTCTGCTAAATGGCATTAGCTGTGAGCCTGCAAGGGTTAACTCCAAGGGAGCATGAATTTGTAATAAGGTCTTTGCAAGAGCAAACTATGTCTTTCACTTGTTCGAGTGTCTGATCAAACAACTTTTTTAAAGCAGCAGCATTCTGGTGGAAGAAAGCATGTGAAGCCCTGGCAGACTGGAAGCGGATGGTAACTACAGTGTAAGAGTCTGCAACTGCATTTCCTTCTGTTATGGGACCTGATAAAGTCACATGAGAGCGTATATGAGTAACAAACAGTGGGCGTCTGCAATGCTGTAATGCAGTTTGCAATGATACAAACAATTCAAAGAGCTGCTGTTGCGAGATTTCTTTAAGAAAGGTGGAGGGGATGTGCTGTAGGACCTTGACTACGTACTCAGAATCACAAGTCAAATTTAGAGGTTCCTCCTTAAAAAGCTCTAAGTAATGTAAATCTGTGCCAAGTTCTACTGATTGGGTCAAGCCATCAATAATTTTAACAGAATTATGCCAATCGTTATCTTCACACCAGACCACTACAGCTTCATGAGATTTCCCTGAACCATCAACAAAAACTGTGCAAGCACGTGGGATCTGCCCAAATATAAGTATGGTCTGTGGCCTGATGTCAAAGACATGCAGATTCTGCAGCAATTTACACTTAGGCATTCCAAAAGCTATGCTGTTAAGAAAATCGACTAGTGCAATTTACAAGGTCATAGCTTGCGAAATAAAAAAATCAAAATCAGACTTCACAAGTGGTACCTATATGACAGATGAGTCATGGCCTATTAAGACTTGAATCTGCTCTCTGCATTTTTTGATCAGAGTAACAATCAATTCTAGAAGCTGAGTAATAGTTTTATGGAAAGAATTGGGCAAAAAAAAATCCATTCCAAGTATATCACTCTGCTAGCTTTCTCATCATACTGTCTCACAATAGCCACAGGATGTTTTTGTGTTGTAACTATAAACAGACAAATCTGCAAGTCCAATCGAATGCAGTCAGCCTGTAAGGTTGTCATAATTTGTTCATCAAAGTCTCTAACCCCATTTTGGCTTTCATGTTTATTGGATATTGTTTTTCCTTACCAGATTGAAGTCCTGTTTCAGTTCTATCAGCGTAGTGTTGGCTTTACCGATACTTCGGCTGCCCATACTAGTGGAAATACAGCATCCAAAATTTCCTTGGAGATTTCTTGCTTGCAGCAAGCAGATCTGCACCTTCCAAGCATCTTCTTATGGGACATGCAACTAAACAGAATTCTCAGAAAACGTTATTTGAGCTTACAATTTACTTAACAAATCTTGACCCAAGAGAGGTATAGGGCTTTATGGCAAATACAAGAACTAATCTGTTAAAACTTTGTTCCAAATTTGGCATTCCATTGGTTTCAAAAAACGGTTTTCCTTCCCATGACCTCAAAAGTTAGCATGGTGAATTTACTAAAAAGTCTCTTACAACCAGTTACCACAGAATAAGTCCATTAAAAGATTTTTTGTTTAATTTCCCAGTTTCATTAGAACTACGGATCTGCTGGGGATGCCTTTAAATTTCACCCTCAGACTCCTTCATTGAGTACTACAGTTCTCCAGCAGCAACATTGCTGCGATGGCGGGGGGAATAAAGCCCCCCTTTTGCCACTTTAGCAGCAGACAGACAGGTTTTTCTATTTTTTTTTTCTTTCTCGCTGCAGTTTAGATACAGGCAAGGCCACGCAGGTGGCGTAATCGCTGGTACCAAGTGGGAGGCTCTGGCAAACTCCTTGGTTACAATGAGCTGAGTTTATCTTGCAGCTTGACACATGCCTGAAATATATTTTCAAGCTGTACAGCACAGGCCTGGCATATTTTGCTTTTTTATTTTTCCATTTCATTCCAGCCATAATACACTTTATATGCAATTATAATTAGCTGAGCAATAGTTACACTCCTCAGCCCCATTTACCTTTTGCAATTTCTTACAGATGTCAATAAACACCATACTAACCATCAATCCATTACTTTCATTTTCCTAGATCCAAATCAGTTCATATTCTAGCAACTTTTACATACAACCTCTCCCAAGTTCACATTCATCACAGCATTTAGTTTTGTTTCCCATATCTCCAACTAGCACAAAGTTACTCTAATGTGTAAGGATACATCCTAAGGGGGTGCAAGGTGGTATTTTAGTAGCGGAACCAGTTCTCATTTTGTAATTATCTCCCCAAACAAAACTCTTCTGGTACCAAATATAAATATGCAGATTAAAATACTGAGCTCAGATATGCAAACCAAATACCACGTTCAAATATGCAAATGGATCACAACTACACTTATTCAAGACAATATCTCGATTTTAGCATTGCACTTTTGGACCGCTAACTGCTCAGCCAGGTAAAGGTACCGCTGGGTCTCCCTGACAAAACAGGTCAGCGCACTCTGGAACCCAATCAACACCCACTCCCACGCTGCTCTAGCAAGCTGGACTGGGCAAGGCTTTTATTAGTGTCTCATCTGGGGTGCTACAACTGCTGTCCCAAAACCAGGATTCTTTACCCGGTGTGCATACAAAAGAGCCAAATTTAATACACTGAGATGAGACACAGCCTGTCACAGAGTTGCGCAAGTCTGGATGCTGGAATAAAGCTAGCATGCTAGAAAGAAAAGTAACAGCTGTCACACACAAAATCTTATTATCACTTTCACGCAGTAAAGACCTAAATTACTCATGGTCTTCTGTATAATCACAAAATGTACATTTTGAGTCAATGGATTCTCATGATTTAGCAGTCTGTGAACTTACTGTACCATATAACAGGCAAAGACTTATTAAAACTGTAATATGCTCAAAGAGATACCTACAAAGAAAACAGGTTAATAAGGAAAAATATCTCAAAGAGTGGTCTGCAAGTTTTCTGTGACTTGTGTGTTATCAGTTAATTCTCAGCTCGTTGAAGTTCAAACCGTTTCGCCTGTAAAACTGTCTGCAATGATTTAATGATCTCCTGTAGAGATTAATTTTTGTGCTGCTCTTCTCGCTTTAAAAACAACATTACTTGCAACCAAGTATTATATTTCAAGGTTCTATTCTCTGGCCACTTTTCCCAATCATCTAACATACACAGCAGACACCATTGACTGCAATATTTCACAAGATCTTCCTTCCTTATATTTCCAAGTGCTTTCCTATGTTTTAAAACACCTCCCAACACCGATTGCTTAGTAACACAACTGAAAACAGCCATTCCCAACCTCATCTCGTAAGTAAAAACCATGAGAAGAGGGAGGGAGGAGGGGGAAGCACGGAGCAGTTTGCAGAGCAAGTGGGAGAAGGAGGCAGAAGGCTTACAGTGCACTTACACAAACAATACCACAAAGAAACTGTAACAACAACCAGTAAAACAACTCACATTCCTGACAAGCTGCTTGATTTTCAGAAAAGCAATACACAGAAGCACATAATACGTACGGTAAAACTCATGGATATAGCTTATGTACAGGGGAAGCAGCTTGTTCTATTACTCATGCAAACCCGCAGATCTCTCGTTCAATGAGGACTGCTTTTCCCTGTTACACTCAGCGGTTAGCGTGGTCACAAAATTTTACTCACCCGTTGGATTGCGTGGTCGCTGCCACACGCACTGCTCAATGAAGAGCCTCACAGGGGTCAAACACTCACATGGGGCACCATTTGCAGCGATGAGAATGATTCATACAGATGCAGACAGAGGTGCACAGCCACAGAGTTCTTGTTAGCAGCGAGAGCAGAGCCAGGCAGAGCTGAGCTCTCTTTTATTAACAGTTCTCAATTTATATGTTTACAGATACAGGGCTGGACCAAGAGGTTAGACAGTTTTTTCAAAAAATGTTATTCTAAACACACCACACTCATGTTGTAACTGTTTTCAGTCACATTCCCATGCCTATCTTGTGAGTGGCGTTCCGACCCACTCATTCACACGCTCAGGCCCAACATTCACACATCATACACATGCGGGCGGTTTTCCGACCCAAGATATCCTTCTCACTGGCCTGGCTATCACTTCTTAAACTCATAAAAAACATACTTCTGTATAATCTGTCCAAGGCCCTTTAGCTGGAACTGCACATCCTGCCGTTCCCACAGTTATTGGGGCTGTTTGTGGGGCTGTGTGGAGGAGGCGGGGGTTTCTCAGGCCCTGACCGGCGATGATTGGGGCCTGTGGTCCTCCCACCCACTCACACTGCTGCGGTGCAGAGCCTGCACCTGGCAGTGTTGTCTTCCTTCTCTGACCCAGGAGGAATGAAGGAGAAATGCTCACCTTCTCTAGCACTTTCTCCTAAGTGGCAAACTGTTCTTCTATTCTTTCATTTTCCTTCATCTTGTCCATCTTGTTCGAGATGGGAAACTGGCCAGAAAAGCAGAGTCAGAGAGAAACATGGCTCTGGGGCTAGGCACACCTACCCACCAAGCGAGACCGCGGCACCAACCACCTCCCTCCAACACCACTTCTAGGGTGCTGAACGAGGCACCGGGCACTGCTGGATGTGGCATGGGACATGAACTTACTACAGACGGGGAGACCCCAGGCTCAGGAACAGGAGATCTGCGCTATGACCCCTGTGATTTGCAGCCCTGAGCTAAGGCACTCCCAGCAGCATGCCCACAGACATCAGACCCAGAAAAGCTCAGGAGAAGGCCTTCTGCAGAGCCTGAGAGGCCTCTCAGCTCTCACCTGGACAGTGAAAAGGTCATTGAGGAGGCAATATCTGCTCTCTTCTATCGTCCCTTGGGGCTCTGTCTCCAGCCGTTGCTCCATGTCACTGCACTGTTCACAGTCCTGGAGGCCCAGGGCCCTGGCCATTAGCACACGGAGGGCAGCGTAGTGCTGCCTCAGGTTGATCTTGAGCAGGTCCACTGCAACTACCCTGCCACTCAAAACAAGAGGGACTGAGATCCCCAACAGCCCAAGCCTTTGAAGACTAAAGGGGTGGAGATGCCCTTGGGGGAAACTCTTCAGCCACCCATCTCCAAGTGCTTCCCAGAGAAGGCCAAGCTTTCCACTATGAGACAGGGCACAGAGGGGCAGTGGTTGCCAAGCCACTGGGACAGCTGGGTCCAGAGCCTGTATCTCCGCAGTGCTGGCCCAGATCTCACTACGTGCCCTGTGCACAGGGGCTCACAGGGCTAAAAGGCAAGGATGGAGCAAGTGCCGAGTTTGCCATTGGGCTCCAGACTGTAGCAGCCTGCCTCCCAGAGCACAAGAAGGTTTCTCTGCCCCAGTGCTCCTTCTGGGAAACAGGCAGAGGGCAAGCAGGGCTCCTGGGACAGGCCACCCTGCTCTCCGTTGGGTCTGGAGTCAGATGAAAGCACTGAGCATGGGGTCTTTCCTTCTATCTGTGCCATGCCCAAAGGTGAAGGCAGAAAGGCCACGGCTCAAGAAGCCACTTCCAAATTCCCAAAAAGACAGAGGTGGCAGAAGGGCACACAGGAGCTCCTAGGGAGTATCTCCACGAGGCTTTTTTAGGAGGCTGCAGTCCTGGGGCCAGGCGCACTGGCAGAGAGTCTGGAGTGTTTCATGGCTGTCACGGGATGGGCAGTGGCAGTGTCCCAAAGCTACAGGTCAAAAATCAGCACCTCTGGCCAGCATCCTGGGCTATGTAGGCCAGTTCAGTAAGTAAGTGGCTCTTTCCAGAGCCCATCAAGCCCTCAAATGCCAGGATGTGCCTTTCTTGAAAATCCTGGTAGGCTTTCAAGCAGCTCTGAAAGACCTCTATCTCCTTCTCCTGACCTGTGAAAGCAAACAAGAAAACGAGCTGCTGGGGCGAGCTGAAAAGCAAAGAGCTGTCCCTTTTGCTGGCACCCTCCACCACCGCTTCCCATACCGCCACCACATCCCCCAGCTGCCTGCACCAGGCCTCCTCCCACCCACTCATGCCAGCTTTTGCACTTCTGCCATCCTCAGGACAGCAGGGATCTGCCTGCCCCATAGCACAGTTCCCATGCCCTCTTCCCTGTCCTTCAGCCGGTCCCACACAATTCCCCACAGTGATCCAGCACAGGACTGGAAGGGATGACTTGAGTCACTGCAGGCAAGGAGAAGAAACGGATTGAGAAGAGCAAGATGTTCTCCAACTACCCAGCAAGGGGCCGTACTCTGACCTCTTCTTGGTAAGACCCTTGCCAAATACGCTAGAAGAAGGGGAAAAGAAAACCCAAGCCCATTAGTTGGTGAGAGGACAGGGGATGTAGAGAAGCAGCCTGGCATGGAGCGGCAGGGTGTGCTCCTCACACACCTGCTGTTCCCCTACACTTCCCCCAGCCAAAGTTGAAGCTGACACACTAGGACAGCTTCAAGCATAAAGAAGCCCAATGGCCTTGGAAAGACAGGAGGACATATCAAGGGTCCATCACCAGAGGCCAAACCCAGAGAAATCAGAGACAGGTGAAGGAAGGCCATGGGTGCTGTTGGCTAGCAAACAGCTCTACCACGTTGGCCAAGAAAGAGAAGTGTCTTGGAAAGGAGGACTTGTGTCACTGAAAGGGCTGGGATGCCAAGCACCGGGCACCATAGTGTTTCAAGTCCTCCTGTAGTTTCAAAGAGATGGCAAAGTTAACATTCAAACTGTCATCCAAAGAGAAGGTCAAATCCTGGCCCAGCAGGAGAGCTGAGATTTCAGCAGGAAGACACGAGGAAGAGTGTCCCAGTGGTCCCCGTTTCTCCATGGGAGCCAGACTGGCACAAAGCTTCCTGCTCAGAAGTAGCTGGGACAAAACTTCCTTGGGTCAGCACTACCAGGCCATGTGGTGGAGGAAGGAGAGCATGGAAAGCACAGTCAAAGGCCATTTGGACAGAGCCTACAAGGCCTAGTTGTGTCTAGCAAGACAGACAAACCTTACCCGTCCCTGTGGTTTCACTCCTGCTCTCTCGGCAGCAAAAGGCAGCAGGGTAGAGTGGCAAAAGGCAGCAGGGTAGAGTGGCAAAAAGCCTCTCACACCAGGTTTTCTAACTGTCTCAGCCACAGGGAAGGGAGCCCAACTTGGTCTTTCTCTGCAGAGCTCCTCTTTGCTGGCCAAGGCTGTGCCCTTGGTGCCACTGCCTTCCTCATCCAGTTCTCTCAGAGGACACTCACCACTTCTTGGTGATTCCCACATATTCGTAGACAGTGCCGGTTTGGCTAAAGCCTTTCATCTTTTTCTCTGGCAGCTCCTTGAAGTAGTAAGCGGGCAGCCAAGAGGCGGCGTAGGTCACTGCATCACAGCTTACCAGCCCAGGGTAGTTCATCATCATTCCGGCTGCCAGATTCACCCTCTGGTCAAGGACTGCCAGAGAGAGAGAGCACATGCATTGATGTACCTGTGCTACCAGCCCCACAGGACATTTCTAGGCCATGCATACAGCAGAGGCCAGCAGAACCCAGGGGAAAAACTGGCCACAGAGCCCATTCTCCCATCCCTGGGCTGTTACTGACCGGCTGCTGGGCAGGCCCTCTCCCATGCTAGCCTCCCACGCCTCAGACACGCGCCTCATACCTGTGTATTCATGCCTGAGTGGCCAGTGACTCCGCAGAATGATGTCCCACTGGTAACTGCAACAGACACTTCCCTGGAACACATGCAGCGAGTGTGGCTTCAGCAGCTGTCCTGCCTGCCCGGCTTCATCCCTTCCTGCACCTCCCCTCGGCGCCAGCCTGGGCCACCTGCCATCCTGCCCTGCCAGCATGGGTCATGGGGACGTGGAGAGCTCAGGGGTGCAAGGGACAGGGGTAGAACACATGCAAGAAGTTTTGGACACTTTCTCTGAGGCCACATTCCCTGAGCTGCTACCTGCAGAAGGCTACAGCCTTCTGGTGAGAAAAGAGGGAGGGAAGAAAGTGCCTGTGATGTCACCACCTGTGATGACAGCAACTTGAGTTCAGGTGGCTGGGCTCCATCGCCGTTCATGGGCCAGTTGCCTCTGGCACCAAGAGCCTTTTGCCCTTAGAATAACAGAATCATTGTGGCTGGAAAAGATTTTTAAGATCATCAAGACCAACCACTAACCCAACACTGCCAAGTGCACCCCTAAGCCATGTCCCTAAGAACCTAATCTACCAGTCTTTTAAACGCCTCCGGGGATGGTGACTCAAGCACTTCCCTGGGCAGCCTGTTTCAATGCCTGACAACCCTTTCTGTGAACAAATTTTTCCTGGTATCCTGCGAGGACGTTTTCGACGGACTCCACATGATCCAATATGAATTCAGCTGAAGCCATTTATTACTTGTTACAATACTCCTTAAATATCTTTCTGCTCTGTCCACACGCTTACAGGCTGCATATCATTGGTTAATAGCTACTGTTCACGTGCCGCAAACTAACAAGGGATTGGATATCAACCGTTAGCAAGAGCTCTAACATTCAGCATTACTTCAGTACAAAATTGCTGACTTGCTGACTCCTAATTTTTTCTTCCTCTTGTTCTCGCTCAAGGCTGCTTGAAGTCATGTAAGGCACGTAGGCTGTTTTGCTCTCTTCTTGCTCACATAGGCCTCACAGGCCTGTTCAGTTCAGTTCCATATAATGCCCATTCTTTTCAAGAAAATCCCTCAAATCTCCCACAGTATCCCATCTAAACCTCCCCTGGTGCAACTTCTTGTTCTCTTGCTCACGTCCTGGGAGAAGAGAGCAAGACCCTCCACGCTACAACCTCCTTTCAGGTAGCTTTCAGGTAGAGAACAAGAAGGTCTCCCCTCTGCCTCCTTTTCTCCAGGTTAAACAGTCCCAGTTCCCTCAGCCACTGGTGCCAGCACGATGGCTGGCAGGGCGTGCTTGGAGGGACTCTGCGTGGCTACCGTGGGCTAAGCCCAGGGCCACATGCCACCACCTCTCAGGGCACCTGCCAGGGACAACGGAGGGCAAGCTAGACGGCACATCTCTTTCTGGTAAGACCCCTTGTGCCGTCCCAGGCAGCAAGTGCCCCCCGCCCCTGTCACATACTCATTCGACATCCTTGAGCATGGCGGAGCATGACTGGAAGATCCGAATAGCAATCTGCAACGCATGAATATTCTCATGGGCAGCTTTTCTCCATTGAGTCCAAACACACTGAGGAACGTGCAGCCCTGCCAAGGACAGATGCAGCACATCTTGCTACAATGCCCAGGAGGGAGTCTCTCCCTCTTGCTCACTGCCCACCCTCTCACGGTCGAGGGAGGCAATTGCCCCCCCACACTCACTTTATCAAACAGGACAACTTTGTTGAGTTCACCCTTGTGAGGATACAGGACTTCTAGTATTATCCTGGTGGCGGTGTGGAGCATCTCTTGGAAATGCACTGACATGAAATGTCCAGCGTACTTCAGAAGAGGCAGCTGACTGGCCGCAGCTCAGACAAGAGGGCCAGTGGCACTCTGTCTTCAAGCTGGAAGACAAGAGCATGATGGCTTCACCAGCCTGCTCTCCTGGGGGCTTACTGCCCACATCAGATACTGAGGGAGAGCAGGTGCACTGGCAGTGGCAGGTACTACTGCAGAAGGGACAAAACCTCCTCTCTGTGCAAATGTCGGGTAGGCTACCCAGCCTGTGGCAGGCAGACACACAACCATAACTCAAATGACCAAGGAGAGAAAGGTGCTCTGGTAACATCCCATCTTGGGACGGGTATGGATGTGAGAGCAGACCCTCAGGGATGCTCTAGGGACTTCAGTGGGATCTGCCGTTTATCTCACTGTCATGTGTGCAGCACATCCAGACCCACACCCACGGTAAGACAAGGAGACAGACGCCCGCCTCCCAATGCCCATGTCTCTCTGAGGACAAGGCACACAACAGTGCAGCACCGGGGCCCCTTGGCTCAAGTTTCTCCCCATTGTCTTCTCAGTGTGCATTTTCTTTTGGTTGTCTGTTCTTGTGAGAACTCCATCTCTGCAATGCTCTGCTTCTTGTGCCCTCCAAAAATGCAGCCCCTTGCAGTGGTGACCTGGCCATACCATCCTGAGAGCAGCTGCTGGTATGTATGTCCTAAGCATCTCCACATCAGAAAAATTTGGCAAGAGAACAGGACTCGTGGCACCTGGGGAGAGAAAATGCAGGTGGTCACTGGGAGGTGTTGGAAAGCAGGGGCTGGCACTGGAAGGAGAGGAGAAAGAGGCTTCTGTATTTACTCCTGTTTCCACCTCCAGGTGCTCAGGGCAGAGCTGTCCCCTGGAAGGAGGAGACAGCGGCAGCAGCAACTGTCCCAGCTGATGCACAGGAGGGCTAAAAGCATGAGTGCTAACTGAAAGGCGAAAGAGGGTGGAGGTGGTTCCTCTCTGGCCTCTGAAGCAGCCAGGGCCTGTGTTTTGGGGCAATCACAGAAGAAGGTGAAGCTGGCACTCACTTTGCCCTTCCAAGCAGTGGCTTCTTGGCCTTCCTGCAAGCTTGCGTAAAGTGTCTCAGCATTCAGACCAAGACATCTGCTCCATGCCTGCAACCTGAAGAAATACAGAATGAAAGCACTGACACTGGCATTGCCCGGGGTTGCAAGGGACAGAGCCTGCCCTCCACTGTCAGTGCCCAGAAAAGGGGACAACAAGCCCACCTGGCTAGATGGGACAGAAGTGCTTCCTCACAAGCACTGGAGCTGGGCAGGCACCAGCCAAGCATTCCCCAGCTGTCAACAACAGCTCCATGACCCACAGAGGACATTGCTGGCCGAGCCAAAAGCCTTCCAGTGCCTCTTGACCCCTCAAACCAAGCAAGCTCAGCTCACAGTTACCCCTGAGATGGAAGGACAAGAGCTTCAGCTGCCTGTCATCTTTCACAGCTACAACTGTCCCCACATTCTGCTCCTCAGTCTTCCAACACCTCCTTCCTTGGTGGCCAGGTCCGGCTCCTCTGAATGGCTCTAGAGGTCATCCCATCCACCTGACTTCACAGATCTGTCGTCTGCAAGATGCTCGGTCATAAGCCAGTGCTGCTCACAGAGCTTCCAGGAGATGGCTGAGAGGTTCACGTCACCTTCCTCCACAAGCCCATAGGCCTCATGAATGTCGTGCATGGCTTGGCCGCAGACACAGAAGTAATGCTGCAAGCCGTCCCCAACACTCACGAAGCTCATGGGCCCGGCAGAGACCACTGGTGAGAGAGGGAGGGAGGGAGAAGCAGAACTGACACAAGGAACACTTTTTGCTTTATGGCCCTCAACATCTCAGCTGTTAAGAAGCTAATCGGAAGCCCAGCTGGGAGACGGGCCCTGAAGTGGGTGTCTAGAAATAGGCAAATGAAACCGACATTCACAATGTGTTGAGAGTGCCAGGCATCTTGATCACCTCCTGCTCCACTGACATGCAGGCAGGTTGTAGATGTCTGCTTGAGAAGGCACAAGAGCCTGCAAAAGCCCTTCTCACAGCCATAAGCAAAGCAGCTCCCCTTTGCCAAAGGCAGGAGAAAATGCAGCAGGGGAAAGGAGACCAAACTGCTCCCACCTGAAAAAATGAAAGGATTGCTACCTCCTCCAGACATTCAAAGGCCCTAATACTTGATCTGACACCCGCTTTGCCTTTTAGTTTCCTCTGTATCTGCAAACGCACGCAAAACCAGCAGTCCTGGTGTCTCATTCCCACTCCGACTGCAGCTGGCCTCTCGGATGCTCACAGGAGATGCTTTCCTTTGGCACTAGCCCCAGTGGGGATCCCCGCATTCCCTGCTGCTGAGAAGCACCCGGTGGCAGGGGAAAATGCCACAGATCTGCGCCTTGCACAGCGCCCATACCTATCTTCAGGCCGAGCTTCTGACCCACGTTGGTGTCACAACTCCCATACTTCTTCTGGACCTGCTGGCTGCATTGCAGCACCAGGCTGAAGGTCCTCGCCACCTCCTCAGCTGTTGTGCGCCACAGCACCAGCACAGCATCCCCTGTAGAAAGCGAAGGGAAGGTCAAGGCTCTGCTGAGACGTAACTCTCCCCAACTGATGCTCAGTGGCAGGGACAGCAGAAATCAGCTGACGTGCTGAGGATGATGGGCTTGTGGGGGAGCATCATCCTGGAGGAGCACATCCTGGGCACGGCGACACCTCCCCTCTCCTGATGCAGCCACAGCAGCAGCCAGCCAGTAGCGGTGGCACCCCCTGCCCCAAGCGCTCCTCTGCAGCTGCAGCACACCAGGACCTCCTCCTCCACCACCCTGACACAGCCCTTTGGCTGCACTTTCGGTGGGGGGGGTCTCCTCCTCTCAGGGCTTCCTTGCCCCCACCCCCAGCCCAGGGCCCTACAAGTGGGGGCAGAGTGAGGGGAGCCACAGCCCTTGCCAAAGGCAAACTGCTCAGGGGAAAGAGAAGGCTGGAGAAAGGGCACTGCATGGGGGGTGTGTGAATGGCCAGAATGCTAGCTCAAGGTGCCACAGAGAGCCTCTTGAGATGAGAGCAGAGCAAATGGCTGCCACAACAGTTACATGCTGCACAGCAGTACACACGGGCATCGGAGTCTGAAGTACATACTGGCAAACTTCAAGACATCTCCACCAAAACACAGCATCTCTGTGGACAGAGAGAAGAAAAGGAAGAGTCAGGTGGACACCTTCTTCCAGAAGACACAGGGCAAGCCCTCTGGCTGGAGAGCAGCCCCCGGGCAAGGGTGCACCACAGCTCAGGAAAGCACCACTCCAGCCTGTCTCCCTGGCAGCACAGAGCCAGCAGCCAGGACGGTGGCTGGATGGCTTCTGAGTAGCTCTGAGGAGGGAGACTCCACAACTTCCCTGGGCAACCTGTGCCAGTGCTCAGTCACCTTCACAGTCAAAAAGTGTTTCCTGACGTACTGAAGGAACCTCCTGTGTTTCAGTGCGTGCCTGTGGTGCGGCCTCTGGTTCTGACACTGGAAACAGCCTGGGTCTGTCCTCTTTGCACCCTCCTGTCAGGTTTTAGACACATTACTAAGATGCTCCCTGAGCTTTCTTTAGGCTGAAGAGTCCCAGCTCTCTCCACCTTTCCTCACAGGAGAGATGCTCCAGTTCCTTCCTCATCTTTGAGGACTCTCTTGCTTTGCTCTGCAAGAGCTGCCAAAGGGGTGGCCACAATGTGCTCATGGACAGTTCAGAAGGGTCAAGATGTCCCCCTGTACGCAGTCCTGATGAGGCTGCATGTCCAATACCGTGTTCAGTTTTGGGTCCCTCCCTACAAGAAAAACACTGAGGTCCTGGAGAGAGTTCAGAGAAGGGCAATGAAGGGGCCTGAAGCACAAGTCTGCTGAGGAGCAGCTGAGGGAACAGGGGTTGTTCAGCCTGGAGAAAAGGAGGCTGAGGGGAGACCTTCTGGCTCTCTACGACTACCTGAAAGGAGGTTGTACTATGGAGGGTGTTGGTTTCTTCTCCTGCGTAGAAGGATGAATGGAAATGGCCTCAAGTTGCAGCAGGGGAGGTTCAGATTGGATATTAGGAAAATTTTTTTCACAGAAAGGGTTGTCAGGCATTGGAACAGGCTGCCCAGGTAAATGGTTGGGTCAGCAGTCCTGGAGGTGTCTAAAAGTGGCATAGATGAGGTTCTCAAGGACATGTTTTAGTGCCAGTTTTAACAGTTGGACTTAATGATCTTAAAGGTCTCTTCCAACCAAAATGATTCTATGATTCTGTGATTCTAGGACTCACCTGGAGACCCTGTCTGCTCTTACTGTTCCTCCAGGCCAGAAAAAGCCCCAGGCCTTACAGGGAGGCAGGACCAGGCTGCTCAGCATGTCTGACCCTCCACTCTCCATGAGCAGCCTCACAGCCTGATGCCAGACAGTCCTGCAGCGTGGCTCTTACCCTCCGTAATGTCAGCAAGGTAGTTATTGGGCATTTCTGCCAGCTCATCGGTGCCTCTGTCTATGCCGCTCCTGCGGATGAATTTCTCAGCCAAAGCAGTGAAACCTGCAAGAAGGACATGCAGAAATCAGGAAATGCCCACATGGGCCAAAGGACCTGGCAGCCAGTTCCATGCTGCCTGGCCCCAGAGCAGTGTCCTGCTGCTCTTTTGTGTGACTGCTGCTTTGTGGGATCTGCCATCCTGCAGCTCACAGGGAAAGGCATGCACATCTTGAGAATGAGCATTGTGTTTTGTTAGTTGTAAATACAGCTGAAAGGCTGAAGCACGTTAGTCCTGTTAACAAAATTAGAGTGGTGAACTGCCGTGTTTGATGCATACACACCTAACCAAATCCTTCCCTTGCTTATTCTCCTGTCTGTGTTCACCTGTCTTCAGAAATCACCAAGTCCTTTGCCATTGCTTTTCAAACTATGTAGTCTGTCTGGAGGCACTTGTTCCTCAAAGACTTTAACGCCAACATTAAAGGAGTGCTAACTAATCAAGAGACATATGTAGTTAAAAGGGATTTCCTCTCTTTTGAGTGTTCACACACATCAATGCATTCTGCTATGAAAAATATTTAAATGTTTTTCTGTGGGGCAGAAAAATTCATCATCGCTGTAGTGTTGTCAAGTGAAATGAAACTTCTCTCCAGAGAACTTTCCTCCTCTAACTTTTGTCACTCTTCTATAGCATCTTCCATTCAAGAATCTCAGAGAAGTTTACAGATAGCAACTATTCCAGCACTGCTGAAAGGTGAAAAAGATTGAGTCTTACACTACAGGTGACGAATGTAAGGTGCAGGAGAAATAAGTTACCGGGTATTTATCAACAAACAGCCATTGTATGGCAGGACCTAGTACCTACCCAGGAGGGCAAGAACCTGCTACTGTCCTCCAGCCATCTAAAGGTCCAGGGCCAACTTTTGGTATCTACCTAATCAGCTTGACAATACAGGAAAAAAATTAAAACCCCTGACTGTGCTGTGTATTTTTCAGATTCTGCAGGATAAAGAAGCTTCCAAGATGTATCATAGCTTGGACTCTTGAAACATATAGTACTGCTAAGCTTTGAACTAAGTACAGGGCAGGGCTCTACAGCAGGAGAAAAGCTTAGGTGTGAAAGGACCAAGAAATACACACAGTGTAAATAGAATTATTTGGCTACTGCTGAGCAGCAGCATAAAGAATCCTCCTGCTTGCCCTCTCTATGGACAGGCTGGAGGCTGAGAAGCAGGAAATCAAATGCTAAAAGTTAGGAAAAGGGCATCTCCCTTATGAGGAAAGGCTGAGGGAGCTGGGTCTCTTTAGCTTGGAGAAGAGGAGACTGAGGGGTGACCTCATCAATGTTTATAAATATATAAAGGGTGGGTGTCACGAGGATGGAGCCAGGCTCTTCTCGGTGACAACCAACAGTAAGACAAGGGGTAATGGGTTCAAGCTGGAACACAAGAGGTTCCACTTAAATGTGAGAAGAAACTTCTTCTCAGTGAGGGTGACGGAACACTGGAACAGGCTGCCCAGGGGGGTTGTGGATTCTCCGTCTCTGGAGACATTCAAAACCCGCCTGGACGCCTTCCTGTGTAACCTCACCTAGGTGTTCCTGCTCTGGCAGGGGGATTGGACTAGATGATCTTTCGAGGTCCCTTCCAATCCCTAACATTCTGTGATTCTGTGATTCTGTGATTCTCTTGTTACGTCTCTTGCCTTGTTTTGCATTGTTAAAACCCTTGTTGCTTTATGTAGTGACTACCATCTTAATGTAAAGTTGTAGTCAGGTTAAGAAGCTCTTCTTCAACTCACATACAGACTCCAACATTTCCGAAAAGTCTTACTGGGAGGATTTTAAAGTTTGGTAAACTTTAAAACTGCGTGTTAGCCTCAATAGCAGCTTCTGACTGAAAGATGTGAATGATAAATCTCTAACCTGCTTTGTGTTGGTTTGCGATCCTCTGAGAAATCATGGCACTGAGTGGCAACACTTTAAAATTTCTTTACTCTTATGCTTGTTTACTTTCATACTTGTAGGGGTGGAAATTTTTTCTGTGTTTCACCACGGGATTTCCCTTCAAAATCAATCCAAGATGGAATTATTTGCCAGAGACTGGAGAGGATTTTCTTAGGAGAAGGAGGGAAGGAGAGAAGTTGCCTGCACTGGTGAGGTTAAAAAAGAATTTGCTGAAGTACATTTGCTGCACTTTAAGAGCTGAACCCTTTGGTGATGTGAACCAGTCAGATCCAGGAATCCTTAACAGGTGCTTCCAGGTAATGGGAACGTTTTGTAGGTGTCAGTCACAGCTGAATGCTACTCTGAATGTTATTCTGAATATTCGTATTCAAAAGTGCTTTAAGCGATGTGAACAAGATTAGAATTAGAGGATGCTTCTGGCCTGTTCATGTAGTAACTATGGGCTGCATTTGTCTATTCATGTGGGAAATCTTTGAGTTCAGTGTCCCAGAGGTATGCTCTTCCTCTTATCATGATAAGGAATTTTTTAAACCATAAAGTGGTATAAAAGCTGTATCAGACCAAGCATGAGATTCCTACATGCCTCAGCAATGGTGGTGTTCAACAAATAACTCCCAAATTACAGTTAATAAACTCTTCCTAGAATATCATAGGAGTAAGTGATGAGGAGAACGCAGAGAGAAGTCACAGAATCACAGAATGGTTGGGGTTGGAAGGATATTATCTAGTCCAACCCACCTGCTAAAGCAGGTACACCTAGAGTAGATTGCACAGGAATGTGACCAGGTGGGTTTTGAATGTCTCCAGAAAAGGAGACTCCACAACCTCTCTGGGCAGCCTGTTCCAGGGCTCTGTCACCCTCAAAGTAAAGATGTTTCTCCTCATGTTTAGATGGAACCTCCTGTGCTTCAGTCTGTGCCTGTTGCCTCTCAATTCTGTCTCTGGGCACCACTGAAAAGAGTCTGGTCCCATCATCTTAACACCTGCCCTTGAGATATTTATAAACATTGATAAGACCCCCTCTCAGCATTCTCTTCTCCAGTCTAAACAGGCCCAGCTCTCTCAGTCTCTCCTCATCAGAAAGATGCTCCAGACTCCTCATCATTTTTGTAGCCCAACGCTGGACTCCCTCCAGTAATTCCTTGTCATGCGGAGCCCAGAACTGGATGCGGTAGTCCAGATGTGGCCTCACCAGGGCAGAGTAGAGGGGTAGGACAACCTCCCTTGACATGCTGGTCACACTTTTCCTAATGCACCCCAGGATACCGTTGGCCTTCTTGGCCACAGGGACACATTGTTGACTCATGGCCAACCTGTTGTCAACCAGAACTCCCAAGTCCTTCACTGCAGTGCTGCTTTCCAGCAGTTCCACCCCTAACCTGTACTGCTGCCTGTGGTTGCTCCTCCCCAGGTGTGGGACCCTACACTTGCCCTTGTTGAAATTCATCAGGTTTTTCTCTGTCCAGCCCTCCAGCCTGTCCAGGTCTCACTGGATGGCAGCACAGCTTTCTGGTGTATAAACCCTTCCTCCCAGTTTGGTATCATAAGCAAACTTGCTGAGGGTGCACTCAGTCTCTTCATCCAGGTCACTGATGAACAGGTTGAGTCTATTGTAGTTGCCACACATATTGAAAACATTTAATATTGTAACAGCTTTCTCAGAATATATTATTTCTTTGATCTAATGGAAATCCTCTAGTGCAGCTGGCTTTCATTTTTTATTTTTCTACATACTGTTGACATTCCTTGTAATTCCATCCCCCCACCTCCGGGGGATGTGGCTGTGAGACCCGGGCAGGGCCTGGGCGTGAAGGGGTGTGGCAGGGCAGGCCAAGGCAGAGCATGGCTCACCTTGCTGATGTTGAAGCTGAACAGCTCCTTGAAGCACATGGGCTGACTGATGAGCAGCAGGTAGAGGGTCCAGCTGTGGCAGAATTTCAGGACAATGATGGCGCAGAGTGGTTTGGAGGTGAAGAACTGGTGCCAGGGCATGGCCAACTGTGGGGGGAGGGGCAGGGCAGGGCTGCCGGTGACCTCTTGACCCCTGACCTGCCCTTCCTGACCCCCCACCAGGGACATGACATCCAGCCCTGAACCCGCACCTGGTGATCTGACCCCGACCCATCTCTGACCTCTGAACCTCGAGCCACCTCTGACCCTAGACCCAACCCTGACCCTGACTCCACCCCTGGCCCCAATTTGACCCCACAGCTAATGCCCCCAGGACTGCCCTGATCCTTACCTCTGACCCCTGACCCTCACCAGGGAGGGTTGGGCGCAATTGGGGGGAGCTGGGGGAATTGGGGTCAATTGGGGGATGTTGGGAGGAAACTTGGGGGACACATTCAAGACACCCTTGTGCAATGTGGCATGTGCAACGGGGAAGGGAACACACGCGATGGGTCCAGCTGTAAGTGCTGGGGGTGCTGCCCCTCACGCACCCCATGCCACTCCCCTCCAACCTGTTGGCGGTGAATTTCTGGCTGATGAATCCCCCTGGGATCTGGGTGACGAAGTAGCCCCAGAAGGAGCCATGGATTATCTGCACCATTTCGGAGTCCCAGTTGAACTGGGCGTGCTGAGCGGGGAGAGGGCAGGGGGATCACTACAGGCAGGACCCCTTCCAAATCCCCCGAACCCCAAAAACCACTGAACCTGCCCCTTCCCAAACACGACCCCCATGCGTCAGCTCCTCCCATGCCTCCCCAAGTCTCCCGTGCCCCCCGTACCTGTCCTTGCCTGCCCCCACTGACCATGGCCACCCCCAGGTCGCAGTGGAAGCCACAGCTGATGCAGAAGCTGATGCCATAGCGCTGGGCAGGCTGAAGCAGGTGCAGTCCAGCAATGCGGACGTGGGCGTTCCCCAACCTGCCTCCCTCAGAATTGGGCACCCCTGAGCTCAGGTCCAGTCCCTCTGCATCCTCCTGCTGCCACTCCAAGAGCCTGCAGGGACAGGGCAGGATGGGGGAATCACACATGTGCAATGTGTGTGCCCCTGCTGCCCGCCCTGTCCCGGACACCTGGGTCCCCCCTGAAACACTGGGTCCCCACCGGATGCCTGGGTCCTCTCTCCTTGTTCCAGATGCCTGGGTTCTCTGGGATACCACCCCTTGTCCCCCCTCTCCCAGCTCACCACTAAATCCCCCATCATGAGCTGAGACTTCCGCCTGTGTGGGGGGAGGGGTGGGCACTCAGATGCCTGGGACCACTGCGAGGCCCTGCCCCCAGTGCAGGGGACCCAGGTGTCCGGTGAGGTTGCACACACACATATGAGTTTGATTGACCTTTTATTACATGTTTTTGTACAAAAAAGGGAATGGGGGGGAGGTGGGACACAGGCATCCAGGGCGGCCCCGCACCCTCAGGCCTGCAGGGGCATCGTCACAGTGAGGACCTGGGGGAAAAGGTCAGCGGTCAGCAGTGGGGCAGCACCTCCTGGCTAAGGAGTGGGGCCGTGGGGAAGGGTGGGGCCAGGAAAGGGGTGTGGCTAAGATAGCGGGTGTGGCTGAGCGAGCAGGAGCCTTTACCTGGGTAACATAGATGTATGTGGCTCAGGGCATGCATCAGGGCGAGGCTCAGGGTGTGGCCCATCACCACGGCAACACTCACCTTGGTTCCACGGTGGAAGTGGGCGTGGCAGTGGGCGGGGTCGGGGGGTCGGGGCAGCCCCAGCTCCAGCAGGGCAGGGCCGCTCCGCTCGCCCTTCAGCAACAGCCTTCCTCACCCAGTCCCAGCCACAGCGACTCCGCCCCTGCCTGGGCGGAGCCGGGCGGGGTCAGGGGAAGGGCCGCAACGGCCCCACCACAACCAGAGTCTCCCCAGCTTCCCCTGGACCAGGTTAAATCTCCCCCACATCTGCCCAGCCCCCACCCAGCCCCACAGCCCCCCACAGCGCCCCTCCTCTGCCCAACAGCTTCCCCCCCAACATTTACAGAAGCCCCCTCACCTCCAACACCCCCTTGGATCAAGTTAGTCCCTCCCAATGACCCCGGTGCCCCCCCCAACTCACGGCCTGTGGCAGCAGCACTCGTGCCTGCAGCACCTGTGAGTGTTGGGACGAGGGTTCGGCCACCACCACGTACTGGGGGGGGGCAGGGCGGCTGCGGGGGGAGGGGTAGAGGTCAGGCAAGGGGGTCACAGGGGGGTGTGGGAGGGGCAGGGGGGTGGAGAAGGTCCCACTCACCTCTCAAGCTCCTCGATTTTGGGCCAAGGCCACGTCCAAATGTTTTGGGCCAAGATGGAGCCCAAGAACCAGCGGTTCCGCAGCACTCACCAGCCTGGGCAGGGGTGGCATGGGGGAGTCACATGGGTGGTGGTGAGATCCTCCCCACCACCCTCTTCCATTTCCACTCCCAAAGTTCATCCCCCAGCTCCTTCCCAGCCCCTCCAGTTGCCCCCACTCCCAGTGCTCCCAGTTCCACCAGTCAGCTCCAGCTCCAGCCCATACTTCGCCACCAGCCCCTCCATGGCCATAGTCAGGAAGAACTCGCGGTACAGGGGGTCGGCCTGCAGGGGAAGGAGGGTGGGGGGATCAGAAACCCCCAAACTCCCCCAACACACCCTGGGCCCTCCCAACCTCCCTCTCACCTGCAGCGTGCGGAAGAACCCTGAGTTCACCACCACGTCATAGGCCATGCAGCCCTGCCCACCTGTGGCAGGGGATGAACAGGGGGTTGGGGGCATTTGGGAGGGTCAGGAGGAGTTGGGCAGAGGGATTAAGGGAGCGGGGGAGGTCAGGGAGGGGGTTTCAGAGGGATTAAGAGGGGTTGGGAGGTTTCACAGCAGGGGTCAGGAGACAGTTCAGGGGATCAGGGGGAGAAGCTGAGGGGCAGGCAGGGTCGGGAGGGGATTGAGAGGGTGGGGGAGCCTGGGGAAGGGTTCAGGGGAGGGGCCGGGGGTCACACAGGGTCAGAGGGGTTGAGCGTGAGGTTTTGGGTAGCTAGGGTGTTGAGGGGATCAGGGGAGAGGTTTGCAGGGCTCAGGGTTTTTTGGGGGAGGGGGATCTCACTGCGGTCCAGCTCGGCATGGGGCTCTCCCAGGCTCATGAGGATGCGAAAGGCCCCGGGCAGGTCCCGTAGGAGGAGGCGGCGCAACCCGGGGCGGGGGGACAACGGCGGGGGGGGCGGCACCTCTCCCGAGTGACAACATTGATAAAGACCTTGGCCCCCCCGGCGCGGGTCTTCACGCAGAACCCTAGGGAGAGGAGACGCAGGGGAGGGTCAGGACCCCCGACACCCCTCCAAATCCCCTAAGACCCTCCCCAAACCCCCTAGACCTGGCTGCGGGGTCACAGCGCGGGAGGGGCCGGTGGGTGGAGGCGGCTCCTCGTCGTCCTGTGTCACCTGGGGAGACAGAGGGATCTGGGGGGTACACGGACGGACGGGGCGGGGGAGGCGGATCAGTCCCAGTTCCCCCCAGTCCCTGCTCCCCTCGCCCCGGGCTCCCCCCCCCGCGACCCTACCTGCAGCAGAAGCCGCCGCAGCGCCTCCTCCTCCCCGTCGTCCGCCTCCAGCTCGGCCGACAGCAGCGACGGGTCCGCGGGGACGGGCATGGCCTGGGCGGGGGCGGGAACGGGAGGAACCGGGAACTGGGGAGGAGCCCGGAGGCCCCAAACACCGCCCGGGCCCCGCCGAACCACGGCCCCAGGGACACCCCCAACCTCAGGCCGCCCCGCCGTTACGGGCCGCTACAGCTCCTACTTCCGGCTTCCACCGGAAGCGTAGGGGAGTTTCTATGGTTACGGGGCTGCTCTCGCCGATCATCTCGTTGGTGCGATGGCGGCGGCAGCGCGGGCGCCCGTCCCTGGGATCTTCAGCTCCATGGAGGAGGGAGCCAGGCCCGGGGGGGCCGCAGCGGGGGAGGTGAAGGGGAGGCACACGTGTGGGTCCCAGGGGGGCGGGGCAGGAGAGCCCCAACTCGGCGCCAAGCGGGACCTGCACAGCAGCCGCCTCTGGGTACCGGGGCGGGAGGGGCCTGAGTGACCCCTGGTGACTCCTGACCTGCCACCTCCCAACTGTGACCTCTGACCTGCGAGTGCGACCCCAATAAACACCCCTCCCCCCGCCCCCGACGAAAAATTTAAATGATCTAATGGGGGTTATCAAAGAGGTAGTGAAACAATCACAAGACCTTAGACAAAATAGAGAAAGTATGTGGATTAATAAGCCGTTATCTCAAATGGGGAATATTTGACTTTCAGGGTGGCTAGCATCATTAGTGCAAACAGGAATAATTATTTTAATCGTCATATTTGTGTTTATCATGATTTTAGGATGTGTAACGAGAGCCCCAGAAAAAGCGGTTTGGAAATCAATGCTCAAGGTTCTATTTTAATGAGGGTTGAAGCCTGGTGGCCACAAACCCTCAAGAAAAGAGGAAGGATTGATGATACCTAAAATCAGCAATTAGTAATAAAACAAGTCTATACAAATAAGGGTCGTAGGTTTTAGGCATTGACTAAGTTAATAAGGGTCACAGATGTTAGGTGTTAGACACTTGTTAGGAGTTAAGCCACAAGAATGGTATTTGTTAAGATAAGCAGAAGGGCAGGAGACAATGCCCTTGCTCTCAGAAGATCAGGTGGCGACACCAGCGCAAGCAGGTTCCAAGCTGAATAGCAAAGGAGTGTAATGCATATGTAAAGCATTTCTTGGAAATTTAATGAGTATGTATGATCTGTGTGGATATAACCTGTGCCTTGGAATTGTTCAGGGCCCTCACTAGGGGGATAATCCCCGTGGGTGCTGGTGTGTTAATAAAGGATGTTTGCTTTTAAAACCGCATTCTTTTTTTGTTTGTTTTAGAAGTTTCTTCAATTAGCCAATTTACAGTATCAGTGTCAGCCCAGCTGGATATTTGCTGAAGATCTCAGGTATTAAAAAAAAAAAAAACAAACACAAACAAACTCTGCACTTTCTGATGAGCCTTGCACCAGACTAACATATAAACAAAACCTCCCCATGCAATAAAGTTTCCCTAATAGTAAGGAATGAGAAGATTATTTTGTGTTACTTTTCAGTTGATACAAAGACACAAGGGAGACCAAGGCAAGCACAATGCTTTATGGCGCCTGTGGAGGCTAATATTTACAATCCTGTCCTTCAGTCAGAGCTCAAATCAGCTGGGAAAGAATGGCTGTCAAAAACACTGTTATCCCAAGGCAGGAGAGTATACTGGTAGTTAATGTGTTAATAAATAGTTAATAAATGAGATCTCATTAAATTTCATTTAAAGCTTGTTTTTTATTATAGTAAAGGAGGTTGAAGTTTCACCTTGATAATTAGGCTCATTACATTCGACAGAAATAAAAAAATTGATTTAATAGCAGAGGTAGCTTGGATCGAAACAAAGAAATTGACTCAACAGAATTAGATTACACTGTTAGGTGGGAATTCTTTATGTGCAGTGCTGGAGTCACACTGGAAATTCTCCACCATAAGTGCTCGCCACAACAGGACGATCTCATGCAGCTTATATTTACAAAGGCGTTGCATATTCATTACAGTTCTTAGGAATTATTGACATTCAATACCCCCAGTCTAAGAAATTATTACATAAACATGAGGTTAATTATTTCACGGTCTTTGCTGCCATCTGGTGTCGTTTTACAGGCATTGCAGTCTCTCTAGTGGGGTGTTTACTTCCTCCGAGGGTTTTCTCATAGTCTACCTCACCTGCCCGCTCGTTGAACTTTCCACGTTGGCAGCTCTTCGCGCAAGTGCGATTAGTACATACTTACATAAGTAATTAATTAGTGCAAGCCTTGAATTATACTTCTTTATTCTATGGCTTACTTACGATACATTTGTTAGTGTGCAGCTTCGGATTTGACCTGTCCAGATATTTCCTTTAGCTCATTTCAGGCTATGATAGTTTTCACTAGAGATTCGTGTTAAAGCCAGCTTGGAGTAAAGGCTTTTGTTACTGCAGTTGTACTTATTGGAATCACTAAGATCAACATCGAGAGAACTTTGAAGTGGTAGGTCCTACTGGTTCCGACATTCATTTCTTATCTGGCGCTTTCTTCAGTCTTGAATAGTGAATCCAGGCAGGTTGCTCTTTAACCTTGATTGCAGTAGAGGTCATCGGCAACCCTTGTCTTCTAAAGGCTGACCTGAAAAAGCTTTAACGTAAGCCAAATCTGCTGGCCTAAGGGGATGAATTGGTTGATTTAACCCTCTGCCCTAGTTTCAAGCACTCAATTTGCTGCTTTATTTAACGGTTTACCTAAAGCTATCATATATTGTCATAAATATGCTTCTCCTAACTGACTCAGATCTTCACCTTGGTACTTAGCATGACAGAGCCTACCACTGAGAATTTCAAAGGGACTTAAATTCTCTCTGGTTTGCTAATTCTAAGCAACACAACAGGAGGTGCTTGATTCCAGTTTAGATTTGTCTCTTGACAAATTTTACTCAATTGCTGTTTAATCAAATGATTCATTTTCTCTACCTGTCCGCTGGCTTGTGGCCTATAAGGTGTATGCAATTGCCAATCAATTCCCAGAGCTTTGCTAACCTGTTGTACTACCTGCGCAATAAAATGTGGACCTCTATCAGAGGACACCACAGCAGGTACCCCGATTCAAGGAATTATTTCATTTAACAATGCTTTAGTAACTTCTCTCGATTTGTTAGCTCTGCAAGGGAAAGCTTCTGGCCAACCTGAGAAGGGATCTGCTAACACTAACAAATACCAATACCCGCCTTTTCTAGGGAGCTCAGAGAAATCTATTTGCCAGTGTTGTCCTGGTATGTTTCCTTTCCCAATTGTTCCTATCTGTACCCAACTTACAGTATTCGGATTATTCTTCAAACATACCTCACATTGCTGAGTTACTTGTTTTACTATGGTATACAAATTCACTCCTACAATTCTTTTAATCAAACCCTGGTATAGAGCATCAGTTCCCCGATGAGTTTTGTTGTGTTCTCCTAATACAATTCCCCATAACACATTGTAAGGTATTACTACTCTACTACATCAGCAGTGATGGGTCATTTTGAATCTGACCCTACTTCTATTTTTGCCTGTAAATTTTCTATTAATTTCTTGTCATCCTTTGTATAGTTTACTGATGTTGGTCCAAGAAGGCAGCCATCCAGGATCACTTCCGTATTTGTATCTGTCCCTTCAGCAGCCTGTTCGGCAGTGTAATCTGCTAGCTTGCTCCCAGTCTTTTCGTCAGAGTTACCCTTTTGGTGCCTTCGACAATGCCTAATGGCTATCTTTTCTGGTAACCTCACAGCTTCCAATAGCTGAAGTATCTCTTTGGTGTGTTTAATCTGTTTTCCTTGCACTGTTAACAGTCCCTGTTCTTCGCAAATAGCTCCATGAGCATGTGCTACTCCAAATGCCTATTTTGAATCAGTCCATGTATTAATCTTCTTCCCTTTGGATAATTCTGATGCTTGTGTGAGTGCAATTACCTCAGCTGTCTGGGCAGAAGCTCCTGCAGGTAAAGATTTGGCTTCAGTTACCTTGCGGGTAGTTGTCACAGCATACCCAGCTTTACGTACTCTTTGCTTTACAAAGCTGCTCCCATTAGTAAACCAGGAGTCTTCAGCATCACCTAATGGTTATTCCTTTAAACCTGGTCTACTTGAGTAGACAGCCTCCATGGTCTCCAGGCAGTCATGGACCACTGGTTCCAAAACAGTGATGATGAGGAAAGAGGCTGGATTGACAATAGTAGTAGTAACAATATTTACATCATCTTGTTCTACTAATACTGCTTAGTGTTTCAGAAACCTTGAAGGGGATAACCAATGGTTACCTTTTTTTCCGGTATCACAGTGAATGTATGAGATACCAACACAGTCACCTTCTGACCCACAGTAAACTTGTGTGCTTCCTGTATGTTGAGGACAACAGTTGCCAGAGCTCTCAGACACCCTCGCCAACCTTTGCTTACATCATCTAATTGCTTAGAGAAGTAAGCTACAGCCTGTTTATAAGGCTCCAACCGCTGGGCCAGGACTCCTAAGGCAATTCCTTGCCTCTCATGGGAGAACAACCAGAATGGTTTTGTGACATCAGGGAGGCCTAAAGCAGGAGCTTTCATAAGTTCTTTCTTCAGCTGTGCAAATGCCCTTTTGGCTTCCCCTGTCCAATTCAATTTAGAAGGGTTATTTTTCAACAGGTCATACAGGAGTTTTACCAAAAGTCCATAGTTATATATCCATAGCCGGCACCAACCTGTCATTCCAAGGAAAGTTCTGAGTTCCTTAACTGTTGTAGGTTCAGGTGTTCAGCAGATGGCTTTTTTCAGTTTCGTCCCAAATTTGCGCTGT
This sequence comes from Caloenas nicobarica, assembly GCF_036013445.1. Lineage (NCBI taxonomy): Eukaryota > Metazoa > Chordata > Aves > Columbiformes > Columbidae > Caloenas > Caloenas nicobarica. The sequence continues at coordinate 18,948,402 of NC_088284.1, read as the reverse complement.
CCCACAGATATCTCGAATCTCAAGTAAGTGACTTGGCACTGTATTAGTTGAGCTTTCTGTTGAGAGACTCAATACCCACTTAATCCCAGAAAATTCAACAAATTTACAGTCCATTGCATGCAATCTTCTTTAGTTTCTGTGGCTATAAGGAGATCATTAACACACTATGACAAAGTCCTATTTCCTGGAGGAGCTTCTCAGGTTTCAAGTTCTCATGTTCACTGGTTTGCAAAAATAGCAGGGCTGTTCTTGAATCCTTAGGGTAACACTGTCCAAGTTAAGTGGGTCTTTCTCGCAGTGCCGGGATTTTCCCATTCAGAAGCAAAAAGCTTCTGACTTTCTTTAGTCAAGGCTAAACAAAAGAAGGCATCCTTCGAATCCAACACGATAAACCATTCAGTTTACAGTGTGTAACAGTTGGCTACTACTGGGTGTAAATCCTCAGTGATTTTGTTTATTGCTCTCAAATCCTGCACTAACCTATAACTTTTACCAACTGGTTTCTTTACAGGTAGGATTGGAGTGTGCAATTCTGACTCACATTCCACCAATAGTTCAAATTGCGAGAAATTACTAATTATTTCTTTTATCCCTTGTTTATCGTTTAATTTTAGGAGATGTTGTTTGATCTTCACTGGTGCAAACCCTGGTTTCAAATTAATTTTCACTGGTTCTGCATTCTTTGATTTACCAGGAACTCCTGAATCTCAGACCCCTGGAAATACTTGATCCAATATTTCCTGAGGTATTTGGCTTTGCCTATCAGTTTGAAACCTTGCCAAACTCAAAATCTCGATTAATTGATCTTCTTTTACCTTGAATTCCACTTTACCCTCTTTGAATGTTATTATTGCTTCCAGTTGTTCCAATAGATCTTGTCCTAGTAACGGTTCCCGAGACCCAGGCATATGTAAGAACCTATGGATTCCACTTTGATTTCCTGACTGATATTTGATTGGCTGCAAAAAGAAAGATTTCTCTTGTTGGCCAGTAGCTCCCAGTACAGTTACAAAATCTTTATCTAATGGTATCAATTCCTGATTCAAAACCAAACAAGATGGTCCTGTATCAACTCAAACCTCAACTTCTTTTCCCTGTTCCCCTAGCTTTACTATAACCAGTGGATCTGCTAGGGTAGATTCTCCAGGTCCCTGTCAATCAACCTCAGCTATTACTGCAGACTTCAATTTTGGACAATCCCATTTCCAATGTCCTTCTTCTGTACAATAAGCACATTGATTCTGCTTCAGCTGGGGTCTGGGTTGGGACTCATACTTCCCCCTAGGAAGCCCTCCCCTAACCCACCCTCCCAAAGGTCCCTGTGGACCCTACCCTTGTCTTTCTAATGCCGCCTCAGTAGCAGTTGAAGGGATCCTGTGGTGGCCAGTTAATACCACACTCTTTCTGCCACTCCGGGTGATTTCGCAAAGTGAAAAACATGTCAGCATACATAACTTCATCCCATTTTTCTTCTCTCCTCAAGAATAACATTGCTTGTAATAAAGTACCATAATGTGAAGTTCCGTTAAGAGACTACTTTTCCTCATCATCTAATTTATACAATGGCCACCATTGATTACAATATTTTGTCAAGGACTTTCTAATCGCATTACCACTAGGTGATCACCCAATCTCTTTCCATTGAGCTAAAATACCCCCTAACAGGCCTGTTTCCAGAATAGCACTACTAGGCTGTCCTCCCATTATGCTATGATTGGAGCAGCACAATTAACCCTGTTACAAATACAAACTAGGAGTATTAATACATATATTAATACCCCACAAATAACACCAAAAGCTTTCCATGACATAGAATCTTCACAGTTTGTACTCCAAGTTTATCCCACTCTCTCCAAAACTTAGAGTTAACACAAAATAGCTCGGCTGCCAGACTCATATCTATCCAACACTTAGCACTACAACTGGGACACTTCACAACATAGATTGGTTCACAGCTCCCAAACTTCAAAAAAGTAAATGCCACAGCAGCTTCTGCTGTATCTTTAGGCATTGAAGTGCATAACCAAAACCAAAGTTTATCCAAAAATTCAAACAAAACATCAGAAGTCTAGTACACTTTGTGGCTGTACACAGAGCCGTCTTCATACCACAACAAAGAAATAGAATAACCAGTACCAGAAGTACTCCACATGAACAAATCCAAAGCTATCAAATTTCAGTAAACTAAATAACCAAAGCATACCTTTACAGTGCTAGCAACCCGGTATATGCTATCCTACGTAAGGACTTTGTCTTGCAACTTACGGATAGCCCCAAGATGACCGGTCCCCAAAATACTTGAAAAGAATGCCTTCTTACCAGACAGTCCTTGTCTCTCACTGCAGTGATCTGATTGAGACAAGGAGTCTCTCCAGAGAAGTCTCCAGGTAGCACCCAGATAGTCCCTGACCCAATGGGTCCTGCAGCCAGACAGAGGGAGTCCGATCTGGGTCGCCAGACTGAAACAAAGAAATTGACTCAACAGAATTAGATTACACTGCTAGGTGGGCATTCTTTATGTGCAGCGCTGGGGTCGCACTGGTGATTCTCCACCATAAGTGTTTGCTACGACAGGATGCTCTCATGCAACTTATATTTACAAAAGCGTTGCATATTCATTACAGTTCTTAGAAATCATTAACATTCAATACACCTATGCTAAGAAATGATTACATAAACATGAAGTTAATTATTTCATGGTCTTTGCAAATGATAAAAAAAATCTGCTTGTGGGCACTTTATCGAGCCCAAGAGCCCCAATGAAAAACAAGTATTTTGACTTCCAGTTCCTAGTTAGGGTTCTAATTAGTTCGTTCTCAACGAAACTGGGCTTTAAGGCATGAGGGGACTTAGGAGTCTTTCACAAAACTAGAGAGGAAGAGAAAGTGATACCAGCATCATTATAAGCTGGCAACTAGGACACCTGCCTGGATTCTGGAAGATGGAAGTCTCTCGCTTTGAATAAAGTGTAGACTAGACTTGGTCTCAGATTTTCTGTAAGCTGGGGGAGGGATCCATCCATTGGATTCAAAGGATAGCACATGTTTCCTGTCTTCCTCTTCCCTTTAATGAATATCTAAATTCTTTCTAAATTTAAAATGAAGGAATTTACACTTTAAAGTGTTAAATCAAGGTGGTTTTATATACTATTGTTTTCCCTTTAATATCTATTCTAATTTATTCACTGGAAAGCTGTAGTGAGCCTTGGGGAAGACTGGGAAGCCAAGGTGAGCTATAGAGAGGACTGGAGAGCCCTGGGAAGCCACATATAGCCCAGGGGAGAACTGGAGAGACTTGTGGAAACAAGGCAAGCCCTGGGGAGGACTGGGAAGCCCTCAAGAGATCTGGTGAGCCCTGAGGAACCAAGGAGAGCCCTGGGGAAACAAGGAGAATCCTGGGGAGTTGAGATGAGCCGTGGGGAGAACTGGGAAGATTTGGGGAGCAGAGGTGAGCCCTGTGGATGACTGGGGAGTCCTGGGGAGCTGATGCAAGCCCTGGGGAGCCGAGGTGATCCACGGAAAGGAGTGAGGAGCCCTGTGGACCCCAGGAGAGGACTGGAGAGCTCTGGGGCAATGAGACGAGCTCTGTGGAGCCCTGGGGAGCTGAAGTGAGGCCTGGGGTGTCCTGGGGAGCTGATGGAGTCAGAGGAAGCACCCCATGGCCAGGGATCCATGGTGAGGGGCAACACAGGGCACCCCACAGCCAGGCATCTGTGGGACAGGGGACACAGGGCACCCCTAGCTGGTGTGGGAACTCAGGGACTCCAGGTGGTGATGAACCTGTGGGAGAGGTGGGGGAGTGGCAGAGGTCTACAGGGCTAGGGGCTGCTCCAGGGTGCTGCATACATCCACTTTAGTGTCCTCACCAGTGTCCCCTTGGCATCCCCGGCCAGGCATAGCACTGCTTTGTGCTGCAGTCCTTCTCTGCACTTGTCCAAGCACTGCAGGGCACCAGGACAGCTAAGCCCCTGTGCCCCCCTGCAATCCACACACCTGCCTTCCCCACTCTGCACCCCCCACCACCCTTGCACCCGCCTACACCCAACACCACACTCAGCGCAGCACCAACTCACACCCAGCCCCAAATGTGGCCTGGAGCCCCCTGCACCCAGACCAGCCCCGAGCCTCACACCCTGCACCCAACTGCACAATCCCCTGAGCACCCCACAACGCTGCAAGAGCACCCCACACCCAGCCTGGGTGTCAGCAAAACCCAGCAAAAGCTCTGGGGCTCTTGAGAAGACAGCAAGGCCTTTGGGGGCCAGGGCAAAGCCTGGCCCAAGCAGTAACACACTCTGGAATGACCAGAGCCCTATCTGTACATGGGCAAAGGTTGGTGACATCCTCAGTGCACTCTGGAGAGAAGCAGGGCCTTTGGGGCATTGACAAATCCGCTAAAAGTGGTCAGACCCTCTGGAAGGCAGAAGAGCCCCACGTGGGCATTGTCAATGCCCGGCAGGAGCTGTTGGAGGCTCTGGAAGGCAGCAGTGCATCTCCACTGATGCAGCAATAGTAGCCCTCAACAAAAACCATAAGGCAGTGTGTTTTTCTGTAGCGAATGAGGCACGGACTCTCTTTAAGGTGCAATGAGAGACCTTTATTACAAACTCAGTCTTACATTTATACTCGGTATGATGCTTTCTCAAGCATTTGCCGGTTTGCTGGTTAGTCATTACATAAGTGATGTATTTTGTGTTCCCACCAAAGTTGCTGCCATAAACACATTTTTTTGGTCTATCACAAGCTATTCCTCTGTCCTTGATGTATCAATCCTGTATCAATCCCTGCGTTCTTGATGTATCACGTAGCATACAGTCCTAGCTTCTTGTATTTTTCCACCAATGCTTGTTCTTACACTGTTGACTCTTGTACTTTCTCACAGGCCCGATGTCAGAATACTGCCCTATTTTTCTGTGCCTCAGAAAGAAAGGCCCAACAACAAAGTGCGTAATAAAAGAGGTATTTGAAGAGACAACTTCACTTAGCCTTCTGGTCTAGGTCTATCAGTGGTGGGAGTCTTCTGCCCGATACAAGTCTGCTGTGCTCTCCGTGTCGGCCTTCATGCACACCGCCAGGCGGGAGAGTAGACAGTGTGAGAACAAGCATTGGTGGAAAAATACATGAAGCAAGGACTTTATACTACTTTATACATCAAGAACAGAGGGATCGATACTAATTGATACATCAAGGACAGGGGGCTAACTTGTGATAGACCAAAAATTGCTTTTATGGCAGCAACTTTGGTGGGAACACAAAACATATCAGTTATGTAATGACTAACTTAGCAAACCAGCAAATGTTTGAGCAAGCATCATACTAAGTATAAATGCAAGCCTGAGTTTGTAATAAATGTCTCTCATTGCACCTTAAAGAGAGTCCGTGCCTCATTTGCTACGATTTTTGTGTTGCATTGCACACAATAATGAAGTAAGTGGTACACTTTGGGTGCAAGTGTCAGATGAAAACATGATTTAATTTTTATGGTGTCCACTATTATCTTCTGGAGTTGGAATATCGCTTGGGCTGCCAGGCTGCCTGAGGGCATAACCAGGATTTTGTATGATTTATGCAATGGCAACAATTATTGAAAAAAACTTTGAAAGCCTGATGCTGCAGTGCAGTGGGGAGTTATGGTCTAACACATCAATGTGCAGAAAGCTGTTATACTGCACTAGGTTACTCTAGGAGAGGTTCTGTGCTTGCTATGTCAGTGAAGTTCATCATGTGATATGGATCCAGTTTTTTAAGTAGTGTAGGTTTTCGCAGCTTATAGTTATTCTACATCTCTAAAGGAAAGCAAGCTTTTTGTGTATTATCTCAGATTTATGTAGTGTAATGCAACTCTGGAGTCATTGCTGTTGACTTCAGAGGCTTTTGTGTGGGTTCACCTTCAGGTGCCATCAAAGTGTCTCCTAATCATTATTCTTGATGTGCAAACTCTTCATGCCTTTGCTGTATGCCTAATTAGGCTCTTCACAGGAAGAAGCCATACTCACACTTGTGGAGAAATCAACCGGTAAGGGGGTCATCTATTGACAATGATTATTTAAAACTAAGTCTTAGCAATCCACGCTAAAGCTTTGCTTAGTTCTTTAAAGAATAATTCATCAGTGTTGTCGTCCTGGCTGGGTGGCCTATAGTAGACTCCCACAATGACATCGGCTTTATATTTCTGACCCATAATCCTTACCCAGAGGCTCTCAACTTCGCCACCATCAACTGCTAGCTCCATGCATTCCAGCCCCTCTGTGCCTCCCGCACCTCTCCTGCCCTGCCTATCCCTTCTGGATAGCCTGTAGCCTTACACCATGGCACACCAGTCATTGGATTCATCCCACCAGGTTTCACTAATGCCAGTGATATCATATCCATGGGACTGGGCCAAGGCTCTAGTTCCCCTTGCTTTTTCCTCGTACTGCGCACGAGTGTAGAAGCACGTCAAGTGTGTCTGGTTGCAACCTTCACCTAGTGGTGCAGTCTGAGGAATCTCACTGTCACGCAGCTCCTCAAGCTTTGGTGTGCTCATCACTGAAACTGCTCATCACTGACTGGCCTGATACTGCCCCCTTCCCCCTTCCAATCTAGTCTAAAGCCCTATCAATCAGCCCTGCTAGGCCCTGAGCAAAAACCCTTTTCCCCTTCTGAGAGAGGTGCATCCCATCGGATGTCAGTAGACCTGGTGAAGAACAGACCATCTCATGGTCGAAAAACCCAAAGCTCCACTGATGACACTAATCTCGGAGCCATGTGTTCATCAGTTGGGCCTGCCTGTTCCATTCTGTATTTTTGCCTGCTACTGAAAGGATGGAGGAAAAAACACCCGAGCACCCTATCTATCGACCAACCACAGCAAGGCTCTGAAACCCCTTTTTATTGCCATTAGACTTCTTTTTCCTGCCTCTTCCCTGCCAATGTAAAGGACCAAGAGCATATTGGGCCCTCTGTTCTCTCCAGAAGGGAATAGCCTAGGACAACTACCCTTCTTTGTGTCTTTACCTATGTGGTTTTAATGGGTTGGATGTGTTTCATGTGGGGTGTAGGCTGTCTTGGTGACCTCTCCATCCCAGAAGAGTCTTTAGCAGCGACATCAGCTGTCTGCCCACCCAATTCCAGGGCTTTATACTTGTGTACAGGCAGCTGGGTAGGGGCAGGCTAAGGACATATTACCCGGCAGCCCCGAGCAGTTTCCATTCTCCCCCATCTCCTGGATCTCCCCTTCTAGCCCACTGGCAAGAGGGCATGGGGTCCTTTGTCTCTAGTGCCATGGCTGGCTTCTGCACCTGCCTCAGGGATGGTAGAGTCTGAGTGCACCAGCCAATCTCTTTCTCTGACTCCCTGATGCTCCTCAGCCTGGGGACCTCCTCCCAAAGCTCTGTCACCAGGCTGAGCAGCTCCTTCACTTGGGCATATTGCCCACAGGTGAACTCTCCACTGCTGTTGGTTCCTGAGCAGAAACCCAGGCACACTCTGCAGTCTGGGATCTGAACAGCTGAATGTTCCCTCGCGAGCTCCGTTTGGGTGGCTGCATCAGTTCTTGCAGCCAGAGGGACCATGAGGGATGCTAAATGCACAGCCCTTCACTGGGTGGATACCATGCCTCCTACTGTTCTTAGCTCCTGGCTAGTGGGTTGTAGCCTCTGCTTGAAGGGGCAGAGTCCCCCTGCTTGCCCTGCCTGCCCAAACTGCAGCGTTAACTGCCTCACCCTGTTTGCTGGTAATTGCCATGCTAACTGCCTCACCCTGGCCACCACCCTCCTGGTTGCCTGCGCTCCCCAGGGGCCATTTAAATCTCCTGCATTTGCTCCTGACAACGCTCCCTCCACGTCAGTGTCCCTCGGGAGATCTGCCACATCCTGGCCTGTCTCTCTGCCCATCCGTGGGTTTCCCTGGCTCTGGGATCCCTCCGTCACCTCCTCGATCGGGCGCTCTGCAACAGAACTTACTGTAGCTGCCCCTGTGCTTGTCACTGACTGATGCAAACTCGGTGTGTGCTGGGTAAAATGCAGCATTTGTTATGCTGAGAAATAATCACTGCAGTCCCCTCCTGTCTGCCAAGAAATGGGCACAGTACATAGTCTGCTTGTTTTCTTTGTGCCTTAAAAATTCAGTGCCCTTGCTGCCCCCAGATTTGACTTTTCTCCACCACTGAGAAAATCATGCCCGCTTTTCTTTGCTCTTGTCCTGCAACTGTCCCTTTAGAAGTGTAGAACCATCAGAGTGGTTCCAAAGAATGTTTATCAATATGGTGATAGGCACTTTGTATATATAAATATATATATACACATGGAGGCTGAAGATATCACCTTCTCCCCCCATGCATGAAGACAGGCATGGGCAGCTCCACAGCCAAGCGGTATGCTTTCCTCCTGAGAACACCAGCATGGTAGGACCTGTTCAAGCCGACAACTATTTTCAACGGGTAGCTCAGCTGCAACTAAAACTCAACCTGCAAATGAAAGCCAGGGAGCCTTTCCTGAGGAAGTGACTGATCCCTGGTTTCAGACCATCTGTATGTGTTCAAGATGAAGATGCATTTATCCCACTCTGCAAGCAGCACAAACCATAGTTCATTCTCTTGAAATTATGAAGACAGATTGCAAAGGCTACTCTCCTCCATTTCCATTTCTCTGAAAATGAGGACAAACAGAGCTTCCCAACTTTTCTCATGCGGCTGCTTCCCTGTCATCCAGTTTCACCATGTGCAGGCAATGTGGAAGCTGAGTTGGAGCCCTATTGCACAGTGCCTGTGTAGTGGAAATTCAAAGGCAGACAGAGGCAAGACATAGCATAAATGTGAAAGACCAATTTAAAAAATTGCATGTTGTAAAGTGACGTCACAGAAGCAGCATAAGTTTCTCCTTTTTTATGGCATGAAGCCCAACAGAAATGAAGTAATGAAGCCATTTCCTCATGTTGCTACAGTTAGCCTCTGGACAAAAAAAAAGAAAGAAAAATCATCATGAAATCTCTCTCTGTCAAATGCTGATAAAATAACATAAGATTTGCCATAGTGGAACTAGAGAGAAAATTTACATGCCACAGTGTTTCTGATACAAGCCAGGATACTGTTGACCTTTTTGGCCACCTGGGCACAATGCTGGCTCATGTTCAGCCTACTGTCAACCAACATCCCCAAGTCCTTTTCCAGCCACTGTTACCCGAGCCTGTAGCACTGCCTGGGGTTGTTGTGACCCAAGTGCAGGACCCGGCACTTGGCCTTGTTGAACCTCCGTTTAGGTTTTAAGAGTTTGGGTCCTTCTCTCCTTCTCTTTCTTCCTTCCTCACTTTTCCTTCTATTCTACCTCTCTCCTCTGCCTCTCTTTCCCCTCCTTCTGTCCCTGTTGAGATCCTTTCTGACAACCAGTGGCATTGTGTTCTCCAAACACCAGAGCAAAAGGCAGGAAAAATTTCTTCACCAAAAAGGTTTTTAAGCATCAGAAGAGGCTGCCCAGGGAAGGGGTTGAGTCACCATTCCTAGAGGTATTTAAAAGATGGGTAGGTGCAGCACTTTGGGACATGATTTAGGGGTGGACTTGGCAGTGTTAGGTTTATGGTTGGACTTAAAGATCTTTTCCAAACTCACTGATTCTATGAATCTATAATTCTAAGCTCTCTACAAATTGGATTTCAAAATTTATGAAGACTGACATAGGGAAGGGAAATGTGTAGTTGCAAAGGAATAGCGTCGCCTTACAGAAATTGACATCTGGCAGAGACAAGCAGTAGAACCAAGTATTACAGCGCTCTGTAAATAATGTATCTACTGGAAATGCAAATCTCCTCAAGAGAAAGGCATCCCATCCTGCTGATCACTTGATCACCTCACGCTAATTGCACTAACACCAGCCCCAGGAGGCAGAGAACACGCTGTGTGTGGTGAGCCTGGCTACAGTGACCGACAACTCCTGCCAGTTGCAGGCCAAAGGCTGGGGGAGCGTGGCCAGGAGAAGAGCAGAGGGACCTGCTCTTGCTGGGCTGGCCCAGCCAGCGGTCCACACAGCACAGCGGGATGACTGCAGCTCCATGGCAGGATATGTTTCCTCCACATTTTATTTGTTTTGCCTGAAATTTTGCTTGTGTGCATACCTGTCCATTACCTCTCCATTCTCATCATTGTTTTGGAATGGGATGAGAGCAACACAAGACTGCAATGAAGTCACTGAGTTAAGGACTGCGTCATTAAGAAGTTGGTATACCTGAAGATACAGCTAATACTGGAAAAAGAAACATAAAGGACATCAAATATGATTTCTTTGGCTTTTCAAACAGTCCACACAAATGTGGATTTGTGGAGTTCATACACATTTTTATTAATTTAAACCATTCTGTAGCTGGAAGGATCAGAAAAGGACTTGCATTTTGTCAGAGAGGAAGGCGTAAATGATTGAAGCTTGCGAGCACAGTACTTTTTTAATTCTGAAGTCTTCATGCGATTAGGACAACTTTTCAACATACCAGTGTTAAGGCAGAAGGGGAAGACAAGCACAGTTTCAAACCTGGCCCTGTGGGGACCATTTGTAAACTTGCAATTGGACTTTTTTCAGATGACCTAGATGCTGGAATGTTGCGTATGTCCTTGTTATTTTAGATATGTTCTCAGAATGGAGGCCTGTCCTTGTAAACAAGCAGATGAAACTGCGGTTGCCAAAAAAGCCTGCAGAGAGAACATGTCACTAGGTTTAGTGTTCTACAGCCAGAGAGCACCAAGGCAATCCATTCTACTGAGCAAGAATGCAGAACAATTGTGCAGCCCTACAACTAGAACCAGAGTGCTGTTGTGCTTATCACCACCAATCTGGTGAAGCTGTAGAGAAGGAAGACTCTACGTTTACAACCAAATTGGCAAAAAAAATGTGCAGGGATTGCCTGAAATGTCTGCATGTGTTGCCTCTCCCATTGATGTAGGCAAGAAGGATTGTGAATGGCAAATACGGGCTGTCATCCCACAAGATGTGAATGGGCAGACCCAGGTGGCTGACTTTAGCACCCTTGACTCTCACGCAGTCAAACTTGGAAATAACAGATAATGATGTTGCAGAAGGAAAAGAAGAGCATGGCCTAATGAGTGGAAATGTTTATAAAAGTCAGAGGTATGAACAGCTGATGAGACAGCACGGCCATGTGGTGATCGACCTTGGGCTCCCCAAAGTCATTAGCAGGGCCTCTGCAGCCCTTCAGCCAGCCGGGCACTAGGACTCCTCCCTGCGAACCCTGGCGTCACACAGGGAAAGGCAGCTCACAGCTGGGGGAGGACACATGCAGCCATGGGCAGTCCATGCTGACTGGTTACACCACGCTCCCCCTCGCAGAAGACCTGTGCACCATGTCAGGAGTTGGGACAAGACACAGTCACAGACACGTTGCAGGTGATGAAGCTAGGGTGGTAGGGAAATGTAGAACCAAAACCAATAAACAATATGTTCTTTTTTTCCCCTGCTGTTGTGCACATGCAGGGTTGCAGACTGGCTGGGACATCATCAAGTCGTGGAGGGTGACATCAGCGAGCCATGGACTGTGAGCGTGCATCCCTCACTGCTTATCTCCGGGTGCCAGCAGAGCCTGGCTCAGCCTGCCTCGTGCCTGGACTCCTGCCGAGCAGCCTGCGAGGTGTAGGTGTCAGAGCAAGGCTTCTCCTGGTGCTGGGTGGTGCTTTGGGGGCTGTTGTTGGCAGCTCTTACTCACATCCCAGAGCCATCCCTCGTGTTTCCCCGGTCCTGCCTGCTTCCGGCAGCCAGGCACTGCAGCACACACTTGCAGCAGCGGAGGTGAGCGGTGCAGGGAAACATCCCCCAGGCTGGCTGTGGGGTGGGTGATGGCTCTCGCAGAGCCGGAAGGGTGTCCTTCTCGAGTTGCCTGGGCATTCCTTGCTCCCTTCCCCTACCCTCCATGGGACAACCAAGGACCATGGCCTCTCTCCTTTTGCAGTGCTCAACACCTTTGGTAGCACTGGCGCTGGCCAGGGGAAGCAGCTCCTCCTCCTCAGCTCTCCTCAGCCCACTGCAGAGCACAACCATGGCCACTGAGACAGCATGGAGCTGCCCCATCTGCTGGGATGCTCAGAAGGCTGTTGCCTCCATGCAGCCCTGCCAGCACCAGTTCTGCCTGGGCTGCATCCTGCAGTGGGCTGAAAGGACATCAACTTGCCCACTCTGCAGAGGCCAGATGGAAGAGATCAAGTCTTCTGTTTGGGAAGATGACTACTTGTGTGTCACCATGTCCCCTGCACAGCCAGCCCTGGCCAGCATCCAGGCAAGCTCACGGTGTCCTGCTGGCTGTGTGCCCGTGGCAGGCGCACTCCTCCTGGCAATCAGTTTGAGGCTTTCACCCAAGTGGTCTCCCCTGGGCAGCAATAGTCCTGCAGCAGAAGAAGGACACACAAGCTTGCAGGAGACTTTAATTTCTTCCCAAGATGAGGAGGAGAAAGGCTCTTGCAAGACTCCAAGGCACTAACCTGGCAAGCAGGCCAGCTGGTGGAAATATGGAGGGCAGATGTGCAGCTGGGCCCACTCAGGTCCTAGGGAACAGGTACAAGGAGTTTGTTCCTCCTGCGGACATCAGCTGGTGGGTGGGACACCCAGAGTATAATGTGTGGCTGGGGGGACAGTAAGGAGAAGCCAAACTATGTGTCAAACCCCATAGTCCTCCTGTGCGTGCTCCCACCAGGAGACTTACAAGTTCCTGCTGTTCTCCAGGCCTCTGAGCTGGCAGAGCTTTTCCAGCAGCACCAGGACCTCCTGGACTCCATGCTGCCAAGCAGATATTAGCAGGTGCAGAGACCAAAAGGGCAGCCCCTCAGACAAAGCAAGCACCTGGTAACACCAGAGTGGCCCCACGGAAAGGTGCTGGCAGAGCTGCCCAGACAGGAATTGTCTGAGTAGTCATCTGATAGGCACCAGCTGCACTTCACATCACCAGCAGATAGTTGGGTAGTGCTTGGGGCCTCAGCACTACTCTCCATTTCCCCTCCCTGCTTTGGCGAGGACCAATGCCATGTTCCGCAGGCTGGGAAAGGGAGACCTCTGCTCCCATCCCATTGTGTGGTGTATTGGAGAAGTCCCACTTCAGCTGGGCTGTAGATCCCAAGTGATGGGCAGACCTGGAGCTGGTGGCCCACCTACATGAATACCTGGGTTCTACCTGAGTCTGCAGGACATCATAGGGGCCTGTGACTCCTCTCTCATCTCTTCTGGCTACTTCCTGGTGCTATGAACCACTGATGCCCTGTTCCCTGTTGTGTACGCTGCCACAATGGCCACCCCCAGCCCATCACACACTACATGGGCCCTCGCACACATGTGTCGGTGCACAAGTGAGCTGTGGCCTGGGCCCTGGTGTCTGAGGTGCCAGGTTCCTGTCAGGCTGCAGGGCTGTGGCCTGGGAGTGCACATGGACACAGGCAGCTGAGCCAGGATCTCCCCTCCCCGACAGCTGGGCTCCTCAAGCATCCTCATGCACCTCAGACACTCTTCATGGGTCCCAGAAATGGCTGCACCCCATGTGGGCGCCCACTGGGCCCAGTCCCCAGAGCCAAGGTGTCCCTTGAACGCGATGGGCCCAGTGCCTTGGGGATCATGACCCCCAAACACTGCCAGGCTCTGACGTCTGCTTCTTGGGGCAAGATGGGGGACAGTCCTTGTGCCAAAGGATTTTGTCAAGGAACTGTGGCAAGGAAAGGCTACGGGAGCGTCGTCTCCTTTTGTTCAGTTAGGAAACATCCCCACGGTAGAGGGAAGGTGGAAAGCCAGAGGAAGGCCTCAGCCTGCAAATGGCAGAAGTTGGCAGCTTTGAGAGGGCCTCTGAAACAACACTGCTCTGCACCAGACGAATAGCCACATTATCTGGTCTGTTTCTCCATTTTCCCTTTAATTCTCATTGGGAAAAGCTTCCAGCTGTGTCTGGCCGGTGGCATTTGCTCCCACGATCTTCCCACGTACCTGCACTCGGTAAATGCAGGTGTATCCTGGTTTTCCCCAGTTGCTCTGTATGACAAGTTTCAAAAACCGAAAGGCTCTGGGGATCCCATTCTGCAAAGAAACCGTGGCAAAAAGCAGTGTCACTCCTGGGATGTAAAGAGTGAGAGCAGGCTCTGCATGTCTGCCTCTGCCAGCCCGTCCCCTGCTCCAGGACCAGCTCCCGCCCTGACTGAGGCAGCAGCTTCTCCTCCTCCTTCCTTTCTCCCACCCAGGTGGCAAAGGACTCTGTGCCATTGCAGAGCAAACACTGGGCCACAGAGAGCGTGGTGGGCAGCTGTGGAAACCTGAGGCTTGCTGGTGCTGGGGATGTGGGGCCTGGGGAAAGTCCTGCTGCCAGGGCAAGGTGATGGGCGTTCTCTCTGCCACCACCTGCCTGGTGGGTGCAGTCACGCAACTCTGGGGACCCAGATGGCTGTGGGGCCAACGTGGCCCTTGTTCTGCTTTTGTGGCCTCGCTGGATGCCACTTTCCCTCCTGATCCAGCCAATGTTTCGCTCGCCTGGGGTCAGGCCCTTGCCTCAGCAGGGACCACCCACACTCCTTGTGCAAGCGCCTTGCTGGCAAATCAGTGTTTCTGCCCTGGCCTCTTGTCCACACACACTCACTGCACCTGCAGAGGGAAGGTCTGTGGTGGCTCTCCCTTGACAGTGTAGGTGAATCTCCCCAGCAGAGTTTCCTCCTCACCTTCCTCATCCAGTCCCTTTGAGAGAAAGCACAGGGGAGCAGGTCAGGCTTGACCCAATGATGAGGAAGGCTCATGCCAGATCCAGGCCGCTGATCTGAACCCCATTCCTGCTGCTCCCGCACAGTCTTGCGCATGATGCCATGGGACTGAGTCTCCTCCTTGTCTTGTGCTCAGGGTCCTGGAGGTGCTGGGCCAAAACACTCTGGGCAAATCTTAGGAGGGGTGACACCACGCCATCTGTCCCTTGAAATCTCCCGTCAGGGAACAGCAATGCTTGGGAGCACAACGATCTCGGCAGATGTGCAGAGAGCACCAAGTCCCCATTACAGCTTTTCCCCATGCCTGTCCCCAGCTCCCAGTGCCCGGCAGAGACTTACAGAGACGATGATATCTCGGGGGGCACTACTGACAGTCCCTAGTGGAGTGGCTGCCTTTGCGGTGTGTTGTATGACGACAGCTGTTGGTTGTATTTGTGTGGGCAACCGGATTAACACCTCACTCCGAGACCCTTGGAAAGGCCAGCAGTATCCTGGGGATTTGTCCGGCTGAAAGCAGAAGCCATGAGCAGTGAACATGAGACCATGATGGGCCCTGCTGGGCTCCCATGCAGCCAGAAGCACAGACAGCACTGCACCTGTGGGCTGGGCTTGTGCTCGACATGAGTGGTGTGTTAGGAAGTGGGCAGAAACGCCTAGCTGTCTTCCTGGTTCTGGAAAGAGGACAACAGCCAGCCATCGGGAACCATCTGATACCCTGAACTGGAGTCAGGGCTTTCAAGAAACCTCTCATTTTGGCCAGCAGCTCTGCAGCCTCCCGCACCCTCCCCTTCCCCATTGGGAGAGGGACAGTCAGAGCTGTGGTGGGGAAATGGGGTCCCGAAGGAGAAGCTCCTTCAGTCAGCATTGGCCAGGTATGGTGAGCAGCAAGCTCAGCTCAGCTCAGACCCCTTGTGAGGGCAACTGCCGTGTTCTAGGAAGCCAAGCCCTGTGTCAGACCTCAGCTGTCAGGTGCTGGACCAGTGACGATGGCCTTGAGGAACACCACTGGCCTGAGGGGAGATGCCCCAGGGCTGGCCCCCAGCTTTATAAAATGCAAGAGGAGCAGCACTGATGGTTTTTGCTACTCTACCTGCACAAAGCTATCCAGATGCGGTGGAGCACACAGGAACCAAAACACCCTGCAGAATCCAGTAGAGCTGCTGGATGATTTCTGCAGGTCGATGGCAGCCCCTGAAGGACAAGAGAGCAGCTGACTGCAAGAGGCCTCAGGCTTGAAGGAGCTGGTGGCTGCAGGACACTTGGAAGGCTGCCTGCCAGCCCTGCAAGCAGCACTGCATGCTCAGAGGTGCCGCAGGAAAAGGAGGAGATCCCTGTGCCTGGTGGTGGCATTTCTCTCCCAGCAGCACAATGAGAAGGGCTGCGGGTGCTGGAGGCAGCAAGCTCCATGGGAAGGGCAGCAGGCCCAAGGAAAGGCCTTGCTGCGTGGACAGCAAAGAACAACCCATTCGCTCGCTTTTGTTCCCCAGGAAGGCTCAGTGGAAAGGCAGAGGGCAGAAATGCTGTCCAGGGCATGACCAGGGCTCCAGCGAGGGCTCTGATGGCAGGGCTGGAGGGAGCCCAAGGGACCCACTCGGCTGCAGTCGTGCTCTTAGGCCCTGTGGTTTCGTGCCACCTCCCTCTGCCCCAGAGAGCAGAATCTGCAGCACAGTCTGCTTTTGGGAGCGCTAAGCACGACCAGCCCAGTGTGACAAAAACCAAGCCTGCCTGCGCCCATCTGTACCTGGAGTTTTCAGAGCCCAGTCAGACATGCCCGTGTTTGCAGACATTGCGTCAGTCATTTGCTGAAATTCCTGGGAAAGACAGAAAGGAACAGGGGAAACAACCACATCAGACCTGGCCAGGAGAAGGGGCTTTACAGTGTAGCAGCTCAACCAGCAGCCCCTGGCAAAGGACAGGTGTGTGGGCTGAGCAGGAAAAGACCACACGCTGGCCCAGTAAGGGACTTGTGTGGAGCCCTGCTCATCCCAGCCCTCCTTCCCAAAGTGCAGGATCACCTTCATCATAGTACTGATCTCTGCAGCCAGGCGTGCCATCTCATCCCTCAGCTCTTGCATCTCTTGGGCTTGTTCCCTCCACAGAGTGAGCGTGTTCCTGCAGTCATCAGGAAAGCAGATCTTGTCAGGGAGCTGCCCAGCCCAGCCCAGAGGCTCCAAGCTCAGCAGGAGCAGAGACAGAGTTGCTCGAGCTCCCTTTTCTTGCCCCAGTTTGCAAGTGCTTCCTTCCCCCACCCAGGTTGAGCAAAAGGCCCAGGCAGGAGTGAAAGGCATGTACCCTGGGCGCTGTGCAAGTGAGAGCAAATAGCATGGGCTCATCTGCTGCTACCCCACCAAAGGTGCTGCAGGTTAGGACAGAGGAAAGGGCTCTTACCGCAGGGACCTCAGCTCGGCTGCAGGCAGCCCCAGCAGCACCTGAAAGGGAAAGGCTCTCTGTTTGAATCCCAGAGCTGCTGGGGCTTTCCAGAGTGAGTGGCTCTAGGAAGGCACGGCAGAAGCTGTTGCTGATTCTGTGCATCACTGCCTGGAGCAGGAGGATGGGACGATCTACCCACCCACCCAGCACCATCAGTGCTCCTTTGCAAGACTTCCATGTCCCACTGACCTGTTGCACATTCTGTGTCCGCGCTGTCCACATGAGCAGCGAGGTCCCACAGCAGGCACCAACTGCAATTCAGATCACCAAGACAGACTTGCTTGACTAGTTTCTAACGATGCCTGTAACCACGCAATCTCCTCCCACACCAGGGTGGTAAGAGACTGGCTGAGGACATGGGAAAGGGGTGCAGAGAGACTGCAGCTCCAAGGAGGGACTCTTTCCTGGGGCTTTGGGGCTCTGCAGAGCCCCAGTTCCTGGGCATGCTTTGCATCCCAAAGCTACACTCCCTTTCCCCTGCTTGCAGCAAGCACCTCATGACCTCCCAGACCTGCAAAGGCGGGAGGTTTGAAGGGCTCCACTGGTGCTCCAGCACGTCAGCCTCACACTGAAGCTCACAGCCTGTGTGCCTCTGTGCCTCTGCTGACAGTGGGCGAATACTCACTGAAAACAGCTATGCTTATCACAATGAGGATTGTGGAGTCCCTCTCCATTTTCAGGGTGACCACCTCTTTCCTGAAAAAAAGTCCTGGTGTTAGTAGTGCTCAAGGGCAGAGTCCTGCAGAGAGGGCTTTTCTTTTACCAGCTGAGGAGCGGGAATTTATATGGAAGCCAGGGGATCTCCTGGTCAGGAGCAGCTCCAGCCTCCCCCCACTTGCCCTGAGCCACCAATACCCCCTGTCATGGTCTCCATGTCCACACTGGACACGTGTTGTACTTACAGCATGGAGATGCCTGTGTTGATGCATCTCTGGAGGAAGAGCACGGCCTCTGCCAGGCGGTAAGCAATGCTGAAGACCAACCCTGGGCAAAGAAACCACAGAAAAGGCTGAGGACCCTTCCTGAGGATGCTTGTCAGGTCATGTGCCAGACCCTTGAAGGGAGGTGGGCACTGGTTGTCCTTCCATGGGGCAGGAGCAGGGGCAGGGACAGGGTTATGCCCTGGAGAAAGGGGTGCTGGTTGCACCCTGGGGGTGGAGGATGAAGGGCTGGCAGGATTCCTGGCAGGCAGGGCACTGATGGCGTGGCTGGGGAGCGAGGGTGGGTGTTGCGTTGGCCTCTCAGCTTCTACCATACTGGTGTACCCCATGGTTTCGACAGTATCAAACAAAGACATGGCCACGGCAGCCGGCTCGCTGTGGTCATGCAGGCCTCAGGCCTCCTTTGGGAAAGGATGACGCCAGTCCTGCAGGGCTATGGGTCCTGTGGGTCCTACGGGTTTACACCAAGGCACGCTTAGTGTAAACATAGGCTGAAAGGCAGCGCTGATCTTACCTTCACTTTCTCCAGCACTGCATCTGCAGCGTGGTGGCCCTTTCCAGCTGGCGGCCTGGTCCTCCTGAGAGGGGGTGCACCTGTGGAAGGGAAAAGATGGGGCCTGTCTCTGCATCAGCTCTGTGCCACATGAGCCAAGGCCCTGGCCAGACGATAGGCTTTGGAAAGCACCCAGGAGACATCCCTGCCATGGTGAGACAGGGCAGAAGAAACAGAAGAAGCAGAAAAAGAAGCAGAAGCAGCAGGGTAGCACAACCACTTCTCACCCCGACCACCCCTCAGCCCCACATTACCAATCTGTCCCTGGGGAGGCAGCTCAGAGGCCTGGTGGTTTATGGGCAGAGGGAAGCAGCTGCTCCAGATCCCCACCTCTTCCCTGAGCCCCTGCAGCACAAGGGCCAGAGCCATCCCCAAAACACCCCCAAGGCTTCTGTCTCTCAGCAGAGACCCAGCAGGACTTCCCAGCCGCAGCGGCACTTTGCCGGGGAGGCCCAGCAGGGTGAGGGCTGAGCTCTCCCACGACTCTGCTGGAGGCTGCCCAGACACACTTGTAAGGTGGTTGCTCCAGGTGCCCAGGAACAGTTGTGCTGGAGAACAGCAGGAACTTCTGAGCCTCCATGGTTGAAGCCCGCACAGCAGGACTGTGGGGTTTGGCACAGGGAGGGTAGAGGCACTTTCAGCTGAGCCTCTTTCGCATTCACACTGGCTTTCTCAGGCTCTGGGACTATTGCTCTGCCCACAGCATTTACTGGCTTCTCCTTACTATCCCCCCAGCCACACATTATGCTCTGGGTGTCCCACCCACCAGCTGATGTCCGCAGGAGGAACAAACTCCTTGTACCTGTTCCCTAGGACCTGAGTGGGCCCAGCTGCACATCCGCCCTCCATATTTCCACCAGCTGGCCTGCTTGCCAGGTTAGTGCCTTGGAGTCTTGCAAGAGCCTTTCTCCTCCTCATCTTGGGAAGAAATTAAAGCCTCCTGCAAGCTTGTGTGTCCTCCTTCTGCTGCAGGACTATTGCCTGCCCAGGGGAGACCACTTGGGCGAGAGCCTTAAACCGATTGCCAGGAGGAGCGCGCCTGCCACGGGCACACAGCCAGCAGGACACCGCGAGCTCCTTACAGGCACAACGTTGTGACCCAAAGTGCCATGGGGCAGGGCAGCCAGCCTTCACTTCACAGGCGCCTGGCCCCACACGGTGTGACCTCATGGCTGTGACATCACAGATGGGGCTACCAGGGGCCAAGGGGGCAGGAAGAGACTCCGCAGCCCACTTGCTGCTGTGTTTTGCATTTATGAGCAGACAGTGTTGAAAACACATCGGTATTTTCACCGGTGCTGAACTGCGCTTGCAGAGCACCGAGGCTTCCCCTCTTTTCTCTGTGTCCCTGACTCAGTAGCCTGTGCAGGTGGAGACAGGCCGGGACACAGCAGGGACACCTGACCCAAATTGACTAGAGGGCTACTGCATGCCATGGAGCGACATGCTCTGCAATAAAGCCTGGGCCTTTGGTTTTTCCAGAGTAGCCACTGCATGGGGACTGGCTGGGCATCAGGCTGCTGGAGTCAACCCACCACAGCCTGTTCAGAGAAAGGAGGGTGTTTGTGAACAGTCACACAATAGGCACAGCCTGAAACACAGGAGGCTCCTCCTGAACATGAGGAAACGCTTTTTCACTGTGACGATAACCAAGCGCAGGCATCAGTTGCCCAGTAAGGCTGTGAAGATATTCAAAAGCTGTTTGGATGTGGACTTGGGCAACTGGCTCTGAGTAGCCCTGCTTGAGACTGAGGGCTGGACCAGATGACCTCCAGAGGTCCCTGCCAACCTCATCCATTCTGAATTTGTGATATACAGAGGCGTTGGGGGGAAAACAAAACAAAACAAAACAAACAAACAAAACAACAGGATAAAAAAATCACTGCAACAAAGTCATTCCAGCAACCACATTTTATTAATTCTCCTTCTTCTGTAGGAAAAAGAAAGCAGTGTTTAGGCCTGAATAATATAGTGATATCACACTAACCTCCATGTTTCATGTTTATACCATACATTGTCTAGCAAGCAACCAGAATGCAGACAGATGACAGTTATCATGCTTAAAGAACGAGATATTTTGCTACAGCATGGCTCCAAGCATTCAAAAACCTCACATGGCAGTCTTCCAAATATTGCTGTGTCTGCTCCCAGTTGATCCAAAAGATCACACTTGACAGTCTAGGTTGCCTCTTAAGCTTACCAAAAGGTAAGCCTGATCTCCACTCTGAAAAGACATTATTCATTGGGATAAGTATGCAATACAAAACTATACTCACATTTGAGCTGTAAGAATAGTTCTTTCTTCCTGTCAGTTGCTGTCATATACTTTGCATGTCCATGCCCACATAATTTGTAATGTAATCAAAATAAAGTTTTGGTTTTTTCCTCTTGGTGATATTAGAACAAGCAGCCTTGGCAAAGGATTCACAATGCGTAAAATCTGGGACAGGTGTTTGGACAGGTTAGCATTTATCATGCTGGTAGTTTGCAAAACATTTACCTTGGGGGTCAACACAGCAGTTAATGAAACCAATTAGCAGCAAAGGGAGGTGTTTCAGTTGATTTAAACACGAACTCATGAGAGATGAACTGCATTGCAAAGGAGGTAGGTGGTATAGACAGGATGTTGTCACAGAGTAGTCACATACATAAAGACTCTTGAAGTGTCTTGAACTTACCAGATGGAACATTCCCAGTTTTAAATGGTCACTATGCTCCCATTAACTGGCAAGACATTCCCTGTCAAGAACAGCTCTGCCAATTGTTTGCAGGCAGATTTACAGGATACATTTGAGGATTAACATTGCTTGGATGCTAGATATGCCTCCCTATAAGTGTTCCTATTCCAAATCCATCATATTTAATTGTCTCAAACAAACAACTGCTATAATACCCAGAAGACATTGCTTGTAAATACCATGCTGCCTATTGACACTGTAGACAAGAAGTTCCCTGTCCAGCCATGCCTGGGGTTACTACACTGGTTCTACAATAGAGCACACTTATTTCAGTAAACCCAAGTGTTGTCAAATGGCTCACCAGTTATGTATGCACAGTGGCTGCACTGACATGCAGTAGAGGTTTTCTTGGCGTTAAAGGCACACCAAGAAGGATGTTATCTGATGTTTTGACCAAGTGCCAAATCAGTCATGTCACTTTAGGTCTACTCATGCTCCCATAGATCTGGGACCTATAAGGAGATGAAAAGCCCTTTACCAGCTCCTCAAAGTGTAGGTACAGTCATTTCCTTACTTTCTAGCATTTATACCTCCAACAGTACTGTTAGCCTTTCACAACCTTATGGACAGTCCGCTGGGACAACATTCATTCTGAGTATATGTTTGCGCCTTTTGCCTCTCGCCTTTTGCCCAGCCAACCTTTACTTAATGTAGGAACTTTCTGCTCTCCTTTCCTTGCTCCCAGATAGGTAGTTGATCTTTCTTAAAGAAAACAGAGTGTCTTTCCCTACTTTGCTTAAATTCTGGCCCAAACCAGATAGCCAGGGACATCTTAGGACATTCACAGAGCCAGGCCACCAGTTCAGTTAAGGGAAAATGAACACATGACCCCTTTCCTGCTCTCCCCAGTCTTCAGCATTTCTCATCCTACTCTGGAAAAATATCATGCTCTTCCAAAAATGTTTTCCCAACTAATTCCTAGAAAGGTCCACCTACCCTTCTCTCTGCTGCCTATTTCTGAAGTTATCCCCATGCCACACACCCTTCTCTCTTCTGAATAGATCCAGATGGAGAATTCAGGACCTCACCTTGATTCTCCTTTGTTCGACTGGAAGGCCTGACAGTTGTGAGATTTGACCTGTAGCAGCTCATCTACTGATGTTGGCTAAGTCTTTTCTTGAATTTCTCTTATCACGTTGCTCTGCTGGAATTCAGGTGAGAACACCTAGTCTCTCACTACATGCATAGAGCAGAAATCAAGATTAGATCTTGTTTGAGGCCTTAAAAGTGCCAGTAATAGAAATAATAGCTGAAGACAAGAAGACTCAACACTTCTGTAGAATTGTATTACTACTCTGGCTCAGCTAAGGCATTTCTGTTTGCTGCTTCCTTGCCTGACCTGGCTAAGGAGGAAAGGGACCAGGCTAGTGTGGGACAGCACTCCAGTTAATTTAAAACAAACAAAAAACCAAAATGCAGCAACTTTCTTCACAATTCCTGTGGAAATTAAGTATATCACAGGGAATATGAATAGCTTGTGAACCCCTAAGGGGTTAGCAGCAATTACCAGATGTGGGCTCTGACTGCTAAAGAGCCTGCACAAATATTGATCTTATTTCAAAGAACACCATGAGTGACTGCTATTATGTCCTGGTGACTATAGCCATGAAATGCTCCTTACTACAATAATGAATGTGTGACTAGAAGGTCAAATGTGATTTAAGCTGGAGCCAACATAAAGGACAGAAGGAAACATGAACCCCACAGAAATCTTATTTCAAACTTTTTCTGTGCTTTCATCTACCATGGCAATTTACATACATAAAGGCAAAACTGGCTTATTATGAGTCAGGTATGATTCAAAGGCATATTTTACCTGCAATCCAGAACAAAGCACAAAAAAAGCGCGGAGGTATGAAAAATATTTGTAGGTTTAAAAGTACAGTAATTCATATAGCTGAATGTTAAAACAAGTTATCTCTTTGAAATTATCACAGCATATTCACTCAGGGTCAAGTCCATGGTTTGGGTTACATGCTTACTGCAAGATTGAGTAATAATCCAAGTCTAATGATATGAAATTGCTCATTTCACAACATGAAACTTGGCAGGAAGGTAACTGTCCTTCAATTTCCATTGCTACCAGTAAAGACAAAGTTTCTCTCTTGAGCACCATGCTAGTCAAATTGTGACAGATACCACTATACTGGATTGGGCAAGGGATACAAAGAAATATAAGAATGGCTTTTACAGATACATAGGCTGGGAAAGGAAGATTAAAGAAAATATATGCCCTGTGGTAAGTAAGACAGAAGAGCTGGTGACAACCAACATGGAGAAGACTGAGGTAATCAGAAATTTTTTTGCCTCAGTTTTCACTTGTAATCACTCTTCTCACATTTCTCAAAACCCCAGACTTCAAGGCAGGGACTGGCGGAATAAAGTCCCCTCCCATTGTAGGAGAAGATCAGGTTTAAGGCCACCTGAGGAACCTGAAAGTACACAAGTCCATGGGACCCCATAAGAGGTATCCCAAGGTCCTCAGGGAATTAGCTGATGTGGTTGCCAAGCCATTCTCCATCATATCTGAAAAGTCATGGCAGCCATGGAAAATCCCCAGTAACTGTGAAAAGGGAAATTTCACGCCCATTTTTTAAAGGGTAGAAAGGAGGATCCAGGGAACTACAGACCAGTCAGCCCCACCTCCATGCCCGGTAAGATCAAGGAACACATCCTCCTGGAAGACATGTTGAAACATATGGAAGACAGGAAGGTGATTGGAAACAGCCAGGGGAAGTCTGTGCAAATCCACAGAGAGCTGTGCAGTTGATGGGCAGGGGGTGCTAAGCCTACTGCAGAAATGGGGAATCGTCTCATGAGCTGAGCAGTCCATTCCTTCCCTTCCTTTGTAACACTTGCATCTGCTGGCATTTGTCATGTTCATGCCAGGAGAAAGATGCACATAAAGAATTCAGGTCTTTTGCTTTCACTCCTTCCATCTGGGATTCAAAGAATGATGACAGTGTGAAACTCTTAAAACAAGGAAAAGAAATCACAGCAGAAGTAGAGCTAAGCAGATACTATTTATATACTTTCTCCCAAGCCCTTTGTCAGGAAAAGTGCTTCACAGCAGGCTTCTATTCCTCCCGTGGAGTACCACACCCACAAGAAAAGGTGAATCCATTTTTTCATCTTTGCAAGTGTGTTACACAATGGCCTAGTGACTGATAAAGCAAAATCCTTCCCAGCTATTTAACATTCACTGATCTCAAGGCACATGGCTTTATTGGGACTGCAGGTAAAGCAGATAGTTAGCTAGCCTTGGGGTGAGCTGAAGTGGACCAGAAATATCTGAACTTTTCCACATTCTCGGTTTCTATCCTGTTCCATACAAGAAAGGCTTAGAAAAGAAAGTGTATAGAGCTGATGAATGGTGAATAACAGAGACTTTCCATTTCTGTTTACTTGTCATTGCAATACTCTGCTTGAAGCAGACCAGGATGCCATTGGCCTTCTTTGCCACAAGGGCACATTGCTGGCTCATGTTCAACCTGTTGTCCACCAGGACCCCGAGGTCCTTCTCTGTAGAGCTGCTTTCTAGCGAATCAGCCTCTAGGTGTACTAGTGCCTGGGGTTATACTTCCTGAGACGCAGGACTTTGTTAATTTCTGACCATGTCTTCAGCCTGTCCAGGTCCCTCTGAATGGCAGTGTGGCCATTTGGTCTAGCCACTTCTCTCAGTTCTGGATTGTCCGCAAACATGACAAGGGCGTACTCTGTCCCATTATCCAGGTCATTCATGAAGATGTTAAACAGTATAGACCCCAATATTTATCCCGGGGCACACCACTAGTGGCTTGTCTCCAAATAGGTAGGTTTCAGCCAGCTCCTCCTGCAGTTACCCATTGACACTGGAATATCACAATGCAACATACATGTGAGAAATAAAGAGAAGCAAGTAAGAAAGATTAAAGTGGTATATAGCATACAGGAAACCAATATGAGTTACAGTAATTTAAATGCTAGGCTAAAACAAGAATCCTATGCCAAGAGACATTTGACTAAGAACACTTCCTAAACTGAAGATATTGCTAAATCACAGAATCATTTTTGTTGGAAGAGACCGTCAGGATCATTGAGTCCCACCATAACCTAAAACTAGCACTAAACCGTGTCCCTAAGAACCTCATCTATAGGTCTTTTCAACCCCTCCAGGGATGGTGACTCCACTGCTTCCCTGGGCAGCCTGTTCCAATGCCTGACAACCCTTTCCAGGAAGAAATTTTTCCTAATATGCAATGTGAACCTTCCCTAGCACAACTTGAGGCCATTTCCTCTTATCCTATCACTTGCTACTTGGGAGAAGAGACCAACACCCTCCATGCTACAACCTCCTTTCAGGTAGTTATAGACAGTGACAAGGTCTCCCCTCAGCCTCCTTTTCTCCAGGCTAAACAGACTCAATTCCCTCAGCTGCTCCTCATCAGACTTGTGCTGCAGACCCCTCACCAACCTCATTGCCTTCCTCTGGACACTCTCCAGCACATCAATGTCTTTCTTATGATGAGGGGCCCAAAACTGAACACAGGATTCAAGGTGCAGCCTCACCAGTGCTGAGTACAGGGGAAGGATCACTTCTCTAGTCCTGCTGACCACACTATTTCTGGTGCAAGCCAGGATGATGTTGGCTTTTTTGGCCACCTGGACACACTGCTGGCTCATGTTCAGTTGGCTGTTGACCAACACCCCCAGGTCCTTTTCCACCAGGCAGCTTTCCAGCCACGGTACCCTGAGCCTGTAGCTCTGCCTGGGGTTGTTGTGACCCAAGTGCAGGACCAGGCACTTGGCCTTCTTGAACCTCATACAAATGGCCTCAGCCAAACACATGTCATAGTCCTGCTGGTTATCAGTAGAGGTAACAGATTTGTGAGAAAATCTGATCCAGATGTCAGTACTGATTTATATGAGTACTGATTTATATGAGAATCAAATGTTGGTACTGGTGAACTATCTGACCAGGGCAGTTTTCTATTGGGAAACAGTGAATTCCAGCTAAATTCAATGAGTATATACTGATCTCTTCAATAAATGGATAAAACCAGCAGCAGGCAGCAATGCAACCAACAAGCTTGGGCTGTGATTTGCCTTACAGTCAAATATTACGTATTTCATTGCAAAGAGTTAAAGCTGATAATGCTATTAGGATTCTAAATAAAGCTTGAATCCAGAAAATGCTTTCTACTCTTGCCTCAAGAGCGAATGTATCCCCGACAACTAGCACAGTCCTCTCCTGTGCAGCAGACTCAAAACTGTCTTCTCCCACCTGGCAGCTTACAAGAGATGCTCCAGCAAAGTCTTCCTCCCTTCATCTACTTTCAGGCTTTTCAGGTCATACAGAAACATACAATCCCTCAGAAGGCACCTTCCAGCAATGCTAAGACTTCTGCTCCAGGACTGCAGCCCTCCTGGCCTGCAAGGTGATCATGCGGCATCCTCTCCTCTCACCATCCCAGATGGGTGTTGCATCAGGAAAACAGATCTCATCACACAGTCCGTGGGAGCAGATGGGTCTGGGTGGCAAGAAGAGCCCAGGTTTTTAAATATTTAATCTTGTAACTATTTGAAGACAATTACATTCCTCATTCCTTTAAAATTCATGTTGCCATAAAAAAACTCTGATTACACACAGTTGGTTACAATAATTCTTTTTTTCTAAGCATAAAATAAACTAGGAAGCAATCTTTTCAATCACACTAGCTCCCGTACGTCTGCAAGTCTCATGCATGCAGAATCATATGCTGTAGGGAACCCTGAGTGAAACAAGCTGATTTCACAACTGGAAGCTATAGAGATACATCAATACTGTGTTGTGCATTATCATCATCAGGAGCATCTTCAGTTTGAAACCCAGTCACCTGAAAAGTTAGAACTAATTTTGACTACTTCATTCCCTGAAGCCTCATTTCAGTTTTCTTCCATTTTTATTTGGAAAACCTTAAAACTGTGCTTGAAAGGTTTTCAAGTTAATCCATATTTTAAAATCTCAAAGGCCTCTAGTTTGTTTTGGCACCGCAGAAAAAAAAAAAATACATTATAGCACGGCCAAAACCTTGTACAGGGTAGGTAGTAAGTTCTCTCAGAGCTGCTTCTTTAGCAAGGTCTACATGCAGTGCATGTGCTCCAGCACTTGGTGGTGCCTTCTGCCGAAATAACGTGCTGCGGCTTGCTACAGCACCGTCAAAACGCACAGTGCCAGCAGTAGCTCTCGGTGCAGGAATCATCGATGTTTTGCGGGGATTCCCCCTGTTTCGATCAAGGAAGCAGTCCCCGAGGTAAGCTACGTCTGGCCTCGTGTCTCCACACTGGATTGTCAGTGATCTTCAGCGCATGTGCTGAGGACATCTCTCTCTGTGATCATCAGGGGAATGCACAGGCCTTCTCAGCATGCTGCTCTTTCCTTCAGAAAGCACTGACAGCAATAGTTCTGTTTGGAATGTGATACTTTCATCCAAGACTAATGATATGAGGGAAGCTTGCTTGGCATCTCTCTCCCTTAGAAGTACTCAGCACATATTTGGCACATTTTTCTTCATGGGTTGCCTCCCCCTTATGCCATTTCCCTGTTCTGCACTCTTCTTTGCTGTAGGACAGGCCATCTAGTGCAGACTGCAGTGGTACACACCCAAATGGAAATTCATCTGCTACAGCAGCATGTTCACAGAATCACAGAATCACAGAATGTCAGGGATTGGAAGGGACCTCAAAAGATCATCTAGTCCAATCCCCCTGCCAGGGCAGGAACACCTAGGTGAGGTTACACAGGAAGGCATCCAGGCGGGTTTGAATGTCTCCAGAGGAGGAGACTCCACAACCTCCCTGGGCAGCCTGTTCCAGTGTCTGTCACCCTCATTGAGAAGAAGTTTCTTCTCAAATTTAAGTGGAACCTCTTGCGTTCCAGCTTGAACCCGTTACCCCTTGTCTTACTGTTGGTTGTCACCGAGAAGAGCCTGGCTCCATCCTCATGACACCCACCCTTTATATATTTATAAAAATTGATGAGGTCACCCCTCAGTCTCCTCTTCTCCAAGCTAACATTTGTGCTCACATTTGTGTATTTATCTCGTGACATAAGTCATGCATGTTTCTAGGTTGGAAGCATATAAGGAGGATAAGCACTGCAGGAGATTAAATTCTGGCATGCTATCTTTAGATGGCCAGAAGCCCAGTGCAGGGCATTTCTGTTTATACAGTGTCCACACAAGCAAGTCATGGGTACTGTGCAGGACAAACACTCAATGAGTGAGTAGCATTTACATCAATCTGATAGTTTAAAATCAACTTAAGATCATTGTAAGCTGTCTTTTGAAGCTCCTGCCTACTGCCAATGCGCCTGGAGTGCAGTGCAAACAACAACTGGGTCCCTTGTATCTGACTTTTCCTGTGTCCATACTCTTTGCAAACTCTTGCAAAGTTTGTTGAACCTGCAAACTATGGAAAGGGCATGTTGTTGTAAAGTAAAATTATTTGCTCAGAAAGAGGAAAGTCTGCCCTGCCTGCAGTAGAGTGTCACAGAGCACAGAAAAGTGAGATTTACTGTTAGCACAGTCCCATGTAGAACATAGGCTGGGGCATACATCACATATCCTTGCTGCCATGTAAAATATAAGTTGCTCTCTCTCTCTGTGCTCAGAGAGAAACGGAGACAGTAAAATTCACTTTGCACCCTAGTATACAAAGGAAGCAATCCAATCTAGATGTACCTGAGGATAAGAAAGCCCACAGCACCATCACTCTAGACACTAGTGTTTAGTGCTTCAGTTTCCCAGGAGCTCTCCACAGTGTAGCCCCCAGCTTCAGGGCAGGTAGGATGAAACTAGTTGAACCTCCGTCCCTCTTAAGTGCTGCATCCCACTATTACTACACAGGTAAAGAAGCAGTTTTGCAAATCAGTTCCTTCATTAATGAGCTCTGAGCTAATGAGCTCCCCCCGCCACTCCCATGGCCATTTCTGTTGCTCCTTGCCAGAGTTTCGCAGTATTTGGTAGCTCATTTGTCTGAGACATGTTCAGTTCTGTTCTCAGAGCCTGTGAAGGCTCTTGCTGTGCCCTTGTGTATTTACTGTCATTAGCTAGCTCTGTGAAACAAGCTGCTGCCATCTCACTTTGCTCAGAGCTCCTTTTAAGATTGATAATGAGGTAGTTGTTCAAGAGAAGCACAACTCAAGGAAAGAGTTAGATAATTAGGCAGAGGTGGAACTTCCTCCCAACAACAAATCAACTGAAAACTAATAACTTTTCAAGACCTACCTTCATCTAAACTAGTAATTTAAACAAGCCAGGAATCATTCCTTCTCTTTCTCTGAAAAGGCAATTTCCTTTTCCTTTCTGTTTTACTACAGAGTAATTGTCCCACTACTTTACACATACCAGATATATTTTCTTCAAGAGATGACCTATTTGTAGATATCTACTTAAACCCTAGGTAATTTTCTCAGTTTGTATTTTGCTCTGGTCCAACAGGTTTTACCTCCATCCTTTATCTTTGACCTCTGTCCTCAGACATCATGCCCACGCGAATGCTTTTATACTGTTTAAAAATAGACTCATGTTTATACTCCAAATAAACTCCTAATACCTTTAAATGTTACCCTGAACACTACTTTGAATCCATGCTCTTCCCAATGCACTCAAATCTTTGAAACTCAGGGTGGTATCTCAGTGATATCTTGGCACGATCTGTTGAAAAAGTCTGTTTTCAAACTTGCAAAAGGTCTAAGTCATCACTTTCAGCTGGGAAAGGTTTGAAAATAAGAGTTTGCTGCTATTAGATAGCAAGATAAATAATACACATAAATACACAAAACCTCTGTTGTTTCAGGCTTAAGATCAGAAAAGCATTTCCACCATCAAGGCAATAACCCTGGTCTGAAGTCCACTGAAAATAACAAAAATCTTCCCATTACTTTGGTTGATGTGTAGTAAAGCACAAATTAAAAGGAATTTGCCTTTTTAGAGAAAAAGAAGGAATGTGCTTCTTCAGGTCTCACTTTCCCAATTAGGGCCTAGACAGTTACATAACCTCTGAAAAGGTAAACATCTCCAGGTTTTGTTTCAAGTAATGCAGCCCAGTGTACTAAAAAAACCTGACAATTGAAATTATTCTGGGGCAACACATCCATTGCTAAGCTGCTGAGAAGCCTTCTCATGTGAGCAGTGTCCTTCTCAGGACTTCACCTGTGCCAAAGAACTCATCAGGGTGATGAAACAGCCAGGTTTGTGCTACTCGGCAGAGGACAGCTTATGATCAAAGTCTCACACAGAAGTTAAACTGCACATACATTTCCCAGTCATCAACCAGATTAAAAATTTATGTTCATAGCAGACATGAACTTGTATATGCTAATAAAGAAAAACAGCTCTTTGGATAACCACATCATACGGTCATGGTCTCCCAGCATGGCTCACTCTGGCCTCTAAGAGCTCCCAGTGCATTACCGGGGATGTCACTAGTTAAGTCAATAGAGCCATACTTGGTGAGGGGTTTTATCATGTGTGTGATGGAATAGAGACCCAGGAAACTTGGCTTGAATGATATAAAAAACCTGTGCTGTGGAAATAACTTTCAGTCTTTGGCAAAATCCATTTAGTGGGCTGAGGCCAATTGTAGGGGGTTCAACAAGGCCAAGTGCCTGGTCCTGCACTTGGGTCACAACAACCCCAGACAACGCTGCAGGCTCGGGGAAGAGTGGCTGGAAAGCTGCCTGGTGGAAAAGGACCTGGGGGTGTTGGTCAACAGCCAGCTGAACATGAGCCAGCAGTGTGCCCAAGTGGCCAAAAAAGGCCAACAGCATCCTGGCTTGTATCAGGAATAGTGTGGTCAGCAGGACTAGAGAAGTGATCCTTCCCCTGTACTCAGCACTAGTGAGGCCGCACCTTGAATACTGTGTTTAGTTTTGGGCTTCTCTACAAGAAAGACATTGAGGTGCTGAAGCATGCTCAAAGAAAAGCAAGGAAGTTGGTGAAAGGCCTAGAGAACAAGTCTGATGAGGAGCAGCTGAGGGAACTGGGTTTGTTTAGTCTGGAGAAAAGGTGTTTGACAGGAGACCTTCTCACTCTCTACAACTACCTGAAAGGAGGGTGTAGCATGGGAGGTGTTGGTCTCCTGAGTAGCAAGTGAAAGGACAAGGGGAAATGGCCTCAAGTTGCACCAGGGGAGGTTTATATTGGATATCAGGAAAAAATTATTCACAGAAAGGGTTGTCAGGCATTGGAACAGGCTCCCCAGGGAAGCAGTGGAGTCGCCATCCCTGAAGGTGTCTAAGGGACATACAGATGAGAGATGAGGTTCTTAGGGACATGCTATAGAGTTGGACTTGACAGTGTCAGGTTAACGGTTGGACTCAATGACATTAAAAGTCTCTTCCGACCAAAATGATTCTATGCTTCTATGAAAACAGGTTGAATTCAGTATAAAGATTGCCAGAAAAAAGACCCTGTGATGCATTTAATGGTAAAATGAAAGAGAGGAATGTTACATACCTGTTAGTCTGGAAAGGGCAGAAGAGGACCATCTTACTGGTCTTCTGCGTTATTTTTTATTATACGAGTATATCCCAGGTTCCCCTACAGCTGGGAAAGGGCCAGGAGCAAGGTCTGATTCCCAGACTATCACATGCAAAATATGATATTTTATCATTTGAGGTATAGAAGTAATATTGGTAGAAGTGTTTGACCTGGTATTCCTAAGTATGTCCTCTGCATGGGTAATGTAAGTCTTCATGAGACAACACTGAAATACAGACTTCCTTGAGCAAAAGAACATGTCTTTGGAGAAAAAAAAAATCCCAGACCCTTTTAGAAGGTCAGAAAAGTCATCAAAGACCAGCTATGAAAGGCAGTCTAGAATGGTTACAAGGCTGCAAAGGGGCAATGAGACTTACTTAAAACTAGACTGAAAACTTGATCCCCTCAGCTAGATGGGTTTGTGTAGCAGAAACTTTCCCAAGTCTCCTGTGGACAGGAGGCTGCCCAGTTCCCTGAGGCCACTGTGCACCCACACGGCCAACATGTTGCCTGTGCAGGCCCAAAGGACAGAGAATGCAGCACTGTGCTTTTGTTACGGCCTTCTGGAATCAATAATTCAGCAGATGGGAAACAGGAACATTTAGCAATTTGTTCATAAGGAAAAAAAGCAACTGCTTGTACACCAGGACAAGTGATACAATGCTGAGTCAGAGACTGGTACACTGTGGAGATGCCATGAAATGCCATTCCTACATAGGAGTTAAATGGTTGCCCCAAATTCTTGGAGATGTTTATCTACTCCCCTTTAAAAAGTCTGTAGATTTTTATAACAAAATCCTTGAGAAAAATGTGGAAGCTGATGCAGAGAAGGATTTGAGTCCTCTCTTAGTTAACCTGCACAAGAAGAAAGGCAAATACTGTGGCACACACTCAGCTTTGTAGCAGGACAGAATTGTTCTGGCCAGGTTGTCCCATGGGGTGCTATCTGCACCCACCAGCAGTGAGGGGTGGCTCTTGACATAACCAAGAATAGGCAGAGGCAGAACCTGGTCCCACCTGAAAATCCAGGTTCTCAGGAGTGATGAGGAAGAGCTGTACCACATTAAAAAAAATCATTTAGTCATTTGCATCCTGATTGTAAAGTCCAGTTAGAAAAGTGTTCACAAATAAGTTGAGAGCTGTGGGTTGATTTGCAATGGAAAGGAAACAAGAAAAATCAAAAATCTTGAATGCTGCATCCCAGAGTAGAGAAGAAATTCCCAGGAGTACTTGATGAGTATTCCTGCTCAGTCCTTTTCCTCAAGGGAGACAAAGCTGAGAATGTGGAAAATGTTTGTAAGCATGTTGCATGCCCTGTGTACCTCAGATCAGGGTTGTTAGAAAAACAATCGAGTCAAACAACAACTACATTCAGTTTAAATCAGTGTAAACAGGTGACCCTTTATTAAGTTAGACGTCTGCCAATACTGGGGGGAAAGGGAAGTAAGGGAGGAAGGAAGGGAGGAAGGGAGGAAGGGAGGGAGGGAGGAAGGAAGGGAGGGAGGAAGGGAGGGAGGAAGGAAGAAAGGAAGGGAGGGAGCAAGGAAGAAAGGAAGGGAGGAAGGAAGGAAGGGAGGAAGGAAGGAAGGGAGGAAGGAGGGAAGGAAGGAAGGAAGGGAGGGAGGAAGGGAGGAAGGAAGGGAGGGAGGAAGGGAGGGAGGAAGGAAGGAAGAAAGGAAGGAAGAAAGGAAGGGAGGAAGGAAGAAAGGAAGGGAGGAAGGAAGAAAGGAAGGGAGGAAGGAAGGAAGGGAGGAAGGGAGAAAGGAGGGAAGGAAGGAAGGAAGGAAGGAAGGAAGGAAGGAGAGAGAGAAAGAGAGAAAGAGAAAGAAAGAGAGAGAAAGAAAGAGAGAAAGAGAGGAAGAAAGAGAGAAAGAGAAAGAAAGCGAGAAAGCAAGCAAGCAAGCCAGCTTTGATTATCTTATTGCCCATTCATAAAAACATTACTTAAAATTCAGATTTAAGAGAGACAGATGTGATTATAAAGGGTCAATAGATTTCACCATCTCTATGGCTCTGCTTTGTGTGTGATGGGGTTTGTAGTCTCAGATCCAGTGATGTGCAGTGTCCTCCGGTGTCTTGTTCGGTTCCTGCGGTGAGATTGGTGGGTGGAGTTCTCCTCAGGATGGTGGGTGCACCAGAGCTTGTGTAGGTGGGCTTCTTATTATCCTCTGGATTGCCTGCTTGTGTAATCTTTGGACTTTTGTGCAGGCATTACTTGGGGGGAATTGCAAAAGATGGAAAAGTCGTGAAGGGTCTCGGGACATTTTGAAGGGTTTTAGGGCCTTCTCCCTTAGTGCCATGCTGGGCCTACCAGGACACAGGGCTACATGCCCTTCAACACATCCCCCGCCCCTGTATCAGCCACATGGCCTTTTCTGGGGCTCATTAGCTTGTCATTGATATGTAAATCGCAATTCACCTTATCACCAATTCTCCCATCTCCTGCTACTGGGGATGTCCCATCTCCTGCCATTGGATGTAGCAAAAATGGTTTTGCAACCATGTTGGAGACATTAGTCTTTCAGTTTCTGACATGCAGGTACCTCACTGGCAATTCTCATCCATGGAAAACAAAGAGTCTTGAGTTTTTCTAGTGCTTTTCACAGCAAACCACCCCTGGACAAGAGTCTAGTGGAGTGTTTCACAGGTTAAACAAAGCCGCCAGGCTTCAATGAGCTTTTGACCTGCAGGCTGCAAATTAGCACTCATTACCAGAGCTGATTGCCGTCCATTTGCACCCTGCATCACCAGACCAAAGCCCTTTCCTTGGAATCAGCCTCCCTCAGACTCATGCTCAGGTGCATGTGGGCATGTGGCCATTAGTGGAGGTCGGTGCCTGTGCACAGACGACACGACACGCAGGCAAATACCAGGCTGGGGAGGTTGTGCTGTCCCACTGTGATGGGAGGTGGTGGTGCCAGTGACAGCCCCGTGTGTGGCACGCAGTGGGGAAAGGGCCATTCTATATACCAAGCTTCCTCTTTTAGAAGAACTGTGGTTCTTTGGTATAGAAAGTTTCTGCCAATTTCCAGCATAAGTCTACTCCTGGACAACTAATACCAACTTGTTTGTATACTTACCTTACAATTATTATTATATATTAATAGATTATTTATATATACATAATATATAATAATATATTGATAAATTATTATATATTATCTTGTAAGTGGTTTTTTTGCTGTTATTTCCATCTTATTCCATAATATTTAGGGAGGACTATACCCTTATCAACTTGCATTTTGCTAATTGAAAAGTCAAGTTTTTCTAGTTTCCTGTAAACATTCCTATAGAAATGTCTTTACAGTGAAAACACCTTCTTCCTCAAAGATTGAGTAAATGCCAGTTTTCTTCTGGTTTTTAGTTCCTTCAGAAACATGAATTACTACAATGCACTTACCCAATTTAAGAGGAAAAGAGCTTAGTAAATGAAGGCTTTGTTTAGGAATACAAAAGAACTGATTAAAGCATCCATAAAAGAAAAAGCGTCCTTTAATTTAATAATATCAAGTGTGTGATCTTTTTTCACTCTCATTAGGAATAGCTTATTCATTTTCAGCCATCAAATGAAAAGTAATCTACACATATACTCATTTCACGATGGAAGATAAACTTTTATTCCTCTCTGCCTTTTCTTCCTTTTATTTACTTAGTTCCTGTATTGTCTGCATTAACTTGGAAATCTAGTTTTTAGACATCTGAGAAAAATTAAAGAAATAATTTGTACTGTCAGCCTGAAAAGAGGCTTTTTGATCTTTTCTGTGCTGCAACTTAGAAGAAAAGTAATAAAGCTTCTGAAGCTGGGATCGGGAGGAGGGAGAGAAAGTTGCTGATTCCAAGAGCAACACTCTTTTGGCTGCCTTTTTCGAGATTCAGAGCATTAATCTCTTTCAGTCAGAAGAAGACGCAGTAACAGCAGCAACACAAATTGCCCATGGAACCGATCTGGCAGATGTTCTAGAAAGAGAGCGTTATTTAAGATTCAGAACACTTGAGAATTTGGAAAGGTTTGGCAAAGCAAATTTGTAGAATTTAAATGTAACAGATGAGATTTCCTTAAGGAAGTCAAGGTTATATATCTAAAAAAAATGATGTTTTTCAAAGGATTAAGAGTCTGCTTTTTCTTCTTTGAAAGAACTATTCAAGTTCTCATTGGTACAAATCCACGAAAAGACCTCTTTTTGTTAGATCCCAATCTTTCATCCTTCCAGTACCTCGCATTCCTAGTCCCTGGCACAAGCAACCTAGTATCTTAGAAAGATGACTTAATTTTCCTCATCTTCCTTACTTCTTTTATTCTGAGTTGGGCTTCACACCACAGGAACTTCTTTAATTTCAATACCTCAGAAGAGAGCTGATCTGAATAGAGGAAGAATCTCAAAGGGAAATTTAACCATCCTGCAGTAATTGTTTGGCAAGTTAGCCTGTCCATAGCAAACCATCATGTACTGGCTATCTAAATACAGAAACAGAATTCTTGAGTCAAGTGTCCTATTAAGAAAGTTTTTAAGATCATGCCCAGATGCTTCTGAGGTCTGTGAAACATCTACCAGCATCTGGATTTCTTACAATTTTTTAAAGGTTTCTGTTACATATTATCTTAACCCTATTTGAGACAACTCATTGCTGGCTTCCTGTTGTCTTCAAAACCAGATTATTTTCTCTGCAATGGTTACATCACTTAATTCTTGAAATGTTGTAAAAATCCAGGCATTTAGAAGTGTAAATATACGCAGACTCCTTGCATAATCCCAAGTCAAGAGATTAACCCACTCTTTTCTAAACATAACGTGGAAAACTGAAGGCTGTGCAGTGAATTTCATATACCACAGAGTTCCATATAGCCACATTTCTTACATAGTGTGAGGGGGTTGTTGTTGTATTGCTGAACCCTTTTTTCTGTTATATTTCAGTATTAATGATTGTTAATGTAAAAATTTAAAAAATAATTAATTTTGAGCTAAAGCTTTTTTCTTAAGAAGTAAAGTTAACCCCCAAACCAAGAAAAACACATACTTTTCAGACTTATACGGGTCAACTGCTTTCCCTGAAAATGGAAGAAAAGAGAGATAAAAGTGTGTGCTGGGTGAGCTGAATCAAGGTAATTTTCCATGCAGTTAGACAAGTTTCTTCTCAGTAGGTAGCATGCTCTTTTGTTTTGGATTTAGTTCAAGAGGAACAAGATAGTCCCTGGAATAAAGTTAATGATTTCTTCCAGTAGCTTTCCAGTATTTGGGATTTGGTAGGAAAAGAGTGTAAGAACTCACTGATATCTTGGCTATTGCCAAAGGGACAAAGGGCTTTTCCACTCTCCAGCTGCAGGTGGAAGATAGCTTCTAGGAGGAAACATAACAAGACAGCACCTTAGCCTGACATCCAGGTTGATCAATGAAATATTTCACATCGTGAATGTCACGCTCCATATAGAAGCGGTAAGTTGCTAGGGACAGTACTTCTTTGATGATTGTGGTCCATGAGGGTTCCCGATCCCAGGGCTTCCCTATGTCCTGCTGTTGATCTCCACCTTTTGCTGGACTCACTGTGTCTGGTGTTCATTGCTAGTAGCGTGCATTCCAGCGGTGACATATTGCTTTGTATCACTCTTCTTTTATTATTGTTCTATTAAATGTGTTTCCAGTTCAACCCACTAGTCTTTCCTCCTTTTGTCTTCCTTCCCTCCAGGGAAGGAAAGGTGAGAAAGAGCTGTTTACTGTTTAGGTGCTGCTTAGGCCTAAACAGTAGCATAGTGAAAAGAGTGAGGAAGAGAGAGAAACAGGAGGGGTGTAACAGCTGCAAAGTATTCCTTGGTGTTGTCCTTTGGAATGCATACAGTCCAGGATCAGTTAAGGCATAATTGTCTCTTTGTGAACTGACTCTAACACTTCCTGCAAACTAGTGCACCAAAATTTAGTTCATTTAAAATATTAGTTGCCTCTACTACCAAAATAGTTTCCATTAGGTTCATAAGTCTGAAAAAATTTTCACACTTGGTTTGGCTGAAGAAACAGCTGTTTGTTGTGGACTTTGCTGAACTTCCTGTAAAAGGACAAATTACTCAGAAGAAAGCAAGTAACCACTAGGAATTTGAAATAAACACTACAAGTACAGAGCATAGCTTAAATTAGTTTAAGTTAACTCTTACTTAATAGCATGCTTCTCTAATAGACTGTTCTCCTTTATTACTGTTATTTAAACTACAGAATTTTAGGAGAATATTTGCATTTCTAGACAAATATTTCCCTCTGATCTTATTTCTCAAATAATTTATCATTTTTTAACATAAAAATATATAATATTCTTGACAGGAACAGATTCTACTGTACTGGGTAATTATTGGTTTAGACTGCTGGTATATTTTTCATCCTTGTACTTGCATTTCTCTAATCCCTTTGGTTTCTTCATTCTTGTACCTCTTCTGCAATTGCTTATTTCCTGCTACCACCACTTCAGCTCGTATTCTTCTTTATCCCCTAAATTCAACCTCATTATTGTTATACTAGAATTTCTAGTGAACAGTTTCACTGTTATGGCATTTTTCTTACACAAGAATTTTTGAGACATTTTTCTATCCAACCTTGTTCTTCTTTATTGTGATTTGCAGCTTAGAATCACCACTAATAGCCTTCTCATGTACTACTGCCTTGAGGAATTGTGGTAAGATGCGCTAAGTGTGTGTTTTGCCTAAAAGAGTCTCTGAAGTACAGTAATTTTGACAAGTTAAGATAGGCAAGTCCCCAAGACATGACAATGTCAGAACTACTTGCTAACAGCATCACTGCTGGCTCTGCTGTGGAGACTGCAGGGCACTACTGAATAATCAGTTGAGTTAAAAGGTTTGTGATATATGACCTTCTACAGATTGTGCTCTTTTTTTGACTGGGAGAGAAACTGAGGAGCCACAAAAGATGAACTGCTGAAAATGCAGCTCAAAAGTTCCTGGAAATGATTATTGCATGAAACAGACAACTAGGAGAGTGTCAGATTCATTACTCCTGATACTCCTTGGACTGACCTGCAGCTATGACTTGCTTTGTTTTTGTCAATTATAAAAGCACTGAGCAAATACAGAGTTCAATATGCATTGATATTCTCAGCAGCTTTGAGCTCCTTAAAGATCAAACTTGTAATGGTACTCAGGGTATTCCAAGTCCATATTTAGACACTGCAATTTTTTCTAGATATAATTGCCTTGTTGCAATTCTTGACTGTATTATGATTCTTCAGTATGATCTATTGCTGAAAGAAAACAGAAGATGAAACCCTTCAGTTGTAGAGCTGTGTAAAAATACTGTATCACTCAGAATTTATTTTTCTTTTAGTTTTAGTTCCAACTCTTGTGTACCTATGGCTAACGCTTTTATTTGTCCCTCGTTTATGCTCTGACTAACCTGCAGAAGATACTCCAGAAAAACTCCTGGAAACAACACAAGCTGACACAGCCAATTGCCACAGCCCAAAAAATGTAAAGTTCATGTGTGTTAGAGTGATATTCATACAAATTTTGATGGTAAAGGAGCACATAATGGTAAAACAGTAAAACAATATTAAAGTGTTAAACAATCAGTGATATACACATCACTTTTCTCATGCTGCAAACTGATGCTGGTAGCAACTAAAATCCTTCAGAAGTTTAAGAGAACACGAAGACAGCAAGTATGTTCATACTGATAAAAGATTGTGAAAACTACTAAGCATGGAACTTCAGCAAAGTCTAAAGAGAAAAAGATTATTGCATTGTTATTCACTCCTCGTCAGTTTGATATGTATTCAAATTAAGTTAAAATACGTTGATCAAACTTACTTGATTGTGCTGAAAATAGCTTTTCATTACTCGAGGTTCCTAAAAAAGTATATACACTCTACATCATGAAGGAGACTGAAGGGTTTCCCATGGTGTCTCACATGCTGCAGAGAATGGTGAAGCTGTAATTTTTGGGCTATGAATGTGTATTTCCTTTAGATATTTGTAAAACAATAGCTTTAATCAGCTTCAATTCAGTGAATCCAGCCTTTGGTGCATTTTACAGGGTGTTTCAAAAAGATGGACCAATTTTGAAAACACTATGTCTTTGCAACCACAAACAATTCATGAATGGAGAGAACATAGAATAGTTATAAAAAGTTTACTAAAACTTGATAACTTTACAGTTTGTAAGTTTTTGTGTAATTGTAACATGTTGCCGCTGTGAAATTTACTGCTTTGAAACTGGGCCCTGCTTCAAAATTTGGTCTGTCTTTTCCACGGAATGATAGAAAGCCCTGAGTTGGAAGGAACCGACAGGATCGTCTAGTCCCAACCCCAGTCCCTGCATGTGACAACCCCACAGTTCACAGCATGTGTCTGAGGACATTGTCCAGTCTCTTCTTAAACACTGTCAGGCTTGGGGTCGTGACACCTCCATGGGGAGCCTGTCCCAGTGCTCCACCACCCTCTGGGTGAAGAACCTTTTCCTAATGTCCAACCTAAACCTCCCCTGGCACATCTTCCTGACATTCCCTCAGGTTCTGTCATTGGTGACCAGAGAGAAGAGTTTGGCGCCTGCCCCTCCTCCTCCCCTTGTGAGGAAGCTGTAGCCGTGATGAGGTCTCCCCTCAGTCTCCTCTTCTCCAGGCTGAACAAACCAAGTGACTTTAGCCGCTCCTCATACGGCTTCCCCTTCCTTCACCAACTTCACAGCCCTCTTCTGGACACTCTCCAGCAGCTTTATATCCTGTTTATCCTGTGTTGCCCAGACCTGCACCCAGTGCTCCAGGTGAGGCCGCACCAGTGCAGAGCAGAGCGGGACAATCCCCTCCCTGCCCGGCTGGCCATGCTGTGCTGGATGCACCCAGGACACGGTTGCCCTCTTGGCTGCCAGGGACACTGTTGGCTCATGTTCAACTTGCCGTTGACCAGAGCCCCCAGATCCCTCTCCATGGGGCTTCTCTCCAGCCTTTCATTTCCCAGTCTGTATGGACAGTGAGGGATTTTGAAAAACTCTGTACAGTAGAGTCTATTCCCAGCTAGTAGTTGGGTTGCAGATGTGCACATTTTTCTTTCGTTACCTGGGAAAGACTGAAGGAAACACCAAGTATCTCCGCCTGTTGATAGAAGTTGATTCACATTTCAGAGCTTGTTGTGAGGTGTGTGGAGGTTCTTGACTCTTCATTATTCTAACCACTTGCCATGCTCTTGCCTTCATTTCTTTTCTTCATCTCCCCCCATATACTATTCACATGTATTATTTTTGTCTTTCTGAAATTAGGCATTTTATCCTATAACTGAGATAAGCTGACAGGGAATGACAGTCCTTGTTTGCACTGGCATCACTTCACATTGTAAGACCATCAGTGGTTCTTGAGTAGCAGGCATATCAACAATATCTTGGGCCTGTACAACAGCAGCTGTTACCTCAGACATTGTCCTTGAAAGTGTGATTCATGAAACCTGAAGCTAATAACAACTGATAGGAGTGAAGAAGTAGCCAAGTTTTCACGTTAGAAGTCTTGTGCTGATACTTAAACCTGCTAAGGGCACTTACTTTTCTGGAACCAGAGTAGGCATTTTGGTTAAAGCTGAGACTCAAGTGAAACAATAACATTTTTTACAACACATCAGAATCACTAAAATTATGGTTAAATCAAACATGAAAAACAATAATAGTTATTTTTATGTCACTTTTAAAGATTGGCAAATGTCATTGCAGTATCTTGATATACCAATTAATATATCTGAAATCTGTGGCAAAATCTATTGACATTAATGTACTTCTTTGTAAATAAAATGGGAATATGGCCTGAAAAATAAGCTGACACATGATATTCTCTGCTTTTCTGAACTTTAAGACTCTATCCACTCTCTAATTTGTCATTAAATATACACTTAATGGATAAATTATACTTATGCACAGAGATATACTAACTCTAATAAGGGT
This sequence comes from Caloenas nicobarica, assembly GCF_036013445.1. Lineage (NCBI taxonomy): Eukaryota > Metazoa > Chordata > Aves > Columbiformes > Columbidae > Caloenas > Caloenas nicobarica. The sequence continues at coordinate 18,906,630 of NC_088284.1, read as the reverse complement.
TGTTTAATAAACGCTTCAGCCATCCTGGTATAGAAAGCTCAGTAAAATTTCCCTTCAGTTCATTGCCTTGAGATAAAGCTTTCGAAAATCATTAAATAAATAAGCTACAAACTCCTTTAGTTGGCATAGTGGAATCACGGAAAGATCATGGGAGAATTACATATGAATTCTGAATTTCCCTAACTCCAATAACCCTTCCAATCTCATTAAGTAAGGAACATTTTAGGGGGAAAAAAAAAAAATTACGAGTTGTCTCTTAAACTGTGGCTTGACTAAATATTTCCTTTGGCAACAGTACTGACTTAAGTAGCCTGCAACTCCCCTATTGCTCTCTACAGAATGACTGGCTTAGAGAATTAACCCAGCCAAAAAAAAAAGCTCTAACAGCCACTGCAATGCTAAGGAGACTAGAGTGAACACGGTAGCAGAATCTGTTGAATTCGTATTTATGAAATAAACGTTCCTCATACTATGCACAGGTGTGAGCTGATTAAGGAGTCTCTCTTCGGTTATATTACCCAAGCCCATGCCAGAAATCATGATATATGACATGAAAAATAAGATTGGGCAAAGCCAGTAAGAAAAAGAGCGGATGCAAGTACTCTTACCATCCTCTACTGAGAGACCTACACAGAAGGTTACAGATTATTTCTCTTCGCTCTGTGGCTTCCATGACTGACTCAGTTCTCTAACTCACCATTGAAAACACAGGCAAGGGACATCACTGTTAAGAAAGCTTAGATGTTGTTCTTCCTTATATTTTGACTCTCATGAGACTTATACTGCAGCTCTATCCAAAGCTGTCAGATGGAAGCAGTTCCATCCCTAAGCAAAAAAACCCCAAAACCATAGGCATGAAGATTTTCAAGATGCTGTAAACATAGGCGCTTTGAGGTTTAGGCATTTCTAGGGTAGGAATATACACTTCAAATCTGCTCAACTCAGAAGTATCAGTCTGTCTTGAACCTGCACTCTACCACAATACAAAATATGAATTAGATACCCCAGAATCCAGCTAGAAAATGTTGACGTGCCTAATGTTGCTCCTGACAGCAAATGGTAAATTTTGCAACCAACTTCAACATGATAAGACTGCTTACATCCCACAAGAGGTTTCTTTGTTTTTCAACTTTTCAGCAGGAGTTTTATTAGAGTTAATGGAGGTTTCACAATTTATGTCAAGTGTCAGTCTTTGAAATCCCTGTTCCAGTTCATGTAGGCATTTATCACCACATACTCTATTAACACGGTTCTCAGAACTTCGTAAACAACCTTGCTGCACAGTTATCTAGCATTAGGAAGTGGCACTTTCTATCTATGTCAAAGATGAAATGGTCATAACTGTAAAAGAACAAAACCTAGGCAGAAAGGACTTCAAAAAATTAATAGCTTTTGTTTGTTTTCAGCTTGCCCACAGTGATCCTTCCAAAACGATGTTTGTTTCGCAGTGTTTCATGGTCTATGACTAGATTAATTTTAGATTATTTCGAGGGAGCAGTCTCTTTTACCTTCTCATTGTCCATTCTTTCCCTTCTCTGGACCCAAACACTATTCCATATTTGCACTTACTGATTAATGTATGTAAGTAGAAAATGTTATGCAAAACATATCTTTATTTAAAGGATAACATAATAGAAAATCTCACTTGAATTTCCAAATTTGATTTAACCATTCTGAAACTAAGTATATTAGTCCAAATCTTTCTACACAAAGCCTTGCAAACTGAAGTTTACCATATCCTAGTGTAAAGGATTCCAAACACAACTAATCACAACTGAACTAAGATTAAGTGTGAAGAACTAATTAAACTCGCACGGTTTAGTACTAATAAGCTTGAAATAGAAGAGCAGACTTTTTCCCAAAAGGTCCATTTAATAATTTGAGGCATGGATACATGCAAATAGATTTCTTAAAAATATATATATCTCATTTTCAGACAAGAGCATTGCAAAGCATAAATAAATTTGATGTGAAAGTAAAATCATCCCCTCTGAAGAAGTGAACAGAACAGGCCAGCATCTCAGTCACTACTAGAACTGTCTGAACTATCAGAAGATGAACTTTTTTCCTTTTGTCTCTTCTTTTTCTCCTTTTTATGATGTTTTTCTTTCTTAGATTTATTCTTTTTTTCTTTTTTCCTTTCTTTTTTGTGTAATTTTTGTTTTTTTGACTTTGGTCCATACTCTTCAGATGCACTTGATGAGGAAGACCTAGTAAAACAAAAATATACAGATTGATATGCAATTAAAGAAGGAAAATGTCACAAGAATAATGTGGGGGTTTTAATTTCAGTATTTATACAATGTCACAAATTGAATTTGGTATACAATTCACACACTAGCGTCTACAAGCTTATGATTTCTCAGTCTCCGTGTTCAACAGGATGACAACTATTGTGCCAGAAAAGCAGTATGTTTATAATACGGATTAATTAACAATGGAATAGGCAAGTTGTGTGTTTTTCAACCTTCAATAAGGAAAAATACTATGAAAAGATATATCTGAGAAGTTGTTGCAGTCCAGTAAAACTCCCACTGACTGGAAAAGAGGAAACATCGCCCCCATTTTTAAAAAGAGAAAAAAGAAAGACCTGGGGAACTGCAGGCCAGTCTCACCTCTGTTGTCATCAAGATCATGGAGCAGGGCCTCCTGGAAACTACACCAAGGCACATGGAAAACAAGAAAGTGCCTGGTGACAGCTAACATGGTTTCACTAAGGGCAATCGTGCCTGACCAATCTGGTGGGGTTACAGTGTTGGTGGATAAGAGAAGAGTAACTGGCGTCATCTACCAGGACATGTGCAAAGCATTTGACGCTGTCCTGCATGATATCCTTGTCTCTAAATTGGAGAGACATGGATTTAATGGATGGATCACTTGGTGGATAAGGATGGTCACACTCAAAGAGCTGCAGTCAACAGCTCAATGCCCAAGTGGAGACCAGTGACGAGTGGAGTTCCTCAGGGGTCCACATTGGGACCAGCACTGTTTTAATATCTTTGTCGGCATGTGGACAGTGGGATCAAGTGCACCCTCAGCAGTCTGCTGATGGCACCAAGCTGTGTGGTGTGGTTGACACGCTGGAGGGAAGAGATGCCATCCGGAGGGACCTTAACAGGCTCAAGAGGTGGGCCTGTGCGAACCTCATGAAGTTCAACAAGGCCAAGCGAAACTGCCTGCATATGGGTTGGGGCAATCCCAAGCACAAATACAATCTGGGTGGAGAACGGATTAAGAGCAGCCCTGAGGAGAAGGACTTGGGGCTGATATTTGATGCGAAGCTCAACATGAGCTGGCAATTTGCGCTTGCAGCTCAGAAAGCCAACTGTATCTTGGGCTGTATCAAAAGAAGCGGGGCCAATGGGTTGAAGGAGGTGATTCTCCTCCACTCCGCCCTAATGAGAACCTAGCTGGAGTCCTGCGCCTAACTCTGGGGCCCCCAAATAAGAAAGACATGGACCTGTTGGAGGGGGACCAGAGGACGGCCATGAAGATGATCTGAGGGATAGAACACCTCTCCTATGAGGAACGGCTGAGAGAGTTGGGGTTGTTTAGCCTGGAGAACAGAAGGCTCCAGGGAGACCTTACAGCAGCCTTCCAGTACCTAAAGAGAAACCACAAGAAAGCTGAAGGGGAACTTTTTACAGGGGCATGTAATGATAGGGCAAGAGGTGATGGCTTAAAACTGAAAGAGAGTGGATTTAGATTAGATATAAGGAAGAAATTCTTCACCATGAGGGTGGTGAGGCACTGGAACAGGCTGCCCAGAGCAGCTGTGGATGCCCCATCCCTGGAAGCGTTTAAGGCCACACTGGACAGGGCTTTGAGCGACCTGGTCTAGCAGAAGGTGTCCCTGCCCATGGCTGGAGAGTTGGAACTAGATGATCTTTAAGGTCCCTTCCAACCCAAACCATTCTATGATTCTATAGAGAGCAACAGAAAACTGAAAGTATGGCAGCCAGATAGAGCTTCTAGCTTTTAAAATCTCACATAGTCAACAACGATGCTACAGCAATGCCTTCAGACATATCTTAACATATTTCTCTAACGCAAAAATCTAAGAGAAATGAATGTCATAAATTTGGATGCTCTTGCAGCTGGTAATATTGGTCTCTAACCAGCACTGATGAGCGATTACTTATATACAAGAATTAAGATGACAATAAAAGTCATGATTATTATACTCAAAAGGGCAGTTTTGTGCTATTGTTTACATGGTTAACTACTAATTACTTGCACATAACGACTACAGCCAGCAGACTGATCCTTTTCTACTGCCTCCAAAAATGTAAGTCAGAGCTACACTATATAAATAAGGAAGGGGAAAAATGCCAATACAACCAGAGTTAAATCCTGTTTCTTTATTCCTGAAAAACATCTTATTGTGGCCTCTAAATACATTATACATTTCCTACCTCTTAGTGCAGTTCCTGGGATATTGTCTCACCAACAGTCCTTATGACTAACCAGTCCATAGTCTCAAAGAATCAGAAAAAAAATCAGTCAGGAGGCCAAAACTCAGATTCACAATAAATTTGGGTATTATGACATTTTCTTTTGAAACTGAAGTAACACTTTTTTAGGTTTCTACAATAACAGGAACATTAGAACTCAACACATGCTAAGTAAAACTACAGAAGTTTTCCTTCTGATAGTTATATATTACTCAGAGTGTGTGTGCGTGCATGTGTGTGCGTGTACACGTGCTAGTGTGCACACAGGGAATCATAGCGCCACTGAACTGCTGGGAGGCTTCTCTATGTGAGCTAAGTTGAGGACCTACTCCATAATACTCCATACTCTTTGTTCTTTTCCTACCACATCTTGCCTAGTGTTGGATAGTCTGAAGGAGCATTGCTTTCTCAGACTTGCAGAACCCCAGCTTGCTAGTGCCTTCTAGACTTTCATGGTCCTAACTCCACAGCAGAAAGCCTGTGGCTTTACCTTTACTCAAAGAACAAACAAATTCTCACTGGAAAACAAGAAGCTTTTCAAACGAAGGATGTACTTGCAAATAAAATTGCATCAATTGAAGCAATGTTTTCTGAGAAACAACCTAACCATCAGAAAGATTTCTGCAGTTGTTTCAAAATTAAAATGGGTGTGTGATAGTTACCTTTTCCTTTGTCGCTTTAATTTTGTTTTTTCTTTGTTTTTTCTTTTTTGTTTCTTTTTTTCCTCCTCCTCATTTAAATCTATGGATAAAAAGTTACAGTTTACAAAACACTTGTCTTCATCAGCATTAAAAGAATGGCTTCAATAACAATTCAAAATTACTACAAAATTCTCGTTACAAGTTTTTCTTTTCCTTCCTCCAAATTCTGGTCTAGTATAGTAATTTTAGAAATATTTTGCAGAATAGCAGAGCTTTTTATACAACTTACATTCTAAAGACTTTGATCTAAGCACTAAGATTGAAGGCCTGTAAAACGTAGCAAAAAAGTTGTGACTTTTCCTATGTGTTTACATCAGCTTTGGGTTTTCATATCTGTTCTTCCAAATTTTAAAATACTTGCCCAAGTCTGAAAACAGGTCATTTAACTAGAACATACAAAAAAAAGAATATTCCCTCAGGCTTACTTGAATTACTTTCACACATCCTCATTTCACACCTCACAAACAGCTATGTCATAACTAAGATAAATCTGAGTTAACTGTCAACATACTGTCTACAAAAACTGGCCGGCATCCCTCATCTGGTCCTGCTTGGTTCCTGCCCTAACACCGTATAGGATTGTATAGTATCTTCACATTTCACTTAAAAGCAATATTTTTATCACACTGGATGAAACTTCTGACCTTAAGACTTTTCTATACTAGTTCAAGAAGTATTTTTGAATTCTTCAATATGCAAATCCACTACATAAATACACATTACAATGTCAGGTAACAGGAAAATACTGGCTTTACAATCTATCCTTAAAACAGATAGCTGTTTTTGAGCGTCTCATCTTATTTCTATCATACAAATAACTTTCCATAGAGTCTGCATGCTAGTGTAATTATTCCATTGCTACCACAAATAAAAATTACTTGTCTTTATGTTCTGGAGCAAAATTTGAAAGAACTCAATATGAGTTACAAAAACAAAATTACTTTTGGAGCAATTAAAAACCATGAACAAGAATGTGTGAACAAACATTCAGTATTTTTTTAAGAAAACCGAGCAAAAATCTTGAGAAGACAAGGCCATTCAAAAATGGCAAAATCCTGCCTAGATTATTGACAGTTAAGACTACATATCTCCTTACAGTACACATAGCAGCCACAGTTTGAGAAAGAACATATAATAAAGAGGGTTATTACACGATCAAGTAAACAGCTGTTTTTGCTGCAGATATCTGTCCTCAATCAGTTTAGGGCCAAAAAAACCCTTTACATTCAAAATTACATAATAAGCGGGAACAAGTTTTTCCAAAGAGACTTGTTCCAAGAAAGGACTGTTGCATACCAATTCGGCACTCCTGACAAGCAGACTATCCACTTGTTTTGAAGTGTTCCAGCAAATTACAGGGTTCTATCTATCCCTTCTCCTTCCTAAATAGCATCTTTAGTAGGACCTGACTGTCGAGTCTGGAATGTGAGAGCAACAGAAGAAAACATGATGTTTCAAGGGGCAAAGGGGAAGAACATTGATTCATTTAAAACACACTATAGTTGAACAACCTCCCCTTCTTGCTTAAGGGAACAGCCTCTTTGGAGTCCAAAATCAAATGAACTCAAGTACCTGCTAAATAACCCATCTATTCTCTCTCTGAGAAACAGTTGATGCTCAGACCTTCCAAATAGAGAGCAGTACTCCTCCAAATATGAATGTTTAAATTCAATTTACTAGCTGTTCCAGTCAAAACACTACTTAGAAACTGGAGAGAAATTCAGCTGTCATATTTGTCCTTAAAGAGTTACTATCAATTTTAAGATGTTTAAACTACATGCCATAATTAAAAGATTAACTCAAAATATCCACATCACTTTCTCCTAAGCAGCTTCTCAGAAAAAGTCTTATAATCTTTTGTATTTAGGAGTGCTTTTTGAGATGTTTGAAATCGGTACATTATTCGATTCCTATGACAGGAATTAGTAATATAAAAAGGGATGTGGGTATATCAAGTCTCCGAAGTCTGGGCACACATGAAGTATAATACTTCCAAAGCGCTGGCTAAAAGAACTCATAGTAGTTATCGAAAAGGATAAAATGAGAGTTTTAGTACTTCGGAAGACCATTATCCAATTCATTCTTTAAGAAAAACGTAAAAACCTTACTTTTTTTTTCACGCATGGCTTGCAATCTCTGTAGTTCTTCTTCCTCACTGTCTTCACTGCTAGTGCTGCTGACATCTAAAACAATATCTCTTTGAGGATCTACACGGAGGAAGTTTCGGCATTCAAATGTCAGATGACCAGCTGAACAAAACAAATATTCAGAAAGAAAAACTATGATTTACCAAAAAATATCAGAAACTAAAGAACATCCATTTTATTATTACTCAGTTTTGAGAAGTGAAAAAGGCTAGGCTGCAACCTGTGAATGAGGTGGCAGAAGTCTTACTCTTAAAATGCCTCAAAGAATTTTGACAGGTTGCACAACATTATTCCATTTTATACTACTTTATGACCTCTCTCTTATTTCTGTTACAGATTTTGTCCAGCCTTTACTGTCTATTTTTTTAATGGTCTCAGATCCTTCCTGAAGAAATTACCTAAGTACATGAAGTGAAATATTTAAAACCAGCATGTTATATTGCCCTTTGTCTCCCTCTAGTGAAACAGAAGAAACTTATTTGCTTATGAGAAATAATCTTTAGCGATCAGAATATAAGCTACTACTTGACTAGTATTTTCAGTTTTCTAAGTTACATCTCAATAATCACGACCAGAGTTAGAAACCTTGCGCTGGATACACCTATTGAAATTAAAAAGAGAAATAACATGAATTGAAAATATGGTTTGTAATTTATGGTTTGTAATTCAGATTACACAGGAATGCTAAACTACAGACTTACGGTAGCCACACTTCTTGCATCCTGCTCTGATGTTATCCTTATTTCCACCTGAAAGAGAAAATTTCATCAATCTGGTGTTGCTAAACAGAACTGTAAAGTTTCTTTTAAATTTGGCTTAACAAAGTTGATACGCAGACAGGAGTGATCACTCCTCAGGATACTAAATACACTAAAATATCTTTAAAAAACTTAAAGAAAAGCAAAACAGTGCATTTCTAAGGTCACTTTTCTGTGCAGCAATTTATCAGAACAAATTTGGCTAGTATAAACGGCTATGGATTTTTTAGTTTTACATAACTTATTGCCAAATCCTCACTTGATTTATTATGACCTTTCCATTATAATTTTAATAATTATTCAACTTCTCTGAAAGCTTATGCATTTCTTTAGTTATGGTATGAACACAGTAATAGCAATGTGACATTCCAGTGATCCACAACAAGTGTACTTATAAATTATAGCAGTGTGTGGATGTTGACAGACATTCACTGGAAACTCTGAAGTAATTTACATTTTAATTACAAGACTTGTCTTGAAAAGGCAATTAAAAAAAAGAGATAAATAATCACTCCTGAAAAGTGGCAAAAGACAGATAGAAACAATTTTTAAAAAAGCTAAACAAATTTATACGTGATTCTGAATCCAGGCAACATGGCACCAAATACAAAGAATTAATGGGTGCAAAAAAGTAAATGTGGATTAAAGTTAAAAGAGTAACAGAAAAGCATGTAGATGCTATGCAGGATGGAGGACCAGAATAGTACAAATTTTAGATATAAAAAGTGTGTGATTTTCTCATCTGAGCCCACAGTTAAATTAAACAGACACAATAGGACATGAGTCTGAAAAAGAGAAACCCCAGAGACCCATCCTCAAAACCAGATTGGTCTTATTTTTATCTTCTGAGCCTATGCATAATGAAAGTCACAACGGAATTTCCAAAATTAATGGGTGCCTTTCTATCTTCCCACTGAATAGAGTATGAAAAAAATCAGTGCCTTAAACAGCTACATACAGTTTTCTGAATAACTAGGTCATTTATGCAAATAAATGATAAAGCAAACATAACAAGAAACCCATGACAGAAATTAGAAAACCAGAAAGAGGGTACATCATCTCCATTAATTTAAACTTTGATTTACTGAGACAAGCACTGTCTTCAGAAAATTCTACTCAAAATAACAGAGAAACCTTCAAACCCCAGGTTGAAAAACTAACTTGGAAACTCGGACAACTTACTGGTCTATGCCATGAAGAGTACTGGAAAGCTAAGCAAAAAAGATACATGCATTCCATTATGACACATGGTTTTCTGCCATGTAGAAGAAAACTTAGTATTACATATCGCCTTCAGGGTCTATAAACTCAGCAGTGTTTAGGTGCATGTTTTATGGCTATCTTTTGAGGGAAATCCAGGAGAGTCAAGAAGGTAAGGAACATGGAAGGAAATGTCAAGAAGCAAGGAAAAAAAGTATACCTGTACTTTGCAATGTCATGTGAAAGAAATACTCAAAACAGCAACTGCTTGTTCACTACACCTAGGGACTAGAAAGCAAGATCGCCCAAGCTACCTACTTTGTCTCAGCTTTCTGAAATACTCAATAAACTCTGCTCTACTGGATAACTGACCTGTAGGTAAAGAAAGGCTTGGTATTCCGTTCAAGGGAGGTCAGTACTATCATGCACACCCTACGAAATCTTCCATAATAACTGCAGGTTCCATTTGTCAGGATTTCCAACAGAAACACCCAGCAGATGACAAGAATGTTGTCACCAAATACTCCCACCAAATTCCCGAGATTGAAATTTTATTATTATTTTTGGCTCTAAATAATGACGTTAGAAGCAGGGTTTTAGACTAGATGAAGTTTTAGATGATCAAAAGCAAACAAATTGCTAGAAACCTCCTTTTCTCACTGTCTTCTTAGCAGGTATTAATCCTCAAGAAAATTAGCAACTGACAACAGCAACCATCACTAAAAGCCTCATTCCCTCAGTGGAGCACAAGGTTGCAAAAAGAGCTTTAGAAACCTTTGAACACAAACATGAGATATCTTCCTCAAGAACTCCCTCTAGAATGGGAGCAAGCTTATTAAGGTCTTCTGTCTTCTTAAGAGGAAGCTTACCAAAGCTCAGACTTGTGCAGTGGTTCTCAGCCAAACACTCCTCAAGTTTCAGGATCAAGAAAAAAGTATGAAGTAATGGCTGTATGTTTGTCTAACACACATCTAAACCCCATGCAAATAGAGCAAGTGTTTCCGCTTGTCCTGTCTCACCACCATTCTCAGCAGGTCTATTTAAGCAATAATCTAGTGGGACACAAACAATCGAGAACAAAAGACGGGGAGGAAAACCAAGTCTAAGAACAACAACCACTCCTTGGATGTAACTTTACAGAAGGTGGCTTATACTAACGGGCGACAGGAGCGTAGCGCTTGGTCATCGCCCACCCGAAACGCTGGGGAGAGGCCCCACAGGCCTAGAAGGAAGCGGCTGCGCTCACCCCCTGCGGGCCTGACCGCCCACCCTCAGCCCACCTCCCGGCCTCCCTCCCGCTACCGCAACGCCGGCTGGTTCAGAACACCGGCTGTGCCGACCGGAGCAACGTTTCTCCACCGGCAGCCCCGGCGGCCTCAGGGAGATGCGCCCGTCCCCTCCCCCCCGCCCTACACTTCTCGCTGCACGCGCGGTCGCGCCACCTCCCCGCGTAATTTTCCATCGACCCGCTGCTTATTTCCCCTTCCCAACACGCCGGCCGTGAGGCCAGCCAGCTATCGCGACTTCTGTCCCCGCAGACCCGGCTGGGAGCCCCTTACCCGGCAGCGCCATTACGCCTCCCGCCACCGCCCTCGCCGCCCGGGCCCGGACGCGCAGCGGCGCCTCTCCCCGCCGGAAGGCTTTGCCCGGCGCACTCTCGGACCGTACCACTCACAGGGAGGACGGGGGACCTCAGCACCGGGCGGGAGTCACAGGGAGGGGCTGCAGATGTCTCGAGAAGCCTTCAGGTCTTTCCGAAAGGAATTTGTTCCTCAGTGACTCCCGTAGAGCCTTCAAAGGGGGACTCATCCCTTCGTCCTTCCTCCTGGCTTGGGCAGTGGCCTCCCCATCTCCGTGGGCTGCGTAGACGCGTCCAAGATGGCGGGAGGTTCGGAGGGGTAGGCAGCGTCACGGGCGAAGCGTAACCGACTGTCGGGCCTGGATGGTTGGTCCTCTGCTGGGACTCGCTTATCCCGACCATGAGCAACATCTACATCCAGGAGCCGCCCACCAACGGCAAGGTGAGTCTCGCCAGGGACAGGGGCTGCCGTGGGCGAGGCCAGGCCGGCGGGAGTAAGGGAGCTGCGCTGCCCCGCAGTGAGGGGGCTGTGGGCGGGGAGCCGCTGCTGGGGCGGCTGTGCGCGGTGCGTGGGGAGCGCGGGTGGCGGGGCCGCGCCGCTCGGGTGCGGGGGGTGCGCGCTGTGCGGGGAGCCGGGGCGGGCCGCGGTGTGCACCAGGGTTGTTTTTGAATGGTGTGGGAGGTGTGAAGGAATTGTGTGGTGCAGGGGTGGGGACAGGTGAGGAGGACATGCGTGTGGCGATGGTGGTGGTATCCGTGTTGTGGTGCTGGTTTGGTTAGTTTGAGGTGATACAGCCCTTGAAGGTGTAACCTGAGCCAAAGCACGATGTGTGCTGTGGGGGTGCATGACACAGAGCAGTCCTTGAAGCGTTTCATTTCCTCTATTCTTGACTGTATCTTAAGTTCTTAATTTTAATATGATCTTTCATTTAATTTAATGGTATTGTTCATAAGAGAGGTATAATGTCTTTGGAGATTAAAGGCATTTTTTTTTTTCTATATTGCTTCATTATGGAAGCGATAAAGGGTATCTAATTTTCTGTCATGTATCAGGTACCACAGCTTATTGGCCTCAAAGCCTTGTTATACGTATTGGTTCAGAACTGTATCTTAAGAACTGGCAATACTGTCTGGGACTAGCAGTAGCTACCTGGCACATTCGAATGTCTACTACTGTTACTAATGTAATGAGTTCAGAAGCATTGGTTTAACTTAGCAAAGATATTATTTGCACAGTGACTAAGTTACAATAAAACTAATGATGTATTTATGTCTGGTTTTATAGGTTTTGTTGAGAACAACAGCAGGAGATATAGATATAGAATTATGGTCAAAAGAAGCACCAAAAGCATGTCGAAATTTCATCCAGCTTTGTATGGAAGGTAATGACTGAATGGGATAGGAGTTGTTAAAATTATTTTATATGCAATATTGTTATCTTTGTGCCTTTTCTGTAAAATAGAGGTCATAACTATGTTTTACCTTTAATATGTTAATGAATTTATTTCTATTTAGAAAATATTAACTAACTTTCAGACAATGTTTTTTAAGGTTATTAAGCAACCCAGTAGAAAAAAAAAATCGATGATGTGTAACTGAGGAGTTGTATATCAGAGGCTTTGGGAAGGCTTATTTTCAGCAAGTGTTTACAAAGTATAACTACTTCTTTAATGTATGTATGAAATGGCAATGTTACAGTATTGGACAACCTCCAAAATTCTCATTTCTCTATCATCGTTTTTACTTACTTTTTTTTGTTTTTGTGTTTCTCATGTTTCATTTGCTATAGTTGTTTGTTGATGGAAGCTCTGTAATGCTCTTCACAGTGGGTACCAGAATGAGAAGCTCCCTATTGGGAAAACGGTAACAAGAATTTGTGAAGGACCTGGTGCCTTTATGTGTTTTCTAGCTGCTGCTGTTATGCCATCTGTGCATTTATAAAGTCGTTAAGAGTTCTTTTAGCCTTCCTCTATTAAGGAAAAATAGCAGTCTAGGATTTGTGCCTCCAGCACAGATCCAGCCTGTTCCATATTCTTACACCTAATCTGGAGATGTGGAAATTTTTTGCAATGATAAATCAGTTTCTTAGCCCTTGATAAGTCCTAAGAGTTCAGTTATCCGCTGTGTTAAAGAACTAGGCTTTATTTTTATTCTGAATTTGTCTGGCTGCTGTGTAGGATCCTATACTTTGTATAAAAAAATTGAGTTATTTCTCTTGTGAGTACTCTAGAGTATAACCATCCATGAATATATGTAGCTAGGCTGCAACATTTGCACATCCTGCTTTGTCTTGCAGCATGCTGCAGATTTTTTTTTTTTTTTTAATCAGCTGGAAATCGATGTCAAGTGAAGTTAAGTTTTCCTTCCTTTTATTTTGTTGTGATCTCACAACGCTTATGTGATAGATAAATAAAATATAACAACTTAGGGAACAAAAGGTACCACATATTTCATTCTGTGAAAATGATCAGTTTGAGTGCAGCATAGGTGGTGAAAGGGGTGACACCTGTATTCCATACTGGTGAGTGAAAATGCTAATCATTTGGTGTATGGATATGGTTAATGATACGAGATGTTGGCTGGTACAGAGCATGGTAGTTTTAGCTCTCATTTTAAAATGAAGTACATTGGTAGTATCATCCCAGTGATAACACTGAAAAGCTGAAAAGAAAATAACTCATCAATATCATCTTGTCAGTGATGTGCAGTGTCTTTTACAGCAGCAATGTATGACACCTTTTTTTTTTGTCATAAATGTCATCAGCAATACTTTGCAGATGACATACGGTCACACTGAGCAAGACAGTGGAAGAGGAGGAAATCCAGTGGCAACAGCGGAATCCAGTACTTGTTTTCTGGAACTTCAATCTCTGGACATCTCTGCATGATCTATATGGAACCTCAATTTTGAGACCATTTACATGTATTTAATATCCTCTTATTTTTCTTTTTTTTTTTTTTCCCCAGAGTATTACAATAACACAATATTTCACAGAGTAGTGCCTGGCTTTATAGTGCAAGGAGGTGATCCCACTGGTACTGGATCAGGTGGAGATTCAGTCTATGGAGCTCCATTCAAGGTATGTGTCTGTATATCTTATGCATTAATTTTCGGTTGTTCTCTACCAGTTGTTCTTCCTACTGTGTTAGGTTGTAAAGAAGCAAACCTTTTCTTAAGAATATAACATTATACATGTACAGTAATTGCTTTTACTTGTTGCTTCAGTATTTTTCAGTATACCTTTTTGGATTGAGAGTTCTTAAATCTGGCTCTTCTGATTTTATGATAAACATATAACCTGACTAGCATGAACTTCACAACTTAAAATAGGGGAGGGGAAGAATGAAGAGTAGGTGTTGATCTGTGGCAAACTCAAATACAGAAATGTATCTGAGAAATATACATTGTTTACACACCTTGTATCTTCTTTAGCAAATGTCTCTGAATGTTGTTTATGTGTTCGTTGGTTATTATTGATACTGGCATGGCTCATCTTTAACCATGAGGCTCAGTTCCTGCGGGAAGCTACACATGAAGAGGAGTTGCATTCTGTTCTATCTGATGGTTTTATTTCAGCTGAAGCAAGCACCTTTAACTTGTGACTGGAGCTGCATAGTCTGTCTCCGGGCCTTCCATCTCCGGGCTGCTTGAGTAGACTCATGCATGTAACACAAACATGAAGTTTGCTAAAGTGTTTGGTACCTGACCAGAGAACAGAACTAACATTTCCAATATTTACTAGCATTGCTGCTAGTAGCTAAATATTGCAGTCTTTAGAATTGTGATACTACCGTGGTATTAATGTATTTCTCATCCCTTTCATCTTGCTTTGAAAGTAGTCCTGATCTGTCTTCTTATGGTCCAGAAAATGTTCTTCCTATGGATTTTTGCAATACTGTACTATTGTGGTTTGTTATTGAGCTTCCAGTTATTTTACATGAATTAGAATTTTTCCCCTATATACAGTGGTTAACAAGAATGATAGTTTTACAAGAAATGTATGAAATGCAGTTACTTTTTGAAATGCTTTGGATTTTTTTAATATTGGAGAATAATAAATTCCAGCAAAAATAATGAACAACACTTGATTATTAGGCAATGGTTGGAAAAAGTGAAAGTTAACAAGACAGAACTTAGAGTTTTTCTTAAATCGTATTTCTTTCTGTTATTGATATCCTAGTTTCTAGATTTTTTTTTCTTTTGCTGTTTGTTGGCTGTGTGTTTATGGTTTCTTTTAAGAGAAGATTGATCATTTGTTTGCATTATATGAACTAAGAAGAAAAAACATTGACTAAAAATAATATTTTCTGCTGAAAACAGCAGCTTTTATCTAAAATTGTGGTGTGAAGTTTCAAAATACTTTGGTTTTATTACTATCTGAATTTAAAAAAAATAAACAGCATATTTTCTGTGTGTGCATATTGATATAAATAAACACTATCTTAAAAAGGGCAAAAAATAGTTACATACTTAATTCATGTTCTTTTCTCTTCTGTCTTTGCCAGGATGAGTTCCACTCACGATTGCGATTTAATCGAAGAGGACTTGTTGCTATGGCAAATGCTGGGCCCCATGATAACGGGAGTCAATTTTTCTTTACGTTGGGTCGTGCAGATGAACTTAATAACAAGCACACAATCTTTGGAAAGGTCTGCTACACAGACTAGAGTCCCAGTTTGAGTTTGACAGAAGCTACTAAAAGTTTCTCTGTATTCAAAGGCTGTTTTAGTGTTGTTTGCTGCTATGTACATTTGAAATTTACTTAACTGCTTTTCAAGCTGTCTCCATTCTGTTTGTATCCCATAGCTGGTAGAAATGTTTCTATGGGTTGTTCCTGTAATTATCTTCTTTCCTGTTGTTATTCTTCTAAATTATATTTTTGTGTTGTGCTTCCTTTGAATAATGTCTTACTAATATTTTGGCTCTGTCTTATTAATCAGTTCATCCAATACTAGTAAAATAGAAGAAATTCTATTCGTAAATTCTAATTATTCAAAAAGAATCAGGAAAATAAAAAATATAAGATGAATTTAGCACTTTCATAATTCAATTGAAAGAAAGTAAATCAACTATTTTTTTATTTCACTGTGTCTTTTGTTTTCCTGTTTCACAGTTTACAGTAAGAATTTGACATCTTCCCTTGTGTATGCTCCCTAAAGTGCATGTTTAGCCACCTGTGTTCCTTCAGTTTTCGCTCTTAAATTTAAAAAACCCAAACTTTATACATTATACCTGCTCTGTGTTAAAAGTATTACATGCTTACAGTATCTCCTATATTATTTGTATTTTCAAAATTCTTTATGTAATAATTGCTTTGCATTTTGTGTAATAATTAACAAAAGTTATAGGCAAGGCCTTTCAAAGTTTTTATAAATTTGACAGGTTACAGGGGATACAATATATAACATGTTGCGCCTGGCTGAAGTAGAAGTTGACAAGGAAGAGAGACCTCTCAGTCCACACAAAATAAGAAGCAGTGAGGTGAGTATATTCTGGCTTGAAATTTGAGCTTTTAAAATTTTTTCTTTGGTAGCATTCAGACAACTATGTTGTAGTATGAAAACTTGGCATGTCCTTTTATATATTGTTTTAAAATATTAAATAATTTAATTCCAACAAAATGCTTATTGAAGTTTTGTCTAAAATGTTACTTTTTTAACAGGTTTTGTTTAATCCCTTTGATGACATTGTTCCAAGACCAAATAGAAAGCTCAAGAAGGACAAACCAGAAGAAGAAACTAAAAAGTCCAAAGTAAAAGGCACAAAGTAAATATATGCAACATAAGTGGTGGTTAATTTTCTTTCACCTTTAATTTGCAGCTTGGTAATTTTCCGTTTCTGCTTTTGAGACACAAGGCTTTACCAGAACGCAGAGAACTATGTTCTTTATTCTTGGCAAACCCACTTCCCTGTTCCTGAAAGGGTTATACAAATCTAGTTGCTTTGACTGAAGTGGTTACTGTGTATCAGCTGAGCTGTCCATCCATGCTGATAGTTTGTTGCAAAAGAGAGGCAAAAGCCAGTTTAAGCCTTTCCCACGGGCAAGAAGATGCAATCAATCCTTCGTGACTGAGGTGGCACTGAGGTTTATCTGTACTAGTAACTTGGTCACAGTTCAGTTGTTTGAAGTTTTTGATCTTATTTTATCAGCTACCACTTCTCTTCCACTAAAATACTCAGAAAATGCCAAACATTTTGGCATAGGAAATTTCCATTTCTGTGAATGAAATTTTGTAGTTATAAACATGCATTGAAAAGTAATAGGAAGTCTGAACTGTGTGTATGTTTTCTCTTGGACAGAAATACAACCTATTGTGACTGAGTGGTTCCAAAATAATATAAAAAAAAAATTTGAAAAATTTTTAAAGATCGTTATTTGTCTTAATGACATTCTCTGAATGCGTGTACATTTGATGCCTTTTTGAGCCATCATATCTTGAAAATACAGTTTGTTACTTGATTGTTGCTCTATTAGAGTGGTTGCATTTTTATATTTTTTTTTTTCTATTTTCAGAGTTGTCAGCATTTAAAAGTCTGTGAAAATTAGTCAAGGCAGAATGCTTAAATTCCATCTTACCGTTTTCTAAGTGATGCTTTACTATCCCGATTGTTCTGTCTCAATGACAGAAGAGAAACAAGCATCTCTGAATATTAGTGGCTTATTGCAAAGCAACACGTTACAGTTGTTTGAAGTTTGTACGTTTAGCTGGACAAAAAGTTTTTTTAAAAGAATACATAGAATTTCATAGAGTATGAAAGTAGCAGGGTTAAAGTTTATTGACTGTTAATAGAATAGTATTTAAAGTTTTACTATGGCCCAAAGAGTTGTGGTGAATGGCATCAAATCCAGTTGGCAGCCGGTCACAAGTGGTGTTCCCCAGGGCTCAGTATTGGGGCCAGTTCTGTTTAATCTCTTTATCAATGATCTGGATGAGGGGATTGAGTGCACCCTCAGTAAGTTTGCAGATGACACCAGGTTGGGTGGGAGTGTTGAGCTACTGGAGTGCAGGAAGGGTCTACGAGGGATCTGGACCGGCTGGATTGTTGGGCTGAGGCCAGTTGTATGAGGTTCAACAAGGCCGAGTGCTGGGTCCTTCACTTGGATCACAACAACCCCAGGCAGCGCTACAGGCTCTGGGAGGAGTGGCTGGAAAGCTGCCTGGTGGAAAAGGATCTGGGAGTATTGATTGACAGCTAGCTGAATATGAGCCAGCAGTGTGCCCAGGTGGCCAAAAAGGCCAACAGCATCCTGGCTTGTGACAGGAATAGTGTGGCCAGCAGGACTAGAGAAGTGATTGTGCCACTGTACTCAGCACTGGTGAGGCCACACCTCAAATCCTGTGTTCAGTTTTGGGCCCCTCGCTACAGGAAAGACTTTGAGATGCTGGAGAGCATTCAGAGAAGGGCAGTGGGTCTGGAGCGCATGTGTTTTGAGGAGCAGCTGAGGGAACTGGGGCTGTTTAGCCTGGAGAAAAGGAGGCTGAGGGGAGACCTTATCGCTGTCTACAACTACCTGAAAGGAGGTTGTAGCATGGAGGGTGTTGGTCTCTTCTCCCAAGTAGCAAGTGATAGGACAAGAGGAAATGGCCTCAAGTTGCGCCAGGGGAGGTTTAGATTGGATATTAGGAAAAATTTCTTCCCGGAAAGGGTTGTCAGGCATTGGAACAGGCTGCCCAGGGAAGTGGTGGAGTCACCATCCCTGGAAGTGTTTAAAAGATGGGTCGATGAGGTTCTTAGGGACATGGTTTAATGCTAGAGTTAGATTATGGTTGGACTTGATGATCTTGAGGGCCTCTTCCAACCAAAATGATTCTATGATTCTATTATTCTATTCTATAAATGTGTTTTCTCTCTTAAAGGAATTTTAGTCTACTTTCCTTTGGGGAAGAAGCTGAAGAAGAAGAAGAGGAAGTCAATAGAGTTAGTCAGGTACTGTACCAAATCATCTCCATTTTTCTCTTCTACTTACTTTTTTTGCATGTTTATAAAATGGTTTAAAGTTCATAATCTTGTTGCTGTGTTTTGTGTTGGGTTTTGAACAATAGTACTACTAGAACAATAATACTGCCAGAAATTACTTCCGTTTTTATGAACCTGCTATTTTGACATGTTGAAAAACTAGAGATTTTTAACTTTTCTAACTTTGAAGGTACCTTCTGTTATTGCACAGTATTTTTACATTTCTGTAAACATAATATTTCATACTTCATATTTCCGCTGTTTAAAGTTCATGAAGGTGATAGGTACTTTATTCTTCTTAACCCCTTAATTACAAGAATGTGATTCAATGGTTAAATAGTTGGACTTTGAAATATATCATCTTGTTCATTGCCAGCTAATTCTTAGCAACATTTTTGTATATCCATTCTGTGTGCAAAATGAGGTGGTGTTATTGTGGGAAATATAATGCATAATTATATTACATTCACAGAACTAAGGTCGCATAGGTAGTTTTTGATCTAACATTTCCTAGTCTGACCTTGCCGCTTAAATAACGTTGGTTTAAAAATTTCTTTGTCAAGTTCTCATTTGCATTTCTACTGCTGACCAAATTATTTCAGTAGAGCTCCAGGCTTTCTAACTTATTTGTGTAGTTTGGGTACCTATCAGCTTCAGTTAGTGATCAGACTATTTAATGCTGAGTCCTGTAGCAAAATAAATGAAAAAACCGTCCTCAGCCCTAAGGATTTAGGTAAAATAGAAAAGACAACAGTGAATAGAGTGATGGAGAATATTACAGTGAGACAATATCACTTAGGATGATAGTAGAGATTTATTGCAACAGTAGTTTTAACTATTTTTTTTCTTGTTTCAACTTAGCAGTCAGACTGACTACACTTGTTTACTTTGACATGTTCATCTGCAGTTCCGCTCTTGGCATATGTCTGGTTTTAATATTGCATTTAACTTGGTTGTTTTGATGTTCTTCCCTTTCATACCAAATACTTGCTTTTCACTTTAAAAGGATCTAAATAGAACATCTCTTTCGTGACAAGCCTAGTTTCAGTGTTGTCATGCTGTCTTTGAATCAGTCTTAAAATCCTATCTTCTTATTTGTCCTGACTAAATTCTGGACTAGCCTTAGCTGGGAAAATAACCAAATAAACTGTTAATGAAGAGTTTCTATTTGTTCTTTATAACAGGATGAAACCTTTTTTTGCAAACCTCATTGCTTGTTTCTAATAGGTCTAGATCAATATCTCTATAGTTCTGGACATTATCTTAATCTTGATTAAACTAAAGTATATGGACTTCAGTACCAACTTTCATTCTGTTTTTGATAAGAAAAAATGAAGGTCAAAGCTAATAATAGGATTCTGTGACATCTACAAATCAGAATCCTGCTGTGAACTTTTTTTGGTTGCTAGATGCATTAAATCTTGCTTTTTTCAATGTAAGAAAAGTATAATTTTAAGGACTGAGATTGAGAAGAAAGTCTGCAAGTAACTGAAGAATCCTCCACCAGACCTGGGAAAAGGGAACATTTTCTATTAATTTTTAGTGTAGTGAGGCTGAGGCTAGAGTTATCTAAGGAGTAAAAGAAAGCACCGTATATCAGGATGAAATTTGTACAGTGTATAATAGTTTTGTGTTTACATGTGAAAAATAAGAATGCTTGTTTTAGTCACATCATATTAATGAAGTACTGAACTTAAGAATGCCTCCCAACGTCTTTTGTTTATCTTCTGTATTATGAACAATTTTCTACTCTGAACATGTTCCCCCCACACTACACTTAGTGTAAGTGAGGGAATATATTTTGCCTTTGCTGCAGTGCATCACCAGATCTGTGATAACTATAGCTTAGACTCTGGCTGCTGAAATTGTACCAAGAAGGACAGGAAGGATGACTAGGCATATGGACCATGGTAGCTTGAACAAAAATTAAAAAAAAAAATGGAGGAAGGTGGAGGGTAGTTGGGAATTATTATTCCCTATTTCTTGTGATACGAAAGATAAAGAGCATATAAATATACAAGAAAAAGTGTTTTTCTCTGTGAATACTTGTGAATACTTATGCCATGGAACATTACTAAAGTGAGACAAATTAATACTTTCAGAAAGAGATTAGACAAGGGATTAGAGCCATTGATGTATTTTAAATGTTATAGGTCAAATTTTCTTCTGCATTGGGAGGGTGTGTAAGTGGTTATATTATAGAGGACATGAATCTTAGAAAGAAAACTTGTGTACCTGAGGAGGTTATAGAAGGCAGAGATCACATGATTAAGGAAGTTTGTGTCAAGGAGCAGCAAGAGCAGAATGTCTGCTTGAGGGATGGTGAGCAAGGAGCCAAGAGTGATTCCAGCACAGGCAGTACACTCACCAACAGGGACACAGTCCCACAGGATCTGGATACAGCAGGCAGAGTTGGTTGCTGGTAACAGGGTCCATCAACAGTCCTGGAAGAGGCAGGCAATAACAAAGGCCAAGGTCCCCATCCAGAAAGCTCAGTCAGGAGTAGCAAGAGATGGGACAGGAGGCAGGACTGGAAACAAGCCTAAAGTGTGGGTCCACCAGGCCCATCCAGAAGATGGGTTTAGTCACAGATACACTTAAGGCGGTTGTCAGGCCTGAGCTGAAATGATGCTGCTGATGGGCAGAGGAGCTCCAGGTAAAATTCCTCAAGGCCACTAAGGCTATTAGTGCATTTGCAGATCTGACAGTGTAGCCCCCACTAGTTGTTGCTTAGTGTTTAAACTGAAGCTTTCATTGCCCAAACTGCTCATTTAATTGTCTGTTTGGAGAAGTTTACAAGGGTAAAGGCACCTGTTTCATCTAGCTCCTGAACACACACACACACACACACACACATGAACACACACAAATTACTTGCTGAAGGAAGTAATTTTTCGTGTTTCTGAATGTGCCAATTATTTATTAATTTATCTCCCCCACCCCAGGTCTAATTAGTGTTCTACCAATTGATAAGTACTGCTTTGTACATATTAGTTCTCTGAGTTGTCATATGCCATTATTGGAAAGTAAAGTTCTTAGCTCTTCATTCACTCAAGCATTTATGTGCTAGACCATGTAACTTTATGATGTCTAGTGATCGTGATGATTAAACAATCTTTTTTTTTTTTCCTTACTTTAAAATTAAATGCATTGCTATTGCAAATATACCTTTTAAATCCATGGGTTAAATTTGGTGCTCCTCTTACTGGAACTAGTCACATGAAAAGAATGTCTTCTCTGTTGTTCTGCTATTAAAAGTGTTTATGCTCACTGCTTAGGTTAAAATTAATGAGAAACAAGTTATCTTTTTCTTACCATTATCCTTTTTCACCTTCTACTCTCTCAGACACCGCAATTTATAACACTGTTTTTTCTTTTTTTTTATTTTTTAACAGAGCATGAAGGGAAAAAGTAAAAGTAGTCATGATCTACTGAAGGATGATCCACATCTAAGCTCAGTTCCTGCTGTCAAAAGGTTAATATGTGATTTCCAGTTTCCAGAACAGATTTACTTTCAGGATGTTTAGATGCTAGAGTTAGGTTAGGTTATGGTTGGACTCTATGATCCCGAGGGTCTCTTCCGACTGAAGTGATTCTGTGATTCTGTGATTCTGTGTTAGACCCGATTAGCATCATGTATTCTCATTGTTTGTCTGTTACTCCTTAAGAAAGTAAGAATGACAATGCTGGATCAGACCAAATGTTCCTCTAACCCACTATGCTGTCACCAGCTCTGGCCATCAGTGGATGCACAACAAAGAATAAAAGCAGCGCAAGCATAATGTTTACCTGAGTAGCCTCACAGTCTCCATCTACTTTCAGCTCAGGGGATTGTGAGAGTTTGATGTGGTTCATCTATTTAGTAATCCTTAATAGAGCTCTCTTCAAACTACTTAATCAGTCTCTTGTAATGCTGTCTCCTGCAGGAAGAGTTACCTCCCCTTTTTATTCTGAACCTGGCTGCTACTGACCTCATTTGATAAATTCTAACTCTTACTCTGGAAGAAACAGTGAGCAGTCAGTCCCTTTATACCTCTCTTTACCACAATCTCTTCTTAGATCATCTCTTTTCTAGTCTAAACTTTTAAAGCCTACTCAACTTTCCTTCACACAGAAGTTGTTTTGTACCTGTGGCTATTCTTGTTGCTCTTCCCAACCCCAGCTCCTTTTTAAAATACCTTCTTATTTTTTTTAAATCTGAACAGCATATTAAAAATTAGGTGAATCATAAATCTATATGCTTACATAAAGATGGTGACTGTTTTCTTCTCTGTTTTCTTTTGAATACTTCCTAACTTCTGATTTGCTTTTCTAACAACTGTTGAGTATTGAGCTGAGACATGAAAATATATCAGCTCCAAGAATTTGCTTATGGTCAGTGGAGAGCTCCTTGTCCTGTATGTGGGACTCATTTTCCTCATGTGTATAGCTTTACTTTCATATACTTCAGATTGCATCTAGCATTTTATTGTCTTAGCATTCAGGTACATCTGCAGTTCTGCAGTCTGCTCTTTTCTTTGCTGTCCTGAGTAACTTAATATTATCAAAAAACTCAGTCACACGCCTGTTTGTCTGCTTTGATCCTGAGCTCAGTGAACAGCTCAAGACCCAACACAGACTACTGTGCATATACACTATTTATTTTCCTCCATTGCAAGAAGTGATTGCTTGCTTCTAATTTTTGTTTCTTGCCTTTTAATAATTCATTTATTCATGCATGGACTTCACTATTACCCCAAGACTACTTAGTTTCCTTAAAAAGCTTTGGTTAGAGATTCTGAGAGTCCAAATATATCAGAGACATCATCCACAACCACATGTAGCCACTTCAAAACACTCCCAGAGGTTGGTAAGGCAGTTCCCTTTACAGCCATGTCACAAATCCCAAGTAGGTTATTTTACCTTTTCCTGTGGCTTCTACTTGTGCAGTACTGACATCAGAATTAGAGACCTGGGTGCATTCTATTTTCTTTAATACTTACAAATTTTTTTTTTTTTTTTTGCTTGTTTTCAATGTTGGTTGTTGGTTTTGTGTGTTTTGGTTTGGTTTTTTTTTCTAACATTATAATCTTCTACTAAGAAAAACTTCCACAGAGAGTTTTCTGGATTAATTTTTTAAATTAAGTTAATGTCATTGGTTCCAACAAATTTACAATTTCTTTGATGACCTTGATTACTTATTGATGACTTAGAGTGCACCTCAAAGCCTTGACTTTGGGGACTCCTTTACTATTTCCTGCTTTGTTTCTCTAACATAACTTCTTTTTTAAATTGTGGGATGGAAAAATTCTCAAGGGTCTTTATTATTAGCTTGTGACAATAAACAGTAGATATGTTAGCCTTAGTATATTCAAATATATTACTTTTTTTTACACTAAACTGTAGCTGTGTAACAAATTAAACATTTTTTGTTAAGCTTAATTATCAGTATAGCACATGTCAAACATGCCTGTGTAGGGAAGGCTTTCCTAAATATAGACTATTTGCAATGAAATATTAGGAATTGCTTGAGATGACATCAAAAACGTCCATCTTAACAGTGAATTACTATTTTTTTTTCTTTTAACTACGGTGTGATGCAAACAGTAGGAAAAAAATGATTCTGTACTCAATTGTGTATTTTGTCTAACAGTGCTCCTGGACTCTTTTTTAGTTTTTTTGTTTACTAAGATACTTCACTTATACTGTGTCATAGCACTTGACTGTCTATTTGTTATTCCAGATAGAAGCCTATGAGACAGACCTGGAAATCAGTCTTCTTGCCCAATCATACTCCTTTTCTTGAACCAAAACTGTTTGGTTTAAAGTTTAATTATAATAATAGCTTTTATTATTAGAATTCTTTATCTTTCAAGAGTGAATACATTAGTGTTCAGTTTGCATAGCTCAACATGTAGTTAGAATTTATCCACCATATGACAGTCTGTGGTTTTATCCTGTGTTTTTAAACATTTCTAATTAGAAAGGATTATGACAGTTGAACAATAGAGAATATTACTAATTGATACTGTTAAGATGAATGCGGGGATGATCTAAATGACTAGGTTGACTAAAATGTGAAGTAGCTAACCAAACAATTTTTTAAATTTAAGAACGTGGGGTTTTTTTAAACAATATTTTAAATTTTCTTTGGTACTTTAAAGTAGTAATGATTACTTTTCTTCTTTTAGTGAAGCAGCTAGTGAAGAACGGGATTTGAGTGAGGTAAGTAACAATTTTTTACTAATAAGTCTTGTTTTTTACTGTGTGTGAATTAGGTTTTCCTAGGGGAACAAATGTTACTTTAGAGGTTTTTGACAACTAGCTCAAGTGAGATTTCCAGCAGAGACTGGAGGTCCTTTCACAACTCTAAGGTTTGGCCATTGTGAACATTCACATCAGCATAGGGTTCCTTCTGCGTACTATTCACCGCAGTTTATAAAAAGTGCTAACAAGATATTTTGGTCAGTAGATTAGGTATGGGAGGTTGTGTACCACAGAGTGACAAACCATTAACACAAGCCCTGAAATTGCTTCTAAAAAAAAAAAAGTTAAAATTAAGTTTGTCTTGAATAAGGATATAACTGCAATCTCTGAGGGGAAATCTGTGTTTAAATGAGTCATGCTGGAATGATTTATTCAAGGAAACAAAATTTCAGTGAATATTTATCACTTAAATAGTATTGATGAAGACTGTGACCTCTGAAAGACAAGAAATCTGAATAATGAAGCAGTAACAACCAACCAAACATGGAAGCTATTTTAATTACAAGGAGATTGTCATATGTGGTGCAGAGTAGGCTTGCAAGCTGGAGTATATCTTTGCCTCCAGCCATAGGTCGTGGGGTAGCCCTTTGAGTTGCTCAAGAATTTAATATTTGACTAAGAATGTAATCTATTATTCCCCAAATTGAATCCTGAAAAATACTGTTTTCCTTATCTGTCCACCATGCACAGGTACTGCACTGTAACTTGGTGCACTGTGGAAGTTAAGGAAAGACACAATCTATCTGACTTTTGTGCCTAAACAAAACCAAAAGAGTCTGCATCCACCCTGTTCACTGTGTTTTCCACAAAATATGGTATGAGTTCAGGTTCTTAGACTCTTCTCCTTTGTAATTCCTGATGTGCATGAACATTTAAGTGTTAGAAGGGTTCTGAGAATAGCGTTTAATTAATAATTCTTCACATGTTCAAATAGCCCTTTCTTAAAGTAACTGGTTTCAGGGAATACAGAACAGGAACATATTAGGTATATTTATAAAAATTTTATTGAATCTTTATATAA
Source organism: Caloenas nicobarica (assembly GCF_036013445.1). Lineage (NCBI taxonomy): Eukaryota > Metazoa > Chordata > Aves > Columbiformes > Columbidae > Caloenas > Caloenas nicobarica. The sequence goes on along the minus strand of NC_088284.1, from coordinate 18,880,564 downwards.
ATTTTTATTTTTCAGCCTAATTAATCTGAATGTTATAATAATGTCATGCAGTAGGTAATAGGAAGGCTTTTTTGTCTCCTTAGATTTCGTGTAAAGTGCTACTAATATTTTATCATCTCTCTTGGATTTATTTCAGTTAACACAGTGTCACTTTCACATTTACATGGCCATGACATGTTGGTAGTTTTATAGTCATTCTATGAGCAAATAATTCTTCCAGATCTTCCTACCTCCCTCAAATAACAAGTCCCTAGCGTGTAAGAGAAACTCTTCTTATTATTCCCAAAGTGCCTAAAATTACTGTTCATTCTATTAAATACCATTCTGTTTCTCTTACTGCAGTCCTCAAGGTCGTACATTTCATGCTTTGTGAGTCGAATCCTTTGTGTTAACAGTACCTTATTGCTATTTGTTAAACCTCTTTTTGTGCCTAAGTCATTAGTGAAAACAATATGTAATGTGTTCACGGGACTGATTTTCTTTTTTTCTCACCAGTGACACTCCTCTGTTTCCCCTTTCTGCACAACTCGTTGCCCTATCCCTGTTTGTCAGTTACTGAACAGAAAGTTTCATGCAGTACTACGGATAGATAAAGCTTGATATCTGCCCCCACCGTTCAATAATCTTGTCAAATGGCTAAATCATAGCCATTACTTATTATTTACTAGCCATTACTTACTCTGACACAAAATCTCTCGTTACATTTTTATTTCCAGAGCAAAGAGAATAATAGGCAACTCCACCCAGTTAACAACAGCAGTAAAAACTAGTACGACTTTCAGGCAGGCAGTTTTGCATTTCTGTGTCACTAAGGGAACACGGTCTTCCACCTGAAAAGCTTCTTCCCCCCTGAGTTGTCATGTAGCCCACTGTGAGCTGGAAATGTGTTAAATCTATTAGTTGGTAATAAGACTTCAGAAAAATGAGTGTGAAAGAAGATAGGAGATCAGATGGAGTAAAAGACACGGACTGAAGGAGGAGACTGGGCAGGAGAAAAAAGTAAAGTTGCTGGAGGTAATTGGTTCAGGAGGAGGCTTATGTCCTATTTGTCAGTGCTGTTCTAGAAGAAAATGGTGAAATCCTGTGAAGAGTGAAGGGGGTGGATAATTCTGGAAGTAGGGGATTTAGCTGAGTTGGTCAAGTTGAAGTTTTTGTCTATCCAATTTTAAAATAGTATCCATAGAACCCCCTTCCCGTTACTCAGATTTCTGTATTTTTTAATGAGCTTACTACTTGGCAATTGCAATTTGTCTAGAGTTGTCTATTTCTGTTCTAGAAATTCTCCTGTCCAACTCTTGCCTAAGTACTAACCAAATCTCCACCAGGAGTCTAATTTTATTCTTGACTGTTAAATACCTTGAACACTGTCCCGTTATGTTCCTTTTCTGGATTCTGCCCCCTGCTATTCAAGTCTGTTGCCATCTCATCTCCCTGATAATTTATCAAGTAGGCAAATCCTTCAGAAATTTTTGTTACCTTCTCTGTTAAACAATAACTTTCTGGGAAAATAAGCAAAATGCTGATCCTGTTTCACTTTTGTCTTTCCTCTATTTAAAAAGAACAAACAAAACCCCCACAACAACCTTCAGTTATTTAATTGACAAAGTATTCAGCTATTTTACTCTGCTGAATATTTACAGATTTCAGGTTTTTTTTCCTGACTGGACTTCTCTTGTCTAAATTTAAAATCAAGGCCTGATAGTCTGAAGATTCCTAAACAGTGGCTCAAATACAACATCTGAAATCCACCTTTTGATTTTTCTCCTCTTGCCTCTCTCCCCTCACCCCTATTGCCTCTCTCCCCTCACCCCTATTGCCTCTCTCCTCTCCCCTGTCTATATCCTCTCTCCTCCTCTTCCCAAAATTGTGCCTCTTGCTGCTTTGTGGTTAAAATTACAATCATGTAGCATCTTATGCTTTCTCTTTGACTAGTTAGCACCACTACAAAAGAAATATAAAGATACGTGCCATGTAGTCTTTGAGTTGGCGTCCTGCATTAAGATTTGTGCAGACTTCTTTTTTCAGGGAAGGAAGCAGTCAAACTTAGATCCCTTGATCTAGTCAGTCTTCTTCTATGTTGCTGGGTGGAATGACTTATTTCTCCCTCCAATTGTTTTTGAACGGGGTTGGTTCATCCCCTTTTGCTTCCCTCTGCTAGCTCTGAAAGTGTGCCGCTGTAGCAAGTCAGGGTGATTGATTCCACAACCTCTTTTGATCAGTGTTGTATGTGTAAATTCCCTTGTGGAGACTGAATGGCAGACCTCTTCCATCCCATCATGACTGTAGCATAGGTCTGTGGCAGGAAGTTCTTAATGAGTTTTGTTTTCTTTTAATGGAAAATGCAGGAGATGTTGAATGTATTGCCTTGATGAAATTTTGGATCTATGAACACAGACCAGACTAATACCACATTGAGATGAGGTCTTCTGCAGGCCTGTAAAGATTTGCAGTCTAGAATAGACTGCTTTAGCTTTTTAAGTGTTACAAAAAAGATTTGTGTATGAAAAGAAATTTATTGTATTTCTAATTTTGTGTTTGCTCTGAAGCAAATAAGGAGCTATTTGAAAAGTCTGCTTTGAAATGAAGTTTGTTTTGGTTTGCTTTTGTGGGGTTGTTTTGTTTTTGTAAGGGATGATATTTGTAAGAAAAACTTTTCATATTCAAAATTGTGTAGTATAAAAAAAAGCTAAAGGAGAAGTTTTATTATTTTTAATCAATAAAGGTGGAAGAAGAACATAATGAAGATGCTGATAGTGTAGACGGAGAAGCGGCTAGCAATGAGAGATTTCAAATAAAAGAACGCATTGCAAAAAAGTTGAAAATTGATCCGAATGAAACTGCTAAACAGCCAGTTCAAGAGGAAGAAAGTAAGACAGAAAAGAAAACAACTAGTCGCAGGTAAGTGTCCTGCTTTTTTTTTTTCCCATTCAGATAGTTTATAGTTAGATTTTCTACTCAATTCCAGTTATGCAGTTACTATGTTGATAGGTTAGTATTATATTAAAATTATCCCCCCCCCACCTCTGACTCTGGAAATCTAAAATTGCCTATTGCTTTCTCATTTCTTAGTTTCATTTGGCAGTTTAAAGCAAGCAGTTACATTTTTGTTACACTGAGCATTTATTGATACTCTGTATCGGAGTTTTATTTTTCCCTGTGAGTTATAAATGAAGACTATTTAGATGTATCTAGCGTGGTTTACTTTGTCTTTCTGCACAGTTCTAACAGGGAGTTTGGTAGCTTCTTTATCTGTGGTAATACATGGTGGTCATCTATCATGGCGACTTACAGAAAGTAAAAGCTACCCAGTCATCTGTTAAAGTCTGGTTTAACACAGCAGTCATTCTTACAGTGTACTGATTTTTTTCAGCACTGCAATTGAAAAATCAGGATTGGAATATGTCCGTGTTTAGTAGTGTAACACTGTATTCAAATAATTAAACTAGCTCTAGAGAAATTATTATGTTTCTGTAGCCGTATTCAGCTTTTTACAGACATAAAAGCATGGGTTTCACAAGGCTGTGAACACGCCTTTGTGAACATCCATACTGATAAGCACTCAATTTTCAGTGAGTTAATTTGCCCTCTTGGAACTTTGTCTTCTCACTCTTCCAGAGCTACTTGGGAAATTTCTACCTAATAATATTTATGGACCTGATGGCAAATTTACTGGTAATTATTGTCCAGTATTTCAATAAATGTGGGCTTCAGAAGTTACTGAACAACTAAGTCTTAGCAGTTATGAAGTTTAATGTGTAAATATACTTATTCAGTGAAACTCACTAGGGAGTAGCAGGAGGAAGCATCAGAAAAGTAATTAAGATTTTGTGTTCTAACCCTGTACAGTTGTCATAAATAACTACCTGATGAAATTATTCAGGCTTTGCCTAAAATAAATTCTATGTATGTAGTGGCTGTGTTAGATTCTCTCCTGTAACAAGTGCGTCCGAACCAAGCCACTGAGCCATGCTTCTTCTATTTTAATTTTTTTTTAGTTCTCCTGTTTACCCCCACTGCAGATACAGTTTTATATATAATGGCCAAGCCATATTGCCAACATGGAAGAATGGCGGACAGACTCTTTGTGACAAAAGAATACTTAGTAGTCAATGTTCCCTAGCAGTTACCATTCCTATTAGTAACTGGCAAGTAAAGGATTTGGGTCGAGACATATGAGGATAAATTTGTTATAATAATAATACATTTCCAGAGAAAATATATGTTGAAACTTCAGTTGGAAAACAGAAGGAATAACTGAAATAAAATCAGTTATTGTTTTATAGTCATCAGAAATTCACACATCCGACTTGCACTGCTTGCACGTTATTCTGGTTCTTTATATGTACCTGCTAAAAATAAAAACAACTCTATCATATTGAGGAAGGGGCTGTTAGTTATAGTGGGCATTCAAATCATGATCTTAATTGGAAAACAAACGTAATTATTAAGAGAAAAGGGAAAGCACACCCTGACATTTGCAATGTGATGGATATCACTCTGATTATTTTTACTGAAAGAATTGTATATTATTTTAAAAATAAGGTTACTAAGTTTTGAGCGTTCCATGTGAGGTATTATTTTTAACTATCTGTGGCCTATGTGCTTAAAAGCAAGCTGTGCTTTTGGAGTGGTAGGAACACTTGCATTATTTTGGATAATATTTTAATATTGGTATATTAAAATATACCAATTTTAAGTGTTACTGTTTGTCTGCTTTTTGTGGAGCAGTGAAAAACCCAGTGAGAACGTTGCCAAGAAAATAAATTTTTATTAACCGCTCTAATGAATTTTAGTAGCTCTAGAAAATAAATATCCGTGGGATTTACACTGGAAATTCAGTGTGCTTTTCTACGTTTTTTCCAGTATTGATCTGAATTTGAGAAGCACACCAGGTACAGTATAGAAGCTGTGGTAACTGGAGCAAATCTGAGTAGGTTCCAGACAGTTCTTTTTCAGGCCTGGATGTTATTTCCAAAGTTCCTTGTAATTTTGTGCTTCCTGAAGAGAAGACCAAATGTACTTAATACCTGGAGATAAATGAGCAAGAGCATTTGCCATGAAAGATCTAGCACAATATCATAGAATCATAGCATCATGGAGTGGTTTAGGTTGGCAGGGACCTTCAAAGGTCATCTAGTCCAATCCCCCAGCAATGATCAGCAGCATCTTCAACTAGATCAGGTTGCTCAGACCCCGTCCAGCCTGGCCTTGAATGTTTCCGGGGATGGGGCATCGACCACCTCTCTGGGCAACCTGCTAATCCCGCTACCTCTTACATAAATAGTAAACAAAATCTGTAATTTAAATGGCTATTATTTTTTCCTGTCATATGATTTTACTTTTAGGTATAGGCAAGTCAACCAACTTTCATGCATTGGCAAACTTTATGTAGTTAGAATCATAGAATCATTTTGGTTGGAAGAGACCCTTAGGATCATCGAGTCCAAACATAACGTAACTCTAGCACTAAACCATGTCCTTAAGAACCTCATCGACCCATCTTTTAAACACCTCCAGGGATGGTGACTCCACCACTTCCCTGGGCAGCCTGTTCCAATGCCTGACAACCCTTTCCGGGAAGAAATTTTTCCTAATATCCAATCTGAACCTTCCCTTGCACAACTTGAGGCCATTTCCTCTTGTCCTATCACTTGCTATTTGGGAGAAGAGACCAACACCCTCCATGCTACAACCTCCTTTCAGGTAGTTGTAGAGAGCAATAAGGTCTCCCCTCAGCCTCCTTTTCTCCAGGCTGAACAGCCCCAGTTCCCTCAGCTGCTCCTCATCACACTTGTGCTCCAGGCCCCCTCACCAGCTTCATGCCAAGTACAGGGGGACGATCGTTTCCCTAGTCCTGCTGGCCACACTATGGGCCGTCACCACCCACTGTAGTTCAAATGAGTGTTCATCAAAGCAGACAGAGATGTGTGTGTGGAAGGTGGAAATACCAAACAAGAAGTTGGATCCACCATACATAGCTTGAAGGGTAATGTCTACTAACATATCAGAGGTCCAAGAAACACCTAATATCTTATCTGAATTGTTAATCTCTTCAGATATTTAAATATGCTAATAAAATAATAGAACTTCTAAAAATATTTTTGCAAAGTACTGTAGTAACATGCATCGCTTTCTACAAATCTGTATTCTTTTGTGTTAGTTGTTTCTTTTAATACTAATCCATTTGTGAACTCATAAGTTTGCATATCTATTTCAGAGAAACAATAAGGAAACAGTAGACACCTTCTCAAATTCGTGGTACTGAGATCCAAGACCACTTTAAAATGCAGTCGTTCTTGGAGTGCTTAGATGGTGAAGTTAATTTTAGTCATTTCAGTACACAGTTGAACCTTTTGTGTATGTTTTAAAAAATAATTTGAGACACTTCCCAATTTTGTATTAGGAAACCCCAGGAAAAAGAATTTCCCACTCATTCTGGCAAGTTGTTAGAGAAATTCCAGAAGTCTGTTCTTTTTTTTTTATTAGAAAGTTTAATCCTAAACTTCAAAACATAGAACATATTTACATGAAGGAATGTATACACATATAAGAAGTGTTTGCCATCATTGCAAAAGTAATCAAATTTATCAGCATTACATCAAGTTTGTAAAATGGCAGTGGCTTAATATGGTCATCTGAAGGCTTCAGAGCAAATGATCCTTTTCTCATTAGGCAATTAAAAATATTGGGTTTATGTTTGTTTTCATCCTGTAGGTGGAGCTCAGATGCCACACATTTTTGGTTACCAGCTTTAAAAAATTTTCACTGCTTCTTGTTTGAAAGATATGCAGTGTGCAAATAGAGCACAGTTCACTGTATAGTTTTTCACTGTACAGTCAACGATTTTATTTGTGTCCTTATAATGGGTGTGCTATTACATAGTGATATGAAATAGGTGTCCAGAATAGCTAACATACTGAGAAGAAAAGCTGACTTTTCTTTCTGAGTAGTTATCATCACTTGAATTTAACTCTGTGATTATATTTCATGTTGTGTATTTTTCTCCTAATAGTCCTATGAAGTACAGTTGAACTAAGTAATCACATTTCTTTTAGCTTATAAGCCATGACTGACTATCATCAGGAGATTAATAGTAATAGCAGTAGTTACTATTAACTCCTACTGTAATTAATCGTAGCTATATTGCCACTCCTTTGCATTCCTAGTTTTTCTTGTATGCCTGTTGCTTGTCATAGGTAAAATAAAAGAATCATCTACTGTGTGTATCTATAAGAAATTACTTGCTTCATCCTCAAAATAGAAGTCTGTAACACTTTTGGAGGTGTAACTCTTCTGACTTGCTTTTCTCCATTTGTTGTAAGACGGGATGAAATAGCTAGTTTACTTACAGATATACGCACTTGGTCAAATGACTTGCCACCCCACTGTCATTTTGTCATCTAAACACAATAGTAATAAAAATAGTTAATAATGCTAGGCAGACATGGCCAAGTTCACGCTTAAGTTGTCCAGAAGCACTTTAAACGTATAAAAATGCGCGTAGTTAGGACACCGTAACAATTTCTTAGCATCTGAATAAACATTGACACACTGAGCACGCAGGGTTACTTTTCTAAAGTGCTCTCTTAGTACTGTGGTTTAGAACAGCCAGTGGTAGTTTTATGTGTGACCTCTTGGAAGTCTTTTAAAAGAACTTTAAATCAACACTTGTATTTCTCTTTGTAAATCTGCAGTTGTTATAGATGAAGAATTGGATATTTTTTCATAAATTATTAATATATGGTAGAACATTTTGTTCTAAATGCATTTACTGTGCACTAGTTACCTTATGCTTATAATGTGGGCATTATAATGAGAAGAAATTCTGGAGGCTCATGTAATTCTACAGTGGAAGAATTCTTGTCATTCTTGTAAACATTGGAAATCTGTAAGTTCTTTGTTATTTATAACGGTTACATTTCCATGCATCTATGAGATGCATTCAAGGGGACTGAAACAGGTGCTGTACAAGTCTGCTGTCTATAATTTTTGTTGCAGGGTGACTGATATCATTGCAAGGCCGCTGTCTGTAATCTTTGAAACACGGGAAATCCTCTGACTGGAGGATGTTGCAGATGTTGCACCCGTTTTCAAAAAATGCAGTAGGGATGATGCAGTTAGCCTCACTTTTGTCCTTGGGCAACTCATGGGGTGGTTCCTCTTGGAAGATATTTCTGGGCACATGAAGGAGAAAAAGATGATGAATTTAGGAAAGGCAAAATGAGGAGAGAGCAGTGGATATCATCTGGTTTGAGCATGAGGCTAGAGTAGATGACTGTGTAAGGTTCCTTCCAACCTGAATGCCTCTGTGATCTCATTTTAAAAAAATTGTAATAATTATTATGTACAGTATAATAATAATGATGTACAGGCTGCCTGTATGTGCTTGACCTTATAGCTCTTGTGGCTTGCAAGAGATTGAGAAGTGTTATAGTAGAATCCTATACACTGAAAAAAGTTGTGTTATCTTCTGTAATCTCACTTTCTTTTTATACAGTTTTATCCCATAATATGCTGACAGAAAGGTCTGGAAAAAAAACTCAACAAAACTGTGAACTTCCCAAGGTCCTGCAGTCTTGCTTTGAAATGTCATTTGAATAACTCTTTGGAGAAACAGTACCTCTCTGATGGAAAGTACTAGGCATGCGAAATATGCTGACATATATATAGAGCAGTACGGCACAATCTTCTGGGGTTTTTTTGTATCTTGATCAACTATGTCCAAGCAGAATTTCATTATGTTAGTCATTTGCCTCAGATACAGTAAATTATGAACACTGTTTGAATTAAACAGTTTTTCTTGTTCATCATATGAATTCTTGAGAACATATTGATTCAAACTTGTGAACTTGTCTGCAAATATCTGGCAAGGACATAGGAGATACAATTTCTATGTTATGTGGCTAGTACCTACCTAAATATTTTCCATTTGTATGAGGACAGTGCCCTTTCATTAGAGGAACACTTTGTGGGAATCTGGCTAAGACAGCCTGAATCAAGAGGTAAAGAGTCTGGAGTATTAGCTGTGAGAGAGGATTTAGTTATTCCATTAATTATTAATTTACTTTACAGTATAAGACTACAGAAAGCTGCTACCACATGTCAAGGTCAACTCTTTTTCCTAGCTTTGCTTTGTAACTGTAGGTGCTTCTATATATAGTCCTTGCCATACATAAGCCTAACTCAGCTCAAACTCAGAGTTTGCTTTAAGTGGGGTACTGTCTTTGAAGAATTTAGAGATTATGTTAGAAATTAAATAGACGAAAATAATGGTCTGTGAAATATTATTATACAGCATGATACCTAGCTGACACTGAAAGTCCATTGTACTGGTTCTGATTTACACATGCCTCCTGTGGTTTGCAGGTGGAGCTGTCTTGAATCCTAAGTACTAAATGTCTGTGTTATCTGAGAGAACATGTCTGTTGTGCTTTATTGCTGCAGCTATGGTATGCAGATGTATATGAGATGGAGCTACCTGATAGAAAAGGGGAATAGTTTGGTTTTGGTTTGTTTGTGTTTGGTTTTGCTTTTTTTTTTTCCGTCCCATCGTGTTGAGAAAAAGCACAGACACAAGTCAGTAGGAATTCATTGTCTAGGTACGAAAAACCAGTAGTAATGATGTTGGTGTAAGCTAAGTTAATGTGACTTTCATGAGGAAATCTGATTTTTTTTTTTAATATATTCTTTTAAACTAGTGCTTAAAATAATGAATTCTTTTAAATTCCACATCAGCTGAGTGTGTACCTGATTATTGTAGTGGCTCTTTTAGGCTTCTGCCTTTCGAAAAGTGTAAAAATATAAACTCCTACATAATGTACGTTTGTAATTTATAAAGTTAACTCTGTGTGTGTGTGTGTGTGTGTCTCTGATTGTGAAGATGTCTTTAGAAATTAGATCCCCAGAAAAAAAAAGTTAGATGTTTTTATAGTGTCTTGCTTGATCTTGACTATGGCTAACGTTAAACTAGAAAATTACACACATAGAAGTTCACTTCAGATATAAGAGAAAAAAGAAAGATGGAGGCTTAGCTCTATATATTTCAAGAGTGTCTGAAAGGAGGGAGATAGTTTCTCAGTCTTTTTTTCTGTTGTTGATATCCTAACTTTGTAATGATACCATACACAGACTCACCCACAGGCCATATAATACCTTACAATCTTACCTACCTGCATGTCGGATGTTTGTTCTGATAGGTGTCCACATCAATTTGTGTGTGTTGTGTATGCTTTAAGTGACTAATCGTGGCATATAAATTCAAAGTGGATTCGAAACCAAAGTGCTGAATTATAAATTGCCATTCATCCACAGTCATATGGAAATTGCTCACTTCTGCAAAAGTTTACATGACTCAATGATTCCAGTGAAACTATTCATGTAAAGTAAAAGTTCATAGAAATAAGCCTGAGAAACACTGAAATTGCTTTGGGCTGGAATTTGACAATCATTGTGTGGTATGAAGGATAAAGGAGAAGAAGGAATATTTTTGCCTAAATGACAGAAAAAGTCCTTACCCTTGGGACTGAGTAACTTCTTTTTTTTTTTTTTCCCCATAAGACTGTCTCAAGAGATAATTGCTTTCCTTTCTTTCCCCTTGGCCACTTTTTCTTGCCTTTTTGTCCTCAATTAGAATGTTACAGTTGCTTATAGAGTTCATTGTAAAATAGATCGCTTATACAATCCCAGTAAATCAAATTAAAAAAAAGTCAGCTACAGAGCCAGTACCAGAAGTAAGATGTCAAAGACAAGAGACTTGTAAGCAAATTTTCGTTCTGTAGAAAGTGTGTGTGACCTTCTGCCCACAGCACACTGCAAAAAAAGAGACAGACATCACTCTTTGAGTGAAATGGGGATGGCATCTTGCTAAGATTAGAATGTCGAGTGATCCTTGCTTTTGATTTAATCCTTACATGTTCTGTCAAGTCATTTGGTTATTAGGATTTTTCTCATCATTTCAAGTAACACGATAGCACTAATGCTTTTAAAGTACGCTTAATTGAGGTTTTCTTTTGCTTTACATACTTCTTTTCCTCCATGCATGAGGGGTCACTTGCTTCAGTCTGACTGATTTTCTTTAAGAAAAGCAATAATATTTGATTTAGCTGAGAGTAATGTTTTAAATTTTCTCCGTTCTTCTTTAAAACTCTTGGGCAGTTACTTTTTGACTGATGAGGTTCTCTTGTAATTATCTCAGAAAATGAAAAGAATGATCATCTTTTCATTTGGTAAAAATGAATCCTTAAGTTATCTGTAAGTTTAAGAAGCCTGTGCATTCCTTTTCATTTGCATTTTTATATTTTGTTCAAGAAATCAGTGTGTCAGGCATGGATAAGTGACATACAGGAAGGATTACTTCAGAATTTGGTTTAGAAATATTTTTCTGAATAAGACCATTTACTTATGTGAAGGACTGCATTACTCGTGTATTCTTTTCAAAATAATATAGATTTTTCTGTATTCTTTACCTTAATAACATTCATTGTAAAGAAAAAATAATCCCAGACATACTCTCTGTAGAGTTAATGATTGGCAGTGACTTAAAAGCAGACTATACTATATTAAACACAAACCAAGATTGGGCACAAAACCCAGAATCCCAGCACTGAGATTTTTCTTGGCTAAGCATCAAAGCATGTTAATAGGTATAGTGTTAGCCTGGGACAAAGACGGGATTGTTACTGTGGTATATTTCATCCTGCTGCTACTTGGCAAGAGTCAGTGTATTTTTAGGTGAAGTTTGTGTGTGCATTTGTCTAGTCACCTGGAAAAAAGGATGCGTAGATGACCCATGAAAATGCAGTTAGCGTGGTGGAAGGTGAGAATGTGTAATCCTTATTATACAGGGAATTGTTAGCACTATATTGTGGGCAAGATATCATTTCAAAGAGCCGGAGTGCTTTCAGTTGTTTAGCTGCACATGTGACTTTTTTTTTCTTTTTGGTAACAAGAAGGATTTAACAGTGGTATAGCCATGCACTTTTTAATTGCTAAATGTTCATGCTCCATTTCCTTTCTTTGTTTCAACAGAGTTGAGTAGCATGGGAAGAGACATTTTGAGGTTTTAGTTTCTGTTATAGAATACATTTTTTTGTAAATATGAACAGTACATCTTAAAGTGGTACTGCAGTGAAGCATGACTACAGTATGTTTAAACATTTTCTTTATTCAGCAAATCTGCTGTTTATCTCTAGAGGGTCAAGTTGTGATATAAAATAATATTTTTATCATTTTATATGCTTTAGTACAGAGACTAATAGGTATGTTTAATAGTGTAGAACAAGTCGTGTTGGTTATCAGATTCTGGTTGTAGAATATTTATAATTAATAATGTTTCATTAATAATAAGAAGTTCAATTCTTGCTTAAGAAGTTGCTGTGTTAAGTTTTTTTATATTTAGTAGTTAATAGAAGGTTGTTTGGTAAATAACACAACAAAACAAATTACGAACTTTGTAAGCAGAGCAAATTTGATTTGGAAATCTTTCAGGTGGTAAAGATAACTGCTACTAAATTGATTACTACATTTCTTTTACTCCCAAGGTGGTAGCTACTACACTGTCTTAGATAAAAAGCCATATTTAATATTATTCTCCATCCTTTTTTATAACACTTAACACACTGGTCATCTTTAGAATACAGGTCTTCACTGAAGTGTCAGCCAGTCCACCTATTATCTTTGTTGTTAAGTGGGAGAATAAGTTTTTCGGTCATGTTTTTGGGAGAGAATCTTAACAAATTGTTGCCTTTCTAAGCCCATTTTCTCTTCAGCCTGAAATAATCCAATTTCTAATAAAAGCATCAGCAGCATCACAGTGTTATCTTAGTGATGAGCTTTATGTAAGTTCCTATATAAATCAGTAGTGGCATTCATCTACCCTATCATGGTTTCTTTCTTCTTCCACTTTGGTCAACAGGGAAGCTCAGCTCTCTTTCCATGAGAACGGTATATCATACGGTAATTAACTTTTTCTGTAGTATCTTTCATCTTGTTGTTTGTTTGTTATTGTGTGTGGTGGTGGTGGTGGTCTTTTTTTTCCTGAAAGCACTCTTCCCCTTCTCTGTGTTGTTCTTCCATGGGTATATAAGCAGGCTTTCCAAAATAAGCCATTGTAGAGGACCTTTTCCAGGAGAACATTTCCTTTACTGCTGTATATGTACCACAATATCATTTTCTGATTCTTTGCCACTAGCTGAATTATAATCAACTACATTTTTAGTCCTTTCGCTGCTGTTGTTAGGCTTCTACTTTGTTTTCATTCCACTGTCACTGTGCTTCGTTAGTTGAGTCTATTGAATGTCCCTTATATTCCCATTTCCTTTGTAAATTTTTCATTTTCAGTTTTCTTTGCTAGCTATTCCTCACAGCAGTTTACGTTATTTGGGGGAGGGCAATTGCTGATGGCAGTCTGTTATTAAATTAGAGTTGAAATCTACTGCAGAATATTTACTCTGATTAGATATTTTTGCATAGTAATATGATTATTATTTTATTTGTGATACATTAACTTTTTAAAATGACATAGACATGTTTAAGTTAAATGCTGTCTGTCATTAAGTACAGTAATAATTTATGTTTAATTTTTGTGAATAGATGAGTAGATTATTTCCCTTTTATTTTTATAGTTTTATCATCCTTCTTCTGAATGTGAGCATAGAATATTTGAAGAAATTTTGGAGATTGTTTTGTGTGTGTCAGTATGTTCATGTTTAAATATGTTTTCTTTGAAAATTGTGAAGGAAATAATTTGAGAGGCACTTAAATAGCCAATGATGATGGTTACGTTTAGTCTACTTCTTTTATTTTAAGAGGGTGTTTTCAAGGTTTTTCACAGATAGATTTATATTAATTATAGATTGTTAGCTGCATTGCCACCTGCATACTTCTGGTGGATATTGTATGAATCTTACAGATGTGATTTGAGGAATGCTATTTCAGAATAAATCACACAGAATCACAGAATGTTAGAGGTGGAAAGGGACCTTGAAAGATCATCTGGTCCAATCCCCCTGCTGGAGCAGGAACACTTAGATGAGGTTACACAGGAAGGCATCCAGGTGGGTTTTGAATATCTCCAGAGAAGGAGACTCCACAACCCCCCTGGGCAGCTTGTTCCAGTGCTCTGTCACCTTCACTGAGAAGAAGTGTCTTCTCATATTTAACTGGAACCTCCTATGTTCCAGTTTGCACCCATTGCCCCTTGTCCTGTCATTGGAGCCTGGCTCCATCATTGTGACACTCACCCTTTACATATTTATAAACATGAATGAGGTCACCCCTCAGTCTCCTCTTCTGTAAGCTAGAGAGACCCAGCTCCCTCAGCCTTTCCTCATAAGGGAGATGCTCCACTCCATCAAATTTGTGGCTCTGCGCTGGGCTCTCTCAAACTGTTCCCTGTCCTTCTTGAACTGAATAATTCTTTACAAATCTTTCTTCAATGTTTCTAGCAATGAAAGCCAGGATTTTGTTAAAGACAGTTATTCTTCTAGCTTGATATTTATATTGAAAAGCAAAAAAGCAGTGGTATTTCCCAGAACTGAAGACCAGAATACACGAAATTGACTCTTACTTTGCTGAGCCAATGCTTTGTGAAATATGCATTTTTAGTTTTAATAATCTATTCTCTATAGTTAATATCTACAACAACAACAACAACCAAAACAAACAGAAGAGGAACAAACCTAAACCCTGAGCACTCTGAGCACAAGCGCTGCCTTGTTCTTTTGGTCTTCATATTCAACACTTTCAGGTATTCCTGAATGGATCATTATGGACCATATTTATAGGTTAGAATGCTTGGTCTAAGTTCTGCAGTGAAATTGACAAATCTAGATTTGCAAAAGTCTTTGTTATTCTTTCTGATTTTTTCCATGATAATAGTACTGTTGCCTTACAATTGTGAACTCCCAGAATGAGGAGTCTATAGTTGTGTTTTAAATTGAAACTATATAGCAGGTTGTAAATGATAAAAGTTGCCATTTCAGTTTGTGTTTTGTCTATATTTTGTTACTGGTTGATAGATTTTCACAAACATAATGTTAAATATTTATGTGCTGTTTCTGCAAAATCACTCTTAAAGAAATTAAGATTTACTCAATTTAGATTTTTTTTTCTTTTTTTTTCCCATAAGGAGTGAATGTAATTATATGTCATGTTGTTTTCCTTCCCACATGAACAATTTAAACCTTTATATAGGTACCTAAGAAATAGTAATACTAACAATAAAATCCATCAGGTTCAATCATTTTACCATTATTTGTTAAACTTCACTGTTTCAAATTTATTTTGGATATAAATCACAACTTAAGCAGTGAAACATCTCATTTGCAAAACATGTGTAACTTCTTTTTTAAATTTATTAGTTGATCAGATGTGTTTTCAACATAGACATGTAGCCAGTGATGGTGTGTATTGGTTTCTGTCTCTTTGTGCTGATCTCCTGAATTTTATATTGAATGACACTAGTGTAATTAATATTAGATCTCAACGTATGGCACTATACATGGAGTTTATGCTCATAGAGACAATAAAAATTATTACCTCCTTTTGAAAATATACCTGCATTGTACTGAAGGCAGCCTTACTGAGAGTGTTGATAGGATAGTGTGACTAATATTCTGCTATTGTCTTGTAAAGTGATATTTTTATATTCATGAATTATATGCTCATAAACACACTTCAGTGCCCTGTGTGCTTGTGAGTCTAATCTGTCTTCATCATAGATATTTATGCAAAATATTTTCATAACAAAGTATGAACAGTTTTAAGATTTTTTTGTGTGTGTGTGTGTGTGAATTTATCTTTACTGCTACATTTTGGTAAGGAATATTGAATTTGTTCTCTTTTCCCATCTATTTTCTTTCTGTGAGATTAATGGCTTGAAATGAGTGGTAAGTTGGATAACTTTTTGCAGCTTAAATTTTTTTCTCTTTGAGGACACAGGAGTTTATTTGAAAACAAGGGAGTAAAATATGGCACTTACAAGCTAGATCCTTCAACCTTTTTCTGCAGGTGTCATGTTTTCTGTAACTAATGGGCTTACTAGTTCACTGAGCCTGAATTTAGTAAAACTGACTAAACATGGTAATAAGTATTACAATAAATTTTAGGAATTACGTTTTGAGGAATGAACTTTTGAGGTTCATTGCTGGGCAGACTTCTTGTTGGTCAAGAGTCAAGAATAAGTACAAAAAGAAATACTCTCTTTTTGATTGGAATCCTTTGCACATAATAAAGGCAATGCCATGTAAATGAAATTAATTGTTTTTTACGATAACCACTGTAATGGTTTATTCAGCAGCTGTAACTTTAATGATTTTCAATGTATGTTCCCTAAAGAATGTATACAGACTGATGTCTGTATTTTAAAATCACTTGATTTTAAAGTAAGTTTAAGCATGTAGAACTCAGTAAAGTTCCATAATAAGTATAAGCATTAAAAACTATTTTAGATGTTTTAGCAGAAATTTATTTAATACAAATTATTATCACAAGCATTGATTATGTCTGCAAAAATATCTAAGATGCAAAAACAATCAAAATTCTGAATAGAATTTGTGTTGGCAGGAATAAAGAAAACCCAACTTGAGTCCTTATATGGGTATATCTGCTTCTAATGAGAAGAAGCTGTTTATCTAATGAAAATGGAAAACATCCAAAAAGCCTGGACTTCAAGAGGATAAGGCAGAAAAGACTACTATGATTATTTAATCCAGTGTTTTACCTAATAGAGCATATTACTCTCTTGAGTTCTTTTCTCTCACTCTTATATTTTGGTGGAAAAAAAAAATCCCTTTTTAATGTAGAGGTTTATTCTGAAAGATACCCCACTTAAATTTTCTGTGGTTGAGTGCCTTTTTTGTTAAATAAATAAAAATGCTGCTTCTTTTCAGTTTGCCATTTGGCTCATCCTAGAGCCATTAGACCTTTTTTCACTCGTCTCCTGTTAGCAAATGGACATTTTAACAGAGCTGGCTCTAGTCTTTTGAGTTTTTATTAATCTCTTACAGTTATCTTCTTTCCCTATGGTATGTTTTCCAGTTCTTTTGGGTCCCAGAGCTCAGGGAATTGCGTCTTCCCTTTCCAGTAAATTAGGGGAATTGCTTTGAGACATCTGAGAGATAGGGGTCATAAAAGTGCACAGAAGAGAATAATGTATTACAGCATGCTCCCATGCTGCATTATTCTTATCTGCCCGTTTCTATCTAAGGGATGTTATAGAAGAAAGAAGTATTGCTGCAAGAGTAAGAAGGCAATCCGAGTTTTAGTGGATTTTTTGTAGTGCCACAGAAATGTAGCATTACTGTTTGCAAAGAGAACTCAGTTTTATAAGTTGTGTAAACTGTGTTACTGCAATGTGGAATTGGAGTTAGTAAGTCCTGCCCAGTCTGTCAGATGACATGTGGAGACAGCTTGTGTATTCTTGCTTATGTTCTTAGAGCAACAGAGTTGACCATTTTGAACCATATGGTGGTGTGGGCATCAACATGGCTTATTGAGTCTGGTTTTCAACATATAGGCTGCATTCAACCCAACTTCTAGAAAATTACTGGATATTTCTGCATAGTGCTCATAACCCTCCAGAATGTGGAGGCTTTATTGGAAGGTACTGAATCATAGTGGGATTTGTGTGATTGTCTGGTTAGGCAAAAACAAACAAACAAACAAACAAACAAACAAAAAACCAAAAAAACCTCCCAGAATACAGAGGAATATAATACCAGGGAATACAAGTGCCGTCTTGGGAGCCAGCCTCAGTCTGATGTATGCTAATTTAGAGTGATAGGTCATGTTGGACCTTAGTTGATAGCCATGAAGTTAACTGTTTTCGCGCCAAGTTTGCATGCTTGGAACACAAGGGAGGGATGAACAGACCTGGCCTGGGAAAGAACCAGTTATTGTTAGAGTTTGTGTCTGGTTTTATGTCTCATTAAAGCAATCTTTACCCTTTCCAGACTTCATCTGTCTCTAGAGATAACTGTTACAGGTGAGGCTCGTGAGCCTTCTGTCTTCTGTATGTATGTCTGGCTAGATGTGGTCTAGTGATCTGCTGCTGAATTCATGTGGTTCTTCAGGTCAACAATGGCTGATGCCAGGTTGGACTAGGTAGTCATGCGATGTCTACAGCTTAGTGCTGAGTATCTATATGGTCTTCAGTTGCATCCATGTGATAGGTAGAGGTGGATTTTTTTTGTGGCATGTCTCTTCCTAAGCCTGGACACAAAGAGTACGTATCTGCAGCTTGCTGCTACTGTGTTTGAGGGAGATCCCAAAGCAACATCTATCCCTAAACTGATTTTACCACTCTGTGTTATAAAGTTGTCATCCATTGACTGCTATCTGGCCTTATAATAATTAGTAGTTCATGGAGCTGCATACTTTTTTTAGTATATTCAGTTAAATGTGTGATGAGGATGTATTTGTAGTCTACAAACTTGAAGTTCTTTCTGGTCTATAAAATCTGGCAGCTGCTACCTGGGCACTTTATATGGCAGTATACTTTTTCGTGAAAAAATAATAGATAAATAGATATCAGTCTCAAAGAATTTACAGTTTAATTCGTATTCATTCACTAAAAAGAGAAAAGACGGAGATTGAAACATGAAACAGTAATGATCTGGATGGACCAATTTGATAATGAAATACATCCTTAGGTTAGTAGACCTTCAATGCATTCTTACACATTCTGCCTCAAATTTTAATAGAAAAGACGAAGCGAGGATAATATTGCTCGCTATAAATTATGTAATACCTAACATTTGGAAAGGAACATTGATAGAATTATAGATTGACTTAGTTTTGAAGTATTTCTAAAAATGGTTTGGACCATCATGAAGAACTGAAGCTGAGTGAACCCTGTATTCGAAATTGTGATAGCAAAATATTTTATTTATACTCATTGCTTGGCTATGTTGCAGCTACTTGGTTTCTTGGATCCTCTTTTGATAGATTTAAGCTGACATATAATTCTCATCACTATTTGCATTAGTTCTCATTTTGACTCATTGTGTACTTGAAAATTCGTGATCTTCTCAATAAAAGGGTTAATGCACATTGTTTGACAACGTCCCCAGTTGGAGAACAGTGAAGCATACCATAGTCACAGTTGGGTAATTTCACAGCAAAATCACTTTTTAATGAGAACAATATCAGCAGTACAGAGCTTTTGAAGTTCTTCTTAAGTTTGGCTGATAAGCAGCCATACTGAGCTCATTGATGGAAAGGCGTCATTTGCTGTACAAGCCTCATACTTAAGACTGGAAGTCACAGTTACGTCATTGCTTGGTTAATTGGCTGCACCTGTCACTTGTTAACAGCTCTAATCCAGTAGCCTCTGAACCATGTGTTGAAAGGTCAGCAGGAGCAGGAAAGAGCCTGCTGCACTGAGAAACATTGTTAGATGTAATCTTATTTGGGCAACCTGTTGTGCTTGTTAAATTCAAATTGTCGCTTTTCAGCTCATGACATGAGTTTCTCAAAATGAGAAAGTTGCAAATAACTTGAAAGTACAAGTACATGGTTCTTTTCCTTCAAGGCAATGCTTAATTAACTTAAGAACACTTTTTTTTCACAGAATGTATTAAATTTGTGAGTTTGTCTCCTGTAATGAAAAATTCTTTACATCTTTGTTCTCCTTGAAGTCAGAGTGTAATTAAAAAATATTACTATAAAATTAATACCTATCCAGGGAAACTATATTTCTCTGTACATATATATAAACGTACACACACACCACCTGCACATATGTATTTCTTAGATGTCCCTTCCCTGTCATAGAATTTCAGTTCTCAGCTGTCTTTGGTGCTTGTCATTGTGCTGCCTTTTACCACAGAATGTTTGGGGTTGAAGGGGACCTCTGGAGATCATCTAGTCCAACACCCCTGCTAAAACAGGTTTACCTAGAGCAGGTTGCAAAGGTCACATCCAGGCAGGTTTTGAATATCTCCAGAGAAGGAGACTCCTCACCCACTCTGGGCAGCATGTTCCAGTGTTCTGTCACCCTCAAAATAAAGAAGTTTCTCCTCATATTCAGATGGAACCTCCTGTGTTTCAGTTTGTGCCTGTTGCCCTTTATCATGTCATTGGGCAACGCTGAAAAAAGCCTGGCCTTGTCCTCTTAATACTCACCTTTAAGATATTTATAAGCATTGATAAGATCCCTTGTCAGTCTTCTTCAGGCTGAACAGACCCAGCTCTCACAGCCTTTCCTCATAAGAAACATGCTCCAGTTCCCTCATCATTGTTGTAGCCTGCCGCTGGACTCTCTCCAGTAGTTCCTTGTCTTTCTTGAATAGGGGAGCCCAGAACTAGATGCAGTACTCCAGATGTGGCCTCAACAGGGCAGGGTACTGGGGGAGAATCACCTCCCTTGACCTATTGGCCACAGTCTTCTGAACACACCCCAGGATACCATTGGCCTTCTTGGCCACATGGCACATTGCTGACTCATGGGTAAATTGTTGTCCAGCAGGACTCCAGGTCCTTCTGCACAATGCTGCTTTCCAGCAGGTCAGCCACCAACCTGTACTGGTGCCTGAGGTTATTCCTCCCCACGTGCAGGACCCTACACTTGCCTGTGTTCTCTGTCCAACCACTAAGCTGGTTACCGCCAGTTGTCATATAAAATGCACTTTTCATCACACGTCACAATCTGATCAAGAAATGGTTTGCTGTTGCATAGCATAAGAGAACATGACACTTCAAAATGATGATTTTTTTTTTTTTTAATTTTTGGTCAGCTCATGAGGTACTCACTGATTGAGCTTTTTCAGTGTTCCAATTTGCTTCAAATTCCGAAAGACCATAGAATGGTCAATGTTGAGTTCTTTGGCAACTTCTCATGCAGCTGTAAGAGGATCAGCTGCGATGATTGCTCTCAGGTGGTCATTGTCAACGTCAGTGGCCGCCACTATGCTCCTCATCTGCAAGGCTCTCATCTCCATTGTGAAACCTCTTGACCCACCCCTGCACTGTCCGTTCATTAGCAGTTCCTGGGACAAATGTGTTGTTGATGTTGTGAGTTGTGTCTGCTGCTTTATGACCCATTTTGAACTTGAATATGAAAATCGCTCGGATTTGCTTCATGTCTATCGTAATTTCCATAGTCTAAAATAAATATAAAATAAACAGCAAGTAATAAGTCAGTAGCAAAAAAACATAGTGAGAAAAGCACATTAAGATGATGTGTAACACAACCAAATTTACTTAAGAGAGTATTCCAATATCAAATGCAAATTTCAACAGTGCAAAAACTGCAATTCCTTTTGCACCAGCCTAATAGTTGGTTGTGTATGGAATTGATAATATTTCTGAATGCATGTACATTAAATACTATCCTAGTACTGGTGTTTGTGATTCATTATTTCTGAAAAAATTTGGCAAGCAATTACAGTGACTTTAAATATATCATGTAATTGTTACAGAAATGGCATTATGGTAATATTCTCTATAAAAACATAGGTATACTGTAATTAATTAACTGTACATGGACTAGATAACAGTGAATCAATCATTTGTTGCTGTTTTTTTCTGGGGTAAAAGACAGGAGACTATGCTAGTTTTTATGGATATATTTGTCCTCTTTAATATAGCATTCTCAAACAAGTAAGTTGTATGGCTGTTTTGGTGACTAGAACATGAAATAAAAACAAAACAAAACCAAACCCAGCTTTTATTTTGAATCAAGATCAGCAATTGCACAACCACCCCCAGGAAAATAGAATGGACTTAATATGTTCAACTTCCTCTGAACTGCGATTTTGAAAAAAAAAATAAGCCATTTATTTATTTATTTATTTATTTGTAATGCATATCATCTGCAGAAGACTCAAAACTGACAACTTCTTGAAGACCTACTTAGGAATATTAATTACAATTTACTTTGGAGTATTCTGATAATTTATTTTGTAATGAAGATGACATCCACATTTCAGATTGTTTAATAGATCCATAAAGCACTGGATTCTTTTTCTTTTGCAATTCAACATGGAGCAATTTACTGTTCGTTCAGAGTAGCCTAAGTCAAATCGTTACTAAACTATTTCTTAGGTATGTTCAGGTTGGTAACTGTTTTCATTACGAGATATGGCATCTGAAACGAACTGTTTTATTAAATTACCCGAAGAAAAGCAGATTGTAAGATATAAAACAAATCACTTCTACTCTCTAAAATGTGAATTTGCAAATCAGGTTTGTAATGCATTTGAAGTGAAAGTAAACTTTTATTAACAAAGTTTTTTTTTCTCATTTGCAAAAGTAACTGCTTAAGTGAAAAATAAGTCGTTCGTCACTCAAAGTAGCTGTATTTTTTATGTTGTCTCTTCTGTTTCATGCTGAGGATAATATATTTATGATAAATACTTTAAATGGAAAATGCCATTGAATTAAGTGTGGCGATAATCTTCAATTCCTGTAAAAGTGTAGAAATCAAATTAAAAGCAAATTATTTTTTAAAAACAAGTGCATGATCCAATTAAGTCAAGGTTTTTAATTGAAGCTGCTGGGTTTTTTAATGCAGTCCCCACCCTGAAAAAAAGAATTTTATTTTATGGGATTTTAAAGCAACATTGAGACACCATCATATACCCTTCCTGTATAACTGAATTCAAACATCTTTGAAAAAAAACCTTATACCTACCAAGAAAACAATTTTTATACCGTTTCATGTATGAGTCAAAATCTGATGATACTTTTAAAGGATTATTACGGTTAAAACTGTTAGAACCTTCTTATGTTTGGTTGGAAGTTCTTCGATAAAAAAGGTAAAAATAATATGATTTTCCTTAATCAGAGATGACTTTGTAGTCACATAACAAAGATGATTTCCAGGTCTGTTTTATGGGCTTTCCCTCAAATCCTGTCCGTAATTTGTATGATTAGAATTTTCTCCTGCAAAATTTCTGGTGGCCAGGCAAAAAAGGAACTGTTACTATTACATAATTAGATGTTGTTTTCTCCTGCTTTTAAACTTCATGGAAAAAGATGAACATGTTCAACTTGTTCAAAACCATACAAGATAGTTATATTTTGCATCTGCAAAACCGTATCTGCAACCTGTCCATTGCAGATACATTAATATGAGGTTATAGCAAAACTTTAGAGTTGTCATTGTAGCCATTTTCTGATGGGAAGTTTAAAGGATTAAGCAGCTGTTTACGTAGCTGTGTAGTCAATAAGACTGTAGAATATCGGTGGAGGAAAAATGCACTGATGAGTGTCTGTGTTTTCATTCAAATGTTTGCTCCACAAATTCACTAACCAGTAACATTCATGCTCACTGCGTTGTTTTTTTGTTTTTTTTTCATTGAGTGCTGAAATGGTAGTTGCAGCCTGTTGGCAGACTAGAAGGATTTTGAATGGTGGCTATTGTTCTATTAACGTTAGAGCCCTCCGGCTAGAGGATCAGCAAGAATGCCTGCTAAGATAAAGTAACAATGTTATCTCCTGTTCATGGGAATAACTTGCTGATAAATTATGACAGTATGAAAAGCCCTAAGGGCTGAGGGTAGGAAAAGCTATATTAACTTTCCTGTATTGCTCAGCAGAATTCTTATTTACAATCTAATTCATCCATTAGTACCTATTAGGAAGTATGAAGTCTAAGTGCATCTTTCACAATAAACCTTACTTATTTGCAGTCTTACTGGTAACAAACTAATTATGTATCATAGAATTCTATTTCTGTCTCTCTCTTTCATGTTATGTTTTGATGCCAGAACATTTAAGGCATCTTCTAATCTTTACAAGGCAAGGACTTACATAATGTTTATTAAATAAATGTATTTCCAGTACTCTTACTCAAACTTGTATGCCAAAAGGATAAAATCATCAGTTCCTCTCTTATACCTCCAGATCTTTGAGCAATTCTTACATTAAGGCTACCTGTAGATAAGGATTGGTGCTGTGATTGTTTTATCAGACTCAGCTAGAATACTTCAAAAGATACTCAGCTTGATATAAATACATTTGTTACAAGTATTATTTGTGATGAGTATAGTGTTATACAAATGCATGCTCCTAAATACCTCTCAAAGTAAAATGTTCCGTGGGTTTCTTGAAACATTTTAGTATGTACTGAAGATTGGAATTCTTGGAGACATGTATTTCAGGCTTACAGTGATGTACACTTTTAGAAATTATGTAACAAATGTCAAAACTGTTAACTTTTCCATAAATACAATAGATACACAATGAGCATGAGGTAAAATTCAAACTCTTAGAAACGAAGATTTTAATGTAATTCTTAAAGATGCATGTCTAGGTTTCGTATGTAATTGAAGAAGAAAATACGGTAAATATATTTTTATTTCCTTTTTCTTCTGTATCAAGTGATGTTTCTTATATAAAATCATCACATTGTAGTTATTGGCCATTCATTTCTATCTTGAAAAACCTTAGGTGTATATTGTACTGAAGTCAGTGAACTACAGATGTTCTCTTTGTGCCTGGGCAGATTTTCAAGAATGAAAATTCTTGTCATGTGAAATGAACAACCATTCAGAATAACAGTTAGTATCTTAAATTTCACGTTCCTGCAGTGGTTGTACAGTCAGTTGCACAGCCATGTA
Source organism: Caloenas nicobarica (assembly GCF_036013445.1). NCBI lineage: Eukaryota > Metazoa > Chordata > Aves > Columbiformes > Columbidae > Caloenas > Caloenas nicobarica. Next base: position 18,856,001 of record NC_088284.1, on the reverse strand, counting down.
TTTGGTTACATTTGTGAAACTCTGTCAAGTTTGCGAGGCTATCTGTTACTTTGAGATCCAAAGCATGTCATATTGTAGTCTAAATGAGTGGAATGAAAATGACCTTCATAGAATACTTGCAGGTGAATGTGTCTTAGAGTTTCCATTGTTCAAATATGCTGGGTTCCTGGACAGCTTACAGTCTTTCTAGAATCTCAGGACCCAGCCTTGAAGTTTGTGGGTTGCATACCTTTATTAAATACTAAAAATTGCTCAGACTTTTATCTGAAGTTTCAAGTCATTCTTAAGTCTTCTGCTCAAGGGTCTTGCTAAACAGGCAAGTGTAAAACAGAGTATAAATATAAAAGGATCAATAATTCTCATGTGGTTACTCTCACTCTAGTAAAACTTTTTTTTTATGGCTTAACTTAATTTCCTTAAAACTTATTTGAGCCTTGCCATGGCAAACTTTTCTGTTTTCCAAAAAATGAGTGCAACCACATGAGGAATATACGTTGTTGTAATAGTAGTGGTCAGTTGTAGACTGTTCTGTGCATAATCTTTAAATTCCCTTTTTCTGACTGTGCAGAAAAAAAGCTCTAATACAGTCTTTCTTTGACTTTTAAGACTATTCTGAATGCAGTACCAAGTAAAAGACTTTCTACTATTATCTCATTTGTGTAACCAAAGTGATATCACCCATTGTTCCTTTGCCCAAAGAGTAGAGGAACTCTGTTCCGTCTGCCAAAAGAATCTCTCAAAAACTGCAGTTATGGGACCTGATTTCCTCAAATTTGCAGGTTTTTGTGTTGCCAGAGGATGGGACTTAGAGTGTAAAAGCCTTTGCCTACCAGCTGAGATTGTTTGTATGAAGCATCCTCTGCAAGGGCAAGGTCAATAATCTTAAGCTTTGCAAGCTCAACAATACATACTGTCCACACCAATCAAAATTGTTGCCATACACGGGCTCCATTCCTCTCTAGGACAAAAGAGCCAGTGTCCCACTGTGAGATCTTTAATTGGTCATTTTGCTACCAGACAAGAGATTTGGTAGTATCATTTCCAAGCCCTTCTCTCCCTTTTGTGAGTATGCTCCCTTGCACTTTCTTTTCATGCTTAATTTCAGTTGTGTTTAAATGAGGTTACAATCTGAAGCCTTCTAGTTGCCAAGGAAAGAAAAAATTTCTGTTGAAAATGGGTAGTTAAATGGAGTCATGGAGGACTGTTGTTGGAATTGTGTGTTAAGAAGCTCTCAATGGAAGAAAAAGTTCCAGCTTCTGGGTTTTGTATTTCACAGCACAACAATGTTTCACAGTACAACAATGTATTTCATATCTTAAGGTCTTTTCCTACAACCTGTCCTTCTCATAAATCAGCCAGAAATATATTTTATGCCAGCATTGATGTAAAGTGTAAAAAATTCTAATTTTTGCATTCTCAGGGATCTACAATTAAAAGAAATAGGTTTTCCATTGACATGAGAGGTCATTTATGTTTATTGAGAAAAAAAGAGAGGATTTTTTTGAAAAATAAACTCATTTTGCACCTTTAAAATAAAGACGTAAAATACATGCGATTAATTGAACTTCCCAATAGTATAAATTTGCCATATGAAGTATTAATCACATGTATTTCTTATCTGAGTCTTGTGGTTGTATGCTAAAGGGTACAGAAGCAGAACAGATAACAAATCTGGCAAATACCATAAACTAGCTTGCTGATGGTGAGGATTTGAAGAATGAGCTAAAAACCTAAACAAGAGAGGGGTGACCAGATTTCTTAGTGAAAATGAATTATTTTGGCAGTTCCAAACAATATTGAGCAGGTCTGCAGTTTTATAGACAATACAAAGTTACCTGTCTCTTCTTAATGACTCTTTTCCCAACACTGCCACCTCCAGCTTGTGCTTTTTTGCCATTTAATGTGCATACCTGGCCCAGCCGTCATCCAAATCCCACTGACTTATTTCACTTTCTCATAAGAAAATTAACTGAGCAAAATCCATTAAAAGTATGCTTTTGGAAAAAGAGTAGGGCTGCCTAAACTAGATGTTGTAGTAGAGGGAAGAGGAACAGATTAGGAGAGAAGCGTAGTGCAATACCTTCTGTGTCAGCAGACTGTTAAATCAGCTGAGCTGTTCATACCTTCATCTGTGCATACTGGTAAATCTCACATAGTTTTTGTAGTATTTAATGATGTTGGTTTCCTGCTGTCAAATCGTATTAAAGCCTATTCAGTATTTTCCTGTTTTCTGAACTTTACGTTTCTATTAAATCTTTGTTATAGTTACAGATATTTTGCTTAACTGTGAATGAGAAATGTGGACTGTTGTGATGTTATGGTAGAAAATATTTTTTGAAATGGTATGAAATAGTGTGATTCCTGTAGAATTTGTGCTATTGGAGCACTCACCCTGAAAAATGGAAGGAATGCCAGACAACTTATTTTGGTACCAAAAACCCTGATTAAAGGTCAGATATATAGATTACTCTCCCTATTTTGTCTGCCAGTCCTTCAGTAGTAGGATGTAATATATCTTGGGAAAGACAGGAGACTTCAGTTTCTCAACAGAAAGAAAGTGTGTGTGGGAATAATACCTTTCAATTTTTTAAAAAATTATTTTCTTATTGCCATTGGAAATTGAGGGACATACTTGTTAGAACCTGAGAGGCCTTATATTTTCTTGTAGCGTGTTGCTGATAACAAAATTTTCTACTTCAATATGAAACAGTACATCAGTGAACCTTACATGGTTAACGTTTTGCCACTTTTTCTATTAGTACCATTCTTCCAATACTGAGTAAGCCTGATGCAGAACAGCAAATTTTTTCCCACTGTTTCCTTGGGAACTTTACTTGATGAGCCAACATGCTGAATTCAAATACATTATCAGATGCTTTCTCTCCTTCAAATGTCTTTTCTAGGACTTACCTGGTATTGGTTCTGCTCCCTTTGTTGAGTTCAGATGGACTCAAAATGAATTGAAGAAGAGGACATTTTTAAAGTTGATTTCTCCCTTCAAGTTTCTGAACAGGAAGCTAGAGAAGTTAGCCGTTACTTTATAAAGCTATGTTTTGTTTTCTGTGGCATACTTACTACTGTAGCAGTCTGCCACTGTAAGATGTTATTGTGTTTTTCATATCTGCATAGTTCATTTCTCTCTCCCAGTTTTTCGTCTTTCCTATTTAATTTTTCTGTCTGATTTAGTTTGACCTCGTGTTGAGCATGGCCATAAATAAGATTGATGTTTTTCTTTTTTTCTTTCTTCTGTTTCCTCCTGCTTCTCTACAGTTGGTGATAAGTTATATTATCCACTGCGTAGGCTGATTTAAGGTTTTAAATGTATGCTACCACAAATTCTAAATTTTTTCATTGTTTTAATTTTAAAGCTTTATTTTTTATAGCAGGACATTTTAAAGCCTGATTTATTTCTTATTGACTTATTGAAAAATATGCCAAAATGGAAGTAATGTGCACCCAATGCTCTTTTCAGGCTGTAAGTGCTTTAACTAATAAAATGGGAAAAAATTTTCATAATGCAAAATGAACTGTACTGTGCCTTCCAACTCACCCTCCACAGAAGAGTCTAGGGTTACATGAACTTTTTGCAGACCCATCAATAAAACTGCATTTTTTTATGGCTGTCATAAGAGTTATGGATTCCATGAATTTCGTGGTTTTGTTTGTTTTGGTTTGGGTTTTTTTTTTAATGTCTATGACTTTTGACATTGTGTTTTTTTGCATCTGTGTGGGAGGATGTGATGGTAAACAGTTTGAACCATTTTCAGTGAGAACTTTCAGAGCTGCCAAGTTAAGCTTTGAGCTCCATGGGAAGCAAGTGGAGAACAGGAGCTCAGCAGCAGTTCTGCAGTGACACACAGGATTAGGCATGCAAACTCTCAGTGAGAACTTCTGATTCTTCCAGAGGTAGTTATGCTTCCACTTCCTCAGGAGGGTGAGGGGTATTTTAATTCTGTTACTTAGAAAGGTCAATAACTATATAGTGATTCCTGTTTCAGATCATGCTGTGGTTCTCAGAGCAAACTCCTCTCTGGTTTGGGGGATTTTTTTTGCCTTTTTTGGTGGAGTCAAGTACTTGAACTTCATAGTATAAGCAGCCTTGGCTCGTGACGCTTTGCACTGCATTTATTGTAATCTTTAACCTTTTACTTCAGCTCATGCTTTTAGCTTTAAAGAGTATCTAAGGAAGAGTTTTTGAACATGGTTGTTGGTTATAAACACTTGAATCAATTTCAATGACTGCTGTTTTCTGTTTTGCTTTGAAAATACGATAAATTAAAATAGCAAAAACACTGTTAGTGGCTTTTGTGGTTCCTGAATTTGGCTGGGACTAAACTTTGCAAATAACTTCAAGGACATAAATTAAAACTGCATTGGATTAAATAATGGTTTAGAAATTTAATCTGTTTTTACCTTAAATACCTCCATCTTTTCCACTTCTCTACATATATGTGCCAGTGCCTCATAATTTGATATGTAACAGATTTTTGGATGACAGATTGACTGTCAGAAGTACCCGAAAATAACGTGCAACTAAGCTTTGTATTACAATCGGTCATGAAGAAAGATATTTAGATTCACGCATGAAGTGCTTCTGTTATTCTCTGTTCGCTCTTGATAACCTGTGCCACTTTATTATCTGTCTCAAATTGCCTAACCGTATGATTGGAAAGAGATGCAAAAGCAGTTATGCTTAATCAGGGTGTGTTTCAACCCATGCATTCTTTCTGTTCATGAATGAGTCCATTTTGTTTTTTTATCTAAGTAAACTGAGTTTTAGAACTGTGTTGCACAGAAGAGCACAGGGAGCTTAGGCCGGGAAAGCTTGTACTTGATGAATATACCCAATGTCATTTAGGCACAATGTCAAGTCAGAGAAAACTACTATTTTCAAATTTTAATTTTGGAATTCCATATTTTTCTCCTGAATGTATTCAATTAATGGGATTTTAAAAAAAAAAAAAAAATTCTGTCAGTACAGCATATATAGATAACCATATTGATTTAGTGTCAGAAAGATGTGGGATCTTAAGAAACCCGTGACTTGCTAGAATAGGAGATGAGTTAATATTTTTGTTCTTAGTTTTTGAAGGCAAGAAAACATGTATTATGTAATCTGACTTATTTCATACCACTCATTCACTTCCACTGTTACCCAATACTGAAACGACTTATTTTATGTCTTAATCATTAAACGGTTATTGTTAGTAAATTGTTATATTCCTAAATTGTTATATGCCACAGACAGAAGATTCTAAGAAAAGATAAATCATGAGTACGCATACTAGAGAACATATTAAGATTTCCCCATATTAGTGGGCAATCTCTAGAAGAGTGTGAACTCCCAAAATTTTGTGTCGGTTGGACCTGTGGAAAAAAGTTCCTTGTGATACCCAGTTAGACATTCTGAATCTCTCTCTCAAGAGTTTACAGGATTTTTTTTAAACTACCCAAGAAGAGTGATGTAGCCCCACTGATACTTTATCCCCATTCTTTTTCAATCATTGATTCTATAATGAGAAGAGAAGAATCCTAACAAAATGTATAAAAGTGGAAAAAAAATCATTCTTGTCCTTCTTTGTGTGTAGTATCATATATGATTATCATAACTGTCTTAATTCAGAATTGCTAGTGTCGTGGCCATGTTAGGGGAACCGCAAACATTATGCTAGTCACTGTAGACTGTAAGGCATGTGCAAGGAAAGTGGGGCTGTTTGTCTGCTGATGAATAATAAAAATAGACCAGAGGCAAATGTTATATTCTTAAGATAGCAAAGTTTGTCATGTGGGAAGTGTTTTTAATAAATGTATGCTTATAGCCACAAAATTCTTGAGTAAACAAAGACTTATTCTATTCTACTTCCAGAGGAGCATTTAGGAAAGAGGTATAAAAGGGACCTTTGAAGGCACTCAGAACAGACCCCTGCTATCATAGGTACCAAATTATACAATCCCTTTCATGAATTTTCAAGATTTTAAGAAATATTATCCTGTTTTTTTCCTTAGTTTAGGTAGGTAGTACCACATACATATATTTTTACTGTTATATTTGGATATTTTTCTTTTGTCAGGACATGATTTTCTGGAAAAATATTCTACTACTCTCAGAACCTAGTTATTTATATATAGTTAGGCTTTTTCAGAGTATTTCTTCTAGAAATGTGACAACTGGCTACACTCCCTTTCCCTAATGTGTTTACAATGCTGTCTTGTACTCTGCTGCTTCTCTCTTCACTTCTTCACGACACATGCTTTTCTAAGTACATCCTTTACCACCTTGCTGCCTAGAAGCGTACAGTTTTCTTCAGAATATCTAAAAAAATAGACTAGGATTTTATTCCATCCTTGTCATTATATCCTTTGTTTATATAACTGACATTCATGAACTAGAGATATCATAAGAACAAAAAGAAGAAAAAAAAAGCAGGTGTATTTTCTTCTTAATTTGCTGCTTACATGTTGGACATTGTCTTAATTCTTTTGTTTAACAAATACGTGGACTGTTTTATTTTCATAAGGTCCAGTAGTCTTCTTTGACTCAGTTATGAGTGGACACAGGGATATTTCAGCTGTCAAATACATCAGGTTTGTGCAGAAGAGGGTAGGAGTTTTATCTGTTTATTAAAAAGATTGTATCTTGTCTTTTAAAAAGTCTACCATGCATTCATGAAATATGCAGATCAGGAGCAGTATCTAACCATTTAATTTAAGAAAGTGAAATTTACTTGCAATCATCTGTATAAAGCCAAATATTGTTCCCATGTCCTTCATAGATTACACATAGCCTGGAAGAGACTGGGAAGAGAGTATTTCCTTGTTGGTCTGCATGAATCTGGCATTAACTCAAGTAGCCAGTTTATCAAATTTTCCCAAATACTCGAGCTCAGATATTCTAAAATAGCTTTGGAAAGTACAATAGATCCAAAGGATTTTCACCATATTTTCTTTCCAGTTCTTTGTAGGTAACTACCCAAAATTACAATGTTAGAGTAGACCATGCTGTCTCTGTGGGTAAATGGTGCCTGATTCTGTCACCTTCATACTAATGACGGTTCAAAAAGAATAGAACATGATAGAGACTTCGGTCAGAAATCTACGATTTTCACATTTCATTTTTATACAAAAGTCTGTGTTCTGGTCTATGAATCTTAGTTAACTTTGGGCACTATAGATTTTTGAATGCTTGGCAAGGAAATATATTTATCTTGGCTAAGAGTGTGGAAACATGTGAATCTTTCCTTCTTCCCACATGTCAACTAGAAATAGGAAAAAGTAGCATGTATTTTTGGAGCTATTAGATCATCTAGTCTGACCTTCTGTATACCATGGTTTGTCCCACTTACTCTTATTGTAAACTCAGTAATCCCTGTTTTTTGAAGGCAGTTATAGAATATATTTTGGAGGAGTGGCTACCTTGATGTGAAGACAAGGAAATGTTAGAATCTACTGCTCCTTTTGGTAGTTTTTTCTAGTGATCTGGTATACCTACTCTGAAATATTTGTGCCTGATTCAGTACCAGCAAGTATGTCTTTTTTATCTGCTAAGGTTAGGTCCTTCTTGATTCCTCTGATTTCACTTGTAGGCTTATACTGTCTACTGCACTTCTGTGCAACCTATGAAATTGCGCTTGTTAGATAAGACCTATTTTCCATAAACTTCTTTGATGTTGCCATTGCTATATACAAAATACCTTTTGTTCTCTCTCTCATTTTTTGTTGTATTTTGTAGTTTGTTGATACCAAGCTAATTGGCCTATAAAAACCCCTGGATAATCATAAATTCACTTTGTAAAGAATGGCATTATATTCTTAGTCTTCTAATATTCATTTGATAAATTGAAAAATGAGGAGACAGAGACTCTCTCAACTAAGGCGGATTGTAGAGATTTAAATAAAAGTTGACAGATTAAAATTTATTTATTATTCCATTAGATGATCTCTAAGAACTTCATTTACAACTGATCGCCTGAACAATACTGCAGCATTTTTGTGTAATATGATGAGGTGATTTTGGGTTTTGCTAAAGAGAGAGAAATATTCAAGTTTATCTCTCTCATTGTTATAAGTATTGTTTGGGTTTTGTAAGTATTGCCTGGGTTTTTAAAATGTTGTCCTTTTTCTGTGTTGGAGAATTGTCATTTTGGGCCAACTGTCTTTAAGAACTTCCAATTGCGATCACAATTTCTTTGCATTTTAGTACTCTCGGTTTTCTAATAATTCTACAATCCTATAATTTTTAATAGTATTGGAAAACTAGCTCAAATGTCACACTGTTCTCATATGGTCGTGAGCCAGTTGGCTTTTTTTTTTTTCTCCTATTTTGGTTTGTAATCAGTGGTGTCTAAGCAGTCACTCACAATTCAGTAAACGACTCACCTTCATCTCTTGTAGTGAAGTCCAAAATACTTGCTTTGTGTTGAATGCAGTATCAGTGATGTTAAAAGGTCACACAATAGTCCTTAAACTTCGCTTGCATCGGAACTCCCAATACGATTTCTGTTTTTCCTCTCAGTGTCTTATTAACAAGTAATTTTTAAGCATTGCACCTCTTTTGGTTTGGATTTTGGTTTGGTTTGGTTTTGTTTTGTAGACAACATCTATCAATATTTTTTTTTCAGGATGTTTATTTTTTATTAGCTATCAGACTGGTCTGCAGGCCTGAAGATTTCTTCAGCTCCAAAAGTATCTTAAACTAATTTCACCCTCCTAACATTTTACTCTGCACTGTTGACCCAATAGGTTTCAGTAGTGTCAATTATATCAGTTAGCCAATCATGCCAAATAGTATCATCTCAGGACTTGGAATGTGGGGTCATTCCCACAAAAATAAGGGCTTATAGTAAATTAATGTAATCTAAAGGCAGAAGGGACATATTAGGTAGGTTAGTCTGTCATTTTATTAGTTAAGGATTATAGTCTTTCATACTTTTCTGAAATTGTGTTGAGGACAAAATTTTCAGAGTAATGGTACTTCTATGGCTTTTCTTAATTACTGCAGAGGCAATCTCTTGTGCAATTTGGATAGCTTTTTCTAGCTTTATGAAGAGCACTTCCATAAGTGAGTTCACGTGTCTTAGCCACTCTATTTTCCACTAGAATGTCAAACTGTACTAATTTCATTGCATCTCTCCCTGATGATCCTTGATCCTTCTTAGTGTACTGACTTTTTACATCAATATGTTATCATACTCCTGGAGAGGAAGAAGAGGGTCATGTACCTATCAGAAATACCGTTTCATTGAAAGTTGAAGTTTTAATGTGATGTGGCTTTTATGTGGTTTTTTGTTGTGTTTGGTTTTTGGGGTTTTTGTTGTGTTGGGTTTTTTTTTTTCTGTTAGTCCTTATGTGTGCGTGGATAAAAGTTGTTTCATATACCCATCTTTGGAATGTTTTTTCCCCTCCCTTTTCCCTGTAGTAAGATCATAGTTTCTTTATTTGTTGATCCAAATTGTTTTTATGTATTTAGAATACCTAAACAATTTTAATTTTTATTGTAAAAAAATTTTTATGGATTAATCATGAATGGTTTAGTGCAAGTCCTTGGCATCTTGTAATGAGAAGTTACATAGCTGGTCATTATCTATTTCTCCTTTGGTGACAGGCATTGACTTCGCTTAAAGTTGGTATTTTCTGTGCATGGTTTATCACCCTGGGAACAGGTGAAAAATCGCAACAGTAGAGCTGTAGTAATCTGAGTTCTAAAAATGAGGAAAAGCTTCACAAAATTGTTTTAAACATTCAGTAAGCTTAAATGGAAGTACATAATGACTCTATTTGCCTTTTTATTTTATTTTATTTTAATGGTTGTTTCTAAATGTAGTGTATACAGTTTGCCTTTTGGTGGAGACCTAGAATGCTCTGCAAACATTTCACTGGAAGGTAAAAGCTGCTGACTCATTGAATTCGATAGGCTAGGCTCTGGGTATTGGGGTAAGCTGAGAGGCTTGTTAAGGCTGTGAAACAGGAGACAGACAAAACAGTGTCCGGGTCTTAGAACTTCTTATGAAATACATAAACATGTAGCACAGAACGAAGGTGGGAGAAGGAGTTTGGAGGTACCTCAAGGAAATGAAGTTATAGGGAAAAGATGCATTTTAATGAAAACTCACTATGTGTGCTGGAAATGTCTTTTATGTGCCCCCCAAGCAGATGAAAGGATGCTTTTTTCTTTTCATGAATTGAGACCAAAACATAACATCACTACTCCACTGGAGACTCCTATGGGACAGGTGTGGTCAGAAAAAGACTGCTAACACTGTCTGAAGGGAGGGAGTCTGAGTGAGCAATGCTTTGAGACAGTTCACTGTTCTGTAACAAGTTTTCGCACATATTTCCAGGCCATTTTTTATAAAGCTTACTTAAGCAGTGAACATAATGTTTTTGTGTTTTCTCTATTTATTTTTAAAAAAAACCAAAAAAGATATTTAGGTTTGCTGTGGTTTAGGTTATTGACTTGAAGTTCTCTGTATATGATTCTTGCCTATCTGTATTGAAAGATAGCATGAAAAAAGTATGTGATATTGAGTTAGTCTAACACTGGCATGAAAAGGAACATGAACAACCCAGAAGTGACCAATTACAAGTAGTTTGATCATCGAGAGAGGCAAGGACACATTTAATCTATGACCAAGAAAATAAGTATCTCAGAATTGCAGATGGGTGGTTGAGCACAGTGAGGTATGTGTCTCTAATGTAATAGTGGTTTACATACACTGTTCTGGGAGATAGTACAATGACAGTTGAATGTCATATCTTTAATTCTGTGGTCATACAGTATATGTTACCTATTTTTTTTAGGTTAGCATAAGTACTTACAAATGTTAAGCTACTTTTGTATGAAATACAGGGACAGCATGTAAAGAGTCTTAAAGTACTTGCATTGAGTTTAGTTGGCTAAATTGCAATGTTTTCATAAGCCTATTAATGTTATAGGAAGGAAAAAGAACACAAAATATGCAGAGGTACAATTAGAGTAAAGTTTTTGTCATTAGACCAAACAATTTCAACTGTATAAGATTATTCTTTTCTAAGTGAGAATAAAAGAATTGTCAAGTACTGTAATAAAATATCACTGACATCAGCCTTTTATTTATCTTTCTTCCTTCTTATCCTTCTTAAGAAAAATAGTGGCTGTCAGGAAGTTATGTAATTTTGGGTATAGAGCAGAAGATAGGCATACTTTTTTGATAAAGTTATTTTCTTCTAATGTTACTCCAGATATTTACAAATTACATTAAATCATGCGTGGAGCAAGGAAAAATAAAAATTTAAAAAATAATAACAACAAAAACTTCCTGCAAGACTTGCAATCCTAAGAGCGAAGCTCAGAAGTTGCAGTGAGAGGATCATACCTGTAAACCCCAACCAGCTGACACAGAACAATTTCAAATTTAATTTCATGTCAAAATGCTTTTAAGTTATGTCATTGTTTCTCAGGCCATAAAATCAGTGTGATGCCAGAGATACTTCTGAGTTTGAGATTTGATTTATCTTTTTTTGAGTGAGGATGAAAAGAATCACCTTTGCAGCAGATGACTCTTCTTTGATCCCAGCACTTCACACACTACTAATCTGTACAATAGTGGCACAGCTTCACAGCTACCAACTAATCACTTTTTGTATGTTCCCAATGTATCTTTTGGGGACTTTGAAATGTAGTGAACAACAGAACAGCACATTTTGTTGTTGTTGTTTCTGTACTTAAAAGTGCTAAATACGTAATAGTTTTATTCAGTTTATATTTTCATTTCTGAGTTCAGGAACAAAGACACCAACTAAGCAGTAAAAATCACGTGCAAATGGTATAATAGATCGTGAATTATTCATGAACAAATATGTAATACCTGTCATAACACTGCTACCAAATGTAAAGAAAATATCCAAAGAGAAACCAAACCGAAACTCCCGCAGTTAAAGCCCTGAAACATTAGCCAAAATGCATGATGTGTAGCAATATTGTAAAATATTTTGTGGAATCTGTTCTCCATATATATTTAAAACTTAGACTATTTAGTTAGAAAGTACAGTTTAATGAATTACTACCTTTTCTCCTTAATTTAACTCTGCCCATCACTTAATATGTAAACATTTGCAAGTGTTAAGTATATATGAGAGAGTTTATGTACCATCTCCTCTTGTACTTCTGGCTGCTAGCCTGTCCGACTGGATGTCAAGCCGTTAACTAACCACCCTTGCAACTGATAGTTTCGCGAACAAAATGATTACTGAATTTCTCAACATAGCAAGTGTGTCTCCACCCCTAACTCTCTTAGGGGCTCAGAAGAATATTCTGAAGAAAATCAGTAAGTATTTTGAGGTTAGAGGGAGTGTATCTCTTAGCAAGGGTGCTGCAGTTGTGCACCATCTCCACCCTTACTGCACTTGGAGGATGTTTCCCCTGCTCCAGATCTCTGGCAGTGTTGTGTATCTGATCAGATGAGGATGTACACAGCACACCAGGAGAGAATAGCTAAAGAAAGAATACCATCAATTTGGTTTGGCCAGGGTTTAGGCAAAGCATGATGCACATGTGTTGAATGGATGTGTGGAGTAGCTCACTAAGGCTGGAAAGTGTCAGAAGAGTAGATGAGGAGGGGTAACATAGGAAGAGATGATATATATATGATGGCATTCACAGTTTCAAACCAATAATCCGTGTTTACAGGGTTTGCTATTTAATTACTGCTTGTAATTGTATGCCAAAATGCCATGGCTGGAACCTGTTTTATATGGTTCAAATGAAGAACGTTCAAGGGCTCAAGAGGCCATGGGTGCTGCAACTTAGACATTCTCTGTGTGTTTACTGCTCTCTAAAATGTGGTGGCCTCATTCTTAAAACTAGTCAGTATAATAATCTGCTATGCAGGCTTTTTCAAAATTACTTTTTTTTTCCTTGACTAGAATAATTTTATAGGACTCCTTAAACCATTATTTGCCTGCATAAACCAGTTTAGTTTGCACTGGCATAGAAAGCAAATTTGCTGGTTGCCTCAGAAGTAGTTTCATGCAGACTAACACCATGAGCTGTATTAAGTTAACGTTCCACCATAAAGGTTCATTTAGTATGAGCTTGTCACTGCACTGAATTTAGTCCCTATAATATTCTTACTTTTGTGATGTGTATTTGAATTAGGGGGCTTTTTTTTTCCATTTACATAGTCATCTCTGTAGAAATAAGTATTTTTATTTGTATTCATATATGAAGGCATTTGGCAATAAAATACCTGAGAGAAAAAAAGTTACTTTTTATATGTGTATATTTACAGACAAAAATCCAATCTGGTAGATCATTCTTATTTTTAATAATAAAACTGTAAATTGCTATTTTTGTTGCCACTGGATGGCATTGCCCATTTGGAAGATGGTGTTGTGATAATGGTTTTCAAAATAATGCTTAAATACTTCTGCTGAATTTGAAGCACTCAGCAAAGTTGCTATTAAAAAAAAAGTAATATAGTCTCCATTACTTTTCATAGTTTGATGATTATTGACAGTGAGGGTATTGATGCCACCATATGTAATTGGATTTAAGTAATTTCAGACTGGATTCTGTGTTATCATGGAAAGGATACAATCTTCACTAGTGTACTTCCAAGCTATGGGCAAACAGAAAAGTGGGGATTGAGGTGGGTATAGATACAAAATATGAATACTGAACATCAAATCATAAGATTGTCTTCGGAAGGTAATATAGTTCCTCTCTTCTTGTTTAGTGTTTTGATAAGTGGGAGTAGAGAAAGATAATGGGGAAAAATAAAGAGGACAGAAGGTATCTGTAGGCTGACATCTGTTTACCCATGGTGTCAGTCAGGGTTTTGTAGATATTTTGGCAGAGGATGAGTAATGCAGGAGGCTTTTGAGGAAGAAGTGTTAGTCTGTGTCTGGATTTTATCAAGGCATTTCAATCCAGACAAAAGAGGCAGTAAAACAGAAAACAAAATAATGTTTAGGGGAGGAGCTGACAAGTATTTCTGTACAGAGCTAGATACAGCTATTACAGGAACCCTCTGAGAAAGACGTTATCTGTATCATTTTGCACCGTAGTAGACACATGAAAGGCAGTTGCCTGAAGTCTTTTTACTTGTTTTTCTCTTCATATTCCTGGTGCTCAGTCTGATTGGAGTCAAAACACAGCAGTTGTGTAGGATTGATCTCCTGTTGTACTAGTATAATAAACAGTGAACATGTGCTGTTGCCATATTCAATTTAGGAGTACTGAAAAACTGCCATGGCAGCATTTTGAGATAGTAGTTTGTATTACCTATACCCAAGGCAGTCTCTATATGTTTCTGTAGTACCAGTTGGCACGTCTTTGGGAAGAAAAACAGTAAGAACTAACATTGTTTTCTCATTTTGTGTGTTGCCCTTTTTAATGCAAAGGAAGACAAGACTTTATTCATCACTGAATGTAAACTTCATTTTGCAATTCTTTTACTTCTCTCAGATCTAATATTATGTTTCCATATATCTCTGTAACTTCAAGGCATCAGCCCCCTCCATAAGCAGTAAATTCCATTACTTTAAAAACACAATTGTAATCAATTTTCTGTTTAAGGAAGTATCTCTAAAACTTCGGTTTTAAAAAAATATATTCAGATTTGAACATATCCACTCAGCTTTGCTTTCCTAAATGCTCTAGAATGTGTTTCTGGAGAGATATGAACCTAGGCCCTATTTCTGCAACAGATTATAAATAACTAAGCTACTGAACCTGAAGGTTGCACCTTACCATATACTATCAGAAGTGTGAGATGCAGTTAATAGTTATGCTTCTTTCCAAATGCATTCATTCTCTAGTTTATTTGGCTTTTTAATAGGTTGGATATATCGTTCCCTGATTTAGCCCTTGCTGCGTTCCTTTGCTTGCTTGAGAAGCTTACTACCTAAATTTTTAAGGCAGTGTTCTCTGTTAGTATTGAATCCTTTATCTGGAAAATCCTGAATATCATAAACTGCAGGAAAATGCAGAAGTGATCCAAATACTGCTTCTTTTTCTAGTTCTATACTTTATGAAATGTAGCTAAGAAATTATATTTAAATATATCTTTATAAAAAGTATTTATTAATTTTGCCTTAGATGCTTAAACAATTTTCCTGCTTTCTTTAGAATTTTAAAGAAATTACTTTCATTTGTCACAGGGTTCTGGCATATCTGCTTAGTGTCAGGGTTGGGTAGGAAGGGCAGATATGAAGCCTGGCAAGAGAAAGACATAACTGTACTTCAGTAGGACTCACTACTGATCCTGCTGTTTTCACTCTTCTACATACCTTAAACTAGTTGTGGAAAAAGATTGTTCTTAATGAATTAACCTCTCTTTTAACCTTCAGAGTAGTTTCAGTAGAGGCATTGATGAAAGTAAACAGTATGGCACTTCAGTATCTCATATACCCATCTTAAATGTTAAATGAACACATTTTTTTTTCTTATATTTTATACCACACTACAATTTATGCAATAATTTGTGAATTTCAGATTGCACCATTCTTTATAATAACTGGTTAATCTTCTTGCAAGAAAGATAAGGCAAATATACAAAAGATAGTATTTGGCAATAGTTGGCATAAGGGTGAATTGTTAAAAGGAAAAACTAGATAGTAGAACAGTCCGAAAAGAAAAATAACTGATAGAAGGGCATGAAAAACTGTTGCAAGAATAACTATTAGAAAACCAATGAGCCACAGGCCAAAACTGATGTCAAACACATTAATACTTGACTGTGATGAATAACCAAGTAAGTATAAAGCACTTTTAAACCTAAAATAAATACTAGAACTAGGTCGACTCAATATTTAATTTTTTCGTGGTTTTTTTAGGATTTTAAATATTTATGTCAAAAATGGTCTGGTTGCTGGTTTTGTTATCTAATAACACAGTGAGACAGAAGAGTTGGGCAGATTCTTGCAGTTACACTGATGCAGAATATAGACTATTAAAGAGAAGACATTAAATGTTACACTTGTGAGGAGAACAGGATAGTTCTTTTTTGCATCTGAACTACACAAAGCTGATGTTGAGTACAGAAAGAGTGCATGACAGAAGCTGCCTAGCAGCCAGCATAGTGCAGGGTTCATTATCGGGAAAAAAATACGGTTTTGAGAAAAGAAAGCCTGAAACGTAACTTGTGAACAAACTTTAAACCAAAACAAAGGAAAAAACCAAAAAATATCAGGTGGAGGCAACTTACACAAAAGATAGATTTATGCATCTGTGGAACATAAACACTTCAGCACAGCAGCTTACATGGCTTCCACCTAAGTGTGCGGTTAGATTTTTCTTTACTATCTTTGTACAGTTTTACATGGAGTGAACTTTAAAAATACTCTGAACATGCAATTAATAGTTCTTTGTTTTTATTGTTTTGGAAATACTTTGATTGTGTTGAGCATACCAAAATCCAATAAACTGTTGTTGGTTTTTAAGGGATTGTATTTATACCCAGTTTTTTAAAAAATGCTTGCCAGGTTTTAGCTTGGAGATTTCCTATAAGTGCTTTCTATTATAGTAATTGCTTTACTGTATCAGTTGAAAACAGTATTGTCTGTTACACAAATCCCTTGTTGAGCAAGAGTCTGAAGTCAGGAAATTCTTTGGGAAGTAATGAGTTACAAGAAAGTTTCTGCATGTAGTGGTTGCTTTGTCACTGAAATTTTGTTTAGCACAGTGTGGCTTTACTAATTGTGAAATTTCCTGCAATATAAATGTCAGTAACATAAATCATTATTTATCTTTCCTTTCTATGTTTTGTTCTTGTAAGACTTAGTTTAAACAAAATGTGCTATGGTTCATGACTATTTGGTAATTTCTGAGAACAGATATGCAAGTGAGATTATTCTTTTATACAGGGCACTGAGAAAGTATGTATAATATTTTACTGGTGAAACAATTATAGGCCTGTAGTATGTTTATTAATATGTTACTTCAGAATACCATGGACGCTGTTTTCTTCATCTAAATTATATGAAACATGAACACCAGCCTTGTCATGGAAGTCAGAATGTTAAGGCTGTGACATTGTAAATAGTAAACTCATTTAGGAGTATGTTTTGGAAGGCATTTACATAGAATATTAACCAGCTACTTGCAGAGTACTAGACTGGCAGATAGGTAGTAAGTAGTGTTTTATTACTGGTTTTGTCTTCCAACGGCCATATGCACTCAAACCTGTAGATCATGGAACTTCTCTTTTTATTCACTAGAAACATTAATTGCTCATGAAAATAGCTATCTAGCTTTTCTTTACAAACTACTTTATTTATTTTTTCTTCTAAAAGTACAGTATCTACTAAAGGATAAGGAAGCCTAAAAAGGAGCCAGTTATCCATTTGAATGTTTTAATGCATTTTGAGTGCTAATCTGTCTAAAAATATTTTTGGAAAGTACCTGTGGTTCCGCTGGTGTCTCTTGTATTCCATTCAGTTTAGAAATACAAATGAATATGGTCTTAACTAAGCATATTCTGTATGGTTTGTCTTACCAAAAATGTTAGGAATTGAATTGATATGGTGCAACTACAAGATGAATTACCTTGAGTAGCCATTACTGACAATTTAATTTTAAGCTAATGTTTTGTATTTGTGGTTGCCTGAGCGCATATACAGTCATAACTGGTCAGTGAACACAAGATCACTTCTAAAGCTTTAATATCTACTCAAGTCTGAGGGTGTAAAATACCATGTTACTTATGGGTGTTTTAAAAAATAAGAACATAAGAGATTTAGGATGTTGAAAGGAAGAGGGAATCAGAATATTGGAACGGAATATCAGAAATATTTTCCAAATTCTAAAATGTAAGGAAATTATTGTTTCAGATATTTAAACTAGGAGTACCAAAGAGTGGTATGTGTCTTGCAGAAATGAGGAAACAGATAAAGTAACCTAGTAGATCTTTTGCATTTTCTTCCTCCAGTTTTAAAAATCATTTGCTACAAATTTTGAAGTATCTCTTTTTAGCTGTTCCAAAATTCATTTTAACATTTGTCATGTCATTCTTCACAGTGCAATTTCAGACAGGACTGTTATAACCAGAATATTAATTCCCCAAAAATTTTTAAAGGGGACTGTGAATGTAGCCACAATGCTGGCTTTAATTAGGTTTGTTTGCATTGTCTGTGGGTTTCATGTTACTACTTCGTTCTTCCCATTGACTATCTGTACTTTTAACTATTTTTCCCAGATGTTTTTTTGTGCAGTTGTCAAGACAGAGTTCATTTCTGCCCATATTTTAATTTCTCTGTTAATGCATTTGTATTTTCTTACTAGAGATAACAATTATTTAGTGTGTGCAGATTTTATTAATGTGCTCTTTACTGTGTGGTTAATAATTAAGCCGAGTCAGTTCACCCATCTCTTCTAGTGAAGAAACACAGAGTGATGAGCAATACTAACAAATTCAAAACACAGATGATCACTTAAAGGTAAGGTTTGTGGCACTAAAAGCATGACAGACTGTATAAAAGCCAAAGGAGCAAAATCAATTATTTCTGAAGTAATCTGTCTACATGCAACAAGCTTATCTCATGTGTATTGCATCAGTATAACTCCAGCTCAGTCATAATGTGAAATGAAACACTTTTTACATTAATAGCATTTAGTCTGAGCATAAATGTAATTCATTTTGTGGAAGTGCAATGCATCTGTATTAACCGACATACAATGGTTTTACAAAAAAAAAAAAAAAAAAAGAAGAAGAAAAAATTCTGCTAGCAGATGGTGTCCAACAAAGACCACTATTGTTTCAGTGTGAGATGCTTCAAATGTTCTGGGCGTTTAGCCCAGACGGAGCCATTTTTCCTATAGTATGTGACCAGGCAATAACAAAAAGAATGAAAATAGAGGTGTCAGTCCATATAAAAATATTTTTATAACTCAATATATCTAACAAGTCAGTGGCAATGATTAAACCAAGTTAAATTAACAAAACTGATAAGATCATTCTTTTATACATTTTCATGTCTCTCCAAACAGTTATTTGGCATTCTACCTTCCAGGAAAAATGAGTTTGGCAAGTTAAGCTACCTGCTGGTACTGTTTAAATGCCCACAGATAACATAACTCAAGCTGCCTGGTGCCTGAAAGTGAGTGTTAGAGCAATCAACAGGAACAATAAAAATCTGTTCAAACAGAAAATCCACAAATCCCAAGGATTTGGAGCCTCCCTATGGATTTTCCACAAATTTTGCTGTTTTCAGCAGAATCTAAGCTTTTTTTTTAAAGGTGAACTGCAAAGCTGAAAAGAAAATTGAGTTGCTAAAATATGTGCTGAATCCCCCACTCTCCTTTTGCAGCCTCCTAACTGGGGCTGTCTGCCACATATGTTTTAACTTTTTTTTTTTTTTAAAAAAAGCAACAACAAACTCCCTCTTTGAATATCATCTAATACTTACTTGGTAACTTCAAGAATAAACTTCCATTCTTCTCAATAGTCTATTAACTCTGACGTATTTTTTAAATCCCTGTATTTGTTTTCTTCAAGTCAGATGACTGCCATCACTCAGCTTAGTTTTATCCACATTCTTTGTCTGCATTTAACTCTTTAGAATGTGAACTTTTGAGCATACAGCTGTATCCTTCCATTTATATCTGACTCATTTTTTAAGAAGAATAAGATTAAGTGTTTTGGGGAAAATGCAAGGATATTACTGATATAAAGTGTATTTGGGATAAAATTTTGGTAAAGATAGCTTGAATGAGGAGTGACTATCAATTTTAGTTTGCAACCATCAAAGTATTTTTAGTTTTAAAAAGTGAAAATCAGATTAACTCTCTTAACTGTTGGGAGAATTTGATTTGTAGCAACTAAAGATTCAAGAGAGAGATTTGTGTAAAATATTTCAACAGGCAATCCTTATTTGAAAATATTTAGAGATAATCATTAGCAGTTCAGTGAAAATAGAAATCAGTTTTAGTGACTAATCAACAAATGAAAATCAGATCCCAAAATGCTGATAGTGATAAAAGTAACTCATATTCCTATTAGTAGCTATGAATTTTTAAATAAAAAACCTAAATTACTGTACATGTATTGGTTTTATTTTATTATGCATGTGCTTTAGGATAAAAAGGAGAAATACTGTTTAAAATGGTTACCTTTTTTTTTAATGGAGAAGTAGTTTTGAAGATTATGGGACCAATTCTTTGTGTTCCAGTGACATTTGTTATTCTAGCAGTGAACAACACGTGCAATGTAACAACTAAAACAGAAGATGCATGCTAAGAAGAAGAGTATTGGCAAAATTTTTAATTTTACGTTTTTCCAGTAAGACTACTCGTTGCTATGATCTCTTTATATTTTCCTCATAGTATTCTCTTTCTTCATTGATCTTGGCTGGCAATAAATAAATGTTCTTTGCCAGTAATTTTAGTAAGAAATTTTTAGAAAGGAAAGACCATCCTTTGATTTCTAAGTGCAGATCTCGTCATTATGTCAACTGTCTGTCTGACTTCTTAAGCACTGAGTTTTGTTGATTTACTGGTAGACTTTTTTAGTTTATTTAAATAGTTGTAAATTCAAAGCAGCTTAGTGGTAATGTATGGTTTGATGGTGATAGTTTTTTGGACAGACTCCTATCAGCTCTGAGAACTTCTCACAAAACAAAGTTCACCCTTAACATTACCTATTTACTTAAAAACACTGCTGAAAGCATTGTTTATGATGCTACGTGACTACTGTATTCCACAGGTGGGGATGCACTAGTCCAGTTACTAACTTTTGTTTCTTAACCTAAATGAGCACTGTCTTTAGCAGGCCATAGAAATATTTCATTAGTGTTACACCTAAACTGGTTTTCTTATCTATTTAATGGAAAACATCTGGACTAAGAATAATCTGCATTACTTTATAAAGCATAAAACATGTTAAAATGTTGATAGTTTATGAAGAATTTTATGTATGATGTTAATAGTATATAAGGTATATTATGTACTATATTATTTAAGCAATAGTAAGGCAGTTGCCTTATTCAGAAGATTTTTTTCTTTTCTTAAGTACTATATTTACACATGATAGAAATATTACTTTACTTACACAATAAAATTTTTATATTTGACACATAAGTGCCCTCTACAGCACTGGTCAAATTAATGTCAGTGGTGGCATTGTTATAAGACATTGTTACTGCAAGGCATGCTTATCACTATCTTGTGATAGTAAATGTAAAAATATTATCTATGTCAGCTTAAATATAACGTTTAGGCAACTGTTTTGTAATAAATTGGACTAGTAAGGACAAAAAATTGACTGAAACCTAAAAAGATGAAAATTGCAGGGTACTTGATTGAAGCAGTTGTACATGGGATGAAATGCATGTCAACGTACACTTGTCTTACAAGTGCTCAAATATAAACTTAATTTTACTTGCATGCCTACTGTTAATTGTTTGGAAGTGTTTCAGCCTCAATATTTGAAGTCTATGTAATACACAATAAATAATCTTGCAAAAATTTCTTTAGCTTTTTTTTCATTTTCAGATACAGATATAATAAACTGTACTTTGAATAGTGCAGTGGAGGTATTTACATGTAAATCAAGGGCGCAGGACTGGAGACTACTTATAACATAAATAATTAACTTAGTTAATTATGTCAATCTGTTATCTATGTGTTGTAGCTACTAGAATAAAAAATAATCTTGAGCATAATAAAATAGATTTGATACTAATAATATTAATTATTAATCAATGACCTGCTTTGCTTTTTAAATGAGAATAAATGTTTTTTCTGGGGGTGAATTGATCATCTGATGTGAATTTTGTTACATCATACTATTCAGGTCCAGTTTGAGATCTACTGCAAAAATAAAAAACCTTAGTTTCTATTTGACTTGAGTTTTTGGTACTTGCTTTAGCTCCATTTAAAAATACTTTTTATTCGATCTAAAGAGGCCTCAAAATGTTTTTTCTGGCTCATATACCATCTATGCTTAATTGATGTACAGATGTGGGATAATAATGTAAGAGGCATTTTAGAGCCATTCTTTCTTCATGTGAGAAGGCAGTGGGAAAAGGAAAGAGATTAGAGATGGAGCTACTTCATAAGAAAGTGAAATCCATCTGGGGTAAGGAGCAGATCAGCTCAAATATTCTGCTGTAAAATAACCTAGAGCTCAGATTGTACTTCTTAGTAGTGTAAGGTTTTTTTTTCCTGTAAAATATTTTTTTAAATTAACTTATAACTCGGAGTTAATAGACCTTACATTTTGTTCTTTGTAGACTTCACAAATTTTAATATTTGCTGTAGGAACTATCAGTTTAATTTGGTGAATTCTTTTTTAGCAGTCTTCCTGTGAAGCTAACATGTTGATTTTTTGTGACTAATTTTATAGTTGAAATAAAAAATCAGATGCACAGCATATACTGAACACACTGAAATACATACTTGATCACACTGTCAGAAGCTGGGGAGTTTTTCTGATCATGCATACATCAGTGTAATTAATTATTCAGGCATTTGCTGGATAACTCTACATCAGCTGTGGCATAACAGTCATGTGTTAACTGTTCAATATTTAAGATGTTCACACAGGTCCTAAATACTATATCAGGCTTTGATTATATTTCAAAAACAATCTAGTGATTATTAAACTCCTTCCTTATTTAACCATGCATGTGTTACATAAAAATTAAAACCTTTTCTTTTCCTTCTCTTTTACCTTTACATATCTCACAGTTGTTGCTTTCAAAGTTATACCAAGCTTTTCCATAAAAAAGAGAATGATATTTCTTAGAGCAGTGAAAAAGCTTACTTGGCCTCCATTCAAGACCAGAAAAATGACAGGTCGCTTTCTCTGAGGAATATTTTTACATAAGAGATGTTTAATGAAAAAATGAAGAAAAATATATATATTTGTGTATCTTTAGACATCGACCTCTCCAGTATGGAATGTATCACTCCACGCTTGTTTGCTGTTAAGCCAAAGTAATAATGTCAGGTTTTTAAAAGTCATAATTGATTTAAGAATAAACTGTGCTGGATTAGATCAAAGATCCATTTAGCCAAATATCCTGTCTCTGACAGTGGCCAGAAACAGGGTAGTTCTAAGATACTACTGGGGAACTTTTCCTGTTTCCAGCAATCTCAAGTGTAAGGCTTGTTTAGTCAGAAAGTTCATTTGGCTTGTTGAGTTTCATGTATTTTTCTTCTGTGAATAGACCTAGCTGCTTTGAACCCATTTATGCTTTTGGTCTTTATGATGTCGTGTGGCAATACATTCCTCAGTTTAATCATAAGCAGTGTGGACAACATTTCCTTTTATTTGTTTTAAATCTGCTGTCTTGTGGTTCCATTTTACACTCATAAGTCCTTGTCATCTGAAAAATAGTGAATTACACCTGTAGCTTACATTCTGTTGAAGACATTTCTGTCCCACATTTTTTTGAAAATCATTTTCAGAATCATTCAAATCTCTCTTGGATTCTAATTTGCCCATATCCAGTATCTCTGAATCACATGATGTCTCTGATGCCTGGTTTCTGAACCGTGAACGAACTTTGGAAGTGGTGAGACATGAGGAATCTTTTCTTTCACTTCGTCAAGCTAGAGGGAATTGATGACCCATTCTCACTGAAATCCCAGCTGAAAGTGGTCTCGTCCTTCTGTCAGCATGTTTAGATAGAGGGAATCATAAAAATAATAACGCAAGGGGTTCTTAAAAGGTCCTCTTAACCACCCTTTTGTTCTGATACAGAAGCAGTTTTGACTGAGTTATGTTGCTTGACTGGTGAGTGAGCTATGTAGGTTTTCCAGAGATAGAGAATTTTTACTTGGCTTATTGTAAATGCCTTGTACAGTGCATGTCTGAAGATCAGTTCACTGTATTGCTGTATTTACTGTATATGCCTGTGTTTTCTGCCTTAAATGGGAAAAGGAAAACAAGGAGAATGATGCTGCTACCAGCATATCTTATACAGCCTCTACCTAGCACTCTCTCTCTTCAGGAGCCCCTCAAACCTGAAGAAGTATGACGTAAGCCAGAGAAATTGTTCTGACAGTGGAACTCCTGGCTTTTGACTTTCTCAGGGAGTCCTGCATCCCTCCCCCGTCACATCGTGTGCACGTGGTCCCTTCATGTGACAAAAGATGGCTGGGGAAAGACAGTGCTCCAGCTAGGGGGTTTTTTCTTGCTGCCAGAAAAATTCTTTCCAGTCTGCTTTCTATTCTCTGGATCAGAGGAGCCTCTAGAAGAGAGGGCAGCCAGGAAGGATCCTCAGGTTGGATGAATCACCCTGTTGGATCCTTTGAGGCTCAAATAGTACTATTGGGAAGAGGAGGTTTTTGTTAGCTTTGAGTGAGGCTCAGTGATTGCTTCTAGACTTGAAATACTGTGCAAATCAGTCTTTAAACTGACATTAAGTTGATGATGTTTTTATGTGTACAAAAGCAACTTTATGTAATGTTGAGGTTTTAGAAAAATTAAGTTATTTTGTTTCTATTCAGAGATCTGCTCATTTTGAGTCTCAGTAAAAAAGAGAATCTGTACTTGCTTGTGGAGGAATACAATAGGTAGATTGAGTAGAATATTTAGCTGATCTTTCAGACAATTTGGCAATGATCCTGCAAACACCTCAGGACATGCTTGACTTGAAGCTTTTTTTTACGTTATTAGAACTACTAACTACTGTGTGCTCAGAGTTCTGAGTTGCAGTTTGCAGTAGCAGAGCATTTGAATATGATTTGTTAGTTTAAAATATGCATTATATAGCGATTGCAGAGCAGACTCACTTGGGAATGTTGCCATTTGGTAACAGGGAAGGATGCTAAAATCTAGAAATATCTAGGCCCGCTATCTCTATGAAACATTTTTGGCAAGATTTTATTTTTTGAATCTGGCTTTTAAATATAATTACAAATCAAGTAAAGTTGACTATTTGTTTTATTTAAGGCTGCTCCAATGACAGAATTTACTATCTTATATGGACAGGTGATATGGCAGGTCAGAAAAGGATTCTGTATGTCTGTGGTGGCTACATTTTACAGTGTCTGATAGGTTTTTATGGAAGCCATTTGGTGATCTCATCAACAACAAGTCTATTGTTTCATTACTATCAGATTCAGTGTGTTTGTGATTAAATCAGCAAAATGGAGAACATGAAGGGAGTGCTTTTCACTTTGCAATCATTTCCATCTGTTATAAATTTTTATCAGATGTTGGGAAACAGGAGGCCAAACTCAGAGCAAGTGTTTTATCCAGTTTCCAAGAACAGTGATATGTAACTGGCATATATTGTGTTCTTAGTTTAATCTGTCCATTTGGATATTTAAAATGTCCTATGGTATACCAGTATTAATAGAGTATATGGAAAGCTATTTCTGTAACTCCTCACATTATTTTATTTTGAAGGCTCTGATGCTAATACAAAGGTTTTGGTACCTAGTAATCGTTAGCACTGATGATGCTTTTTGTAAAATGGAGAGTCAGAGTGAGACTTGGAGAGGAAAGTCTCCATTAGGCATATGTTCTGTTATAAGTGTCTTTGCCTCCACTGATGATGTAGGAATCTGCAAGTGGAATTGGCTGGCCAGTGGCCAGTACTATTTGCTTCAGAGAAGTGGGAGAATAATCCATCAGCAATACACATAAGCTGATTTATAATTAGATAGCCCTAAGGAATGAGGTCTTATATTTCTTCTGAAATTAATTTTAGTGTTAATTGTTCTAAATAGATGTTCTTTGTTTTCATGTAAATATCTGGGAGGCTTTTAATAATGTGAAGGTTTTTACTCCATAGAAGTTGTTCTCAAAAGAGATGTATGGTCTCATCGGAAGAGTGAAAAATATATATATATTTTTTTTTTTTAATTACTGAGGTTTTACTGAGTGCCTCCTTGACTCAGATATTAGAATTCTGCAGTATTTGTGGTTTTCCTACCCTTTTTCATGTTTCCTCTGTCTCATTTTCTTTCTGAAAAGAATAATTCTGGTTTTCTCCATCTTCGTGTCAGGGGTAATTTTTCATGGTGGGAATAATCTTTGTCATCCTTTCAGGAGTTTCCTGTATTACTGTGTTGGCCATTTTGACATGCGGTATCCAGTTTTGGGTTTAGTATTCTAAACTGAGCAATATTGGCTGTCTCTTACAGTGCCACTATAGTACTTAGTGTATTACTCTTGATAAGTGTACATTTTATGTTACCGTTTTAAACAACTACATACTAGTGGAAGTCTTAATTGAGCTGTCATTAGTAAAGTTCAGAGGCTTTTCATTAACTCAGTCTGTTATTATACTTCAGAGCTCTGTTAAGACATGCAAGACTGTGGAGTCTCCTTCAATTTTGTAAGAGGATTTAATCAGAATTTCTGAGAACCTGACTGTGGCCATTTGTTCCATTCTCCATTGCTGACTTAAAACCATGAGAAGTCACCATATTTTGTCTAGGCTTGCCTGAGTTGATTTTGAATCTTCTGGAAATGCTACCATCTAGGAAATGTTACCATCATGT